>NC_050446.1:136185151-137426721 GCF_903995425.1 Onychomys torridus
CTTCAGACTCAGCCATCTGAAGCTCCCCTGTCTTGACTGCATTCAAGCCAAGAGCCCCAGACACTGCCTCTGTATTTCCTGTTCTACTGATGATTCTGAGTGCAGAACCACACTCAGGAAAGGCATTTGTATGAATATGAAGGTAGCTTTGAAGGCCTCTCAACTCCTGCATGGTCCCCAGAGGGGTCTTCCTATAAAGGCAGGTCAGGCATGAGACACCAGCATTGCTTAGAAGAACAAGGGAAAAACAGGGGGAAGAAGCCTGACACAGGGGCCCAGCCATAGTTTCTACACCAGCTGTGCTTTTGGGGACAGGGACAGAATGACCAGAAAGTCCCCTCTGTCCCTATAGACCTCATACAAGTTTGAGACCCCAGGTTTTGCCTAGCCTCAGAATCCATTTTGCCGAGATGGACTGTACTCCCAAAGGACTTTCCCTCATGAGGGCTGAACTGAACTCCAGAAATTGAAGTTGGTGGTGTGCCGTGTACCAGATCCTGACTTGGAGCCCTGCAGTTCTGACTCAAGTAGAGGGGGTTCATCAGGTGCTTTGCACCTTAGAGACTCCAGAATCCACTCAGATACTGGAGCAGTAATCTGGGGTCAGGTCAGGCACCCCTGGCAGAAGAAAATATTTCTGGAGCAGCTAGACACCCCTAGGGCCCCCAGGCTGTCAAATGTGCCTGAAGACTGGAAGCGGGTAATTGCAGGGCTCTTAGGCATGTTAGTGCCTGTTAAACTTCCTGCAATTAATTTTCCTGACAGCTTGTTTAAAAGGAGCTGTCTAATGTATTAAAAATACCTGTTTGTGGAAGATCAGCCAAGCGGTGCTCACAGAGCTTCTAAAGAAAACCATCAGGGCTGGATGTCTGCGCTTTAAACTGCACTAACCTCAAACAAGTTTGAGAGCGTGCCTGATATCTGTGGCTGCCATAACCCAGGGCCTGACACTGCTGACTCACAATTATGCAAATATATTCTCTTATGACTGCAGAGACCAGAGGTGTGTCTCAGGGCCATGTTTCCTCTAGGGGCTCAGGAGGCTCCCTCCTCTTCTTCCAGCCATGATGGACTCGTGTCCTTGACTCATGGCCACATCCCTTCTGTCTCACTGGTCTTCATTCCATCTGTATATCTGCCCTCTAGCAACATTTGTCATGTGATTTTGTTCCCACCATGAACCAAGACAATTGCATCTTAATCTGATTTTATATTTTGCAGAAACACTTTTCGCAAATAAGGCTGTTATCTCAGTATACCTTAAAAAGAGGCCAGAGACTGGATCCAAGGTCTGGTCTTTCTGGTCCCAGGGCACAGCCAATGCTGTTCCTTGAGCTATACCTAACCCGTACACTGAGAACTTTGATAACCGGAAGATAAAAACAAATCAGAAGGATAGGAATGCAGCCTCAAAAACGCCCACCCCAGTCCACAGTTGTTGAAGATGCTTCCTAAGGTCAGCAAGGTGAGATCTCGAGCCAAGGCAAGGTGGGACACAGGGAGGGCAGGGTGTGATCCCATCTCATGCATCACCTCTGCCTTCAGAGTGACCTCTGGGCTGGAACAGCCCCATTATCTTCTTCTCTGTCCCATTCCATGCTGAGACATTACTCTTGCTGGGTTCCTAGATACGCACCAGCGAGGTTCCCAGGAGAAGGCAAGCCAGCTCCTCCAAATGCTGTATGTATTAACTCCACACAGCTGCCTCTGGATTCCATCACTACCCACACTGTGGAAAGGACTCCCCTCAACTTGACCAGCTGCCCACCAGCCTGGTCACAGACTTTTCTAGTTGCTAAGGGGAATGTGATAGCTGATTCCAGTAGAATCCTGTCCCATAGTACAGCAAATTTTCAGGAGCGTACTGATGTGGTGATAGCACAGTGAGTTGTCATTGCCGCATATCCATGGCTTGAGTCTTACGTATTGGCTCCTGCTGTCTTGTAACTTGAAGCATGTTCCAGAGAATCCCTGCTAGGGCCCAGATCCATGAAAGTGCCACTATGGGGATACTGAGCACCAGCAGTGCTGAACATTACTAGGCTCTGTTCTTACCATAAGCATCACCTCAGGGTTCTGGGGGAGCCCAGAAGGAGCAAGAAATGAGGACCAGCTGTGGTTGGGCTGCTCAGTTTCAAGGTATCCTCAGGCAGAGGCTAGAGGGCCTGCAACAGGAAACTTAAAAGTTCTTATTAATAAAACCAAACCCGAGGCCAGTTATTGGGGTGATTGCTGGAAGATCAGAGAAGCAGAACAAGCCACAGTTTTCTCACCTCACCAGTTCCTCAGCTGGTCTTGTTTCCTCAGACTGCAAGCTTCTGAATCCTCATCCCAATGGCCTTCAGTTGAACTGTGCTCCAAAGCTTAACTAACTACATGCTTTTTTCTCCCCTAATTCCTGGTCCTCACGCCTTATATACCTTTCTCTTTCTGCTCCCACTCCCTGGGATTAAAGGTTGTGTTTCTGGCATTAAAGGCGTGGGTCACCGTGTTTAGCTCTTTCTAAAGTGGCCTTGAACTCAGAGATCGAGCTAGCTCTATCTCCCAAGTGCTAGGATTAAAGGTGTGCACCACCACCGCCCAACTTCTGTTATAGCTTACTCTTCCCATTTTCTAGCCACCATTTCTGGCTCTGTTCTAGTGGCTGTCTGTTCTCTGACCCCAGATATGTTTATTTCGGGGAACACACAATATTTCAGGGAACACAATACCCATCACAAGGGCCAGGCACTAGGAGGATGTGACAGAGCAACTGGCCCTAATCAGGAGGCTGGAGGCTCTTCCTTGTACCTACGAATCAAGTTCCAACTGCCTCCTGAGCCTTGTGGCTCCCCAAGAGACTCGCTGTCCTGTTTCTGTTGTGGGATAAGGCTGCAGCAACATGTTCTGAGTGGCTAAAATAGGCCTGCCCAATCTGCACTCTGGCCTAGGACCTGACTGTTGCAGCTTTATCCAGCAGAGGGTGAATGGCTGTGATTGACACTGGAACCCATTTCAACCCTTCCCACGGCCTTCTGATGGCATTCTTCCTTGACCTTTGTAACTAATTCACAAACAAATGGGCATCCTGGTGGGCCCTCTGATGCTGGCCAAAACTGTCAGCAGGGTTGCCTTGTAGATAGCCAAAACTCAAGTACAGGGCTACATAGCAAGTCTCAAAAATCAAAACAAAATAAAATCTGAGCACAGGAAGTGGAGGAAATAAAGCTACCTGGAGGCTTGCCTTGGAGCCTTGGGTTCTAAGGAGCTTGAAAGGCAGGTTCCTGTTGAGGGAGCTACCAGTAAGTGATACTCAGGTTCCTTCCTCCTGCCTTAAAAAGGGTCCTGTCAGAATTCAAAGCAAGGAGGACAGACTACTTAAGAAATAACCTGGGGAGTTGCCCATGGGACCCAGCTCTGCTCTCCCTGGGCAATGGACCCCATGCTAGTTGCCTACCTGCAATTCACCAAGGAAGCCTGCTGTCAGGGTACCTGCAGGCCTGCTCCACCCATAAGGGCCCAGCTTACCTCGATGTTTGGCAGTCCAGCAAGGCCACTCTTCACAAATAGTAGGAAGACAATGACAAGGCCAGCTCCCTGGTGCCTTTTTTTGAGTATGGGACAGACCCTGTAAGATACTTCTAAGCCAGGCTGCACTTGTCCAGCTTTGAGTGTGGCCCATCAGCACTGGGACTGTTGAACAACAGATCACGGTGGTACGTGTGTCTGTCCTCATGGTCCGTTCAGGAAACTGGATTCCTTAGGGAACAAGTAGGTTCAAGTACTAGGGTTTAGCAAGAAGTGAATGCTGGAAATAAACAAGGTGCTCCCTGGAACTATGGGCCTCCTTCCTCAGTGACAAGGCCCAGCCAGCAGATGGGTATAATGCCAGCACCTGCTCCTTGTGAAGCTATTGAGCAGTATCTGAGTCTCTAATCTCAACATTGCAGTGACCATGCATGATCCCCTCCTTGGTTGCCTCTGTACACCCATCCTAAGGTTCCTACAAGGATGAAGGGCTACATCAACTGAGGGGTGCTGGAAAGCAGGAAGAGTTTCGGGAGGACATAGGAGTCTGCTCTGAAGGCAAGGAAGCAAGTGTTTTAAGGGCACCGATGACCCCAGCATTTGATCTATGACCCAATACGAGGATTTGAGCAGATCCAGCTTTATATATCTTCCCTTCCCCAGATACACATTAGCCCCTGCCTTCTCAGAAGGACCCCAGGCTTCCCTCCTCCCCTGTCATGTGTTTAATGCACTCACAGCCTGAATCCATTCTATCAGATAGACAAATAGAAAGCCCACCATGTGAGTGAGCAAAGCCTCATCTCCAACATACACCAGCCTTGGTCCCGAGAATTCTTCTGTTTTAAAAAAATGGAGAGAGCTCATCCCTTGGTGTCCCTTCCTCAGAACTGTGGATTTTTGGTGCAAATAAACTGTGGTGGTCTCATTTTTTTTTTTTTAAGATTTATTTATTACATATACAGTGTTCTACCTGCATGCCAGAAGAGGGTGCCAAATCTCATTTCAGATGGTTGTGAGCCACCATGAGGTTGCTGGGAATTGAACTCAGGACCTCTGGGAAAGCAGCCAGTGCTCTTAACCTCTGAGCCATCTCTCTAGCCCTGTGGTAGTGTCATTGCCTGTCCATTCAGAGCTGCTGCCACAAGCCCTGGTCAAGTGCTTTGTAGAAGACAGTACATGCTCAACCTGAGCATGCCTCTGTGTCTTGTTCAAAAAGAGAAAGAAAGGGTGAAAGGAACATTGTGCTGTGGAGGGGGCTGGTCCCAGGGAGCTGGAGTTTCTACCAAGCAGATTTGGGGGCAGTTGAAGTGGAGTTGAATCTACCGGGTCACCTGGTCAGTATGGCCACGTGCCACCTGCACCCAGAACCAGTCATCAGTAGGTCCTTACTCAGGGCAAAGGGTCTTTAGGAGACACTGAGATAGTCAGGTGGATTTATTTTGAAGCAATCATAGCTGCTCAGTTAGTAGGGGACCCTTCCAAGACCTCCTTGGTCCACCCCAAGTCTTCTAACTAGATCCAGAGAGAGACATACTCCAAAGTGAGAGATGAATGTCAAGGCCTTGTCCAGACCCAGCAGGAAGTCCACTTTGAGGTGCATGTTCTTCCTAAATACATACACAGTTTAAATGTTCCTTCCCTGGCCTGTCATCTAGAGTCACTGTAACAAGCCTTTCTGCTGTGGCCCCGGGAGGGACTGCCATTTCTGGGCAAGCGCTCTACCACTGAGCTAAATCCTCAACCCTGGGACTGCCATTTCTGAAGCAGCTGGTTCCAACAAGGAAGGCTGGGAGACCAAAATGGAGACACAGGATCTGAGGTGTCCAGCCCTTGAGGAGAGATGAAACATGGGGAATACAGGGAGCTAGAGGCTCCTTTTGCTTGAGGGGGGATACCTCAGAAGCACACAGTATTGAGGGCAGCCTCAGGTGAAAGGACCTCCAGTTGAGCTAAGAGCCTGACCACAAGGGAGTTTTACAAAACAGGGACCTTGTAAAATGCACGCAGGCCCTAAGATGCCTGCAAAGCAGCAACCAAACAACCCAACAAACCAAATCCTGGTACATAATACTCACAAGGACAGAGAACAACTGGAATGTTCATCACTGCTGGAAGAATACAAAAGAGCTCAGGTGGGAAATTAAGGGGTTGGGAGTTACAACTTTTTAAAAATTATTTTATGTGTATGTGTTTGAGTGCATTTATGTCAGTACACCACATGCATGCAGTACCTGAGGAGGTCTGAAAAGGTGTTAGATCCCTGGGAACTGTAGTTACAGATGGTTGTAAGACACTGTATGGGTGCTGGGAACAGAACCTAGGTCCTCTGGAAAAGCAGCCGGTGCTCTTAACCACTGAGCTGAGTGTATCTCCAGCCTTGGGCGCTACAAATGTTAATGGACACTTTTTAGAGTGGTTTTGTAATTTGTTTGTTTGAGACAATGTCTCATTATGACACCCACCCCCATACACACACACCTGTTAGTTTCCTCTGTTGGAAAGATCTTGCATTGTGAGATACATTGTCACAATTTACAAGTGTTGACAAATTAGTAAGAATTGACAGCGCATATATACTGGGACTCCTCCTTGGCACTTCACAGTCTCTGGCTCTGGATAGATGCATGGTACCCCATCAAGGATAATAGCTGTACTGCCCCCCAGTGCTCTGGGCTCCATCTGTTCACCATCCCCACCCCAGCTCTGGCCAATCACTTTTATTTTTATTTTTTTAAGCCAACTCCTTATTTCATTTTCCAGAAGGTCATACAGCTGGATTCAAGTCACTCTTTCAGGCTAGCCTCTTTCCTTTGCTAATATTCATTCAAGGCTCCTTCAAGTCTTTTCCTGGCCTAGAAGCTCATTTCTTTGTATCTCTGAATTAGATGTCATTATTGTTCCGTTAATGAAGAACATCTCAGTTGCAATTATGAGTAAAGCTTCTACCAATGTATCTGTGCAGGTTTTTGTGTGAACGTAAGCTTTCAGATCCTTTGGGTAAAAAACCAAAGAATGCAATCATGGAACCTTACGTTATGAATACGTTAGTTGTACGAGACACTGCACCTGTCTGCCACAGCAGCTGCACTCATTCACTTTCCCCCAGCAATGATGAACATTCCAGGTGCTCTTCCTCGGGATTGGGGTTGTTTTAGGACGTTCCTGTTTATTCCATTGCTGTATTAGTTACTTTTCCCATTGCTGTGACCAAATTCCTGACCAAAAGCAATTTAATGGAGGCAGGGTTTATTTTGTTCACGGTTTGAGGGTCTGCCCATCACGGCAAGGGAGGCACAGCCGTGAGACTGGCTGCTGTAGACTCGATGGCAGGAATCTAAGGCAGCTGGTTACACAGCTGGTTACACAGCTGGTTACACTGTACAGCGGTCAGGAAGGAGAAAGTTTATCTGTTGACGCTCAGACTGCTTCTTTTTTCCCTCTTTTGTTCAGCCCAGCACTCTAGACCCTGAGAAGTGCCCTCCACATTTCTTTGCTCCGTTAAACCTCTCTAGAAACACTCACAGACATGCCCACAGATGTGTCTCTCCAGTGATTCAAATCCAGTGGAGTTGAGCTGATAATCAAAGCCTTGAGTCCTGTAAGGTGTGGCACACAGCAACACTTCACACAAATTTTTGTCCATGTGGGTTTTCTTACTTTTGTCTGTGTGCTTTCTTATTTATTTTTAAGAGTTTTGTATATTTTGGGTCAGCCTATATGTGTCTTTTGCAAATACTGCCTTCCAGGTTTCTTCTTACTTAATCTTTATTTTGGTTTTCTGAGACAGGATCTTACAATATAGCCAGGGCTGGCCTCCTTCTTGCCATCCTCCTGCCTTAGGCTTCTGATGCTGGTATTACAGGTGTTACAATATCATGCTATCTTTTAACAGTATTGTTAATTTTAATAAGGCCCAATTTATTGGTTTTTCTTTCATGGAACATTCTTCTGTTTAAAAATCCAGCTGGTTGTGGTGACTCCCACATGTAATCCCAGCATTTGGGATGAAGAGGCAGAAGGATTGTGAACTCAGAGTCATATGAAGCTACATGAGACCCTGTCTTAAGAAAACTTAATAAATATTCATTACTAAACACAGGGCTAGTCAACTTTTCTCCTGCTTTATTTTCCTGAACTTTATATTTAGATCTGCAATCAGTTTTGATTAGTTTTTGGAAGGTATAGATCCTGTCCTTTCACAGATGGTTGTCCAGGGGTGACCTGCCCTCTACATACTGCCTTGGCCAGAGAGCCAAGGTCCTATGTGGGTCAATTTCTGGGCTCTCTGTTGGCTTCACTGACCACACCAACTTGACTATGTAGTTTTGTTAGCAGTCTTGGACTTGGTGGTGTCAATATGAGTGTATGCAGAGTGTTCATAGATCTTCAGAAGTGAGAAGAGAATGTAAGATCCTCTGGAGCTGGTGTTATGATGGTTGTGAGCCACCCAGCATAGGTGATGAGAACTGAACTTATGTCCTCTTCAAGAACAGCAAGCACTCTTAACCACTGAGCCATCACTTCAACCCCTTCATCTTTTTAATAATTAGGCCAGGTTTTTATTTGGAGCAGGCTGGTGATGCTCAGGATAGCAAGGCAAGTGCTCTGCCACTGACCTATGCCAATTCCATATCTCACTTTTTATGTTATTATAAATAGTATTTTATTTTTAAAGTTTTTGCATTAATTACTTAGTACAAAAATATAGTATTATGGAGCTAGGCAAATGGCTCAGTGTTTAAGAGCTTATACTGCTTTGGCAGAGGACCCAAGTTTAGTTCCCAGAACCCACATTGGATAGCTCACAACTGTCTGTAATTCCAGGTCCATGAAATCCAATGCCTCTTCTGGCCTACACACACACACACACACACACACACACACACACACACACACACACGCACACGCACGCACACGCACACATGCACACAGAAAGCAATTGAATTCTGTTTATTAACCTTTTATCTTACTTTCCTATAATCATACTAGTTCCAAGAATGTCTGTTTTTGCTATTTTCTACATAGATAGCTATCTACACACAAAGCTCTCTCTTTCTTCCCAATACACATCCTTCTTTTCCCCTTTCTTGGGTCTTATCTTATTGGCTAGGGTTTATTGTACAAGGTTAAGTTGGCATGGTGCTGGGCAAACCTTGTTCCTTATCTTAGTGGAGTTGGAATCTCACCAGCAGTAACATTATCTGTGGGCTTTTGTTATTCACCATGTTGAGGAAGAACTCTATTTCTAGCTTGCTAAGCGTTCATTCATGAATGGGTTTTGGATTTTGTCAAAAGCTTTCTTTGCATCTATTGATGTGATTGTGTGGACTATAGCCTTCACCCAGAGTTCCAGAAGAGATGCTACCAGCAGCAGATTAATCTGAGGGGTTCACTAATAAATCTACATACATGAAACTCTTTAGTTCATTCACTTTATTCTTCTGAGTCAGTTCTCTCTCTACACAGCTTCTTTTCTGCTCTCATAATTAGCTCCTTTCTTGCCTGATTCTTTCTACTGTTCCCTCTAAGTGCTATCTTAATTCTTTCATCTTAGTTCTGCTTCATCTTGGTCTTTCTCATCTCATTCTTACCCACCTAGTTCTTCCCCCTCTGGCTCTTCCTCATCTTCCATCTCATCCTTCTAGTTCTCATCCTCCAATCTAGTCCCCCAAGTCTCTGAGGTTTACAATTATATACCCATGCAATAGCAATGCTCTGGCTAAGGCAAGGTCACCAGGCTTGAATACTTACAGGGTCATCAAGGCAGATAGAAGTTTTCCTCAGGCAGTGACTGTCAGGCTTTCTTTTACAACCTAAAAGGGGAGTGGTTAAGGGAGGAGGTCAACTAAGAGCTAAAATCGGTTAATATGTCAGAAAAAGGGAATTTATGTACTCAAACTACATTCCTAGAAGTGATTAGGTAAAATGTTAGGAGTCTATAATGTTAGTATAAATACCTCTAATCCTGTATAAGAAAGGAGATCTGAGATTAATTTACACAAGAAACAAAGTTATGCACCTAACATTCACCTGTCTCCATAAGGGTGTCTACCTTAATTCAGGAGACTCAGTGGTTGGTCTGAAATGCTTTGTCCTGTCAGCCCTTTGGCCTTGGATGCTAGAAAAGTATGTCATATAAAATATACTGTTAGAATTTCTTGGGGAAGGTATGAGAGCAGACAAGAAATTCATAGCAGGAAACAGCTGATATATTAAAAGCCAAACAATACCAAATACTCCTTGAGATTTGGGTTCCTCTGGAAGAATTCCTTGATTCTTCCAGGTGTAGCTTTACCAGATACAGCTGAATCCCTGCTTCATGTTCCTGCGGCTCGTAGCAGTCATAGTGTATAATTCTTGCTATGCTATTTGGGTCTATTTTGTGCTTGTCTCAGTCAGGGTTACTTTTGCTGTGATGAAATAAAACACCATTACCAAAGCATTGGGGAGGGAAGAGGTTTTGGGGGCTTACTCTTCCATGTCACAGTTCATCATCAAAGACAGTCAGAACAGGAATTCAAGTACAGTGGGAACCTGGAGACAGGAGCTGATGCAAAGGCCTTGAAGGAGGGCTGCTTACTGGATTGCTTGCTTTGTTTTGTTTTGTTTTGTTTTTTGGAGCTGGGAATCGAACCCAGGGCCTTGTGCTTGCTAGGCAAGTACTCTACCACTGAGCTAAATCCCTAACCCCCTTGCTTTCTTATAGAACCACCTGCCCAGGGGTGGTCCCACCCACAAAGGGCTGGGCCCTCCCCCATCAATCACTAAGAAAATGCCTACAGGCTAGCCACAGCCCAATTTTATGGATGCATTTTCTCAGTTGAGGCTCCCTCTTCTCCAGTGACTCTAGCGTGTATCAGGTTAACATAAACTGTTATAACAAACTGCCACAGACTGGGCACTTTATGGTGAACAGGATTTTATTGGCTTCATGGTTCTAAAGACTGAGAGATCAATATCAAGGGGCTGAATTTAGTGATGACCTTCTTTGTTTGTTTGTTTTTGTTTTGAGATAGGATCTCTTTGTGTAGTCCTGGCTGTCCTGAAACTCACTATGTAGACCAGGCTGACCTCAAATCACAGAGATCTGCCTGCATCATCCTCCCAAATGCTGGGATCAAAGGTGTGTGCCACCATGCCTGGCTTGGTGATGGCCTACTTGTGCTGGTAATGCGGCAGAAGGCATCACAGGGTAGAAGAGCAGGAGGGCAAGAGGACCAGACTTGCTTTTGTAGCAAACTTATTTCAGGATGAAGAAATTAATGTGTATGTGAGGGCTCTTTCTCAAGACCTAAACCCTCCCACTGGGTCCCAACTCTCAACCCTGTTGCATTGAAGATTAAGTTTCTGTGGTAGTTTGAAAGAAAATGGCCTCCAAAGGGAGTGGCACTATTAAGAAATATGGCCTTGTTGGGGTAGGTGTGGTCTTGTTGGAGGAAGTGTGTCACTGTGGAGGTGGGCTTTTAGGTCTCATATATGCTCAAGATACTGCCTAGTGTTTCAATGTACTTCCTGTTGTCTGCAAGATGTACAACTCTCAGCTACCTTGCCAGCACCATGTCTGCCTTCACACAGCCATACCCCACCATGATGACAATAGACTGAACCTCTGGTACTGTAAGTCACCACCTCAATTAAATGTTTTCCTTATAAAGGTTGCCATGGTCATAGTGTCTCTTCATAGCAACAAGAAACCTTAAAATAGTTTTCAACACATAGACATTGAGGAACACATTCAAACCATCACATATGTGTTGCTGTGTTTAATTAACTAATATTTTTCTAAGGATTTTGCATTTGTGTTCCTAAGAGGTGATGGTCTACATTTGTCATTTTTTTGTGATTGGTTCTGGAGTAATGCTGGCCTCACTGAGTGAACTTAAGGTCTCCCTACACATCTGTCTTCTCAGAGAGACTAGAGAGAATTGTATCACTTTTATGTGTTTGGCAGGATTCACCAACAAGCCATTTGGGCCTGGTACTTCCTGTCTTAGAAGGATATTCAATATCTATTAGATTTCTTTAATAAAGACTGTTCCAATTGTCTGTTTCTTCTTTGGGAGTTTTAGTGGATTCTGTATCTGCCTCCAGGCATCTTCAATTTGTGGCCTCCAGGCCATTTGCATTTCAGGATAGCCCAGTCCTGAGTGTTTGGGCAATTGACAGGTTTCAGGTTCTGAAATAATCTTTGATGAGAAACCATCATGGGAATCAATGAGTATTGTCACCCCAAGCAGGCTGTGGTCTGAATACCATGAAAAGAGACCCGTGTGTGTGTGTGTGTGTGTGTGTGTGTGTGTGTGTGTGTGTGTGTGAATATTCATGTAAACATTGGACTTGCAAATTGAAGCAATTTAAATGTCATGAGCACCTGTGGCCGTCTTTTGGTGGAGATCTGTCAGAGAAAATGCATCATGATTACAACCACGGCAGAAGGAAGGGCCTCCAGCCCTCTGTACAGCCACCAGGCCGGCCTTGCCATTCACAGCCCCAGGAGGGTGAGAGTAAGTGCTACCCTGGTGAGCCCAAAGTTGTGATGGTGTGATTCCCTCCAAAGCAGCTGTCTGAGGCTACTTGCATCTTGGCAGGTGACTTCTTCAGGTGGGTCCTAGCCCAGCCTTCCCATTCCTGGTTCAAAAAAGTTCTAGAAAGCTCCTCCACTGTGACTCACCTGCAGCCTCAGGTGAGTTCCAGTGGTAAAGAAGCAGGGCAGGGACGCAAGATAGGGTATCTCTTTCTTGTTACCACTCCTTTTGGTTTTAGAAAACAAGGTGTTTTGTTTTCCTCTCTCTTTGTTTGTTTTTGTTTTTAAGTAGGTTCTCATAGAACCCAGACTGGCTTTAAACTGCTATCTCTACTTCTCAAATGCTAGGGTTATAGGCATATACCATCACAATTGACTGGGGTCTCACTATGACCAGACTGAAGACTCTGAGCTGGGTAATGGGATTATATTGCTAGCAATCCATGGAGGCTGCTTAATGATCAAAGGAATTTTTTTGATAGTTAACTCACAAGACAGAATAAAGGAATTTGTTGCAGGATCCTGGAAGGGTGAGGCATGGTCCAACGTGCAGTTCTCTGGCAAGCTCTGCCCTGGTCTGTACCAGCATCCAAAACCATGAGGTAGAGATAAGAGATCACATATGTGCATCCCAGGTTTTAAGGGTCCCCCAGTGGCCACACCCCAGGGGCATGTACTTCAAGGTCATAGGCAGGTGTAACAGCTACCTGCTACCTCACTAGGGGCAGTACTTCAGGGCATGGCTCAAATAGCCACCCACTACATCTCCCCCTTCTGTCTAAATTAGAAAGTTCTAACCTAACAGCTGGGTGAGCAGAGTTCCCGTGACAAGCAATTACTGCAAGGATTAATTGTGCTGAGTGCATAATTACTATACAACTTAGCTAATGGCTTACATGCTGGAAGATAGTTCTGAGCTCAAATCAACCAAGAGATTGAGGGTTCTATTGACCAAATCTTCACTTTTCAGTTGAGGAAGAGTGAAGGTATGTGAGGAAGAGAAACACAGTGGCGGGTACTTGGAACCTGCTCTCTGACCAGCTTGTGTGCCTAATCTCCAGGCTCCTCTCTCATCAAGCCCTGAGGCTTGGCTTAGCTTTACTACATGCCACTTCTGAGGTTTGGTCAGGAAGAACTCAAGAGGTAGGGAGAGAACCTCCAGTGAGATTGTTGTAGTGCCTTTCCAGAGTGCGAGCCCTGTTCCTACCCTGTGACATCTTGGTGCAGCTGGCTAGGCTTGCACAGGCTCTGCTGATGGGGCCTTGCAGGGAGAGAAAGGGAGGGAGAGCCTGTTTCTGAAAGGTACCTCACCCCTCCTTACCTAATACATGTGATTTATAAGTGGTTTAAGATGAATGTCCCATCCTTGGCCTTTTTCAGAGTCATGTATCCTAGGAGTAACCTGTGAGCCCAGGATCTCACATGACCAGAAGTGAGTCAAGGATACTCCATAGGAATGGCAGGAAGATGATATGCTGCCCAATGGGGCTGTAGGGTGAACACCTTAAAATTTCCCATCAAGTCTTCCCAGCAGAACAGATAGCTGCCCTGTCCATGGCTACATTCAGATGCCATCTTTAGGAAGGGAGTATAGAGTGCACAATACTTCACTAACACTTTCACATTTTGAAATGATATTTTTAGATATAATGAATTAAATACAATTTTATTAAAATTATTTACAACCAGCCATGGTGGCACATGTCTATAATCCCAACACTCAAGAGACAGAGGTAGGAAGATCAACAGTTAAAGCCATCCTGGGCTACATAGCAAAAGCCTATTTCAACAAAGTAAAACAAAATAAATTATTTCATGAGTGTGTGTGTGTGTGTGTGTGTGTGTGTGTGTGTGTGTGTGTAGTTGGACTTTCCTTTGGACTGCTAGCTCACTAAAAACAACACAGAGATTTATTATTAATTATAAAAGCTCAGCCTATAGCTTAGGCTGGTTCCTAACTTGTTCTTATAACTTAAATTAACCCATATCTTTTAATCTACATTCTGTACTGCCCATCCTGTTTCCTCTACATCTGGCTGGTGACTCTGCCTTTCTTCTTCCCAGAGCTCTCTCTGTCCAGAAGTCCCTGCTATACCTCCTGCCTAGCTATTGGCCATTTAGCTTTTTATTAAACCAATCACAGTGACACATCTTCACACCATGTAAAGGAATATTTCACAACTTGTGTGTGGTGTGTGTGTGTGTGTGTGTGTGTGTGTGTGTGTGTGTGTGTGCCAGTCACCTCTAGTATCATTCCTCAGGTGCCATCCACATGGTTTTGATACATGGTCTCTTATTCATTTAAAACTCACCTGTTGGCAAGGTGATTGGCCTCAGGGATCTCCCCACCTCCACCTCTCCAGTGTTGAAATTGCTAGTGTGCTCCACCACACCAGAATTCTTTGTTTAAACAGGGTCCTCAACATCAATCTCACGTCCTCATGCTTATAAGGAAAGCATTTTATCAATTGAGCCTTCTCCCAAGGGTAAAACTACCTTTAAAATATGGTTGCTTTTGCTTACAGCCTGCTTCCTGTTTCTCCCTACCCCAGGACAGGGGCACTTTGTAGACTTTCCTGTGTACCTGGGGAGGTCCAGAGCCTGTCCCACCCACTCAAGGCAGGATGTCCTCTTTTGAGGACTCCTTACTAGCTCTGGAGAACCCAGTGTTGGGTAAAACTGACAGGCTTTGTCCTCAGCCAGTCCTGGGGAAGGACAGGCGGTAACTCAGCACAAACTGCCTGTTGTCATGAACATTGTATATAGAAGACAGAAGACCAAGACCAGCTCCAATCCTTCTTGCTGAGTAGTGCCAGATCCTTATGGGGTCAGCAGCATCAGGCACTCAGAGGAGGCTGTACTGGAAGGTCAATCTGTTCCCACATCGACTTCCAAACAGCCCTGGCACCCTGGGCAGCTCTGTTCACAACTACGCAAATCCCCAAACTCAGTGATTGCAGAGGAGGTAGGAACCAGGATGGAACCCCCAGCAGGAAAGATGAATGCCTTGTTTCCCTCAAAGCCTGGTGGCATTTGAGTGAGACTGCTTCTGTACAAAAACAAATAAAAAATCCTCAGTGTTCAGTCTGGAAACATTCAGTCTAACAAATGAACCGGTTATGTCTTTGTGACAAAGTCATTATTGTAAGGAAGATGAGATTTCTTTTGAAGTGGGGTGAAGGGTTAAGAGTAAAGTTATCTCAGCCCAAGGAACACACCTTCCTTCACCCCTCCTTTCAGGGTTCCTCCCCTATGCCCATCCTGAGGGGGACAGGTACACCCCTCATCCTGTTGTTTCTCTGCTACAGGTAGATAATGTAAGGTTATGGTACTTGCCATAGACAGTAAAAGAGGCACCAGACTACATCATCAAAAGGGACAATTGGCTGAGGGCTAAAGAATAGCCTTCACACCCTCACCCAAAGCCCAGTGGTGAAGGATGTAAGATCATCATTATAGGTGAGGTTTTCTCCCAAGGGATTTGGTCTGGATTCTGTATCCATTCACCACCCCCTTACCACAGCCCTATTTACAGACAGGTGCTTCCCTACTCAATCTGCTGATCTGCATCCTTCAATGGGAACCACTGTGTGGTGACTGAAGGCCACTGCTGGCTCTGTGGAAAGTTCGCTCTGTAGCCTATCCCTGCAATAACGGGCCAGAGACAGCTGCTGAGACCTATGGAGGGAATGGGCCCTAAGGGCTGCCCTGAGGTGCCCAACCCAAGTGGAGCCAGGCAGGTGGGGCAGCCAGGCTTTTTCCTGGCCCAGGTCTGCATTACTATACTTGGCATTAGGGAGACATTGAGACCTGGGAGGCAGCTCTCCCTTAATTTTTAAACACATGGAAAGATGTAGGCCATACTGCCTGTCTTGCCTCAACAGGGAACCCATGTTGAGTCTCCTGATGGGCAACAAAGGCAGAGAGCTGGGAGAATAGTAGAAAAGAGGGGAGGCCCAGCCACTGGAGACTCAGTCTTACCCTGAGAGTCCCTGCATCTGGTTGTAGGGCCCTGGCATTCTGCTCCAGGTAACAATCTAAAACCTTTACCAGGGGGGCATGGACCCACGACCACACTAGGTAGGCACTGATCACACATCGTCTCCAGGGTCATGGTGGGGGTTCCAGGCCCTAGAACCTTACAAAACCTGGCACCCCTTTTACATCTTCAAGTGCTTTCAGAGTTCTGGATGGACCAACAGCTACATAGGAGCTAAAGCAGAAACCACCAGTTACAATGTGCACTCGTGTGTGCATGCACACATACACATATGTACAGAAACACATGTTTAAGGAGGCATAATACACATGGGCACAGGCATGTCTGAAACACAGACACATGCACATTTGTACACACAAACACAAGCACACAGATGTACACAGAGATACATGCTCATGCCAATGTAGCTGAGCTAGCACTTGCTGATTGCTGGTGCCTATGGGAAAGCATCATGGGAGCAGTCAGCTCTTAGACCCACAGGGAGCAGAGAACACTGTCTTATGTTGGCCCAGTACCCCAGGATCACTTTGCCTGATTCTACCCAAGTATGAACAGCAGCAAAAAGCCAGTTCTTCTCTACCAAGGCTTAAGGAGCAGTGGCCAGGTCCCCAGCAGAACCTGAGGGTTGGGTCCAGTGATAAAGCCCTCTCTGCAAGAAACAGATGTGAAAAGAAGACATGCTTTGCTCTCCGAGTTCCACAGAAGCCCCAGTATGACCACATAGTGCACTGACTTGTCAAACCCAGTCCTAATCCTCAAGCTGATGAGAAGGACCCTGCGCTCCCCTTGGATCCCCTCTTCCTTTTTTATTACTAGAAATTTTAGGAAGTCCTGCTAGAGTTGCCACATGTCACTGGGGAAGTAGGGAAGAGGGTGTCCCATCTTGGGGTCATTAGTGTCAACAATAAAAGAATTTAAGAATGGACTCAAACACTTGAGGATAATTTTATTACCATTTAAAAGAAAAACTCCAGGACAGAAAAGGTATAAATCTTGGCAAAGGAGGGAGAAGAGAGAACACTGTACCTTTTTTAATTAGGCATGGAGGTTTGGCAAGCAGACAGCCATGTGGCAGCCAGGGTGGATGGCAAAGGGATGGATAGCTTTAGAGAAAGAACGAGGCCCAAAGTGCCAAAGGAGGCGTATTTAGGCTCTGACCAGCATTCAGAAGACAGAGGCAGAGAGATTCAGGACTCAGAAGGCTGAAGGATCTAACAGGCCCTGGTGATGGTTCTGGGGCCATTGCACAGGTGGTGGGAGGGAGTTCTGGAAAGGTAAAGTACGTTATTTCATTAGAGGAATAAATATTCCTCCCATCTCTTTAGCAAAGCCTCAGGTGAATCTGCCTTCCAGAGGGATCTTCCCTTAGCCAGGCAGTTGACCTGCCCAACTGGAATAACTATTAGGAGAAGAGACAATGGTATGTCTCCACCCAGAGGAAGATTCATTCTTTTGTCTAGGAGGCAACGGCTTTTTCTTAACGATCCTTCAATGCTATTGTAACGTTCCTTTCTGCCCTTAGAGCTAGGGTTTGTTATTGGTTTTTGTTTGTTTTTGGTTTTGAACAGAGAGAAACTGGAAGGGTCAAGCACATAAGGAAAGACAGGGCCATTTCCTCATGAGTTTGAATTCCTGGTCATGTGGCTCAGCGGTCCTCCTCCAAGATCACACTGTTCAGTCATCTTGATGGCTGAGACCTTCAGGACCCAGGAGATCCTGATATTTGCAGTGTGTCTGTGTCTGTGTGTCCACATGCCTCTGTGCCTCTGTCCAGTCTTTCCATGTGTGCTTGAGAGCCTGTGCTCGTGTGCAGCTTCCAGAACACAGAGCCAGCAGTGTGTATAGCACCAGCTGGGGACAAAGCCACATAAAAGACCAACTTGCTTGAGTCTCAGAGAAATAGTCACGTGGATCTTCTCCCTCCTACTGACAGCTGGCCTTGACTCCATTTCAATCATGAGAATTTGCCTTCAACACTCAGCCCAGCCTTGCTGTGGATTTTCTCCTGTAGCTGCTGTGGTCCGGGAGAATTTACAGACCAAGGCCTGAGTGCCTTGAAGTGGCCATTTCAAAGCCATCAAAGGAAACTCATCTAGCCTGCAGGAACAAGATTAGCAGGGCAGAGACTGCTGCCCCAAGGAGCCTGGCTGGACGGCTGGATGCAGCCCATGCATTCCAATGCCTGGAACAAGGCTTCCTGCTGCTGCAATTAGCATCCAGGTCAATGGCAGAGGCCAGCAGCAGCAGCATGGAGAATAGACCACTGACTCAGCCTGTCCGGTGGGTGCAGCATCCACCTTCCAACTAAATAAAGACGAGGAGCCACCCCTTCCTCCTCTCCCCCAGGCCTCCTGCCCCCTTCCTTCCCTGCCTGCCTTTATTATCGCTTCTCCTCCTCCTTACCTTACCCCTTCTCTTCCTCTCCTCCTCCTCCCCTCTTCCTCCTCCTCCTTCTCTTATGTGCCCTGGCAATTGTGCTTGTCTGAGATGGGCGGGGAGGAGTGTGAGAGAAGGCCCTAGTGCAAATGCTTACTCCGAATGCTACTGGAATGAAACACGTGTTATTCCATATACACCTTGAACGTGCCTGACAAGGCATCCTAGTGAGGGTGACTGACAGCCCATGACATTCAACAGAATGTGAATTAGGATGCCAAGTGCCTGCAGAAAGATGGATTTGTTCAGTGACACAGGAACAGGTTCTGCAGGGACGTTTCTGAGGGAATGAAGCTCCAGTTGTCCATGAAAGGTGTCCAGCCACTGTCAACGGAGACACATTTGGGAGATTCATGTAACTGGAGTAAATTTGCCTTTCATCATACTGTGTGCACAAGGGCAGGGTAGCTACCTTCAGAGGCTGTGGAACAGAAGGGCAATGCCTAGCTTGGCAGCAGCAGGCTAGATTAAGCCATGAAAGAGTTCTTGCCTCTGCCAAGTATAGACGATTCTTGGGGTTGTTTTAAACCATTTTGGATGTGAAGTAAAAAAGCCTAGGAGATAGATGGTTTCTCACTTCAGAGTCCCTAGGAATAGGACAGGTCATCAGCCACACACACCATCAGCCTAGGCCCATTGGCTATCCTAGAACTGGAAACCACAGCCAAAGGTTTATGGTGGGGAGGACAGAGGACAGTGGCAGATGGTGTTCAGCTGCCTCTAGGCGGCATCTTGTTTCTCATACTCAAACACATGTTTTGGTTCCTCCTCTTGCTCCTTCTATACACCGGCACTGGTGTGGGAATACAGTCCCAATAGTTATGTTAGTGCCCATTCTTCTCAAATGGACTGTGACATGACCGCCACTCAGTGTGTGTTCCATGACCATAAGCATGGGTCTTTCAGGCAGGAGTCAGCAAGCTGAGACCCTGATTGACTGCTGAAAGTGAAGTTTCATTGGCACACGGCCCAGAGTTCATTCACATGCTTGTGGATAGTTTGGGTGGTAATAGCCAAGCTGAGCAGTTGTGACAGAGATCATCTGGCCCACAAAGCAAAATCACCCACTCTGGCCCTTTACAGCAGGTTATCTGTGGACTCCTGCTCCAGGACAGAGGAGGATGGGGAGGGAGGACCTCAGGGCAGGATTCAAATGGTTCCTACTGTCAAGTTACAGACAAAGATGACCCACTTCACCTTAACTCAGTCAGGCTTCTTTGCTTTGTGGGCACAGTGGCAGTGGTCCCAAGCCACGGCAGAACTGGAAAAGTCAGTGCAATGCAACCCTGCCTGAGAGCTTGGGTTGTGGAGTCCTGGCTCCGCAAGTACTCTGCAAGGCTCCCATGCCATGTCCAGCACTGGGTCCTTGCTGAGAGTGAGAATAAGAAGCCCTTTCAGGTGCCCCACCACAATGACCCATCATCAGGTCCAGCCATAGCCCTGGTCCCTCTCCAGCTGTATCCAACATAGGCTGACATCCTTGACTCCTGTCCCAGGTTCTGCTGAGCAAATATATACACAGCTATGTCAATTCCCTGTTTCTCCACCCAGGACTCCTGCCCCTGTCAACCTTTCCTGGCCCACAGGATCCCAGCCCACAGACAAGTGTTAAGTTCTCCAAAAACAAGCCTTCACACAACCTTGAGCCCACCTCTGCCTCCAGCCAAGGCCTCCTCCCTCTCACTGCTGGTGTCCCCCAACTTCTGCAAGTGAGACATCTTGCAAACATCAGGTTTTTTATAAGTGACTATGAGCCTTAGATAAAGTGAGCTTGGGGACATGTAATGCTTTAGACAGTGCCAGAGGGTGTGTAGAATGGAGTTCCAGGGAAGAAATGAGGGGCACAGCCATAAGTTCTGGAATTTCCAGAAAGAGCCAGGTTGCACCTCCTCTGGTCTACAGCCAGCAACACAACCTGCTCCCAGCTTGGAACAATAATCAGCAACCACCTGACTGCTAGGGTCGGTCTGTGCAGCATAGCAACAGTCCCTGAAATGGCCAAGGCTCCCTCTGCATTCCTGTGGAAGGACATCAAGGCTGGCAGGCTAATTTGAGACTGTGAGAGAGCTGTGAGCCTATGGGAGGTTCCCCAAGGCCCTGGTTTTCAATACTCAGAAGGTCGACTCATGGCCTGGCAATGGGTGGGTAAAGCCCGGTGCCAATCTCTCTCCTTCTATAGAAGCAGACAGAGCAGGAGAAGCAGCAGCATGCCAGGTCTACCTTGTCCTCAGAGGGTAGCTCAGCCTTTCAGTTGTCTGTGACTTTAGAGCTCGCCGGGGATCATGAGGACAATGGTCAGGGCCAGACAGCTTAGGATTATCTGGCCCATCCTTGCCCGCATGAGGGATGGCAGGGCCACAGTGAGGCAAGAAGGAATTCAGGGTCACTTGATAAGTTCAACTCTGGCAGTCCTTCCTCTTCCCAACCTTCTCCCCTATCTAGAAAGAAAATCAAAGCATTTATATCCACAGCTTCTGATTCACAAACACTCTGGAGAGTGTGACTTTGCAAGCTGTGCCATTCATAAAACAAAAAAGCCTCTTTGTTATTGTAAAGAAAAGCCCCATGTGGCTGTCAAGGGCAAACAATGTAAAACCTAGTGAGGTAATGGGACATAGTGAGAGCTTCTAGACTGGGAGGGAAGGGCGGTCTTTAACAGAGTTCTTTTCCCACCCTCCTTCTCACTGGGCAGCATTTGAGCCACTGTTTAGTTTCCTCATCTTCCAGCCTTCCAGCCTCAGATGTGGGGGACGAGGAGTGAGTGTGTGTATGTGTGTTGTGTTGAGAGAGGGTGTGTGCATGGGTGTGGAGGCTAATGGTTGATGTCCAGTGTCTTCCTCTATCACTGTCCACATTATTTCTTAAGATGGCCTCTCACTGAATCTAAAGCTTACCAATTGGCCAGATAGCTGGCCAGCAAGTCCCAGTCCCCAGTCACCACCTCCCTAGTGTTAGGATTACAGTCATATACCTGAAGAGAAATGAATGAGCAGTGGATCTGAGCGAGAGAAGAGGTGGAGGATGGAGTGACTGGGAGGAGTGGAGGGAGGGGAGGCTGGGGTCAGGATATATTGTACGAGAGAAGAATTTTTTTAAAAAGGCAAGTACTTTACCAACTAGCCATCTGCTGCCATTTCTAAGGAGCACTTACTTCTGCCTGCCCTCAGATGCCCCACAGTCCTACCCAGCAGAGAGCTGCCTTGAGGCAAAGTGTCTCCTAGCCAGAGGTGACCCAGAGCCTGGTCACCCAGGAAAAGGCCTAGTTTTGCACAGTTATAGGTGAGTCCTCTGACATGCCTGAGGCTCTGTGTGGGGGAATGAAAGCCCTCTACCAACCTCTTCCCTCACAATGGCCATCTCTAAATCCTCTTCCTGTGGGTGAGGACACTCCCTTCTATATTCGACATAATCAGATTTATTGAGCAGGGACAGAGCACTAATCCCACTGGGACGCCGATGTTCAAGAGCCAGATGTCCATGGGGAAGTGTGGTGGCCAGCTTTGGCAATAGGTGGTAATTAGAAATTGGGAGGAGCAGGCAGGATATTTCCTGCACAATTACATGGCAAGAAAGCACACAGCAAATTGTAGGGCTGAAGATTCAGCTGCAATGAGAATGGGATGGCGTGGCGGCTGGTGCATAGGGGCGGGCAGGGGGCTGTGTGACCTGTACGCCTCACACTAAAAGTACACTCTGAGATGCATTGTACGTCCTGCTTACAACCACTGAACCCCAGCAGCCAGCCTTGTCCCAGCCTTGCAGAGCCTCCCTCTCAAGCCCAGCATAAAGCTTTGCATGATCACTGGAAATATAAAGCTAATGTCCATGAGTCCCAGGCTTTCCTGGCATGGAACAGAGAACTTTCTTGGATGACTCAACCTTTGTCAAGGGCTCTAAATGCACTGTGTTGAGCACTTGGCCCAATGTTTAATCCTTCAGTGTCAAATTAGCACCCTGCATCTTAGGAAAATGCAAACAAAAGGCATATCAGCAAAGCTGATTGAATTGGCTTGGGTTTTTGAAATAGGAACACAGCAGATGCATCTTAGCAAGTGGAAGCTGCTTTTCAGGACATGGTTATCCATGAGAGGAAATGCTATTGTCCTAGCTGACATGGACAGAGTCATGGACTCATTTCAGCCACACACTGCTTTTCTGACTGCTGGTATAAAGTGAGGCTTAGGCACAAGCCCTTTCCTGCTCCACTATGTTGGATACAGAGGAAGGTGTATGAGCCCAGCAGTACCCAGCCCACCTGCTCTGGACTGCTCTGCCACTGAACTTGTCAGGGATCTTGAAGTCATTTGTTGCTACTCAGTGGATGGCCTACAGATTTGAACATTCCAATGGGCTTTTTGGCTGACATATATTTGAAGGCATGGCAGATAGATGTCAGTCTGCCCTGCCCTGAAGAGTTCCTCCCCTATACAGATCTCTTGGGGCCAGTTTTGAGAGGAGCTAGAAACACTGAAGCGTCTTGTCATGTGTTTCTGCCCTCCACCCAGTAAACAAGCCCCACACCACCAGCTGTGCTGAAGGTTCTGGACCCAGGTTGCCCTGCACCCACCCTGCTGTGCTGAGCCCTCCCCAGTCACTTGGGTCTGGCACAGGTGGGGACAAGGGCAGCGCTGTTGAGAAAGCCATTTCCGTAATCCAATTGAGGCCTCCAGGCTGAGTTAGTGGTCTCCTGACAGCCAAACTGGTGCCAGGCCTCTAGCACAGCCGGGCACTGACAGGATGTGGATGTTCAAGGTTTTCTGTTGCCAAGTCCACAATCAGGCAGTGGCCTCTGTGCCTCTGGACAGCGCATTGAAGGTGGCCAGTACACAGAGAGGTGGGAGGGTGGTGCGTGCCATCTGCTGGGAGCAACCGGATGCTGCCCACACACACGCTGGTCAGAAGCCTTCTTGGCATAGGTAGGTGCTGTCCGTGGTTCTGACCTCCCATGTAGGCTCTAAGAACTACCCCACAAATCTCCCAACTGGACTCTGGGGTCCAGCCTCTTCCAAGAATTCCAAACCAGAAAAGTATGGGGGCCCAGAAGTGGGGTGGGGGCAAAGGAAGTAAGTGAACAGGAGCTTTCCAAGAGGGGTCCAAGGACTCCCAGCCTTTGTACTGGATGCTCCCTAATCTGGTAGCTGCCCAAAGAGGTCCTACCTGGAAAGTAGAGGGATGTACTCAGCACACTCACTCATGAAGATGAAGAACTTGTACTTCATCTGGCTGGGGTCTGGTCTGCCTCTTTGTCTCCCTTCTGAGCTTCAAATCCTGAAGCTTTAATTTCCAGTCCTGGTACACCTAGAGCTTGTCTGGGTCAAAGCCACCACTCTCAGATACCTGCAAAGGTAACAGGGGTTCCAGCAGAGACTGAGACAACATGGCATCCTGGGCCTGCCACTCTTTGGGCACTCATTCTAGAAGAAGCTGCTCCAGCAATTTCCTTATCCCTTAAGCCCTCTCCTCCCTGTTAGCCACTTGACTAGAACCCAGCTCTCAAGTATCCTGTGGGGACTCCGAGATGATGGCTTCTTTGTCTTCTTCCACAACCCTGCTCTGAGAACAAATGCTGTGCAGTCACTCTAACTCCTGTAGAATTTTGGGCTGTGTCACTTTAAGAGACCCTCCTCTTGTTTTCTGAGCCCCAGCTGCCCACCTGTGAAATGAGAATAGATCA
This sequence comes from Onychomys torridus, assembly GCF_903995425.1. Taxonomy (NCBI): domain Eukaryota; kingdom Metazoa; phylum Chordata; class Mammalia; order Rodentia; family Cricetidae; genus Onychomys; species Onychomys torridus. Next base: position 136,209,296 of record NC_050446.1, read on the forward strand.
CCAGATGCAGGCTTCTTTTGTCCCTAATATTTCCCAGACCTGGGAATAAGTGATGGCATTGGTGTGACATGGGGGTCCTTGTTCACACAGGGCATCTTCTGTAAGGTACTAGACATGTCCAGTCTGTGTGGTGAGCCAGTTATTTCAGCTCCAATTCTAAAAGGACACCTGAAGCGTGTACTGCCAGCCTCTGTACAGATTGGTCAGGTTTTCTGCAGTGCCAAGCTGTTCAGGAACTTGGGGAGCCACCATGTTTCCCTTTGCTTTCTTTGCTCTCTCCATAAGCTGTTACCTTGGGGCACCTGTTACCAACCAGTGCCCCAGGGAGCAGATGCTTAGGGACTGGCCAGCTGCCTTGGTGGCAGGTATTTGAATCATTCTGTTTTTGTTATTTCAGAGAAGGCTGCACTGACAACTTTGATATCAGGTTCTTCTGATGTGCATTATACCATCATCCCTGGTCTCAGCAGAGCTGGAGAAGGGAAGCCAGGAAATGTAAGGCATAGGAACCTACTAGTGCTAGCCTTCAAAGACTGTCTTCTAGCTGCAGTCTGTCCCAGGCTAGACCATTGCTGAACCTGTCCTGGCTGGGGCTCAGCCACCTGTACAGAGGAGACAGACTCGTGCCAGGCCAGCCTGGCTGGTCCTGATGGTCACCACACAGGGAAGGACTACCCAGGAAACTTCTCATACCTCACCCTCTGTCTTTAGAAGCTCTTAGACTTTGCAGCCCCTTCAGCCCCTTCCCATCCCCTGTGGGCTGCTTGATGCATCTAAACACAATGGGCTTAACTAGGGGGTGGGGCAGCCTCAGGATTATTCTGCAGGGGAAATGCAGATGAGGGGCCAAGGCAACCTCTTGGTGGCCTGAGTCAGGGGTACACTCTACCAGCTGCTTGTATCCTCATCTGTTGACAGACAGACTATATATCTCCCCACTACATCATCTTTGTACAAGTTTAGACTCACCATCCCTGACTACTGTTTCTTTTTTCTTCTCTACCCTCTATTCTGCCTTCCTCCTCCTGCACAAAAATATAGATTTAGGGAGAGCAGCGGCTCTGCCCCTATTCCTCATAGAAACCACCCTAGCTTCCTGACAAGAACCCTCAGCTTGCTCCCTTTGCCCACCCTATGGTAATTCTAGGTACTACTGAAGGCACCCAGTAGTGGAGGCACTTTTGGTCACTCTTTCAATAAGAAAACTTAAACCTGGAATCTGACTGGGACTTGATTGAGGTCAAAGCTGCCCAATGACATAGGACTCCTCCTGTCTGTCTAAGGTCCAAGTCTACACCGCAACTTCCAGCACCCAACTCCCATGTGTTCTGCCACTTTCTGGAGCTAACTCCCTGCATTTCCAATCCAGAACTGAGTGAGATAGTAACAGCCAGGGTGCAAGGACACCAGAAGCTGGCATGCCCTTGAGTCCACTATCCTTCCCAGGGTCCCAACCCAGCTTAACAAGCATGACCAATAAGGTGGTGGTGCAGGGTGGCCCAGTACCTAGCTGGCCTTAAGACACTAAAGGTAGGTCCTGCCATCCATAAGAGTTAGTACACATGTCTAAAACAGAAGGAGAAAAACAAAGAGAGAGATAACCAGGGAAGACACACACAGAGAAAGGGAGGCAGAGACACTGTATGTGCTATGCCTCCCAAAGACCAGCAACAATGAGTCTGGCCTCTTCCCAGCATTTACACATTCCAGCTGTGATGAGACAGCCCTTCCCACAGCAGATTACTAACACTGCTGCCCCTCCTGATTTCCTGCTATTGGCTGTGTCCCTCTCCACTGCTTAGAGTCACAGATCAGGGTAGTCTTAGGTCAGCTCCTGTCATGTCCCCTAGGACACCCAGAGCTGATTTGGATAGGCACATTGGAAGAGGCTGTGGGTGCATCTGGTTAGGTGGGATGGCACTGAGACATCCTACTGTGAACTCACCATGATCCTCAAACTGGCAGAGGCCATAAATGTTTCTCAAGTCTATCCTGTGTGGACAGGACTGGGATGCCCCTGCAAGTTGGAGGCAGACAGTTTGGAGGCTGGGCCCCACCTGGCAAAGGTCAGAAAAGGGCTCAGCCTGGGAACCTTAGGGTTAGGAGCATGGGGGCCAGTGAGAGCCTAGAGCCAATCCTGCTCTGCTCTGGCTCTGTCTGGTCCCAGAGGTAGCTGTCTGCTGCCTGTGTTCAGCGAGGTGTGGTATTTTAAATGTTTTGACATTTAAAATCTGTGTTGAATACATTCCGTGTGTTTAATTCCACCACAACTCACCAGGAATTGGATTAGTGTGTCTCCTGGGATGGGGCACAGCTGTGCCCAGAGCAAGCAGAAAACTTCTTGCCTACCCTCCATGGGCTTCCAATGGACTGAGCTAAGAACATGGCAGGAGCAGCTCTGGCCCCTGAACCTGGGGAGCAGATACTCTGTTCTCAAGGTCAGAGGGGATATAGCTTGGAGAGGGCACACAGGGCCCAAGAGGGAGATGGTGTTTGTAGTTAGAGTTTTCCTGCCTGGCCCACAGTCAGGACAAATCTCTTTCACCCGCCAGGCCCATAGACGCTCAGAACCAACCAAGTAAACACACAAAAACTTATAGTGCTTACAAACTGTATGGCTGTGGCAGGCTTCTTGTTATCTACTTCTATCTTAAATTAGCCCATTTCTATTAATCTATACTTTGCCACATGGCTTGTGGCTTACCGGTGTCTTTACATGTTGTTTGTCATGGCGGTGGCTGGCAATCTCTCTCCCCCAGCCTTCCACTTCCCAGAATTCTCTTCTCTCTTGTCCCGCCTATACTTCCTACCTGGCCACTGGCCAAACAGCATTTTATTTATACAGAGCGATATCCACAGCAGGTGTTGACCAAGAACATACAAAAATACCTTCCCTTGAATGGTTTGTACCCTGGCTGTTGAGCAGAGCTTTGTGAAAATAGCAACTTGGACAGCTTCTTTCCTAGCCCCTCCCAGTGACTGTCTGTGGCAACCTGGGAGTGGAGGCAAGGCCTTCACAGATGCTGCTGCACCCAAGTCCAAAAGAGGCAAAGGGAGTCCAGTCAACTCCAGCACTTTGGGTGGCCACTCCCCTTTTCCAGGATCTGGTCATGGCTGTCTTCACCACAAGTCACGAGCTTTGTGCTGGCCATGTTCTCTATGTGTTTCAATTAGGACATGTCCACATTTGTGTGGCTCCAAGGGTCAGCTGGACATTGCTGAAGAAGCCAGGCTGAACTGATACAGGTCAGAAAACAAATCCATGTCCAGCCTCTTCTGAGTTATTGGCCACAAGAACCTCAGAGATTTAGTTTCCCCAAATGTAGAGTTATGTAGAAAGCCTGGACTGATGAGTAGGGCTATACTTCTTCAGACCTCTGAGAGGCACCAGGTGGGTGGGAGAATGTATGGAGGCATCAGTATGAACAGTTTGCATGCAGAATGGGAGCCAAGGACTCAGCCTCACTGAACAGACCATGCTAAGATCTAGAGTCCTGGACACGATATTCCCAGACTCAGGACTCAGAGCCCAGAACCTTGTCAGAACACCTAGGGTTTTACCCAGTCCCAGGAGCAGAGGCTATGTTGATCATTTCCAAGCAGGTTGGAGTGGGAGCTGAGCTTGAGGAGGAGTTCCAGGGGAGGGCTTGTGCTGTGGATGATTGATTGGTAAATAAAAGATTGGCCAGTAGCCAGGTGGGAAGTACAGGATAGGCAGGACAAACAGAGAGGAGAATTGAGAGAACAGGAAGGCGGAGGGGAAGAGACGCCAGCCTGCCATCCAGGGAGCATCATGTAAAGGCAACAGCCTGCCATCCAGGGAGCATCATGTAAAGGCAACAGGTAAAGCCACGGAACACATGGCAACATATAGATTAACAGAAATGGGCTGGGTATAAGAGTAAGAGCTAGACAATGGTAGGCCTGAGCTAATGGCCGAGCAGTTTAAATAATATTAGTGTCTGTATGTTTATTTTATAAGTGGGCTATGGGACTGCCAGGGCTTGGTGAGACCCAGAGAGAAAAACTCAAGCTACAGGCCTTCCTAACTTATGAAGTACCTCCTAACTCCAGCTCTGAGCACACTAGCATGATAGTCCCCAGGTCTGTGGATAAACAAGGTCTATGTCTGGGAGTAATGGCTGCCTTTTGCTCTTTGCAGGTTAACACCTTCATGTCCTTTGTGTTCCCCATGCTGGTCATCTCCATCCTAAACACTGTGATTGCCAACAAACTGACAGTCATGGTACAGCAGGCCAACGAGCAGGGCCGGGTGTGCACTGTGGGAACCCAGAACAGTTTACAGCACAGCACATTCAGCATGTCCATCGAGCCTGGTCGTGTCCAGGCCCTACGCCATGGAGTCCTCGTCTTACGTACGTAACCTCAGACCCTGGGGAGCAGACATTGCTGTAGGGCTCAATGTGGGGCTCAGCCCAGAGCCAAGGGTAAAGGCACAGGATAGAATGTGGGTCCATGCTCAGCAGCAGCATTCTGTCCTCTTTACTCCCTCATACCTTCACTCAATCAACCAGAGGCTGGGTGTCAACTTTGAGCTTGAAGTCTTTTTCACAGACATGGGTCAGCTTTCTTGCTGGAAATCAAGGCTCTTCCAAGTAAGCAAGTACACCCCAGGCATACTCACAAGTGATGTCACATGACCAGACTTGGCAGCTGAGGATCTCATTGGAGGCAACATCTAGCTATTCAGGACTAGAAGGTCCTGGTAACAGAGTTGTAAGCAGAAGGCATGCCAAGCAAAGGCTGAGTGGTCAGACAGTGCTTAGCAACAATGCTGAGCAGAGTGGGTAGGCCTGAATCCTGCAGCTGATGCAATCTTAGGAAACAGTCATCAGGTGTGATGGATGGGAAAGACTTGGGACAAAAGTCTTTTTACTCTCCAGACCCATGTCTTGCATTTTGCTATGACTATGGCTCCTTCCTGGTCCTGCCCCTTTCCCAGCAGCTCCAGGTGCAAAGCACAGGGCAGCACGGAGTCCCCCAGGCCAGCACCTTAGAGCACCAGCTCTGAGTGGGTCTAGGTGGCATTCCTCACAGATGCCCTAGTAAGGCCCCAGATTTGACCTTTCTAGTAACTGCTCACTTTCAAGGCTGTCCCAGCTAGGAGGAACTCTACATACTGTGACAGAAAAAAAATGGTTCTCTACCAAGTCCCTACAAGGCAGGACTTCAGTGCAGGCAGGTCAGACAAAGAGGACAGAGAGAGCAGAGCACATAGACATGCTCAGGTGGCCCTTGCCCATTGCTGTCTAACAGAGCTTTTCTGGGGCCACCTGTCAGCCCTCTTGACTGAGAAACCCAAAGAGGTCCTGGGAGATCCCTACAGATGACAGGCACTCCCTCTCTGCTAGTGCTGCCTTGGAAATGGCACCTTCCAGCCTCACCTCTCACGGTGACTAAATCACTGCTGGTCACAGCCTCCTCCATCTCTGTCTTTCCTCCATATCGGCTGCAGTGGAGTAGGACAGGGTCTTGGCAGAGAGGGGGGAAGCTGCAACTATGTGCCACAGTGACTGTGAGGACCACAGGAGAGCTGCTCAGAAGGCAGATAGAAAAGGAGGACCAGAGATGCCTAAATCAGTGTCCTTCACCAGAGCGTCTGTTCCAGGGGTTCTCTGGGGACCTAGGGGTCTTCTCCACAGGGTCCAGATGACCCTGCCTCTGTACCCTTGGTGGGTAGTCCAGCCCAGCCTCAGTGGCCCATCTCAGCCTTGCTGCCTGGTGCTTCTGCTCCGGCCTGAAACAGGCAACTACCCTCATAGTTGCTGCTGTATGTCCTCCACAGTACCAAGGTAGGCTTGCTTAGCTTGATAACTCAAATGCCCAGTCCCAAGAGCCTGTCACTGCCCACCAAAGCTTACAATTAGCTCTGCCTTTTCCTGGCCTTGAGGTTCCAGCTAATCTGCCCGCCCATTGTCAGTGAGTGACTAGCTGGCAAGGGTATACCCAATATCTCAGACCCACTCTGTCTGAGGGTCCACTTACACCATCATGCTACACTGTTCTGAGATCGTATGTTGCTGTATGACTATCCAGCTATTCCATCCTTCTGATCACACCCACTGGGAGCCAGTTCACCCAGGGCAGACATCAGAATTGAAGGGGAGACAATTACTAAGCCCCTGCTAGGACTCCAAGGTACCCCAACTCTGCTTCCGTTAACTTTGGGGGTCTGCACCCTCAATGGAACAAAACTGAAAACCTTGATAGCTCACATTGTATAGATAAGAATACTGAGGCCAACACACCAAAGCTCCCCCCAAATGTCAGGTCAAGGGCAGGGCCATCCTGATGCTCAGACCACTGTGCTGCCCCTCAGGGTCCCACATCCTCTGTTTTCAGGGAGCTTTCCCAAGTTCATTTTTTGTTTTTTTAATTTTATACCAAAAGTGCATAGCATAAAATATTTAACCATAATCATTGTTAGATGCTCAGCGTGGGACATTAAGCAACTCACACTGCTAAGTAGTAATTGCACCTCACCACCTGTGTGCAGGACCCCTCTTCTGTCCCTCCGCCCATCCTGGGGGTCTGACTCCTGGGGGAACCTTGTATAAACAGAATCATATAAGAGTTGGTGGCTAATGTGTCTTGATATACAAAACATCTTCCACGCTTGTCTGTGTTAGAGCATATGTTAGATTAGAATCTCCTGCCTATTAAATACTGAATAATATTCCGTGGTACAGTACTCACTTCATGTTTCAGAAGTACACATTCCTGTTGTGTGCATGGACCACATGACCACAGACAGGACATGGCAGCAGCTCCACCTGTCTGTCCACAGGCTCCCAGGTCTCTTCTACTTCTGTGATCGGTTAGGAATGATACTATCGTGAACATGGGGTACAAGGATTTTTTTCGATTCTTTCAAATTGATTCCCAGAAATAGGTGTTCTGGATCATGTGTTAATTGTAGTTCTATTTTTGTGATTGCTGTTTATCACAGTAGCTGCAACATCTAACGTTCTTGCATCTCTTTGATTGTTCTGCATGTTTGCTTTGTGTGGTTGTGTGTATGTGCACATGTGTGTGGAAGCCAGAGGTTGACATCAGATGTCTTCCTCTTTTGATGTCTCTTTTGAAATGGTATCTCTCACTGAACCTGGGACTCACTGGTTCCGCTGTGCTGGCTTGCCTGCCAGTGTGAGGTATCCACATGTCTCTGCATTGGTCTGCAGTCCCCTAGCACTGGGTTACAGACACACTTGCTATACCAGGTGTTTTTTTACTACCAAAAGAAAAAAGAAGAAAATAAAAAGATAGAAAGGAAGGAGGGAGGGAGGGAGGGAGGAAGGGAGGGAGGGAGGGGGAAGGGAGGGAGGAAGGAAGGAAAGAAGGAAGGAAGGAGGGAGGGAGGGAGGGAGGGAGGGAGGAGGAAAGGAAGGAGGGAGGGAGGGAGGGAGGAGGGAAAGGAAGGAGGGGGGAGGGAGGGAGGGAGGGAGGGAGGAGGGAAGGAAGGAGGGGGGGAGGGAGGGAGGGAGGGAAGGAAGGAGGGGGGGAGGGAGGGAGGAGGAAGGGAGGGAGGGAGGGAGGGAAGAAAGGAACGAAGGAAGGAAGGAAGGAGGAAGGGAGGGAGGGAGGAGGGAAGGAAGGAGGGAGGGAGGGAGGGGGGAGGGAGGAAGGGAAGGAGGAAAGAAGGAAGGAAGGAGGGAGGGAGAGAGGGAGGAAGGAAGGAAGGAAGGAAGGAAGGAAGGAAGGAGGAAGGAAGGGAGGAAAAAAGGTCCATGATCTCAGAATGTCATCTTGTCTCTTGTGGCTCTCCACATTTCTGAGACCAAGGACTCTTGCAGGTGCTGTTGTCATCGCCTTTGTGGTCTGCTGGCTGCCTTACCACATTCGACGCCTCATGTTCTGCTATATCTCAGATGAACAGTGGACTGCGTGAGTACTTGGACTACAACGGACGGGGCAGGGCTACCAATGAGCCCCACCACCCACAAGCCAGTCTGGAATGAGGTGGGGCTGTTGTGAGCCTATGGCTCCAGGGAGGATGGCTGCATAAGGATGGCTACAGCCCAGAGGTCAGAGCAGGCAGCAGATCCTCAAGGTCATGCATGAGACATTTGTGTCAGACCTGAAGGTCCTTTGGGTCACAGCCACCCCAGGATTGGACTTGAGGGCTCAAGAGACTTACACAGTGCTGTAACTTGTCACAACAAAAGGAAAGAGGCAAAGTCAGGGGAGACAGATAGAGTCAACTCCTAGCTGCAAGCCACTTGTGAATGTTGTTAACTGGGCAACTTGTGGAGACTCGATGTCCAGGTTCTTAGAGGAGAGAATGGTCAAAGAGGCCTCATCTGCTAACCCTGAGTCAGGCTCCTAGAGGGAAAGAAGGTGACCAGCATGAACCCCATTTGTACAAATGAGTCAGCTGATGGATGCCATCTGAGGGCCAGCCACTGGGCAGGCCTGCTCTGTGAACTCTTTCTGTACCCAAAACAGGGCTACCAGATATATGAGTAACAAACAGCACCTTAGGTTAATAGGCTCAGTGGACAAGACATAGTTTCTGCTCACAGGGAGATATTAGTGAGCACAGGAACATCCCCGTGAAGGCTTCTGAAGCTCAGGGATGCTTGGGGGTAGGGATTAAGATCCTCAGGAGTAGACACAACACACATGGGCATCAGGAGCTCTAGTGGTTCCTATGTTTGTTATATGGTGAGGAACCAGTGGGCCCTGAAGCCTTAGGACAATGAGCCTCTGAACAGGACTCTATGGACAATTAAGATGTGCTGCTGAGGGAAGTGGGGCAAAGTGGAGAAGCCATGCCCAAGTGGGGCTACAGTCAAAGCCAGATCCATCACATACCCTAGGAAAAAGGCCCTTAGGGATGCTTTGGTAACCCAGGCTACCATGCTGCCCATGTCTGCTCCCTGAGGAGCTGAGGGCTATTGGGGTCACACAGCTGTCCTCCCACAGGTTCCTCTTTGACTTCTACCACTACTTCTATATGCTGACCAACGCTCTCTTCTACATCAGCTCTGCCATCAACCCCATCCTCTACAACCTGGTCTCTGCCAACTTCCGCCAGGTCTTCCTGTCCACGCTGGCCTGCCTGTGTCCTGGGTGGCGGCACCGGAAGAAGAGGCCAACATTCTCTAGGAAGCCGAACAGCATGTCCAGCAACCATGGCTTCTCCACCAGCGCCACTCGGGAGACCCTGTACTAGGCCCTGAGGAGGCTGGGAGGAGGCCTCAGCCTCTGCTCAGGGCAACACCTTCCTAGGCCTCCACAGGGCCAACTAGTGGCCAGTCTAAACCGTGCCAGTGAGGCTGGGGCACCCTCCACCTGGAAGCTTCTGTCTTTCCAGTTTCTCTTTCTTTTCTTCCTCTGCCCCCTCTTCCTCAATCCTCTGTTCTTGCTCCTATCCCTCTCCTACCTCCAATTTAAAAAAATGAGAACACAGGCTGCTTCTCTTCCTGATCCCCAAAAGGCCTCTAACAAGAAGAAATTAGCACTCACTAAGGATAGCCTCCTTTGTTCCCAGACTAATGGATGTTTAGAAAGAAGAAATGAAAGCACCTCCTGGGCTCTCGGGAAGATGAGCTATTGCAGTCATCACAGCACTGTGGGGCCACACCAGCTGCGCCAGGCAGTGACTGAAGCTGGACTTGGGCTCCAAGTCCATAGGCATAGGCTCCATGTCAGCTTCCTCCTGCCTCCACTCCTGCCCTGGCCCAGCAGATCCTGTGGCTCTCTCTGAGCCTCATGTCCAGACCCTTCCTTGGCAGGCTGGCACACTGCCTCTCTCAGAGTGGTACAGAGAGTTCTCCAACATTCTCCTTAAGGCTCAGGGTCCACAGCTGAAAGCTGAGAGGATCCACGCCTCTGTATCCACCCTGGATAGCTATGGCCCACTAAAGAGACTCAAGTTCTCATTGGAGTCATACAGACCTGGGACTCCTGTTTTAGGCCCGTCCTCACCCATGATAAGCTTCAGGTAGCCTTGCAGAGATACCTGCACTGGCACCTTGACCTCTTAGATCTGTGTCTCTATACAGCTGTATAGATTAAAGTCTGGCAGCTGCTGGCTTCAGAGCAGGACTCCTGAGAAGGGCACTGAGCCAGGTCCTCAGCAAGATGCCAGTGTCTGAAACTGTGCAGGTAAGGAGAGGCCAACACCCCAGCATCCAGCTGGCCAGCTGCCCTGGACTGAGGCATATGTCAATTTGTTACCAGCTGCCAAGCAGCCGCTTTGGCCCAGGTTCTAGGCGCCCAGAAAAGCAGGCACCCTTCATCTCTGGGAGCTGTCTCCAAACAAGACAGAACCATCTAGCCTTCAGCCAAAAAGGTTGGCTGAGCACTTGGAGATGGTCCCAGGATGCCCTGGACCAGCAGGGTAGGACTAGCAGGAGGGCCAAAGAACCAAGCTCAGCCTTTTGCAAGAGTCTTGGGCACCATTGTCTGGAAAACAAATGAATAGATGGGCAGCTGGCCTGTGAGAACAGTGCTTCCGTGGGACTATAACAATGGGTTGAATGTTAGGGTATCTGTGGTCACCCAGATATAGCCACTCTGCTACTTGAACCCCACAAAACATCACTGCCAATAACATGACCCCTCAGGTCATCAAAGACAGGGCTTGGGTGAGTCAGGCTCATGGCCAACATTAGGAAGATGTGATCAGCCCGGGGGAGGGGGGCTCTCCACCCAAGAACTATCTACATGGGGACCCCTTCCAGCCCTGTGGAGCCACCTTGCACAGAGTGGGTCACAGGCCAATGCTTTTTCAGGAGGATTTGGACGTATACCCTGGCCAGGCAGCCCAGCCCCAGGTCCCTATCCTGGGTTCCCAGACCTTGGGCAAAGCCATTCTTCTGATCCTCAACTTCCTTCTGTCAGCTGACTGGGACTGTCTTGAAGGACCCAGTCTGGAGTAAAGAGAAGTAAGATACCCTGAGGCTGGGTAGAGCCAATGCCCTATTATACAACCTCCCAGAAATGCTGTAGCTGTCACCAGAAGTCCTTGCTGTCGTCTTTAGCCTCTTGTCTGTGTGTTTGATGTAGTTAGGGACACATCCATGCACCACCAGATGCACCTGTGACCTTGGCTTGGTATCCTCAGCTCAGGGCCAAGTCAGGATGGAAATAGTTCTGGAGGCTGACCTTGGTGTCTGGGCCACAAATCCAGAGTTTCATGAGCCCAGTAGTGATGTGGACAAAAGTCATGTGCCCTCAAATATCTGTCAGAATACCCCGCCATCCTACCACACTGCAATCAAAGAACACTTTCCCCATACTTCCTCCATAAAGAAGAAAGCTGTGGACACCCAATTTGGGCCTTTGTGTGTGTGTCCATTCACACACCCATCCGTTCATTAAGGCAGGCAGGCCTGATGCAAAATGTGGGCTTATATCTGCTTCTTATAAGCAATGGGTGGGGGTCTTATCTCTGAAAGACTGAAGGATCCTGGCCACCTCCCTGCCTACCTTCCCGAAGAGTTAAATGTACCCCTCACACACACCTGCCGCCTGGCCATCCCCCTTCCCACTGCCACCTGGCCACCCCCCTGCCCACCTGCCGCCTGGCCACACCCCTGCCCACCTGCCCGGCTTCACACTTGCTCTCAGCAGACAGCTCTCCAGACAGTTGAATGATGGCTGCTTTTAAACGCTGGTTAAACTCTAAAAAATAAAATTTTGGAATTTTAGACAATTCTCCTCAAAGTTAAGGAATCTACATCCATAAAGAGGGGAAAAAATGAACAATTTTTCCTGGCTTTCACTCAAATGTCAAGTGGCCCAAGGTGAGCAGAGCTGCACTCAGATGTTAGGCAACCAAAATGACAGCATGATGGTAAGAATGATGTCGACCATGAACAGTCTTATGTCTAGAAAAGGAGACTCAACTCGAAGCCCACAGGACCCCTTCCTCCTGCCTACAGAGCTGACTCCCCAACCACCTGGCTCTTTGGACCCTCTGTACTGTGCTGCACTATCACTAGCCTGCCTGGACTCTCTCTGCCTTGGGATTATAATCTGTTTCAGTTGGGTTACTATTGTGTGATGAAACACCATGACCAAAAGCAACTTGGGAGAAAAGGGTTTTCACTCACAGTTCTATAGAACTGTTCACCATCAAAAGCAGTGAGGACAGGAACTCACACAGGGCAGGATCCCGGAGGCAGGAGCTGATGCAGAGACCATGGAGGGGCGCTGCTTACTGCTTTGACCCACATAGCTTGCTCAGCCTGCTTTCTTATAGAACCCAGGACCAACAGCCCAGGTCTGGCACCACCCACAATGGATTGGGCCCTCCCCCATCAATCACTAATTAGGAAAATGCTCTATAGGCTGCTCACAGTCCGATCTTATGAAGGCATTTTCTCAATGGAGGTTTCATCCTCTCAGGTGACTCAAGATTGTGTCAAGTTCACATAAATCTAGCCAGCACATAATCCCACACAGTGTTTTTTGCCACAGAGGTACAGCCAGATGCTGCCTTTTCACCTGTCCAGCTCCCTCCATCTTCCTGCTCCTTGAAGAGAGAGTAAAGTTGCCTTTTTTCCAGGTTGAACAGATTGGGAGGGTACCTGAAGACAGGTAGAGATGAGAATTGTACCCACTTGCTTAAATATTGGATGGGGAAGGTAGTTATATGCATGTATGTATGGGTACACACACTCTTTAAATATTGAAGACCCAGGGCCACTGGCTTGAGAGCCACCCTGCCCAGCACCCACTCAGATGCTTTCTGGACTGGAGTATGTCCTGCCTTATCCCTTTTCTAACCCACCTCTGCTCCTTCTACCACAGTCAGGGACTCACACTCCAGCACTGCCCAGGTTACCAGGGCAGAGGCAGGGTACTGTCTACTAAAAAGTTCTCCTGCCACACATGAAGAAAGGTCTTTAACAGAGCCTCCAGGATGTCTTCCCCCTTCTCCTGGAGTCCTCAAAGGATTTCATACTCTCAGAAGCATGTAAATCTGCTGGCATCAGCCTCCCAGATCTGCCTTGCCTTGTGGAACCAGAAGCCCAGATCTAGGAATCTGCACTTGTAACAACTGCTCTAATGGGATTCTTCTTGAAGTCCGAGAGTCACCATATCCTCCCATTCATTCTTTCACTCATTCGTTCATTCATTCATTCATCCTGTCTGGCTTCCTCAGGCTGACTCCATCCCCTTTCTGATGACAGTGTGAGGCTCTCACATACTGCAGAGAAGTCCTTCTCACAGGCTTGGGGAACTGGCTGGCACACAGATCCAAGAAATACATAGACAGAAACACCAAAGGAATGAAACACTATTGGTAGGATTCCAGGCTGGTCACAAAAGTGAGATTCATGGACAGCCAGCACATAGTCTTGACCCTGGCCACTTACTACTACTCGCTCCACTGAACCTATAATCCTAGCAAAGCCCCTCCCAGCTCTGATCATGTGAGTGCGTCTCCTGTGACCTGGACAGAGGAGGAGACGGCCAGCTCCATCACCATTGCTAGGCAACAGGGCAGAGCTTGGGAGTGAATCCTATGTTCTAAACACATTTGAAAGAAGAAAGAATGCCAAGCTTCCTGTGTGTACGAAGCTTCCTTCCCCAACCCTCCCTTCTCCCACCACTCCCTGCAATTATGATCTGAATTCCAGTTTTTATCAAAACACCATGGAAACCATGTCCAGGCTGAGTTTACAAAAGAACGATGCCACATGGAAGGAAGGGGGTGGGCAGGGAACCCGAATCAGAGAAACAAGCAAGGAGCAAGCAAGAGGCAGAGAGGGCAAAGGTGGGCTGCCCTGGGATGGAGGAGGCTGTTGTCACCTGCTGAGCAGAGTGAAAAAGCCTCTTCAGCACAGGCATTTGTACGTACACACACAACCATGCACACTCACACACACCATGCACACTCATACACACATAGAAGCATGCATACTCACCAGCTATACATACTGTGTGAGAATACATACTTACCTGAAAACCTAACCACACCATATGCAGATGAGAGTGCACAGACATAAATGCACGTACCATACACACCAACACGGGTGTAGACCTGATGCACACATATGCACACATGTATGCACATCTATTCTGTGCATGGCCTTCTGTGCACCTCATTCCTTAGGTTTGGGATACCTACTGTCTCTGGTCTTGCTGGTCCACTAATGAGATAAGCAGAAGTTCTGAGGTGCTTGGGAAACCTCTAACCCAGAAGCACCAGATTTCCACGGCCTAAAGCAAGAACTCCCTTAGCTTAGCCCTCAGTCTGGCTGAGGACCAGATGACAGCTAGATTGGGTCTGCGTTAAGAGGGAAGAAGCTCAGCGTCTGACACATGAACTCCACTGCAGCTCTCACTTACACCCACTTACACCTCACTTACATTGCAGATGGTGTCTGGAGGAGACTACTACTTCCCTGAAAACAGTCACTCAGTACAGACCACTGGCCAGCTGTCCAGTGAGGCTGTATAGTGTGCCCTGTATAGAGTACCTCCCTCCCCATCCTTTTCCCCACTTCTTTCTTCCTGATGTCATCTCTTGAATAAATAAATCACTAGTATTTAAACCTTGATCTCAGAGCTACTTGCTGCAGGAAAATGAGGTAAATACTCCACGCAGCCACAAATGCATCAGTGTGAGGATGGGGTGGGGGTGGGGGACAAACTTCAGAACCCCCTCCCCCCACCTGGACACTGGCCTGAGGTGAAAGCAGGGAGGGGGGAGTGAAGAAAAAGACAGGAGGGAGCAAGAAGAGGTTAAGGCAGAAGAGAAAGAGCCAGAACCCTGCAAGGAGGAGAGTAAGAAAAGCTGTCTGGGATGACTTGGGCGAGGTTCCTGGAGAGCTTCATGGAGGCCAGCAGGAGGAATATTCTAGGTAGAGGGAGGGCTCCTATAATCACTCAAGATTCTTCTGCCTCCAAGACCAGCCTCTCCTGCAGGGCCTCAAAGGCTTGGCCTCTCCTGTAGAGCTCTCACAGTCTGGGCTCAACCTTCAGGGCCTCCACGAATCACCTCTCCTCCATTTTAGAAAAGCACAAGATGGTAAGGCATTAAGCCCTGTGTAGATTCTCTCACAATGCAAAGACTCTCTTGTGAGCATTTTACTGATAGGGAAATTGAGGCCTAGAAAGGGGAAATGGCTAGCCTAGGGTGCCAGAGATGCAGTACTAGATCAAGGACTAAAGCCAGGGTCCTTTTCTCCACCTCAACAGGAGCTGGGTCTGAATATGCATGCCTCTCTGGATGGGGCAGAGATTCTCTGGCTTTCACAATCCATAGTGCTGGGGTCCCAGTAATCCAGACCCAGATAGTTCACAAGAATTTGAAACACGGGGGCAAGAAGCCAGGCAGAAGCCAGCCAGCCAGCCAGATGTAGAGAAAGTAAGATATACAGAAGTAAGAAAGGTAATAAGCCCTGAGGCAAAAGATAGATAAAGAGAAACAGGTTAATTAAAGTTAAAAGAGCTAGCCAGAAACATGCCTAAGCTATAGGATTGGGCTATGGGCAGCCTATAGAGAATTTTCTTAATTAGAGATTGGTGGGGGAGGGCCCAACCCAAGTGGTTGGTGGTCCTGGGTTCTATAAGAAAGCCGGCCGAGGGGCAGGAGAGATGGCTCAGAGGTTAAGAGCACTGCTTGCTCTTCCAAAGTTCCTGAGTTCAATTCCCAGCAACCACATGGTGGCTCACAATCATCTGTAATAAGATCTGACACCCTCTTCTGGCCTGCAGAGATATGTGCAGACAGAACACTGTATACATAATAATAAATAAATAAATCTTAAAGAAAGAAAGAAAGAAAGAAAGAAAGAAAGAAAGAAAGAAAGAAAGAAAACCATGTGGAGCAAGGCCTCTTAGCCACTTCTGTTCTAGCAGACAATAGAGGGAACTCAAACTCACAAACCTGCAGCTGCAACCTAGGTACCCGGCAGGGTCCTATCTGCCTAAGGACAGTGGAGCTCAGCCCCCAGGAAGGGAATCAAATGCCACCACTCTCCCACAGGGACAGAGGTGTTACAGAATATTATTTTAACTAGGCAAAGATGTGTTACATTTGTTTATGCTGCATTTGTTTAACAATGTAAGGATGTGTGTTTAAGTATGTAAAGATGTGTTGCATCTGTTTCACCTTGCCTGCCTGAGGCACCTGATTGATCTAATAAAAAGCTGAATGGCCAATAGCTAGGCAGGAGAGGGATGGGTGGGGCTGCCAGGCAGAGAGAATAAATAGTAGGAGGATTCTAGGCTCTGGAGAAGAGGATCAAGAGAAGAAGGAGGAGAAGGAGGAAGATACCTGGGGCAAGAAGCCAGGCGGACACCAGACAGACAGACCTAGAGAAACAGTGAAAGTAAGATATGCAGAAGTAAGAATGTGGTGGTACTGTGTCCCCCAATATATTGTGCACCCTAATAAACTTATCTGGGGTCAGAGGACACAACAGCCACTAGATAGATATAGAGGCCAGAAAATGGTGGCACACACGCCTTCAATCCTATCACTTGGGAGGCAGAGATCCATCCAGATCTCTGTGAGTTTAAAGCCACACTGGAAACAGCCAAGCATGGTGGTGATTCACGCCTTTAATCCCAAGAAGTGATGGCAGAAAGCAGAAATGTATATGAGGCGAGAAAACCAGGAACTAAAGCTGGTTAAGCTTTTAGGCTTTTAGCAGCAGTTCAGCTGAGATTCATTCCAGATAAGGACTCAGGCTTCCAGTCTGAGTAAACAGGATCAGCTGAGGGATTGGTGAGGTGAGGTTAGCTGTGGCTTGTTTTGCTTCTCTGATCTTCCAGCATTCACCCCAAATCCAGGCCCTGAGTTTGTTTTTATTAATAAGACCTTCTAACAATTCGTGCTACATAAGAACAGTAATAAGCAAAAGGTAGATAAAGAGAAACAGGTTAATTTAAGTTAAAAGAGCTAGCCAGAAATGTGCCTAAGCTATGCAGAGCATTCAAAACTAATAAGTTTCTGTCACGATTTGGGAGCTGGTTGGCAGCTTAAAAGAAAAAGCCTGGTCCACAGAGGGAAGAAGGATGCCCTGAAGGCTTTAAGCAAGGAAGGCCTTCTGTTCTCAGGATCTTGGCATGTACTCCTCAGCCACTCATCACTCTCCTCTGGCCTGTTTAAACATGGATTCTAGGACCCAGGCTGGCCTTAGAAATGAACAGTCCCTTTCCAGAGCAACTCAGAACACCTAGATGCCAGCAGGATATCCTATAGATAAGCAAAGTCACAAAGCTCTGAGCAGGAGGGACTGGCTGTACATAGTGGGTTTCCAGGAAACTTCCCCCAGGAACACTCAGGAGCACAGACACACTCTCCTCAGGCTTTACTTCCTGACATACAAGGCCACTGGACCTTCCTCTGAGATTTTAGCTCTTCACTCCCTCCTGCTCCCCACAGCCCACCCCATTTTCATGTGGTCTCAAGAGGTGCCCAAGTGGGTGGAAGGTTAACTGAAAGGGATTCTCCATTATGCAGCTTTGAGGAGGTTGTCATCCATGCTGCAAATAATCCCTCATCCATTCTTCTGTAAGTAAGCCCAAACGATAAATTCAATTATTTACAAGCTGGGTAATCTTGGGTGGAATCATTACTTGGTCTGTCATTGGTACCCGTAGGTATGTTTTTTTCTCATCTCCCCAGGAAAAGTTAATGCAACACTGCCCAGAGGCAGTGACACAGGATTTGAAGCCAGGATAGATATCATCACAGGGTCCTTAGCCATCCATGTTGAACTAAAGAACTCCCAACTACAGAGGCCTCTGGTGGTCTTGCCACAGTCTCTGCTATATGCACTAGTTAAAGAAAATTACCCTGGCCCAGGCCAAGAGCACCCACACTCAGTAGCTAATCTCAACCACAGGAAACTATTCTTAGCCTCTGTCCCACTTGAGCACTCTGCCCCATCAGCCCAGAGACTCTGCTTTCATCTAAAGTTGACTGCCAGCACATTGCTTGTGGACATATCTACAACATGCCTTTCTCCAGGGACAGAGGTACAAAGCTCAGCCCCTGACACAGAAGAGTTGTATCCCCTGAAGAGATGAACCAGGGTGCATAGAGCAGCTAGCCTCCACATCTCTGACTCCTTCCTCCCAGCTAGGCAACCAGGAAGCCCCGAGTAAGAAGCTGATAAGCCCACAGACTTCTGCCACCTAAGGCTGAGACTATGAGCAGGTATGTGGGCTTTCAGAAGCCTGTGCTGGCTCTGACCCTGACCTCAGGGCAAGGGGCCCCTGGGTATGTGGGCTGCTCTGTCAGCTCCTACACAGAGGGGCTGGGAGGGACATGGGCCCTTAGTGTCAGATATCCTAAGTTCTGTCACCCTGAAGTATAGAAGACCTGTGACCCATTACAATAGGACCAGGTAATATTCTCAGCCTGGCACATAGTACCTGAGGGCAAGTTCAGGTTCATAGGCCTGTTCTGCATTGGATTTGCTGCCTCAGGTTAGGCTGAGGGCCAACCTAGATGGGAGGAGGACACAGGAGGAAGATTTGGAGGAGGTGGCTGCAACCCAGCAAGAGAATGGAAACATCAGTGCCTGGGGCTTCCAAATCAGTTAGGAGGAGAGCTGAGGAGGGACATTGTAGGTGAAGTTCCAGGTCCCTTTTCTCTGTTAACCTCTTTAGGGCCCTCTGTATCCCATCTCTTCATGGATGCTCATTCCCACCCATTACATGAAGGGCCTTGAAGATAGAAACTGATCAACAAGGACCAGGTCCTTCTTTCCTCTGAAGCCTGCAAGAGTATGGGATGGTGGGTAAGTCAATTTCATGCAGGTTACAACAAGGCCTACAGGACTTCCAGGGGAAAGTGGCTCAGAGCTGGGCCTCAAAGGGCTGTCAAATAAGGAAACGGAAGGTCCTGGGTGGATCTTTGAGGATCCTGCTGGACTGTGGTGGCATTCAGAGAAAGAGAAATTTGGGAATGGGCTGGTGTGGGAGTCTAAGAGCTTACAGGAAAGAAGCAAAAGCAGAGAACTCGATAGACAGCAGCTCCATGGGCAGGATTTGAGGAGAAGCCACTGCGGCCCCTACCCCATGGAGCAACCTCAATCTCTGGATGGTATGTGATGGAGGTGACTTGAGTCTTGGGACTAGGCTAGGGAAGGAATGAGCAGGCAGGGCAGAACACCCCTAAGTGCTGTCCACTCCTCTGCCTGGCCAGATTCTAGGGAGCCAAGCCCAAGCATACACCCTTACCTGACTTTCCAAATGAGAAGTAATACAATGTGTGTGCTTAGTATATTGGCCTCCTCGTCCCCAGCCACTAACACTAGTTGAAGGATCCTCCACCTTGGAGGTCATTGTGGTATGCATGGTTAAGGGACAAAGGCAACAATTCACTCTTCCAAATCCTAGTTGTTTGTTTGTTTGTTTGGTTGGTTTTTTGAGACAGGGTTTCTCTGTGTAGTTTTAGTGCCTGTCCTGGATCTCACTCTGTAGACCAGGCTTGCCTCGAACACACAGAGATCTGCCTGGCTCTGCCTCCCAGTGCTGGGATTAAAGGTGTGTGCCACCACCACCCGGCCCAAATCCTAGTTTTGCTCTTTCATATATAGCCACCAGGTATAGCAGTGCACTAGGGAGGTGGAGGCTTAGGAATTGCAAGCCAGCCTTGGCTACACAGGGAGCTTAGAGACAGCCTGGGTTACTTGAGATCCGTCCTGTCTCTAAGTAAATGTGAGAAAAGAAATGTGAGGTTGGATCTGTGAGTAAAGTGACACACACAAGCACAAGGACATGAGTTTGGATCCCTAACACCCACTTTTTGCCAGAAGCAATGTGGCACATGTGAGTAAGCCCAGCACTAAATAAGCAGAGACAGGGGTATCCCAGAAGTTTGCTGGCCAGTTAGCCTAGACAAAATACTGAGCTCCAGGTTCAATGAGAGACCTTGCTACAAAAAAAAATAGGGTGGAACCAGGAATGCTAGCACATACCTTTAATCCTAGCACTCAGGAGATGAGGGTAGGTGGATCTCTGAGTTGGAGGCCAGCCTATTCTCCACAGAGGTCAGACCAGCTAGGGCTATCCAATAAGATCTGGCCTCAGAAAAAGTGCACACACACACACACACACACACACACACACACACACACACACAGAGCTATATGATGGAGGACTGGAGAGACGGTCCAGTGTTTAGAGGTATGTACTACTTTTGCAGAGTATCTAAACTCAACTCACATCATCTCCATAAGGCAGCTCACAACCACCTATGACTTCAGCTCCTGGGGGGCCTGAGGCCTCCAGCCTAGTGAGCACAGTCACTCATGTGCGCGCGCGTGCGCACACACACACACACACACACACACATAAGTAAAAATAATAATTCTTTTTTAAAATGAGGTGGAGAGCCAGGCGGTGGTGGTACACACCTTTAATCCCAGCACTCAGGAGGCAGAGCCAGGCAGATCTCTGTGAGTTCGAGGCCAGCCTGGGCTACAAAGCTAGTTCCAGAAAGGCGCAAAACTACACAGAGAAACCCTGTCTCAGGTGGGGGTGGGGGGGGGGGGGAGATGGAGACCTCTCAAGGAAGATAACACACATGAGAGAGAGAGAGAGAGAGAGAGAGAGAGAGAGAGAGAGAATGAGAATGAATGAATAAAGAGAATAAAGAATTTCTCTTCTCAAGGCTGAAAGGCGGAGGCTGAAATTTGCTCCCAAATCTGCAATCTGCACAAGAGAGGTACACTTTTACAGTCTGGGTGACAGGATGATCACTCACCAAGCAGGCTGTGCTTCCTGGCTCAAGTGGCATTCAGACCGGAGACAAACATGTTTCCAATACCTCTGGCTCGCCTGCCTTCTGAAGAGCTTGTGTAGGGAGGAGCTGAATGGAGGCAAACTTAGCCCCATTGTCCAGTGCAGCCCAGCAAAACAGCCAAGCTCCAGCTGTGATTGCTTGCAAGCAGACCAAGCAGTGCCTGATGGTACTTAATGGATACTCGGGCCTATTGATCAAATGAATGGAAGAAAGGCCACTTCCTTTGCCAGTGCTGGAGATGGAAAGGTTGGTCAGTTTAATCAATAGCTATGCCCTTGCACAGCCTGGAGGTATGTGCCTAATGTGGAATCAGCAATCAGGGAATCAGAGTTCTGCTTCTCTCCCTGACATTTCCTAGGACAGGAGATAGTGGGATGCCTGGCATATGATAGAGATGAATGCAAAGCCTCCACAATGATCTCTGGGTAGACGTTTGTGTCTTTAAACTGCAGCCACCTACACAGTTCTGAGCAGAGAGGACAGCAAGGTCACGGTCAGCCACACACTTGGATCTTGCAGCACCTGCAAAAAACCTTCTGCAAGCATTCCTGCTGAGCAGCCATGCTATAGACAGGGATGAACAGATCCCCAGGGCAGCAGCTGGTCTAGGTGTTCCAGTTTGGGACTAGTGGAAATAGGGGAGCAGGTAAGAGCTCAAGTTTTCTGCCCTTGGTAGTCTCTCCCCCAAAGCACTGGCTATACCTCAGGACATGTGTTTTACCAGTTACTTCACCCTAGCCCTCCCAGTCCCTGGTACTCAGGGATGTCAGAAGTTCCATGGCTCCTGAGCTGCTGTCTCTCAGGCTGGACAGATGCCCAGATCTCTGCTTCCTGATGTCCTCCATGACATTTTACCAGCTGTCTACTGTCTACCCCATTTCACTGAAGGCAACACTGCACCTCATTCGCCCCCAAGGCTCTTCTGCAAGCTGTTGATTCTGGGCTGTCTGTGCCAGATGCAGATACCACGGCAGAGTTTGCACTGGAGTGCCAAGTCCTTGGGATAGACTCAGACCCTCATCTCCCGAAACTAAGCAGAGCAGAGAAGTTACCTGGGAATATGTGATTTCCACAGCAGCCCACAAGCAAATGTGGTATCAGAGAGAGGATCAGCATCCCAGCTCCCTCCCTAGTGCCAACATCATAGAGGTCAACTGAGGCCCAGGGCCTCAAGTCAGGGGAAGGTTCCAGTTGCCCTTAAGCTATCGGTGGACTTCTCCGTGGTATGACTGTACTTAAGTCATCCATGTTCCTGGAAGTAATACCAAGAGACTCATTGTTCACCAAAGCAGACTTGGATAGAGGTCTGTCTTTAGTTTGTTAGTGTCTTTTCTAATATCAGTAGACGTTCTTTGTCTCCCTGGGCATACAGCATCCAAATACCCACTGCAGAAGTATGTGCATGTGCCCACCAGAGTCTGCAGTGAGACTGTAGCTCCCTTTTGAAGTTGCCAGCAGAACATTCCACCAGGTTTCCCTCCCTTCCTTTTCTAGTCATCAGGAGCTCAGGAGAAACCTTGACACCTCAGACTGAGGGTTGCCTTTCCAAACATTTGTGGAGTGACCTGACACCGCACCCTTACCATGGCTGCCACCGGAGGTCAAGCACATCCACCTTCTACAGCTCAGTGGATTCAGTCATGGAACTTCTCTCAGCCCACCCACACTGCACTGGGGACCAGGAGGGAACTAGATCATGTGTGTCACTTACTTCTTGGAAGACCCACAGTTCTATTGGAGATAATTCTTATGCCTCCTGCCTGTCAACCCTAGGCTCTCCACCTGACCATCTAGCAAAGCCTGGTGCCCTGACGACCAGGCAGAATTGTTTCCAATCCTTGCCCCAGAGTACCCTAGATGTGCAGTGGGGACCAATGACTTTGAGCAGGCATTGTGAAAATACTCTGACCTGATAGGGAAGGAGGTCCCATGAGGGATGTGGGCTTCAGGTGCACTGTTTTGGGCTAACAAAGAGCTTGGCCATCAGTTGCTATCTCTGTTTCCCAAAATAGCTCCACATAGCTGCCTACCCATCACCCTCAGGCCACTTGCAGGCCTCTTTACTCTTCCTTTGGCTCAAGAGTCACTAGCTATGCCCCTGCTGAGGGATAGCTGAGTCTGTTTCCCCACCCAGTGTTCCTCTGGCCTCCTAACTTGCTATGTACTTTCTTGGTATCTCATAAAAGCAGTCATTCCCTGGTGAAAATGCTAAATATGCAGGAGTAAACCACACAACTCAAGTCTTACTAACTCCACCCAGAGATAATCACCACAAACAGATGGGCAAGCATGCTGCCTGGCATTCTACGCAGCTGCAGAAATGTATATATATATACACACACACACATATAATATCCAACTTGGGAGCAGCTCACACACTTGCTTGCCGAGGCTCAGACTGTTCCTGCCAACAGCCCCATCACGGCAACGTGCACAGAACACTCCTTTGCGGTGTGCACAATCATAAACCCTCCTTCAGATTCGGAGGTAAAATGACTTGGTGACATCTGAAAGCAAAATAACCTGTCTTGCCAGGTATGGCAACACACACCCTTAAGCCCAGTGCTTAGGAGGCAGGGTAGGTGGATTTCTGTGAGTTCGAGGCCATCCTAGTTACATAATGAGTTCCAGGTTACATAGTGAGACTCTTGTCTAAAAACAAAATAAAACAAAAAGCCTGACTCAGAGGCCTCTGCAATACAGAGAGGCCTCCTGCCCCCACAGCACCCAAGCAGAGAACTACACCTCTTTATTAGGGACATAATTTGGGGACACAGTTGAGAAGCAGGGGTACTCCATCATGGCAGTTTGTGCATTAAGGAACAATAGGGAGGGCTGGGAAGATAGCTGTGTGGGAGGAAACCACTTGCTATATAAGTGTGAGTCCCAAACCCAGAACCCTCATAAATCTGCGTGAAAATCTGTAATCTCAGTGCCCCTAGGGTGAGATAGGAAGTGGGATTCTGAGAGGATCCCCAGAAACTTGTAGGCCAGCAGGGCTGACAAACACAATGGTTGAACCCCAGATAAGTTTATTATGATGCACAATATATTGAGGAACACAATACCACATCTCCCCTTTTTTGTCTAAAATTTTAAAAAGCTTATAACTAATACAAGAAAAACTATCCAATAAGTATATACAATATATACAGTCAAGAATTACATTAACGATGTCTAGTCCATTAACATTTGACAGATTCAGATAAAAACTCCATTATATAAATAATGTCCAGTCCAGTAACATTTGATAAACTCAGACAAAATTTTTCATTACTTACCCTATGTAAAACAAGTAGTTCCTTTTTAAAAGTAGATTCAATAATTGATCTTTTTATCTTATTATATTCATATTCCACTTATCTGGGGTCAGAAAACAGAACAGCTACAATATTAAACATAGAGGATAGGCAGTGGTAGCATACACCTTTTAATCCTAGCATTCCAGAGACAGAGATCTACCTGGATCTCTGTGTGTTCACGGATACAGCCAAGCATGGTGACTCACGCCTTTAATCCCAGAAAGTGAGCCTTTAATCCCAGGGAGTGATGGCAGAAAGCAGAAAGGTATATAAGGCATGAAGACCAGAAACTAAAAGCATTTGGCTGGTTAAGCTTTTAGGCTTTCGAGCAACACAGTTCAGCTGAGATTCATTCAGATGAGGACACAGAGGCTTCCAGTCTGAGGAAACAGGATCAGCTGAGGAACTGGCAAGGTGAGGAAGCTGTGGCTTGTTCTACTTCTCTGATCTTCCAGTGTTCACCCCAATACGTGGCTCCAGGTTTGTTTTTGTTAATAAGTATCTTTAAGATTCATGCTACACCCAGCTGTCTCCTGACCTCCACACGCATCATGGCATATGCACACATACAAATAAATAAGTAAATAAGTAGTGGACAAATAAATAAACGTAGACTCACCAACTAACTGATTATCACCAAGTGGTTAGCTCTGAGATCATATACATACAAGTAACATTATACAGATTGAGCAAGTTATATTTATGTATTTAAGAATATGTATTTTATATATATGTAACAATAATTAAAGAAAAAGAGAACATGAGTTTGAGGGGCGCTGCATGAAAGGGGTTGGAAGGAGGGAAGGGAAGAGGTAAAATGATGTAATTATATTTAATCTCAAGAAGTATTATCGGGGGCTGGAGAGATGGCTCAGCGGTTAAGCGCACTGACTGCTCTTCAGGAGGACCTGGGTTCAGTTCCCAGCACCCACATAGCAGTTCACAATTGTCTGTAACTCCAGTTCCAGGGGATCTGATACCCTCACACAGACACACATGCAGGCAAAACACCAATGCACATAGAAGAAAAATAAACAAACTATTTTCAAGTATCATCATAAATAATTTTTTAAAAAAGCTTGAAGAAGGAAGAAAACAAGACAAAGGAGGGAAGAAACTAGTAGCTGGGCATGGGTGGTACACACCTGTAATCCCGGGACTGGGAAAGCTAAGGCACATGGTTGCCATGAATTTGAGGCCACCCTGAGCCACATAGCAAGCAAGATCATATCTCAGAAAAAAAAAAATTAAGTAGGCTGAGTATGTGCACGTGTCTCACTTGATAGAGTGCTTGACTAGCACGATCAGAAACCAGGCATGGTGGCCTGTGCCTTGGGAGGTGGAGCAGGAGGAGATGCTCGAGGTAACCTTCAGTTGTACAGGGAATTGGAGGCCAGCTTGGACTAGAAGAGACTCTGTTCCCTACGTTTTTTTTTTTAATTTATAAAAAAAATATTTTATTTACTTATCTTTACTTTATGTGTACATTTGTATGTATGAGGGTGTCAGATCCCCTGGAACTGGAGTTACAGACAGTTGTGAGCGCCATGTGGGTGCTTGGAATTGAACCTGGGACCTCTGGAAGAGCAGCCAGTGCGCTTAACCACTGAGCCATCTCTCCAGCCCTGTTTTTTACTTTTTACTTTTTTTTTTGGTTTTTCGAGACAGGGTTTCTCTATGTAGCTTTGCGCCTTTCCTGGAACTCACGCTTTGGAGAACAGGCTGGCCTCGAACTCACAGAGATCCTCCTGCCTCTGCCTCCCGAGTGCTGGGATTAAAGGCGTGTGCCACCAACCGCCCAGCTGTTTTTTACTTTTTTAAAGTAGCAAATGTAGCTGGGTGTATCCCTTTAATCCCAGCACTCAGGAGGCAGAAACAGGCAGATCTCTAAACTGTTGGCCTGCCTAGTCTGCAGAACGAGTTCCAGGCCAGCCAGAGGAAAACCTATCTTGAAAAACCAAAAATAAATAACTAAATAAAAATAAAGTAACAAGTAACTACCCACTCAGCAGGGGGAGCCAGACCTTCCATTCTTTACCCTCCCCCTCCGACAACTCTGAAAGAAGAGGACTTGGGGTCAGTGTGAGGTCACTGTCTGGGTCCTATACCACTTTTCTTTTGTTTGTGTTGTTTGTTTGTTGAGATTTTGAGACAAGGTTTCACTTTGTAGCCCAGACCTGCCAGGAGCATGTCATTTGGCCTGGACTGGCCTCAGACTCATGATTATCCTTATTCTTTAAGCTCCCTGAGTTCCAAGGTTACTGGTGTGAGTGACCATGCCCAGCTTACTCTATTTTTATTTTAATTTTTGTTTCATTATGAGACTTTGCAGATGCTGGGAAGTACCTGGTTCCCACTCACTGGCTCAATCATCTGCTCCCCTCAGTCCTGTTACTTAGACCACAACTTCCTCTTCCTTTTAGTTGAAGAGACTCATTCACTGAACTGCTAGCCACTAGACCCTAGGGGTCATGAATGAGACAGCACAGTTTCTGCCCCTGCATTTCTAAAGTACCACAGTCTGATGGTGTCCTCTGAAGTCCAGGTCCTAACCCACACACCTGAGACCGGGACCTCATTAGAGAATGAAGGCTTTGCAGATGAAATGAGCTAGGATCTCAAGATGAGGTCCCCATGGTTGGGGTGGGCCCAAAGTCAGAAGACAGGTGGTGTTATTGAAAGACAACAGGACGCAGACTTCAGGGAAGTGGGGACAGCAACAGGAGAGATGACACACCAGCCCAGAAGCAAGAACCACGGCACCTGAAGTAGGGAGAGGAGAGACACCCCATCCCTTCCCCTGCTTCCCAAAGAAACTGACCCCACCAGAACCTTGTTAGGGATTGCTTGCCTTCTGAATTTAAAACTACAGTACTAGGGCCTGCAGAGACAGCTCAGTTATTAGGAGCACTTGTTGCTCTTTCATAGGACTCAGGTTGGGTTCTCAGGACCCCATGGTGGTTCACAACCATCCTTAACGCCAATTCAGGGGATTAGGATGCGATGACCTCCTCTGACTTCCATAGGCACCAGGCATGCATGTGGTGTATGTACATGCATGCAGGCAAAACACTTACATATAAAATAAAATAAATAAATCTTTTTTAAAAAAGGAAAAATAATATATTCCTATTGTTTTAAGGCTCCCTCATCCAAGGGTCAAAAGTTCAGAAATTCACTGCACCATCAAAATGTACACAATCTACATTGCTGCCAGGGCCTGGCCATAACTGCTTCAAGAACTCATGAGACCCAGCCCAGGTCACTGCTGACATTCAACAGTCTCCACCAGGCTGGGGCCACAGTCTATGTGAGACAAGCCGGGCACCTCTTTGGTTCACACTGGCTTCATTTGTCATTCGTGGGCCAACCTCTCAGGCTTCCATGGCCCATGATGTCCTCCATAGCTCTGTGGACACTAGGCCCTCTAGTCAGCCATGCCTCTTCTTAGCCACAGGCTACATCAGCCACCAAAGTAAAGTCCTGTCTGTGTGTTCTGGTAGCAACTCTGGGGCTCACCTGGGCTCATCCTGGTGCATCACAGAGGCCTCTTTCCTCCATTTACAAAGCACCTGTAGGTGCTGAAGTGATAAAGTGTATCTGACTGGTATGCCCCTTTGAGCCTGGTATTCCCACTGTTCTTTGCTCAGCAAATCCCATGCTCTGAGGACAGCAGAGCTATAGCCTGCAGCTAGCATTGGCACAGAAACATCCTCCACACCTTGGCCAACAGACGCCAGGTAGACAGCATTCTCCAGGATGCTGGAGCAGGAGTCAGAAGGACAGTGCCAGACACATCCTCTCCTCAGAACTATGGAAGATGTCAGAAAGCTTTCAGAACTAAGGCAGGTTTGCCTAGTATCATAACACACGCCTGTCATCCCAACACTCAGGAGTCTGAATCAAGAAGATTATAGGTTTGAGGCCAGCCAGGGCTACATGAGACCCTGTCTGGGAGTATAGGACTGTCTTTGTGCCCCCTCTCCCGTGCCTCCCCCATTATGTATCCCAGGCTGGTCTTAAACTCAGGAGCCAAAGAGACCCTTTTGTCCTGGCGTCCTGAATGCTGTGATGTCAGGCATGCACTACCTATAATCTTTGTTCTTATTTTAATCTTCTTTTGGGTTATATAACTACAGATGAAATACTCCCAGATGTGCATTCATAAACAGTCTTTAAATCACATGTATAATTTATGTGTTTCCATTTGGGGCCAACAAGATGGCTCAGTGGGTAAAAGCACCTGGTGACTGCTGATAAGACAATCTGAGTTATAATTTTAAAAATAAAAAAAGCTCAATAATAATAGACAAAGAGTAAAAAGACACTGGTAGAATTCCATTGATCCCTTTATTATTTTAACCATTTTTGATTAATTTTCTAGGGTTTTTTTTTTTTTTTGCTTACAAAATAATGGATTTCATTTTGACTTTTTAAAAAAATATTTTATTTTTGTGTATTTGTATAAATGTATGTGCACCATATATATGCAATGCCCATGGAGGCCAGAAGAAAGCATCATGTCTCTGGAGCTAGAGTTACAGGTAGTTGTGAGACACACAATATGGATGCTAGGAGCCAAACTCTGGTCCTCTGAACCACTGAGCCATCATTTCAGACTCCACATTATGACATTTTTGTTTGTTTGAGATTAAAGGTGTGTTGTATGGTATTTTGTTTGTGTTCTGACAAATAAAGCTTGCCTGGAGATCAGAGGGCAGAGCCAGCCACTAGTTTACCATGGAGCCCAGGCAGTGGTGGCTCACATCTATAACCCCAGCACTTGGAAGGAAGAAGCAGGAAGATCAGGAGTTCAAGGCCACCCTGGGCTACACGAGATTGATCCAGTCTAAAAGAGAAACAGAGCCAGGCAATGGTGGTGCACACCTTTGATCTCAGCACATGGGAGGCTCACACCTTTAATCCCAGCACTAGGGAGGTGAAGACAGGATCTCCCCACCATTCAGTCTGAGGATTCATAGAGGTAAGAAGTTATGACTGGCTGCCCTGCCTCTCTGATCTTGATCTCTGACTCTGGGTTTTTATTGTTAAGACTAATTAGGACCACACTTTCAAGGTGTGCACTACCTTTGGTGTTTTCATGCACACATTGGATAATATATTTAATCTGGCCTGATGCATCCAAAGTGTTAGTCCTTTGACACAGACTCAGTATAAGAAATGGTTATTTTTCTATTGAATCTGAAATCCATCATATATCTTATATTCCCACACACTCAGTTTAGACACAAAATTTGCATTGGTAATACTTGATCCATATTTAGATTTTGTAAACTGCATAGCTCAAAAGATAAACTCACATATGTTGTTCCAAACAGTAGTTTACTGAAGTTTTTCAATTACTGGATGAAGTATGGAATTTTTTAATTTAAAATTTTATTATTATTTAGTATTTTATGTGCATTGCTGTTTTGCTTGTTGTGATAATTTGAATGTAATTGGTCCCCATAATCTCATAGAGAATGGCACTATTAGGAGGTGTGGCTTTGTTGGAGTGGGGATGGCCTTGTTGGAGAAAGTGTGTCACTATGGGGGTGAGCTTTGGGGTTTCCTAAACTCAGGATACCGCCCAGTGTCTTAGTCAACTTCCTGTTGCCTGCAAGATGTAGAACTCTCAGCTGCTCCTCCAGCACCACATCTGCCTGCACGCCACCATGCTCTCTGCATGATGATAATGGACTAAACTTCTGAAACTGTAAGTGAGCCACCCAATTAAATGTTTTCCTTTATAAGAGTTGTAATCAGCCAGGCGGTGGTGGCACATGCCTTTAATCCAGCACTTGGGAGGCAGAGCCAGGCGGATCTCTGTGAGTTCGAGGCCAGCCTGGGCTACCAAGTGAGTTCCAGGAAAAGACACAAAGCTACACAGGGAAACCCTGTCTCAAAAAAAAAAAGTTGTGATTATGGTGTCTCTTCACAGCAATAGAAACCCTAACTAAGACATTTGTATATATGCCCATGTACCATGTTCATGCACTGTCCACAGAGACAAGAAGAGGGTGTTGGATCCCTGAGACTAGGGTTACAGATGGTTGTAAGCTATTGTGTGGGTGCTGGGAAATCAAACCTTGGTCCTCTGGAAGAGCAGCCAGTACTTTCAACCACTAAGCCATCTCTGCAGACCTGGCTTTTTTGGTTTGTTTTTTATTTGTTTGTTTGTTTGTTTACTTTGGTTCTTGAGACAGGTTTTACTCTGTGGCTGTCCTGCAACTCACTCTGTAAAGCAGGCTGGCCTCAAATTCACAGAGATCCTCTTGCCTCTTCCTCCAAGTGCTAGGATTAAAGGCGTGTGCAACACTGCCCAGCTTTGTTTTTCTTTTAAGTTAATTTATTTAAAATGATATTTTAGGGCAAGGCATGGTGGTACACTGCTGTGGATATTGCTCTGTGTAAATAAAGTTCTGATTGGCCAGTGGCCAGGCAGGAAGTATAGGCGGGACAAGAGAGTAGAGAATTCTGGGAAGTAGAAGGCTGGAGAGACACCGCCAGCCGCCGCCATGAGAAGCAACATGTAAAGACACTGGTAAGCCACAAGCCATGTGGCAAAGTATAGACTAACAGAAATGGGTTAATTTAAGATAGAAGAAGCAGATAACAAGAAGCCTGCCACGGCCATACAGTTTCTAAACAATATAAGTTTTTGTGTGCTTTCTTGGTGACTGTGGGACTGGCGGGTGAGAGAGATTTGTCCTGACTGCAGGCCAGGCCGGAAAACTCTAACTACAAATGGCGCCCAACGTGTTTGCAAGAGTTTCCACCTAAAACCTGAAAAAAAAGATTCTAAAACGGAGCTAAAAACAGCTTCCTAATTGTCTCTCTCAAGTTAGCAGCAGCCTGCAGGTTTGAGCTACTATGGCGGGTTCCTGGCGTGTGCATCTGACCTGCAGTGTGGCGGGAATGAAGAATCTACAAGTGGCACTTTACTCTGCTGCTTGGTAGATTTAGCCTTTGCTAGTTAAAAAAAAAAGTTTCTGGGCTATGTGCTGCTTTGATAGAACTGCTTCTGATAGTTGATGGTACATATGGCTCCAGACCCAGAGCTGGCAGTAAACTGTACCACCGCCATGTTGGGAAGCTGAGGTGGGTGGAGCCAGCAGCCACAGTAGCGTTTCAGTCTTACAAAGATGGATATTACACAGAGAATCTGGTTTATGTTGTCTTTGGGATTTTTAACTGCAGAAAAAGATTTGATTGTAAAAGCTGTTGAGTTAAACAAATATGTAAATTTTAAAGGTACCTTGACTTCAAAATTTGGATATAAGGATATGTTGCTTTGGAAAGGAGTCTCTGCTTTTGTTTCCACAGAAAACCAGAGGCTGTGGATTTGTTCAAGATTAAGATACATCAGGTTTGATCAGCCAAGACCACCTGAAAGGTCTCCAATGACGCAATGGGCCAGATGATCCAACATCCAGAATGGTTTCAAGGCAACTGGCTCAGAGGTTCACCCTAATGGACTTCTCCATAATCCTAAAATTTTCTTTGTGTCCCCATAAGATGCAGCACCCCCCCTCCAGCAGGAAGTAGTAAGAGAAACTACGCCCACATTCCCAAAATTATCAAGCTGGCTTTGGAGATGGAATTGGCTCACTCCTTCTCTAAACCCAGACATATTGCTAAAAGAAAAGGTTAAGAGATTCTTATGTCCCAAATCAGAAGAGCCCTCTGGTGTGGGACAGAGAAAAAACAATATTTTTCTTTAAAGCAGGTTGATTATAAATGAGATCTCTTTCTAAAGAAGAAAGGGGAATATGATATAGATATAATAGGATGAAAGGGTAGATTAGGGAACTTAATTCTAAAGAGCAACAACTTGTTTAAAATGTTTTACATTGGTTTAGATTTTAGTCTATTGATACAAATTTAGTTAATTTTGTTATACTGTGTGTATATTTCTAATCGTGTTTAAGGTATTATGTTTATAGCTCATTTTAAATTGAAATGGATAATTAAAAATAGATTAATAATTAGTCATCTATGATAATCATACTCGTAGCCATGTTAGTTAAGTCTTCTAGATATACACAGAGATATTTCAGATAGACAGGTAATCTTCAAACACTTCAAAGGTCTACAGAATATGGCATTTAAAATATTTTTAAAATTCAGATTTTCTGGACAGTGAGACATGTCTGCTCCTGGCAGCACCGATTTACTTCAGAGAGGAGGATGGGCATTGAAGACACTTCATATGGAGTTTATCTTCACCTTGGCAAAATTAGCCATTTGGGCAAGAAACTGTTCTTGCCTGGACTGCTTGATCTACTAGACATGCAGGACCCATAGAAAGGTGACCACTAAACTTTGCTTGACAAAATGGTCCTTCAGGTTCCTGCTTCACAGAGGAAACTGCCAGACATTCTACAGGACACTGAAAGAAGTGACCGAGAGACTCTAGCCCTGTGGTCTGAAGACAAATGCCCCAACTTTACAAAGGAGCATTAGGTGACTGTCCAGGCTGCCAGCTGTCTCTGTCTACTCTTGCAAGACTCCTGAAAAATGCTTACATCCTTCTCCTGGTTCTCAGGTAATATTATATCCTTCTGAGGTCTTTGATGTGGTTGAAGACTAGATAGTTATAATTTCCTCAATTATGATAAAAGATAAGTTAGAAATATTACCTTAGACTCACAAATATAAGATAGATAGGATATCTTCTTTAATAATGTAACTGTAATTCTTGCTTGATAATTGTTTTGTTATATGTAATTGTACTATGTAAAAGTTAAAACCTTCCTTAAACAAAAAGAAAAGGGGAAGTGCTGTGGATATTGCTCTGTGTAAATAAAGTTCTGATTGGCCAGTGGCCAGGCAGGAAGTATAGGCGGGACAAGAGAGTAGAGAATTCTGGGAAGTAGAAGGCTGGAGAGACACCGCCAGCCGCCGCCATGAGAAGCAACATGTAAAGACACTGGTAAGCCACAAGCCA
Organism: Onychomys torridus; assembly: GCF_903995425.1. Classification (NCBI taxonomy): domain Eukaryota; kingdom Metazoa; phylum Chordata; class Mammalia; order Rodentia; family Cricetidae; genus Onychomys; species Onychomys torridus. The sequence continues at coordinate 136,242,294 of NC_050446.1, forward strand.
TGTGGCAAAGTATAGACTAACAGAAATGGGTTAATTTAAGATAGAAGAAGCAGATAACAAGAAGCCTGCCACGGCCATACAGTTTCTAAACAATATAAGTTTTTGTGTGCTTTCTTGGCGACTGTGGGACTGGCGGGTGAGAGAGATTTGTCCTGACTGCAGGCCAGGCCGGAAAACTCTAACTACAGTACACACCATTAATCTTGGCACTTGGGAAGCAGAGGCAGGTAAATCTCTATGAGTTCCAGGCCAGCCAGAGCTACACAGTAAGACTCTGTCTCAAAGAAAGAATAAAATCTGGAGAGGTGGCTCAGAGGTTAAGAGCACTTTCTGCTCTAAAGAGAACTCAGATTTGGTTTCAAGTGGGTCACAATTGTCTATAACTCCAGTTCTGGGGGATCTGATGTCCTCTTCTGGCCTCTGCAGGCACTGCGTACACATGGTGCCCATACAGACAAGCAGGCACACACACATATGCATAAATAAAAATAATTTTTAAAATTTAAAGAATAAGGGATTCACCACACGCAGGCTGACCAACTCGGCTATTCCCCGGGCCCAGACCCAGCGCTTTGAGACGGTCCACCCCAACATCTACTCCATCTACAAGCTGTTGGAATGAGTGGAGAAGCTTGTGCTGCAGAGCCAGAGCCAGGAACAAGTTTGTCACCATGTGAACAAAGCCAGTGCCTGCCACTGTAGAGCAGCTCCGAGGAGCCTGAGAGACCCACAGAGGCTCTGAAGGGAGATGAGACGGTGGCAGAGGAGTCTGTAGAGCCCACACTGTCCCCAGAAAAACTAGGGAAAGGCAGATCCATGGGAAGACACTTTTTAAAAGTGTACTCACGAAATTGGGAGGAAAGATGGCTGAAAAGAGCCGGATGCTCAGGGTCTGAGAATGGTGAAACTACACACAGTGATGCTAGTGATCTGTGCTGTGGCTAGAAACCATGTGGACGTCCATGATCCATGCTGCCGCTGACTACTAAGGCAAGCAACTTCTTTAGCAGTGGTGTGGTTGGCTGCAGACTCACACTTGAGAATGAGAGACGTGGAAGGCTTCTGTGACAGCCCTTCCCCCTTCCCTCTTCTAGACAGGAATCCATTGAAGAGAACTCTTAAAAATTGTGATAAGGATGCTGAAGTGTAGCTCCTCACAGGTGATGGTTTCTGGTGTGGGTGGGTAGGGGAAGGTCTCAGTTATCTTTAAGGGGCTGGCCACTGGGATGTTGACCATGCTACAGTGAGTATATAGGCAACACAAATTGGTCTTGATTTTTTTTTAATTCTTTTCTTTGGGGGGAGGTCATAAGGGGAGTGGGCCTAGGAGGATTGGGAAGTGAATGGGATCAAATGCATTATGTGAAATTTCTAAATAATCAATAAAAACATTAAGTTAATTTTTTTAAAACTTCAAAGAATAAAGCAAAAAGTTAAAGCCCAGTTTCTCAGTTGCGCAGGCCCCATTTCAAATGATCTTCATGAGACTGGTGGATTGCCAGTACATGTGGCTTAGGATCTGACCTGATGACAAGCTGAGGCAGGAGAATGGCAAGGCTAAGACCAGTCTGGGACAATTTAGCAAGATCCTATCTCAAAACAAACAACAACAAAACAAAGCAATTTGTAAAAAGTGAAAAAGAGGGTGGGATATAGATCAGTGTAACAGTCTTAGCCTAGCATTTGTAAAGCCCTAGTTTTGATTCCCAATACTGGCACAAAAATCTAAATAAGACAAACAAACAAACAACCCACAACCAAACAGACTGCCTTTAATCCCTCTCTTCTCTGGATGTTCTTTCTCTGATATGTACAATAAAAACTTTCTCTTGCCAGGTGTGGGCTCACACCTTTAATTCTAGCACTCAGGAGGTAGAGATAGATGGATTTCTGTGAGTTCAAGGCCAGCCTGGTCTACAGAGTGAATTCCAGGACAGCCAGGGCTACACAGTGACCCCTGTCTCGAGGGGAAAAACAAAAACATTTCCTTCCCCTTAACCATACCATGGAGTGATCTTGTCAGTTTATAGACTAGGCACATGTGGACAAGGGGATGAAAGCATAACTTACCCCAAGAGCCACCTCTATACCCAGTTACCCCAGGCTCTGATATCACACCGAGAGCTAGCTAGTCAGTGTGGCAGCCTGTGCCACTGGCTGTTTGTCCAAGCCAGTTATTTCTCTTAAGCCCAAATTGCCCTTAATCACCTCATTCTCTGTCCGGCAGTCTGGCTCCTCCAAGTGGCCCAGTCATTCATCTGCATTAGAGAACCATGCTTCCAGAAGCCCAAGAGAACAGAGAGAAGCTTTGCTACACTGCAAGGCCACACTTACCTGGGATACAGATACCCGATGCTATCCCATAGTGTGGTCCCTAGCCTGACTATTTTTGTAAGCTCTGGTCTGTCTGATGATGTAGATCATGACCTGTCTGATAGACCTTATAATAGCACGGACACTGGCCTATCTAATAGTGTGGATTCTAGCATGTTTGATGGTCTGAACTACAACCTGCCAGAGGTGACCATAGTGCTGAAGAGAACAGCATGGCCCCTCCTCTGGCCACCATGAATCCATATACACCTATTCCTGACTATAATCTCCTGGGTCTCTATACCTGTCCTCACAGCCCATATATATCTGCTCACATCACTCAGTACACATTTAATGAGTACCTACCATGTGTGCAGTCAGGCAATGGACAAATGAAGAGGTCACGGGGGTAGGCAGCAGATACCCTCAGTGTCCTTCTATGCCATGTGTCAGACTATCTCTCTGGGAGGTGGCCTAGCAGCCTTCATACACAAGAGGCTCTGGCAGCTCTCAGAGCTACGTCCCCTGACATCCCTTTGTAGATGAAAGGGTAGACTCACATGCCATGAGCACTTGTTCCCCAGGACCGAACTGGTAGAAAAAAGAGACTCAGCCAGGGTCTGGGAAGTGGCCCACCTCTCACCCTCATGTTCTCACATTCTGCCTTGACTCCAGACAGAGCAGCTAAGGCCACAAAAGGCCTGACCTTTTGTGAGGCAGCATCTGTGGCCAGGAGAAATGGATGTAGTCATGTCATGGAGTTCCTTATGTTGGCCCTGGCCTTGCCTTGCATGCTCTCCTGCCCCTAAAGCCTGCCTCTACCTGAAGCCCTACTGACTACACTCCTTTAGAAATGATGGGATGGGGTTGGGGATTTAGCTCAGTGGTAGAGTGCTTGCCTAGCAAGCACAAGGCCCTGGGTTTGATCCTCAGCTCAAAAAAAAGAAAGAAAGAAAGAAATGATAGGATGTTAGCCTCAGGTCACCTTCCAGCCATAGCTAATATCCCCTGTGATTGCCAACTTCCATGGGTCCGAGGGAGATCTGGTGTTGGCATTCTCCAAGTGATACCAGGAAGTATGATAAATGCACAACAGACATCAGAAAGAGAGAAATTAACTTCCCTGCTTCAAAAAGGGAGAGGCTTGCTTCCTCCTCCAGCTTTTACTCTGAATTTGTAGTTGAGATGTACTTGACATGTGTGTAAACCTTCTTAAAAACTAAATAAGCCTCTAGTGGGCATTCAAGCTGGGAGTCTTTCAGGAGGATGGGGAGCCATCCATCTCTTTGAAATTAACACCAGGGAAGACGGCGCCTGCCCTACAGTCCCTGCCTGAGGAGGGGGAGCCTAACTGCCTCCTGTCTGAGAAACACCCGGAAGTTTTGCTTCCCAATTAGCAAGCACAGATGGGCCCCGGCAATCTCCAGGTGGGTTTGGGATGGCATGCATGTGACAAATGGTGCTGTCAAGTCCTCCCACTAGAGAAGCTGGTAACTGTTTACTCTGAAAGTATGAATGTGATGCCTTGTCTGCCTGGATGAAGGCAGTAAGATGCTCTGTCATTACAGGCTGTCAGCATTCGCCTGGGATGCACTTTGCAAGACTGGGCTAATGGTCATCGGTCATCACATGTTGTAACCATTTTCTTTCTTCTGCCTTCATGGGCAAGAGTCTTTGTGGGGGCTGGACGGCTTGTTTTAATTATACTCACCTAATGTGTACAAGGCCCCCTCAACTCACATGACTTGGAAGAGGGAGGGGGGAGCCCTGTAGAGACTATCAGATACTGTGTCCCTTCTGACATGTTTTCTAGCTTTTACATGACTTTCATGCCACAGACAAAGCCACTGAGAAAGGCGAGCATGCTGGATCCCAAAACACTTGTGCTTGCCAACAAGGCTGTAGGCCCTTCTAGCGTCCACACCCCTGGCACACACCCGTCCCAGCAGCCAGACATTCTGCTTTCTATTCACCAAACAAACGTATCTGTGATGCTGCTCCCATCCAATCACAAGACCAGATTGATGTGTAATTTAGTGAGCAACTATTGGGACTCAGTGATTAAGAGCATGTTGTGCTCTTCTGGAGAGCCTGAGTTCAGTTTCTAGTACCCACATTGGATGTCAGGTTCAAAGGAAACTCCAGTTCCCCAAATTCCAAAGGCAGTCCATATATCCAGAAATGAGCTCAAACTGGACTACAGGATTTATGGCAGTTAGATAAAAGCCAACATTGCTCAGGAACATGTGAAACTGGTTCCCATATGCCAAAAGGAGCCATTCCCCTTACTTCTGGCAGAAGGGACATATGGCTCCATTGACATGTACCTGTGGCTGCATATCAAAGCCCATGCCAGCCTCTAGGCTCCCTCAGTACTTGTTTACATTTCAAAGTCCATGTTAGCCTCACCAGGCTTCCCTCCTCCCACATTCCCTGTGTGTGTGTGTGTGTCTGTGTGCGTGTGTGTATGTATACTTATGTGTCTGTGTGTGTGTGTGTCTGTGTGCATGTGTGTAAGTGTGTGTGTGTGTGTGTGTGTGTGTGTGTGTGTGTGTGTGTGTGTGTGTGTGTGTTCGTTCTTTATCACGGCAAGATTTTTCCCTGACCCCACCATCTCTTGCACTCCCCACGCTCACTATTCTCTCTTCTCTTACAGGTATCCCTGGCCATGTGCAGTCTGCTTTCTTTTCTCTTTACTCAGGACCCTTCCAAATGCCTCTAGATATATTTTCTCTTTCTTATGCACAATAAAAACTTTCCATTAACCATACTTACTTTTATTTTGTGTGTGTGTACTTGCACTGTAGGGTGTGGGTGGCATGTGTATGCCACAGCGTGTGTATGGAGGTCAGAAGACAATTTTCTCTCCTACTGTGTTGAACCAGGATCTCTCCGTTGTTTCTGTCATGTTGCATACTCCAAGCTAACTAGCCCAAACACCTGTGTCCACTTTTCATCTCACCATAGGTATGCTGGAATGCATCTGGAGTTTTACATTTTTATGTGTATGGGTGCTTGTATGTATGTCTGTGTACTACATGTGACGGTGCCCCAGGAGGGCAGAAAAAGGCACTGAAGATTCCCTGGGACTGGAGTTACAGATGGTTATGAGCTGCCATGTGTGTGCTGGGAATGAACCTGGGCCCTCTGGAAGAATAGCCAGTGCTCTTAACTACTGAGCCATCATTCCAGCCCCCGACCTCTAGCTTTTAAAACTATATTCTGGTTCCAAATTCAAATTCAAATTCAAATGCTTGTATCTCAGAGATTTTCCTACCTGTGATTGCAGCTCCAGAGGATCCAACATCCTCTTCTGGCCTCTGCAGGTACCCACACAGTTCTGACCCTCTCACAGGCTCCCAACTGAGACCTTATCTGCATCTCTAACAGACAGCAGGGTTTCTCACTGAGAGAAGTGAGTTTACATCAAAGAGGATATCTGTGGCCACACACCCAGCTCCCCACCCTCTTCCCTGATTCCTACCTGAGAATCAGGGAACCTGGCTACAGGTTTGTGCTGTAAACCCTCTCATCATCAAAAAGATATAAAAAGAGACCCTGTTTCTGCCACAAAAACCCTAATTTCCTCTTTTCAGAGCCCCCACTATGCCGCCTCTCTCCGGTGCTGGGGCCTGAACTCCTCAGAACTTCTTCCTTGCTGGTGTCTGTCAGTCTGTCCATGATGTTAATAACTTCTAATAAACTCCTTGCCCCCAACAATCCATTTTAGTGTCCTCTTGAACCCACATCAAAGACCTTTAGCTATGGCTAAGCTAGGAACCCAGGCATCCAGAATCGAACTTTGTTCCTGACTCTCCATGTCTGAAGAGTCTCTGCTCAGTGATCAACAAAGGACTGGAAATGGGAGATGTTAGGAACTGGAGGTGGGCTTCTGTTCCTAGTCAGAGTTCACAAGAACTCTGTCCAAAGTTTCCTTGAGGCTTCATTACCCCACATGTGGTCTCCACAGAGAGAGTATCTGGTGTCTGCTGCCTAGAAAGCCACTAGCATACAGGTGGGAACAGCTTTGATGGTCTGCAGGATAAGAATGGGAAAGGAGTGGGCAGTGGCCTTGGTACCTACCATGAGTGCACTAAGGAGGCAGGAGGCAGGAGGCAGGAGCTAGTGGCTGGCTTCCAGGGTGGTCTACTCTCTCTTCTGGGGCCCAGGCTGGCCCCTCACTCACACTTGCTGCTGGCTCTGCTCTGACAATGCTCTTATAAAAGGCTGTGAAGGAGATCCATATTTGCCAGTCTCCCCTCACCCCCAGTCTGCTCAGCCTCAGGGAACAGAGGATATGTCAGCTGTCTATTGAGATTTCATAAGCAATTGCAATGTGTCAAGCTTTGAAGGAAAACATGATAAATACTTGTAATTTCCCTCAACCAAAGAGGGAAAGCATACACTCAAGGAAAAAAAAGGAAGGGGCTCAAGTCTCCTATACCCACACTCCACAAGCTTGGGAATCTAGAGAGCATGAGAGGATCTCTTGCCCCAGAACCCAAAGTTGGCAAAAGGCCAAGCCCTAAGAAGGCAGCCAGTTAGGTACAATCAGCCAAGCAGAGAGCCCTGGGACATCCCAACTCACTGCCAAGAACAAAAGAAATTCCTGGGGGCTCTCAGTGACCCAGCTAGCCAGCCCCATTCCCCATCTTCACTACAGCCCTGGGGAGCCAAGCAACACCAGCCTCAGTTACCAGAAACTTCACGGAAAGAAAAGCCCACCAAGGGGACCAGCCTCGAGTCCCTGGACAAAAGCCAGATGAAAACAGTGCCTTTCTCAGAGACCACAGAAAGCATTGTTCTCTAGCCATCACATGGCTGGGAGCTAGGAAAGCCCTGTGGCTCTTGGAATCAGTTTGGTCACAGCTTAGGCAGCTGCAGTACCCAACAGGCATGTTTAAGCTTTATCAGACACATCTTTGCTCCAGTTACCAATAGACAGAAGAGCAGCCTGTGTCACTATGGGTTGGACAAGTGAGTAGGACCCCTGCTCCCTGTAGGAGCCCAGGCAACTGGGGATTATTTGTGTGTGTGTGTGTGTGTGTGTGTGTGTGTGTGTGTGTGTGTGTGTGTACGTATATCTGCTATGGGATTTCTCTCTCTGTATACTGCCAATATGTGTGGCACCCATTGGATAATAAAAAGAGCTGCATTGGCCTATGGCAGGGCAGGATAAGGTTAGGTGGTCCATTCAAATTGAAGATGAGACAAAGAAGGGTGGAGTTGGGAGAGACTCCAGCCCAAGGAGCAACAAGATGCCAAACAGACCAGTAACGCCTCAACCACGTGGCAACATATAGATTAATAGGAATGGGTTAATTTAAGATGAAAGAGCTAGCTAGCAAGAAGCTTGAACCATAGGCCATACAGTTTGTATTAATATAAGCCTTTTAGTAATTATTTTATAAGCAGCTATGGAACAGCAGTGGGAGAGATTCATCTGGATCTTGGGGCCGGGCAGGACCAGAGAAATTTCAGTCTATACATATCCTATACCCTGAGTCTCAGATGATCTGTGGTTCTGAGTGCAGAGCTCTGAGCCCCTGGCTCTCAGCCCAGGAGGGAGGGAAGGGTTTATAAGGCTGGCTGTAACTAGCTGGATCAAGGACAAGAGGTCCCTCACTCTGAGATAGCGCTAGCCTATATCCCTGGCTTCAAGTTTGTCTATCCTTTCTCAGCCTGCTGTGCAGGGGTCACCATAGCCTGACCATAGATCCTAGAAAGATAAATTAATGAAGCACTTATCCTAGCAGGTGGCAGGGTATCTCTGCTCCAGGTCTAATGGGTCACTCTGATGGACCAAGACAGGGTGAAAGGGTAGTCACAATCTCCATGCATAGTCAAGGGCAAGGGAATCTCACATAGACACTCCAGAGAGCTGAGCCAGGGATATCTACTTCTAAAAGCCTGGGATTGGCAGGGGTCAATTTGGGAGCCCCAGCTACAGGCCAGCCTGCCATCAGCTCCCAGCTCCCAGGCTCTCAGTATTTGCAATCCACATCTCATTTTTACCAGACAGTATTTGTAGCCGGAGTTTTCCTGGTCCTGCCTGGCCCATGGTCAGGACAAATCTCTCTCACCTGCCAGTCCCACAGCAGCTCAAACACAATCAAACACACAGAGACTTAGAGATGTTGGGCACCATTTGTAGCTGGAGTTTCTCTCCAGTTCCCGCCAAGCCCCGTCAGTCCCGCAGCCCACTTATAAAATAAACACACAGACTCTTATATTATTTAAACTGTTTGGCCTAATGGCTCAGGCTTCTGGCTATCTAGTTCTTACATCTTAAATTAACCCATTTCTATAAATCTATACCTTGCCACATGGCTTATGGCTTACCAGTATCTTACATGTTGGTACTCATGGCAGTGGCTGGCAGCATCTCCTGACTCATCCTTCCACTTCCCAGAATTCTCCTTTCTCCTTGTCCTGCCTATACTTCCTGCCTGGCTGATGCCAATCAATGTTTTATTAACCAATCAGAGCAACCCATTTAACATACAGAACATCCCACAGCAGTACCTCTGTCCTATGAGCCAGTGTGGCACCAAGCAGGTTAGACCCAGGCCCACATCTTCTGTGGGGTATTTAACACCATTTGGTGACCCATAGCTCCTTCTTCTCCCTAGAAGCACCTCAGCTTACTTGATAAATGATTCCTTTCCCCCTGAGAACCATTGGCTGGGGTGATGGCCCCCTTATGGAGCCATTAAGCCAAACAGTTTAAATAATATAAGAGTCTGTGTGTTTATTTTATAAGTGGGCTGCGGGACTGACGGGGCTTGGCGGGAACTGGAGAGAAACTCCAGCTACAAATGGTGCCCAACATCTCTAAGTCTCTGGGCCAAAGGAACAGCTTCCAAGACACAGGGATGTGGTCCATTCCAGCCCCCTGGGGCCCCTGACCACAGCCTCAATTCCACACACTCCACAGCCCCAGCACCACCACCCCCAGTTGCTCCCCATTCCTTAAAGGAAGCTGGGTCTTCTGTGCTGTTTAGCCGCCTCAGAAACCAGAGGACTTGGTGTAGGAAGGCAAGGTATGGATGACTCTCCAGCCAGCAGCAGATAGCTGCCTGCATAATCAGTGCCATTGTCCGTGAGAACAGAGGGTCAAGATCTGCCCTTTAGGACCTTTGAGGAAGAACACCTGTGTTCCTTCTATGCCCAACCCTGAAGAAGCAGCAACATGTCTCTACCCTAGCTCCTGGGATCCCAGAGCCACTTCCACCCAAAGGCTTCATCTCCCTCTGAACAAAAGCATCCTACATCTAGGCAGCTCTGGGGGAGACCACAGTGCTTGAGGACAACCAGATGTGATCCCTTAGAGGTGGGCTAAGGAAGGGGTCAGCCCCACTGGGCAGATCTTCCTACATTCCTCTCTGCCTTCCCCACCCTAATAGTCATTGTCTCTGCCTACAGACATTACTAGCTCAAAGTGAAAAGAAACTATTTTATTTAAGAAGCACCAGGAGACACTGGCTTCATCAGAAATTCTACTCTGTGTGGTGAAAAAACCAGGGCTCAGGCTAGCCATGTATGACATTATACATGTGCCTTGTTACTTAAAAATAAGGGAGCAACACTACTATAGTAGGCTTCCATCCAATATCTCCTTTCCTTCCTACACTACACTTTTTCAATCTCTGTGTTTGTACACATGAGTACACATGTGTGAGGAATGCTCTCAGGTGCATGTGCTTGATGAGCATGTGCACACCTGTGTGTGGACCCAGAAGACAACCTCAAGTGTCTTTCTGCAGAAGCTGTATCAATGGCTTTTCCTTGCCATGATAAAATTCAACAATCAAGGCAACCTGCAGAGGAAGAGTTTATTTGGGCTTCAGAAGGAGAGTTTATAGTGGTGGTAGAGGCATGGCAGCAAGCATCTGGAACAGGAAGCTGAGCAATCTCATTTCCAACTACACATAGGAAGCAGAGATGGCAACCTGGAGGGTCACTTCCAATGATGTGACTCCTCCAGCAAGGTCACACCTCATACAGGCTCTGAAACCTCCCCAAACAGTACTACCAACATTTCAGCAACAGTCTTGGGGGTGGTGGACCACTCCAAGGAAACTGTTTTCCAGGCACAACAAGGCTGATGCACATATGAACTCACAGAGACTGGGACAGCACGCACACACAGATAAAGTCAAGCCAGAGAATGAGAAGTGGGCACAAAGTCTCACGGCTTTACAGCTGCTTGGAGAAGGAAAATCAGTTTTTGTCATGGAAGTGATGTTGGATGTATCAATCACACTCCAAGGCAGGCCTAATGCTCAGGTGTAGTTGGCCAACACAAAACAGACTCCATTTTGGTGTGTGTGTGCATTTTCTTTGTTGTATGTGTGTTTTCTTTGTTTTGTTTTCATTTTTTATAGACAGAGAACATGAAGTTGGGTGGGGGAGGAAATCTGAGAAGACCTGAGGAAAGGGAAAGAATATGACTAAAATATATTGCATGAAAAGAATTTTAAATAATCTTTAAATTATTTTACATGATAACCCTGTACCTACAGTTTTAGATGACAGAATACATTTACTAGGATAGAGAGGAGCATGCAGGCCCAAAGATGACCCAGAAGAGCAATTTCTTCTCTCTCTGGTCCCATCCTCAAATATACCAATGGTTCCCAGTGGGAATCACTTAAAAAGAAACCCTTGATTTCCAGTCCTTGTCAAAAGACATGCGAAGTATTATTTTATTTTCTGTTCTCCTTTCATGAGGCTATTCCTTTTTAAATTCCCCCTGCTCCCCCCTGCTTTTATAACATTTGCCCTTTCCTTTCTCTCTGGAATCTTTGTCCTGCATTGACCCCACTGGGAGTCCTCTACTGACTTGGACCTGGTTTACCCTCGTCATTTGGTTTAGAGTTGTCAACATTATCTTTGCTAGAGACATCGGATCCCCTAGAACTGGAGTTACAGGCAGCCGTGAACTGCCCGACCTGGGTGCTGGGAACTGAACTCAGGCCCTTTGGACAAGCAGTATGTCCTCTTAACCACTGAGCCGTTCCTCCAGCCCTTTTGCTTTTGTTTTTCTTCATCCATTTTTACGTAGACCTTTGGGCCTCTCTCAATAACTCTCCTAAATTTCTGTCCTTCCAGCCTTCAGTCACAGAAGATTCTTACTATGTCTGTCCAGCTGTTAGTTACAAAATATAACTTTAGTATCCCTCCTCTTAAGGGCTCTTCTTCATCTAATCCAGGTACTTTCTCCTTTTTTTTTTTTTTTTGTTTGTTTTTTTGTTTTGTTTTGTTTTGTTTTTCGAGACAGGGTTTCTCTGTGTAGCTTTGCGCCTTTCCTGGAACTCACTTAGTAGCCCAGGGTGGCCTTGAACTCACAGAGATCCACCTGGCTCTGCCTCCCGAGTGCTGGGATTAAAGGCGTGCGCCACCACCGCCTGGCGAGGGTACTTTCTCATCTGATCCTTCAACCTTTCTAGGAACCCTACAGGCTCTTCTTCCCTTCCTTGTTGTACATGAAAGGCTCTATTCATATTCTGGGACCAGGGTACTGATTCTCTGATTCCCGACCCTTTGATTGACTCTCAAAGATCCTGAATGTAGCCTCAATGGGATCTGCCTCATTATCATCCCATGTGGGTTGTAGGTTGGAGAATTTTTCATCTGCTGTCATTACAGCCTACCAGGTGTTCGTTTTCCTCCTCTCTGCCAGAGAAAAGAATACTCAATATAGACATCAACTTGGACCAGGAATAGAGTTGTGGTCCAAGGAATTGATCCAATTGATCAGGCTCAGGGCTGGAGAGCTGGCTCAGCAATTAAGAGCACCTGCTGCTCTTCCAGAGGTCCCAGGTTCAATTCCGAGAATCCACATGGCAGCTCATAATTGTCGTAACTCCAGTTCCAGAGGATCTGGCACCCTTGCACAGACATGCACACAGGCAATTGATTAGCCTCTCTATATGGGTCTTCTCTCAGAGGTCTCAGATCCTGGTTAAAATTTTAGACCTGTAAATTGGAAGGATGTGGTTGACAGGTCCTATCCCTCCCCACATAGGGAAATTCCCTGACTGGGAACATAAATTGAGTAAGTTCTTTTGTTGGGAAAGGAAGATTTTGGATATCCTTCTGATGTTGTTCAAATCCATATATTTTTGTTGTTGTTGCTTTTGGTTTTTTCAAGACAGAATTTTTCTCTGTAGCCCTGACTGTCCTGGAACTTGCTCTGTAAATCAAGCTGGCCTTGAACTCACAGAGATCTGCCTGCCTCTGTCTTCCAAGTTCTGGGATTAAAGGCATGAACCACCACCACCTGGCTTTCAAATTCATTTCTTAATTTTGAGAGTGAGAGCTGAACAGGGGCCTGGGGTTTCAGTGGTGTCTCAGTTAGAGTTTCTATTGCTGCTATGAAACACCATGACCAAAAAGCAGGTTGGGGAGGAAAGGGTTATTTGGCTTACACTTCAGCATGGCTGTTCATCACTGAAGGAAGTCAGGACAGGAACTCACACAGGGCAGGATACCAGAGACAGGAGCTGAAGCAGAAGCCATGGAGGGGCACTGCCTACTGCTGCTTCCCATGGCCTGCTCAGCCACCTTCTTATAGAACCCAGAACCATGAGGCCAGGGACGACTGCGCCCTCACCCCCACTGATTACTAAATGATAAAATGTCTTACAGCTGGATCTCGAGGAGGCACTTCCTTAACTACTTAGGGTCCTTCCTCTGATGACTCTAACTTGTGTCAAGTTGACACACAAAACCAGTCAGTACAAGGGGGAAGGGGGAGACCCTTAGCAGGAAGGAGAGAAGCAGGGTAAGTCAGAGCTGGCTTCAAACCCTTTGGGAACTAATGGTTGCTTTACTGTCATCAGAATACCCATAATGCCTTTCTCCTATGTGAAATGTCAGCCTTTGGCCACAGTGCCACATGGGGATGCTGGCTGACACTTGAGTACAGTTTGTATCCACCAAGTCAACCTACGGCCCTTAATCCTCAGATCTGCATGGGACTCACAGCAAAGCTGTGATGTCCCAAGGCTGCCTCAGGATTTTGGGGGCAGAAGAAACTTTATTTCAGAGTGGTTCTTCTTATAAAAAGAACGGCTCCTTCTGCAAAGAGGAAACTGCCACTCTCCGTGTTTGTTCTGGGAAAGAACAGAACTAGTCTCCGGAAGCTGGATTGACAAGAATGTGTGTGCGCGCACACACACCTGTTTATAAGAGAGAAAGTGTCAAGGCCAGAGGACAACCTGAGGTATTACTCCTCAGAAACCATCCAACTTGTTCTTGAAACAGGGTCTCTCACAGGTGGCCTGGAGGCCCACCACTTAGCTGAGGCTCTATCACAAAGCCCTAGGAATTTGCCTGTCTCAACCTCTCCAGCCCTGGGATTACTGATCCATACCACCATTTACTTATTTGTTTGTTCGTTTGTTTGTTTTCGGTTATTTATTTTGAGACAGGGTTTCTCTATGTAACAATCTTGGCTATCCTAGAACTCTCTTTGTAGACCAGGCTGGCCTTGAACTCACACAGATCCACCTGCCTCCATGTCCTGAGTGCTGGGATTAAAGGCCTGAATCATAATGCCCACCTTAAGAGTGGATCCTAAGAGTCAAACTCAGGTCCTCACACTTGCATGGCAATCACTGTACTGACTGAGCTATCTCAGAATGATTCCTCATGTCTGTGAAAAAAATTGCTTCTACAAAGAGAATACTGGTTGTTATCTTTGTTGGTTCACAGAGAGAGCAGAACTGCCCTCTGAAAGCTAGATTAATGGGGACCATGTTAATCCTTTTATAGATATTTTCAATCCTTCTTGGTCACGTTGGATCAACTTGAGATTGAAATGATTAGTAACATAGGCATAGCCTCCATAGCCAGAGTGACAGCTGCATCACTGTCTTCTAGTGCTGTGGATGTCATAATTGCTCAGGGCCCCAGGGATCTGAGATGAGAATAAAGGCACTCTGCACCAGACAACAGAAAGCCTTAATGTCACAAAAACAGGAGGGGGGCAGCCCCATGGACAGAGTTACTGCCGACATTTAGCTGAGTCATGTTCAAAGCTGACATCAATAAACATTCTAAGATCAACAACCAGAGACCCTGAATGGCCAAAAGGAAGACCCTTGAGACCATGAGCAGCTGCCTGCACACTGTGCTATGGTCAAATCCCAAGCTACTAGCTCCATCCCAGGCAGAACATCTTCCTGCGCATGCTCACTCCAGGGTAGGATACAAACCTCAATTCTACTCCCCATTGCCTGTGGCTATCCTACACTTCTCCATTCACAGGAAAACCAGCAGGGCTTACCGCGGACAGAGAAAAAGGTGAGTCATCCAGACAGGAAACATGGAGAACAATTCTGGCCTGGCTACTTCCAGAGTAAGGAACAGCTGGTGTTCAGGGCCACATTGTGAAACCTGCCTCTCTCACCCATTTACCCAACATTCTTGTGCCTCAGTTTCCCCATCTTCCAGAGGCCAAAGTTTAGTGACACAGTACTTGTTGACAGATGCCACTATTGGCCATGTGAGCAAAGATCCTCTTCCCCATCCCTCAGCTGGGCAAGTTAGGGCCAGGACAAAGCTGCTTGGCTCTCCAAGTCACTCCTCAGCATCAGAACAAAGGTTCTGCCAGGCAGGTGTGGTTCATAATAATGAAGGGCTGTGACAGAGGAGTTGTTGGCACACATGAAGACAGCAGACAGGAAGCTATTATCTTTCCCAAGACTAGAAAACAAAGATGGTGAATATCAGCTGAGTCTCAACTACACCCCCACTTGACCTTCAAAACAACCCTGCCATGGAGTGGCATGTCCCAGAGAGGTCCTGGAATCTGATCCCCTAAAACAAGCCAAACCCAGAAAGAACACTTGCCTTCTGGGTATCATGGCAATCCTTCATAGGCCCCTTCTGAAGAGTTGGGTTCTATTAAAATACTTGAGTGGCACCTTTCCTTGGGTCCTGCTGACAGATTTCAGAGCGAGAATGGAAGTTTGCATCCAAATTGTTGGTGGGCAGTGCCCCCTACAGGCAAGACTTGGCAGCCTGTCTGCAGCATGTCCTCGCCTGTTTGCCTTTGAAGGTCCAGGGAAGTCCTTGACTTTCAAAGACCACAAACAGCTTTAAGAAGAATAGAAATAATCACACAGGTCCTTAATCATATCAACTTACCATGAACAGGACAGTAACAGAGATGGAGATAAGCTGTGTTAATCAGGCCATGGGTTTCCTACCTGGCTGCAATCCCAGTAGGAAAAGAATGGGCCTGAACTGGAAAGTCCAGGTCCTCTCTGATGGCTGCTTAGTTCTGGTCTCCTTACTTCCCCAATGCTCCACAGCCTGCAGAGGACAGCATAGCTGTTCTCAGTGTTCATATGGTCAGACGAGGTCCAGAGGACAGCCAGTGGCCATTAGGTGAACACATGTGAATAGGATCCACAGGCAGGTTGACTCCAGAATTTGTCCTCCAGAGTCCTGGGTCTCCAGAATTCTGTAAGGGAACAGAGTGGGGAAAGCCATGCTGTGAGAAATTTCACTACTGCAGAAATGCAGTCTGCAGGGAGACAGAGTGACCAAAGGCAAGTGGACAAAAGGTTCCTTCTGACCAGAGCTTTTAGAAATATTCCTCCCATTTGATCCAGTTCTTGTGACCAAGAGCTAAATGTTCCTTTGGGAGTGGGGACAGGCTCCCTCTTGTTAGAAATGACCCCCACCTTCCAGAGACAACATCAGATCCTCAGACCAGAAATGCCATTTGGGAGGCTAGAGATGATGTCCATTTGTAGACTGGTTTCCTAGCATGTATAAAGCCCTGAATTCAGTCCCCAGCATATGTATCAGCATGTACCTGTTAGCCTATACTGAGGAGGTGAAAGAATGAGGATCCAAGTACATGGTAACCTTTGGCAATATAGTGAGTTTCAGGTCAGTCTGAAATACATGAGAAATTAAATAAATAAATGGATAAATAGAAAGAGATGACACTTAGTTAAGACCTAAAGGTAGTCTGGGGAATAGTTCATACTGGTCAAACTTATGCAAGACTGGCATATAAACTATAAGACTTGTATATTCATTAAACAAGGGAGAGCCCTTCTAGGGCCTTTATTTCTCATCTGGGTGAGGTGTAAATCTAATGAATCTTATTAATAAAAAACAAGAATCAAATATGGGGTAAAAACCTGAAAGATCAGAGAAGCAGAGGAGCAGGTACCAATGGCTTCCTACCTCTCCAGTTCCTCTGACCAAAAAGGCTAAGATCCTGTCTCTGCCCCACCTTATCATTTCCTATCTCCTCTCTGTCACCTCCAGACCTCTATGGTTAACTAGTGGCTAGCTACACCATCTGACTCCAAGGGAGCTTTATTTGTCAGAACACAAACAAAATATCACACAACATTTCCTTTTTTGTCTAAATAAAAGCCCTTTCACTTTTAACTAGCATAGAAAAACTATATACAATAAATACAATAACTATATATAAATATATACAGGCAATAATTACATTAATACTCAATTAGCATTTGAAAAATTCAGAGAAAACACTCCATTATCTATCCTATCTTGTTGAGTCCAAAGTGTTGTACCTAATTCACTTCCCATTCTAACTTACATTACCAACCCCAAACTATCATTCTGTGTTTCTCAACTTTATACACTTTACACTTCTTTGTGAGTTTCTCTTCTGAATTTGTTAACAAGGAAAACTATAAAACTATCTAGTCTTCAACTCCAACAGAGACCTGAAAAGGATATATTACCTGAGTAAACAGTAAGTGCAGAGAAAACAACCTCCAAAACTAAGGAAATACAGAAACACCTGGATGCTGGGACAGTCACCCAAGGTTCCTCTGTAAGGTTGTGGCACCCATCTTTGGCCTACAGGCCTAGTATAACTGAAAGACTTTTCTGTGAAGCAGGATTTTTGAAGGACTGTCCCACCTAGTCTTGGCAAGGTTTGGCAGTCACTTTCTTTTGTGTCCTGCTTGTCCAATTTTGGACAGTGTACCATCAGCAGTTGAGGCAAGGGCACTTTCTTGCCCAGTGGCTAAGAAAGTAAACTCCATATGGCATTTCTTCAATGCCCATCATCTTCTCTGAAGCAGATTGGTGCTGCCATGAACAAACATATCTCATTGTCAAAAAAAAAAAAGCAAAATCTTATGTTATTAAAACATTTTAAATGCCATATCCTATAGGTCTCTGAAGTGTTTGAAGACCACCTGTCTATTTAAACTATATCTCTGTTTGACCTTGAAAACATATCTAATATGACTACAAGTTTGATTGTAATAGGTGACTAACTACTGACTTCATTTCTTTATTATCCTAAGTAGTTTGTAATAATAACTTTCAAGGAGTAGAAATTTACATTACATTGTTAAATGAGCTGCATAGTATAATACCTTGAATAAGAGTAGAAATGTATTATAGCTGGGTAGCGGTGGTGCATGCCTTTAATCCCAGCACTCAGGAGGCAGAGCCAGGCGGATTTCTATAAATTCGAGGCCAGCCTGGTCTACAGAGTAAGATCCAGGACAGGCACCAAAAACTACACAGAGAAACTCTGTCTCAAACAAAACACAAAACAAAATGTATTATAGACAGAAGTTTCTCTGGTCCTACCCAGCCATGCAGCTGAGACCAATCTCTCCCACTTGTGTCCTGCAGCCACTTGGTCCCAAGTAAACACACAGAGGCTTATATTACTTACAAACTGCATGGTCTATGGGTCAGGCTTCTTGCTAGCTGGCTTTTATAACTTAACTCAACCCATTTCTATTAATCTATATGTTGCCACGTGGCCATGGAGTTACCTGCATCCCATTACATGTTGCTCCTTGGATGATGGGTTGGCATCTCCTTCTCACTCTCCTTTCTCCTCTCACTGTCTCTCTTGGATTTTCCTGCCTGGCTCCATCCTGTCCTGCCATAGGCCAAATGCAGCTTTATTTATTAGCCAATGGGAGTAACACATATTCACAGCACACAGAAAGACATCCCACAGCAATGTATATATGGTATGTTCTAACAAAAATAACCTTAAATTTGTACCAATATACAAAAATACCTTAAACAAGAGTAGACATGTATATACAGTATAACAAAAACAACCTCATATTTGTATCAATACACAAAAATCAAAACCAATGTAAACTATTTAAGACTAGTAGTTGCTTTTTTGGTTTAAAAGTAGATTAAATAATCTACACTTTTATTCTATCATTTCTATACTCCCCTTTTTCTTTTCAGAACAAAATCCCTGAATCTAATTTCCTTTGTTCAGCTTTTTTCCTGACCATTACCAATAACAATTTGTAACCAATCTCCCTAAACAGTAACAAATATCCATAACCCACTGAATGACCAGAAATCACCCACCCCACCTCTTGGGAATACAGGTGTCATGTTCTTAAAATTGCTTTCTGCTGTCTGGGGGCAGTGGCATCTTCAGGGGACCCTGAGAAAACTGGGGTACTGGTCAAGTCCTGGGAGAGCTGGCTGCAGCATTTGTTGTCCAGTCTCTGTGCAATGGGAAGTGCAGAGCTTTTCTCAAGTCCTTGTTTGAGTAGTCTGCAAGGCTGGATCATCTCAGCTAGTCACCTTGAAACTGTCTTGAGAGATTGGGGATTTAGCTCAGTGGTAGAGCACTTGCCTAGCAAGCATAAGGCCCTGGGTTTGGTCCTCAACTCCAAAAAATAATTTTAAAAAATTGAAAATTTAAAAATTTTTTAAAAAGAAACTATCCTGAGCAGTTTGTAGTCCAAAGCTGATCTTTAGGTGGTGTTTGTCAGCTTATTGGCATTATCATAGTCCAGATGGAATTGCCTCCTTTTAGAGATTTCAAAGGTTGCTGTTAAGCCTGGTCACCGTTCATAGCAGAAAACTGACAGAGACTCAAACCCAAAATCATGTACAGGAAGCTAGATGAAGCCTTTTTCTAGGATTAGTACTCTATATGGCCATTAATATCATGACAAAAAGTTTAATATATATATGTGTGTGTGTGTGTGTACATGTGTATATATGTATATGTGTGTGTGTGTATATATATATATATATATATATATATATATATAAATTTTATAAATTTTGAGATAATATTTAAGAAAAGTTTTAAAGAGTCAGAGTAAAACCAAAGGATTATGAGATCAGTGGCAATGGAATAGTCCCTTAATTTTGGTTTTTCTTTTGTCCCACATCAGGTGACTCTTCTGACTTGAGACAGAGATTTTGGATTTTTCTTTTAACAAGCATGCTTGGGGTTAGAGGAGAGAGCCATGCTCCAACTCCAAAGCCAGCTTTAATTTTTAGTTGAACTGGTACTACCACAGACCATTTGCATTATGTGTCTGTAGAGAACAGCAGAAACAAATATTTGGGAAGATTTATGAAATTTTATTCTGTTGAAAATGTGATATACCATTAAGACAATTTACTCTTTTTCTTGGGACATTTTTTCTACATGATTCATCCTTATTCTTTACATATCTCATTTGTCTGGTGTTCTTCAGATTCCTTAGCTGAATGCCTTCATTCTCCTGGAGAGACAGAAACAAAACCCTGCCCCAACCCTAACTTTTGGGAGTTTCCCTTTTGGCAAGTTATATCTGATCAAATGAAAAGCATTTGTTAGTCTTATAAGTTAGTTTACATTGAATGGTCATGATATCTCTTAAAAGGCTGAGAACTATGATAAGTAGGCACCATGAAGGCAAATTTTTCTCTATTCTCTTTTTGTAAAGGTATAGTGAAGAAACAGTCTTTTAAATCAATAACTATAATAGACCATCCTTTAGGTAATAGAGAAGGCAGGGGAATTCCAGGCTATAAAAAGCCCATTGGCTGAATCACCTTATTAATAACTCTTATATCTGTTACCATTCTCCAGTTTCCAGATTTCTTTTTAATAATATATACAGGAAAATTCCAAGGATTGGTCAATTCTCCAATATGTTGATCATTTAGCTGCCCCTGTACCAGTTGTTCTAAGGCCTATAATTTTTCTGGTACCAAAAACCATTGTACCACCCAGACAAGTTCTTGCCAGTTAAACATTTTAAAAGTAGGGCTGTTGGTACTTTTGAAAGATCAATAGCTGTTGTTGCCCTGTTCTTGTACAACCTGAATGGTCAGTGACTATTCTTTATAATACCCTTTAATATTTTTCCCAGAAACATACATTAGTTATGGTTTGTTTCTGAGATTGGAGGAATGTTATCTGGATATTCCATCACTGTAACAAATCTCATTCCCATAAATTCATTGCTATATTAGCCACATATGGCTTTAATTTTCCTCTCTGTCCTTTTGGCCCTATACATTTGACCCTTCTTACACTTTGTTTTATCTGAAATAAAGTTCCAATCCCTAAAAGCTGAACATTTCCCTCCTGAAGAGGCCATTTTGGATGCCAAGATTCTGGTGTAATTATTATTACATCTGCCCCTGTATCTATAAGACTTTCAATTACAGTGTCATTTATTCATATTTTTAGCTTTGGTCTTGATCATTCATAGAAGTTTGCCAAAACATTTTCTTTATGATTTCTCCTGAAATCTTTGTTTTATCTTCTAAAGCAATTCTATCATCCAGAGCAGTATGTTGGTTTTTTGTTTTTTTTTTTTGGTTTTTTTTTTTTAACCATAGGCATTAGGTCCTTTCATTGCTTTGGGGAGGAGTTTCTCCCATGATGACAGGGAATGATTGAACCAAATTTGATATTGGGACCTGTGAAAGGCCCCCTAAGGTGCTTCCCAATGGCAAAGGATTACCTTGTCTGCCCCTTGTTGATCTGCATTCATTGGTCCATTGTCAGCCTTTTTGCACCTTCTGCATACTCCAAAAGGCAAGGGCCTTCTGTTTGGGTTAGAAGAAACATTGTTTCTAAGAATGCCCTGTCTACCATCCCTTTTTAGGTGACCTTGTTTGCCACAATTAAAACACCTGACATTTTGATTTTTCTTCAAGCCTCTGGAAATCACCTCTACTATCTAAGCATCATTATTGTTTTGAGATTCAATATTGACTATATCTCCCATCCATTTCTCTATGGGTAATGACCTTGCCTTTAAAGGCCTAATTACCATTTTGCGTTGTG
The DNA here is from genome assembly GCF_903995425.1 of Onychomys torridus. Taxonomy (NCBI): domain Eukaryota; kingdom Metazoa; phylum Chordata; class Mammalia; order Rodentia; family Cricetidae; genus Onychomys; species Onychomys torridus. Next base: position 136,263,694 of record NC_050446.1, read on the forward strand.
AATTAGCATTTTCAAAAGCCAAAGATTCAGTTATTATTTGTCTAGTTTCTGAATTTGGTATCATTCTATTTACAGCTGAAGTCAATCTTTGTAAAAAAAAAATTCAGTGAAGGTTTCTGTTGGGCCTTGTACAATTTTAGTAGATGACGCAATTCTCTTTCTGGCTTCTTCAGTTCTGTCCCAAGTATTCAAAGCTACAACAGGAAAATCCCACTCCCTGAGAAGGCTTGAGGAAGAAAGAGAAAACCTAGCCAGTGGCACAGTGACCACACTGGGTGCAGTTCCCAAGTTCAGCTCCAGCATGTGCTGGTGGCTGCAAAGTCACTGGCAAGTGGCTATTTTGTGAATTTTTGCCCCAAAAGTTGAACACTAGATGATGCGTAAATGTAATTAATCTTATCAATAAAAACCAGGAGTCAAATATCAAGGTAAAAACTTGAAAGATCGGAGAAGCAGGGGAGCAGCCACAGTCACTTCCTGCCTCTCCAGTTCCTCTGACCAAAAAGGCCAAGATCCCGTCTCTGCCCTGCCTTATCACTTCCTGCCTCCTCTCTGTACAGACCTACAAACCTCTATAGTTAACTAGTGACTAGCTCGGTTCTCTGACTTCAGGCAAGCTCTATTTGTCAAAACACAAACAAAATATCACACAATATCTGGGCCCAGTCTAAACCCTCCACCCCTGGGATCAAGAATTCCAGCACTTGCCAGGCGGTGCTGGCACACAACTTGACTTTAATCCCAGCACTCCGGGAGGCAGAGCCAGGAGGATCTCTGTGAGTTCAAGGCCAGCCTGGTCTACAGAGTGAGATTCAGGACAGGCACAAAATCTACACAGAGAAACCCTGTCTCAAAAAAAAAAAAAAAAAAAAAAAAAAAAGAACTCCAGCACTCATACCCATCTTATAAAAGAGATTTGAGCAACAAGGATCTCAACAAATGAGGAAAAGTTTGACCAGTTGGCTAGTGGACCCAACAGCAGCTATCACTGTCCACTTTATATGCTAACCTCATCTGGGGAAAAAGGGAGCCATGCTACAAAGCCAGTCACAGTCCTGGCACCCTGGAACTGCCTGAAGACCTCACAGAGAAGACAAATGTGAGCAAAGCTCACCCGTAATTTTTACAAGTGGGTGAAGTGCTCCCCAGACACCTGCTCCAGGCCAAAGGGACTCCTCTGGCAGACTTGAATGAGCCTCTCGGCACCCAATAGGTATGAATTCACTTTGAAGCTACTTATTGGGATAACTTGTTGGAAACACAGGAACTCAGGCTGCAGGAGCACACATATGATCAAGGGCTAGTAATTTCCTCTACAGCTCCTTGTTAGAAAGCAACCACAGGAGAGCTACAAAATGAACAAGCACAGCTTCCTCTTAAATATATGGGATTAGACTCCAGATCCTACACGTGTCTAGCTCTAGCTGTCTCTTCTGTTCATGAAAATAGGAAGTCACCAGGCAGTGGTGGCATACGCCTTTAATCCCAGCACTCGGGAGGCAGAGCCAGGCAGCTCTCTGTGAGGCCAGCCTGGTCTACAAAGTGAGATCCAGGAAAGGCGCAAAGCTACACAGAGAAACCCTGTCTCGAAAAACCAAAAAGAAAAAAAGAAAGAAAATAGGAAGTCAGCTGGGTCATGAGACAGTAGACAGAGTCCTAGCTGCTGACCTCGGAGCTCAGTCTCTTCCTATTACCTGGCATGGGGTCTGTTCTGCAGAGACCTGCTGCAGCTTCACAGAAGGAAAGAATGAAGGCATTATCTCCTAAAACATTCAACCTGTCTACAGGCATCAAGTCTGATTCCCAGGCACACATTCCAGAATATGTCTAGAATGACAGTCAAGTGTTGCAGATGTCATGTCTGGTGGGATATGATCTGAGTGCAGTAGTACACAAAGGCCACACAGAACAGAGGACCAGCTAGGACGGGGAGGCTAGGGGTGACACAAGGGAAGCTCCCTGTGGAAGGAGGCACTCAGAATTGAAAGAGGATCCTATCTGGTAAGGGTGAGAATAAGGTGAACCAGAGCCAGAAGCTGTCGGCAGCAGGGTCCCCCATGCCCCGGGTGTCCAGAGAATAATCATGATACAATTCTGAACACCTGCTCCTGGGCACTTAATGTGTAGTAGGTCTCAGGCTGGAAACTTATTTTATGGCAGGTCCCAGGTGGCAGATTATGCTTCACCCCAGCTTTATAGTAATTAAGGCAAGTTCTGCATTCCAGACAGACAGAGGCAAGGGCACAGGCTCTGTGGTATCATAACTCCCAGGTGTATTATAACTCCATATGACAGCAGTGACCCCAGGCCCATTATGAAGTTTCATTGGGCTGCATCTCCCCCATGGCTTTGTAGGGGCTCTTCTCACCAGCCACACCTCCACAGTGGGAAAATTGAGGCCTGGCTACAGACTTCTGACTGGCTCTGAGCCCCGAGTTGTCCCAGACAATGAAGCTAGCCAGAGCCTGCACCCTCCATGGTGCCCTGCTCACTATTGTGAGCATTGTCTGATTACAGGCCTGAATGAGGGGCAGGTATGGGGCCAGGACTGGATTCCAAGGTCAGTGGCAACCAGTAGACAATTCTTATCAGTACCGAGAGTACGGAAGTAGCAGTGGCTCCATGGCACACAGGAAAACACAGTCTTACAAAGGCTCTCAACCTCTCAGTCGCACAGCTAAGAGGCAGCAGTCAGGAAAGGGATTCTGAAGCCTAGACATGGAGGGCATAGCTGAGGAATGAGTCAGTAGAGTAGACTTTATGAGTGGCAGGTAGAGCTCATGCACAGCTGACTGGGGTGACTCAGACCTCAAAGACGGATCACTTTTTTTTTCAAGACAGTTTCTCTGTGAAGCTTTGTGCCTTTCCTGGAACTCACTAGCCCAGGCTGGCCTTGAACTCACAGACATCCACCTGCTTCTGCTTCCTGAGTGCTGGGATTAAAGGTGTGTGCCACCATCACCCCCAGCTGAGGGATCACTTTATTAAGGCTGATAGTGTATTAATCACCAACCCTCTCCTGGAGGGGCTCAACTGTGGGGACAGGATGGAAGGAGTAGTAGATGCCAAGGTTGGAAGGACCCAGATTTCTGTCTTCCAATGCCAAGGAAGCCCTGGACTCTGGGACTGTCCTGAGCACACAGGCCAGGGCCACTCAAAGATAAGTAGAACCTCGCTTCTACAAAAGCAGGCTTTTATTTGTACTTATTTATGGTGTGTGTGTGTGTATGTGTGTGCGCAAGTGTGCACATATTATGGTATGGATATAGAGGTTAGAGTATAACTCTCAAGAGATGGTTCTCTCCTACCCTCTCCAGGACTCAGGTGTGGAGCTCCAGTTATCATTCCTGTGCACAAGCATCTCTAATGGAAGAGCCATCTCACTAGCCCCTGGCTTGTTGTTGTTGTTGTTGTTGTTTTTTAACAGCTTTATTGAGATGTAATTTACATACTATATAATTTATCACTGGCAGAGGGGGACACAGCCTGTCACTTCTGGCACCCGTTACTTCTGGCTATGCATCATGAGTTCTTTTCCAAGTTACCAACTCAGGTGAAGCCGGGATCTTTTTACTTTTTTAACATATTTAACTTTGGGGCGTGTGTATCACACCTTGTAGCCTTGGCTGGCTTGGAAGTCTCAGAGATCCTCTTGCCTCTGCCTCCAGAGTGCTAAGATTAAAGGAGCGTGCCACCACGCCCAGCTGGTGTTCTTTTAAAGATTTGTGCCAGCTTCCTCTCTGGACCGAGCCGGAGGCAGGGAAAGGGTTGACCACCAGGGGGCGCTGCCAGCACCGGAAGCCAGTCTCTGTTGCGCCTGCGCGGACGCGAGGAAGCCGCGTTCCCGAGCCCAGCGAGTACGCGCGCTCCTCGCCGATTGCGCCTGCGCGGAGCCTGCCGCTACCCTTCTCTTGCCGGGCGCTAGTCGCTCGCCGGCGGCCATGGGGGAGGCCGAGGTGGGCGGCACGGGCGCCCCAGGCGACAAGGGCCCAGGCGAGGCAGCGCCGAGCCCTGCTGAGGAAACGGTAGTGTGGAGCCCTGAGGTGGAGGTGTGCCTCTTCCACGCCATGCTGGGCCACAAGCCTGTCGGTGAGCGCCGCACCGCGCACCCGCGTGGGGGTGGGGCGGGCTAAACCGTCCGGCGGGCGGGCGGGCGGAGCCTGCTACCTCTCCCGAGACGAGACCTCCCACTTCGGAGTACCCTGTTAGTCCAAGACCCCATGACTTTCCTGCCCAGGAAGCCCTCCCCTGGGGATGCCCTGGCTTTCCTGCCCTTGAGACACTCCTACCCGAGGGAACGCCTCCACTCTCCCCGCCTCTGCATCCCCCTGGCCCTGGACCCGCCTACTATACACCTTGCCCCTGAAACACCCACTTGCCTTGACACCTCTATCCCCTTTGACACCTGACTCCTGCAGCACCCAACCTGCCATTTCATACCCCTGCCGCTCCAACATCCATGCTCTGCGCAGAGGTGCTGCCCTAACCCTTAACCCACTGTCCTGCCTCTCAGGGGTGAATCGACACTTCCATATGATTTGTATTCGAGACAAGTTCAGCCAGAATATTGGGCGCCAGGTCCCATCCAAGGTCATCTGGGACCATCTGAGCACTATGTATGACATGCAGGCACTGGTGAGTTGGACCGTGGCCCACCCATCTTGGGCTGAAGGTGGAGACAAGTCTTCCTATGATCAGCTGTAGTACAGGACAGAGCCCACTGCTCACTTGGGGTTTGCTATGCAGAGCAGAGGTGGTCTCCGTAGATGAGGCCCCTTCCTCAGGAAAGCTCAAGTCCTACTATGAAAAACACAAACTAATAATGGTCTCTGACCACTTTTCAGGGAACTTACTTTAGATTTTGGGTGGTCACAAAAAGTCTCCAGGGAAATAGCTGGGTGCTGAGATGCAGAGGGAAGTGTCAGCCACAGTGAGAAGTAGAGATCCAGAGTACTTTAGGTGGAGGCTGACCTTATCTGAGGGGTGTGTGTGTGTGTGTGTGTGTGTGTGTGTGTGTGTGTGTCTGGCCTTACTGAGGTGAATTTGAACACCTCTGTGGGAGCTTAGCGATAGCTCTGTCTGATGGGTAACTAGATAACCAGTTTGGAAAGCTGGCAGTGTCTGACAGGTATGCAAGGGTAACTTAGTAACCAGGCTGATCAGATTTGTCTATGGTGTCTGACCGGCCGTGTAGCTAGGTACCAGGATGGGTGGAGCTGTAGATACCTGTGGTCACGGTGTGCGTGAGGAGCATTGTCCTGGTGGGAATGCTACAGTGGTGAACCAGGTCAGGTCCTAGTGTAGATATCGTCAGGGCTGCCATGTCTTCAGGATCCTCTTGGTGGCACAAACCTGGTCCCTTTCTCCGTCTTTGTTGGGCTGGTGCTAGCCTAGCCCTACCTAATCATTTGAAAAGCCCAGCTGAGGTAGACTCTGCAAGCTAGAGGAAGGAGCCCCACCAGCTGGCAGCCTCCAGCCTGCTCCCCCTATACATCTTGGTGAGCTGACATCCTGTTTTTTGTTTCTTGAAAATACAAAACGCTTTGTGCCGGCAGCACGAGTCTGAGATTCTGCCATTCCCAAATCCAGAGAGGAACTTTGTCCTTCCAGATGAGATCATTCAGGAGGTCCGAGAAGGTGAGACTCGGCCACCATCAGGGCTGGGAATAAAAAAAGCCGGACCAGGCCAAAGGTGGGGAGGTCTGGGGCCTCCAGGGAGGTGTAAGGATCCTGCTCAGACCCTGCCTCCAGTGGCACCTGGGAGGTTTTGGGAACCAAGGGCTGGGGAGAGCAGTGCTCAAAGGCAGTCTCCTGATGGATGCCATCTCGTGATGGACGCCGAGGCCTGTGTGGGCAGCGAGAATCGGAAGCAGTCATGGCCAGACCGTCCCCCAGCGCTGGCCACCACCGTGGGTTTCCAGTGAACGGCAGCTGTCTCCTCCACAGGAAAAGTGGTCATTGAAGAGGAAATGAAGGAGGAGATGAAGGAGGATGTGGACCCCCACAATGGGGCTGATGACGGTAAGTGTGGAATGCCCTTGGAGCATAGCCCCCTATCTCCTCGCTCCTGAAGCCAACCTCAGGCAGAGTGAGATCAGGAAGCCATGGACTCAGAGGGATAGAGGATGTACTTAAAGATGAACTCAGGGCAGATCACCTTAGGTAGGAAGGCCCCGGAAGGCCCATGCAAGGGGCCAACATTCAGCTGTGCCTTTGCCTGAGACCAAGGCTAAGCCTGGGAGCATTAAGGTGTGCTCAGACAGAAGACCCCTGGGGAGACTAGGTTTCTCTTCTAGCCCAGCTGTACAGGACTACTACTCAGGGGAACGTTAGGAAAAAGGAAATGAGTTTCTGTATATTCTGTTTTCAGCCAAATGATTTTGTTTCTCAGTTTTTTCATCTTCAGGGAGCTTGGGGAAAGCATTAGAAAAATCCAGCAAAGACAAAGAGAAGAACTCCTCAGACTTGGGGTGCAAAGAAGGGGCAGACAAGAGGAAGCGCAGCCGGGTCACTGACAAGGTCCTGACTGCCAACAGCAATCCCTCCAGCCCCAGTGCTGCCAAGAGGCGCCGAACATAGACACCTCAGCCCCAGTGGCCACAAAGATGCTCCAATGCTGCAAGCCCTCACTGCCTGTTCTCAGGTTCCTGGGTGAATGTGACTATCCAGCAGAGATGCTAATGGGGGCTTCTCCTGTGTCATCAGACCATCAGAGCACCTGATTGGTCTAAAAAATCAGCATCCACTCTGCTTGGATGGTGAAGCCTCTGAGCCAGCCTCTTGCTTTCTCCTGGTTGGTTCCCTGTATGCCCATAGTGTGTGGAGAGGAGCAGGTGCATGGGACCAGAGGACCGAGAGTCAGCAAGCAATAAGACGCCACCCTCACTGTCCTCTGAAGGAGGGAGCCGCTCATCTTCCCTGGGTGCCCACTCTTTGCATCTGCTTGTCCTGTGAAGCTCCAGTGTGCACTGGCATCAGGAAAGGTGTCTTTGGAGTTCACACAGCATAAACTGTGCACAAAAGGCCTCCCCAACTGGGAAACGGAACTGGATATTTTGCCTCATTCACTTGTACTGTAACAATGTATATAATTTGGTTGGTATTTCACTATTTAATTTTTAAGAAGCCTATTTTACTAGTGTTTTGTATGAAGAAAAATACTGCAGAAGTTAAACCTGTGATGTGTTTTTTCTGAGATGTTTTGTTTTAAGGTAACTACTGAGATACCTCTGGCTTTGTTTTTATATGCCAGATACAGAGAATTTTTAGCGGTTATTTTTGTAATTTTAATAACTTGGAAGAGACCAATTAAGGATGTGGAATAAAGGCAGAGCTGTCAGGCTGAAGAGCTACTGGCCTGATGGTGGAAGTACACTTTCATTTGCAGAACATTAAAGCATTTAAAAAATCATCTTGGCAGTTGTATGATTTGCTACTAAAATGGGTGTTTTTAAAAACTTGTTTTTCTACAAAGGAAAGGCTCCCCTACCTCAGGACTCATAACTGTAAGTGCATTTAGACAACTTCCTGGCATCACTGAACACAGTAAGGTGTTGAGCCTTCATCACAGACTAGCAGGATACCCAACCCTAACCCTTAACCCCTAGTCCCTACCACTGCCTGTCCAGCTACTATCTGGCATTAAATTGAGGCTGCTACCCATTGTCCTTCCATACCAAGTCCAGCTGTTGGATGGGATGAGCACACTGTACTGATGAGACTGTTGCCTGTGACTGAAACCGCCCCTGCCTTCTGCAGGGTCCCAGGCAATGAGAACTGGCCCAGTGTTGGGCTCCGAGCTGGCCTATACCAGCTCACTACCATTTCTAGTCAGGACAGTTTAGTCACCATGAACATACCACTAGACCCTCCCTGCATACCACAGAAAGCATCTTAAGTGGACACAGATGAGCTCATCTAGCCTCCTGGCCTGTCTTCTCTTGGGAAAAACCAGCTGTGGCAAGTCTCTGGGTCCCTTTCCGTAGGGCCTTGACAAGGTCTTGGAATGGAGCAGAAGACAGAGGCCTACAATGACTGAGATGAGGACTGTGCTCAGACCTGGAGTGATGCCATGTGCCCCAGCGTAAGAGCCAGGGAAAGCAGCATTACAGCCTGTTTGGGAACTGGCTTGGGGCCACTCCATCCTGTCTTTGCCCAGTGTTCACTACTAGAGGCTTATTTGGTGGGAGAACGCTAGCTATTGAATCTACCACCAGCAGGAGAAATTGGGGAGCAGATAGTGCCCCTGAGGAGTGGTATGTGATAATCAGGAAGGCAGTCCTCTCTCCAACCAGGTTCACTCTTCTAAACCCATCTGAAAGAACTATCTAGGGGCATGAGAGCGTGCAGGAGTGCCTGGTCAAGACATCTGTTGAGTCCATTTTTAGTTTTTTCTAGAAGCAGGCTTCACCCAATAACCCAATGTCCCATTCTGGCACATTGCCTCACAAGTCTCATGTGGATGAACCTGCTGTTCTGAGTTCTTCAGACCTTGTGACTAATAGGACTGTCCCTATGTCCCTTAAGAGATATCTAGGTAGCTGGGTGGTGGCAGTGCATGTCTTTAATCCTAGCACTTGGGAGGCAGAGGCAGGCAGATCTCTGAGCTCAAGGCCAGCCTGGTCTACAAAGTGAGTTCCAGGATAGGCAAAGCTGTTACAGAGAGAAAACCTATCTCAAAAAACCAGAGGGGGTTGGGGTGTCTAGGTCATGCTGCTGGCATGAAAGTTTGTCACAGCCTGGCAGTATGACCTGGAGTTCTGCTCGGACACATGCTTACCCTCTCCCAGCGGAGGGTGAGATCTGTGCACTCACAACCAGTAATGTTTAAGTTAACAAGAGCTGAGAAGGAAGCCAGAGTGCAAAGGAGGCAAGGATGCCAAGTACAGATACAAAAAATGCTACTGGCCATAAAACCAAAGGAAATGGCTGTGTGGCTCACACTTTTAATAACTGAAAGGCCACGCTGGTCCTGAGACTGACAACCTCCACCACAGAGGCACCCTGTGTTGAGTACACCAGGGACCACAAGGATGTCTATTCTGTAATGCATAGGCATTTCTTTCTTCTAGGCTCTGGTGAGAATTCAGTATGGATCATTCAAGTAGGTGTGGCCTTCCAGTCCTTTTCAGGGGTGGTCAAGAAGGGAACTAGGGCTGGGTGGTGGTGGGAATGCTTGTAATCCCAGCACTCAGGAGGCAGAGGCAGGCGGATCTCTGTGAGTTCAAGGCCAGCCTGGTCTACAAAGTGAGTTCCAGGACAGCCACCAAAACTACACAGAGAAACCCTGTCTCGAAAACCAAAGTGGATTCTGCCAGAAAACAATAGAGAATACTGAGTAGCAGCAGCAAGCTACAAAGTATATTTGTGGTGAGGGGTGGGGAATCAGAAAGGGCAAACTTGGGCCAGACAACAGGGCTGTAACTTGTTATCCCTGAAGGAAATGTTAACACTGTTGTAACCTGAGCTGGCCCCAGCCAGATACCTGCAAAGCTCAACCATAAGCAGTACTACCTCCTATGTGGACAGAAGACTCCTTTTCTGCATGACTCGGAAATAGTTTGACCTTCCTTCTAGATGAGGCAGCACTGAGCCACACTGGGCATCATCAGACCAAAGACACTCAAGGAAGGAGCAGCATGTGGCAAACTCTTGAAAGCAGCTAACAGGCAACTTAATGTGGCTGTAACTGAAACAAGTGTCAGTATGGGTCTGCAGCCGCTGCACTAGCACCTGGCACATGGCACACCACTTCCCCTCTTGCAGATATTATCAGCCCATGGCATGTCCATCTTTTCAACTTTTTGGTGTAGTTAGGGGTGATGGTTGTCCATCCAAGGGAGGGCCAAACCTTGAGATATCCCCAGGACCCACTAACATCCCACCTATGGCTTCCTTATCTAATGGCACGTTTAACCAGGTCCAGCCTGAGCATGGTTGGTGTCAGAAGCAGTGAAGCAGAGATCAGACACAGAGCTCCACAGCTATGGCACCTGAGCTGTAGTTTTTGTTGTATTACACTTTTGTTTATTTAATGTGTATATGTATTAGTGTGGATACACATGTAGAGGTCAGAGACAACTTTCAGAAATCAGTTCTTGTCTTCTATCATGTGGGTTGCTGGGGTTGAGTTCCAGTTGCCAGGTCTGATGGCAAGTGCCTTTACCCACTGAGCCGTTCTGCTGGCCCATGAGTTCTTCCAGAGATCGCTTAGAGGAAACCAGGATTCTTGACTTCACGGGGTGGGTCAGTGTGAGGCAGAGTTGGAGTTTGGAAAGATATTTTAGGCATGGATTTAAACACATGGGTTGATAGAGGTATTTGGGAAAAGCAGAGCACACCCAAGTGCAGCTGCTGGATTCTAAAGGGAAAATGGCATATGAGTCTCCACAGAAGCCCATCAGTCTGATTTGGGTGGTTTCTAAAGTTCCAACTCAAGGAGTTGCTAGGGAACTAACTTTCTTCCTTCCTTCCTTCCTTCCTTCCTTCCTTCCTTTCTTTTATTTTATTTTTGGTTTTTTGAGACAGGGTTTTTTCTGTGTAGCTTTGCGCCTTTCCTGGAACTCGCTTTGGAGACCAGGCTGGCCTCGAACTCACAGAGATCCTCCTGCCTCTGCCTCCCAAGTGCTGGGATCAAAGGCGTGTGCCACCACCGCCTGGCTCGCTAGGGAACTTTAACAGATCATACCATAGTCTCTGTTGTGTACTAGACAGTTGCTAGAGACAATGTATTTTTACTGTGAGATTCCCAGATAATTACAGGTTCACATCTGGTCAAGGAGTAAAGCCACACTCAAAGGTCAAATACACATAACCCTGAAGGACAATCATTACTAGTTTAATATTATTTGGGATATGGTTATATAAAAGAAATATTTTCTTTATGTAGGCAGTCTTCAACTGTCCTAGAATTTTGCCAGCTGTCCTAGAATCCATAACTCTCAACTTGTGAGAAGCTTCAACCCATACTGAATGAGGTCCTTTCCCCTGCTACCCACCCATGTCTCCTAAGTTTCCCTTTCTATCTTGCCTCAAACAGTGTGTCACATAACAAGGAAAGGCTCGTGGCCACAGACCGCAGTGAAATATTCCAGCTAACACCCAAGGGTTACCTATCCATATGATCCCAGGAAATTGTTAGTGGATAGAAGTGGATGTCCAGAACTCCCATGGCTTCAGGAATTCACTATTGTTCTTTCAGAAAGCAGAGGGGAGTATGGAGATGGCTTAACTGTTTAAAAGAAATTGCTTTGTCTTACAAGCCTGAGTTTGAGCCAGGCAGTGGTGATGGTGCACGCCTTTAAATCCCAGCACTCAGGAGGCAGATGCAGGCGGATCTCTGAGTTCAAGGCCAGCCTGACCTACAGGGAGAGCTCCAGAACAGGCTCCAAAGCTACACAGAGAAACCCTGTCTTGAGAAACAAAACAACAAAAACCTGAGTTTGATCACAACCTAGAAGCTGGGGTTGGTGTGTGTACCTGTATTTCCAGTGCTGGGAGGCAGACAGTAGGATCCCTGGGATTTGCTGGATAGCCAGCCTCACGGAATCTGTGACCTCCAGGTGAAAAGAGCCCCTGTCTCAAAATAATAGGGTGGACGTTACTGGGGAACTACACTCAACATCGACCTCTGATGTCCATGGGCATCCAAACACCTACACACAGGTACGTACAAAGTGAGCTAGTGTGGACACAGAAGCCAGGCAGGAGAATCTGCAGTTAGACAGGTCAACCAAGATCAGAGACCAGCACCCAGCAACCCTCAGAGCTGGCCGGAAGAGGCACTTCGCGTAGGGCTAGGGAGAAGCCTCCCTATCCTCCCTGGAGAGAAGGGATAGTCTCCAGGGAAGTGAAATCTCTAGGGGGAGGCCTTGAGTCTGCGGAGGTGCGTCTTCCGGGAGAGGATGGGGGGCAGGAATCCCTGGTGCACAGTCTCCAGGGGCTGTCCTTCACCGGGATTGCCTTCTCCCGGGCACCGCTTCACGCCAGGCTCCAAGGGTAGCTGCTCTGCTGGGTACCCCGCGTAACGGCGGAAACTGAGCGGTGGGCGGGACCTGGCGCCGCCCCGCCCCCGCGCTTCCTCCTCTTTCACTTTCCTTTCCGCGGAAAGCGGGTCGGGTCCTGCCTCTCGAGTATGGACGACCTGGACTGCGATTCCACCTGGGAGGACGAGAGCGAGGAGGATGGCGAGGACGGCCAGGCGGATGATACGGGCGATGAGGACACGGGCGACGAGGACGGCGACGCGGAGGAGACACGGCCAGGCGTGTTCCAGGTGCAAGACGGCGGGAGGGCGACAGAGCGACACCAGGCCGTGAGCGCCTGGCCCAGGCCGCTGTCCCGAGGGGGCGCCGGGCCCAGGCCGTGTCGGACCGAGCGCCGGTGACGTCAGGGCAGCGACTGATGGGGGGGTCGTGCGTGGGTGACGTCAGAGCGCGCCCCAGATCCTCGTCCTGCGTGGGTGGCCTTTCCTCGGGTTGCCCTTCCTCCGCCCCACATTTGGCCCTAGCTCTGGTAACTTTTGTTGCCACCAAGAGCTTGTCTCCAGGTATACTTTTGTAGCAAGCAGCATGTAAGTAAGTCGCAGTGCCATTCTGTAAGACTCACTGTCCTGGTTATAGCTGTAGTTTCAGGGTTGATGGAAAGCCTGGAAAACGAGAGTGATGACTACGACCATTCTTTCCATTCTCTCCATACAATCTCTGCTTGTCTGCTATTTTGGGGAAAGTGGCTCAGAATCTGGAGAGGCTCTCAGGCAGGCCAGTGCCGACCTATGCCTTACCACGTTGGAATGAGGCTGAGGCTGGGTAGAGTCCAAAAGCTCTGATGAGAATTGTTTCTCCAGAAGAGTTTTTGGATCATACCTGAAGTAGTAGCCTTTTAAAAGCCAGACCTGGAGGCACAGTGTCTTCCATCATGTTAGCCCAGGGAGGAGCAGGGGTTTGCAGGGAAGGAGCCTCATTCATCCCATGCATCAGACCCATCCAGAGACATCTAGGTTTTCTCCTGAGACAGCGGCTGGCAAAGTAGCTGCCCTTGGGGATACAGCCTAGTGACCATTCAGAGCATAATGTAGGGGGAAATACTATAGTACTCAGGGAAGGGAGACACATAAAGGGCTTGGACCAAAATGAGGTTGACCAGCAGGCCAGAGTGGAGATGAAGCTGGGGCTTGGGGACAGAAGAGCACCAGCCATATACACCTTGGTAGTATGCAGGCTAGGCTGGGCCAAGGCACCCTAAAGAGAAAAAGGGAATACTGAGAGAGGCAAGACTGGTAGCTGAGGCTACTTCAGTCTCTCTGTCTGTGTTCACATGAAGATGTGTTTCTCTAGTGTCTAGATCAGCCTTCTCAGAACCCCCGACACAAGGTGTGTGGGGACCAGAAGAAACAAAAATACCCATTTCTCTTGCATAGAGCTCAAAGGTGGCTGGCCAAGCCATGCTGCCTTTGGCCTGGACACTTTCCAGGTACCTTATTCCCTTTATTCTCTCTTCAGTCTAGGATGACAGGGTACCGAAATTGGCGAGCTATGCAGGACATGCGAAGGTACCGACACCACTACCCGGTAGGTACACATGACTCCTACCTTGAGACACAGCCCTCTTCCCAAATAGCATATCCCCTGGCCTGCCTGAAAATCCAGTTTTGGGTTCTGGGGTGTGTTCTTCATTGTCGGTTCAAATCTATGACCTTGCTCTAGTCATGGGGTGATGAACATATTGTCCTAACCTGAGCCTCAGAGCATAGCTTTAAAATGAGGGACCAGCTTCCTGGCAGAACATGTGACTCAGGACTTCACATAGGGCTCCCTGGATGGTACATGGGATCACCTTCAGTCTCTCTTCTCTGTACCCATGAGTTACTGGCAACCCCTGTAGTATTTTTGAGGTACAGAGGGGAATAACCATCGATGGCCTCTGTTAGTAGGGAGATGGAAGTGGTGCTGTCCTCCAAACCTACCCTTGTTCACAGAGATGATTCCAAACTGACCTTTTGGGTCTTGAACAGCTGTCCCTACCCCTGAAGGGTCCTCAAAGATAGCTTGTTTCTCATGAATCCTCAGCCATCCTTTCTCTGGCTCTTCAGGATTTGGCAGATCAAGACTGCAATGGCGACATGTCCAACCTGAGTTTCTACAAAAATGAGATCTGCTTCCAGCCAAACGGTACCTGCCCACTCAGCCCCAGTACTTCTGCCCTTGGCCAGTTGTCCATTCTGTTAGGCTGCCTGGTGTCCTCAGTCCAATTATGGCTTTCAAATGACCCTGCACTACCCCCAGTAGGCTACCAAGGGTATTGGAGCTTAGGTTGAAGGGCCAGAGAGTAAGCTTTTGGGGTTTTAAAACGGTCTTTCTGTGTATTCCAGGCTGGCCTCAAACTCAAGATCTTCCCGTCTAAGCCTCCCAAGTGCTGAAATTATAGGCCTGAGGCACCATATCTGTTCTGTGACATAAACATTATTTGAAACTAAACAGTATAAAGTTTTGTTGGTGCTCACAACCATCTGTTTATGCAGTTACTTTTCTGCTGTAGCATGGAAAAGGCCATGCAGCTACTGCAGCTAAGGTATTTGCTGTCTGGCCGTTCAAAGGCACCTTCCCTAGACCGTGTGTGTTCCAGGCTTGGTTTCTATGGGGATTCTTTTGAGTATAGAGTTTCCTGGCTGACAGGGTATATATATGTGACCAAGAGAGGAAGTAGTGTACCCTCACATAGAGAAGTGGGCTAGTTACCTAACACTAGTACATTCTATATTTGATGAGCTATGATAACTCTTCTGAGTCCCGAGGACCCTAAAGAAATTAAGGCTGAGCAGTGATTCTGACAAAGCTCTGTACCCTGAGCTATGTCAAGGAGGCCTCTGTAGCTGACTTTTTCCCATGGGATTTCCAGGTTTTCTCATTGAGGACATTCTTCAGAATTGGAAAGACAACTATGACCTCCTTGAAGAGAATCACTCCTACATCCAGTGGTGAGTGGAACTGAATAGGCAGGTCTCAAGTAAAGGGAGGTGGTGGGCTATCATGCTATGTCTATGTTTAGGTATTTGAAGCACTCCCTTCTTTCCATAAGCCTGTATGTACGTGACAGGTATTGGCTGCATACCTCTAGTTAGTGTCCCTGTTGTTGAGCTCTGTGGGTTGTTGTATACAAGTCCATGGACAGACCTATCTGTCTAGAGGGGTGGCTGGAGCTGGACTACCTCTGACTTGGTTTTAGCAGGGCTTGAGTGAGGTGTCACACAGCAACCTCAGAAGCTATACCATTTCCTGGCAAGTACAACATCCCTTGCTTGAGGACAGCCCACTGGGCTGCTCCCAGTATCCTCTTGGCATGGTATACATTGTAGCCATAATTCTGCAGGATTCATGACAAGAAAGAACAAAATATGAAAGCATAGAAAAGGAAACTCTGCCTCCCAAAGGTGACAGACATGCTGGTCTTACCCATTTTGACTTTACACCACACAGCCCACTGAGCACATAGGCTGAGGCTCCAAGCAGCCATCTTACCTGCTCCCGACTGACTGTCATCCTTACCTAGTTCCTTGGGTAAGAGAGAGGCCAGCCAGTCCCTCCCAGGGATGAGAGGGAGGCATTGAATTAAAGATATATGAGTTGCTGCCTGATACTAAAGTGCCTATACCCTCACCATCTTTACAGGCTATTTCCTCTGAGGGAACCAGGAGTCAACTGGCATGCCAAGCCCCTCACACTCAAAGAGGTTGAGGTAAGCTGCCTTCCTGGGCCAGACTGGGGAAGTTAGGAGAGCTACCCCTGCCTACAGAGAGGTCACTCTGACACAATGTGCTGGCTTAGGGGCCAGAAGAGCCCCATGGTGTCCCTGTGGCATCTAGAAGTCTGCTTGATGGGAATAATGCCACCTGTTGGGGACATCAGAGAAAGGGGGCCAGCCCTTCGAGACTGAGTAGTAGAGATAAGGGATAAGAGGGCCCTGGACAGGGACAGCAAGGAATGAATGGAGGTGACAGCTTTTCTATCATAGAGGGAGGCCTCACAGAGAAGAAAGCTGGAGATGTGTTGATGTCATCCCATCCTCAGAGGCTTAGTTAGGGTCTAAGGGAAGGCATTGGCCTACCTGGTATCCAGTGGCCCCACCCAGTGTTCCTTGGGAGCAGTGATCAGTGAGGGCCACCTGAGCCCCCAGGGGATTGTTTTCTAGGCATTTAAAAGCTCCAAGGAGGTCAGAGAGCGTCTTGTCCGGTCCTATGAGCTCATGCTGGGCTTTTATGGAATCCAACTTGAAGACCGGGATACAGGTGCTGTCTGCCGTGCACAGAACTTCCAGCCGCGCTTCCACAACCTGAACAGGTAAGGGCAGGGCATCCTCCCATCTCTGATGTTCCCCTTTAGGATCTTGAGCCGGGTTTCCAGCAGAGAAGTCTAATATAGGCCACAGGGTGTAGGTGCTGCCATGTGGCAGGAGTTGTGAGGTTATAAAGGAAGCAGTCCCTTGGCTGGGGAATTTTCATCCTCTCCACCCACCCAGAAAGCAGAGGCAAGGGAGGACTACAGACATCTCAGTCACTCTGGATCTGCCAAGATGTCAGCCCCTTCTAGCTTTCAGCAGTGTTTCCCAGACAGGAGTCCATGGACTGGGGCATCTCCCAGGACTTGCAGATCCTGGCCACAGGTCCAGGGTACACAGGCCATTTTCCCAGGTGGGGGCCTGAGAAGACGTTGGAAATTTGAGGTGGAGCCAGCTGGGGATGCTTTGGCCAGATGTGCATCCCCAGGGCCCCAGGGCCATCCAACCTCCTGTCACCTACCTTCACAGTCACAGCCACAACAACCTGCGTATCACACGCATCCTCAAGTCGCTGGGCGAGCTGGGCTTAGAGCACTACCAGGCACCGCTGGTCCGCTTCTTCCTGGAGGAGACACTAGTGCAGCACAAATTGCCCAGTGTGCGCCAGAGTGCCCTGGACTACTTCCTGTTTGCTGTGCGCTGCCGGCACCAGCGCCGGGAGCTCGTGCACTTTGCATGGGAGCACTTCAAGCCTCGCTGCCAGTTTGTCTGGGGGCCCCGTGACAAGCTGCGGAAATTCAGGCCCCAGGCTATACCCGCTCCACTGATGGTACTAGGGCAGGCAGATAAGGATGAGGGCTCCAGGAACCCTTTCCAAGAGGCTGACACCCAGGGTTGGACCTGTGGATCTGGAAGGGACCTGAGTGGGGACAGTGGAACTGAGGATCCCTCGCTGCTGAGCACAAAGCCCCAGGATGTGGGAGCCTTGGATGGGGACAAGAGGGACGAGGCTGAGTCACTGAGCCCCAAAGAGAGTAAGAAGAGGAAGTTGGAGGGGAACAAGCAGGAGCAGACCCCAGGGGAGTCAGACCCCCAGTGTGTCTCTGAGGTAGAGAAAATTGCCCTCAACCTTGAGGGGTGTGCCCTCAGCCCTGTCAGCCAGGAACCCAAGGAGGCTGAACAGCCCTGTCCTGTTACCCATGAGGCCAGGGTGGCTGATGAGGTAAGAAAACGGAGAAAGGTGGAGGAAGGGGCTGAGGGTAATGCAGCTGCCAGTAACCATAACACCGAAATGCAGGCCCATGCCCTGCCTCCTACTCCTTCAGAGTGTCCTGAGGCCCAAAAGGATGGGAACGGGCCAGAGGACCCAGAAAGCCAGGTGGGGCCAGAGCAGGGTGCCTCTGTGAACTTGGTGGAGGACCAGGGGAGCCTGGTGGAGGACCCTGGCCCTGACACCACAGGAATCTCAGTGGATGAATCAGAGGAATTGTCGAGGGTGGGGGCCTCTGCTGAACCCCCAAAGCCTTAGAGGTGCATCTCAGTCCCACTCAGCCCACTGCAGGGGTTCCCGTGAGTACCAGAGCCCTGGCTTTTGGTTCTTCTCGGTGCCCCACAGTGCTGGCCTCTCCCTGGTGGTCACTGAAAAGTCCACCAGAGGGACTGAGGCCCTGCCCTCAGGGAAGGCCACTGCCTTCAGAATCCTCCTTACCTCACTGTGTCCTCCTCTACTGCCCTCTGAGCCCCTGTTTGTGAACAGACCCTAAAGGGGGAGGGGGGCTCTTTTCTTAGTCTGGTGCCAAGTGAGGCCTTTTCTGAATAAACTCTTCAGACTTTGTTTTTTGGTGTGGACCAAGGTCCTGTTTGGTTGCCTGTGGATTCTGTGGGTTGATTTGTATAGACTTCCCTGTTACCCCTAGTTGAGAATAGCCTGGCCTGTGCCACATCATGGTGCTTTGCCCATACAAAGCCTGGCAGACACTGGTTGCACAGCTCTTTCTGGGCACTGGCACCCTATGCAGACCAATTGTAATATATATTCAGCCTTCCAGAATACAAGGATCATCACCACCTTAGCTGCTACCTGTCACCTGTTCAAGAACTTGGAAACTGGTACATAGGCCCTTTGGATGGGCTGGGGACAGTTCTGGGTTTGCATGTCTAGACCAACCCTGTCTTGCCCCTCTCTACTGATAGGCCTCCCCAGGTACTACCTTCCAAGGCCCTATGTGGCCTATCAGACTGGCATCCCACTGTAGCTTCCCTCTGCCGAGGCTTTCCCTCTTCTAATTCCCTAGTGCTTATCCGTCAGGTAAGGCGTTTTATGGACCATGGAGAGGAGGGAGCCACACATATCTTGGTGCAGATGAGGTGGTGATCAAGCACCATCCTGGGTGCTCTGAGGGAGAGGATCACAGTTCTCCCTGAGTTGAACCTAGGGGTCATTGCCATCTCTTGACAAGGTCATAGTACTGTGCTGTGGACAGCACCCTCCCAAGGTTATCTTAAGGCTGTGAGCCTGGGAACTTTAGCTGTGGTTTGGCTTATTGGTAAGGCTTCAAATGAAAATGGATGCTCTGAGGCGGATAGAAGGCATCTAGTAGTTACTTCAGTTGGGGTCCCTCATGAGTGTGCAGGCATCTTCAACTAGATGGCTGGGACTCAGGTTGGATGGGGATATCAACTCTTGAAAATGAGGAGAGAGGCTCTAGAGATGGCTGGCCACTCTGACTCACTTGACCCCTGACTTTCAGGAAGAATGGTGTACCAAAACAGGTAAATCTTCAGTTCTGCACAGCTCAAAGGCAAGTTCTGGGAGGCCTGGACCTAACAGGCCTAGGATGTGAGGCTGGCCGCACCTCAGAGGTCTACAGATTACTGGAGATGTGAGGGAGTTGAAGACAGAGTCTGTTTCAAGTACCAAAAATGTTCCGCAGATGCAAGCTAAAGGCCAACTGTGCCTCATCTGAGTGGCATCCAGTCGCTGCTTTATGTGCCGCATGTTAGGTACTGAGGTGGCAGAAAGGGCTGGAACCTGGTTAGGTGGGAAGAACTTTACAGAAGCCATGACACCCTGGTCTCCAGTTCCGTGTGGTATGGACTGTTCAGAGCCCCCCAACTGCAGCTACTACTGCCACAATACCTTTCTCTAAAGAGGTGCTTTGGTACGCCTCAGACTGCTTGAGGGCAAGGCTTCCTGAGCTCCCCCTTGATTCACTCCCATGGACATTCATAAGCCCCTGCTGCAGAGCTGAGCAGGCAGTGGGTGCTTGGTAGTGGAACAGGAATTTCCTGTTACCTCACTTGGCAGGTGGAAGCCACAGCTTCACATTGGGGCCATTTTGCGCTCTCGCTCTCTCCCTCTCTCACACACACACACACCCTTACTCTATTTTTTGCTAATTTCTGTCACATGATCCCTGCCTGCAGATGGAGCTGCTGCTATGTCCTGTAGATCAGGACAGTGTTACTCGGGAAATTCAGATTCCCAGAAAGGACAGGTAGACTGAGATTCTGCAGTTTGGCAAGCCCCATAGGTGATTTAGATGTCTGTAAGATTAAGGGAAGGGGCTGGAGAGTTAGCTCAGCAGTTAGGAGCACTTGTTGATTTTGTAGAGGACCCAGGTTTCATTCCCAGCATCCACATGGAGGCTTAACAACCATCTGGACACCAGGCATGCACACACATACATTCAGGCAAAACACTCATATACATAATTTAGTAAAAATAATATGAGCCGGGTGGTGGTGGTGGCGGCGAACGCCAGCACTCGGGAGGCAGAGGCAGGTGGATCTCTGAGTTCGAGGCCAGCCTGGTCTACAAAGCAAGTTCCAGGACAGCTTCCAAAGCTACAGAGAAACCCTGTCTCGAAAAACCAAAATAATAATAATAGTAATAATAATAATAATCTGAAGAAGGAGGGTTAAAGGAGAAACTACTACTGTGGAGACCAGCTTCCAGTTATGTCCTAACACTGGGTTCTTCTCTCCATCAGCCTTGACCTTCAGGCTGCTGCTTTTCTCTCCCAATTCACCATCTTGCTCCTTCCTGGGGAACAGGGTGCAGTATAATAACAAGGCTTTCCAGTGATGGCTGAAATGAACCTGTCCACCCCTAACCCCACTAGAGCCTGATTCCAAGCTTAAGGGAGGGCTGGGATGGCTAGCCAGAAGTGCTGGACTGACGCTATACAGGATCCTTGCCATGGTAGGCATCCTAAAGAGAGATTTACCGTGATCCTCTTGGTATTTGGGCATCTTGGGTGTGTCTCTGTGATCCTCTTGGTATTTGGGTATCTTGGGTGTCTCCTTTGCAGCTTTTAAAAGATGCCCGCTACTGCGGGGGTTCTTCCTGGCCACGATCTGGCAGAGGAGTGGGAGAGAAAAGAGTCTTTCTTGTGCACTGAAAGGTGCGTGTGTGTAACACTCTCTCCCTGGGATAATTTTAACTCAGAGTAGGACCAGAAAATGCTGCTGGGTTTTTCTTTCCAGCCCACGCGGCGCCGCGCTGGCCCAGGTGGGTCCGTCTGAATGGGGGGCTTGTGCGCGGGCGGGGCGGAGCAGGGCGGGGCACCCGGCCTTGCGCCGCCCCCAGCCCCTCTCCCCACCCTGCTGCCTGGCGCCAGTCGCTCAGAGCACCAGCCAGCCAGCCATGACCGGAGCTCCTGTCCTAACCCTGCTGCTGCTGGGGCAGCTTCTGACGGCCACCTCCACGCAGGTGAGCGCGAGCCTGCGGGTGCTAACCGGGTGCCAACCAGGTTGGGGATAGGGCTGGATGTCGAACCTCACAGCCTGGTACAACTCGAGCCTCCTGGGCCAAACCCTGAGTTCCGTGGACCTTCGAGGACATCTACAGCAGCCTCTTTGCCGCCTTCCTCCAGCGGGCAAGTTCTACTGATACAGATGAACCCCATGGACACCAGGACAAATCGACCATGATCCTGGGCTCCCACTTGTCTTCGCCCAACTGGGTCAAGCTGCTGCCGGCTCTGCCACCACGCTCAGAACACACAATGTTGCCTTTGTTCCTGGAGACTCCCTGAGGGGCCTCGGCACAGCCACTCCTGGCGCGAGCAGGGATAAACTGTGTCTCCACTCCAGGCTCCAGCACAGGAGACGTTGGGGTTTTCTATCGGGCAGGAAGGGGGGTCATGGGCCACTATCACAGGCCCCATTAGGGCTGGGAAAGATGGAACAGGGGGGCTGACATGGTGGAAAGGAGGGCTACCTAATAACTTATCTTTTTGGTTTTTCGAGACAGGGTTTCTCTGTGTAGCTTTGGAGCGTTTCCTGGATCTTGCTCTGTAGACCAGGCTGGCCTCGAACTCACAGAGATCCACCTGGCTCTGCCTCCCAAGTGCTGGGATCAAAGGCATGCGCCACCACTGACCAGCCTAATAACTCATCTTAATTTCAGAAAGTGGGACCTCGAGGCCCCCCTGGTCCCCAAGGACCTCCTGGGAAGCCCGGCAAGGATGGCATCGATGTGAGTTGGGGGAGGAATGGGGAAGGTGTCCTGAGGCTCCTGGCCTTGTAACCACAATTGCAAGCCCCTCCTCTGAGAGCTAGGGTGAAGCAGGGTATTCCCCAGTGGAGCTGAAAAGACCTTGTTCCTTTTGGGGGTAGATCCTGGGATACAGAAAACAGGGTGGTTCTTGCCTAGAAATGTGGACCCGGGGGTGCATGTGCTTCTATATTCTAGCAGTTACTCTAGGGACCTGGGGGTCTTGTTAGGGCTGAGAGTAGAGCCAGTCTTGGATGGAGCTGGAGGGCAGCTTAGCCTCAGAGATGGTGTCTTATCATCCAGTTATGGCCCAAACAATTTGGGGAGATGACTGAAATCTTGCAGCTCCACCCCACCCCCTCCCATCATCTGAAGTGGAAACCTTCTCATAGGGCCTTCTCTGGAAAAAACAGCCTCCAGTCACTCACGTTACGCCCCTTGGGACACCATAGAGGGTTGTAGGAAGCTTCACCAAGAGTGTCCTGAGTTCTTCTCAGTATCCCCAATAGTCATACCCAGTACCTAGTTCAGCCATAATGGCCACAGGTTCCCTCACATCCTTCCTGGTCCATCATGTTGGACCTAGGTTGCCCAGGACCTTACCCCTCTGAACCCCCACTGCTGTAGCTGAGCATCCAGGCTTTAAGGCTCCTAAAGTCTCAGTTGAAAGACTTAGCCACCCTAGTAGGTGTCTATGGAGGATACAGCTGCTGGGACACCTTTCTGGAAAATAGGAGAGGAACTGCCATCTCCCAAACAGATGGAGTCAAGAGCTAGCCACAGCCACTTTCTATAAAGTTCTTAGGTCAGTGCAGAGGAGATATATGAGTATTTCCTGGAGGCCGTTGTGCCCCTGTGTTCCCAAATGATCCCCAAATGCTGTGTGGCTGCGCCTATTTATAGCTTGCCCCATCCCTGCCTAGCCTGCAGAGGAGAAGCCCTAGATGTAGATGAGAGGGTCGGGGGACCCCCATAATGTCTCCATGGGCTAAGCTTCCAGGACTGGATTGGAGAACGGCCCAGCTCTAGGGTGGGTTTCCCATTTTCAGGGGTTACAGGTGGTCATTTTTGTTTTTGCAGGGAGAAGCCGGCCCTCCAGGTCTGCCTGGCCCTCCAGTAAGTGTCCCTGGTTGGTTTAGGGAGGCTTTTCCAGTTTGCAAGTGAGAGATGGACACAGAAAACAAAAGGTCATTGATGCCCTGTCCTCACTGCTGTGGGTCTATGTTGCCCCAGGAGAGGCCTGAGGGCAGAGGCTGGGAGTGGGTGGGAGGAGAACATTTGGGACTCTGTGCTGGGTCTGGCTGGAAGCTTTCTTTGTGCCAGTGTTGAGATAAACCAGAGAAGGGAGATAGTACAGCTCTATAGATCTCTTCCCACTGTGCATGTCTGTGTAGGCACCCTCACCTTGGGTGAAGATCCTGAGCCCACTGGCATTCCTATATAGTGACCTGCTGGTCTTTTGCTGGGGAGGCTAGATCCATTTGGTGAATATCCAATAGATGCAATGGGAGTGGGGCAGTCTTCCGGGGTCCGGCAGAGCAGCAGGGAGAAGAGCCCACTACTACCACTGGGCAGTAGCTAACACGGAGAGGACTTGACTTCCTTGATGGAGGCTAGAGCTTACAGCCAGGTACTTCTTGCATAACTCTGTCTTTTCCTCCTACCAGGGACCCAAAGGGACCTCAGGGAAACCAGGGAAGCCAGGAGAGGCAGGACTGCCAGGACTGCCTGGTGTGGATGTGAGTGTACCCTCTTACTGCATCCCTACCTCACCTCACCCCTGTCCCAGCCCAGCCAAGGGTTAGGCTTTCATTGCTATTCTGCAGCTGGGCTTATTCAGGCAGGAAACCTTGTCTTGACAGAAGTTGCAGTAGTTCCCAATGGGGGTCCCTGGCCTTCATCCCAGACGCTGCCAGCTTCTGGCGGGGACAGAACCAGCTTCCAGTAGTTGGAAGTCTCATTAGCTCTTACCCAAGAACAAGTACCCATTGTCAGGCTTCCTGCACCATGCTGACCACACGGGTGTTCCTCCAAGCCCACTGATGCCTTGGTGCATAGTGATATACGCAAGGCCCTGGCTTTGGGGCTAGCCAGGTAGGACTGGGCTGCTGGACCTATTTGTTTTGTAGCAAATTTTCCATCTACTAACCCCACCCCATCCTGGATGCACCATGTACACTGGGTACCATTAAAAACGGTCCCTGCCTCTGGTTCATAGTTAAGAATGTTTCTGTGGTGCATGCCCTCAGAATTCCAGCCCTCAGGAGGCACAAGCAGGTAGATCTCTGTGAATTCAAGGTCAACCTGATCTACAGAGTGAGTTCCAAAACAGCCAGGGCTACACAGAAACCCTGTCTAGAAAAACCAAAAAATAATCCCAGCACTTGGGAGGCAGAGGCAGGCAGAGCCCTGTGAGTTCAAGGCCAGCCTGGTTCACAGAGCGAGTTCCAGGACAGCCAAAGCTGTTATACAGAGGAAACCCTGGCTCAACAACAACAACAACAATGTCTGTGGCTCATTCTTCCTGGGGCATGACATGTGCTTCTCATTTAGTGGTTTCCTGAGCCTACCTTCTACCTATCTCTCCAGGGTCTGACCGGGAGGGATGGACCCCCAGGACCCAAAGGGGCCCCTGGAGAACGGGTAAGTGTTTCAATTCCAGTGACTGTAGTCCAGAGGTAAGGTTTCCAGGTGGTCCACAAGTTCTGAGGATGATGTCCATGACTGCACTGGCTGGACCCTATCCCATTACTTCACTTCAGGGGAAGATGCTGAGTGGACAGCCCCTAGGCCCCCCTCTCGAGCAATCCCACAGCACCTGGTCAGAGTCACCTTGGCATTCAGACCACAGCAGGAGGAGCTGGTGTGGTGATGGGGCCTAGGTGGGGATGAGCTCCAGGTGTCCCTCCTCTCCGTGTCTCTGGATCCCAGGGCCCAGGGTGAATCAATACAAGAGGAGCCACTGCACATCCCGAGTCAGACCACCTTCACTGAATCCTCCCATTTGCTAGCAAATTGGCTCTCTTTTCCCACTGCTTCTGAAGGCAGATCTGTCCACAAGTTCACCTCAGGAGAGGTGGTCATGAACACAAAGCACCTCAGAGAGCAAGAGGGTGGGACACAAGACCATAACTAGCATGGGGTACTCAGATGTGTGGGCACCTGAATGAAAGTAAGTAGCTGGTGGCCACCTGGGCTGCTACTGCTCAGCCCAGGGTGGGCTGGTCCCAGGCCGTCTGGGGGACACTGAGTATAGTGTAGGGACCAGACTCTGCCTCCTTCTTGACAAACCAGTCATTTTAGACCCTGTCTGCCAAGCTGGTGGTTCCCTGAGGTCTTAGCAACTTTTGCAAACTAGTGTTGGTACAGCTTCCCAGAAGACAGTCTGAGGTCCCTAACTGTGGCTCACACCTACCCTTGTGTCTTGCCCTCCTGTTGGATCAGCCCACCCACTAGCAACTTTCTTCTCCTTGCTTTTCCTCCATACTCACCCAAGTTTCTAGGAGAGCAGAACCTGGCCTCCGTTTTTCATGCAGGTTTCCATCCCTGCTCCCCTTCTCGACTGAGTTATGACTTAGACTCCAGAGGGGAAAATGAGTTTACAAAGGCCAGAGTTTCTTCACTGTGTACTCTGACCTCATTTTCTTCTTCAGGGAAGTCTAGGACCCCCAGGGCCACCAGGACTTGGGGTAAGTACCTCTTCCCATAGGGTTTTGAAAACTAGTATCTAGTCATTGTGGGGTGGCAGTCTTTGGGGTCCCTTGCAGTCCAGCCTGGGGCCTGGACTCTGGCCTGGAGGCCCTGGAGCCTTATCTAGGCTATGACCTCTGTGTTAGTGGGTGTGGTTCTTCTAAATTAGGTACTCACTCTCCCTGGACCCCAAAATTGCCTTGGGGGTGGCAGGGCCAACCTATACTCTGATCTTATTCTTGGCTTTGCAGGGCAAAGGCCTCCCTGGACCTCCTGTGAGTATTTATCACCCACTTGGCCCCTCCCAAGAATCTAAGTTCCCAGAGCTGCCCTCACTGAAGCCCACCTTGTGTCATGGCATAGTGGTCTTAGGGCACGACCTGACTCCTTCACACTTGGAGTCCTGATACTCAGGGTCACAGGCTGCCCATCCCCCTCTTCTTTACCTTCTCCAGGGAGAGGCAGGAGTGAGTGGCCTCCCAGGTGGTATTGGTCTGCGAGGCCCCCCGGTGAGTGACTGCTCCCTGTGTGGCCACTGCATGGATACATGTAGCCTTAGTACTCACACTTAACCAGAGGCTCACTGTTCCTCATCCTATTTACCTTCACCCTGTCTCCTCCATCCCCCCTGTACACTCTCTCCTCTCTGCCCCTTCTCCTCCCCACCCCCCCCCCCCACCCCACTCCACCCTGTACTTGGTGGGCATTGACTGAAGCCGAGACAGAGAGGCACCCATGACTCAGGGTGACAGACAGATGGATACCAACAGAGGCTTCATCCAGGGAAGATAAAGGGAACTGTAGTATCCTCTACTTTGGGTGAAGCTGGTTCCCTCACTCATTGGGGCAGGGTCTGCTCTGAGTCATGAATCCTCTGTAGGGACCCTCTGGACTCCCAGGCCTGCCTGGCCCTCCAGGACCTCCTGGACCTCCTGTAAGTATTGAGGAGGGGTCTCTGTCAGACAGCCTAGACTGACTAGGCTGGACCCCACCTTAGTCCCTGCCCAGGCCCTGTGCCACTCCCCAGAAGCAGGTGGGAGATAGGGGCTGGTATAGTATTCAAGGTACTGCCCCAGAGACAGATGACTTCTATTGTTACCTACTCTGCAGATGGGTTAGCAGTGCCTTGCACTGGCTACTGGAGAGATAAGGTTGAGGATTTCAAGCCCCCTGTTAGGTAAATAAATCAAGGACAGAGTGTGTAGGGGATGGATGGACACCAACCGCTTCTTTGTATGTTCAAGGGAAACCCAGGAGCCCTCCCTGAAGGTGCTACTGATCTGCAGGTATGCTTTGTGGTGATTATGGAGAGGTTATGAGGGATGTTCCTGCTTTGAAGGAGGAGTCTCGCCTAAGGTCACTGCTGGGGGTTCCAAAACAGCATTCCTACCCATAGAGGGACCTGCCTCCCTGGCAGGAAGGCCACAGAGGAGTTCCTTGGGGACTGAGCTCTGCAGATGGCTCCAGGCACAAGCCTGGCCTCATCTTCTCTGCTCACTATCCACACCTGCATTGACCCACACAAAGCTACTAGTCACAGGGAAGTGACACCCAATCAATACAGTGTCAGGTGACAGCTCTGCTTCCTGCAGAGCCACCTCTCAGCTGCTCTCAGTCACAGTGGTAAGTGGCCACTGCACTGGGTAACGAACAGGCCTAGTCTGTGGCAGTGAGTTTCTAGTTCCTAGGAGAGGGTTTGTGTCTGGTTTCATCCCCTCTGGGTGCATCTGATGTCCTTCATCCTTACTCAACATCCCCTAGAAGGGAAAGGAGGGTTCTTCCAAATGAGGACACTGTTGAGCCCCTGGAATGAGCTGGTGAGTAGAAGTCAGTACCACATGTACCCGGGCTTGACGTGGCCAGTTCAGTATGAAGTGAGCTAGAAATCTCCATCAGTTTCTTGGTATCTGGCACAGGATATGCTGTCAAACCAGAGCTCCGGTACTATTGGTTGAGTTCACATAGCATCCCTCCTAACAGCCACCAGGTGCTTGGTCACATGAAGGCCCCTTTGTGGAGCCTGCAGCCAGTATGTAAATAGCTGCTTTGAAGCAGAGTCTGTCTGTAGAGAGTGAGGGAGGGTGACTGGCTACAGTCCAGCTCTCCACAGTCACTCACCACACCTCATTCCCAGCACTGAATGGGCCCTGTTTAGGCTTGTCCACTGTCCCCTTCATTGGTGAAATGGTCCTTTTCAGTTCCCCCACCCCCTGCTGCTGGTCTCTCTTTGTATCCTAGGAGGTCTTGGAAAGATCTGACCCTTCTCTTTTTCAACAGTGTCCTGCCATCTGCCCTCCAGGCCCTCCTGGACCCCCAGGAATGCCAGGGTTCAAGGTTAGTGGGCAGCTACAGGTGATAGGCTGAGCACACATCTTCACTGACAGAGGCCATTGGGTCCCCTCATGCTATGGAGTTTGGGGTTTTAGAAAGTCTGAGCCTAGACTCAGCCTTGTTGTGGGGGGAATATAATTGCCCATCAATCATCCCATCTTCTCTACTCAAATGACACACTGGAAGCTTGTGTGACCAGGCTAGGCCTGGCCTAAGAGGTCAGAGGAGGCAGAGAGAGATGAGCTAATCCTAACCCTACTCCTCTTGGGGTCCTTGGGAAGCATAGTCACAAACCTTCTTGGGCCTCAATTTCCCTCTCTGGTTTGGGCCTTAGATTCTGAATGTCATGCCTGACTGGCTTCATAGCCCTTGATTCTGCAGATGGGGGCATCCATGGTCTAGGGTTTGACTTCCATGCTGTTTTCAGGGGCCTACTGGCTACAAAGGGGAACAAGGAGAAGTTGGCAAAGATGGTGAGAAGGTAAGATGCCGTCCACAAGACTTACTGACCTAGAAGTGGCAACCATGAGGCTAAGGAAGGGAGTTGGTGGCTCATGGTCCTGAAAATCATAGGGAAGATGCTGGAACCTCTGGGTAGGCACCTGCTGCTTGTATTTCCTCAGTGGGTCCTGGCTAGTCAGAACTCAGTGGCTTGGAAGAGTCCTTTCATGTAAACAAACTCCTTCCTTCCCATCTGACCTCACATGGAAGCTCCTGGCGTGCTGAGAGTCCCTGAGGACTCTTGGTTCTGGGCCTAAAGTGTTCATAGAAGCCTCTGCCACTCTGACACAGTGGCCACTGTCCCAGAAGGCCCCTGCCTATCTTTATTGCATGCTGGAAAGAGGTCTGGGATACCCTTCTGATGGCAGGAGTGGCTGAGTACAGAGGGCACTCCCCCACTTGACCAGGAAGGAGGTGCCTAAGGAGGCTGGGGGGCTTTGCTTGAACAGAGACCTCTGGTCCTGCCTGGGGAGTGGTGAAGTCACCATGACTTATGTGGCCTTTTTCCAGCTAAAGGCAAGTTTCCCCTACCTCACTCAACCTCCATGGCTCAGCCGTGATGTAGGAGTGGTCCCCTTGAGGGCTCAGGCTCATGGGAGATGCTAGAAGAACTAGTTGAACAATGACTACTGCTTTCTCTGTTGTAGGGTAATCCTGGCCCCCCTGGGCCTCCTGGCATCCCAGGCACCGTGGGCCTACAGGTGAGGCTAGGGAGGGATCAGGGTGGTGAGGTGGAAGCCCCTTTGATGGTCACCAAGGGAAGTTAGTTTAGACTTCAGGTACAGTTAACCAGCTCTTGAGAGAGGGTCCCATCCAGGCTGACACTAAGGCTAATGTTGTCCCTTTCAGGGGCTTCAGCTGAAGTCAAGCACTTCTAGGGAAGATGGCCAAGGCCTTGGGGGACTCAGAGGCAAGGCCTATGGCGGGTGTTCAGGTAGATGTGTTGTCTGGCCCCTGTAGCTCTGGTTCTGTTCTCTCAGGGCCCACGAGGATTACAAGGACTTCCAGGGCCACTTGGGCCCCCTGGGGACCGGGTAAGTGCTGCTGGCTCCATGGGGGAGCTATGGATCAACTGAGGTCAGTCCTGGTAGTTGAGTGCCTGGGATTGTCCCTACCCAGACTGTACTTGCATTCAAGATGGAAGAGCTTTAGCAGGTAGCATCTCAGGGCTCTTGCTGGCTGGCAGCTTGGGGATGGGCTGGAGCCTCCTTCTGGGTATGTGTTTCTGTGGGAGGACTTCAAATGTCTTCTCTCCTCTACAGGGTCCCATTGGGTTTCGGGGCCCCCCTGGGATCCCAGGAGCACCTGGAAAAGTGGTATGTATCTGTCTGGGCTGGAGGGCGGACCTCACATCAACCCATACCCTTTGGCCCTCAACCCCACCATCCTGCTGCTGATTCACACAAATGCTACCCCCTGTGCCACTGGCTTTCCCCTAGCCCTGTCCCAGGATGAGCTGTCCATAGATACATGGGGCACTCAGAGCATACCAAGGGGTGGTGTATCTGTGAGGTCCAGAGCATGTGAGAAGTAGCATAGGGCACATGGCTTGACAGCACAGCTGGAGCATGGGTCATCTGACCTTTATGGGAGATCTGCCTCCTTTGTTGTCTGCATATGAGCTGAGGGTGGGGGTGTGTCACTGTCCCATGTGACCTTCTGCAGCAGCAGGTTGCCTCTGACTAGGTCTAGAGGGCTACACCAAGCAAAACCTGGAAGGGGCGTCAGCTGGGATTCACAGCTTTCCTGCCTTCTCTGTGCTGTTAACACTGTCCCTACCCCTTCATTATTTTTTTAGGGTGACAGAGGTGAAAGGGGTCCAGAAGGGTTCCGAGGCCCTAAGGGTGAGCAGGTAAGTGAGAAGGAGCTTAGTTCTCTGGACCAGTCTGTGAAAGAGCCTGATCTAATTCCTGACTAGAATTGGGGGTGGAGGACACTTAGAGGGCCCCTGCTGGGGTCGGGGGGCTCTTCATGCTATACCCTATTCAGGAAGGAGTATAATGCTAGAAATGGGGCCTGGACCTGAGGGTCCCAGCCCTTTTCTTGCCCCCAACAAACACCGAAAGCCCACATGGGAGACTTCAGAGCAGCCAGCAGTAAGAAGCTCTTGGCAGAGGCTGGGCATGAGCCACTGAACTCAGATCCTGGTTCCAGCCCTAGGAGCTAGACAGGCAGCTTCCTCCCCCCCACCTTCACTAATCTCAGACTGCCCAGGTACAGACGGCGACTCTAGTGAGGCATGTGGACAGGCGCCACATAGTCACCCAGGCTTCTCCTGAACAGAAGTGGCTATCAATAAATGTTTGCCTCTGGCAGCCTCCAAACCTCTTCTTCCCACCCAAGACCAGTGGCTGAGCAGAGATACAGTGTCCACAAATCCTAAGGGTGCCACATGCCTCAAGAAGCCCTGGTAATGGAGCCTGTCTTCCTTCAGTGATTGGGATGAACCCTGATACTTGTCTCCAGTTGATGTTCCAAAAGCTGGGCATGTGTAGCTAAGCCTGTGGGGACATAGTGAGGCAGGATGGGATATTCCTCAGGATCCCAACTTCAGCTGTGTCCATCCCATGTTCCCTTTAGGGCAGACCTGGTCCCAAAGGAATCCCTGGAGTGGCCGGACCAGGTGGAGAACCAGTGAGTATCTCAGGTATTCGTGGCATCAAGCACGGTGTCATGGACACATAAACTGTCCCAACAGTGATACTCTTCTTGGCTGAGCTGTTTGTAACCATTCTCCTCAGATTCTGTTTCCACAGTCCCTTCCATACACAGGGTACTACTTCTCATGGGTCACACAGGTGTGTGACCTATGATGGGTCAGGAACCCCACTCAAAAGTGCTGTACTATATGTAGTCTATCCTGCCACTGCCTCTTGTCATTTGAACCACAGTGGTTCAGCAATTCCCAGAAGCCCCAGAACCCAGCACTGTCAGCAGCCCAGAAGCCCCAGAACCCAACACTGTCAGCAGCCCAGAAGCCCCAGAACCCAACACCATCAGCAGCCCAGAAGCACCCAGCAGTCCCCAACAGCCTCAGCACCTGCCAACTGCTATAGCAGCCCCAGAAATCCATAGCCTCCCCAGAAGATCCCAACAGCTCCCAGAAACCTATAGCAGCACCTAGCAGCTCCCAGCAGCCTGAAACACTCCCCCACAGCAGCCCACATCTCCCTTTTGCTGGAGCCTGTAGTTCTGCAGTTACCATAACCCTACAGAAATTGGTAGTTAAGGGTCAAGCTTATCTGACACCTGAGGAGGAAGGGTGATAGAATAGGGCCAGTGAACACAGACAGGTATGCTGAGGCCTGGGCACTCTGTCTACACACTCCCTTGCAAGGTCTCTGAGGGAAACAAACAGCCACCTAGCCAGGAAACACAGCCACTCTCAGGGACTCCAGAGACATTTTTAGTTTAGAGAGTAAGGAAGGGACAAATTGGTTCTCCGTCAGAAGGGCCTAACACTATCATTTGTCCTTAGGGCATGCCAGGCAAGGATGGCCAGGATGGCATCCTGGGGCTTGATGGCGAGAAGGTTGGTACCTGGCGGGATGATTGCTGGGAGGAGGTGGGAGAGGAGTCCAGCTGCCCTAGGCCTCAGCATCGTTTTTCTTCACACCCTAATCACTGTCCTTGCAGGGAGAGGCTGGTCGCAATGGTGCCCCAGGAGAGAAGGGCCCCAATGGGCTGCCGGTGAGTGCCCAAGCTAGGTAGCTTAGTTGCTCTGGGATTAGCTCCTTCAGATGTCCTAGGAATGACTCTGTTGGGGTTTGGCACAGCCATGGTGTGGGAGGACAGGGATCTACTTTAGCATATCTGTACTCTTGTGTGGGGGACAAGTGCAAACAAGCCTGTATTCATCCTGGATATTGTGGGGTCACCCCTGTGGGTCCTGCCTGGGAGTGCTAGGAGGGGCTCTGCATCAGGCTGGGGAGGCTGTGAGAGTCCCACGTGGGTCAGCTTTACCCTTTGGAGCACTTTGTCTGGCTTATGTACACTGCCTTTGTGCATACTATACAGCTGCACTGTGGACATTCTTTGCATGCATGCTCTCCATGGGTTCTGCAGTCTTGGCTCTGATCCTGACTCCCAGCTCTGAACCTACTCCTAGTGTTTCCCTAATCCAAACTCCAGCCTTGACCTAGACTATTATCTTGACTTCAACCCTGAACCTGACCCTGATCCCTGTCCTGGCAGGGGCTCCCTGGACGAGCCGGGTCCAAAGGCGAGAAAGGAGAACTGGTAAGTGGCTGCTTTCCCCTAGAGAGGGGAGGCCCAGCAGGCAGTACTCTGGTGATGGATGGAGGGAACATAGCATTCTCTTGTCTCCTCACTTCTCCAGGGTAGAGCTGGGGAGTTGGGTGAGGCTGGCCCCTCTGGAGAGCCAGGTATCCCTGTGAGTATCCCTAACCCCTTTCCCTCTCTGGAATGGAGCCTGTCTTGCCAAGGGCTCTATCCATCCAGTGTGTGTACAGGGAAACCTGCCCTTCTCCACATGTGTGCAGAGGCACCTTGCTCCTTCCCCTGCATGTATATGGAGATTCTGCCTTGTCTGCATGCGGGGATCTGCCCCTCCCGTGCTGTACACAGCACCTCTGCCCTTCCTCCCATGTGTACACATGGGCTCTGCCCCTTTCCTATGTATACACAGGGACTCTACTCCTGCCTCCATATGTACACAGGGACCTGTCCCTTCTCACATTTGTCAAAGGGGATCCTGCCCTCACCTTCTCTTCCCTTTCAGGGAGATGTTGGTGTTCCGGGGGAGCGTGGTGAGGCTGGTCACAGGGGCTCAGTGGTGAGTGAGAGGACAGCTCACTGGTAATGGGCATGGAGGCATAGTTTATGGGCACGAAGGGGTAGCACTTTGGGTATACAAATGGCCAAGTCCATGAAACCTGGGAATGGTAGGTGATAGGGGAATTTCACCTTCTTTATCCCTCACCTTCTGGAATAATGGTGCCATGCTGGGCTACCTTAGCCTTAGATTCTTCATGCCACTGTGCAGCTGGGACCCTGGCAAGTTTAGGTGGAAATTCCCAATTCTTGTACTATAACCTGTGGACTCAGCCTTCCCTAGGGCCCTGTGGAAGGCATGGGGCATTGGTTCTTGACACTGAGCCAGCCTGACAATTTGTGTAAAGACTGTGTGTATACCCTGAGATTTGCTTCCCCACACTTAATTGCCCCAGAAGGTGTCTGTGCTTGTGCCTTTTAAACCTAGTAACTTAGTAACATGGCTTAAGATCATTTACTGTCCACCCAGCATCCCAGGGAGGCATAACTGGGTTTCCTGGGCAACAAAACCTGCTAGGGCCTCCATGGACCTCACAATATCCACATATACCTTTGTATTTTAGGGAGCCCTTGGCCCACAAGGTCCTCCTGGGGCCCCTGGTGTCCGTGGCTTCCAGGTGGGTAAAGGTGGAGTAAGGGTTTGAGCCAGGGCCGTGATCCCTGGTTGACTGGGCAGAGGAAGGATCCTGGCTGAGTTCTTACAGATGCTGACTAGCTGGGATGTTATCCAATCCACAGGGCCATAAGGGCAACGTAGGAGATCCTGGCCTTCCAGGCCCCCAAGGCCTACGGGGTGATGTGGGTGACCGGGTAAGTGTCTCTCCTATGTCTCCCTGCTCTAACCAGTTTACATAGACCCAAGTCTGCAGCAGTCCACTCCTCTCCACATGGGTGGCAGGAACAGTAGCATCAACTCTGGGAATGAGTGCCCTTGGTCCTTTTACTGCTCATTCTT
The DNA here is from genome assembly GCF_903995425.1 of Onychomys torridus. Taxonomy (NCBI): domain Eukaryota; kingdom Metazoa; phylum Chordata; class Mammalia; order Rodentia; family Cricetidae; genus Onychomys; species Onychomys torridus. The sequence goes on from NC_050446.1 coordinate 136,297,737, forward strand.
TTGGTGTTCTTGGGCAGAGGGGATCTAGAATACGCACTGCTCTATCGCAAGCTCCACATGCAAGCCTAGAAGAACTAGTAACTGGGGCAAGGGTAGAGGCAGTGACTTGAGGCTCTAGGTCCTGGACTATCTGTTGGGTGTGAGCTAAGACCTGAATGACCCCAATGTTTCAAACATGTAACTTTCCAAGATTCTTTGCTGCTGGTCCTACGGCAGCCAGTGACAACAGTGTTCTACAGGACCAGAGCCTAGGGGAGTTGTGACTTACTGAGATCCTCACTGGTTAGTAGGTAAGGCCTGGGATTTCCTGGGAGGATGTTAGAGGTCTGGTCTAGGGCCTGGGCCAATACACCAGGTCCTTAGAGGCTATGTGATTGCTTTCTTGGGCCTCACTAGGAAAGGACAAGCACTCTTACGATGTGTACATTCAGGCATTGGAAGCTCCAGGGCACCTCTACAGACACAGGGAGCCACAGAAACCACCATCACACAGCAGGGACAAGAGGTGCTTTATTAACCTCCAGGCAGGAAATTCCAAGGGTTAGGGAGCTTGCCAACAACTCCAAGGACCCAAAGCTAACGGAGGGAAAGGTGGTGGTAGCAGTGCTAGTGCCTGCTCCAGTCTTGGGGCTGGGGAGCATTTTTCTTGCTTTCTCTTCCTTGGGTAGCTCTTGCCTTTACTTTCACATTTGAATTCTCTTTTTAAAAAAGATTTATTTTTATTTTATCTGTATGGGTATGTTTGCTCACATGTATGTGTGTGTATTGTGTGCATGTGGGAGCCCAAGGATATCAGAGGTGGTGTCTGATTCCCTGGAACTAGAGTTACAGATGTGTGCTACCTGATGTGGTTCTGGGAACTAAACCCAGGTTCTCTATAAGAGCAGCCAGTGCTCTTAACAGCTGAGCCATTGCTCCAGCCTTCACCTTTAGATCTTGAGGAAGCCTCATACTTTTTGCCCTCTAAACATATACTTCACCATTTTAAGCAAATAGCTCTGTGTGTGTGTGTGTGTGTGTGTGTGTGTGTGTGTGTGTGTGAGAGAGAGAGAGAGAGAGAGAGAGAGAGAGAGAGAGAGAGAGAAATACCTACATAAGTCACAGACATTAATAGCTAATTTAAAGAATTCATTGTCTATTGGGAGTGACAGGCAGCTACTGTCCTGGAAAAACTGGCCCTTGAAGGACTTGTGGGGCATGGAGGGCTGTGTGTTGCTATTATCTATAGACATATGTTTGGCAGCTGGGGTTGGGGTCTGGTTCTGAGCCACCTGCCATAGGAAAAATATGTATGCCTACTCTATGTGGGATTCTTGCCTCTGCTATGCAGGGCAGTGACACCCTGTGGGGATCTCCAGGATTCCTCTAATCCAGATCCTTCTCTCTGCCCAGGGTCCAGGTGGTGCCGCAGGCCCTAAAGGAGACCAGGTAAGCAGAAATCCCAGGCATGGTCAGGTCAGCTCTAAGCCATCTGGCTGTGGATTTACTTTCAAAACTCTTGGGAGACTGCTCCAATTCTTTCTTTCTCCATATTGCTTCTGTTTTCTTCTATCCCCTCTTAGCACAGCCCTGGGCATCAGAAGGGACAGAGTCAGCTGCTTTACTGGGTACAGTAGTTATCTAAATGATCACTATATGGCCCTTTGGTGGAAAAAAAAAGCTACCTCTGATTAGGGAAACTGGCTTTGTAAAAGGAGTGAAGAGAAGTAAAGCCTGGGCTCTAAGACTTGTGTTGCCAAAGCAGGTTAGAACTGTGTGGCTTCTCTCTGAAGCCCTTTCCTCCCTGGAACAGCTCAGTGAGGGTGGGATGTGATAGCTGCTCTAGTCCATCCTCGAAGCAACTGCTTCCTCTTCTCTGGGTGTTCTCCGTATAACACATGGAGGTGTACTACCTAGCAGGAAAGCCTCACTGTGCAAATAAGTGACTTCAGCTTTGTGATCCTCTTGGACTGTGGCTTTTGGGTTCTTGTGTTGCTTTGGGAGCTCCTTCAAGTACAGGATCTTGGCCTGGACTCTGGTCTGGTCTCAGCCTTAGGATCAGTAATAATACACTAGTGGCTTCAGGTGGACAGGGGCCAATGGTAACTTTAGTGTGTTGTCCTCAGGGCATTGCAGGTTCTGATGGTCTTCCAGGGGACAAAGGAGAGCTGGTGAGTATGTCTGAACCCCTTACTGCCAACTGAGAGCCACCTGGTCAGTTTGGGGGGACTGTCCTGTTGATGAGGTGTCTGGAGATGGTAGGTAAGATGTGAATAGCACCCACCAAGTGCCCAGGCCTCGCTGTCCTGTTAGAGTGTATGTGGTGGGGGAGAGTGGGGTCCAGAAGACACGGGCAGGGCGATTCCCTGCTGAGGTTAGGGCTCTCCAAGGGCCTTGTTACATTCTGCCTAGGAAAGTCACCCTTGCCTGAATCAGCCTCTGTTAAGGTCTGAGTGGAGAAAGCCCACTTTCAGAGCTGGAACTTGGGCCTATTATAAAGCTTTCCCCAAGTCACTCACAGCTCTCCTGTAGGTACCAGGAGTAGAATTTCCTTGGAATCAAATGGAAAGGCCTTTCTGGTTTCAAGGTGGCCAGGGATTTCAATTCTATAGTGGTCTTTCCTTTTTGTCCAAGTGACACAGAGAAAGCCCAGCTCTAGGGATCCTGCCTTCAGGTAGCAACTACTGGCCACTGTGAACTTCTTAGGCCTTTCACAAATAATCCTAGTTGATTGTACTTTATTTTGGCAAATTCTTGACAGAGTCTTAGAATCAGCCCCACCTGATCACTCTTAAACTGATGGAGTGGTACGCAGTAGCTGTGTGGGACAGTCCCTGCCAGCTAGCAACCTCTGTGTGGTGCCAGCTACCATAACGGTGAGCCAGGTGGGGACCTCACCCTCTGTCCTTTCCTGCTTTAGCTGTGGGCAGTCAGCTCACAGTTGTGAGCAGAGCCAATAGATAGGCCCAATCGGTCCACTTACATACTTGGAACCAATCATTTCTAAGGCCTCTGCTAGGGAAAGGCCCAGAGTTCCAGAGAGGAGAAATTCAGCTCAACATTTGTAATACTGTAGTGAAGAGGTTGGGAGGAAGCAAACCAGACAGGTGTGAGAGCAGATACCATGCAGCCACTAAAATCAAATTTCAGGGGAAAGAGGTATTAAAATAGCATCAGCAGGTGAAAGGGAAGAGCCTTGCCAGTGTGTGCGCATGTGGAGGAGGGGCAGCTTGAGTATTAGCTTGAGTTCTGTCCTCCATTGATCATGTGCTATGTCAGTTTTTATGGTCACTTCCACACACCCCATAGCTAAAGCATATACTTACTTCCTCTTCACAGGGTCCCAGTGGCCCCACTGGACAAAAAGGAGAGGTGAGTACCTGGCAGACAACAAATCCAAGGAGCCCACAGGCTCCCATCCACCTCTGGGTGTGTAGTTGCCCTGTAAGGTACTGCCTAGATCTGAGATCTGGTGGCCACTTACTTCTGAGGTTCAAGCCTTCCCAAGGAGGGCTCACTCTGACCCCCTTCCTCTTGTTTTCCTGCAGTCTGGAAGCCGAGGGGAACTGGGCCCCAAAGGTATTCAGGGCCCCAATGGCACCAGTGGAGTCCAGGGTGTACCTGGTCCCCCAGGTCCACTGGGCCTCCAAGGCGTGCAGGGTGTCCCAGGCATCACAGGAAAGCCTGGAGTTCCGGTTTGTGACTTTTCCTTTCTCTTGTGTTGTGGGTGTTGAACTTGTACTGAGTTTGGATCATGTTTTTTTGTGAACTATCAGTTCTTTTGGGAGTGAGATGCTGGGTGTGAGGGCTACTGGTACACTGACCTACCTGCTGATGAACCTGGGTGAATTTCAGGGCAAGGAAGCCAGTGAACAGCGCATCAGGGAGCTGTGTGGGGGGATGATCAGTGGTGAGTCTCCAGTACACCCCTCCATCCTCACAGAGCTTCTTCCCCTTGGCCACTGTCCTCCCCACCCTGCCTGTACTCTGACCTCAAGGAGGGCTACCCCTCTTCCCAGGGCTTACCACAATGAAGGGTACTCAGAGAAGCCCCCAGCTAACAATTGAGTGCAACAGTTACAAGGAAGAAGTTGGGTGGTGGTGGCGCACACCCCCAGCACTTGGGAGGCAGAGGAAGGCAGATCTCTGAGTTCAAGGCCAGCTTAATCTAAGAGAGTTCCAGCACAGCCAGGGACATACAGAGAAACTCTGTCTCAAAAAAAAAAAAAAAAAAAACCAATTAGAAGGAAGGAAGAAACAAACCACTGTGCCCTTTGGCTGGGAGGGATGCTTCTTTCTCTGAGTGACTTTGAACTTCTCATCTAGCATATGAGGTGTTCTGAGAGAAGGGGGACTCTCATTTCCCCTCGTATACCCTAGAGCAGTTAATCACCATTTTTGGTCAGTAATTGAAAATTCCCTTCTGAAAGATAGCTGGCTATGTTATACTTTGCATGAAAATATTTTGATAATCTTCTCTGAAGTACATACTTGGCACCCTGTTTTCCAAAAGAGCAAATTGCACAGTTGGCTGCACACCTGAGGAAGCCCTTAGCACCAGGCTCCATCGGCAGGCCTGGTCCAGCTGGCCCCCCAGGACCTCCAGGACCTCCAGGATCCATTGGCCACCCTGGTGCTCGGGGTCCCCCTGGATACCGAGGTCCCACTGGGGAGCTGGGAGATCCTGGACCTAGAGGTAAGTAGTTGACCCAAGCAGGACATGGTCATGCCACTGTGATGGCACTGTCTCAGGCACATGAGGAAACTCTCACTCCTACAGCGCTGAACAGCACAGTCCTGCCCTCCCATGCTGAGATGTCTTCTTCCTGAGGTCCAGGAAGGAGAGCACTCAAGGGATATTCAGGTCCACGTCACCTGAATGAGAGATTGCCATTTGTGCCCTTGATTGGCCTCATGGTCATGAGACCTGAGAGCAATACACATTTAGGATGGCCTAGTGCCCCCCAGTCCTACTGTCTACATGGCTCACCTAGAAATGCTATAAAGATTCAATCAACAACCTGGCTATTCCATATACACAGCAGGACTCATTCAGGGAGACTCTGAGAGGGCTGGGCCTTTGTGCTTCTGAGGGCACCACAGGTAATTTCTTACCATTCTGTGGGAAGCACAGTAATCTAAAATGTGATATTTTCCCCAAATACCACCAGGACAAAATTTGTTGGGGATGTGAGCAATAAATAACAGGAACCCATTTTCACAGAACTCAAACCTTAATGAGGACTGGTAGTACATGACAATGTCAGTTGCAAAAGTTAAAAACAACTCATTCAAACTGTATTTAAGATGATATAAATCAAGGAGCCTTTGAAAGGGAGAGACAAGCCAGACCTCACAACTTGTCTGTTGGTGTCATAGCTACCAGCACATACTGTGGACAGCTTGCTTGAAGAAAGCTGGGGTACCACAGACAAACTGGGGGTTCTCATGACACACTGAATGATGGACACTAGCTTTTCCCAAAAACCTTTGCAATTTGTGTATTTTAAAATGCAAACCTCTCAATCCTCCATGTCACCCTGGTGACAAATTTGAAGCCCCTGATTTCACCTAGTTGTGATTGATTGGCCAAGAGATTCCTGCTTCCCTAAAGTAGCTTAAGAAAATAATCTGTATGGGAAGTTATTCTCTGAGTCCCTCGTCTCCAAGGTTACACCTAAAACTTTGGTAGGTTGATAGACTCGGTATAATTTGCATATCTTTTTTTTTTTTTAACCTGTTTTTAAAATCCTTTGAGATTGAGGAATTTCAACACTGGAGAGCAAACATGGAGAATTCATCTGTTCTTAGTGCAGTGTCTGTCCCAAATCAACTTTCAAATGACTGTTTTCTTGGTCATTTCTCCAGAGTGTGGTCTTCCCAGGCAGTCTGTGCCATCTGTGACTAGCATCTTTAAAAACATAGGATTTTCTCCAAACGGGTATCTGAATTCCTTCTAGACTGAAAATAAAATTCAGAGCATTATGTGCCTGTATCTGAGAAAAACAGTTTGACATTAAAGGCCATGACAGAGACACCCAAGGTCTCAGGAAGCCTGCTGGGATGGCAGCACAAACCTGATTTCTGTTTGAAAGTGGATATGCCACATTGTCCACTTTGTGTGAGGTACTAGGCACTTTTAATTTTTAGTGTGCATCAGGATGCCATGAGCCCACTGTAGAGAATGTACATATCTGATTAGGCCTTCTCAGACATCAAGCTCAGGCCATGATCATTGTTGTATCTGTTCTCCCCTCCCTGAAAGCACAAAGCTGAGTCCTCTGTTGAGGTTCACCACATGGAACTAGTGGGTGTTTGAAGGCATTAAACCCCCAATAGTGGGGCAGCCTCTGCAGACCACTGGCAACTGCAGACCACAGCACCACTCCTAACTGCAGTAGTGTAAAATAGTCCAGCAAGCAGCAATAGCCTTAGACTTGCACCATAATCACACCTGCACATGTGTCTGGTGTTCTAGAACTCAAGCCAAGCTGCTGTAGCTGTGTCACTGCAAGTTGTTCTTGAGGTGCTGGGAATTCAATATAGGGCCTTGTGCATGCTGGGTAAGTGACCTATTATGGCACTGTTGCCCCAGCCCTGTGTGACCATGACCAGACCAAAATAGAAATGAAAGCTTTGAAGAACACTTAGGGGATATTTTAAAACATTCTAATGCCAAATGTGATCCCAGCATTTGAAAAAATGAGGCAGGAGGATCACTGTGAGTTGGAAGCCAGCATGGGCTGCATAGTGAGCTCCAGGCTTGGATCACAGACTAAACCTTTTCTCAATTAAAATAAAATAAAAACAAAGTATCCTTTGATAAACTGTGGGTGAGAACTCATATTGAAAACATGAACATCAAATAACACAATTGTTTCAAAGGCATACATTTTTCAGACAAAAGTAAAATTCCACTAGTGGTTTTGAAGGTAAGGGTGGTGTCAGCTCATGTGTTGGGGATGTAGGTGTGCTACTCTGGTCAGACTTCCGCTAAGCTGCACCTTGGTGAACAGCCTCACTTCAGGAACTACTTAAAAGCAGCCAGCTCTGTGGAAACAAGATAGAAAAGGTCATCATTGTGGACGGGCAGCCGTTCTGACATGTCTGTGTCTTTCCTTACTGCAGGAAGCCAGGGTGACAGAGGAGACAAGGGTACAGCAGGTGCAGGGCTGGATGGACCTGCTGGGGACCAGGGACCCCAAGGTAGGCCACTGTCCTCACACAGGCTTCTGGGGAGGGGCTGGAAATGTTTTTCACTTGGTAAAGCATTAAGGACCTGGTTAGGAACTGCTTTTATAATCTCTTTAGTATATACAAATAATGGATAATCAGTAATAATCAGTGATCAATAATTTTTCTGTATCTAATTTTAGCTAAGTAGGTTTGGTTAATTTCTATTTTACTAAATATACTGTCTATTCCAGAAAATTATCTCCCTCTCTTCATTTTGTTTTTGTTTTGTTTTTTCGAGATAGGATTTCTCTGTGTAACATCCCTAGCTATCCTGGAACTCACTCTGTAGACCAGGCTGGCCTCAAACTCACAAAGATCCACCTGCCTCTGCCTCCCAAGTGCTGGGATTAAAGGCATGTGTCACCACTGCCCAGCTAATTATCTCTCTTAATTGACTATATTTACACTGAATGATTTTTTTCTTTTTACTTTGTGTGTGTATGCATGTGCCTGTGCACACCTGTGTGCACATACATGCATATGTACTACAACACACATGTGGATGTGGATGTTTGTTGTTGGATTTTTTTTTTTTTTACTGTTTTGGGGGGCCTACCACCCAGCTCCCAAATAAATCACACATGGAGGCTTATCCTTAATTATGAATTTCCAGCTTTAGCTTGGCTTGTTTCTTTCCAGCTTTTCTTAACTTTAACCCATCTGTCTTTTGCCTCTGGGCTTTTGCCTTTCTCTGTTTTTGTACTCCTTTCTCTCTTACTCCATTGCTGCGTGCGTAGCTGGGTGGCTGGCCTCTGATATCCTCCTCCTTCTCTCGCTCCTAGATCTCTCCTCTCCCAGATTTCTCCTTCTGTTAATTCTCTCTGCCTGCCAGCCCTGCCTATCCTTTCTCCTGCCTTACTGTTGGCTGTTCAGCTCTTTATTAGACCATCAGGTGTCTTAGACAGGCACAGTAACACAGCTTCACAGAGTTAAACAAATGCAACATAAACAAAAGGAACACACCTTAAAATAATATTCCCCAACAACTCCCCCCTTGTTTTTGAAACAAAAATGAAAGGTTTTAACTTTAATGTAGTAAGACTATATACAATAAGAACAATTATCAAGTAAGGATTACATCAACTGAGCTAAATCCCCAACCCCAAGGATTACATTCACAATGTGCTGAATTCCAATTCATTTGTGTCTGGTAAATTTAAAGAAAATACTCCATAATGTGTCCTATCTTAGTGAATCCAAAATTTTATACCTAATTTACTCCCTATCATATTTAAGGAAAACTGCAGCTATAACTATATAGTCTTCAACTCCATCAAAGGCCCCAGAAGGATATAATATTTTTTAAGTAAACAAAAAGTGTATTGCAAATAACTTTCAAAACTCTAGCAATGACAAAGACATCTAACTGCCTGGACAGTCACCCAAAGTTCCTCTGCAATGTTGAGGCATCCATCTTCAGCCTACAGGCCCATAGTATCTGGCAGACTTTTCAGTGAAGCAGGAAATTTGAAAGACTGTCCTGCCTATACTGGCAAAGTTTGCCAGTCACATTCCTCTGTGTCCTGCAGAATGTCTGGCAGTTTCTTCTCTGAAGCAGGAACTCTGAAGGACCATCCCACCTTGTTTTGGCCAAGTTCAGTGGTCACTTTCCTGTGGGTCCTGCATGTCCAGTTTATACAACATACTGCCAAGCAGTCCAAGCAAGAGCAGCTTTTTGCCCAAATGGCTAGCCTTGCCACATTGAAAACTCCATAAGTAGTTTCTTTGATGTCCATCATCTCTGAAGTAAGTTGGTGCTGCCAGGAGCAGATGTGTCTCATTGTCATGGAAAGCCCTAAGTTAAAAAATTTAAATACCATATTCTGTAGTTCTTTTGAAAGGTTTGAAGACCATCTATCTATCTAAAATAGATTTCTGTATGATCTGGAAAGCATACCTAACATATCTACAATTTTGATTGTTATAAATTACTGACCACTAACCTATGTTACTGATTATCCTATATAGTTTATAATAATAGCGTTAAAAAGTTATGCAAATGAACTGCATAGGCACAATACCTTGAACAAAAATAGAAACATACAATATTGTAACAAAAATAACCTTAAATTTTTTATCAATATACAAAAATGCTTTAAACAATAGAAATATATATACAGTGTATCAATATTCTATATTCCCCTAATGATAACAAACATCCATAACTCACCAAATAACCAAAAACCACCCACACCCCTCAGTTCTTCGGAATGTGGGCATAGTTTTCTCTCAGCTGCTTCCTGCTGGCTATGGATGATGGCATCTTTAGGGGTCCCTGAGAAGATTTTAGATAATGACCAAGTCCTGGGAGAACCAGCAGTCCTGTGGGACCAAAACTCCAAAGCATTTTTGACTTCCATTTGACAAATATATTTTTTTTACTTTTTAAAAGTTAAGGCATTCTGCCAGGCGGTGGTGGTGCATGCCTTTAATCCCAGCACTTGGTAGGCAGAGGCAGGCAGATCTTTGTGAGTTTGAGGCCAGCCTGGGCTACCAAGTGAGTTCCAGGAAAGGCACAAAGCTACACAGAGAAACCTTGTCTCAAAAAAAAAAAAAAAAAAAAAAAAAAAAAAAAAAAAACAAGTTAAGGCATTCCTAAAGTATCTAGACTGGTTTATTTAATCAGTCCCTCTTTCAATCCCATGTCTCTTAGCATGTTGCTTGATTATTAACAATCAAAAGATTCAAAATAACTCAATACAGGATCCAGACTCCTTGTGTGTTTCCCATCTTATGTGGCTTTTTTTTTATATTACTTTTACTCTCTCTTTAAAGACTTTATTTTTAAACTATTTCTTTCTATGACTGTCTATATCCATATTCTTTCTTTTTAAAAATTATTTATTTTTATTTTACATACATTGGTGTCTTGCCTGCAGGTATTTTGACTGTGTGGGCAAACCTTTAAACTGCTAACAGACACCTGGATCCTCTGCATGGCTCTCTAGGCTTCTCAGGTCATGAAAGCCAGGTCTAAAGCTCACAACCTGGTCAGAGGTTCATGACCAAGAACTGTATTCAGCCTTCCTAGAGTTCTAGAATGCCAATGTTTATGCTGTGACGGGCATTTTTTTTTTTTTTTTTTACTTAGTTTTTTTTTGTTGTTGTTGTTGTTGTTGTTCCTACTTAACATACTAGCTGCTCAAGAGCTCACTGTCTGGAAGGAACTATCTGGCAAAAAAAAAATTTTTCCACCCAGCCTGGCAAAAATTCTTAAAGGAGCCATATTTTTTTAAAGCTTTCTCAGACTCTATGAAAATTTGAGTCCCAGGTTGGGTGCCAAAATGTTGTTGGATTTTTCTTTTACTCTTTTGGGAGTCCTGCCACCCAGCTCCCAAATAAATCACATGTGGAGGCTTATTCTTTATAAATTATAAATGCCTGGCCTTAACTTGGCTTGTTTCTTTCCAGCTTTTCTTAACTTTAACTCATCTGTCTTTTGCCTCTGGGCTTTTGCCTTTCTCTGTTTTTGTACTCCTTTCTCTCTTACTCCATTGCTGCGTGCGTAGCTGGGTGGCTGGCCCCTGATGTCCTCCTCCTTCTCTCGCTCCTAGATCTCTCCTCTCCCAGATTTCTCCTTCTGTTAATTCTCTCTGCCTGCCAGCCCTGCCTATCCTTTCTCCTGCCTTACTGTTGGCTGTTCAGCTCTTTATTAGACCATCAGGTGTCTTAGACAGGCACAGTAACACAGCTTCACAGAGTTAAACAAATGCAACATAAACAAAAGGAACACACCTTAAAATAATATTCTACAACAGATGTCAAAGAACAACTTTGTGGAGTCAGTTCTCCTCTACTTTTAAATGAGTTTTGGACATTAAATTCAAGTTATTGGCTTCATAGGCAAATACTTCTACCTGCTGAGTCATCCTGCCTGCCATGCTTCAGTGTCTTAACCTAAAAAAACTAAATGCTGGGGGGTGTGGTACTGGTGAAATTATTAAGGCCACTCCACGTAGTTAAAAGAGAGGTTTATTTTGTGGGGCCAAGGCTGGAATGGCTACCCACTACAGTGTGGTGGCATACTTGTGATCTCAGCACCCTGGAGGCTGAATTGGAGGATTCATGCCACCTGCAGGCCTCCTGAGGAATTTCATCTGCAACTGTGTATCCCAGGGAGCGCTCCTCTCTGGGCTCCTCTAGCCATACATGTGCTTGGGTAACCCTCCCTGCCTCCTCTGTGAGGCACTACCCCTCTCCTTTGTAAGGTGCCAACACCTCATAAGGCTCATTACCCTCCTCCATGAGGTGTAGCCCCTCTCCCTGAGGTACAACCTCCCTTCTCTTTGTGGCACCCCTGCCACAACTGTTTATTTGCTGTCCTGACTATCTTGTTGGCAACCCAAGCTAAAATTCCACCTATGTTGCCTTAAGCTGCGACTCCCAACTGTGCCCTCACATTTGGGTCATATCATGTTGGTAAATGGTTATGGCCTACCACCCCTAGCTAAAGCACCCCAACTTCCTCCTGGGCTGCCTGCCAACCTCAAGTATGCTCTTTTTTATTTTTAAGGTTTATATATGTATTTTATGTACAGAGGTGTTTTTGTCTGCATGTATAGCTTCATACCAGGAAAGGGCATCAAATTCCATGAGACTACAGTTATAGACAGTTGTGAGCTACCATGTGAGTGCTGGGATTTGAATTCAGGACCTCAGGAAGAAGAGCCAGTGATTTTTAACTGCTGAGCCATCTCTCCAGCCCCTCCAAATATGCTCTTGACATGCACCCCACAAGCCCTTCTGGGACCAGAATGCACTGTGTCTTCAGGACACGAGACTATCTGGCTAGCCTGGCCTCAGCTGTACCTGCTTACCTCCTGCCCAGACACTTGTCTTTGCCTCTGCTCTTCTGGACTCTGTGCCCAAGCGCCCTATCTCTGACCTTTTGAAGGGTTCAGAAGTAAGCCAATAGAGAGTCTTCCAAATAGATTGTGAATGGCTGCTGCTTTGGAATTCTCATGGTCTCTAACTGCACAATTCTGGTTTCTAGGGCCTCAAGGTGTACCTGGCATCAGCAAAGATGGTCAAGACGGTGCTCATGGTGAGCCTGGCCTTCCTGGTGATCCTGGCCTTCCTGGATCTGTTGGTGCTCAGGGAACCCCAGGAATTTGTGACACCTCAGCCTGCCAAGGAGCTGTGTTAGGAGGGGGTGGGGAAAAGTCAGGTCCTCGGAACTCATAAACAACGTTAGGAAATGACTGGTAATGAACTCTAGCAGGCAGCAGGTACCAGTCTTGTGGTTACTAGAAATGGACAGTACAGCTGGCTACAGTCAGCTAGTCCTTCCTGGCCTGCTGCCTGGGCCCCCAAGAGCATCTACTGGCACCACTGTCACTGTCCCATCTGCAGGATTAATGGCAGTCAATTCATCTGTGACAGCATACCTCAGGCACAGGCCCTGGAGATGAAGACTTTAAACCAAGCATCTAGAGGGATGGTGTATCTTTTCTCTTTTTTTGTACAATTTCATGAGATAAAAACACTCAGAGATTTGTTTACATAACATTTATATAAAGCCTATAATAGACTACCAATAAAGCAATCTGCTAACCCTTCAGATTAGCACTGGCTACAGTGTGATGAAGGTGAGGAACTTAATGTCTACTTCACCTGCTTTCTATTACAAACTTACTATCTATGGCTCCCAGTATTTATTGAAGGAACTACACTGCACCGTCTGCACAATAAATAAAGCTACTCACTGGAAACCTCTGTTCCAAACATACAATTTATTACACATAAAGCAATGACTCACAATATGGAAATGTGGGCATTGAAGCAATCTACCGAGAAAATGTTTATGGGCAAAAGGAGCTTTAAAAGAAGTCTCTGGAAAACTCTTAGCAAAAAGTTTTAAAATGGCCCTGCATTTTCCAATACAGAGTACCATGAGACTGGAAATAGGGGGGACAGAACAAATGAAATAAAGTTTCCAAACCTCTTCTAGTTAAAAACAATTTATCTTCTTCCAATTACTAAAGGGGCGTATTTAAAAAGTAAACAAAATAAATAAACGGCAATGTTTTCTTTAGTCCTGAGACTCAAGAAATTACCAAGGATGTTAATTTTTTTAAGTTATCATGTTAAGAACACATGATGGTGTCGGACAGGTAATTGAAAAATTACTAATTATCAAGATGTCTTCATCCTCAAATGGTCATCTGGACATTAGTGGGTAAGTATTTTGTTTAGATAAATACTTTCACAAAATGTGCTCTCAAAGTCCTTACTGGAGTCCCACCAACTGGAGCTGCATCCCTCTTGAGGACTCAGAGCTGAGCTCTGGGATGGCAGGCATGTGTATGATGCCGAAAGAACGGCAGTTCTCTCCCAGGTCCTGGGTCAGTCCAGTCACTTGATCTCCATGGCGGGGCTGCTCTGCAGACTGCCCTGTGCAGGGCAGGTCACCAGGGATTCGGGTCTGGTCAGCTTTAGCCTTCTGCCAGTCTTACCGCAAAACACGCTCTCAAATTCCTAAAGTCAAGAAGTGATCATTAATGCACTGAGTTCAAAGATGTGAACGCTGCTAGTTTCAAAAGCACAAGAGGCTGAAATTAGGAGCCATGTAAAGTATCTCAAAGAATGAGCTAAGGTATCACAAATGTCACACCTTGGTGAGAAGGTATGTGAGAACACAGGAAAAGACAAAAATTTCCCTCAATAGATGTTATACTGTATTGTTTAAAAAGATTTTCCAATAAATTCTCAGTGTCTGAGCATATGCCAAAATGGCCATTTTTACGGTTAAAAAACATAAAATATACCATTTTCATCACTTGTTAAGTATCCAGGTCAGTGGCTGTCCCTTCACACACACTGGTGAGGATCCTTGGTACAGTCTCTGCACACAGTGAGACCAAGAGCAACTCCCTGCAAGCTGCTAGTCTCTGCTTATTCACCCGTCTTCCCCTGCCTTTTAAAAGGCCTTAGGTCTAAAGTCTCCACAAGGCTGGCCCCCTAAACACAGGGTCGGCCTCAATGTCACCAGATAGCTACACCATGTCTGATGGCCCAAGTATTGGGAGGGTGGGGAGACACTCAAGAAGGCTAGTCTAGAAGATGCAAGAAACTTTATGAATTTGTGAAATGCAGAATGTGGGAATTCCTACAAGATAAGTGATCCTGATAGGAAAGGGATCAGTATTTGGATTTCAATTCAAATACACAAGTGAGTGCAGAGGCAGACATCAGAATAGCTGTCTACAAATGAAAGAAAATAAGAAGTGCTCTAACTCACTAAAGTGGGCAGAGGCTGGGTTCATGGATGTGGGCCTTCACTGTTCTACTGTTTTTGTTCATGTTTAGAATTTTTTCTTTTTTTACGTATAGTGTTCTAGACTCATAAATCTAAGTGTATCTGTCCCTGCTTTGGTAAATATGAAAAATAAAATTTGGTGTTTTTGCCACTTGCAAGTTTACAATTCCAAGGCATTAAGAACACAGTGTCCGTCACCAGAAGCTTCTTCCAAAATGTCAGTCCAAACAGAAACTCTGTCCTCATTAACCATGGCATACCATTGCCTGCCCTGACACACACCAGTAAGTTTCCATCTCTTAGTCAGATCTATCTAGGAACCTCACACTGGTGACCAGCTTATCTCACCCAGCTTGTCAAAGAATGTCCACACAGCAGGTGCCAGAACGTCAATCCTCATGGCTGAACATTGCCATGGGTGTCCACAAAACATTCTGCTTGTCCACTCTGTTGATAAGCACTGCTGCTGTGAGTGCTCAGAGACAAATGTCAGTTTGGTTCTTGTTTTCAATCTCCTGGATTTACACTCTGGAACTGCTGGGTCTTTGGGCAGTTCTGTTCTGAGAACTACCATACTCTTCTCCATAGCAGCTGCACTACCTCACATTTCACCATCAAGGCACACACAAGGGTTAGAATTCCTCTAAAGCTTTCCTAACTCTGGTTATTTTCAGATTTTGTTTTGTTCTCCTGATATTTGATTGATATTGAAGTGGTATCTCATTGTCTTGTTTTTTGTTTTCCAGCACTGGTGATCAAACCCAGGGCCTTGCAAGTGCTCTACCACTGAGTCACATCCTCGGCCCCAGGAGGGTGATGTCCTAGACACCAGTGCAGAAAGCCAAGGGATGTCTTGAGGGCCCAGCTGGGCCCATCTCTGGCTGAACAGTATGGGAGCAGCAACTAAATACTTCTGGGAGTAGAACTGAGAGGAGGGTGGAGTTGAGAGGGTACTCATGCCCAGGGTCCAATCCCCAGCATAAACTGCCTTTAATTCTGGCACTTGAGAAGAAAAGGCAGGAAGACCAGAAGTTCAAGGTTAACCTCAGCTACACAGAGTCTGAGGCCAGCCTGGGCTACATGAGCTATGAGGTCTTGTTTCCTAATCCTAATACAAAGAAAAAGAAATGTTTGCTTTAAATGCACTCAGTAGGAAGAGACTAAAGAACATAAATTTTTAATTTGGAAAGGATACAAGGACAGAGGAAGGATGGGTATTTAATTAATAAAAAACAAACTTTGACAAAAAATATTAGTGCATACAGAATAAATCAAGGAAGCTGGAGCACAGCCCTCAGCAAGGAGGGACCCAGAATAGTCCATGGGCAAAACAGGCTCAGACAGAGCAGGACAAGGAGTACAGGGTTATTTTGTGCAAGACACTTTATTTTTAGAACAGAGCACTGCATAATTTTGGCCACTTAGTGACATGTAAGTTATAGGTACTTGCTGGGTGACCGACAGGTACTTCTAGTGGCATGTTCTAGAGAGGGAAAAAATCCTCTAACAGCAGTTTCCTGAGAATTTGAGAGTATCTGAGAAGTATGACTCTATCTCTTGGCTTCCTACTGCTCTATCTGTGCCAACCATGCTCTTATGAGGACATTTAGAAACTTGTAGTCATCAAGCTACATGTCGCAACCCTGAGCCCTTGAATATAGGCTGTGCTGTGGCAAATGGCACTATATCAGCCTCAGCAAAAGCTCTAGCTGCCGGGTTCTTCATCCACACTGCAGAGCCCCTCCAATGCTAGTGACAGTCTTTTCTTCTCTGGGTAGCTGTGTTTATTACCTGCTGTATCATCTCCACATTGGACCTCAGCATCTGGTGAAGTCAGTGGTAGAGAGTTCAGCTCCCCAGTGCACCCAAACAGGGCCACCCCACAGGCTGCATAAATAACACTTACCTGGTGTGGGTCTGTTTTGCAGCAGGGGCTGTACTTGGATGATATCATAAATGAAGTTTAATGGACCATCATATACACAATACAACTTCTGGTTTATGCATATCAGAGCATGGGACACAGCAGTACTGGAAAGCAAACAGGCCAGGGGCTGCTAGCTGTCAGTGGTAGGCATAGACCCTCAAGAGTCTTGCCATGAGGGCCTCAGAACCTCTGCGAGGAAGATGGTACTCAAAAAGAATGGGTGCAGTCTCGGCAAAGGGCATCTTCCCTACCCTGGGAACAAAAGGTTGAGTCTAGACTAGAAAGGATGATGGAGGGGCTCTAGACTCGGGAAGGCACTCCATTGTCTACTCAAACAGTGGACACTGTACATACAGCAAAGGACAGACATTTTATCTGCCTTGGCTGCTCAGGTCCAGGCTCCCAGATTAAGCCAGGGATGGTCCATAATTAAAAACCTAAGGAAAAGACAGACTCAGAGGAGTAGACCCCCCCCCCCTCAGGGTGATGTCCTAGAAGCCAGTGCAGAAAGCCAAGGGATGTCTTCAGCCCCACCCCCACCCCTCTCTGGCTGAACACTGTGGGGGCAGCAATTAAAGGCTTCTGGGAGAAGACCTCAGAGAAGGGCGAAGTTTAGAGGGCACATAGGGTAGTTTTGAGATATCAGTAAGGCAGGCAAAGAACAGGGCAGTGCTAGCAGGGGACAATGGACCTAAAGCGTTCCCTAGAACACTAGGGAAAATAGCATCGGTTTTCATTAAATTAGGGGAAAATGCTTGGGGTCAGGACCTGTGTGTCAGGACAGGGTCTGGGAATAACCAAGTGAATGTATGACTTCATAGCAAAGAGGACCCCTCCCTTGGTAACAAGAGGAAGACATATCAGGAAGTAAGAGATGAGCCATGCGATGGCAGTGGGGCTCAGCAGCCTTGAACACCTTGCTAAGGTTCATAGCCACAAATCCCTAATAGCCTTTCACACCACAATAAAATGTTGCCAGTGGCCCTGGACTAGATCCCAACCAGGGAAACAGCTGTGCAGATGGGCATTATTGGAACAAGGAACAAAATGTAAACATTAACAGTGCCCACCAATGCTCCATATGCTAATCTTTGACCACAGTGTTCTGCTTATATAAGACAATGTACAAAAGGCAAACAATGGATAACTAAGGTATAAGATGGCATCCGTAATTCACTATCAAATCATTCAGACACACAAGCAAACTTAGATGGGTTCTTGTGATATCTATGTCTGAAATTACTTTATAATTTAAAAAATCACCACCAGTTACCCAAATCAAGAAGAGGACATTTCAGACCACTGGCCAGATCTCTTCAAACCTCAATGCCACTATGAACAGGGATAATGGGATTTTAGTTGCTTAGACTGAAGGGCAGAATTAAATACAGTTCATAAGCCATGGTGAATAGTGAGGGAGAAACAGGATGAACAAAACAAAAACTCTAAGGCGGCAGTGATGGTACACACCTTTAATCCCAGCATTTGGGAGGCAGAGGCAGGCAGATCTCTGAGTTTGAGGCCAGCCTGGTCAACAAAGCGAGTGCCAGGACAGCCAGGGATGAGAAACCTTGTCCTCAAACACCAAAAATCAAAAACAAAAATAAAAAACTAAACTAAAAACTTCATCAGAGGTCACTGGAAGAATCCTTACAGAGGGGTTGGAGAGATGGCTCAGCAGTTAAGAGCACTGGCTGCTCTTTTAGAGGACTGGAGTTCAACGCTCAGCACCCACATGGCAGCGTACAACTGTAGCTTCAGGTCCAAGGGATCTGGCACCCTCTCACAGATATACATTCAGGCAAAAAACCAATGCACGCACCTTTGATCCCAGCACTCAGGCAGATAGATCTCTGTGTTTGAGGCCAGCCTGGTCTACAGAATGAGTTCCAGGACAGCCAGGGTTACACAGAGAGACCCTGTCTTGAACAACCTAAAAGAATCCCTACAGAAATGTAAGACTGGGTGTTAGACATTGCTACCAGCTTTGTGAGGCTGATATGAGTAGAGATCAGTCTTTTAGAGGCCTGTGTAGAAACCTTTCTAGATGAAGATCCAAACCTGTAATTGTCTGTGGGTGGGTGGGTAGGGTGGCTCAGTCGTTAAGACCACTGGTTGTTCTTCCAGAGGACCCAGGTTCAATTCTTAGCACCAACATGGCTGGTCCCAACCATATTAACTCCAGTTCCAGGGGATCCAATGCCCTCTTCTGGCCTCCATGGCACCATGCTCACACATGGTTCACAGACATACATGCAGGCAAAACACTCCTACACATAAAATTTAAAATGTTTTAAATTAAATGTGTGCATGGATGAAGTAACAGCACATCAGCTGAGGGGTTAGGTGATGGGCACACAGGTATTCATGGTTCTACACATGCTTGTTAGAACACTGCCATGCAGTGGTCATCTAATATCATACATTCATCTGCCAATACCTCTGCATCTCCATTAGGGGCTGGCCAGACCCAAAAGTACAGCATGTCCAGCCAAAGATGGGCTGCAAGCCATCTCTACACCTTTCCATTGTGTCCCACACTCAGTATACCACAGCAATGCCGAGCTGGGGGCCATTCCCTCCACTGCCTTTTGGCTGAGTCTATTTCCAGAGCTATAGCTGCAGCCTCCTACCAGCTCACCAATATCAAGTAATGAATATAAAATGTACTCTGACCATGGAACTCTCCGCCAAAAATCTGTTCAGGGGTTCTGGTTCTTAGGAAGATCCCAGAATCACTGCACTCTGGGATGACAATTCTGTGCCCCCTCCAACTCCAGAAGTGAGGCTGTAGACACTGCTCTCCTCAGCCATGACATTCAGCACCTCCAATTGAAAATCTTTGCAACTGCAACTCCCTTTCCCCAGCCCCTGTACATCCTGACTCAAATCCAAAGCTCCTCTGCAGTCCTATTGGCCCTAGAGGGGCTTCTACTCTATGGCAGAATCTGACTGCCACTCACTATTGTTTCCTGTCTCCTTCTGAACCAGCAGGGGCTATCATCTCCACCAGGTCCCTAGAATCTGTAATAGGTGCCTGTTACACTAGGAAAGATCTGAGCAAAATGGGTACTAACAAAACTTGGGGAGGAAAAAAACACTTAAAACTCTCATTACTGAATCCTAAAGAACAAGAATATACGTGCAAATAAGAAGGGGAAAGTTACTATGGAAACAATCAAGCCTGAATATGTTCACGCCAATAATGGCTCAATAATCTGATCCAGAAATCATCTACAAGTTCAGTGAGACAAAATTTCAAAAATAGCCTAGAAATATAATAATCTTCTCAGGGAAGATGATATCATCAATTGGTTATCCAATACCAAATGGCCAGCCCTAAAAACATATATACAAAAACATTATATAGATTAAGCAAATTATATACTTAGAAATTTATGTATCATACACACATATATACTTATATGCATGTAAAAAAAGAGGCTATGGATTTGAAAGAGAGCAAGAGGGATATATAGGAGGGTTTGGAAGGAAAGGTAAGGGGGAAATGATGAAATTATATTGTAATCTCAAAAAGATAAGAAAATCCTTAGTTTTAAAAGCCTCATCTTTTGAGTATATTCTTAAGATTTTATTGCAAAAATTATAAACACTTTTTTGGACTGGATTAAATCAACAATTTACCACAAATAGGTACACAAAGCCAAAGACTAAATCTTTTTAACAAATAGTAAAGCTTTATTTTAAGACAGACCAGCAATCTATTCTAGAAAACAATGTTACCAATAACCATAGAGATCCAATTAGAGTAAGCAGCAGTGCTCTAAGTGTGCTCCAGGTGGACTTAAAAATAGCTCACAAGGCTGCATTATACAGATGTAAACACCACTCAGGCACAGACGATAGAAAGGGACAAAGACAAAGATTGCAAGGTCCAGTTCAGTGTGGCTGGGTCCCTGGCAGGCCTCTCACAGGGGCCCTTGTCAAGGCTCCAGGTCTGCTGTACCATCTGAACCCATTCTCCAGCACACTCCGGCTGGGCTCCGCAGAACATGAGTCCAAAATCAGTACCCAGGTATGACAACTATTCTTGACTGTTAACTTGACTACATCTGGAATTAACTAAACCGAAGCAGCTGGGTACACCTGTGAGGGGCTTTTTTCTTAAATCAAAGCAGGAAGACCCACTTTTAATCTGGATTTTTTTGAGGTGAGAAGTTATACCTTTAATCTAGACCACACCATCTGCTGGTAGCCTATATAAAGGACATTGAAGAAGGAAGCTTGATCTCTTTGCCTGCTTGTTCTCACTCTTGTTGGCAAGTCCATTTCTTCACAGCCTACTTCTTCGGGATTCCAGTGTGTACTGAAGACCAGCTGAGACCTCATGGACTGAACGACTACTGGATTCTTGGACCTTCCACTGGTAGACATTTATTGTTGTACTAGCTGGACCACAGACTGTAAGCCATTCCAATAAATCTCCTTTACATATATCTATCTATAGAATATAATATATATGTAGACTCATTCTTATCAATTCTGTTCCTCTAGAAAACCCTAATACAGATTTTGGTGCCAAAAGTGGTTCTAGAACAGTGGAAGTGTAAGGATGAATTTTGAAAGTACCTGGAATAGGCTTTCCAACTTGCCAACACCTACAGTTACTCAAGTCTCTCCAGTTACTAAAGCCTCTTCTGGAAACTTGGAGAGTACTTGGAGTGAACTAGTTTGCAAACTTAAGTGGACAAATGCATTTGATTGTCTTGATTCACCAATTGTGAAAGGCAACAGGTTTGTGGAAAAATAAGGAAAATGATGATGCTGGTTGGTTGCTCCTATCATCTCTGGATAAATTGGCAAAGGAAAAGAATGAGCTTCATGATAAGATCAACCAACTTCTAGCATCCAGAATACGGTGAAAGATAACAATAAACTCAGTGATAAAATTGACCAGCTCCAGATGTGCATAAACAGTCTGAAGGTTTCTAAGTGACCTAGAAGAGAAACTTTTCTCCAGCAGCCACAGCTCAAGATGTGGAAAATCAAACTGAAGCCCTCATTACAAGGTTGACTGAATTACAGTGAAAATTCAAGTCCCAGCCTTAGAGAGTGTCAGTAATTAAAGTAAGGGCATTAATTGGTAAAGCATGGACTCCTGTAACTTGGGATGGGGATTTGTGGGAAGGACCCTATTGAAACTGAGAACTTTGAACCCTCAGATTCTCAAGGGTTTATCTCACCTGAGGAAGTAATCTCTCCACCCACCACAGAGATGAACTATTACCCCCACCCCCTGAAATATTGCCCTTTCCACTTTTGACTAAGGAAATTAATCCTTCATCATCTGCTAAACCAGCTTTCTCTGAAGGAAATGACTGTTGCAGAATATTATTTTAAGGTGTGCTACTTTTGTTTATGTTACATTTGTTTAACTCTGTGAAGTGTTACTGTGCCGGTCTAAAATACCTGATGGGCTAATAAAGAACTGAACAGCCAACAGCAAGGCGGAGAGAGAAATAGGTGGGGCTGGCTGGCAGGCAGAGCAGATATATAGGAGAAACATAAGAGGAAAAAAAAGAAGCAGCCAGAGAAGGAGGAGGACTTCAGGGGCCAGCCACCCAGCTACACATCAACCTATGGAGTAAGAGCAAGATTTACAGAAGTAAGAGAACGGGAAAAGCCCAGAGGCAAAAGATAGATGGGATAATTTATGTTAAGTAAAGTTGGCTAGAAACAAGCCAAGGGAAGGCCGGGCATTCATAATTAAGAATAAGCTTCCATGTGTGATTTATTTGGGAGCTGGGTGTTGGGCTCCCCAAAAGAAGCAAAAAACAAACAACAAATGCCAGGCAAGACAACATTGATGACAACAGGACTTGCCAATAGCTGCCTTTAGACCTATAACCAGACTGAAGGCTAAGCAGGCCCCTAAAGGGGAAAAAGAAAGTGTAGTCCATGAGAAGGTACACTACACTACAATACTATAGAGCTTAATGAGTTGGCTGGTTTAAGCAGAAGTCTGGGGGATATATGTGGGAATGGATTTTAAGGGTGTGGGATATTGGTGGAAGGATCATAAAACTGGATCAGGCTGAGTTGATTGATAGAAGCCCTCTGAGTGGAGGTTCTAGGTTTAATAGGGAAGCTCACACAGTTTTTTTTTTTTTTTTTTTTTTAAAAGGTGTCAAATTTGCTTGAATCATTGGTTGAAGCATTTGTCAAAAGATGCCTTTTGAAAAGGAGTTGGAGATGCCTGGTATCCCTTGGGTTAGTGTTGATGAAGGGATACTAACACGAAGGAAAACTGCAGTGCTAGAGTGGGTATGGTATGTAAAACCTAATCCTCCACAAAGGGAAGGCCCAGAAGACATGCCTTCACTAATCCTACAAAACACAAAATATCGAGAGGGGCACCAACACATTTGAAGAGCTTTGTTTTCACCCTTTTCCTTGTGCAACAACATCTTAGGGTTGGAGATGCTGCTACTCAGTTGGTTAAATTAAAAGCAATGGGTTATCAGGGGCCTGATGGCAGCACTGCATCACCAAAGGCAAGGTTGTATCAGTTATCATAATGGGCAGCATAGATAAAGCAACATCCATAATGGCCTAACCTATAATGGTCAGAACAAAGTGACTTTTATGTTGTCATGACTAGTATAGACCTTTGGTACTGGCTAATCAATCATGGTGTTTCCAGGAATGAAATAGGCCAGCCTATTGAATTTTTGTTTGATCTGTATAAGCGAAAAAATTCTCTAACAAATGAAAAAAAGGCTACAATTGGGTTGTGGCAAACGGAATCTCTGCCCATGAACCAATTTCCAGACTTTAGACAGTTTACAGACCCAGAACCCCTTGAAAGAAGGGATGGCCAGATCCCTGAGGAAGGACCTTGATAAATTACCTAGGAGTTTTACTGTTAGCCTTTCTTCGGTCCTTCCCCAGACAGACTTACAGTCTTTTACAAGGGTAACTATGTACTGGAGGAAATACAGAATGGGTAGTAGAGGAAGCTAGCTATAAATATCAGCTAATGCCATGAGAACAGTTGAAGAAACATGATTATAATTGACATGAATATTTTTGTCATATTTTGTTAATGTGTTTGTACAGACATTTGTGTTTTCTTTCCTTGGTTTCGTTACTATATAATGTAACAACAATTAACAGAATATCAGTTATCATATTTGAGATACTAAAAGGATGTCCCTCAAGGGGCATTGCCACCTGTTCTAAATTTATAATGCATTTGTCGTTATATGAGGTGTTAGGCATACTTATGACCTGGTTAAATATGATGCATTTGCTATTGTATTTGGAAATAGTTCTATCATGTTAAGTGTAATTATGACTTGGTTATTGTTTTCATTTAGAAATTTAAGCATGACATAAGGAGATATGATTGTGGGTCAAGTTGACAAGAGGTAGACTTGTGATGGCTATTCTTGGTTGTCAATCTGACTGCATTTGGAATTAACTAAAACCCAAGCAGAAGGTACATGTGTGAGGGATTTTTTTCCTTAATATTTTTTTCTTAATTAAATCATTCAAACTGGAAAACCCACTTTGAATCTAAATCTTTTGCGATGGGAAGATCTACCTTTAATGTGGGCCACACCTGTTGGCAGCCTACAAAAAAGGACATGGAAGAAGGAAATGTGCTCTCTTTGCCTGCTTGCTCTTGCTGTCAATTCCATTTCTTCCCTGGCATTAGAGCCTACTTCTTCAGGATTCCAGTGTGTACTGAAGATTCTTGGACCTTCCACTGGTAGACAGCCATTGCTGAATTAGCTGGACCATGGCCTGTGTGGTGGTTTGAAAGAAAATGGCCCCCCAAAGGGAGAGGTACTATTAGGAGGTATGGCCTTGTTGAAGGAAGTGTGTCACTGTGGGGGTGGGCTTTATGGTCTCTTTTGCTCAAGCTTCCCTTAGTGTGACAGTCAGTTGACATCCTGTTGCCTGCAAGATGTAGGACTCTCAGCTATTCCTCCATCACTACATCTGCCTACATGTCACCATGCTCCCTGCCATGAAGACGAACTGGACCTGTGAAACTGTAAGTGAGCCCCCTCAATTAAATGTTTTCCTTATAAGAGTTGCTGTGGTCAAAGAAATAAAAACTCTAAGACAGAAGTTGGTACCAGGGACTAGGGTATTGCTATGATAGGCCTGACCATGTTTGTTTGGAGGAATTTAGACTTTGGTACTTTGGGTTAGGAAAGCAGTGGAATGCTTGAAGCACTGATTAATGGGCCATACTAGTAGGAGCAATGAAGATAAGGTGCTAAGAGTTATTTGAACTGTCAGGCGCTCAGGAGGAGGAGAATTTTTGTATGTTGCCTAGAGATTTGTTCTTGTGATATTTTGGTGAAATATCAAAGAGTCTGCCTGAGGCTAAAGTGAAGAGTTTTGGATTAATTCCACTGGCAGAAGAAAACTCAAAACAGTCTAGTATAGATTTTGTCATGTGGTTATTAGTGGTCACTCTAATGAAGATTTATAATGGAAAAAAAAAAAAAAAAAGCAAGGTGAGCAGAATAAATTACAAAAGGTAAATTTTGAGGAGAAAAAGAACACCAGGAAATGGAATGGAGCTAAGTCCTGTGTTCAAGGAGAGAAACGAATTAAGAAATGGAATAAAGGGAATGGTGACCTCAGGGCAAGACCCCACCCAGCTAAGTTTCCAATGTGTGAAAAGGAACTAAAGAAAAGCTTAGAGCCAGATGTGGTGAGGCATACCTTAATCCCAGCAGTGGGAAGACAGAGGCCAGACTGGTCTAAAGAGCAAGTTCAGGGACAGCCAATCTTAAGCAGTGAGGGAAAACAGAAAGCTGATGAAGGGGGCCATGTTCCAGTCCCAGCAAGCAGCAGAACTTGGCAGCTTTGGCCACATGGTTCTTGATTTAGAGTTAAGGATAGAAGAAAGGAGTCATGGAATGACTCCTGCTGAGGCCATTTAGGACTCCCTAAATGGAGGCCTAGAAAGGCCATTATGTGAAGTTGTGAACTTGAAGCCTAGATTGCCTTGGAGAACCCAAGATGTTAGAGATGTCAGAGTTGTGGAATACTTGTCAAGGAGAGATGCTAACAGGAAGTGAAACCAGCCCAAGAGAGAAGCTGAACAGAGTTGGAGATCTGAAGAGCATTTCAACATGAGACATGAAGATGCATAATCTGGAGTTTGCCCAGCTCGTTTTCAGTCTTGCTTTGGTCCAATATTTCCTTATTATGCTCTGTTTCCTGCATTTTGGAATGGTAATGTATATCCTGTGCCATTATAGGTTGAAAGTATGTGATCTGCTTTTTGATTTTGATTTTGAGGATTACAGTTAAGAGATTGGCATGCATCTCAGAAGAGACTTTAAACTTTGAAACTGTTGAGACTGTTATAGACTGTGGGAACTTTTGAAGTTGGACTAGATGAATTTTTTGCATTATGATATAGCTATAAGCTTTTAGAGGCCAGGAAGTGGAATGTGGTACTTTGAGAGAAAATGGCTGTCAAAGGGAGAGGCACTATTAGAAAGTGTGGACTTGTGGGAGGAAGTGTGTCACTGTGGGGGTGGGCTTTATGGTCTCTTTTGCTCAAGCTTCCCTCAGTGTAACAGTCAGTTGACATCCTGTTGCCTGCAAGATATAGGACTCTCAGCCTGCATGCTGCTCCCCGACATGATGATAATGGACTGGACCTGTGAAACTGTAAGCGAGCCCTTCAATTAAATGGTTTCCTTATAAGAGTTGCTGTGGTCACGGTGTCTTTCACAGCAATAAAAACCCTAAGACAACCTGTAAGCCATTCTAATAAATCTCCCTTTCGTTGTATCAGTTCTGTTCCTATAGAGAACCCTAATATATCAGGACTTCACTTACTTCTCTAAGGTCTTACTATCCCTGAAGGACAAAGGCCATAGGCTGTGACCACCAGAATTCTGAGGCCCAAAGTTAGCACAGGTGTCTCTCAAGCACAGCACAGAACCAACCCACAAGTGCTCCCTTTCTTTCACCGGTCCATCCCAGGGCTAAGCCAACTCCCACACCAAGCACCAGTCCCTGCAGAACCAAGGGGGCTGGCCAGCGACTACAGCCCACGTGTGGAAAGAAAGGAACAGAGTGCCAGCAGTCCCCAAGGAACAAGAAGTGTGTGAGCATCAAAGGCTCAGCCTGTCCTGGTTATCTACACCATAGAGATCTAATGATTTGCCTTCTGACCCACCTGGACACAGAAGTCCAGACTACTGATCCAGCCTTTACCTAATACCCGCCCCACGTTTGCTGTCCTTAGCTTTCATTTCTTTCAAAGCTTTCACTTCCCCCCCGGGGCTTCACAAACACTAGGCTAACACTGCGCCACTAAACTATATACGCTGTCCTTACCAGGTTCTGCCTGAATGCCATTCAGACCCAACATAATACACTGCACCCAACAGGCACTAAATTTGGTATCCGACAGTTGACATTTGACAGTCATCTGTATTTCATAAGAAAATCTCAGCTGTGACTATGGCTTTAGTAAGTGACATCAACAGGCAGAACTCCCGTCACATTGGACTTCATATCTGACCTCAGTCCAGGATGCCCAAGGCAGTCTAGGAAGGAGGGGTCAGAGGCAACACTGAAAACTGCAACAGAAAATTCTCAAGTCTCTGCCTGCCTTTTCAGTCACCACATCAAGAAAATTCCCATCTTCACTGAACACAATTCAGGAACACTGAAGTCTACTTTATGAATACTCACCTTTTTAAGAGAATCCCCATGTCTTTCCTGAATGTACTTCAGGAATGCTGTGGTCCACTGAAGGGTTGTTGCTTTATCTGTCTCCGCATTGCAGAATGGAACTAAAAGATTCAGCTCATCACAGCAAATGCGGATTCTGCGCCTGCAGTCAAAATCCACAGTAATCACACAGGACAGCTGGTGAAGTACAGGAGCAACAGAGTTATTTATTCAAAGAAAGCAGAATGCGTGGAGCTGACCTCTGAAGGCTAGGAGGTGTGTCCCACCTGGAAGCCTCATGTAAGCCAGCAGGACTTTGCCACTGAATACCTTTCTATAGAGGCCATCGCTGCCCATGGTCACCAGAACACATGTAGTGGAATACTTTCTCAAATATTTACTTCTCATGGGCCATCTCTCTATACCAGGAATGACTGCAAATCCCTCAACTCAAGAACAAAATTTCTGGGCAAGTAATTTTTTTTCATTGTTTTTATTTTCTTGCAGTACTGAGCACTGAACTCCAGAGCCAGCCCCACACTGTTATTCAGGAATCATGACTTGCTTCCCATGTATAGAAATACGTACTCAGGCACATAAATAGCTTCCAGACTGAGTGGGGCATGATGATACACACCTCTAATAAAGCACCTCAGAGGCTGAGGCAGAAGAATCATAAATTCAAGGTCAGCCTGGGCTATGTAATGAGACCCTGTCTCATAAAAATAAACTTGTCATTTCTTGGAGACTTTAGGGCTAGGGCTGGGGAGAAAGTTCAGTGGTAGAGGGGTTGGGGATTTAGCTCAGTGGTAAAGCGCTTGCCTAGCAAGCGCAAGGCCCTGGGTTCAGTCCTCAGCTCTGGCAAAAAAAAAAAAAAAAAGTTGAGTGATAGAATGCTAGCCTATTATTCCACGGGGCCCTGGCCTCTACCACCAGCACTGAAAAAAGCTTCTTGAGAGAATTAAGTCATGCCTTGCTTTAAGCTTTACATATCACATCCAGTAATAAGCAAAGCCCTCACCATGCTGACACAAACAGTTACACGGTACAGTCCACTACACATCTTCACACCCACACACCTAAAGTCAAATGGCAGCTAGCACACTCTGGATGAACTCTAATTTCTAGTCAAGGGCCCAACTCCTTCCCTATCAGCTCAAGTAGTTCTGACCTCAAGTATGTGTAGTAGATTAACAACCCTATCTTACAGATGAGATACTCAAGCACAGAACTCACTGGAAGCCATTAAACCAGGGGTGTCAAGAATTCCACAGAACAACTATCCCACACATGCTCATTAAACACACATCAGGATGAGCAGTACTTGATTTACAATTTACAGTAGGCTAAAGGAAGTCCTTCAGGTATAACATGACCTGTATACAGGTATAGTAAGAAAAATGCCTTGTCTATAGAGGGAAATCCTGCCTCAAAAAAGAGAGAGAGAGAGAGAGAGAGAGAGAGAGAGAGAGAGAGAGAGAGAGAGAGTGTGTGTGTGTGTTGCCGGGCGGTGGTGGCGCACGCCTTTAATCCAGCACTCGGGAGGCAGAGCCAGGCGGGTCTCTGTAGTTCAAGTGCAACCTGGGCTACAGAGTGAGCTCCTGGAAAAGTGCGCACAGCTACACAGAGAAACCCTGTCTCGAAAAACCAAAAAAAGAGAAAGAGAGAGAGGGAGAGAGAGAGAGAGAGAGAGAATGCAATGGGGCTGGAGATGGCTCAGCAGTTTGATCACCAGCACCTATATGGTGGCTCCCAACCATCTGTAACTCCAGTTCCAGGGATCTTCTGACCATTGTAGCAGTCACGAGGCATATACATACATGTAAGCAAAACACTCATAAAGAATAACACAGCTAGAGAGAAGGCCCAGTGGCTAGCTGCTCTTCCAGAGGACCCAGGTTCAATCCCCAGCACCTACATAGTAGCTCACAACCATCTGTAACTCTAGACTCAGAATCCAATGCCCTCTTTTGGCCTCTACAGGCACACAAGTAGTGTACAAACATACATGCAGGCAAAATATCTTATACATAAAAAAAAATTTTTTTAACTAAAAATGAAGAAATCCTAGCACCTGGGAGGCAGAGGAGGGCAGATCTCTGTGAGTTCGAGGCCAGCCTTGTTTTAAAGAAAAAAAAAAAAGCCGGGCGGTGGTGGCGCACGCCTTTAATCCCAGCACTCGGGAGGCAGAGCCAGGAGGATCTCTGTGAGTTCGAGGCCAGCCTGGGCTACCAAGTGAGTTCCAGGACAGGTACAAAGCTACACAGGGAAACCCTGTCTCGAAAAACCAAAAAAAGTAAAAAAAAATAAAAATAAAAATAATTAAAAAAAAAAATAGAGAAGAAGAAAGGTATCTATCTAGTTTTAACACATCCTCTAAAAAGCAATGAATCACCTTGGGTTATTCAATAATGAAACTTTAATGCACAATACTACGTTGTTAAATACTATTATTCCTGAGCTGAAAATATACACACAATACTCATAAATGACCAAATTGATTATTACTATTAAACACTGTAATAAAAACCCAACTTCAATAGAGAAAAATTAACAACCTTTTATACTACCTAGAGTAACACATATAAAATCCACAGGTAAACTCACTTTTATTATTCACTTTAATTAACAGTTTTAATTTCTTTTCCAACATTTTTTTCTTTTTTCTTCTTTTCTTTTGAATGTAGGGTCTTGCTATTCAAGACTAACCTATAGTTCACTATATATCCCAGATTGTCCTCAAACTTGAAGCAATCCTCCTAACTCAGCCTCTTGAATACTGCAATCACAAATGTATGCAACTATATCTGGCTTCCCCAAATAAAACACAAAGCTACAATGTTACCTAGTGTGTATTTAACTTGAAGGCCCAATACTCTCCTTAAGGACCTGCTTGACAAAACTGGCCTTCTCCTAGTGTCTGGGAACTTGGGTTTGGGGAGATTAGTGAAGAACAGCCCACAGGACACAACTCTGCAAGCAACATGGCTCACACTGAGAGCCTGGTATTCAGAGTGTGCCAGATAGGAACTACCATGTGATGGGCACCAACATGGTCTCTGAGCCCTCCTGTTTGGTGGCACCTCGTTGGCCTTGGAGCACAACATTGAAGTCATCAATTAGGAGGTCCTATGTAACTTTCTGGGAGAAGACTCCTGGGAATGTGCTCCCTAGCTCTTCCCACACACCTTGGATCATTTTGCCTTGTATTCTGCCACTGTAGTCAGTCAGAGCATGAGTCCACCAGAAATCACTGAGTCTTGAAGACTCCTCAGCCTCCATACAGAGGGTGAACTATCACACAAAAAGCCAGCACATCTAAGACAACTGTATGAATGGAGCCCATAGTCCATACTATATTACCTTCTATCTCTTTCCATTCGGTTATGCCTCTCCCGACGCTGAGACCTTCCTCCCTGGGGTCCGCTCTGCGTCTGCTCCCCCAGGTTTGACTGTGAAGACTCAGAAGACTGCCAGGTGCCCTGTGAAGCTGTAGAGCCTTCGCCCACATTCTGAATCTCTCCAAGGGCTCTTCGCTCCACACTTGTGTCCAACTGGCGGATTCTACTCCGATTCCTCTTATTGATTGCTTGTTTACATAGCGCTTCTTCTTTGCAAAAGAAGAAAAAAGCCGTCATTTAATTTTTTATTCTTAACTCATTCCCATTAATGTAGACTATCTTTGTTGGGCATCTTGTTTTTTTCTGAGAAAGAGCCTCATAAAGGCCAGTATTGCCTTAACTCACAATGTAGCTGAGAATGTCTGTGAATTCCTGAGCCTCCTAAGTGCTGGGACTACAGGTGTGCACTACTGTTTGTTTGTTTTTTCTTTTCTTTCTTGACTGTGTGTGTGCCTGTCACCCATGCATAGACATGTTTTGCATTTCAATCCAAGATTCTAACATTATCAAGTACAAATTAAAGAAACAAGATGGCAGAGACTCTGAGCACTAAGCACTGAGCTCTAATCCTACAGCACAATCAAATCACACCTTCTGACTGGGCAGTAGTGGGGCATGCATTTAATCCCAGTAGAGGCAAGTGGATCTCTGAGTTCAAGACCAGCCTGGCCTACAGAGTAAGTTCCAGGACAGACAAGGAATAAACAGAGAAGCCTTGTCTCAATCAATCAATCAATCAAACAAACAAACAAACCCACAAACCAAACCAAAAGAATCTATCCCTTCTGAATGCTATGCAACCAACACAACTATGTCAGCTCCTCCCTCTTTTTCATGGAGCTGTACCACTGATCTACCACTGAACTAAGTGTCCCCCACTCCTCCCTTTTAATGAACAGTTATTACCCATGAATACAGAAACCAAAACATTGTTTTCTTTTTCTAGATTTAGGATGGAAAGAATGTTTCAAATATTTTCACTAAAATTTTTTCTTCATATCCAATTATTCTAGTATGAAAATTGATACATTACCTCAGAATAAAACTTAGCTGATTCAGTTAAATATGTTTTCATGTTCAAGTGATTCCACAAAAAAGCAAATGAAAAAAAATCTGCTCTTGCACTTATATATTGTTCACATAGTACAGAAATAAGTCAAATTCAATCAGACAAAAGAAAGTGAGGTGATAAGCTCTCCTACTTGTCACAAAAAGCCAACTGTCCTTAACACCAATTCTGGATCATATTTTAAGAGAGACAGAGAAAGGAATTCAGAAGTTCTGGTGTTTTCTTTCTTAGCTTTAGTAATAGGTACAGGCCCACATTAGTGCTCATCTATATTTCACAGAAGGATTTTCAAATAAAAAGTACTGACAAACAAAACTAAGGGCTGACAGGAAGAAGTAGTTTCCATCTCATCCTGTCTCAGCAGCTCTGAAAGCTTCAGGGAGCAGTAGTTCCTATCTCTTGAAAGAAAACCTTTTCCAAGGAAGAAGGGGCTGAAGTGACTATCAAGAAATTGACCTGCTGGTGGTAGCTGCTGCTGCTGCTGCTTCTTCTTTTTTTTTTTTTTAAAGATTTATTTATTTATTTTGTATACAGCATGTATGCTTGCAGGCCAGAAGAGGGCACCAGATCTCATTACAGATGGTTGTGAGCCACCATGTGGTTGTTGGGAATTGAACTCAGGACCTCTGGAAGAGCAGCCAGTGCTCTTAACCTCTGAGCCATCTCTCCAGCCCTGGTGGTAGCTTCTTTACACCCCAAACCTTGTAGTCATCCAGCAGCCTCTGCTAAGCCCAGCCACTGCCATGACACAGTGCTATTTCTATCTCTTTGGAGCTTTCCATTGATTTCAGACTCCATCATCATCACAAAGTATGAAATAAAATAAACTACAAAGTACTTTCAGTGGCTATGGCACCTGAAGATGTCTGTGAGTCTGTTGTCATTTTACTGTTAAGAAAAAGCTCCCCCTGGGCGATGGTGGTGCACGCCTTTAATCCCAGAATTGGGGAGGCAGAGGCAGGCAGATTTCTGTGAGTTGGAGTGAGTTCCAGGACAGCCGCCAGGACTGTTACACAGAGAAACCCTGCCTCAAAAAAAAAACAAATAAATAAATAAATAGATGAAAAGGCTCCCAAATTCAAAATATACAAAATTTGAGTTAACTATGATGTTCAGAAAAAAGTTCAAAGATGAGGTTGAGGAATACAGGGTAAATACCTAAGACTTCTTACACATGTGTATATAAAGGTCCTCTCCTGTCCCTACCCACCAGAGCCTAAATATTCTGCAGCTACAGCTTGTCAAGAGTACACACACACAGCCACCACCTGCTGATTTATCACTTACCTCCCACCTTAATCCAAACCTGCTCAGGCAAGGCTTTGTTTCTACTACCTCCTGTCTGTTTGGTGGACTCAATCTCTTGCTGGTAACAGAAAGAAAATGCTCTAGGCAGTCCAATATCCTGGTGCTTGGCAGCTTCCAGTATAGAACATGAATTACTAGAACTCTGGAAAAAAATTAAGTAACAAACTGTATCAATATGTAGCTATGTCCGCTCTTTATAGCACAAGAAACTGCCCTCAATACAATTATGCTCATTCATTTTTAAAAAAAGATTTTAAACTGTGTATACATGTCGATTTGTGCACATGACTGTAGGTTCTGGATGCCAGAAGGACCCCCTCCTAAAGCTGGAATTAACAGGCAGTTGTGAGATGGGAACCAACCTAGGATCCAACACAAGAACAGTATGCATTCTTAACCATTCCTAACCACTGAATCATCTCTCCAGCCCTTTTACTAGGTTTTTTAATAATACCTAACAATCTAAATATTACATCCTACAAAGGTCACCAGTTCCATTTAAAAAAAAAAAAAAAAAAAAAAATCCCGGGCAGTGGTGGCGCACGCCGTTAATCCCAGCACTTGGGAGGCATTGAGCCAGGTGGATCTCTGGGAGTTCGAGGCCAGCCTGGTCTCCAAAGCGAGATCCAGGAAAGGGGCAAAGCTACACAGAGAAACCCTGTCTTGAAAAACCAAAAATCCTGGGACAAGATCGAACTAAGTTATGAGCCCTGAATTTGACACAAATGAAAAAGCTTTACCTGTGTCTGTGCAAGGCTGGCATTCCCACCAGTGGAGCAGGCACTTGTAAACAGCGGGTAGGTGAACTGCAAAGCAGTAGTGGCAGCAGCAGTTTTATTTTTCACTAAGGTCGTACATTTGTTTTGTTGCTGGTGAAGAGGAACATTCATTAATTCAGATGGATGTCGAATAAGAGTTACCAAACTGCCAAGACAAAAGAAAACCCAGAAACCTGAGGAATATGTGGCGGAGAGGCTCCCGAAACATTGCCATCACCCATTCCACCACTAACAGGTCATGCTAGACTCCGCCCTGCTTCTCAAGCAGTCCTGGACATGGCCCAAATGATCCACTGGCCAGTGGTGCTGGTGAAGTCCACTTTGCCTCCTCCCTGCCTGCAGCACTCCCTGACACCAATCTCTGTCACCCTCCAAATCTAGCATGGATGGACAAGACCAGGGCAGCTGGGTGAGTGGAAAACTGCGGAGTCAGTGTCTTCAACAGCTACCTGGGAGAGCACTAAGTGGGCCAAGAACTACCACAGGTTTCAGCTTAATCTTAAAACTCCTGCCTTTCCACTCCACAGGTCCAAGTCTGCACTGGAGGCGAGGGAAGCTACCCATGACATGACACTCAGGAGGGAGACAGAAGCAAAGGGTACAGTCCTCAGACCTCCTCCTCTCCTTCTTGGGGGGTGTAGGGACAGCCCGAAGGTCCACAAGCTCCAAAGTACTCCTTAGAATTGCCACGCAGCACTTGTATGACAGTGTGCAGCTTCCAGAATCATCCTCAGGTTATTTCGGCGCAGGCAGGCCGGCATGAGATCTCCTATATCTAGTACCCAGACTGCCCCTTTACACGGAACCTCCCAAAGATCTTTGGGAAAGGCTGGTGTCCATGCAGCCGTGGAAGTGGCTCTGCTGACCAAGTTCAGGAGCCCTTCCAGGTATCCACCCAGACCCAGCAGGTGCCCAGAATGATCCCACACACGGCCACAGCTCTGTGGGAAGACCCCTCCTCCCCGACGCCCCCGCGCCCCGCACGCACTTGTTGAGCGCCACGCCCGACTCGCCGGGCTCAGCACCGCGAGGCGCAGGCGGCTCGGCCGGCATGCTGTTGAAGCGGTCCTCCAGGCGGACGCGTACGGTCGGCTTGGCCCGGGCCTCGGGAGCGCCGTCGGGGCCCGCGCCGCCCGCGCCCTCCTTGGCCGCGCCGTCCGCCCGCGTCCGCGTCCCGTCCGCGCCGCCAGGCGTCTTCTCGGCTGCGCCCGCCTCGCCCAGCAGCATCATACGCAGCTCCTGGAAGTCGACGTGGCCCAGACACGGCGCGTCGGCCGCCAGCGGCGGGCACAGCACTGGGTACACGGGCGGCGCCGGCGCCAGCGAGCCCGCCGCGCCCGAGCCCGCGCCCGGGCCGGCCAGCAGCGCAGAGCCCAGGCGTGCCTCGAGCTCGCCGTCCGCCGCCTCCATGTGCGAGTAGAGGATGTGCTGCAGCTGCGTGTACTCCACTTCCGTCATCTCCACCAGACTCAGGTCGGTGGTCGTGAAGCTCAGTCCCGGCTCGCCCAGCGCCGCGTCCCCGCCGCCCGCGCCCTCGGGACCCGCCTCGCCGCCCGTCGCGCCTGCCTCAGGCGGCGGCTCCCGCGGCCCGGGGCCCGACATGCCGGCGCGGCGCGGCCCAACGGCGGGGCGCGGGCGCGGGGACGGCGACGCAGACGCGGGCGGGCGGCGAGGCGGGGTCGCGGCCTCCGCAGACGACGCGCCGGCCACCGCGGGCGCGCCGTTGGGGGAGGGAAACCGCTTAACACCGCAGGGGCAGTGCGCCTGCGCAGTCCCGCCCACAACGGTAACCACACCCCTTTTGGGCCACGCCCCTCCGTTACCCGCCGCCCCCCGCCAACTGCCCTCCCGCTTGCCCCGCCCCCTCCCTGTGGCCTGGGTCCACTGCACCTTTGTGCTCAAACCCGGGACAGACCACGCCCCGTGTGGCCACGCCCCCGTTTAGACCACACCCTCTTAAAGGTCTCCCATTGGCCCGATGTCTGTCTCTGGCTTCCCACCCCCAACCCCACCAATCCCTGGTTAACCACTCCCTGCCTATTGCCAGGGAGCCAGCGACTTGCCCTGCTCCTGCATGCATGCCCCAGTTAACCCTGTGGACCCAGTCACACCCCTTCCTAGCCATGCCTCTGTAATGCTACCATGCTCTTTACTGGCCATGTCCAGCTTCCTCCTGTGTCCAGCCCAGGCCTTGGAGTCACCTATTTTGGGTGCTTTATGTGGAGTACCATGCAACAATACACTCCAATTTTTCATTCTCTTTTAGTCAAGCTGAGGATTAGACCTCGGGTCTCTCACATGCTGAGCTACTCTTTTATACCCAGCAAAGATAGCATCACTATATTTTATACCCAGTGTCTTAGAGTTTCTATTGCTGTGGTAAAACAACATGACCAAAATCAGCTTAAGGAGGAAAGAGTTTATTTCATCTTATACTTCTAGGTAACAATTCATCACTAAGGGAAATCAGAGCAGTAACTTAGGAAGCTGGGACCACCCACATCAATTGTCAATCAAGAAAGTGCACCACAGGCTTGCCCATAAAGTTAGTGTCATAATTGTATACCTAATGGAGATAGCATCACCTCATAATCCTATATCTAGCAAGGCTATCTTTTGAAAAGCAAAGATAAAGTAATCCTTTTCTATTTTTTGTTTCACTTTTTAAAACAAGATTCAAATTGTAGCCAGACTGACCTCAAACTGGGTATGATCCTCCTCATCCTCTGGATACTGGGATTGGAGGCATGTGCTACACTTGGCACAATGACGACTTTTTCTAATATTAAAAAATGTAAATAGGGCCGGAATAGAGTTCAGTGATAGATGTATGAGGGCACAGGTTTGATCTCCAGCATTGGAAGAAAAAGGTTAAATGACGATCTATTACTAGTAGACTTGTACTAAAGGAACAGTTAAGGCAATCCATCATATCATATACAGAGAAGGTATAAATTGGGATGTACACAACCCAAGGAAGACCTGAAAAGATTTGAAATGTTCACCAAAAGCCTTAAAGCAACCACTGACAAGAAAATGAAGGTGACAACATGGGATTGCAGTATAAAGAGGCAGAAGAGAAAACAGTAGAAAGGTGGGCACAGGGGACAAATGGGGAATAAACAGATGGAAGGTTGAAGTCTAACAAGATCACATATAGAAATGATTTAAATGTAGAAAAGCAGGCTGGAAAGATGGCTCAGGAGTTAAGAGCACTTGTTGCGGGCTACACAGTGAGACTCTGTGTCAAAAACAACCCCTCTAGTGACAAATATGGCTTACATCTGTAATCTCAGCTCTTAGGGTTGCAGCAAGGTGAACTTGAAGACAACCTGGGTTACAGAGAGAGTTCCAGGTATGCTGGGCTACACTTTTTCTCAAAAACAAAACAAATAAAGTAAATGTTTGTTCACTCCAATTAGAGAAGCATCAACAACAGACCTGTGAAACCACCCCTCTCTCCATGAGGGAATGCCCAATTTTGGTAGAATCTCATGTGGTTGTCATAGCTGCTCTGCATTTGGACAGGAATGGTCATGTCAAGCTTAGAGAAAATAGTTAAACTACACATTAAGATACAGGGTGGTAACAGCACCCTGATCTATGTAAACAGTCCCATGGAATCTGTTAAAGAAAAATACTCAGGAAATTCAACCAGGTTGCAGAATTCAAGACCATGGAAATAGCAGCGTATTTCTATATACCAACAAAAAACTTGTAGACATTTGCAACTATTCAAAACTGCACTTAGGGGCTGGAGAGATGATGGCTTAGAGGTTAGGAGTGCTGCTTGCTCTTCCAAAGGTCCTGAGTTCAATTCCCAGCAACCACGTGGTGGCTCACAACCATCTGTAATGAGATCTGGTGCCCTCTTCTGGCCTGCGGGGATATGTGCAGACAGAACACTGTATACATATAAACAAATAAATCATCTTTAAAAAAAAAACTGCACTTAGGTATAAATCTAAAAATATGCATTAAGAACATGGATGCTAGAAGTTATACTCTGTGGAAATTGAAGAGCTAGACATTTACTGCTGAAAAACCCAAGAGTAACCATATAGTCTATTAAAATCCAGGAAATTTTTGTTGTAGATACAAACTTAATCTACACTTAATGGAAAGACAAACTTGAATAGCTATGAGTTTGATAAGAGACTGTCAGCAGTAAAGGTGCCTGCCAGCTAGCCTGGTGACCTAAATTCAATCTCTAGTTTCCACTTGGTAGAAGGAGAAAACTGATTCCCACAAGTGTTCCTCTGTGCTCCATACATGCCCATGGTACATGCATATTGACATACACTCACACTAAATAAATATATTTTATTAGTTTGATAAGAGACTAAAATGGAAAGAATGTAGTATTAGGGAAGAAATAGTTATATAGATTAATGAAACAGAGCAGAGAGCTAAGACCAGTTCCACAAGCAAGGTCAGTGAACTACACAAAGGTGTAAAACCAACTCAGTGGAGATGACCCTTCCAACAATGGGCAGTGGAAGGGAATCACAACATAAACCTTGACTCTTCCATGAAGCTTCATTTATAGGACAGTGAAGGTAAGTCAGATGTAGAGTCTAAAGTCACAAGCCTTTTGGAGAAGGAGGAGAAAGGAGGAGGAGGAGGAGGAGAAATATAATAATAATAATAATAACAATAATAATAATAATAATAATAACAATAGTGAAGGCAAAACTCTTCAGAATCTAAGGTTAGGTTCTTCTTAGGTGTGATACTGATGTCCAGATTTACTTTTAAAAATGGTGAGCTGTCCAGGACAGGCTCCAAAGCTACACAGAGAAACCCTGTCTTAAGAAACGCCCCCCCCCCCAAAAAAAAAGGTTGAGCTGGGTAGCTATGTTTGTTGAAGGACATCAGCTGTGAAATGTGTGATTTGGGCAGAGATTGAAGTCATGGCTGGTCCAGAAACTGATGGCCAATTACAATTCACTGGTATTAAAAAGTATTTCAACTCTTAGAGTCTCACAGGTAGGATGAATTATGTGCTGGTCACATATGGAGGCATTTTTTGTTGGTCTTATACTTTAAGTTAAGGCCTAAAAAACTCCAGCTGTGAAAGCAACATAAATGGACTTTGAAATGTCTGACCTCATGTTAAGTCCCATGCCTGAAGAAGCTGATGTCAACTCACCATGTAATACTCAGTTTGTACAATAAATTATGAAGCTGGAAAAAATTGGTGAACCGGGGGACTTGAAGACATGGCTCAGTGCTTAAGAGCACGTATTGCTCTTCACAGCACCTGAGTTTGGATCCCAGTATCTATGTCAGGTGGCTGTCTCCCAACCACCTGTAACTCCAGCCTCAGGGGATCTGATGTCCTCTGGTCTCCACAGACAGGTACCACCATGTCTGGCTTTCTCCTAAAATGAGATGCACCAAGAGCAGTGGCTTTATTCTCAATGTGAGATGACTTTGAGAAGGTGAACAGCAGGATAGAAGGACAGGGAAATCATCTGGCATGAGAAGGAAAACCTCACTGCTGGGCTTCCTGTCTCAGCACTTGGGAAGCAAGTGGATCTCTGTGAATGTGAAGCTAGCCTGGTGTACATAGGGTGTTCCAGGCCATCCATAGCTACATAGTGAAACCCTGTCTAAAAAAAATAATAATAATAACAAAACTGATGACTGAGAATCAAGAATTCCAACATGATAAATCACATTTGCCATGAAAGCAGCCAACACAGGGTTAACATTCCTTTCAGATAAATACTATATGTTAAAGTAGTAATAACCCAGGCTTGAGGTCTAACTGTGCGTGACCTTGGGCAGCTCTTCATTCCTTTCCAGAGAATCTTAAACAAAACCTTCCTGTAGCTGAAGTTTTCCTGGTCCTGCCTGGCCCACAGTCAGAACAAATCTCTCTCACCCACCAGTCGTGTAGCTGCTCGGACCCAGTCAAACACACAGAGATTTATATTACTTATAAACTGTATGGTTGTGGCAGGCTGCTTGCTATCTGTTCTTATATGTTAAATTAACCCATTTTCTATAAATCTATACCTTGCCATGTGGCTTGTGGCTTACCAGTATTTTACATCATGCTTCTCTTTGTGGCGGCTGGCAGCGTCTCCTAACACAGCCTTCTTCCACCCAGCATTCTTGTCCTGCCTACACTATCCTTCCCCTGGCTACTGGCCAATCAGTGTTTAATTTATCAATCAATCATAGCAACATATATTCACAGCATACAGGACATCCCACAACACCTTCCTGTGTCCCTGTGGGGCTAGACTTTTACCTTATCAAATGTAATCCTGACAGGTACCCCTCAGAACCACCCAGCAATCTCACTTAGGTTTCCTAGCAACCCTTAAAAACAGTAACTTCAGGGTTGGGGATTTAGCTCAGTGGTAGAGCACTTGCCTAGCAAGCACAAGGCCCTGGGTTCAGTCCTCAGCTCCACAAACCCCCAGTAACTTCAAATCTAACAAAATCCTATGAATGGATTGTAACAACAACGAGCTGCAACCCCTCTTTTGATCACACCATACTCTCCTGTGTGTCTGTCTTCTGTGCCTCTCCTGTTCTCCTAACTAACCTGCTGAAGCCTACATTAAAACACCTTTTTGTTTTGTTTTGAATACATCCTGACCAAAGTTTCCCCTCCCTTCACTCCTCCCAAACCACCCCCCAATTCACTTCTCCTCTGCTTCCCTTCAGGAAAGAGGAGGCATCCCAGGATATCCATTGAACATGGCATAACAATATACAATTAATTAAGACTAGGCACAACCCTCATATCAAGGTTGGGCAAGGCAACTCAGGAGGAGGAAGCGGGTCCTACGAGCAGATGAAAGGGTCAGAGACACCCCAC
This sequence comes from Onychomys torridus, assembly GCF_903995425.1. Lineage (NCBI taxonomy): Eukaryota > Metazoa > Chordata > Mammalia > Rodentia > Cricetidae > Onychomys > Onychomys torridus. The sequence goes on from NC_050446.1 coordinate 136,338,212, forward strand.
TCCCACTGTTAGGAGTCCCACAAAAACTCCAAGCTAACAACCCTAACATATATGCAGAGGACCTAGCTCAGACCCATGTAGGCTCCAGGATTGCACTTCATTGTTTGTGAGCCCCTATGAGCCCCTGCTTAGTTGATATCTATAGGCCTGTTCTCCTGGTGTCCTCAACTCTTCTGGATCCTATACTTCTTCATTCCCCTCTTCTGTGGGGTTCCCCAAGCTCCAAGGGGAGGGACCTGATGGAGATCTCCAATTTGGGCTCTCTCTATGCCTAATGTTTGATTGTGGGTCTTTGCATCTGCTCCCATCCATCAGCTGATGGCAGAAGCCTCTCTGATAATGATTGTGCTAGCCACTGATCTATAAGTCTCTAAGAATATCATAAGGAATCATTTTATTGGTTTTTTTTTTTCTATTATAGGTCTCTGGGCTATCCAGCCTCCTGTCCCTGGTTATCCAGGCAGTGTAGGGCATGGGCTCCCTCTTTCGGTGTGGGCCTCAAATTAGAGCAGTCATTGGTTGGCCACTCCTTTAAGTTCCGCACCGCCATTGCCCCAGCACATCTTGCAGGCGGGACAGATTGTAGGTCATAAGTTGAACCTGAAAGAGAGAAAGTGGGGAATAGCCAGCCTTGAATGCGTTGGCACAGGAGACAACTTTCTGAACAGAACACTGATAACACAGATGCTAAGATCAACAATTAGTAAATGGAATCTCACGAAACTGAAAAGCTTCTGTAAGATAAAGGACTTAGTCAAAAGGACAAAATGGAAGCCTGAACAATGGGGAAAGATTTTCACCAACCCCACATCTGACAGATGGCTAATATCCAAACTATATAAAGAACTCAAGAAACTAGATATCAAGAAAACAAATAATGCAATTTTTAAAATGGGGTACAGATCTAAACAGAATTCTCAATAGAGGAAACTCAAGTCGCTGAAAAACACTTAAATGTTCAACATCCTCAGCTATTAGAGAGATGCAAATCCAGACTACTTTAAAACACCTTTTAAGGGCCAGTGAGATGGCTCATCAGGTAACAGCCGCAAACATAACAACCTAAGTTTGATTCCTAGTACTCACACATGGGAGAAGAGGGGAATCAGTTCCCACAAGTTGTCCTCTGACCCTTCATAAACATAATGTGGCACATAAATTCCTGTAACACAAATATTCATCAATGTATGAGTAAGTGGATAAATAAGTACAATAAAAAAATTTTTTAAAATATATACAACCAGTCCTGAAATCCTTTTTAGCATTGAAGCCATCAATCCCAATATAGCCTCAGTTGAGGTCCCTGAAAATCTAGAACTCCTTACACTGCTGTGGAGAGCAGTGGGGAGATGTATCTCCTGACAAGTCAAATGAGCTTCTTCCTGTGTTGGGAGAATGGGCTGTGTTTCTAGGGTATCTATGTTGCATTGGTCTTGATTTGTTGCTGCCTATGGAGGTTTGGCTGTGCCTTCCCTGAACCTGCTCAGTTTCTCTGTTTGAGTGTATTGTGCCTGTGTGTGAACATGTGTGGGTATGTGTTCACTTGTTTGCATATACATGTGTATAGGAATTGGAACTCTACTCTGACCGAATGGCAACCATGGCTGCTTGACAAAGTTCTAGCATTTTGGCTTTGTGGATCAAAATTTTCCAGCACCCTTTTCTTTTCTTTTCTTTTCTTTCTTTTTTTGGGGGGAGCGGGGGGAGCTGAGCTGAGGATCGAACCCAGGGCAGCACTCTACCACTGAGCTAAATTCCCAGCCTATTTTCATTTTTAAATTAGTCTCACTAATAGGTTTTCTGTCTCCTGAAAATAGGTTTCTCTGCCAATGCAGTAAACCAGATCAAGCTGAATTGAAAAAGTATAACAGGGTTGGAGAGATGGCTCAGAGGTTAAGAGCACTGGCTGCTCTTCCAGAGGTCATGAGTTCAATTCCCAGCAACCATATGGTGGCTCACAACTATCTGTAATGAAATCTGGCGCCCTCTTCTGGTGTGTAGGCATATATGCAGACAGAACAGTGTATACATAATAAATAAATAAATCTTTAAGAAGAAAAAGTATAACAGCAGATTTATCTGAGCAAAGCAACTCCCAGGTGGGTTCTCCAGTCCCATAGATGGAGCCTGGAGAAGCCACATGCCCAAACTAAAGCAGGGATATTATATAGGTTGTAGGTGAGGGGTAATGACATGTCTACCACAAGCTGGGTTTGTGTCCAAGTATGGTCAAAAGCTGAATGCTTTAGGTGGGGACTTGGGTGGCTGGCAACTTCAGAGGAGGGGCTGCCACAGCCGCCAAGAATGTGGAACTGGGCTTTTTGGTTGTTGTAGTTTAGCAGCAGTGAGAATGAGTCACACTGTGCAACAAACCCACACTGAAGGTTTATTGAAAGGGTGGGAAGAGAGGAGGGCTCCTGGAGGCCTGCCTCTGAACAGGAAGTGGCAGAGAAGGGGGGGGGGGGATGGGCAAAGCTTGCTTTTAAAGGGGGCCTAGCACATGCCTTTAGAGACTGAACAACACGTGCACATAGATTATATAATGACGTACAGCTATATGACCCTGGGCTGGCTAGGCATCTGCCTGAATACTGATAACACATGTATGCAGGAGGTGTTCTTAGTGGCTACAGCTGGGGGGTAGGCCAGGTAATGCCAGGAAGTGATAACATGTCTCCTTTTGTTTACTATTTTAAAAAGTGAGTTAGGGATAACAAGTGGGGCAGGAAATGAGGGTGCTGGCTTCTTGAAACTGTTTCCTGTTGACTTTATGGGCACCAGTCATCTTTGGGGGACTTGAGAAAGCTGGGGCGCTGGCCACGTCCTGGGGTAGCTGGTTGTTTCACTGCTCTCTGGGCTTTATGGATCCAGTGTTGCTTGGACCTGGCAAGATGCTGTTCCAGGTGAATCCAAGATGACTCCCTGGAGCTCACAAGAATTCTTAAGTTTACAAAAAGAGATAAGTTTTAGACACATTAAAAAACAACCAAAGGGAATTTAAAATCCTGAGCTGTGGCTATGATAAAATAGTGGTATAGTATAATGGTAGTACTCTGCCAGAGCTAGATTAACAAACAGTTTGTCAGAATTCTGTCAGTTTGTTAGTGTTAAAGTTATGGACAGTAACATAGCAAGAAAGAGGGATCTGGAACATGTTTCATTCTTTTATATATTTTAAAACACGTTTTCCTTATCACCAATTAAGCTTTCCTATCTTCACATAAACAAATCTTAAAGCACCCATTCCTTTCCATCACCTCGGCATCACCCTGACACCCAGAAGACACAGGTGGTCGTTTGCTGAGGGCAGGCAGTAGTAAAAAAATTACATTGAAATCTATTCTGTGAGTCTCCTTTTTGAGTCTGCAGTGTGAGGTGTTTCTTACCACTGGGCACATTTGATAGTCTTTATGCTTCCAGCTCTGTGGCTAATGGTTGGTAGTCCTGTAACAACAGCTTGTAGCTGGAGTTTTCCTGCCTGCCCATAGTCAGGACAAACCTCTCTCACCTGCCAGTCCCGCAGCTGCTCAGACCCAACCAAGTAAACACACAAAGACTTATATTACTTATATACTGTATGGCCATGGCAGGCTTCTTGCTAACTGTTCTTATACCTTAAATCAACCCATTTCTGTTCATCTATAAGTTGCCACGTGGCTCGTGGCTTACCTGTATCTTAACATCTTCTCATGGCAGCGGCTGGCAGTGTCTCTCTGCCTCAGCCTTCTACTTCCCAGAATTCTCTTCTCTGTTTGTCCCACCTATACTTCCTGCCTGGATACTGGCCAGTCATCATTTTATTTATTTCCACAGCAATAGCTAATTAGTTTAATTACAGGTTTTAAATATGTCACTGGAGATACATAGAGAGGAGATGGAAGAAGCAGATTAGTAGAGATGGGAGAACAAAGAGAGGGGTCAGGAAGGAAAGTATATGAGGTTCCCAATCTGGTAAAGTTGAGTATGGTTGTAGGGTGAAGACTCATTCTTCTCGAATTGGAGACAATGTAGTTGATCTCTGGGTCCTTAAGGGAGCAGGACCCAGTTGGGGTTGCTGTGTATGAAGAAAATTTATCTTGAGGTGAGAGGGGAGGGTTTGAGGTAGAATAAGTGAATCCAATGAGGAAGGCCCTCAAGCTTAGCAGCTGTGGCGTTTACAAGAATTACCTTGAAGGGCCCTGCCATTTACAGGAAAGGGGTAAGAGGTGCTGGTCTGGAGGAGAGAGAAGGGCCTGATCCTTAATGTTGATTGGGGATGGACAGGGGTTGGCACATGGCTGGGGTAGGGAGTGGTCAGTAAAGTTCCACAGGAAAGGATGGAGATGATAGAGCAAGGGGATGAGTAGGTGATCAGGGAGAGGTGAGGGTTTGGATGGGAGGCCAGGAGTTAGAACTGGACTCCCATGCATGAGTTCGAATGGTGCAATTGAAAGGGTCGCTTGGGGAGAAAGAACTAGAGACAAGAGCTTTACCCAGTCAAGGTGAAGTTCCTCTGGCATTTTAACCTGTGTGTGTTTTTAAGGAGTGGTTAGTTCATCCTGTCTTTCCTGAGGACTGAGGGTGACATGGAATATGAAAATGACAAGGGATGCTGAGAGCTTTAGATAAGGTTTGGGAAATCTGGGAGGTGAATTCAGGACCGTTGTCTGACTAGAGGAGGCAGGGATTCCAGATCAGGGGATAATCTCCTGGAGAAGGAGGTCAGAGACTTGTTAGTGATTGGGAATACCTCCACCCAGCCTGAGAATATGTCCACTAAGACTGGAGGTACTTAACGCATCTGTCTGTCTGTGGGCATGTGGGTCAAGTTGCCAGTCAGTTCCTGAGAAGGAGCCCCTGGCATGGTGGGTGGGAAAAGGAGGGCCGTGATATCTGGAGTTAGGGTCTGACATTTGGCAAATTTTATAAGAGGCAAGTGCAAATTTTATAAGAAATGCAAGTGCTCAGGGGTGAGCTGCAGGTGGGCCTTGACAAAGTGTGACAGGGCTTGGCTATTAGGATGAAAGAGCTAGTGTAGACAGGATGGAATTTGTTGAGTGTCAGGGGGGTGATGGTGGAGATGTGGATTGTAGTGTATGGATTCCCTGCAGTGGGTGAGGTGAGTGTGGGCCTTGGAGGGCTGCTGCTCTAGCTGCCTCATTGACTCAGTTATTTCCCTTAGAGGTGATGGAGCTGTCAGTCTGATGAGACCAGCAGTGAATAATTCCTACAGCTTTGGGGAGATTGAAGGCTTTTGCATGGTCATAATTTGACCTGAGTTAGTTATGGATCCCTCTTTTGTTGTAAGAAGCCCACGCTCTTTCCAGATGGCAGTGTGGGACAGGAGGTTATGAAAAGCATATTTGGAGTCTGTGTAAACGTTTAGGGATTGTCCTTGTGCCAATTGGAAGGCACGGGTGAGGGCCATTAGCTCAGCCTGTTGGTTAGTAGTATGTGCAGGTTATGCCTGTGCTTCAACCACCCTAGTATCTGACACAATGGCATAGCCTGCTTTTCAGGCCCCCTCATGTAGAAAAAGAGCTGCCATCTGTGGACCAGGTGTAGATGGCCTGGGGAGTGTGCCCTCCTGTGTGTGTGAGGGGTGGGGCAGTAGTTCCTCTAGGGTTTCAGTGCAGGAATGAGATGGGGAGTGGTCAGTGTTGGATGGAGTAAGAAGATTTGGGAAACTGAGGGATGGGAAAGGTTGGAAGGTAAGTGTGGAGATTTGGGAAACTGAGGGCAGATTTGGGAAACTGAGGATGGGAAAGGTTGGAAGGTAAGTGTGGAGATTTGGGAAACTGAGGGAGGGAAAGATTGGAAGGTAAGTGTGGCATCTTCCACTCGTGCTGCCTGGAGAGAAGGAACCGGGAAGGAGGTAGAGTTGGTAAGACTTTATAAGTTAGGAAATGGGACAGGTTGTGGGAGGAGCAGACAGTGGTGGGTGACCCAAAGTGTAGTTTTTTTATTCACAAATGAAGAGCTCAGCAGCTGCTAAAGCATGTATGCAGGGTGCCCATTCCTGGGTGGTGAACTCTAGTTTCTTTGACACGTATGCTACAGGTGCAAAGGAAGGTCCCAGATGGTGACCTAAGAACCCAAGGGTGTATTCCTCTTCTTCTGTTACATGGAGGGAGAAGGGACAAGTTAGGTCTGGGAGATAAAGTGCTGGGGTCTAGAGGAGGGCCTGTTGGAGCTTCTGAAAGGGTTTAGTAATGGGACTGATGAGGGGTTCATGTTGGGGCCAAGGGCTGCCTCATATAGGGATGGGCAAGGAGGGTAAAAGAGGGGATCTGGAAAGGTAAGACGCCAGCTATTGCTAGAAACAGTAAAATCTCTTTAGTAGAGAGGACTGCAAGAGACTAGATTTGTGGGTTGGGATAATGTTTAGTCCCAAGTAGGTGGCCTGAGGAATGGACGGTTGGACCTTGGAAGGTGAAACTCTATAGCCCTGCTGGACAAGAAATTTAGAAGGGCAGAGGTGTTAGTTTGGCTAATTTGTAGGGACAGGTTACAAAGGAGATTTGGGGAGAGACAGAGAGTAGGTCAGAAGCTTGGGCCTGGAAAAATAAGTATGGAGAGGTGAGTGTCAGGGTCAGTCCAGGTGAAATCAAAGATATTTTGAGACTGAGTGCTGAGAGGGATAGAAAAGAAAGCATCCTAGAGATCCAGAACTAAGAAATGGGGGGTTCCTGAAGGGATAGTGAGGAGGAGTGTATAAGGGTTAGGTACCACAGGATAGAGGGTGACCACTGTACAATTAATGAGCCAGAGGTCTTGAATCAGGCGGTAGGTCCCATTAGGGTTTTTTGTTTGTTTGTTTGTTTGTTTGTTTTTTGGTTTTTTGAGACAGGGTTTCTCTGTGTAGCTTTGCTCCTTTTCTGGAGCTCACGTGGTAGCCCAGGTTGGCCTCGAACTCACGGAGATCTGCCTGGCTCTGCCTCCCGAGTGCTGGGATTAAAGGCGTGTGCCACTACCGCCCGGCCCCCATTAGGTTTCTTAACTGCAAATATAGGGATGTTAAAAGGAGAAGATGTAGGGCAAAGTAGTTTTTTTCTTAGAAGGTCAGAAATGGTAAGTCCCCTAAGGCTCTGGAGTAAGAGTAAGTACTGGGCTTGGGTAATGTACTGGGTAGGGTCCTATAATTGGACGATAATGGGGGAATGGTGTCTAGCAACAGAGAAGTTTTGGGTGTCCCAGACTTGGAGGTCCACCTGGGAGGCTGGTAGAGGAAATGATATGTTGGAACCAGTGGGTTGGGTGACTAGGAGGAGGAGGAGAGGGGCTGCTGGAGACTCTGGGGTCAGGCAAATAGGGGGAGCAAAAGAAATAGAAGCTCCCACTTTGGCTAAAAGGTCCCTTCCCAGTAAGGGCACAGGACAAGCTGATACAATCAAAAATGAATGGGTGAGAGGAATACTCCTAAAAATGCAATTGAGTGTGGGGATCTTGGATGAGCCCCCAAATGTTGTGCCCAGATTGCGACCCCCAGAAAGACCACCAAAGACGAGCATGCTGAAATGCAAAAGTTTAATTTGGGATATCCAAAAGCATATCTAAAAGCAGTAAAAGCCTAAGCAGGGACTTCATCCAATACATCCAACACTGTGGAAGCTGGAGGAAGTGCCCACCTCTCTGCAAGCTCAGTTTTTAAAGGCAAAACCCATAAGATTACATCATTTAGGGATGCTAGTATGGGTACAATTCTGATTGGCTTGCTTCTAGGGGCTTTCTAGAAATCATGGCTTAATCTTACTTCTAAGGGGTTGGTTACCCACCACCATTTCTCATTGGCTGTCCTCAGATGGGGACATTTCTATAGTCAATTACCCTGGAAACCAGGGAGGACATTCCATAGTCTGTCTGGCAGTCATTACCTCGTGACTACCTTGTGACTTTGTACTTTTTACACTTCCTGGTTTCTGGAATCTGGACTGACTGATTTCAGTAACTTGTGGCCTATTCCAGTAACTCATGGCCTGTACCTAAAAGGAGAAATTTTAGGCCTTAGTTTTAGGGTAAAAGCATTTTGGTCTTATTTCTAAGATGGCTCATTTTGGTCTCATAATTTAATAATCAAGATTTATAAATTTCTAATGTCTACTCAGGTTCACAGTAATATTTGTCTAGTTTTGTCTTTGCTTACTTTTAAGCTTTAGCTATTAGAAAAACTAAGCCATATAAGAAACTGCAATATTCTACAGTAGAATGATCCCCCAAGAAAGTACCTTTCCCAAGGTCAGGCATTTAGACAAAACCCCTCATTCTCTCAGGGGCTTGAAGAAAATTCCTGCTTGCTAAAAAGGGAGACATTCTTATCTCTGGCAAGAGGAACTTCTGGCCCTTCTACCATCATGACTGGTGCCCATTAGCTTGTCAAGGTCAATACTAGCTTCCTTAATTTCTGGTCACAAGCCGCACCCCAGTTCACATGCTCTCTTTCTCCCATTTAAGTCTTTGTGAAATTATAGAGTATAAAAAGGTGTAGCCTTTTTTCAATAAAGGGGCAGTCATCCTAATTTACCCTCAGATCATGCTGAAGAGCCCAGGAATATGGAAAATTGTTTGCCTATAGCCTATATGCATATTCTAGGGGTATTTGGGCTGATAGCTGCTTTAAACAAGCTACCCGTCCCTTTGCCCTACATTCTCCCCAGATACAGGAAAAGCAGTTAAAACAGGCTCATGGATTTGTAAACATCTTGAACACCCATCAGAGGTTGTAAATCCCAACTCCAATGGTGGAGGGGGGATGTACTCCCCAGTGATCATAAATCCTGACTCCAGGATGAACTTCCCAGAGGCTGTAAATCCTGACCCTATTAGGGTCCACGCATCACCCCACAAAAGACCACCACTTATGTCTGTAAAAGCAAGAATGTTTCTTTCTTGCTTATGGCCCCTTCTCAGGGTCACAGAGCCAGATACCTGCCTGTGGCCCTAACTAGTTAGATGTTTTTGTACCCTGCAGTGATGAAATAAAGTTGCTCTTGTTAATAGTCTTTGTTGGTCTGATTCCCATTATTTGCATAACCCCAAGACCTAACAGTGTCAGTCCCCTCCTTCCCCCACTGACTCCACATCTCCTGTTTGGGACCTGAACCCTGTTGGAACTGCCACCCACTAATAGATGGAGCCTCTTCCAAGTCTGGGTTCTTGAGGAATAAGTCTTGTTATCAAGATACAAAACAGTCCCAGTTCCCCAAGCTGTTCCATGTGCTGCCTCTTACCCTTGTCCCAGCCTGGCCACCCTGATCTTCCTTCTGTTCTCAGAGTATCACCTTACACAGCTACTCCATGACAGACTCTGGAGGGCCTGGCCTTACAAACATGGCTGTCACCCATATTGTGACCATGAACAGATGTAGTGACCTTGGGCCATTTCCTAGGCCGGGCAGTTCTGAATGAATCCACATCATTTCCTCATGACAGTGCTTCTCAGAGCGTACCTTATTGCTTTTTCCAATCCTCCAGCTTTTTGTTTTGTTTTGTTTTTATTTTTGTTTTTCAAGACAGGTTTCTCTGTGTAGCTTTGCTCCTTTCCTGAAACTCGCTTTGGAGACCAGGCTGGCCTCGAACTCACAGAGATCGGCCTGCCTCTGCCTCCCAAGTGCTGGGATTACAGGCGTGCGCCACCACCGCCCCGCCTCCTCCAGCTTTTTATAGCACTGGGAAACTGCTTGCTTAGGTGCTGGCCTGAGTAGGGCCACAAACCGCTTTGATAGCTCAATCTCTACTCTCAGGAGCCCATTACCCCCTCAGACAAAGCTAGCTCTGGCTGTTGCTGGGTGAGTGGTGTCTCTCTAGGTCATTTGAGAAGTGCTTGTTTTACTAAGTGGATCAGTGTTTTGTTTGCTGCCTGTTATGTCTTTGTGGCCCAGTTGCTCTGCATCCTGTTTCATCTGACATACAGCACTGGTATGTACTGAAGAACAACACACTACACTCAGTTTTCCTGTCCTCTTAGGCTCTGATTTGTTCAGGAATAAAGAACTCAGGCAGCTTTGCTTCTCTTGTATCCAGGTTATCAGGCTTCACAGGGCTAAGAGATGGCCACAAGTCTCTTGAGGGGCATAGGTGCAAGCATGCCTGTGAGGCCTGGTATCTTTTGTTAGCTTTGTCCAACAATGGTACAAAGCCTGGCAGCTATGAGGGCAGCAGTAGCCAGCCTGAGCAGTAATGAAGCCTGCACCCTGACAGAGGTCAGACCCTCTATTGCACCAGGCTTATGTGGAGGCACACACAAAGTCCTTTGTTCCCTGGAGCTTCATTTCTGGTAAGTAAATGTTTCTGTCCTGTCGTCCTCCCAACCAGTAGTCACATGGCAAAAGGGAGCAGAAGAGCCATGACATGGCTGTCCCAGGATGGTGTGCTGTAGCTCTGGGCTTTCATACACTTCCTTCATTTCTCATTTCCTCTACCATGAGCACCAAGGACTTCACAAACTTACAAGGAGCATTTATTTATTTATTTATTTATTTATTTAACTTGTTTCACTATGTAACCCTGCTAGTCTTGAATTCCTGTCTTCCTACCACACCCAGGCTCACAAGTGCTGGGATTATAGATAACACCACCACACCACACCTGGTGAGCTTGTATCCTATTAATTTTTCCTGGGAAGATATGGACATGTCTATTCACCCCAGATAGGGCACTTCTGACACAACAAAGAAACAGTCCCACCAAAGTCCAACCTCGTCAACTGATGAATTGATCAAGCCTACTTGGAGCATGAGTGACCCCAAAGCAGCCACATCACTGCAAAGTCTCGAATTGTGGATGGTGACCTCAAAGAAGCTACATTATGGAGTCCTACCTTCAGTTAACTTTCTACTTCCCATTTACTCTAGCATTACCCACTTGTAGCTGGGGGAGAGCAGGGACTATCAGCACCATGACCATGAAGCTGACTATCCTTGTATGATGTTCAGTTGCTATGGCTACCAGGCCAAGTTCATCTGTACTCTAAGATGGCATAATGTTATGCCCAGAAGAGAAAGTAGATACAAACTTTTCAAACAATCCAAAAATGCTAACAGTACTGTTTTTGAGACAGGCTTCACTATGCAACCTGGCCTGAAACTCAGGGACCTGCCTGCCTATGAAGCATGCGCCACCACACCCTCCTGTAAACAAGTTTTGGTGAATGTCTGATGCCTTTGGGAATCGTCCAGTTTACTAACAAGTAAAAAAACAAAACAAAGAACAACCAATAAATGTATTCTACTTAAAAGATAAGATTAAATATGGTTGGATCTGAAATGTCTCCCACAAGTTCAAGTGTTTGAATACTTGGTCCTCAGTTGGTGGTGCTGTTCTGGGAGCTAATAAAACCTTTAAAATAGGGGAACTAGCTGACTGACACCAGGCACCAAGTGGGGGAAGGTAGCTTTGAGGGTTACAGCCCAGCTGTGCTTCAGGTCCTGAGCAATGCTTCTTAATTTACTAAGATGTGAACAAGACATGTCACAAGCTCCCACTGTCAACAAGTGTTCCAGTCTCTGTAATGGACTGAATCCCCCTGAAACTGTTAAGCATTCTGTCACAACAATGAGAAAGGCAAATATGTAAGCGTATACCAAACATTACTAGCTGTCTTCTGGATGTAAAATTATGGCTGGACTCCATCCCCAACTTTTGCTAAGAGCCATATAGATGTGTGCTGCTGCAGGGAGCAGGTTTGAGGTCTAGTACTTACCAGCTGCTTTCCCAATGGTTGCTGTCCTTGATATGACTAGAGATCTGCCTTCTCTGCTTTACAGGTCATAGAGCCAGGCTAGAGCCAATGTCTACTGCTTTCCCTAGGACACAGGTACTATTGCTTGCTTGTTACGGGACTTGGTAATGCATGTCCTGGCTGCTGTTGTCAGGGCTCTAGAATGGGCAGAGGGCACCACTGTACACTGGGGGCCCTAACAGCTCTTTTCATTTCCTCTTAATCTGCCTTGTCAGGTGTGCCACATAACCCTGCAATAGGTTTCACAGTTTTGGGGTGGACACAAGTGACATAATGCAGTCACAGTACACATGTAGGATCAAGTTAAAATGGGAGCTGGGGTGATGGTACTGAGGCTGAAGAACTGCTGTGAATTTGAAGCTATATAGAGGGGATATCTCAAAACAAAAAGGTGACATGGCTTTCAGAGGCTTTTTTGGAGAGGGAGTTACTGTCAGCCTCCAAGTCCCAGCAAACACTGCACCAGCTGGGTCCAGGTCAGGATCTTCCTGCCAAGTTCTTGCTGCACTGGGTACCTATGTGGAGATATAGCAGCCGGATTTAGGTCCAAGTCTTACCAGCAGGTGGCAGTCAAGGGCATGGCTACATGCAGGCAACCTGGGCCACCAGAGTCGTCGCTCCGCAACCAGCTTTGTGAGCAAAAAAGGAAAAGCTTTTTCCTTTTAAAAAGCTAGCAGTGAAAGGCTGGACTCTACACCCAACACCTGTGCATTCCAAATCCACTACTTCCTGCTCCAACACAGGTTGCCTTCAGTAACACCCTCAGGCTTCCTGCAATCCCATACACATGCAGTCAGGGATCTACATACGTTGCCTGCCAGCACATTACTCTCTGGATCCAACACAGGGACTAGGGCTGCTAGTTCAGAAGAGGATGCTTTTGCCTGCACCTGTGACAACCAGGGGCAAGGCTGAGTGAAGAGAGAGACAAGAACTCTGTAGATATTTATTCTACTTCAAGTAACAAAACCTATGAAGTCCTGTGTTTAAATGGACAGTGATATAACACTCTGCAATACAAAATACAATGTACAGAAATTTCTATGAAGTAAACCTAAAGAAACACACTTGATTTTTATGCTTTTGCATTTAAGTTAGAAAATTTTACTTTATGTTAAAAAAAAAAAAAAAACCCTTCACATCTTATTAGATGTTGAAACTGACACTTTAATGTAATTTAACCTACTGGCATTTGGTTTATAATAGCAAATATCCCAAATTGCTATATTTTCCATGTCTTCTCAACTTAAAAAATTGTGCTATAAAGTGAAGGAAAAAATCTGTAATGTGAAAAAAAATCTGTAGTGATGTACAATGAAATAAGACTCCAAAGAACAAACGAAGCTCTCTAATTCTCTATCTGAAAAGGTAAGTTTATGAAAATATAAAAGGAACTATCAAACATATTTGCACAGTCAAATAAGTTAGCCGATCTTCTCAGCATCTTCAGAGGGGCTTTAGGACAGCAGCAGAGCAGCCTTTCATGAAGCAGTCTGTTTCACCATCCTCCTCCTCTCTTCCAGATTTGGTACAACGTTGCCCTGTCCCAGTGAGAAGCTTCCAAACCCATCCTGTCTGGGGTCTGTGACTCTGCAGAGAGCTACTCAGAGGACAGCATTGGGCAATGCTTTTTCGGATTGACTCCTGCCTCTTCCCTCTTAAGCTACTCTGAACTGCTTTGCTTCTTTCTTTAGGCTGATAAATTTGAACATTTAAAAATAAATTGTTATTTAAAATGTAACAATTTTCACTAGGATGGATTACTTCTAATTATGTTCTGAAAAAAACTTCTAAAGTGATGCATTGTGGGGAGCCAGGCCTAGGAAGACTGTTCTCCCACCATAGCAAGCATACCCCCAGCTCACCCCTCAACAGTGCTCTCTTTCCAGGACAGCACTGAGCCCCTGACAGGTCTGGGTATCTGGAAGCAGAGATGGCAGCACAGGAAAGCTAGCTCTACAGTCCACTGAAATTCCCTTAAAACTTACACCAGTCAAGTTATTGGAAAAGATAACTTTATAATCTGAAAAAAAGCAATATGCTTTTGTAGATATTTTCCCATTTCTGTAATTTTAAATGGAAATATTAAGTTATTAAAAAAAACATCAGAATTGTAAAGTTGGGAAATTTTGTAACAAACCATTATACACAAAATTACAGTAATTCCTGAAGTCCAGAATATTATATCCTGCATCTAAGTTCATAGCTATTTCAAAAACTCTTTGCTCAACACATTTTATGCACTTGGCTTTTAAAGGGGTCTTTGCCAGGCTGAGCCTATATTAACAATAGCTGACACGAGGTCTTTGTCCTCACCAGCCCCGAGTGCAATGGCCTCTAGGCCTGGGCTGCGGCAGGGCCCCCATCTGAGGTCCTGGCCTCAGACTTCAGGTCCCGAGGGCTCTCTCTGCTCTTGCTGCGATCCTTCCGGTCCCGGTCCCGGTCCCGGTCCCGGTCCCTGTCTCGGGCTCTCTCACGGTCCCTGTCTCGGTCTCTGCTCCGGGACCTGTCACGGTCTCGCCGCCTTTCCCGGTCACGGTCACGATTCCTGCTTCTCTCGCGGTTCCGGTCCCACTCCTTAGCCCGGTCGGTGTCTCGCTCCCTGTCCCTGTTGGAGCTCCTATCCCTGCCTTTGTCCCACTCCCGATGCCGGTCCCACTCCCGGCTCCTCTCCCAGTCTCTTTCTCGACTCCAGTTTCTGCCTCTCTCTCGCTCTCGCCTCCGATCCTCAAATGCCCGGCCCTGCCGATTCTCCAACCCTGGAGCTTCAGGCTCATCCAGAGGCTTTTCTTTAGGTCCTGCTTCAAACCGCTCCCTCTGTCTCCCTTCAAAAGCCAGGTTCCTATACTCATGGCCTTTGCCTTCTCGGAACTCCGATGTGGCCCACTGCCCGTCAGCCTCAGGGCCCTGCCCAGGCCCAGCACTGGAGGGCAGGCTAGTGGCTGGGCCTGCCTCATCCCATCGGTCCTTCCTATGCTGAGGAGGGTGGCTTGGTAGCTCCAGCAGGGGCCGAGGGGGAGGCTTCACAGGCTGTGAAGACGGGCCTTGAAAGTGAAATCGAGAAGGTGGCTGTTCATTTTTCTCAACAAAGGGTGCAGGCCCCCTTGGTCCTCCATATGGCAGAGGAGCCGCTGCCCTCTGACCTGCAAACCGTGGCGGTGAGTTCACCCTCTGCTCTTCGAACTGCTGGGGCTGAACACCCCGGGGGCCAGGCATGAAACCTGGTGCTTGGCCCCTTGGCCCTTCAAATTGGCCAGGGTGAGGGCCCCGGGAAGTTTCGAACTGACTAGGATGGGGCCCACGTGGGCCCACAAAATGGCCAGGAGGTGGTCCCCTTTGGCCCCCAAACTGAGATGGTGGAGGTCCTCCACGGGGCCCTTTCATCTGAGTCAGCAATGGCCGTCTCTGGCCTCCAAACTGGAAGGGTGCCCTGTTACCCATGAACTGGGCTTGATCTGGTCCTTCACATTGAGCAGGGGCACCTGTCATCTCGTTGTATGGAGTGTCCTGGAATTCCCTCTTCTCCCCATGTGGATCTTTGCGTTCTTCAAATTGAGCGGGTGCCCCTCCTCTGGGCCCACCAAGATAAGAAGGTGAGAGTCCCCTGTTGTCCCCATAGGGAGGTGGTCCATGTTGCCCAGAGAATAAGGAAGGGATTGGTGGCTTCTGAACCCCAAATCTGGCAGGTGGAGGGCCTCTTGGTCCATCATTGTTAGGAACAATAGTCTCTTCTGAAAATGGAGGGACTGGCCCCCTAGGTCCTGGGAAACTAGGGCCATGATGTCCTGACATCCCAAAATTGCGTGGTAAAGGTTCACGCTGGCCAGGAAACTGGGGCTGAGGGCCTCCGCCCCTCTGCCCAGGTTGGGGGAATGGAGTAGTGCCCTCACCAGGCCTGAGCTGTGGCTCTCTGCTGTCCTCAGTATCAGCTACTGGGCTATCACTCTTCCCAGCAGACTGAGCACCCCGAGGGTCCTCGTATTGGGATGAGCCAAGAGATGTTTCCTTAGACAGAAACACGGGCCCTGGAAAAGGCTCCCTGGCCCCAGAACTAAAATTCTGTGCTTCAGGTTGCAAAGGGAAGCTGGGTGAAAAGGTGGTGCTAGGGGGTGTGGGCAGCAGCACTCTGCGGGGTGCGGCTGGCCTGGCTGTGCCATCACCAGCAGTAAAGTGACTGCTGTCCAGGGGCAATGAGACAGGGTTACCAGGGTGCTCACACTTCTGGATATCATGTTCGGTTCTCAACACAGCATTTTCACCCGTAGCCCAGGGGTTAGCCACTGACTCCTTGGCTTCGGGAGTCAGCCCAGGGCCCTGGACTACTGCAGTCCCAGCAGCAGGAGTCTCCCTGGCAGGCAGGGTGCCTTGTGAGCCAGGTGTGCTTCCCGTGGAGGCCCTGGGAAGAGGTTCGTTCTCAATGTTCTCAGCAGCCAGCCTCCTGGCCTGCCTTGGATCCCTACTCTGTCTCGAGTCTAAATTGTGGTTGGCACCCAGGGCTCCATGACTTGGGTCAGGGGCCTGCTGCTCCTGAGAGAACAGGTCTGTCTTGGCCAGGGAAGACTTGGGAGGTGGTGACATCAATGCATCTGACACAGAGAAGTGTGCCATGGAGACACCAACAGCAGCCCTCTGCTGCCTAAGGGCTTCTTCTTGCTCCTCCAGCTGCCTCTTTTGCTCTTCAATCTGCTTATTTAGCTCTTCTAACATTTTCTGTTGCTCTACTAGAGAGGCATTAGTGGCATCGGTGGTAAAGTCAGCAGGCCTCTCCGTGGAGCTGACTTTCACACACATCCGATTGGGCAGGTCATCAATGGTCACTTTAGCTTCTTCTAAGATGGTCTCATCTTCTGGATCATAAGCCACCTCTTCCTTCTCAGCTGTCTCAGGGGCATTTTCCACGTCATGGTGCCTCCCTGGCTCTGTAAGCAGGGTATGAAAGGCACGTTCAGGGTTGTACTCTTCTTCTGGATCATAGGGCCTGTCATCTTCTTCCTCTTCCTCCACAGCCTTGTCTTTTGAGAACTGACCGAACTGTTGAACAATTGGATCCAACAAAGGAGCTGCTGACATGGCATCCTCCCCCTTGGCCTTGGAATCCTGATGTGGAGACAGGGTAGATCCAACAGATTCTTTGGTGGAGGGTTCAAATGATTTCTTTTTCCCAAACAGAGTCTGCAGAATGTGCTCCAGAGGCGAAGCTGTTTTTGAAGTAGCAGAAATGACAGGGGAAGCTGTAGTGGTGATCACTGCTGATGTGGTGGGTGCAGTGACAGTGCTGGTGGACCCTGGCTTGAGGGATGACAGTATTTTCAGTACTGGGGGTTCAGGAAGAGGAGGAGGGGGTGGAGGAGAACCAGGGGGTGTAGTGCTGTTGGCAGCTGTATCTGCAGAGTGCAGATGGTACTTGGGAGGCTTCTTCTCAGATGACAAAGCTGTAGTTACTTTGGGATAGACTGAAGTTTCTACTTCTTCCTGTTGGACTCGGATCCGCTTTTCATCTGTCTTGTCTAACTCTCCAGCACTTGAAGGACGTTTGACTTTCTGACATATTACTAGCCCAAGAATTATATTTGGACGTGGTGATTCAAGACCTAGAAAACAAAATTTTTTACAAATTTTAGAATCTAAGCCTAGCTTTCACCCTTCAGAGGTAACTTTCACTGATGGGGAACTTCAATAGGCAGAGGAAGAAACTCTGTGGTAAGATAAAATCCCAAGTTTAAGAAGCTTATTATAGAAGGCCAAGGGATTGGAGTCTTTGAATGTACCATCATACCCACCTAGTAGTCTGAAAGGGACCCATGACAGATTAGCACCCCATCAGAAACCACAAAACAAGAACTCAAGTCATGAGCAAACCTATCTCACATTAGAATTTATGCTATGTCTTTCCAGTTGCTAAAATGCCAAAGCTATAGAAGAGGTGAGAGAGACAGGCAGCTACTGGCTGTTGGAACATTTGACTGGGAGGGTTGGCAAACAATGTTTTTTTGAGATAGGGTTTTGTGTAGCCCTGGATGTCCTAGAACTCATTCTGTAGACCAGACTAGCCTTGAACTCACAAAGATCTGCCTATTCCTGCCTCCTGAGGGCAAAATGTTTTAAAAGTCTCAGCTATGCTCTCCCATTCACCTCCACTGCACATCAGGAGACAGCAGCCCCCTTTTAGCTTTAACATATGAGCTGCATATGTTAAATATACTAAGCTGGCATATAGTTAGGGACCAATTAAATTCAAGCTATAATAACCAATGACAGTGAATTTAGTGTTTGGTGTCAGAACTATAGTAATGAGAAAACAAAGCTCAATTTAAAACAAAATTCGTTGACATTCATGTATCACATTTCTACTAAGCTGTGAATGAATGGTAGGCACAGGGCATTTGCAAATGGTGGTAAAGCACATACCCCAGGGAGGAAGCCCTAGGGAGATTCGGGGCACACTGCTTTTAAAGGCAAGGACCTCTCTAAAACAGTGTGGCAAACCGTCTTGGGAGTGCAGGCAGTGTCCTAAGTGCTGCTTCCCACTCCTCAGTGTGGAACAAAGCAAGAATGGAAGTCCAGGTCACAAAACTTGTAACTTGGAGCAGCAGGAGAGAGTGACATGGCGTCAAGAGTACAAATGCAAAATGAAACAAGCTGTCTACTTGACCATACTGTTCAACTCACTGTTTTAAAAATACATTCATATTATAATCTTTATGCAATTAAATCACTATCAAAGATTTTACTTGTGTTTCAAGCTACTGTAAACAATTGCTTTTAGACAATGTAATGTTAGTTCTAAGGGTGTTATAATTCCTAAATTCCAGTAAGGCTTACTGGGCCAGCCACTGAGAGCTGGCTACCCAGCCCCCACACCTAGCCCTCCTCCCACCTCCAGGAATCTGAGCCATCCTACTGTTTCCTGGAGGGATATACAAAAACTGAGATAGGGCTGTAATTGCCTAGTGTATCAGAGAAAGAGCTAGGCAGTAGAAAAAAATAAAATAAACCCCCTAAAAAACCTAGAGAGCAGGCAGATCCTACTGAACACTCAGAATGTGTGAAGGCAAGTTCTTTATCTAAGAAGAAACTAAGAGAATTTTAAACTTAAAACAGGAGTTGCTATTTACTTCCTGGGTATTATATGGCTTGTTAAGATCTATAGTTTGGACTAATTGTTAAACCAATTTTTTTTTTTTTTTTTTTTTTTTAGCCTTCTGGACAAATCTGTATAAAATGGCTAGAGCTTACAAGTTTAAATTATGAAAACTTTTTGGAACATTTGGGCCTCAAGTTTTATTGGACAGCTCTGTAAGCCAGGCCTTTTCTAGAATCTGACACTAGGAGGCTGGCTGGGGATGTGAGGTTGTGGGTTGTGGAGGGACATGGTGCTAAGGGCTGGAGGCCCTGGTATGAAGGGGCAGGGTAGGCAGCTTAATGTGGACCACTAGTCCTCCAGAGGGGGTTATATCGCCTCATTCTAGGAAGGACTTCCAGACCACCAAGTGCAGGTGATGGGCCCTCCACTGCAACCAAGACTCAGAACAGGGTCCAGGGTATTCATTGGAATTAATATGTCCCACCACAGCAGGATGCTCCAGCAATCATAGTAAGCTGGTAGTTGTGTTAGTGTTTATGGTGGTTTTGAGCACAGCAGGCTGCCTAGAATGGCATCTTACCAGCAGCTGTTTCTAATCACCTGGCCATCCTGTATGCATACTGCAGGGCTCCACACACTGGTCCAATTTCTGGCTAACCTCCCCCAGAATGCACAGCCCTGTCCTGAAACAACCCCTATTGCCTGCTTCATGTATACCTACAACTACATAAAGACCCACAGGGAACGGTGGCTCATATGTATTATCTGCTCAGGAGTCTGAGAGCAGGAAGATCTCCATGAGTTCAAGGTCAACTTAGATTATATGGTGACTTCCAGGCCAGCCTGGGCCAAAACCAAACAAGAAAAAACAAACAAACAAAAAACAAAACCCAACCCAACTGGAAGCAGCAGCATCTTGTGAATAATCAAATTCAATTATCTGTCTTGGGCCTTGGAAATATCTTCACTGAGGAGTGAGGGCCATGTCCCAAAGTTAATGATGCTGCTCCATTATGTATACAAGATATGCCATAGAAGAGGAAATGTTAATGAAGGTCAAAGGCCCCAAGCCCCCATCTCTACCCCACACCTCCAGGAGGGGCAGTGGAGATCCAGGTTTCTTGGGGTTCAATTTCCAGGCTTGCTGCATTTCATCAGCCATTAGGTTAAGAATTCAGCTCCCCAGAGTGTGGGATGTATGGCCTGAGAAGCAATGGTCACCCCAGCTGAAGTGCAGATGGGGGGGGGGGTCCACAAAAGCCAGCACTAGACAGGATGGCAGTCACTTACTCATCACCCTCTTTGGGACTTTTATGAGGCTGTCAATTCACACAACTACACAAAACAAGCACTGGGAGACTGACATACCAGATGCAGTTAAAATGTGCTGTTCAACTAGAAGGGAAACATTGTTTAATGTGTATGAAAGCAAGCCCTTTAAGCTCCACATCTGTCCTTGTTTTCAAGGTGCAAATGTCTTTCTAGCCCTTGGACTCAGTGGTATCAGACAGGAAGAGAAACCAGACAAGGGTGCACCTGAAGAAGTGTGCTAGTTAATCTCTCAGGACCTGTATCTAGACGTGTTATCAACAGAGTCTGAAGATGTGGCTGAAGACAACCACCCGCTTCTACAGACAGTGGGGAGGTGGTGCATGTTAGTGTTCCCGTTTATTAACAGAATCACCCCAAAGTAGATTCCCACTGACCTCACACCTATCAAATTGACATCTCTATTCCCAAATCTAACAGTATGTTCAACATGTTCAAGATGAGAACCTTTTTATGGTTTGAATCTGTCAAAACAAAATGTGCACGCCTGCTGGATCAGAAACTGTGTATGACTTGGACACACTTGGCAAATATGAGGGGAACTGTATACTCCCCAACCCACCTGGCACACACACACTCACGCACATGTCCTCCCTCCTCGACAGACGCTGTAAGACCAGGGTAAAGCCACTGCACCCTGTGCATGCTTGGGGTAACAAGGTGCTGTCCATCTTCTTCCAGGTTCCCAAGTACAAAGGACACCACGGAGCATGCCAGTCTGCATGCTCTCTGCTGTGCACCATTTGGCAGGATACTGGGAGCCCTTGTACTACCAGAAGAGAGTTATGTTGGCTTACAAGGAGCAGAGGTAGACCTAGGGCAAGTGGCCTTAGCTACCACATGGTTCCAAGTCAAACAAACAATGACCAGTTTCCATGACATATTTTTATTGATTTAGATAGACAAAGTAGTACATTCCATTCAATACTGTATTTGACTTTGATTACAGTTTCTGTGCAAAGCTTTGATACACACACACAAGAAAACTGGAGTGCTTACCTGCTAATATTTCAAAGCATAAAACTTTTCCAGCTAATTGAACTGTTTAAAGAAAACACAAAGACACTGGTGTGTAACACTTCCTGAGGAATGTGTTCTATGTGTAGAGGCATGCCCTTCCCCTCAGAGCCCCTGAGGGTGATTTGGGGAGGAGACTGACTGCATGCTGAATACAACAGGGAGTACAACAGGCACCAACTGACACCAAACAAAGTGCCCTTGGTTTTCTCCAGCCTGGCAGTGGGCCCTGATGAATATATTGGTGGGTACATTGGTTTCAGACTCAGTGTTGTCAGGGCCAAGTAGAATGCAAGGGTTCCCTGTAACTAAACTAGTCTCACTCCCTTGACTAAGGCCACAAGCCATCTGAGAACCTGTTGGTGGCTTTAAGATAGCATCTAAACTAGTGTGGAGAAGATGGACAGCGGAGTCAGAGAGACCTAGGTTTTTTAGCTATCCTTTGAAATAATCAAAAGGTATAATCTAGGTATAAACATCAGTGTCTGATAGACTAAGACCAGACAGCATTCTTGTAGAAAACCATTAAAAAGCACAAGGACACTAGAGTCATTAAGAAACCCAGCAGCTCTGGATGTACTGACTGGGTATGTGAAACACATATGCTAGGCCAAGAACCAAATGCTGGCTGTAAGTGTTCTGAAGGTGTAGCCTAAGTACTTTTGAGGTCTCATCATCCTTCAAAGTAAGAACAGAGCTCAAGAAGCCAATGTCTGAAAATCTTTGGCTCTGAGTTCAGTTGGAGAGGACCACCTGTGGTTCCATGTGTAGAAAATGGGGTACATAGACAAGTGGGTCACTTTCCTGCAAGGCCATCTCTACTCCTATCATGATCAGATTCTGAACACACACTACATAGGGCTGACTCTGGTCATGAGGACATGTTAGCCCCTGCTATGAGGACAGCGCTGCACCATTCACAGTCAAGGCAAAGCCTTTGGATTGAAAGGCTTTGGGTATGCAGACCCAAGCCCCAGTAATTTCCTAGGTATGTGACCCCCAGCTTGCTGGGCAGCTGGTACTCAGACGGGGCCATTGGTCAGCTGAGGGGGACAGAGCTACTACCTGTAGATGGCCCAAAGTGTCCAGAGCTTCTAGGAAGATTACATGCTATAAGGACAGGGAAAAACAAGCCAGGAACAAGGCTCCAGCCCAGCTGCACACACATATAGAGCACACGCACACGTGTACACACACACACACACACACACACACACACACACACACACGCACACACGCACACACGTACACACCCCTACACCTAGAAAATGCCAAGTCAAGCCATCAGTACATAGGTCCAGCCACAAGCCTGGCCTAGGCCAAGGCTGTTTGCACTGACAGTGTGCAAATACCACACACATGTAACTGTGGCAATGGTATAATTAAAAACTATATTTCAGTCCTTAAGTTAAAAAAAAAAAAAAACTTTAGAAGTTTATGGGTAGTATTTTGTTACTTTTCTAAATTCTTATTTTAGCAAGACACATTTATGATGTACTGTGGAGGGAACCTATCTTTTGAGTGTGCCCTTCAGTGTCATGGCCTCAACAAGTGTGCCCTTCTACTTGGGCAGCCACTGAATGTGAGTCTGGGTGGTCAGTGTCCATCTCTTAATGGACCCGTCATCTTAGAAGCACAGTGTGGCCTTGCCCTGTCCCAGCTGGCTATTCTACAACTCTGAACCCAGATGACTGTGCAGCCACAATTGATGGTGCCATTCCTGTGGCAGTTTCCTCCTGGGAACCTTATCCAAGTTCTATTTGGTTAAGGGTCCCATGTACCCCAATGCCCACGTACTCTGCAAGCTCCATGTACTCCCAACAGTCTGTTCTCATTTGGCAATGCTGAGAAGGAGATGGGGTAGAGAGAATATAAATGATGAAGTGCTGCTTTTGTTTTTAAGTAAACTGGAGGTAAGAGATATAACTCACACTTCTGCAATAAATGGTGTACTTTTCCACCTGAGAGGAGGGTGTCCAGGGGCAATACCTACCCTCACTACAAACACCACCTGTGGACACTAACTCCTAACCGCCAGCTGAGACATCTAAGCAACCGGCCGCTCTTCAAACAGGTGCCAAGGGTCAGCAGCTTCTGGATCTTCACTTCCAGGAGAACTGGATACCTTTCCCCATGGTCATGGAATATGCTGGCCAGAGCTCTTCACATGGCTGTCATCGAACACTTCCAGGGCACTTCCTGCCATCCACAGTGGCAGTTTTGTTTTTTTGTTTTTTGTTTTTTAATCCCCAATATGGCTTCACAGAACACACTAAAACACTTTGCTTTTGAAATGTGCTGAGCACTAAAATCACCTATTGCATCGTGCCCATTAACATTTGACCCCTGAATTATGACACCGACCAATACCTTAATGTGCACATATTTTGAAACTGCAGGCACAGGAAACCCATGCCATGAACTAGGAACAGGCTGTAGTTGGCAGTGCTTTGGGCAATGGGCTTTGGCCTTTAGCATCCCAGCAAGTTTAGGTGTAGTGCAAGTAGTGTGGAATAACAGGGCTTTGGGCATGCATCAGCTACCTCTATGACAGTATTTTAAAGAATATTTAGCACATGTCAAACCCACTGGCTTTTAGGTTAAGACTAATCCTCTGGGGACATAATGACCAAAGAGACCAATTTAGGAACCTAGTGCAAATTCCCTAATTGAAGCCATGAAAACTCCTTGAAGGCACTTAGCAGAGTTGGACATCACTGGACCAGACCCCTCCATGTCATCTGAACCCCAGTTTGTGTTTCTTTATAGGTAATCTGCTAAGCAATGTTTCAATAGGAAAGAGCAAATCTAGATAGTTTGAAAAGATAAAAGAACTTACTATAATATGTGCAGTGACCGAAAAGCAGTCATTTTGAGATGCTTCTCTAATGATACTGTTACAGGACCCCTTAGGAATCAGGTCCTGTGGAGAAGCACCTTAGAATGGAAGAGGCCAGCTCACTTTGAGCATAGTGGCAACAGTAACAGCATCCCTCTTTCTAGAGTATAAGGCACCCTGGATCCAGGCAAGCCCTGTCTTTCCTCTGGGTCTGGTTCTTGATAGTGGCATTTGAACAGCTTCCTGGTCTGAGGCAGCAAACAATTTGGTTGTAAGTACTTAGTCAATTTTCACAAGAACTGAGATAAGTTTTAGAGCCATGTGCCCACATCTCAGAGAACAGATTCTCCTGCCATGCATGGTTTCACTGGTTGTCCTAATCTAGTTCCTTAGAGTTTAGGCCAGGTGGCAGATGTCCCTGTGACAACCTGATGTCAGTGTAGAGGACTATGTGAGGACTGGCTGTGCCTATACCTCCCAGAAACTGGGTGCTTACCTGGGCCCTCAAAGGGCAAGAGTTTGGATGGCACAGGGTCCTTAGCACTCAGTGGAATCAGGTACAGGTCCTTGACATGCCTGTTGTTATTAGCTACAACCCCAAAGCGGCCACGGCTGCTAAAATAGGAGTAGAGAGAGATGTAGGCAACTTCCTCCTCCTCTGTGGCGGGGTGGAAGCGGATCAGACAGAGCTCCTGTAAGGCAAACAGAGCACAGGGAAGCATGCACCTGAGCTGCCCTGAACAGCCCTC
Organism: Onychomys torridus; assembly: GCF_903995425.1. Taxonomy (NCBI): domain Eukaryota; kingdom Metazoa; phylum Chordata; class Mammalia; order Rodentia; family Cricetidae; genus Onychomys; species Onychomys torridus. The sequence goes on from NC_050446.1 coordinate 136,362,946, forward strand.
CTTCAGATGCAGACCCGAAGACACACTGCCTAGCAGTTCTGACTGTCAGATCTATTGCCTACACTTACATCAAGGGTAAAAAACAAAGGTTCTGGTTCGACTGGTGGGCTAAAACCACCTCCACTCCCAGGACCTTCAGTGAGCCACTGTGTATAGTTGTCAGCTTAGGTGTCTGACACCAAGTAAGCTTCCACTCTTCATGTGACGGGTTCACAGCACACAGGACACACCAGCAGCAGGAGCCATCTGGGTGTCTCCACACTAGAAAGCCAGTCTGAATGCTTTACCTCCTCTTGTGAGCACAGTCCAAACTACGGACCACTTTCAAAATAAACCTCACACACTTCACCTGCAGCTGACTTGAGGATTTTAGGAAGCCTAAGCCTGTGTATGAAGTAACACAGTGTGCCTGAGCCAGGACACCTCCAAGTTCTTACCTTCTTTTCCCTTAGTCATGAAAGAGGGAAGCAAAGCCTGTGTATTTACTAAAATTTGAATGCATTCACACCATTATGATCAATTAGAAACAAACTCCTATCGCTACTAGTCAAGTATACCTTTACATGTTTATGTACTTATAAACATTTTCAACATCTAGTAAGTTATAGGCTGATGTTTCAAGCCTTAGCCCAATAAAATGGGAAGTTAAAACAAAAATTAAGCAAACACAATTTCCCACTGTTGCAGAGACCACACTGTGAGCAGGTACCTTGGACACCGATGACTTGAGCTTGCCAACATAATCCCAAACTGTCTTTGGGGCAATCCTTCCACCGATGTGGATGGTGTCAGGCAAATCCTACAGAAGAAGAACACGAAGTCAACATCAGAAGCTGCAGTCTTTAGAGATTGACACAATTAATTCCAAAACACTAGATCACACAGTAAAGCCATCACTGTAGCTAGAGTTTTCCTGGTCCTGCCTGGCCCACGGTCAGAACAAATCTCTCTCACCCACCAGTCCCACAGCTGCTCAGACCCAACCAAGTAAACACACAGAGACTTATATTGCTTATATACAGAACATCCCACAGCACATCACCACTTTAGAAAGTGTCACCTAAAGCCAGAATAAGAGACAACTACTTCTTCCCAAGGATATTATGTTCCGAAACTGAGGCAGGTCACATATGTGGAAATAACCCACCTAAGCAGGGAACTGGGATGCCTGACTTCTGATCCACATTTATGTCTTTGGCCATACAATATAAGAGCAGCATGAATCTGATTTCTCCAAGACACACCAACATGCTCACATACCCAGAAGAGAAGGAGAAAGGGGAGAAGAAAGAGGGGGGTGGGGAATTTCTTGGTTCTAACCTCACTGAGATAATCCAAACACCCAGAGACAGGATATGCCTTAGTGACAAATTTTGCTACACTCTGCATATTAATAAATCCTTTCCAAATCGTGCTGAGTCGAGACAAGAAGAGGGTTGTATCTCCTTCTGGTGGGGATCGTGATTCTGAAATGCTGTGAAACCAAACCATAAAAAAAGGTCACTTTCTTTTTGTACAATGGATAATTCGAAGTATGGCAACTTAATACTTGGGAGCAAAAGAGATCCCCAAGGTTGGTGGCTTTCCTTACCAAGCAACTATTTAAGTCATAATGATTTAGAGATTTGGTCAAGAAAATAAGTTGATCAGGAACAAATAAGAATGGCCATAAGTTAAAAACTTCATACTCAAGACCTGAATGACCCCAAATTAATAATTAGGCATCCAAGAAATGGAGCATTTCTAAGATAATAAAGCCAGGTTTCTGATCAATGTAATCACTACCTTTCCTCGTCAGTCTAAAGCAAGAGTTTGAGGTTTTCTCAGACCCCATCCTAAAAACACACCTCGTATTTGGTGATGGTGGTATTGACAGGTATCTTGAGTCAGGAGAGGAGGATGGCTTAGCCAGTATGGACTTAGGCACCACTGCAGGAGTCAAAGCAGGCTTTAGTATGTCCAGTTTGGTTTCTGGTGTGTGGGAGTTGTCCAGGTGGGCTGCCATGGAGGCTGTGACTGTGCATGACCCACTCAGGGCGGTCCTGGGATCTCGGCCAGACACTGTGACTGTGGTAACCACCCCACTCCCACCAGAGGCAGAGCAGGAAGAGAGGCCATCCAGTGGGGAGGGCTCAGGATGGCCATCACCTGGAGGCCCAGGGAAACATTTTCTCTCCTGGTTCAGACTAGATATACTCTCCAGTTCTGGCTCAGAGGCATTTTCAGTCAGTGTCTCTGCAATTCCTTCATCAGCAGTGTTAGAAACTGGATCAGATGGAGGGCTGTCATGCCTGGGCTTCAAGTCTTCTTTCTTAGCAGAAGCTGAAAGCTTTTGCTTTTTAGGAGCTGGTTCATCCTCCGATGACGGAACCTGACCTGAAGAGTATGAGGTATGAGAAGGACGCATTCAAGAGCACAGCTCCATCACAAGTAGGGAATGGTTTCTTACATTAATCAAAAGCAACTGAGGCACAGCTACATACACACCAGAAAAGCACTCTGTCTAAATGTGGCTTGAATACTGCTACATTTAGAAGAGTAATTTTAAACAAAATCCAATTTAGTCTCATTTTCCAAAGTTTCAGGCCCTAGATTATGCTCACCTGTACATATTTTACAGTTTAAATCAAAAAGATGAGCCCGATGCTGACTTGTCGTATCCTTTAGCATGCTGCTGAAGACATCGAGAAGAGGCGTCATGCTCTTTTCAGGCGCAGCTCTTACTGATTCTTGTTGTTCCTACAATTGAAATCAAGTAGGTCTTGCTTTTGTCGTTTTCTTGAGACAATGTCTTGAAATGTATGTAGCAGATGATGACCCTGAAACTCCTGAACCTCCTGCTTCCATCCAGCGCAGTGTTCGCAGCCTTCCTTTATGCTGCCACCCGTTAATACCTTCTCTCCTGCTGTGGTGACCCTCAACTCTAAAGTTTTTTGTTGGTACTTAACTATAATTTTGTTACTGTTATGAATTCTAATGTAAATGTCTGATATGCAGGCCATTTGATATGTGATCCTTGTGAAAGGATCATTCTACCCTCAAAGAGCTCACAACCCACAGGTTGAGAACCACTGATCTTGAATAGAAAGTGCTGGGATTACAGGTTAAGTGCTAACATGCTTGGCTCAAATAGCTAATTTCCTTTCCAAAATCCAATCCATCTCTAAGTTAATAGCACAAATGGCAAAGAACCAATGGAGAGCCAAGTGTGCTGCCTGGAGGTGGAAGCAGGTGGATCTCTGAGTTCAGGGCCACCCAGGTCTACAGAATAAGTTCCAAAAAACAAAACAAAAAACAAGACAAAACAAGACAAAACAAAACAAAACAAAAAAAAAAAAAGGAGAAAAAGCCCACCAAGACAGGTCTATAATCCCCCCAATTCCAGAGGTAAAAGTTTTAGGCCAGACAGAAAAGTTGCATCAAAAACTAAAAGAACCCAAATTATCCCAACAAATAGCAGCACTTGGAAGACACTGCACCATGCATGCATATACACTTGTTTAAAGGTCAATGACTTGCTCAGCGTCTTAGGACACCTGAAAGCAGTTAAGAGATGTTAGTCTTAGTCTCCGTGCAAACACTGGACACCCCAAATGCTCACTTCTGAATCTGACACCGGTGGAGAATCTTCCATGTCAGGAATAGGTTCTGGCTTAGCAGTGTTCTTCTTGCTTTCATTAAGCAACTTAGTCCTGGACTCTATCACCTACAATAAGGAAGATAAAAATGAAGGCTTTAGCTGTTGGTTCCATGGAGAAATAATATCCATCCATCCTACGAATAGCTTATTAATGAGTCTAGAAAAATGAAACCTCCAGGGTCTCAGACAACCATCCTCAACACTCACCGATTTTGTAGGCTTCTCTGTCCACATGGAAAGTTCTTTAGACACAAGTTCTTCAGGCTTCATTCTGACAAGTTTTGCCAAGGAGATTTCTTCTCGAAGAACTCGATGGAAGAGCCCCTATTTTTTTAAAAAAAAAAAAAAAAAGCACGTTTTATTTCCTCATCCATAAACCTTTAGTGTTATCCTTTGCTCTGGATCAATATGAAGAAACAAAGCAGCACAACAGAAATCAGATGGACCCTGAATACTCCAAGAACTCAACCACACACCCTGCAGAGTGCTCTCTCCACCTACATGCAGCAGCCTCTTTGGAGTAGGCAATAGTAAATCTGAGAGAAGACTTCAAGGCCATCTGCAGATTCTATGCCTTCTCGGGATCACAACTCATATACACAACCTGGAATATAGGTTAAAAAGTTGGAAGCCAGGACAGAGAGGTGGCACATACCTGGGAAGCAGAAGCACAAGACTGCTTCAAAAATAGTATTTAGAAGGCCAGACTGTACACACCTTTAATCCTAGCACTGGGATTTGAGTTTGAGGCCAACCAGAGAGCTACATAGTGAGACCCTGCTCTACCCCCACCCCCTACCCCCTGCAAAAGTTAGAAATAAAGGCAGGAATATATCACTTCTACCATGGAATTGCAGACCATGGCAATGTAGCCAAGACACTTGATTCTTGTTCCAAAATACAGGGACTGTGTGTTCAGAGTCTAGAGATCATAAACAGCCCCAGCAGCAGAAAGCGAGTCACCATGCTAGGCAAGGCTGAGAACCGCAAGGGGTGGCCCATATCACGTGGCTGAGGAAGAAAGGTAAGGCAGAAAAGGTTGCCTGATCCCAGATGTGGCGGCACACACCTTTAATCCCAGCACTTCTTACGCAGAAGCAAGTGGATCTCTTAAGAGTTTGAGGCCAGCCTGGTCTACAAAGCAAGACCCAGGCCAGCTAAAGATACGGCAAGATGTTGTCCCAAAAACAAAAACAACAATAAAAAAACAACAAAGGTCCACCAGACATGCCTGAAAATTGGGATGAAAAACTTTAATCTTAGGGTGGTGGACATGTGATTTGGAGAGGGGTTATAAAATCTGTTTAACTCCAATTCTGGCAGAGAAAATGATGACCCACAAAGACAGAAAGGACACTCCAAATGCTATTTGGTATGTCACTGTAAAGCTAAAGAAATGAATGTAGGGCTCTGTTCTGGGTCAAGAAGTCTCAACACCTAGTTGGGGGCACACAGACCTGATTCTTAGGATCCTTAAGGTTGAACATGATGCTGCGATATTTGCTCTTATAACGATTATCAGTAACCTGGAACAAGTTAAACATCTCCTTCTCAATGTGGAGGGCAATTTTTCCTACTTCATTTTCTGTCATTATTAAGTCATCGCTGTCATTGACTCTGAATAGAATGAAAAGAGGAATTACATAAACTGGGGGCACTTGCCTAGTGAGGAAATCCAGAATACTATCATCAATGCTATATCTGCAAGAGTGACATGTACAATGGCCCACCTTTTCCACAAAATCTCTTTCAAGGAGCGTCTTATATTTTGCCGAATTTGTGAATTGGGCTGTGATGGGGCTGGGCTCACAGGCCCAAGACGTCCTGGGGCTGGAGAGGCTGCAGGGACATTGGCAGACATTGGCTTCCTGATAACTCCTACCACAGCAGGAGAGCCAGGCAACTTTTTGGAAGCAGCTATCACAGGTGATGGTCCTGTCTGCCTGGCAGAAGTGCCTGAAGGGGTAGCTGATGAGGGCCATGGCCTCTTGGGGATAGTACCCTTGAAGCCTGAGGGCAGCTTCTTAATGGCTGGTTTGGCTCCTGCCACATTAGCATAAGGAGGAAGCTTCTTTGGAACAAGATTTCTAGGTGAAGTCTGTCTGCCCATCAGGGAGCCTGGAGGAACCATCTTCTTTGGGACTGCAGCTGCTGCCACTGTTCTGTCCTCCATTCTCCTGTCTTCCTTCATGGCTAGAAAGCAGAATGCAGACACTGTGAAATACAGGCAACACATAAAAACTCCACGTTGACATTATGTCCACTCTGGAAATAGTCAGTCAACCTAGGCATTAGTCAGATACATTTGCAGGTTTTTAAGATCTTGAAACTCAGAAAGGTTTTCCATAGTATTTTATGGTGGTAATTATTCTTTATTTCAGAAAGAAAAGGCTTTAGTGTATTAAACCTTTCACTTCAAACAAACCAATTATCAAAGGTCCAACTAATCACTAGCTAAGCTGTAAAACTAAAAGATGAGCTTTCCATCAAAATAGGGCAGATTTTTATTAACAAGTCAAGGTGTTTCTGTATGAACTTGAATTCCTTCCCCCAACTCCCCCCCATGCACACACCCTGACAGAGTTTCTCTGTGTAGCTTGGAGCCTGTCCAGGAACTAGTTCTGTAGACCAGGCTGGCCTCAAACTCACAGAGATTTGCCTGCCTCTGCCTCGTGAGTGTGCCACCAATGCCAAGCTAAAAAAAAAACAAAAATCTTTTCAAGGGGAAAATCAAACTCTCCTCTATGAACAGCTAACTCTAAGGGTCCTGGAGGTTGATACCTTCCTGTCAGCACAGGGAATACACATTACTTCATGACTTTGCAGGAGTTCACTGGAGACAGTTGATAAAAATATAGACTGGTGATGTTTGCAATATAGGGAAGATCAGCCAACCTATTTGCATACAACTCGGATGCCAAAATAGAAGACTCCAGTGGCTGTCTATTCCTAAGGACTCTCAGCTCTCAGAGTATTTAGCATTTTACCTGCATGTCTGCACAGTTTATGTGAAAGGTAATTAGCACAGACTTTTTCTTCGGGGAAGGCCAGGGAAGCAATGAGCATCAGATGCCAAAAGTAGTGATACCCGTTTATACAGGTTTCCACCCCTAACACTGCCTTTAATTAGGTCAGCATGGTAAAATGACAACCTGGTGTTTTAAATGCTTCTTATATGCTAAGTCAAAGAGCTTTGGCTTGCACCAAAGCTTTTACACGTCAGTGGGCAATCAGCTTAATAATAAATACTGCATCAAGGGCTCACAAAATGTCTCAGCAAGTAAAGGTACTTGCTGTCAAGCCTTAGTTCAGTCCACAGAATAGTGAAAGGAATAGACACCCATCTCCTGCCAACACACACACTTTCCCCAAGTCCTGAGTTAGATCAGTGGATCAGTGCCACAGCCTGGGTCATAGAACTGCATGCTTGTCCAACACGATGACCAGCAGCCTAAGTGGTCAAACAAGGTAAGGAAATGTTTGTGAACATGTGGCTCAGGAGTGGCATCTTTCCATGCAAGGAACAAGCACCTTTGAGATGGCTCATTTAGACAGGCAATCAACACTGTGCTGGCAAAACCAACTTAAAGGGGGCAGTTCCAGCCATCCCTGAAGCATAATTTCAAGACCATAGATGATTACTTTCCACCTTCTGCTCCCAGTAACCATTTCCAATATATCAGGAAGCCCAGAGAGCTCAGGGAAGATCAGAGATCCCACATACAAAGAAAGCTCACTTCAACAAGCTCCTCCAGGTGTCAAGGGGTCCCACCAAACCCTGCCAGAACTGGCTGCCAATGTACCACAGCCATATGACTATTTACAAAGTGGCATTTAAAACCTAGAAGATGCAAGCCTTGCATTTCATGTGAAACCCTTCCAACTTCATCCCCAATGGCCCTTTGCTGCAAGTAATCTCTGTGCTCAGAAGAATGCCAAACCCTAGCCTTCAAAGCACTTTAGGGGCTTTGCAGAGTTGTCACATCTATCCAAAACTGCATCTCTTAACACTAGATGAGGATAGAAAATATCCACAGGCAGATTTGTACAAAACAGAAATTAGGAGCACACTCTGAACAATGGAATGTACTTTTTTTGTTGCTGTTTTGTTTTTGGAGATAGGGTTTCTCAGTGTAGTTTTGGTACCTGTCCTGGATCTCACCCTGTAGACCAAGCTGGCCTCGAACACAGAGAGATCCGCCTGGCTCTGCCTCCTGAGTGCTGGATTAAAGGTGTGTGCCACTACCACCTGGCTCAGAATATACTTTTTTTTAACTGTATTTTTACAATACAGTGTATAATTGTTTATTAGAAGAGAGCACATTCTGAGCCAAGAAGTACAACCATACTTCCCATAGATCAAAGTCAACATCCGAGGACTCTGCAGTGGTAGTCTTATTTCTAACTCTGAGCTCCAGGGATATTCAACAATTCACGTGTATGTCTGGTTGCTGGGTTATATGGAAGAAAAAAAGTAAGTACAGACTCCTTTGAGAAAGGGCCAATGAAGGAATGAGCACTCAGAAAAGTAAAGACCAAGTGCTACATGAAATGTTGACACTGGCCAGGGGTATAATAAATGTGTATTCGATTGCCAGCCCTTTAGGCCAGCTGCAAGAGTGAAGTGGTAACAAAAGCAAGATCTAAAACCAGCTGCAACACATTGCTAAAACCTCAACAAAGCCCCTCCACATAGCAGTAATATGGCCTGAAGCATTTCAGTGATGTTTTTGTTTCTGGTTACAAATGTGGTCTTCAAAGCCACGGTTCCACAACAGACCCAATCTCTCTTTTGGTCTGACTGCACTCTGGTTATTCTTAACACTCCCAGGACACACCTGATGACCTAAGAGCAGACAAATCTGAATACCATCCATCACTAAATGTAGTTCTCTAACCATCACTCTACAGTCTTGCAGCTCCAGTGGCTTTTGCCCATTAAAGGCCAAATCATCAGGACACTTTAGCAACACTTCCAGGAGTGTGTATAAGGTCATGTTATGTAATTATAAATTGGCAGATACATCTCATAAATGATGGATGTAACTAACCATTTGCCTACCAGCATCCTGACACACCAAGCCCTCTTCTATTCTGGAGGGTATAAGTAGGAAAGCAGTGGTGTTGACTTAGGAGTAGTAACTGCTGCAATGCCAACAACGGGGATTCACTTTCACTTTTGAATAAATGAATTTTTAAATCCTTACTCCATTCCCTTTCCTGACCCCTGGGTTCAAAACCAGTGCCTTGTATGTACTAGGCAAATATTCTATCATCAAGCCACTTCAGCCCCAGAATTCACTTTCAGCTTCATACTGTATACACTAAATAGCTGTAACCAAAGGGAGACCTATCTTACAAATTGTGTGCTTTCTTTGCTGGCTAACAAGAGCCATACCTGGTGCCACTAGGCAAAGGGCAATACGGGGTTCCCATCCACATGCCCACCCCACTAGCTGAGCCATTTTGCTAGTATCCTCCTCTGCCCTCTTGTGGGGTAAGAAGGTATTGACCAACATTGAGTAGGAGGGGAAGGCGTTTCCAGCGCTGTCGACCAGTATTCTAGGTGAACTGCTGCCAAGACCACTTCTTGTTTGTAATGGAAACTAAGCTGCTTCAAGTTTGATGGAGTATACAAGTAAACTGCTCTGCACGGATCACAACAGCTAAACTACTCGTCACACCATGGGTTCACTAGAAAGGATAAAGCACTTTTGGCCACCAGATGGCAGCAATGACCCACAAAGGAGGGAAGGAGAAAGAATTGGGGGACAAACCCTGTTCATGTGCTCACCAAGCAGAACCCTGAAACCGCATGGAAGTTGAAGCCTAACCACAGGAAGCAGGGTCCACACACAAGACAGGGGTCCAAATCTACAGAGTGCCAACCACCCCACTTTGCCTGTTGACTGCCCTTACAGGGGCTGCTATAGCTTGTCCCCAAGCAGGTATTTCACCTCCAGTACTCTAAAGGGAACTGCTGTGAGGAGTGACCATAACCAGCACCAAGTTTAATTATGCTCCTCAGATGTGGAAAACATAACACAGGGTTTCCCATTGTTTTGCTCACCTCTTCCCAGGGAAGAGGCAGTAGCAATGAAAATGTTTTGGGGGTTATCCCTAAACATGGTTAAGTATTTTCAAATAACCAAGGCCTCATACACATGCCTATAATCTCATGGTTCAGGAGGCTGAGGCAGGACTGTGGGAGAGGTAGCCAGGGCCATGGTATTGAGACCATTTAAAAAACAAGTTTTTTTAAACACAGGTAGTGATTTACTTTTATGTAAGAAAATGAGACCTGGACAAAAGCAGCACAGGCTATATCAGAGATGCTCCTCTGATGCCCACTGCGACTACAATGACCCTGTAGAGGTCCACATCCAACTGCTATGTTCTAAGGATGAAAACCAAGATTTTCTTACTGATGTCCAGTATTTGACTTCCATCTTAATGTAGAAACCAACTCTAAGAAACTTGCAAATTATCTTAACCATTTCACATAGTATCTTGAAAATTTTAACTTAAATCATGTTGGGTTGGTAATGTTAATTGCATACATTATGTTAGTGGCTGGAATGCAGTTGAAGGCCATGTGGGTGTGTTCTGTCTGCCCAGCTATGTGGGAGCTGAGCTGCCGTCTCTTGATTTCTCCAAACACAGGCGCTGATGACTTCAGCAAAGTTCATTTTTAACCATTATTTCTTTGTACCTAAATTGTTTACTGAAACTAACAAGGCAGGAACATGTTAAAACAATTCATGTGCCTTCCTTGGACCCACTAGACCTAAAGGGTCCAAAGCTGGAGGCACAGTGGAGAACCAGGCGAAGAGAATGCAACCAGTTACCTTAGGTTCTTGCTGAGCTCTTCCAGGTTTGTGGCAAATCAATGTTGCTCAGTAGCAAAGAATCTGATCTTCTACATTTACTAACTTTTGGACACTAAGTATGTTAACTATGTGCATGTTGGTGTGTAGCAAAAGCATTTTAACATTTTATGCAAATATACTAATGAGGAATCGTGGTAGGGCATCTTCAGAGGTGACCTTTGTACTCTTGACATCAGCAATGCAATCAAAAGGATTTTTCTTGGAGTGTTAACCCTTGGATCCACAGCTCCTTAAGTTTACAGGAATGTAATTCAGAGAGGTGAAGGACACACAGGGACAGCTGTAAGACAGACTGTAGTATTCTTAGGGGCTCACTTGGCAAGTTTGTGCTATGATCCAATTTTTAACAATAGTTTTTTTTTTTTTTTAAGATTTATACAATGCAAAATGATTTAAAGTACCAAAAAGATCTGACAACTCAGTCTCAGCTCTGTGTATATTAGAAAATAGCTGCCAAGTTTAACCCCTCAGTGCCAATTTTGTTTGGGAGAGGCTTGGTTTAAATGTGCAAAGCTGCTCCCTATCCCCATTTTATTGCCACTGACTCTGGAGACAAATAAACGGCTCATACCGCTGATAAAACACAGGCCCACCCTTAGGTTTATGTTTCTAGTATCTTCCACATACTACAGAGGATTGGTTCCTTCATGATCCCATGAAATGTGCTTCTGGAGCCCACACCTTGAGATAACCTGGTTAAAACCTATGTTCTCCCTGTTCCATCTACTACCCAACCTGGTTGCCTGTGCAGGATGCATCCATCAACAAGGAAAACATTTCCGCATGGGTAGGATGCAGTCAATCCCCAGGACTTGGGTTTATAGGACTTTGGGGTTTTCCATTAAATCCCCACAGCCAGATGCAGTGTTGTTATGTCAATATCTATTCAAACACCTAGTGTTTTAAGTCACTTGATGAGCCATTTAGTGAGTCCAAAATACTACTGTGCATACAAGTATAAATACAAAATTGTTTCAAAACTAAAACCAGGAATATTTTAGCCAAGTGTTCAGCCCCCTTCCCTCCCCTGACAATAGGAGGTATCAGTGGAAATAAAGAAACACAGAAGGAAACAAAAAAGGATAACAGCAATATTAGGATTTGGGGAACTTTAAAAATGACAATTGTTTCTACAATTTAAGGAAATTGTACAGATATTCTAGAAAAAAATTATCAGAGGAACAACTGTTCGTGAAATTGAATCACCTGCATGTAGAGGAATGGCTTCCTGTGCAGGGCAGCATGGTGCCTGCCTGTATCCACTCAAGAAGGCAGCAGCAGGTCACAGCTCTGCCATGCAGTCTTCTCACAGTGTACATGGTGAACATCCATTCAGAAGATTGTAGGAAGTGTTCCCAGCACTGGTTTCACTTTGAACCCCACCTCCCCACCCCCTCATTTGTGTTCTGCACACAGGCAGTGGGAGACAGGGCCAGAGTCCTTGGGTCAGTTGCACAGTACCTTCCCACTGTGCAGGGGAAGAGGGGTCAAAGGGGACAGGCCCTGTTTGGACAGCAAGAGGCAGAGAGGGACACTGTTCCTCATTGATGACACCACTCTCTTCTCAATGTTTGGAAGATAACATTTATGGGATAAAGAGAAAAAAACAGAAGCAACTGGTTCAGAAATATGTCCTGATGCATGCTGTATTTTGAATGCCGGTCAATTTTGAGATGCTGGTATGTTGGGGAGATTATAATCAGTTAACTTGACCCACGTTCCTGCTCCTGGAGCCCATCAGCTCCACTAAAGAGCCAATGTGTAAGACAAGAAAAAGAACCTCTGAGCATAGAAACTGGTCATCAGCCAGACAATAGCTGCACACACCTTTAGTCCCAGCACTCACGAGGCAAGTGGATCTCTGAGTTCAAGGCCAGCCTGGTCTACAGAGTGAGTTCCAGGACAGCCAAGGCTACACAGAGAAACCCTGTCTCAAAACAAAACAAAAATAAAAATAAACTAATCACCTTGTTGACCCCTGGGGAAGCCTTCCATCTCTCCCAATCTCATGGAAGGGATACAGAAGACAGTACTCAGATTTCAGGCCCACTATACTCCATCTTCCTCACCAATATCCTCTCGCCAGGGCACAGGACCGTCTATGACGCCACATACTTACCAGGGTCTGAAACTGAAACTAAGAAACTGCTTCTAAAGTGAGAGACCCTGAGTCAGAAGTTCAAGAGCAGCTTTTCCATCCTGGGCACACAAATAAGGATGAACCGAGTTGTAATCACTCTTCAGCCCCCAAGTTTCTATCCTTTCTTGTCAGGTCTACAGACACTTAAAGCACTTGAGCCCTACACTCGGTGGCCCCCCCTCTCTGAGAGGTGGTACTTGACTCTAAGTCTACTTATTAGTTCATTACGTTGCTGCTGTAGAGCTGCTGTGATGGAGAGAACCCCTGAGACATGTCATCTGCAAATATAAAGCTCACTACTCATAGTGCAGTGGGGTAGGCTAATTTACTCCTCCTCCTGGGTCTTTTACATTCCTTTCCCTCCCACCTACCCTACAGTCAGGTTCTCACTCTGCAATCCCAGCTAGCCTCAAACTCACAATCCTCACCTCAATTTCTCTTATGTTAGAACTCTAGGTCTACAACACCATGCATAACTGCATTCTCATTTTGTGAACCTACCTGCAAGAGGTCTCTCCCTTAGTTATCCTGCTGAAAGGCTAATAAGAAATGTACCATGGAGCCGGGTGGTGGTGGTGCACACCTTTAATCCCAGCACTCAGGAGGCAGAGGCAGGCGGATCTCTGTGAGTTCGAGGCCAGCCTGGGCTACAGAGCGAGTTCCAGGAAAGGCGCAAAGCCACCCAGAGAAACCCTGTCTCGAAAAACCAAAAAAAAAAAAAAAAAAAAAGAAAGAAAGAAATGTACCATGTTTATACTTATGGCATTCAGGGCTCTCTATCCTGACACTTTAAAAAGGGTACAAAATGCATTAATGGGGGTGACTTACAGAGTAGTGCTTACCTAGTTAGGCATGAAGTTCTGGGTTTGACCCCCAGCACCATATGCCTATAACCCCAGCACTCAGGAAGTGAAGATAGAAAGATCAGAAGTTGAAGATCATGAGCTAGAAATGCAGCTCAGTTGGTAGGTTACTTGACTATACGCCCTGAGTTCACACCCCAGAACATAAATCAAGTGCATGCCTGTAAATCACAACACTCTTTACAGGTAGAGGCAGCAGGATGATCACAAGTTCAAGGTCATCCTCAGCTTCAAAGCAAATTTAAGGCTAGCCTGGGCTATAAGAGCCCCCTATCTGGGGCTAAGGATGGGCACTATCAAGAAAATAACCAAAAATTCACTTGAAACCGTTTAAAGGGGAGCAGGGCTATGAGACAAGAATGGCTCCATATTTTGTGATCTATTCTGAGGTTTCAAAAATTTACTCAAACTACTGCCATTTCAATTATTTGAAATCTGGTCAGGCTAATAATCTAAACGTCTGAAAGTAATCTGGAAGCCACTAACCATAATTCTCCCCTTGATGAGGACACTGCCCTAGTGTAAAGGTCAACATGATTACTCACCATGGGGTCTGAGCTTCAAAATGTGAATTTGTTTATTATGTAGGTATGTGGTATGTGAAATAGACACAAGCAAATTATCTACCTGTCCTTTCTTAGTTCCTGAAAAATCAGTTTTGCTGTAGAAGAGCAGTGATGACTTCATGTGCAGAAAATAGGTAATGTGGAAATATTCCTCATGGTTTATGCATGGCTGTTCTGAGAAATTGGTGTCTGCACAGTGCTGAGCCTGGAGTCTGAACAGTGCACTGATGCAGTCCCGTCTTGAGAGCAGTGCAAATACTTACCAAAGCCTGAAACTGAAATAAGAAATTGCCTCCAACGTGAGACTCTCAGTATCGAGGCCTACTCAGCACTTTAGGAAACACCCACAGAAGCTCCACAGGCTAGGCAGGAACACCTGGGGTCCAGAGTCATCTTTGTATTTGTTTTGGTTTGGCGGTGAGCTGCTGCTGGCTACCAGCAGCACCAGAATACCCAGGACTCCAGTCCTAGATAGCCCCAGGCAGCCATCCAGATGATGGGAGGGGCCTGGGAAGCCAGCCTTGGGGTGATACGTACATTTACTCAATAGGGTGGGTGAGAGTGCAGTGGGCTTCTCAGGCTTCTCAGGCTTCACAGCATTGTAGTTGTGGTCACTTGCCCAGGACGGTGTGGTGCTTTCACAGGTTATCTCCTTCCCTGAAGTTTCACTCCTAGGAGCCACCATCACTTTCTTCACTGGGTTTTCTTTTTTCTCTGAAGCTAGTCTCTTGTGCACAGAAGAGATTTTAATCCCCGCCTGGATAATCAGTGAAATCCCAATTATTAAGGTCTGAAATGATACCTTTGCTTCACAGACCCATTAGAGATATGATACTGCATTTATTTTGATATCTGAAGACCCTTCACACAAGCTGAGCTGAATCTTGTGATCCCATATGGTTACGTCTACACATCCAATAACCCTCAGCATTCCAATGTAAGATCTGTCTGTAACCTAGTTGAGGCATGAACCAGCCAAGATAAAAGCAGCATGAACCCCTCTCAGCAAGACAATGAAACAAGCTAAAAACAAAATGAAAAGGGCCTGCATGTGGGCATTAGGACCTGTAGAGAACAAATGATATTTGCATTCCCTGTGGAAAATCTGCCCACTGGGAAACTGTGGCCAGATTCCAGGGCTCTGCACTATTACCCTCACACTATATAGAGCAACTACTTTTCTAGGAGTAAGATCTAAGATGACAGGCTTGGGAGGAAAAAAAAAAGTTATCTAGCCAGGCTTGATGGCATAGGTCTGTAATCCCAGCTGAGTGGGAGGCTAAAGGAAAAAAAAAAAAAAACCAAGTTCAAGGCCTGACCAGGCTACAGAACTTCCTTTAAAATAAAGGAAACACTCTCCCCAAGGCATATGTAGAAATCTAAGACTGGCCAGGTGGTGGCGGCACACATGCCTTTAATCCCAGCACTTGGGGAGGCTGAGGCAGGCAGGTATCTATGAGTTTGAGGCCAACCTGGTATACAGAGCAAGTTCCAGGACGGCCAAGGCTGTTACACAGAGAAACCCTGTCTCGAAAAAACCAAAAGACAGAAATCATAAGACTGTTTGCATGCTAGGCATTCTACCACTGTGTTATCCTATACAAGACACAGAGCCTTGCCCAGAACCCATGTCTTTTCTTTAAGTGCCAAGTGGACTTTGCACAAGGTTCTGTGCTGTACACATTCTAAGGTTTTGGTTGTTCAAAAAAAAGAGAAAAAAGCCACATAGGCCAGGCAGTGGTGGTGGTGCATGCCTTTAATCCCAGCACTCAGGAGGCTCTCTGTGAGTTTGAGACCAGCGTGGTCTACAGAACTAGTTCCAGGACAGCCAGAGCTATATAGTATGGGGGGGGGGGGGTGAGAAAAGGAAAAAAGCCACATGCTTACTTGTTTTACTGTATTCTAATCCCTCAGCAAATGAGGAAGAGATAAGGAAAATGTGATCTAGATTTTATTGACAACTGTTGTTCCCTGCACTTCTCATGCAAACAACAACAAATCTATATAGTACTTTCAAACATTTCCTGTTTCAATTGTCCTGAAAGTGACTTTGGTCAGCTTACCTGAACACTGCATTTTGGAAGATTGAACTTTTCTTGCTTCATCTTGACCTTTTCCTTGGGTTTTGGTTTTTGTTCTTTACCTGAACTTAGAAATCTCATGGTAGCTGCAGCATGTTTGAGAATGCAATCATTACTGCAGTACACTGAATCAGGCTGTGCTACACTGGAACACCCAGGGCCAATGCACTTCGCAGCACCAGGAGCCTCTACGACCTGCAGAATGAAACAGGTGACTTCAGACAATGTACACCCCGACACTAATAGTGAGTGCTGTGACAGCACAACTGACAGCATTGATGCGTCACTGTGACTGTGACACTAGCAGTATTTTTGTTTGTTTGTTTGGGTGGTTTTGAGAGGGTGCCTCACTATTAAATTCTGGCTGGCCTGAAATTTGCCATGCAGCCCTGGCTGGCCTTGAACTCAGAGATCTACCTGCTTATGCCTCCCCAGTGCTAGGACTAAAGGTGCAAATCACTATGGCTGGCTCTAACTATTTTTGATAAGAATAAAAATCTTTTTATTCGTTAGCTGTGCATGATGGCACATTCTTTAATACAATTAATTCTAGCACCTGGGAAAGGAAGGTTGAAGATTCCCAAGTTCTAGGCCAGCCTAGGCTACACAGTAAGACCCTGTCTTTGTTTATGTGAACTATACAAACCCATTTCCCCCTTTAACTGTCCTAGCAAGCTCTATATACATGAGAGCTTCAGATCAACATGCCCTCTACAGAAAACATGCGCAGGTCCCAAATGATATCAAGAGTCAGAGCAGGGCTGGAAATATGGCTCGCAATGCTTTTACAGAAGACCATGTCAGGGAGCTCATCACTGCCTGTAAGTTTAGACTTCTGACCTCTGAGCGCACCTGCACTGTATACATTACCTCCCTAGACATACACATTAAAAATAAAACATGAAAAAGTCAAAATGTTTATTTAATGAGGTACAAATTATGTTAAAATTTTTACTGTGTGTGTGTATGTGCACACATGTGTATAGTTGGGGTCAGGACAACTTTCAGGAGTCATCTCCTTCCTTTTTTCATGTGATAACTCAGGTCATCAGTTTGATGGCAGGCACCATTACTCAATGAGCCATCTCAGAGGCTCAGGTGAAAATTCCTTTATGTGTATAGGTGTTTTGCCTAGATGTATGTCTTTCTACATGTAGTGCCACAGAAGACAAAAGAGGGCATCCAATTCCCTAACATATGAGTTACAGATGGTAGTGAGTCACCATGTGGGTACTATGAATTGAACCCAGATCCTCTAGAAGAACAACTAGTGTTTCTTAATTACTGAGCTACTTTTCCAGGCACCCAAGGAAAAAATAAAGTCTCCTAATGTAGTCTTGGCTGGCCTGGAACTCACTATATAGACCAGGAAAGCCTTGAACTCATACTGCCTCCAGAATGTGGGCTCTGCCACACCCAGCCCTCAGATGAAAATTCTTAAAAGAAAAAATGTGCCATTCCGTAAAAGAGAACGAGATCCAGTTGGTTTTGAAGAAAGGCAGCCTTTTTTGGGGTGGTGGTAATACAGCCAAAAGACACAGGATACCCAATTAATCATGCATTTTGGATAAATAGTGACCACTTACACCATTAAGTTTGAAGTATGTTAGAAAGACTGAATGGAACATATGTCTAACAGTTTGAGAGCTCCCAGAGAGGGTCATCTCTAGCTACCTTCTAATGAGACCACAGCCCCAGCCAAGCTGAAGCCTTGGAAAAACTCTGTGCCCCTTAGGGGTCAGGGCTCTGTACCAGGATCTGATCCATGGAGTCTGGAAGTGGAATTTTACGCTAAGTCTGTAACACAGCAGCAGAAACAACACACTGGCAATACCACATATGGATGTCTCTGCTTACAACTTCTAATGTTATGTTGATGGAAAAGGTAAGTACACATTAACATGTCCCTTACACTGATACAGGCACAAAATGTCAGTTTTCAGGTTAAATATTTAACATAGTTGCTTTTCTTCTCCCAAATCTAAGTTTACACAGAATAAAATTCAGGCCATGTCTAACATACTGGCAATAAAAATACCAAACTGACAACTTCCTTTAGTAAACAGTGCTAACAGCACCACATTTTCATCTTGTAGCACCCAATGAATGCTACAGCAGTGACATTCTAGACTCTACACCTACTGGAGGGCAGGCTATGAAGGTTAAGGATCCAAAATGAAAATGCATATAATAGTGGCACCCCTCATGAGAAATGCAGTGCAGACATTGAAGGAAGAGATAGCTCTCCTTAGCAAAGACTGTTAGTTTTACTTAGTTTATGGGAAATGTGAACATCATGGCCTATAAAAAGATGCTAAGAGGGGAATTCAAGTCACCTTTCTCTCAATAATTCTGAGCACTCAAAACATGTAACACCAAGAACATGTCACCAGCACTCTGGAGAGATGGGTATTTTCCCCTTGAAAGCTCCATTAGAGCATGTTGGTGGTATATACCTAAGGCAGAGGGTCACAAACTGGAGGCCAACCTGAGTGGCAAAATGTGTGCAAAAGTGCCATTAAGCTGATACAAGGTGGAAGCGATAGCAGGAAAAACCTTCTCAGGGCTCAGACCTAAACGAGATATAGTATCTGTCCCCACAAAATACCTAACTATTCCAAAGGGAAGGCACCTTCCTAATCTTGGTGTTTTATCAGCAGTAAGCCTGACATTTGTGTCTACCACGGCAGACAGATACTTACAGGCTGAAATATCTTGAGTTTTTTCTTGCTGCTGGGGTTTGCCGCCTTTTCAATTCTACCCTTTATCCCCTGGTCTTCACCAGACTTCTGTTCTACTATCCCTATACTTGTACAGTCTGTGCCATCAACACCTATAGGTCTGCACCCAGGGTCCTGCTCATCAGAGGCACTGGCATTGGTCTCATCCTGCACTTGCAAAATGGTGCAATTTGGGCAGATGTAGTCTTCCCCATTCCTTTCCAGGAGCCGCCCTCGGGCCTCAGAAATACCCACACAGTCTCCATGGAACCACTCCTCACATCGATCACAGCAGATCATAAACCTGAAATGGGAAGATTATGTAGTTATGTCTAACATATTACCAAGTCAAAGTTTTAACATTTCATTATGAAAAACATGCAAATAAAGTAAAAAATGCAATCAGAATTAAAACATCCATGTGCCCTTCCTTTTGTTACTAGTATTCTAAATCTGCTTCATATTTTTTTCTTTTCTATTTACTTATTTTTTGAGACAGGGTTTCCCATGTCTCAAACTCTCTATGTAGCCAAGGATGATCTTGAATTTCTGATTCTCCTGCCTCTACTGAAAGCTGAGATTACAGGTATATACCACCTCACCATTTTATGAGGCACTGGAGATCAAACCCAGGGCTTCATGCATGGTAAGCAAGCACTCTATCTACTGAGCTACATCCTCAATCCTTCATCTTTTGGATGGACCACTTTAAGAGTGAACTAGAGGCTTCAGAGTATCCCTATGCAGCAGCAGTAGCAGCTTCATTTCCTATAACCCCACTGGATGGGATGCCCCATCACCACTTGGCAGCCAACTTAAGTAAAGGACCACACTGGATGCAGTCATATCCTGAGTAACACTCTTCCATTGGATCTTTGGGACAACAAATGGTTCTCACCTATCTACAGTGTCCATTGGTTGCACATGGCTTGAACGACTGAGGCAGTGAGCTTTTCATCCCATGCTGGGCACTCTGACTGTATACAAGTGATCACACGTGACTGCCACAGTGGAGGGTGCTCTATGCAGTCCACATGTATGCACTCCTTTGTTTTTTTTTTTCACAGGACTCACTCATTTTTCTCAATAAACCAATTGCTTGGCAAGTCCAGCTTTAAGCTCTTTGGCATCAAAGCAAAGGGGAGTCCTCTCTCTGTCTCCATCCCTGGGCTTTCTGTAAATGGGCACAAGTTCCCTCCCCCCACCTACCTGTTGTTATGAGGCTGGCGGCAGATGCAGTACAGGGCATTGGGGTCGTAAACCTCACACTCAGGCTTTGGTTTGCCCGCATCCCTGGGGCCTTCCTCTTTACTTCCCTGAGTTGATATCCCCTCTGACTGATTTTCTCTGTCATCTTTCTCTGACTGGGACACTGGTCCCTGACTAGCCTCAGGCTCCTGCTTACAGAGAGGTGTATTCTCATCAGCACTGCCCGTTAGGACACTCCCAGTTTCAGCAGGGTCCTCCTCTCGGCGCTTCTTCCGGAGGCGATTCTGAATGCCTCTCAGGGGCCTCTCCGCAGGTTCTTGTTCTCGCTTTCTTCGAAGACGGTTCTGAAGTTCCTTCAAAGTAAGGCCATCACTGTCACTGTCAGAGGTATCTTCTTCCTCATCACCTCTTTTTGCCTTTTCAGAAGAGGCAGGATGTTCCTTCCCTGAGGAGCCAGATGCAGGGCCACTTCTAATCTCAGAACTACTCTCCACGCTCCCCTCCGAGGCTGTTTCCACATCAGTGACCGTGGAGGATGTAGGTTCACTGGAATCCTCCAGGGAGACTGGCACACTCTTTCTTCCTCGGCGGCGAACTGTGGTAAGGAACTCTTCTACCCTCTCAGTACGCTTTGGCTGCCGTCCACTGCGGCGCAGGGAGAGGCTATGCTGTTGTGGTGGCTGCTCACTGGGGTCTACCTCGGTGTCTCCTGCACTTTCACGTTTGGCAATCGTGGTTCTTCGAAACCCCCAGGTTTTCTTAAACTCTTTACTGGTGGGTTTGATAGCCTTGGGTGCTTCATCATTGCTCAGGTGCCCTTTATCATCCATACCTAATGAGAAAAGGCAATCCCACTGTGACCAAAAAAACCACCAAGCCACCATACCATGTAGTCTTGGATGGCATACCAGGGACACCTAATGAGTGCCCCTTACCAACAGGGGCAAGATAGAACATTTCCTTAGAGGAGCAGAACTCCACATAAACTTAATGCTTCTGATCACTGTTTCCTGTGGTGTGTATGTGAGGTAACTATATTATAAAGGCCATACCATTCTCAAGGCACTCTGTGTAGCTCATGACCATCAATGAGCACAAGGCACATGGTGTGTGCTACTTCTGGGCCTGTCCACAGAAGTCTGGCCATGTCTGGCTGGGGGTTTGGCCCTGGCTTTTTTAGTCTCATCCAGGGCCTAGACTGGGAGGGACAGTGTCTGGAAAATAGAACCAACTGAGCATGGAGTAACCCTTGTGGACACCTAGTAAGAACAACTGCCTAGATTCCTGACCACAGTTTAGTCCGCCTGTACCTACTGATCTAAGTAAACAACAGCTTCAAGGTGTATTACTACCCAAGTATCCCCATGTCTGTATCCCTCCCTAAAGTCTTGACATTACTATGTGGCAAAGGTCTGCTTTAAACTTAAGGCGACCTTCATGCCTTAGCACCCTAAGTACTGAGAATATAACATGTACCACCACACACTCGGGTCTTTTATTTTCTCTCCAAAAAAATGAAATTTTCATTGTTGCTTAAAATGACAAAATTGAAAAAGGCATATACCTTGAGAATTCTTTTCCTAGCTGTCCAGGCTTTAATAGCATTTAAATGCTAGTGATGAATGATTTTATTGCACGTTCCATCTTAGGGAAAGGATTGGTAATAAATGAAAACCCTAAAAATGCAAAAAACAGAAAACTTAAAATTATTAGTACCCTGAATATTGTTTTCCTTCCTAGTAGTTTAGTAAATAGTTGTCACTCAGCTACAGAGGCTGCCTAGCACTGATCTTTATCACCTATCACACTCTAACCTTGACCTTTAAGTCATGTGAAGCTATTGAGTGAATAATCACTTCTTTAGTCCTTAGGTGACCTCCTTTAAAATGGTAAAAGTCAGAACTCAACTAAGTCAGCACAGCTCCTCAGACTGCCAAGACACCAAGGACAGAAATAATGGCATTAAACTGCTGTCACTCAAGAGGAGGGGCTGGCCTCATAAGCCTGAGGTGTGCTCCATTTTATCTTTTTGGAGATAAGAGTCTCATTATGTAACTGACTGGCCTAGAACTTGCTATGTAGACCAGGCTTGTGTTGATACTGTGTTCCCTAAAATATTGTGCACCCTAATAAACTTATCTGGGGTCAGAGAAAGAACAGCCACTAGATAGATATAGAGGCCAGAAAAGGGTGGCACACACGCGCCCCCCCCCCTTTTTTTGGCTTTTCGAGACAGGGTTTCTCTGTGTAGCTTTGCGACTTTCCTGGGGCACTCACTTGGTAGCCCAGGCTGGCCTCGAACTCACAGAGATCCCCCTGGCTCTGCCTCCCAGTGCTGGGATTAAAGGCGTGCGCCAAGATTCATTCTGAATTAGGAGTCAAAGGATTCCAGTTTAAGGAAACAGGATCAGCTGAGGAATTGGCGAGGTGAGGTTAGCTGTGGCTTGTTCTGCTTCTCTGATCTTCCAGCATTCACCCCAATACCTGGCTCCCGGTTTGTTTTTATTAATAAGACTCTTTAAGATGCATGCTACACAGGTTGGCCTTGAACTCAAAGATCCACCTGCCTCTGCCTCCCCATTGCTGAGATTAAAGACATCGCCACCTAGTATATTCCTTTTAAATACACATAGCTAGGAATGGAGAGATGTTCAGGAGCTAAGAGCACTGGCTACTCTTCAGGACCTGAGCTTGAATCCCAGCACCCACAAGAGAGCTAGTAACTTATTCTACCCTCAGCCCCTCTGGCCTCTGTTGGCACTGCATACACATGGTGCACAATCAGGCAAAATGTCCATACACATAAAAGTTAAAAATCCTAAAAATTAGAAAAAAAATAAATACACAGAGCTGAGTAAATACCAAACTGCTTCCTATAGTGGCTTGTTCATTTTAGTTAGAAAGTTTAGGGGAGAGAAGTATGGTCTTGCTGTTTATGCAAAACAAGTTTTGCACCAAAACATTTCTAAACTAAACTCTCCTATTTACCACTGAGCCATACTCCAGACACAGGCTGAAGCAAGACAGCTGCATCCTAACTTCATGCAATACTGCATCTCTACTCAAGAGTGCAGTCTAGGGGCCACCCTGTCCAGCCTTCCTAAGAAGTCCTCCAGCCCAGAACCCAAGAGGCAACTCCACTTTTCTTCTACAAAATTGTTTTCTCGTGCTGGGAGGTGGTGGCGCATGCCTTTAATCCCAGCACTCAGGAGGCAGAGGCAGGCCTGGACTACAGAGCAAGTTCTAGGACAGGCTCCAAACCTACACAAAGAAACCCTGTCTCGAAAAACAAAAACAAAAAACAAAAAAAAAAATTATTTTCTCATCAGACAGAAAACTACACAATTAAGGTTTACAAACTGATAACATAGCCTAAGTGAAAACAAAGAAATGAGTCAAATTCTTAACAATGGCCATTCATTAAACAAAGCTGTGCTCAAGTTAAAAAGTATAAAATCTGGTACTTTAGATTATTAAAAACACATATAATAAATGCTACATTATACTAATTTCTTCATACAAATAATGCCACTTACCTGTCCCTGAACTGAAAGCTTGGAAATCTTTGGCTGAAAATCCTACATATAACAATAAACCTGGGAACCAGGTCCAGCAGATAGCCAAGTCTCACCACACCTTTGTCAGTCTTAGCTCATCAGTGAGAAGATTCTGGAGCTTCCAACAACCAAAGGGACAGTGTGGACTGCTTCCTGAGCAAGCTCCTACAGGAAAGGAAAAACATGTTACAGATCTTAAGCAACTGTGATTAAACCACACACCAGCAACCAAGAAAAAGCAAAATCTACTCTGAGAGTGACCTACAAAGACGTCTGAAGACTAGGGAAGCAGTGACACTGGTACACTCTGAAAGAAGGGGCCACCCAGGCAAGAGTCAAAGGCAAGGTGAGAAGGCAGCACAGGGCATCAAGCACTTCTGAATTCAATTAAGAGTTGTCATGAAGCAGGCCCAGCACAAAGAAACACAACACTGAGAGAACAAAAAGTGGAAAGCCTGAATAACAAAATTATATAATTGTTTTTCTTTAATCTTAACAGTATAGAAGTATCATAAGTTAATTTAAAAATCTAAGAAATTTAGAGGACTAAATTTGTATTTACTAAACATCAATGTGATATGGTTATCTATGTGTATTTGAGAACCAGGCAGGGTAGTACCTATCTGTAATCCCATCACACAGAGGCTGAAGCAGACAGAAGATCATGAGTTACAGAGCTCTGGGCTACACAGCAGACTGTTTCAATCCAAAATAAGTAAGTAAATAATCATTTTAATTTTGCTCAATCTTCCTGGTAAGGTCCTAACTAATGACACTGTTTTCAGGCTCTATCTCAAAACAGCAGAATACCTTCCACCCACCCCCTACGCCCCCTAACTTCCAAACCAGCCCTCTCCTTTCCTCTTTCATACAATCATAATCTAAACACTCTCTCCAGATGCTCTTGTTTCTAGCCAGTCTTTTAAACTACAAGGGCCAAAGCCAGCAATTCTGAGCAGAACACACCTCTTAACTCCTCTCTCTGCCTGGCCCCAACTGCCTTCCAGCTAACTGTAGTCTCCCTAGTAACCCAAGACAAAGAGCAAACATTCCATGTGTGCTTAAAGTGACAATGACCTTTTAGACCTCATGTCCAATCCACGTAGCTATAGGAGGTGTCACTATAGCTTCTATCACATACAAGGCTAGCCAAAAAAAAAAAAAAAATCAACTTCCAGATTTCAGAAACTACTGGCTGGACTGGGCCACAGGACCTGGGTTGATTGAATCTACATAGCACCTCAAAAACTAAACAGATGCCAGGTGGGGGTGGCACCAAAGCCTTTAATCCCAGCACTCGGGAGGCAGAGGCCAGCCTGGTCTACAGAGTGAGTTCCAGGAAAGTCGCAAAGCTACACAGAGAAACCCTCTAAAAAAAAAAAACAAACAACAACAAAACAAGAAGTCAGACTCTGTTCCTTAGAGTAAAATGGAAACACCTTTATAATACCAATTACTTATAGAGACCAAAAACAAACAAACAAACAAAACCCACCATAATCTCAGGAATGAGAAGCATTTAAAAAGATTCAATTTATAGGGACTGGAGGGATGGTTCAGCAATTAAAAGCATTTGCTGCTTTTGTAGAGGACCTGGGTTTGGTCCCTAGTACCCACAATTCCAGTTCCAGAGTATCCCCAGAAAATCTAACACCCTCATTTGACTTCCATGGGCAACAGGCATATGTGGTGCACTGATACACTTGCAGACAAAACACTCATACACATAAAATAACTTTAAAAGAATCTCTTTTAAAAATTCAATTTATGCTGGGCGGTGGTGGTGCACGACTGTAATCCCAGCACTCGGGAGGCAGAGGCAGGTGGATCTCTATGAGTTTGAGGCCAGCCTGGGCTACAAAGCCAGTTCCAGGACAGCCTCCAAAGCTACAAAGAAACCCTGTCTCAAAAAAACCAAAAGATTCAATTTATACATGAGAGTGTCGATACATGATAGACATGACATGGCTGTCTATCATGGATTAGATGCCCAACATTGGAGTATAAAATACAGGTTAACCTGAAGAATAAACATGTTACTAAGTATTTAGAATACTCCTGAATATTAAGAAGCAAAAATGCAGTTATTTCTGCTAAGTAGATTAAGACAGAAGTCATTCATAATAGATTATTCTGTATTTAAAAATTTTTTTAATAACTCTGCCAATACAAAAAAATTACTAAAAAAGTATCAAGACAAAAGTACAAACAAAATGAAACATATCATAAGGTATAAGTAAAAAATAGTGTTGGCACCTTGCACCACAGCAACAGGCATGTGAATCTAAGTACTGAAGGGATAAGGGAGGACAGGAGGAAGGCTAGTTCAAGGCCAACCTCAGTTATATGCGGAGACCATTTTATGAAGCTAAGTAAGAGCTGCAGCTGTAGCACAGTAATGGACACTTGCCTAGCGAGCACAGGGCCCTAGGCACCAAGCCTAGCACCACTAACAAATAAGGAAAAACTTGTGTTACAATCTAACCCAAATTAGTATATAATTCTGCACACTACACAGCACAGTCCATATAAAAAGTGGCTATGAAACTGTAATCATATCATATTAAGTTTCTCCCCAAAGAAGAAAAAAAGTGACCATTTCTGAGTGTACTAAAGTTACAACTAATTTTCTACATTTCTAAGTGCATGCACAATCTGTCAGTCTCTTTCTGAACAGGGTCTGATTCTAGGCCAAGATGCCCTGGAGCTCATGGCAATCCTACTGTCTTTAGTCTTCCCCTGAATGCTAGAATTAAAGGTGTGAGCCACTAAACCAGATATTTATAAAGGGCATTTCCCCCACCTCTCAGCTAAAACCAACTGTTCCCTATTAACCAGAAGTACAGATTATACAATGAAATTACAGCATTAAAATTTTATGTAGAGGTTTAGGGGTGGCTCAGTGGGATACTTGCTTTGTAAGCATGAGGACCCTAGTTCAAATCTCCAGCACCCAAATATAAAGCTTGGTACGGCTGCGTGCACTACAATGGTAACCCCAACATTAGAAAATGCTCAGAAAGGCAGATCTTGAACACTTGATGGCCACAGTCTAGCTAAAATGCCAAGCTTCCAGTTCAGAGAGACTCTGTCTTAAAGAAATAATGTAGAAAGCAACAGAGTAAGACACAGAATGCCAGGCACACAGGCATGCACATTCACATGTACACACCATAAACATACAACACACACACACACACACACACACACACACACACACACACACACACACTCACTACTTAAAGCCAGGTGTGACAGCATACGCTTATAATCTCAGTACTCAAGGGGAGCAGATACGAGGACTGTAGCAAAATCAAGGACAACAATAGTGAGGTTCTTGTCCTCAAAAAAAAAAAAAAAAAGAGCTACCATGTCTCAACAGTGCTATTAGGGACAGAGCTTCAAAAGATTCAACGCCAACTACATGCTGAAGAGTGACAGCAGAAACAGGGTATATGGCTGACATTCTTAGATGGTAGGTTTCAAAGCTTTTGGTCTCAGCAAAATACACTCTGAGGACTCCAACAATCTTTTGTTTATGTGGAATGTGTTGCTATTTCTGAAAAGTCATTTATTAAAAGTCTATCATACTTAATTTTTCTGTTATTTCACACAAGCACTAAGAATGCTAGTATTATTTATTTTTGCAGCTCTCTGGCTTAACAAAAGATAACAGGATTTCCAAAAAAGTCTCACCTTACAGAGGCATGTCATTCATTTTACATAGTTGTGGATGTTCTTTGAAACCACACCAAATCAACAGCAGCAGTCTCAAAAATCAGCAGCCCTGTGGACTCTAAAGCCCAATCAAGGTCTCTTACTTTCTTGTATTAACCCACTGGCCTATCTGGCACTATGAGTCTTTTACCCAACTTGCATCTTCTGACTACATACACATGGGTCATTTAATAAGCACTAGAGCACAGAATTTCAGGCTGAGTTAGAGAAGAAAGGCATCTGTAACAGCTTGGATTGCCTCAGTAATGTTTATATTACTGGAAAGCTATCAAGCTCACAATGACAGAAAAATTCTAATTTTCTCTTGAAAGTGCAAATTTTATGTTTATCAAGAAATCTCAATTGTTTTTCTTAAGACTCACATCATTTGTATTGGAGACCATGCTTGCCAAACACTGAGTCTGACAGCTGCAGGAGACATCCCACAAGATGTACAACTTCCCCATAGTAAAGTGACATAGGCATGCACCTGAGAGCTAAGCCTAATAAAAGCAGCATGTACATTTTGTTCAAGGACATTAACAGTTTTTAATTACACCTATCTTCTCTGCTGCATGTGCATGCACATGTCTGCTATGGCGTGGGGATGTAGAGGTCAGAGGGCAACTGGCAGTAGTCACTTATCTCTTTTCACCATACAGGTTTGAAGGATCAAATTCAGGCTACTAGGCTTGGCAGCAAACACTCATCCACTGAGCCATCTTCCTTGGCTCCAAAGATATTCTAAAGGGAAATGTGTATTTTACAAACCCAGTCCTCAGTGGGAGCACAGGGTCCCTTATATATGGGTGCACAAATCAGCTGTCAGGAAAACTCATTATGTTGGTTTATTATTTCAGAAAGTTTTGACCACTCAATTTCAAGGCAGGTTTCAGGAATCCCATAGAAGCTCACAAAAAGAACTTTAGCTTTGTGCCATTTGTACTAGTTAAGATAATGGTGGATAGGACAAGACAGTCAGTAGCAGCATCCACAATCTTCCTTCCATCCTAGATGCTCCAAAACAACCTCCAAATTCCCTTCCCATTTCCCGACTCAGCAAAACATCATTACCATTGCAAAGGAGAAATTAAGCAAAACCCACTCTCCCCAAATATTAAAATATCGGAGTGTGGTACATGACCTTTTACCCACTCTCATCTGAAGATTCAACAACCACTATTCTAAGTACTATGCACTAAAGATGTCTACAGCCACAGCCATAGAACTAACTTCTTAGCTCTCAGTAGGGGCTACTTTGAAATGTGACATATGGCCATGATGAAGTTCCTGCACTCATGCCACAGCAAGTCAGAAAACCAGTCATGACTCTTAATACAAGTGCACATGCACATTTTGCCCTACTTGATGCACCCTGTTTCCAAACTTCAGTTTTCCTTGAAATAATATTCAAAACTATTTTATTTTAGACAGACTCTCATGTAGTCCAGACTGTCCTCCAGCTCCCTATGTAGCTAAGTATAACTCTGACTTCAAATACACCTGCCTCTGCCTCCTGAGTGTTGGGATGCTGAAAAGACTGGCATGCTTCACCTGATGCTTATACGATGCTGGGGGTGAGCCCAGGGCTTGAGCACTCTACTGAATACCAACAAGAGTCCTTTAGTGTCCCAAAATTTAATTTCAAAGTAATTCTAACTTGTTAGAAATTCTATCCAGTGCTGTAATAAAGAATATTTGGCTCTAACTCAGAATTTATTAATTCTGACAGGTTAGGCCAGTTTATCATAACTTATACTTTCTATTATTAAAGATCTTTTATATGGAAAATCTCTGTTAAGTAAATGGGACTTAAAAGATGCTAACCTTGTTTATAAAACATGAAAGATGCCAGGCAGTGGTGGTGCACACCTTTCATCCCAGCACTCAGGAGGCAGAGCCAGGCAGATCTCTGTGAGTTCGAGGCCAGCCTGGGCTACAGAGTGAGTTCCAGGAAAGTCGCAAAGCTACACAGAGAAACCCTGTCTTGAAAAACAAAACAAACAAACAAACAAACAAACAAACAAACAAACAAAAAACGCTGCAAGGCCTGGTGCTTGTCACTGAGCCCCAAAGTCTGCAACTGCCAAAACTTTCTATCACATGTGCTGATGCTTGGGCCCAGGAAAGAAAATTAAGAAACCCAGTTTTTATTTCTCTCAGTGTCTGCTGCTCAGCAATACAAATGTTATTTACCAAATTACATGTTATTAACTTATTCTGGTTAGGTGAAAGAAAACGAGAAAAAGTTATGAGGAAATCATACAAAAAGCCAGGAGGTGGTGGCACATGCCTCTAATCCCAGCAGTTGGAAGGCAGAAGCAGGCAGAACTCTGAGTTTGAGGTCAGCCTGGGTCTACAGAGTAAGTACTAGGGCAGCCAAGGCTACAGAGAAACCATGCCTCAAAAATCAACAAAACAAAATAACCAACAAAAATATCCTTTACAGTTCTTACTGTGGAGACCAAACACTTGTCAAGACAAAAACCACTTTGAGGACTGATGTGGCAGCTAGGTTCCAAGTGCCTCTCTGTATCCCACAGATTTGCTCCTTCCAGCTTCTAGTAAGAAAGTATAGGCTTTTAAGTTTGGTGGCAATTCAGGAAGGAAATTTCAACTCCTCTCATGGTAGCCAGGAACTAGAAACTGTAAGAGTAGCACTACCTTGTTTGGGGCAGGGCGCCAAGTCCTTAACAGGGTGGGCTCCCTCCTGCCTCTTTCACATTCCCAGAGACAGTGGGGCTCTGGATAGGTACCATTGCTCTAAGGGTACCACCAGATTACTCTGCATTTGCCATTCATTTCTTATGCTTATCAGGAAACCCAGTACCCACACTATATTCATAGACTGACTACTCAACAATATGTGCACATGCACAAGACTTAGAGAACACTTTTTTTTAGCCTACAAGCAAAGGACATGGGAGTCCCCAGGACCTGGAGCTAATATTCACTTCCACAGCCCCAGATAAAGGTAAGTTATACCACCTTATGTCCCACTGTCTACAATAAAAGTATATTACATCCTATGGTAAATGCAAAGGGCTGGTCAAACACAATCCTGGTGCCTTTCCCATGCAGACATCACTAGCTGAACGTGGCATTATCCTAAGTGTCATGGAAATGGCAATTCCT
Organism: Onychomys torridus; assembly: GCF_903995425.1. Classification (NCBI taxonomy): domain Eukaryota; kingdom Metazoa; phylum Chordata; class Mammalia; order Rodentia; family Cricetidae; genus Onychomys; species Onychomys torridus. The sequence continues at coordinate 136,393,464 of NC_050446.1, forward strand.
AACTCACTTCTCTTGGAGGAACATGAACTGAATGAAAGCACATTCAATGTCACAAGAAAATAATTTGTTCCATACCTTTCCCCAAAGCAAGAAACTGGTTGAGACAATAAAAATAGTTCAAACATACTGTCTCATAGTATAAAGGTGATCTGTTTTCTAGATGTTTAGAGTCAACTATACTTCCAACTCACTTCAACAATAAGAGCACCCTTTTCAAGACAGGGTCTCTGTGTAGTGCTGGCTGTCCGAGAACTTGCTCTGTAGTCCAGGCTGGCCCCGAACTCAAAAATCCACCTGACTCCACATCCTGAGAGCTGGGATCAAAGGCGTGTGCCGCCTCACCTGGCAATAAGAACACTCTTAAGGAGGCATAGGCAGGCTAGCTAGCCTAGTCTACATAGCGATTAACAGGATAGCCACATAGTGAGACCTTGTTGCAAAAAAAACAAAAACAAAAGAAACCAAAACGAGCATTTTTAATTGTCATGAACAATGGATAATTGGATCCACAGATTAAAGCTATTTGCACAGCACTAAGGTATCACATGCTCTTTTTATTGTCACTGAGAATTATATTCACACTTTTTCAGAAGCTAGGTGATAGTGATGTACCACTCAAAGTAGAAACAGATGGAAGAAACCAGTCATTGTGAGATAAACAAATTTACAAAAAGCATAAACATTACTTTTCTCACAAAGTGGTCTTAGACTTAGAAATTAGTTCCCACAAAATATTTGTTAACATAAGGGTAGATGAGTTTAAGTATTTTAAAAATGAATAAAAGGTTTAAATGTATCAGTTGTAAAATCAAACAATCAGAATCAACAAGCCTAAATCAAAAGTTCTTTCATGTCACCAGGGATTTTTGAGTATAAAGACCCCAGAGTTTGGTTTGAAAATGGCTGGTATGGGGACTGAGCACAGAGCTCCCATACTTGCTGTCTACCTGCACCCTTTCTATCTAGACTGGATTCACAAGGGCAATAACTGGACCCAATCTTTACCCCATCTCCTTCCCTCCTCATTGAGGTTCGGTTATTACTCTGAGGAGGCTGTAAGGTTTGGGAAACTCAAGTCAGAAGCGGTTACTTCAGCCGTAATCTTCCTTTCCTTCTTTGAGATTAGTAGGGGACAATGCATGTTTTTTTTCCCCCCTTTCTTTTTTTTTTAAATTGGGGGGGGTAAGGATAACAAAGTATGGCACTGATAAAGGAGTTCTAACAGTGTTTCCTGTATTATCTTTTACAGATCCACACACAGCTGAACTCCATTCTCAAGCCAGTTAAGAGCAACAACACCCAATACTTACTCAACATTAACACAAGTTAAAAAAAAAAAACAGGTAACAAGAAGGCTGTGTCTCCCTTTTTCTCTTTCCGCTCTCTTCCCTCCACTGCAGTTTCTGTCTCTCTGTCCCTCTGTCCCTCCCTCCCTCCCCCACTTTCTCTCCCAATAAAGTCTAAGAGGTTTAAAAAAAAAAAAAAAAAAGCTGTGTCGATCCAAAAGACATAATTTTCTTTAGTTACATTCTAATAAATCCTGATGGTCCCTGGCTATCAGGCTTCTCAGGGGATAGCTCTCTAGATATAGGCTCTGAATTCCTGCTCCAGTCCCAATAAACAGTATTTTCTATCCTCAACAATCAGAGCAAGGATTCCCTTGAAAGACATTTGGGTGTTAGAGTTAGCCAAGTAGGCTTAGGTAGAGGCTCAGGAAGAACCAACTATGAAAAGGAACCTTCAAGCCTTCAGTCCTGGCTGCAAATTGTGGACTTTGCACTGGGCTATTACCTCCTTTCTGAAGTGGGGCCGACACAGGCCAAGTTTCCTAAAATCCTTCCTGAAGCCCTACCTGGTCAGACATCAAATCAGCACCCCACTTGGCAAATGTGCAACAGATGGTCAATATCACACACCAAAATCCCAAGTGTCCACATTTCCTGTATGATTTAGGGTCATATTTAACCAAGAGCATCATATTGTGATGCCTGATCTCATGCCGGGGGAAACTGTTTCCCTTTGATTTAGCAGACTAATGTAAGAGTGTACACAGTCATTTTGTCACAAAAGGTAACTAGTATGAATTTCAAGACATCAACCTTTGAGCAGGTTCCACAATACTTGAAATGAACACTGACAAATAGCTACACAGTGAGTGCCACACACATCTGTGCTTCTCAACACTCAAAACAGCTATAACATGGGCTATTTGCAGTGTTTCTGTACTGTTTTACTTTGTTTTTCTGTACTGTTTCAAGATTTTTTTTCCTGTATAAATATTATCCTTAAAAAAAATTATGAGGCTGGAGAGATAGTAGTACTAAATGCTGTTCCAGAGAGTCAGGGTTTGATAACCAGCACCCACATGGCAACTCATAACCATCTGTAACTCCAGTTCCAGGGGATCAGTTACCCTCTTCTGACATCTGAGGGCACCAGGCGCACATGTGGCATACAGACATACATACAGGCAAAACAACCATAAGCATAAAATAAATTATTTAAAAATTTTTATCTATTTTTGTTTTTAATTTTGTGTATGTATATTTGTACGTGTACAAGTACAGGTGCCTGTGGAGGCCAGAGGTGTCAAATTCCTGAAGCTGAAGTTATATGCTGCTGTGAGCTGCCTGGCCTGGGTGCTGGGAACTGACTGAACTCAGGTCCTCTGGAAGAGCAGTACATGCTCTTAATATGAGACATCTCTCCAGCCCATTCTCTTGACCCAACCACAATAAAGCCACCTTCATTTTGGAAAAACCTGGCTTACCTTTTCATGGTATATTACATATCACTTAAGTTTCTATCAGCACATGAAAAACATATCCCTAGCACTTACACATTTGACACACAAGAAGTATATGTCCTACAAATAGTGCAGAAGATAATCAACACCTAGGGATAAATTGACACAAGCATAGAATCATTCTTTTTAAAAATGTATCTGCCACCTGTATGCAGGTGCCCAAAGGACCAGAAGAGGGCATAGACTTCTCCAGCTCTCATGGAGCTGGAGTTACAAGTGTTTGTGAGCCCTCCAGATGACACAGATGCTTGGGAACCAAACTCTGGTTCTCTAGAAGAGAAACAGAAGCTCTAGAACAATTTCTCTAGAAGACAAACAAAACAGCTGAGCCATCATCTCTCTAGCCTCCAGAATTATTCTTTAAAAGTATGTACAAATGCCTACTAACCTTCCCTTATCAACTTCTCAAACTGACTGCTCAGAAAATAAACTAAAGCCTGGTCAACATAGTCTGTCTCACAGGTGAGCTCGCACACTCAGAACAAATGAGCACACCTCAGACTTTGGGCTTTGACCTCCTCTTTCCTAAGAGCACACTATCACTGTTCATCATAACCTTTGTAACTGAATCAACACACATCATTTGATACAATCATAGGAACTAATGGGCTTTATCTATATAGGACCCAGTCATCTAAGTAAGGTTCAAAAAACACTCCGTTTCAGAATTTCTTAGTTGGGACTTAAGCATGAGAAGCATCCTAAGACATGGAACACTGTACAGGGATCTAAGAGCAACCAGAAACAGGCTGGTTTACATATCGAATCTTTGTTTTTCAAGAGCCAAACAGAAGCCACCTAGCATCGTAGTACAGGTGTACAACATGGTAAAACATGTCCTGCTGATAGATGTGTAAAGCCTGGCACAGTACCCATATGCTGAGAAATCATTCCTCGAGCTGCTCAGTACTGGCTCAGGAATTAAGACTCTTGAGCCTATTAAGGCAGTTCCTACCAGAGGTCCAGAGAGCTTTACTGACAATAGAAAATTCCTGCGAATGACCATTCCACAGGAAGACATATCTCCTCACCTTCAAGACCTATCTGGACTCTCGGCCCCCTCGCACATGTTCTCAGCAAGCCATTGTGATGCTACACATGCCCTGAGTGCCAAGGAGGAAAGTGCTGGTCATGGGTGCTGGCAGGGGTAATCAATTGCACAACCTTTTTTGTGTTCTGTTTCTCATCTGTACACAACTGAGTTTGCCGACAGAACCTCCAGTTAATCAAGTATAACAATGAGCCTCCTTTTGTGGAAAAATTAAACAATACATAGCACTCTGAATCAAAACCAGGGCCTCTTACTCAAGTCACTTAAGATCAAGCTACATTAACACGCACCTGGTCACCAACATTGGTAAAGAGGTAATAAGAGCCTGAGGCAACGCCCAGGCCCTAAGTCACACACGAGACTGGGGCTAGATCTTCACCCCAAACCCCCGCTCCCCAAGATATCTGCTCGTACACCCGCGAACCCACGCCCAGGCCCAGTCACGTCCCATCACAAGTGTTTTACCACAAGTGCCGAGGACGTGAGGCCGCGGCCGACTGGGCCAGCAAATCGGACTGCACTCAGAGGGTTTCACAGCCTCCCAGGCCCGGATCAGCCTGGACCACACAATTCAACCAGACGCAGACCGCCGCCCGCCCGGCCTCGCGCGCTCTTCCGCGACCCCTGTCCAGGGCCGGAAAGGGCCCAGCGGGCCGCGACGCCATTTTCTCGGAGCGATAACGCCGCTCGCAGGAATTGGGCTGCGGGCATAGCACCGCTCCGCCTAGTCCGGATTCCAAGCGCCTTTGAGGTCTACAAGGTTCCCGGCCTCCTTCGCTGCAGAGTCACTTACCGCGGCCAACCGGATCCCGCAGCCATTTCCAGAGCCGCCACGGAACTAGAGCGGAGGCCAGTGAGATTGCCGGCCTAGAGCGGCAGGCCGCACAGCAAGCGGAAGAAATCAACCGGCCACAGAGACGCAGCGAGGATAGAGCGGCTATGCCGTCCTGACCGCACGCATGCGCCACCGCTGCTACCCAGGTTCCCTGGAGCGCCCGCCTGGTCTGTGTCCTAGACACGCTTGACAGATTCCCGCGTCCGAACCAAGGGGCTAAACTGGAAGTCAATGCCACTAAGAGATTCCTCGGGCTATCCTGGGGCAGTACTCTGCCCGGCATTTCAAAAGCTTTAGAGAGCCGGGCTGTGGTGGCCCACACCTTTAATCCCAGCACTCAGGAGGCAGAGCTACACAGAGAAACCCTGTCTCGAGCCCCTCCCCGCCTGCCCGCAAAGCTTTAGAAACCCTCTGTATCAGCGGGGATAGGTGCTTCGGAGTGAACCTGCGTCCGATTCCGTTGGGGGAGGAGCCAAGAAGGAAAAGACCTCCAAAGCCCTTCCTCGGACGCACTGCTCACTTGGACTCTGGCAGGGTATGCGGGGCACAGAGGGGCGTCCGCCCAGCAGGAATTCCCTGGGACTTGACCCTGCTTCACTCAGAACTAGAAACACCCCTGTCCCGTGACCATTTCTTCCTAAATACCAAGGAGCCAGGACTCAATGCCTGGGTGTACGTGAATACGAGGGTCGGGGAACCCCCCACCAAAAAAAACATTAAGAATTTGCCCCTAGTGCTACCTAGAGTGACATTCCTTCACTGTGCCCTAAATACTTAAGGAAACCGGAGATGGGTCGCTACTCCCTTGCAGCACCATGAACACTAACTAGCCACTTGCCCTGAGAGCAGTTAGTAGAGCGCTCAGTTTTGCTCCATACAGCCAGGTTCTAATAATATACGTGTGCACATAGGCACATCACTTGGAAGCCAGTCTTCAGCTCCTAATTTCAGCCTCTTCTAATAACAAACACGTTCGTGCCGTCTAGTATAGCCTCACCCACACTGCGGAGACTTCTAATGCTCTATCCAGAAGCCCAGGGCTTAAGCAGGTTACATGCCAACTCCTGGGGCTTCCAGTGGAGTAGGAAGCTGCTTCTGCTTCCCTTGGTGAGATCCTTCATGACCACCTTTCTGACTCTTGTCCAGGAGTCTACTCTTGACTTCTCACCTCTGACCTTGAGTTGAAGGGGATTGCTCTACCCTCAGACACAGAACTAGACAGGGTTGAATCTAGGTTGAAATGGTGAGTGTGTGCAAGCTGCTGAATGGGGGTGCTCACATCACAGGCAAAAGTGGAAGGCCCAGGTATTAAAGAACAGGAAGGAAGCATGGAGAACTCACACCAAGAACCAAGAGGACAGAAAAACCAAGCTCATGTGGTGGCTGCAGGTTCAGTGAACCACCCTGCATTGTGCCAGAGTGGTCATCTATGGGACACTATGTGCTCACTGTCCTTTACTTGCTGGCATTTCCAATAGGAACACCTTCCTTGGTGAAAAAAATCTGTAGTTTGAGTGTTTTTAAGTTGGACTCTATTAACTGAATAATTCTTCCTGTTTTTTAAAAGTAAAAACCAGAAGACAGAAGAACAGTCACCAGTTAAGATCTTGTTCCCAATCTCAAGCATCCACATAACAAGCTGGCATCCTGGCAAATGTCTGTAACCCTGGCTCCAAGATGGGGGTTGGGGGGGTGAAGATGGGAGTATCCCACAGCTTGCTGGCTTCGAGCCTAAAAGGACAATGGACACCACCCATCACACATAAGCGTGTACACAAACTTAAAAAAGGGGGGGGGGGATTTAGCTCAGTGGTAGAGGGCTTGCCTAGCAAGCACAAGGCCCTCCCTAGGTTCGGTCCTCAGCTCAAAAAAAAAAAAAAAGGTTGGGGGGAGCCAGGGGGTTGGTGGCACACTCTCTTAATCCTAGCAGGTAGGCAGCAGAAGCAGGATCTCTGTAAGTTCCAGGACAGAGAAACCCTGGGGGGGGGGGGGGGGGAGATAGCAGGGCTATTACCAACACTGACTACCCGAGTTTGATCGATCCCCAGGGTCCACATGGCAAAAAGAGAGAACCACACTCCAAGATGTCCTCTGATAACATCCACAACAGATGCCATGGCAACACATACAATAAAGTGTAATACAAAAAGTTAAATAAAGTCCTTTGGATGATGCCACTTACAATTCTGCGCTGAAACTCCCGTCCAAAATTTCAAGACCCTGAAGATATTCAGCAGACACTAGAAACTTGGTAGGCAGGACCACTTTCCAACTCAGCCCATGCCTGTGACCAAATTCTCATATGGCTGAGGAGGCAGAAGGATGGCAAGTTTCAGACAAGCACAGACTACCCACCACAGCAAGATCTTGTCTCAAACAATATGAGAGCCAGACACAAGTGCCTGGACCCAAAGCACTGCTGGCCCTCCAGACGGGCACCTATAAACTGTTGAGGCGATGTGTGGACCCTGAAACTAGTCAGGGTTCAAAAGGAGGGATGAGGCAGGGGGAAGTAAGGTAAACCAAGCTGGTTTGGCCTGCTTCCTCTTGTCCCCTGCTCTCTGAACTACACCCTAGCTGACAGGTCATACACAAGGGCAGTGCTATGCATCTACACCTGTGGCACACTCTCATCACCAGTAGTCTAACTAAACAAGTGTACAGACCGGTAACTATGACAAAACTCCTATTCTAGAGACAGAATGCAGACTCCCAGAAGAGAAGCCTAGCACAGCCCTCCCTCACAGGAGGTATAGATAGGAGAGGGCTGGGTGCATGACTCCTACCCAGGATGCCAACATTCATAGATGCTCAAGTCCTTTATATAAATTGATTTATTTCCTTAGAACATACACACATAAGTCTCTGGATGACTTAGATATAACGTAAATGCCACATAAATGTTATGCTGCATTGTCTAGGGAATAAGGACAAGAAACAATACTGTAATTGTTCAGTGTAGATGTACAACCCCCTCCCCATGTGTGCATGTCTTTATATACATACACATGTACACACACACACACACACACACACACACACAATCTATCAATGTAGTCTAGTCATCCTTGAACTCAAGATTCTTCTGCTTCAGCCTCCCAAATGTTAACATTACAAGCTTGTACCGCCAAGCCTGGTTCCAGAGCATTTCTGATCCTAAGCTAGCTGAGTCTACAGGTACAGAATATGCAGATACACTGGTCACTAAGGGGAGGGATGAGGCATGCAAGGATGATGTGTTTTCTTATTTCTAAGAAAAGCTTAAATCACTGGGTGTTTTTTATTTTGCTTTTTGAGAAACTGATAAATCCTATATAAAACCAACTGGAGAGATAGTTCAGTGGTTATAAGATCACTTGCTGCTCTTACAGAGGACTTAAGTTCCCAGCATCCCAAAGGAGGCAAACTACCCTTAACTCCAATTCCGGGGATTCACTACCCTCTTGTGGGCACCAGGCACCCACTGCATGTACACATACATGCAAGCTGAACACTCACTCATACACAGGAAATAAAAATTTTTAAAAATCTAAAAAACAAAAACCAACAGTTAGTTCATTTTATTATCTGCAGTGCTGGGGATTGAACCCAGAGCCACACAGGACATGCTAGGCATGAGTGATCTGGCAGTCCCAACAGCTAAACTGAGATACATTTACTTGCACAGCAACAATCAAATCCCCAGGTGCTTGGCACAAAGCAGAACAGAGTAAGACAGAAGTCTCTGTTCCTCTTTAGAGAAAACAGCAGGTTCCAATTTGCAGCAGATCTTTACCTGGCAGTGCTACGTCCATACACAGCTGAGAACCAGCACCACCAGCCGCCATAGTACAGAGCATAGGGAAATGGGAGAACAGAAAAGCCCCCAAAAACAATCCAGACTTTGTAGTCAGGTCTGACATTCATATTATTAGCATTAAAGAGGCCGAGGCAGGAAGACAGAGAGTTCCAGGCTAACTTTAGTTACATAGTGAAGCACTGTCTTTAAACCAAAAAATCAGGGCTGGAGAGATGGCCCAGTGGTTAAGAGCACTGGCTGCTCTTCCAGAGGACCAGGGTTCAATTCCCAGCACCCACATGGCAGCTCAAAACTGTAATTCCAGTTCCAGGAGATCTGACACCTTCACCCCAATGCACATAAAATAAAGTTTAAAAATATTAAAAAAAAAAAAAATCAGACAGGCAGTGGTGGCACACGCCTTTAATCCCAGCATTGGGGAGGCAGAAGAAGGTGGATCTAAGTTCTAGGCCAACCTGGTCTACAGAGTGAGTTCCAGGACAGTCAGAGCTACAGAGAAACCCTGTCTCAAAAAAACCAAAAATAAATAAATATTAAAACAAACAAAACAAAAAACAGCAAAAAAAAGCTACAACAAAAGAAACACCAAAGCGTGCGCACGCATGCGTGCGTGCATTACAAACTAATGCGTCCATAGAACATAATCTGTGCAAATCCACCTATAGAAGGTAAAAGGTTAAAGATAATCTTTTTTTTTTTCAGATTTATTTTATGTATGTAAGTGTTCTGCCTGCATGTAGGTATGAGCACCATGTGTATTGCCTAGGACCCCAAATAAGTCAGAAGAAGGTGTCAGATCCCCTGGAACTGAAAGGAAAAGTGACACATACAAAAGTTACCTCCTTCCAACAGGGAAAAAAAATTTTTTTTTGAGGAGTAAATGTGAAGCTGTTTGTTTTGCAGATCTTATCTATAGAAGCCAAGGGCTCCCAGAATGCCAGGGTTTATATTTTTTTGTTGACAGTAAAAGAAAAGTATCCTCAGAAACAATGTGGTTCTGGCCACGCCTGGTGGTACATACCTTTAATTCCAGAATTTGGAAAGCAGAGGCAGGATGGTCTCTGAGTTCAAGGGTAGCCTGGTCTACACAGTTAGATCCTGTCTCAAAGCTGGCATCCTGGCATCTAAACATTCACCTACTGGAAGTATTCTGTATTCTAGCCACAAAATGCTTTTCCCTCTTTAAAACAACAACAAAAAACCCCAAAAAACAAAACTCTGTGATATTTGATTATTTATTCAGTGCTGGGGATTGAATCCACTATAGATGTGTCTGTGCTAGATGTACCACTGAGCTACCACCTCAGACCCTTGATAGTGTTCTTTCAAATTTTATTTAAGCATTTTTATTATTATGGTATGCATACATCACACCACCATCACAGGTGTGCAATCTTCTCTCCTTCCACCTTTACATGGTCCCAGGGTCTAGAACAAAGGCCATCAGGTTTACAGCATCATGCAGCAAGCACAAATACTTTTAGCCTGTTAGGCTACCTACCTCACCCACCAGTTCTTCCAACCCTTATACTTCTAGTTTCTCTCTCTAGAACTAACTACTACTCTCTGTAGACCAGGCTGACCTCGAACTCAGAGATCCTCCTGTCTCTGCCTCCTAAGTGCTGGGATTAAAGGTTTGTACCACCATTGCCAGGCTTGAGAACTGCTATTCTTTCACAGTGAAACAATTTCAAATCGCTGCCTTGGCTTGAAGAACAGTGGTACCTTTCACTACAGGGTAGCCCCTCCTACCTCAGGACCAAACCTTAAGGCATCCATCTCTCCCCCAGGTCCACCTCTTACATACAGGAAACTTGGCTAGTTAATGAATCCACCAGGCTGATGACATTTCTGTCAACTTGGCAACTGTCCCAGATTGTAGCCAGTGTGGCTGTCTCTGGACACACCCACTTATTTCCTACTCTCCTACATCCTTAGTACCATTGCACACAGGTCTTCACCGCTCTGCTCCACTATCCTATCTGTTCCACATACTGTAGAAACACACCTCTTCTCTGGATCTACTCTTTTCACCTGGTCCCCAGAACCTTCCCATACGTATCTCAAGTTCAAAAGTATTTCAAAGACTAACACACAGAGAGTGGCTCACAGGCACCAGAAGATAGCTCAGTGAGAGCATGTGAGGCTCCAAGCAGAGGCACCTGAGTTCTAATCCTACCACCTACACAAAAGTCAGTCATAAACATGTGCCTGTAACCTCAGCACTGTGTGTGGGTGGTAGTAAAGGGGTAGGATTGCTGGGGCTTGCTGGCTACCAGCCTAGCTTCAGGTTTAGTGAGGTCTTGTCTTGAAGAAATAAGGTAGAGTGACAGAAAACACAGGCCTTGTCCTCTGGCCTTTATGCACACCTGGGTGTACCCATCCCCAAAGAAATAACGAAATGAGTTACCGTGTTCAAACCCTCTCCCCTTTGCCAGTATTCATCCTGGGGAAGGACCTAAGTACTAGTCATGCATTTATTTCCACATCTACTCAACAGATTCATATAAAGTACCTAAAATGTGCTGAATATTTTTATTAACTGAGATGCCCAATACACAAGGAACCTTCCTTTCCTTTGTGTGTGTGTTCGTGTCTGTGTGAAGATGCATCTGTGAACTCAGGCAGGTAGAAAGCTAAAGGTTAATGTTGGGTCTTCCTCAATCTCTATCTTACTTTTGAGAATTACATGCCTCATTGAATCTGGATCTCACCAGTACAGGTAGGTGGGCTTGCCAGGAAGCCTCAGGGATTCTTATGTCTGCCTCCTAGCACTGGAGTTACCCACAGAAGCCCCAGTGTCTGTCTTTTTACCTAGGGTCAGCCTCAGGCCTCTATGTTTGTGCAGCGAGCGCTTTACCGACTGAGCCATCTCCCCAGCACAGTGAACCTTTATGTTTTCAGGGAATCATGATGTAAGGCATTGGCAACATGGAATAGAGTGTCGGAAGCCAAGGGGGAAAAAAAAGATACAGTTCATTTCTTTTTTCTTTGAGGCAAGGTCTCTCTATATAACCCTGGATGACCTAGAACTCACTATGTAGGGGGGTTGAGAGATGGTTCAGTGGTTAAGAGCACTGTTTTTCCTGAGGACCCAGATTCAATTCCCAGCACCCACATGGCAGCTCACACCTGTCTGGAACTCTAGTTCCAGGGCTTCTGACACCTTCACACAACAAAACACCAATGCACATAAAATAAAGAGAAATCTTTAAAAAAAAAAAAAGGTGAACTCACTATGTAGATTGGGCTGGCCTCAAATTCCTCTGCCTCCAAGAGCTAAGATTAAAGACATGCGCTACCATGCTTATGTGTGAGTGTTTTGCCTGCATCTGTATGTATGCGTACCATATGCATGAATAGTGCTCATGAGGGTCAAAAGAGGGAGCCCCGAGCCGGGCGGTGGTGGCACACACCTTTAATCTCAGCACTCGGATCTCTGAGTTCAAGGCCAGCCTAGTCTACAAAGCAAGTTCCAGGACAGCCAGGACTCTGTTACACAGAGAAACCTTCTCTCAGGAGGGGCCAGGGTGGGGCCCAATCCCCTGAAATGGGAGTTACAGGCAGTTAAGTGCCCTTAACTGCTGAGCCACCTTTCTAGCTCCAGAACCCAGTTTCTCAAACTGTGAGTTGCAGTCCTATATGGGGTTGCATAACTGAAATGGGGAGATAGATCATGAAAAATTTGGCAACAGTTATGGGTTTCTACGCATATAACAAATAAATCAAAATCAAACACATAATGGCCCTGAGGTATTTCTAGCAAGGTCTACCTATGTTGCACTGATCAACTGCTGTCTTGGTTCTTTTTAAAAGATTTATCACCGGGGCGGTGGTGGCACACACCTTTAATCCCAGCACTCAGGAGGCAGAACCAGGCGGATCTCTGTGAGTTCGAGGCCAGCCTGGGCTACAGAGTGAATTCCAGAACAGGCTCCAAAGCTACACAGAGAAACCCTGTCTCGAGAAAAACGAAAGATTTATCATTATTTTTAAATTATATGCATGTGTCTGTGCACATGGGTGCAGATACCTGCAGAGTTTAGAAGAGGATGTCAGATCCCCTAAAGCTGGAGTTACATGTGGTTATAAGCCACCAGATGTGGGGGCTGGGAATCAAACTATCCAGCAACAGCAGCAAGAACTGAGCTATTTCTCTGGGCCCTGAAGTCTTGGTTCTGAATATAAAACATGCATACTTTATATGCCATTAAACACCTATAAATGCACCTTGCTCATATTTAAGACTACTGCTTTTTATGAAATGCAGGGTTTTTGCTTTCTTTCTTTTTTCTTTTTCTTTTTTTTTGGTTTTTCAAGATAGGGTTTCTCGATGTTGTTTTGGTGCCTGTCCTGAATCTCACTCACTCTGTATACCAGGCTGGCCTCGAACTCAGAGATCCATCTGCCTCTGCCTGCCTCCCCAGTCTGGGATTAAAGGTGTGTGCCACCACCAACCAGCTGCAGTGTTTTTGCTTTGCGGTTCGCTTATGCTCTTACAAAAAGATAACAGAACCCAGATGTAGCACTGTACACCTTTAATCCTAGTACTTGGGAGACAGAGGCAGGCAGATTTCAAGCCTGTCTAAAAAACAAAACAAAACAAATGTAATAGTTTTTAATTTTGAAAACACTCTCCTCCAGTCATTCTTCAGCATTTGAGTTTGCATGTCCAACTAGTAACTTTGGATGGTGTTTTAGGATATCAATTTTAAAAATTGCTGTTGGTTGGATTTACTGACTTGAGTTTTGCCAATAAATAGATCAGGACTGAGATGTAGTTAGCTGGCAGACTGCTTGCCTAGTATGCACTAAGCTCTGAGTTCAATCTCCAGCACCTCATAAACTGAATGTAGTGGCATAAATCTATGTTGTGGAATAGAATATTTATTTAACTATGTAAAGATGTGTTGCTATTTTACCTTGCCTGACTAAGAAACCTTATTGGACTAATAAAGAAGCTGAACAGCAATAGGTAGGCAGAAGGGGAATAGGCAGAGCTGGCGGGTAGAAAGGGGAGGCCATCCAGACATGGAAGAAGCAGGAAAGTAGGCTGGACAGTATGCAGATGAGGTAAATGAGACTCGGGGCAGCACACAGATTAATACAAATGAGTTAATTTAAGTTTTTTAAAAAAAAAAAAAAAATCTATCTAGAAACAAGCCTAAGCTAAGGCCATGCATTCACAATTAATAAATCTTGGTGTCATGGATTGGGAGCTGGTGATCCAAGAAAGCCTGCTACTAATCTATAATTCCGGCACTTGAGGTAGAGGCAGGAGATCATAAATTCACTGTCATTCTTGCCTACACATAAATTTAAAGTCAGCACAGACTACAACAAGACCTTGTCTTCCAAAAAATAAAATTCCAGGCTGGACTAAGGGGCTCAGGACACTTATTCTTCTTTCAGAAGAGGTGTTTGGCTCTTACAACCTCTGCTCCAAGGGTTCTGACAACCTCTTCTGTCATGCTCAGGCATGCACACACAAAAATAAATCGCGCCAGGCAGTGGTGGCACATGCCTGTAATCCCAGCACTGGAGAGGCAGAGGCAGGTGGATCTCTGTGAGTTCGAGGCCAGCCTGGGCTACAGAGCTAGTTCCAGGACAGCCTCCAAAGCTACAGAGAAACCCTGTCTCAAAAAAAAAAAAAAAAAAAAAGAAAGAAAGAAAGAAAGAAAGAAAAGAAAAAGAAAATAAATCATGGGGGAATATTCATTCAGATTTTTTTGATACAGGGTTTCTCTAGGTAGCCCTGGCTGACCTTGAACTTAAGCACTGAGACTAAAAGCCTGTTGTTCCACCTCACCCAGCCAAATTGCTTTGTATTTTTTTAAAAAGACTTGCCAGGCGTAGTGGGATGTCTCTTTAATTCAGCACTCAAAATCAAAAGGCAGAGGCAGGCAGGCAGATCTCTGTCAGTTCCTGACCATCCTGGTCTACAGAACAAGTCCTTGAGTTCCAAAACAACCAGGGATACACAGAGAAACTCTATCTGGAAAATAATTATAAAAATAAAATTAAAAAAAAAAAAAAAAAAACCACAAACAAACTGCCAGGCGGTGGTGGCGCACTCCTTTAATCCCAGCACTCGGGAGGCAGAGCCAGGCAGATCTCTGTGAGTTCGAGGCCAGCCTGGGCAACAGAGTGAGTTCCAGGAAAAGCACAAAGCTACAAAAAGAAACCCTGTCTCGAACCCCTCCCCGCCCCCCAAAAAAGTTACTTTCCCTAGACTCCTTTCTTTTTTCCTGTTTAAAGTCACAGCTTGTTGTGCTCTGTCTTCTTTGTTTTTGCGAGACAAGGTTTCTCTGTGTAACAGCCCTGGTAACTGTCTGGGAACTCACTTTGTAGACCAGGCTGGCCTCGAACTCAGAGATGGACCTGCCTCTGCCTCCCAAGTGCTGGGACTAAAGGTTTGTGCCACCATCACCTGGCTAACTCAGTTTAATTTTAAGCAAGCAAACTCAACTACCTCAACGCAAGCTGCCCAACATTCCTCCCAGAAACTTTCCAGAATTATTTACATTGCAATGACTCAATTCACATTCTCCTCTGGTGGACAATAAACACATTAACATGCAAATACCTATTTACCAACTACAGCCAGACAGTTTTCTAGGGCCTCCAGCTACCCCCAGCATTTACCGCAAGCTCTTAGGACCCATCCCAAGGCAAGTAGTTACCACAATTCCCAGCACTTGAGGATCCCTTCTCCAGCGGCAGGGATCCCCTCCGCTGGCGTCTCGAGCAGGGCCCCCCACCGTACGCAGCTAAGAGTGGGGACACTCTGTGAGCGCCTACAAGTAGGAAGCCCCTCTGTGCCCGGGGGTAGGGAGTCCCCACCGTGAGCGCTTCTGAAGCATGGATCCGCTCCGTTCCGTGAGTGCCTTAGAAGCAGGGAGTCACTTCCGTGCATGCTCCCATCCCTGAGAGCCCCAACACTAAGGAGTCACCTTCGAGAGTGCCCAGAAACGAGGCGTCCCTGCCCAGGGAACAGGAGTCTCGGATGTCCGCTCTCGAGCTCTAGGCAGCGCTGTTCTGACGCTGATCTGGCCTCGATTATAACGTCCGCCGAGCAAAATCCTAGGCGCTCGCTTACGTCCGGAGGCCTTGCCTTTGGGACTAGAGCCCGGAAGACTGCAAGACGGAGAATGCCCTCCCTTTCTCGCGCATCCCTACGTTCCCACACACCTGAATCCCTCCCCCAGCTTCGCACACACACAAAAAGAAAAGAGCTAAGACCTTTGCCTCGAACTCAGTCTACACGTCTCCATCCCCGTGCTAGCACTCAGTACGCAGACGCCCCCGCAGCAGCCATCTTGCGCAGAAAATACATAGGCCTTTTGACTCTCGCGCCAACCCGTAGAGCTAGGGCGAAGAGTTATGCGCAAGAGCGGAAGTCGAAGTCCAAATGTCCGGTGACCGCCCATCCAGCCCCTTCTCGAGAGGATTCCATTGGTTGCCCGTTCGCATCGCGAGATCACAAGCTCTCGCGAGAGGTGTCTGAGGCGGACGCCGGTGTGTCTACCTCCGCTTCGCGCCCCGCCCCCGCCTCCGCCTCCGCCGCCGCCTCCGCCTCCGTCTCCACCTCTATCTCCCGCCGTCGCTGCCGCCCCTCCCCGGCTACGGGAGCGGCCGCGGAGCCGCCGCCCAGACCCTGTCGCGCGGGAGGCGGGATCCGCACGGTAAGATGGCCGCAGCGGGCCCCGGCGGCGGTGCCGAGCGTCCTCACGGGGCTCCGGGGTGGGCCGAGGCGCGGAGGTCAAAGGTTGGGGGCCTGTGCCCGCCAGGCTGACCTGCCTCAGGTATCCGAAGCCTGCAGTGGGAGCCGGGATCGGGGAAGTCGGTCCTGCCCTTCACGGCCCTGCCCCGGAGCGGGAGGTCTGGAGGATGCTTCACTTGGGGTGCTGCCGGGACCGGAATAGTTTGCAAATGTTCCCATGTCTCTGATGAAAGCCGCAGTACAGCGGAGACGGGAAGGTGAAGATGCAGTCAGGTGCTTCGTTGAAAGCCTATCGACTGGGTGATCGCTGGATTTGGGCTCACAGAATCCTACAGGAACTATCGCCGGGTCTCTGTCCGCAGTCTTGCTTGGTAACTGCTTCGGGCTGCCGAGTGGAAATCGAGAGGAAGGGGCCTAATTGGGGCACATTTTCCCAGACTAATTTTTCCCTTCCCTGTGTATCCAGAATAAAAGTTGAATCGGTAAATTCTGCTGTTATCCTGTGGCTGTGGAGAGGCACCGTCCTGTGACAACCCCGTTGAGTTTCACTTCCCGCCTCCCTGGCTACCTTTCAGGCGCTGGGGCCTCCAAGTCCTCCAGAACGAGAAGTCCTATATGCCTCAAATTCTAAGCCCCTCTGCATTCTCTGCCCACGTTCTCCGAAAGTGGGCTTTGAAGCTTTAATATCTTATGTTTTTAAAACACTCTTGCTTAAATAACTTTCCTCCCAGTGTGTGTAAATGTGTTTCCCTGATTACTGTTTCCAGCGTGGGTCCCAGGACCTGTAATCCAGAGGACTACCACACCTCTCCAGCTGCCAGAGTTCGCTGCACCCAGACTTGCCCTGCTCCTCCAACCTGTTCTACTCGAATCCCTCCCACGTTGTTGTCCCATTTCTAAGACCTGGCACTTGAAACCTGCAGCCTCTGGTTGCCCATGCTTCTTCCTTTTCTCTTGTTCCTTCTCACTTAGTCCAGCAACAGCCGCCATTGATTTGGAGACCAAAACTTGATCTTGAGTGTCTGTTCTCTTCTGCTATCCCCTATGACAGCACTAGGATGTCTCTTTGTTGGACTGCTTAGCTCTCCCCACTCGGTATGCACTCCCTTGTCATCCCAGAAACCAAAGCTATCTTTCAACTTTATGATTTATTAAAGCAAAGTAGCTTATCATTTGCAGTGTGCAAAATAATATCCATGAGGTATATGTTAGTGACAAAGTATGAAAATGTTCCAGCTGGTGCTCCCAAGCTACCCCAGCTGCCTTCCTGTGGCTCTGCCATCCTGCCTTCCTCCCACATGAAACAATTCCTGTCAGATTCCATGTCTTTGCTTAAAAGTACTCGATATTTTGTGCTAAAGACGTTCATTTCCTGTTTGATTTTGCAAAACTCAGGTCACACTTGGACTTCTGTTTAACTTTTTTTTCCCTATTCAGTGTTGTTTTAAAGTGATGCACTACCATATTTCCTTCTAAAGTCTAAATACTCTGAATGTAAAAGCAGTATTTTAATTTTAGTTATTTTTGATATAGAGTCTCACCATGTAACTCTTGCTGGCCCAGAACTTGATCTGTAGACCAGGCTCAGACTAGCTATGAATTTAGAGAGAACTACCTGGCTCTACCTCATAAATGCTGAGATTAAAATTGTGTGTCACCCAGCCAAAACATTTTTTTTTTTTACCTATTTGTTGGCAAGACTTGATAACATCTTTTAGCTTTCTTTACACTGAGTGTGAATAAGCGTGTTTCACTGAATACATGATGTGTACTTGGACCGTGCTCCCTAGTCTCTGGAGAGGCTGTCATATATAAAGCAGACCAGAACTTGGGCCATATTATCTATGTGCAAGCTGCAGAATTCCAGATTCAGAACATACCTGCCCAAGGGTTTGCTCATGTCATCTATATAACTGCCTTCTTTATTCAGGCAGTTGAATGAACATTTTGAGTGGTGTCCGCATTTTTTGCATTGGTGTGCATTAGTGAACAGCACATCTTTGTTGCGTGTTGGAACCTTTCTAGGAAGCAGGGATACAATTGCTGCACTGCAGGAGGCATCATGTGCCACCTTATAAGGAGTGTTAAGTTGCTTTCACCACATGTGTGTTCCAACAGAAGAGTTGGAGAAGTTCTATCCTTCACTAAGACTTGTCTGCATTTTGTCTGATTGGTGCCTCCTTTTTTTACATCATGGCATATAATTTTTAGTATATAGCTCTCCAATGACTGCCCTATCATTCAAATCTAACCACCTCCTTCAAAGTATGATGATTTTTCTATCTGACCCAACCAATCTGATGTCTTGATCTCTTCATTTCATTAACTATACTTCCCACCCTTGACCTTCTTGATTTTACTCAGACATGTATTTTCCTCAGGCCTTTTTTTGCTTGTCTCAAGATTAAAAGTATCCTCCTACTCTTCCACTTCTTATTACATTGCTGTGTTTATTTTCTGAAATGATTACAGTGGGCATATAATTCTTCCTCAGTTGTTGTATCTTTTTCCTGTAGAAATAAATCATGAGTTATGCAGAAAAACCTGACGAAATAACCAAAGATGAATGGATGGAAAAGCTCAATAACTTACATGTTCAACGAGCAGATATGAACCGTCTCATCATGAACTACTTAGTCACAGGTAAAGGCTGGCTGTGAGGGTGCCACCACTTGGCCATAGCTCTCTCTTTTTAAAATAAGTAGCCCTTTACACCTGAAGCATAATGATATTAGGTTATGCTGAGACGTCATAAAAACACAATGTTAACTTGATATTTGTAAATCAAATGGACATGGCCTTTTCTAGCCCTAAGTGGTATAGGTCACATCCATAATCCCAGCACTTGGAAGACTGAGGCAGGATTGTGAGTTCAAGGCCAGCCTGTGCTGTAATGTGAGACCTTTTCTCAGCTTCCCTACTCCCTAAAAAATAAAAATAAAAAATACTTTTCCTGTCAATAAAATAATTGCTCCAGATCTCTGAGACCTTAAAGGAACATCCTTTTTTGGCTCTTGACAATTTTATAGTTAAGCCTTCAGGTTATTAAGAGTATTCTGGCTCAGAAGGCTGAAGCAGGAGGATTCTGAATTCTAGGCCAGCCTGGACTGCACAGCAAGACCCTGTCTAAGAATTTTTTTTATAAAGTTTGAGTAGATTTAAAGCCCAAATAATTGATATCTTCCGGCCAGCTTGAAAAAAATATTCTGGCCTGTTTCTAGGTGTGCCCAACTCAGAACAGTGAAGGTAAGGGAAATGGTGGAATGTGCAGAAAAACAGCACTTTGATGCTCCTGTTTAAGGGAAAGTTACTGTCAACTGGGGTGAAAAGAGTCAGCTATCCTGCCCTGTTTTCAAAAGCAAAGAGTGGAAGTCTTCCAGTAATCCTTATCTTCCTGCACCCCTCCAATTAATTTCTGCTAAAATTTCTTAGAAAGTGGCTATAGAAATCTTGGCCTACCGTTTCACCAGGCTTCTGTGGGTAAAGTGGCACCAAAGCACAGTGGCCCTGTAAAGATCCAACCAGGTGTCTGCCTCACCCGCAGTTGGCTCTGTTGCTCTGGCATCCTGACTTATAATCCCTGCCCTGAAGGTGTCACAGCACACAATGGCTAACAGTCTGTAACCTCCAGATGGAGGCTAGAGTTTTGGAAAGCTGCAAAAGAATAACAGCATTGATTATTAATCACAAAAAACGAAAACCCAAGTCCCTAGGAAAGTGGGATTATATGTAGGATCATTTTAATGGTGGTTGGGTTCTCTAGAGGTACAAAGTCTTAATTCCTGGTTATCTTTCCTAGCAGTGAAGATAGTTTTCTTTTCAGAGGGCTTTAAGGAAGCAGCAGAGAAATTTCGAATGGAGTCTGGGATCGAACCAAGTGTGGACCTAGAAACACTTGATGAGCGAATCAAGATTCGGGAGATGATTCTGAAGGGTCAGATCCAGGAGGCCATCGCCCTGATCAACAGCCTCCACCCAGAGCTCCTGGACACCAACCGCTATCTTTACTTTCACCTTCAGGTGAGCTTTAGAGTCTGATGTGGATGCTTGGTAAGTTACGTTTGTTTGCAAAGGCTCAGAAAGACATTGGCTGTTGGGTGTTAGTAGAGCATTGCTTAGTGTTGAGAAGGGGCAGGCTTTGAGATAACTGCTGCTTTGTGTACTAATATAGAAACTAACTACTTTTTAAAGATGTGTGTAGGAGGACCATCCTGGGAGTCCTTTCTTACTCTTACCCAGGTTCTGGGAGTCAGACCGAGACCAGCTTGACACAACAAGTGCTTCCACTGCAGCAGCTCGCCAGCCTCTCTTTTTGCTTTTAAAATGGAAACGTACTAACTTGGAGATGCTAGAAAAGTCTTTCCTTTGAAATGTCTTTTTTTTTTTCTTTTTGTGGTGTTGTGTGTAGAACCCAGGCCTTGACTGCATGCTAAACAAGTGCGTTAACACTGAGTTACACCCTCAGCCCCGTGAGATAGACTTTGGACCATGTGTGCACCAGCCAAAATTGGCTGTCTTTGCTGTTGACCATATTGGGTATCACCTACAAGGCTGTGTGCTAGCTCAGCGTGTCTGTCTTTGTTACTGACCAGCAACAGCACTTGATTGAGCTTATTCGTCAGCGTGAGACAGAAGCAGCGTTGGAGTTTGCCCAAACGCAGCTCGCAGAACAGGGTGAGGAAAGCAGAGAGTGCCTCACAGAAATGGAGCGTACATTGGCTTTACTGGCCTTCGATAGCCCTGAGGAGTCACCTTTTGGAGACCTTCTCCACATGATGCAAAGGCAAAAGGTAAAAGGCTGGTAAGGGAGAGCTCTGTTTGTGGACACTCAGGGGACTTGTGGAAAGATGGTACACATGCTGCATTTGTGATGGGGGTGAAACACATAGCCCTGGGCTAGGGTACTCCAGTAGGACACTAGCAGCTCCTCTCATCTGTACCCCTTTATCTTGTAAAACTAGGAGCAGCAGCATTGTGACTGTTAGTATCCAAAACCCTTTGTCAATTTTTTTCCTCTTAACCTTCTTTCTGTCAATTTAGAAATGAGTATCCTAAGTATTTTCAACTTAAGATCTGTTTATTCTTCTGAAACTTTTTCTTGTTCCTTCTGTGTACTGCAAACATAACAGTTCATTGCTTCCCAAGACCCATGTCTTCCTTTCCCCATGTGCTGGATCCCTCTCTCCTAGGGCTCTATCCTCTCCATACCATATTAGAAGGACTGCCCATCCTTGAAGATCTTGAGATGTCTCTTTAAGGCTTGCCTGCAGGGAGCTCACGTGACCATTGTGCCGCTCTTCTCTCTCAAAGTCCTTACAACACTTTTGTTTAAAAGGGTTAGGGCACTTGCTGACCTCATTGTGTCATTGCTGACCAAAGTGTAAGACCCCTTCAGATGAGGACCATTCAGGGTCCCTGCAGTGGCTTATAGCCACATGGTTAATGTGTTTTTAAATGAATAACAAGCTTCTTGGGTGTGAACAGTATCCAAATGGGCTGGAATATAGCTTAATGATAGAGTGCTTGCTTAATGTGCTTAAGGACCTGGATTCTATCCCTAGCACTACAAAAAGATGTCTTTAAGTATATATCAGACTTGCTGGTAGTACATGTATGCAGCCGTCTCTATTGGATGTGTTTCTTTTCTAGGTGTGGAGTGAAGTTAACCAGGCTGTTCTGGATTACGAAAATCGAGAGTCCACACCCAAGCTGGCAAAATTACTGAAACTGCTACTTTGGGCTCAGAATGAGCTAGATCAGAAGAAAGTAAAATATCCCAAAATGACAGACCTCAGCAAAGGTGTGATTGAGGAGCCCAAGTAGAGCCTGTGTGCGGACCCAGCACTGTCAACCAGCACAGGACTCATTCCCTTCTGTCTGTGACTGGCAGATTTGTCACTGCAGTAGAGAACCTTTCCCCCTGTCATTTTCTTTGGCTCTTACTGTTTAAAAAGGGGAAATGGCCTTTTTAAACACTGGCAAACCCATGATGGAAGACACCACCTCTGCCATGCCCTGCATCCTGAGCACTGCACACTGCAGTTGACTGTCCCAGTACTTCTGGTATTGCTGGCTCTGGAAGATCTGGTTTGCTGAGTGTGTGCTGCACTGCTAGGGAGTGTCATTTCAGCTGAAGGCCTCACACTCACAGCATATGAAAAGCACTGACGTTCTTTTGCTTTCTGCTAACTAGTGCAGGCAGGCAGTGTTTTATTTTCCTAGGTCTTATCAGGCCTTCTTCAAGTTTTTCCTTACCCCTTTTCTTCTTTTCTTTTCCTCCTCTTTGTGTTCCTTCATAGGAAAGAATATATAAATTTGTAAATCTTAATTCAAAGATAACTTGTGTGCGGGTATTGAGTTTGATTTAGTTCTTTACCTTTTGGTTTGGGCTGTGTGGCTTTTGGGAGGGGATGTGTGTGTGTGAGGGATGAGGCTGTGTTTTCTTAATTTTTTTAAATATATTTTTTGGTGCTGTATGTGATGAGAGATTCGTTCATAGTGGACCAATGAACCATCTCTTGTAGGCAACTTTGTTGAAAATAAAGATTTCTCTTTACTTCCAAATTGACCACAATGGCTTCTAAAAAATTGTCATCCACACAGCCCTCCTTTATTTGGGTGTCCTGTCTCTGATGGCATAGGGACAGCACCTTTACCCATAGCTGAAGGCCTAATTGAAAAGTCCATGTGCCTAGGGAATGCCCTCTGTGACAGCAAGGCAACCTGGTGTTGGTGGGGATGGCTGGGTGGTCTCAGGCTTCACAGGACTGGGTGTTCATGCTAGCTAGTTTGAACTTCTGCTTGGCAAAGTAGTTTCTCATCTTTTGCTTCTATGTCGGCAGTGCTAGTGTCCTGATTCTCAAGAGCTATTTGTTACCTACTCAGTGGAAGGCAGGAGGGCTATTCCTATGAGGCGTGATGTGCATGTGTAGATCAGTGATCTGAGTGTTGAGCATATATATATGTCATGCCAGGTACAGATGTGTTTGGTTGATTCTTGGCAGTGGCCCAGGCCTGATTGCGCCTTATTAGAGCAATGCTGAAGGCTGGGATGGGGATGCACAGATCCGCAGAGCCCTCAGCCAGTTATCCATGGATATGGATGGTAGAGATGACATGGGCACTGTCCATTGGTAGAAGCTCTTGCCTGACTGACATTAGAGCAAGGAGTTCTGGTGCTTATTGCTGACAAGCAGTGTCCTTAGTAACTACTGAATTTGGATTGTTTACCTTGTTCTTGAGAAGTACAGAGCATACTGAACAGCTAGGTCAGACTGGGTTTGTTCAGCATGCTGGCACCTAAGCTGCTCAGGTAGCACAACTAACCAGCTGCCTCTATCATGTCCATACTTCAGTATTCATTGGTATCTATTTTTCTCCCACAGGATACTTTCCTTGTTGGGATGGAATGAAGTGTCTTCCATCTCTCTGCTTTTACTACAGAAGGCAGGTGCTTTGGCAATATTCTTAGGATCACATTAACAACAGGCTCAAGGATGAAGTTGTTGCTGTCATTACGACCCCTCCCTGCCCCCCCCCCCCCCCCCCACTGCTCTTTTGGTCTGTGAGTAAGGAGTAAGCAGACTTCCTTCTCCTTACTTCCTAAACAGGTGGCTTTCAACATCATCTTCAGATGTAGCCTCATTAGGTTTGAGGATAAGAATAAGATAGAAGGAGTTACTGGAGAGATGGGTCATTGGTTAAGAGGACTTGACGGATAATCAGAGGGCCAAGAGTCCAGCACCACATAACAAGTCAGGTGTTCCCCAGATGCCTGCAACTAAAGCTCCCAGGGATCTGATGCTCTCCTTGGCCTCCACACACCCAGACATGCAGGTGCATGTCTGTACGTTCACACACAGACGATTTTCTTGTTGTTTGAGACAGGGTTTCTCTGTACCTTTGGAGCCTGTCCTGGAACTCACTCTGTAGACCAGGCTAGCCTCGAACTCACAGAGATCTGCCTGCCTCTACCTCCCAAGTGCTGGGATTAAAGGCATGTGCCACCACTGCCCAGCAATTTTTTTTTTTAAGGTAGAGGGAAAGGAAGTTTTTATTTTCAGGTAACTAGTAAGTTAAATGAAGCAGAAGTTGGAGGGGGAGAGGGGTATCAAGATACTGTGTCTGTTTTTAAAGAACTGTATAAAGCTAGGTGTGGTTGCTCTTGCCTGTAAATGACAGCATTCATGAGGCTGAGGAAGGATTTTTCCAGTCCAGCCTAGGCTATATTATATATGAGATCCTTAAACAAAATAGTACCAGATAGCCAGCATATTTGTATCTTTTTGTTCGTATAGCAAATCAGTTTGATATGTTCTTAAAACTAGAGGGCATGAAATGTATAGTAATGGGAAGTTCCCTCAGTAGATTATCCACAAATACATAAAAGAGGCTTGTTGCATGCATGAAATGTTACATGTCTATAAGACAAGGTGTTGACATCTTACCACTTCAGCCAGTCACCTAATCAGCCAACACCACAGATATCAGCAAGGCTGGAGGACTTCAAATAGAACTGCTTATTTATCCATGATCTGCTAGTGCCTAAACATCCCCTCCCAAGGGAGTACGTGTAGACTTCTGTTGCAACAGACAAATGAAGTTAAGCTACTTGAACATGCAGGATAGATTAGTTTTTCTGCTTGCCTCTTGAGTCTCACTCAAAAAAGTTGTTTATGGCTTTTTACAAAGTAGCTTTATTTCCTTTTTGCACCTTTTAATGGACAGTGCCTTGAAATAAATGAAATAAGAATATTCTGGCCAGGCAGTGGTGGCGCATGCCTGTAATCCCTGCACTCGGGAGGCAGAGGCAGGTGGATCTCTGTGAGTTTGAGGCCAGCCTGGTCTACAGAGCTAGTCTAGGACAGGCTCCAAAGCTACAGAGAAACCCTGTCTCAGGAAAAAAAAAAAAAAAAAAGAATATTCTGATACTCTGTTCCAACATCATAGAGCTGTATAAGGAGTAACCCCAGTTTGAAATTTTCTAAAGCAGGTGATTTTTACACACTAAAGATGAGGATTTATTAGTTTTGTCACTTGAATTATGGTTTGGAGTTGGTGTTTGAGACCTCTATAAGTGTATATAGCTGAAGAATAGTGTCTTGGAGATCAGGCCTGTAAATCTGAGGTGGGCAGTGTGATATCTTTATTTTCTCCTGTGCTATTAGTTTTAGAGAGGAAGAACCAGGGTTCCAGAAGGACTCTTACATGTTCAATAATAAAGACACTGATGTCATCAAGAGAATGAAATGGGATTCCCTTACAGGTTGTTGCTGTCCAGTCTCAGAATGAACAAAAGACCAAATTCCAAGTGTCAAGTGAACAGAGTGGTCTGTGTACACCCCTGCATCTAACACACTGAATTGTGTGCAGTGGACAACATGCACGGGTACAGTCTGATCACCAGCCTTCACTCACTGTTGCTTTGTTAACGTGTCTTGTTCTGACATCATGTGTATAGTTTTGTTTCACAAATGTGTTGCTTTTTTCTGATGCTTAGTAAGCTGGTTTGACAGCAATAGATGTGTAGAGTCTGTATAAATCCTTAGCTTGCTAGAGTACTCGTGCATACTTAACTGTAATTCTTCATTTGAGGGCATTTGTGACCCAGCCACACATCATCTGAGAAGTACAGATGAGTAGCTTCTGGCTTCCTGCTGTGATTTGTTATACAAGTTTTCATGTTTTTCCCTGAATGGTTATCTGAAAACTCTGCCGCCGCCCCGCAACTCTACCCCACCCCCCATTTCCCTGGAAAGGTACCCATGCAAGTCAGTGTAGAATTGGAAGAGCAGGAAGATGTATCTGCACTTTGGTTTTGCTCTGTCCCCACTTCAGCAGTGTTTACCTTATTGCAAGAAAGCTTCCAGACATCAAAAATACAAGCACTACCATGCCACAGCACAGTACCAGTCTACTCAGCTGACAGCTGCAGCATTCCTGGGCCTCAGGATGAGATGGCTGTGGGTGCCCTGTGCAGTATGCAGTGGCGTCCATGCTGCTGGCCAGTGTGGACCTCTCCATTGCCATTTTCTCAATCAGGCTTGAGGGAAATGCAGGGAGAAGAAACCTCCAAGGGCACCAAGCAGCACACTACAAAGGTATCCTGCACTGGGTGTGGGTGGTGATTGTATACAGGAAAGGGCCTGTACCATCCGTGAGCCCTTCATGGGAAGACCATCACTCACAGTTCCCTCATGCTTCCAGAGAATGATGCTAAACTTCCCAGTGGTAGTATCTCTTGTATGCTTGAATGTGAACTCTTGCATGTTGACTCTGAGGAGTTGGGACCATCTACCTATCATGAATGCTTTCCCTCAATTTGGGGATACTATCCTGACTTAAGACTTTATACTTACATGAAAGAACACAGAATTTGAATGGCCCCTGGTGTCATTACCTATCATGGACTCTGACACAGTTCTTTGTACTATGGGTAATATGTCCTAAAATAGTCTGCCTGTTCTGGAAGCAGACTATCTCCAGTGGTATTAAGTCCTGGGCAACTACTCATCAATGGGGTTACATGTAAATCTGGTGGACTGGTAGGGCAGGAATGTGTGGCCTCAGGCGGGTATGGTTGTTTAAAGGGCTGTAGAAGTCTGCTGTATCTGCATCTCATCCATGCCTCTAGATGAAGACCAAGTTAAGGGCCCAGTGTGACCCTAATACAGAAGAAAACTGCAGAACTGTTTGTGTCCAACTGTAATCAAGAGATGTGACTACAGGATGCTGCCTGTGTATAACTTCTTTTTTTTTTTTCCTTTAGATTTTTAAAAAAGTTATATGTATATACATAGAGTGTTCTGGCCGGATGCATATCCATGCACCATATGTGTGCCTAGTGCCCACAGAAGTCAGAAGAGTGCATCAGATCCCTTGGAATTGGAATTATGGACAGTTGTGAGCTGTAATGTGGGTTCTAGAAATCAAACTGAGGTCCTCTGTCAGAACAAGGGCTCTTAATCACTGAGCCATCTCTCTAGCCATTTGCATGTGACTTCAAGGGAGTTTTCTCTTGCCTGGCTTCTCTGAAAGTTTGATGGAGACTCTCGATTGCAGGGTTTTGGAAGATAGCTGCTACACTATATCCTGTACTACACTACTATCGTGCATGTGACTGTCCACTTCTTGAGTCTACTATGCCATGCATGACTGCCAATCTCCTAAAGTGGGACCTGCAATGCCTGGTAGATAGGTTCTAAACAGCTCTGACTTCCCCTTTCCTGTAAACATCTACAGGTTTCACCCATATGCATGCACACATGTACACACAGGAATTATCCCTTTTATAGGTCAGATATCTGACAACCTCTCTCCAGCTGGTTCTCAAAAGTAAAACAGGCCGACCTGTCACCTGGAACTCTGTTGTTAAGAGAGTGAGGGAGTAGTGGAGGTGGTACTGGTGTTTTTCAGCACTTTTGGTGTTTACAAGGTTTGGCTGAAGGCACCAGCACCCAAAAAAAAGCTGTTCCAGAGCCCCAGAGATCATTTTGTGAATGGAACTGGCCACGCACAAACATCTTTAGTCATCGTGATGTCGCTGTCTGGCTTCCCGTAGACTCAGACCTAGCTGCTTGAACTCTTCTCTACCATGTACACATTTGGCTTAGAAGGTGGATACAAATTATGTTCAGTACCAGAAGCTTTTTTTCTTCTTTTCAGATCTTAATTTTGTAGCCCAGTCTGGCTATATCTGTGCTGCAGACATGCAACACTACATCTGGCTCCTGAAGTCTTGTAGCTGGAGAGCTCTCCAGCTACAAAGTCTTATTTGTTACAGATGCCTGTCAATAACAGTGGAGTAAAATCTAATTATTTAGACTTCTCATCTTTAGAACTGTGTATGTTGGGTTACAGAAGAGACTTAGGCCCAGGGTAGTGTCTGGGAGTTGCTTTTATTCATGAACCCAGTCATCTGGACCCAGACTGCTTCCTCAGTAGAAATAAGCAAAGATCTAAGAAAGCCAGGATGACAGTATAAGCAGCAAGGAATGAGTTGCTCAGCTCAAGGAACTGTGCCATGGCTCCACGTGCCAGATTTGTATAACAAAACATGATGACATGGGGCAGGCAGATGCTCTCAAAAGGCACAGCCATTGCTCCAGAGCAAGAAGCCTGTGCTTGGTGGACTATGACAGATGTTACCTATCTAATGTCTCCACAAGGAATTTTCCAACTTGAACTGCAAAGATGGCTTTGTCAGTTGTGTGTAGGGCAGCTCATAGTATTAAGTAGAGAATGTCCACCCCAGCTACTACCAACTGCTGGTGTTGCTCACCTCCCAGGTAGATGTGATCTTCTTTCAGGCAATTCTGGCTGTACCCATGCCTTCTGCTTTAGTGACTGGAAGCCTGGAGAAGAATGCCCCCAATCCCTATCCACAGCCCAAGAACTCAGACCTCTCTTGCCCCAGGGCCT
Organism: Onychomys torridus; assembly: GCF_903995425.1. Lineage (NCBI taxonomy): Eukaryota > Metazoa > Chordata > Mammalia > Rodentia > Cricetidae > Onychomys > Onychomys torridus. The sequence goes on from NC_050446.1 coordinate 136,422,098, forward strand.
GGGTGATGCTGGGGTCTGTGCCACACCCCCAGCCCCTTGGGTACTCAACTGTTCACATGGCAGCCAGGATATCCCAAGGCTGAGGGGTGGGGACTCTGTCCTCACAATTTACTAGTTAAGTCTCCCTGTACCGTGGCCTCACCTGTCCTGTTAGCTCTGGCAGGGTAGCTATGCACTCTGTTGTTGAGACTCTGGCCTGATGTCTACCCAACAACACCCTGTGGCTGCTCCTGCAGACCTCATGTATCTTGCAGGTCCCTCCTCCATTCAGCCTACTTAAGGTAACACCCCTTCTCTACTGTTGTTCACCTGTCCCCAGAACAGTGACCCCCGTCAAGAAAAAATGCTAAACAGCTGCCCTGTTCTGTGATTCTGGATCTTTCATATACAGTGTCTGAAGAGAGTCACATAATAAAATGGATAACTAGAAGAGAAAAACTTCTAGTACTGTACACTAACAAAACAATCCTTGGGCTGCTAGGGAAGCAAGCCTTTCTTCCATCATCTTTGTGTCCTAGTGGATAACTAATGATGGAAGACTGACCTTGCTTTTAGGTCCTGATTGTTTTCCCCAGTACTGGAGATTGAATCCAGGGCCTCACATATGCTGAGCACACCCTAGCCTCAGGTCCTAATCCCTCCACCCCCCCAGGATTTCTCTGTGTAGCTTCGTGCCTTTCCTGGACCTTGCTCTGTAGACCGCCTGCCTCTGCCCCTAATATTTTTTTTAATACAAATGTATACTATGGTGAAGATCTGTTGTGGGCTGAGCTGTTGAAGGCTCATAAGGCATTCTGTGGAGGGTGGAAAGAAAGTGGAGATTCTGAGTGCCACGGGAAGCCTTTAGTGGGTGTGTCCCAGTTTGCCTGCAGCTGTGTGGGGGAGGGGTTTATTTAGAATAGCTAGAAATAAAGGAGTGATGAGCCATTGTAAGGAAGGAGCCTCAGAAGCCTGCAGGTGAGGTGCAGCTGGGACCCACCCTAGTGCCTAGCTGGTGGTCATTGCTTAAATCCTTTGCCCAGGATTTCAAGGTCAGTGACCACCTTCACTGCCCCTAGTGCTATCACCAGCTCAGTTCTGCTCCAAAGATCCATTTTAAAGTTGACTGCCCTAAAGTTTTACTGTCTTTGCATTTGGTTATAGATTGATCCCTAATTTTTACTAGACCATTTCACAGCCCTATGAGGTCTTTCATCACTATCCCCCAGGACTTTGTAGCAAGGACCAGAGACCCCATACGTACTGCTCTGAAAGTTACTAAAGGCAGGTCTGGGACCACAATCCCCCAGGGAATTCTCTCACCCAGCCGGAAGTCCCAGTGGTAAGCCTGGGGCTGCGGAGCTGGAAGGTCCCTGGCCCTGCCTCCCCAGACATCAGTAGGGCGGGACTCAATTCCGGGGGCGACACGTCCTAGGAGAGCTAGACGGAAGCACTGGGACTGACACGTGGACTTGGGCGGTGCTGCCCTGTGGGTTGGCCTAGGCCTGAAGGGAGGGCACGGTACTGGGGCACAACGGTGCCCATGCCATCTCAGCGCTCCAGCCTGATGCAGTCAACACCAGAGGAGGCCGGCAAGACCCCATCTGCGGCAGCAGAGGATACACAATGGTCCAGGTGAATAGGGATGTGGGTGGTGCTGGGGGCAAGGAGGACATTTACATTTAGGGAGACACAACTTTACGGGACCAGAGTTCAGGGAGCACCAGACTCTAGGGGCGCCTCCCAGGCTCTCTGTATGTAACCTGCCACCCTCACTTCTGGAACTGGCATGCTCCTCTTAGCTGCCCAAGAAGAGGGACAACATAGATGCTCAACCATGCCAAGTAAAGGGACCCTCCTCTTCTAATCAAATACCAAAATCTGGCAAATTGCTCCTTCGCCCCTCTCCCTGCCAGTATTCTGAGGTCAGGGACACTTGGTGGATGCAATGGGCTAAACAGATGCTCACAGCCTAGGGATCCAAGCAGCACCTATGTGTCAGAGAGGCAGGTCCTGAGTTCACAAGGCTTCTAAACTAAGAAGGGAAACAGCAGTTACCATCTTCATTCATACTCCATTCCTACTGTTTCCATTGCCCTCCAGACAAGTAGCCTCACAGAAACCAGGTGTAAGAGGGTGGCATCTGGCTACAGGACCACAGTGAGAGGGTTCAAATGGGAGCCCAAAAGAGGAGATTCAGAGTACAAAAAGCTCACACCCTGCTCCGGTTCCTGAGGTCCCCAGGTAGAGGTGCTGGACCCAGGGCCTTGGCATCTACCAGTCACCTCAGGTGAGAGCCCTGCATCTACTGGGAGGAATTTCAGGGTCCTTCTAGAGCAGCTGAAAGGCACAGTAGGAGGTTATGGAGAGGCACAGAACGAACCAGATCTCAATCCTGCCAGTGGCAATTAGGGGAGGGCCGGAAGAGGAGCATTGTGTGCCTGCTCTTACTAGCGCTCTCTCGCTCTCTGGTTTGCTACCTCCCACCCTACCCCATGTTTATCCCAATGACTCTGCTTCACCTGGCCCCTGGAGGCAACACGGCCTTCTGAGAACTCTGAACTGTTCTGCCAATTTTGCTGTAGGTTACAATTTAATGGCTCTGGTTGGCCCTTGTCTTTACTGCTCTCCCTGTGTGCATGCTCCAGTCACCTTTGGCAGAGGTAGTGGCTGAGAATTCTGGGGGATTTTGCAGGGTCAAGGTCACTCTCAACTTAAGTGAGGGTAACAGTAACAGCAATAAGTACTCTGTCTGCCTCCCATCTCTTCCAGTCCTCTTTGTGACTTGGGAGGCAATGCTCTCCTCAGCAAATTTTGGGGTGTGGGGAGGTTGGTGGAGGCTGTTAGGAAGATATGGTACCAGGGTACACTTTGGTCTGTCTGGTGCCCTGGCCACTGGTGCCAGCACATTCCCCCTTTCTGAACTAAGGGCCATGTGACCACCTGTTTGCTCAACCCCGGATGCTCTGCACAGGCCATCTACAGGAAGCCAAGGCTGCAGAAGTCAAGGAGGAAGTATAATGCCTGTTGAGAGTGCCAGCCTGAGCTCTGGCTCCAATCGGGCAGGTGGAGCTTTTCAGGCAATCCTGACCCAAGCTCCTGGTCCTAAAGAGCTCTCAGCAAGATGAGGGATCTTGGACCTGAGGTTCTAATTAGTCTTCAGCAGCTGGCCTGGTAGGACCTCACCAGGAGGACTTTGATGTTGCCTAGGCTTTTTCTGAACTCTCATTGCCATCAGGAAGCTAGAGACACCTCTCATTTGGAAGGTGTGGGTCTAACTGGCTTTGTGCTTCTAACTAGTTTCTAGCAATAACAGGGCTGGGCAACCATAAGTGTACCTAGGGAAGAGTAGCATATTGGGTGGGTCTCTCGAGCACAGTGACTCTGCTGCTTTAGTCACATAAAGGAATAAAGCTCCTTTTTAAAGACACCTTTGGATTGTGTGGGTGAGTTAGTGTTGCTCCCGTGCTCCTGCTGTGATCCTTGTGCCTCCAGTCAGCTGAAACAAGCTACCTGTATTGCATATAGAGTCCTCACCTAGGAGTGGGCTTCTACAAATGGGACAACACTTTAGGGCAAGCAGGACACTTTCTAGGGCAGCTTTAATGCTTGACTGTTCACCTGTGTTTTCAATAATCCAGTAGCAATATTTGCTCAGGACACTGTCCTGACCAGAAATGAAAATACAATTGGGAAGTGGGGGTTGCTGTGTTCTGGGCTCTTACTGGGAAGAAGAGCAGACTCTTGAGGAGATAGGAGGGGAAGACTCAGAAACCCAGCTCCCAGAGGCCTGAGAAAGAACCAAGCTACACTATGCCATGTACCTGTGGCACCAGCTAATGGGGACAACACCTTTCTTGAACCAACTGCTGGCAGTTTCCCCAACTAATAAGCTTCATACCCACTGAATTCACATGGAGTCTTGCCAGATGATGACCCCCTCCTGCCTGTTAGCCTATCCACGCCTTGTCTTCTCTATGAAAAAAAGTAGTATCTGGGGATCCCAGCCTGAAAGTAGCTTGAGCTCTTGAGTCTTCCCCCTCAACCAGCAGGGAACTTGTTGACATCATGTTGGGTAAGCTCCCAGCTTGCTGCCCTCCTCAGTGCCTAGGGTCCCCAGATGGGTGGCAGAGGACTCAGCTCTTCTTGGACCTACTCAAGCAGTCCCTTCCTGACTCAGGTCCAGAGGTCCTTGCCGCACAGTGGACACCACATTGGCCATTACTAGAGCAGACCTCAGAAGTATCCACCTCCCTCGACCTCTGTGGAAGATGCTTGGCACTCTAGCCTGGGGACTGCTGCTGGTCCCCAGGCCGCCACACATCTTTTGGGGAGTACAGGGTATAACACCCCCAGGAGCCCATCTCGCCTGCTGCCTGTCTCACTGTTAGCCTTACCCTACCCTTTGAGGCCCATGCTACCTACTTCCCCTGCTAGACACTGATCACACAATTTGGGTTCCTGGCTTATGGCTCTAAGTCTTCTCTCTGCTGTTTTATTTTTACTTTGCTGCTCCCATGAGCTGTCCATTCTGCCTTCTGGCCCTCACCTTTGATTCTGCTCCTGTTTGCCTGTGACTCTGTCTAGCACTTAACCTATGGGTTCTGAACCTAGCCCAGCTGCAACCTTGGGTCCCCCAAACCTAGTGCTCTAGCTGGATATCTGCTAGTTTGTCTCTTCCCTGCTCTATTTGTGCCTGTATTGAAGGGGTGGCTAGTGTCAGTCATTTGCCTCAAGACTGTAGCCCACTTCCAAAGGACTTGTGTCCAGTTATGCCACTCTCCCGTCTGCCCCCTCACAGAAAAGGTGTCCTCCCTCAAGCCCTCCCTCTTTCTTCTTATTGAGCACCCACTTCCCTAGACCTCAAACCCATTTCATATTTTAAAAATCAACTGTAGTTTTCTTCTAGAATCCTCGTGAGGATAGTTATGCAGAATCCCCAAACATCCTAACCCACATTCTCCATTGCTGTCCTAGATGGAGGGTGTGCTCATCACTATTCATGAGTCATTGTGGATATTCTAGTGGCTGATGACAGGCTGGCCAGTGCTGTGTAGAGTATTCATGTTGATATTTGTTGTGCAGGGTGTCTTTAAGAGGAGGTTCACATGTGCCAAGGGCCATTTTCCACTGTCCTGCTTTGGCAGTATCAGGTCAAGTTTGCCTACTCAAACAATAAACTCTTACAAAAAAGAATCTGCTTGCCAGGTCACCATACACAGAGACAGGAAAGCAAGTCTCAAATCCACCTCCCACTAGTGACATGGCTCAGTGATTGAGTACTTGCCCAGCAAGAGTGAGATCTTAGGTTTGATTTGAAGAAGGAGAAGGAGAAATTAAGTAGCAGCAGATAGCAGCACACACCTTTAAAAACATGGCAGAAGGATCTCTGTGAGTTGAGGCCAGCCTGGTCTACATAGTGAGCTCTGGGACAAAATAGAGAGACTTGTCTTTAAAAAGGAGAAGCACCAGCAAGCTAGTTAGTAGCTTAGACCTGTAAATCTAGCACTCAGAAGGTTGAAGCAAGGGGATTGCTTTGAGTCTGAAGTCACCCTAAGCTTCATCATTCTAGGCTAGTCTGCACAGTAAGATGGAGGCTGGGCAGGGAGAGAGAGAGCACTTTGCTTGCTACCCTTCCATCCAGCTAAGCCCACCAGCCTACCATGTGACCTTAAATATACCAGGAAGTTAATTATCTTCAAAGCTCTTCTCAGGAAGCATGTACTTGGCCCCATATTTGGGTCACATATCTCTCAAGAGATCCTTTCTTAGTTGGAAGCCTAGCCAGGGTCTGTTCCCCCGCTGAGGCTGTTTGCCTTCCCACTCTCTGATGTACAACAAACCCCACACAAGTGGGAGCCCTGAGCTCCCAGTTGCACTGCTGTGTGGAATCTCACTGCCCATAAACCTTGCTCTGCCCGAATTCCTCCAGTGTAAATTACCCCACAGTTTTATATGCCTCCCTTTCTGGGAAGGCTCAAGAGCTTTCCTGGGGACCTTTGAGGGCTGACTGTACTGGGAGTCTTCTGCTCCCCCTGAACCTTACCTTCTTTGAGTTCCCCTACTTAGCGCATTGCCCTGAAGGTTGTTAGCTCTCTGCTAGTTCTGGATCCCTTTCTGAATCCCTGTGGTCAATAAGAGGCTTGAGAATATGGGTAATGCTAGTGTCTGGTCCTCAACTTGGGATCCTGGTGTGGTCCTGGCAGCCAGAAGTATGGACCCAGGCTCTGAGCCTTGTGAATGTGCTGTCATGTATTTAAGAGCCCACGTCCTGGGGGCTCTTGTACTATTTTTAGCCCCTGTGTTTAGTATTGGCCTTATCTTCTAGAAGTCAGTGCCAAACTCCCCACCAAAGAGGTTATCTTAATTCCCAACCTTACTATATGCATGACTCCATTCTGGAAGGTATCTGAGTGATCAAAACTGTCTTTGGGCTCTCTTCAGTTCCTGACCTCTCTCTGTGTCTCACAGGCCTGAGTGCCAGGCATGGACAGGGATGCTACTCCTGGGCACCTGTCTGCTGTACTGCGCTCGAGTTACCATGCCCATCTGCACTGTTGCCATGAGCCAGGACTTCGGCTGGAACAAGAAGGAGGCTGGTATCGTGCTCAGCAGCTTCTTCTGGGGCTACTGCCTGACTCAGGTGGTGGGCGGCCACCTTGGGGATCGGTAACCAACCCCCCTCTTCCCACTGCTCAGGCTTGAAGGGGGGCCATCACCTGGGTGCCTCAGAGAGGCAGTATGGTCAGTTCCGCCCTTGCACACAGGAGAGGAGAGGCCAGTGGGGGAGGAGCTCAACAAATATTTGGGAAGAGGCTTAACCTTTAGGAATAGGAGGTCAGGTGTGGCAGCCCTAAGGCAGTGGGTACAGAAACATGAAACAGACAGGCTAAACTCAGTCCCGTACACAGCACTCAGCCCCTCCTTTATAGGACAGGTCGCTGCAGTACCCACCACAAGGCTCTGTACAGTGGTTAGTGATGATGCTCCCTCAGCCCTCTCAAAAGGTACTTCATCCTGTCCCCATGTCTCCTCCAGCATCGGAGGTGAGAAGGTCATCTTGCTGTCAGCTTCCACCTGGGGCTTCATTACTGCTGTCACACCACTGCTTGCCCACCTTGGCAGTGGCCACCTGGCCTTCATGACATTCTCTCGAATCCTTACTGGTCTGCTCCAAGGTAAGGGCCATCTCCAGCTTCCTCCTTCTGATGGTGCCATTCAACCTTGCCAGGAAAGGGTGGAGAGAGCACTGTGCATACCTGTGTGCCTATATCCTTTGCTCAAAAGTCTGTTCTAGGGGTTGGGGATTTAGCTCAGTGGTAGAGCGCTTGCCTAGCAAGCGCAAGGCCCTGGGTTCAATCCTTAGCTCCACAAAAAAAAAAAAAAAAAAGTCTGTTCTATATAACTAAGATATTTATTTGAATGACAGCCTGTGACTATTCACTCAGGACAGGGATGGGGGGAGGGTGTTGCCATATCTTAGTTACCTGTGGACGGGGAGAGAGAGAGAGAGAGAGAGAGAGAGAGAGAGAGAGAGAGAGAGATGATGGAGTTACCCAACTCCATGGCTCTCCTACCCGAGGTGGTGGGTCTTTGGCCTCTGGTGAGGTCCCAGGTCTCATGCTCTCAAGGAACAAGAACTGCCTTCTAAGGAGCCCCATTTTCTGACATAGTGATAAAAAGTTCCAAAGGGGAAGCAGGCTGGTAGTACCTGCCTCCCCATTGTGAGTAATAACAACAGGGAAGCTATAGATGCCTATTACCACAGCCACAAAGGGACCTTTCTAGGAGTCTCTCCAGACTGGGATTTAAAACCCTCTAGAATGAAGAGAATACTCAAGCTTTTTTATTTATTTTGAGACAAGGTCTCACTATGTGTAGCTCTGGCTGGCCCAGAACTCACTATGTAAACCAGACTGGCCTCAAAGTTTTAAAGATCTGCCTGCCTCTGCCTCCTGAGTGCTGGGATTGGAGTTGTGTATCCTTCTATTTCCAAGCTTTTAAGCTGTCTATAAACAAAAGGAGAAACTCTCCAAAGAAGAGTGGGTAGAGGTGCTTTCCTGGAAAGGCACATTGTATACGTGGCACACACATGGAAGTGTCTGAGGGTGCCAGAGCATAGGTGAGAATCTTCTGTGTAGTCTGTGTGTGCACACATAAATATGTTAGTGGGAGGGCTAACAAGTGTCTCTGGGGAGCCGATGTGGGGCATATAAGTGTGTGTACATGCACAATAGCCTGAGGACCGGGTAGTATGCCTGGGGCAGAGGTATTTTGAAGTAGAGTGTTCTCCAAGGGATGTTTTACACCACTCTGTAGAACTCTCACCCTGAATTAATTTGGTTACTTACCTAAATGTTGCCAAAAGCCCAGCCCTGCTGGTCCCTTACAGCCCAGTGAGGTAATGGAAAGGAGACATGGACGTCCTCTGGATTCACAGCCTGAACTCAAGTGGTGTCCTGACCCTCACCAGTTCTCTCTGGGCACCTGGTGACAGCATTCTCTGCTTGTTTTAGGTGTTTACTTCCCGGCCCTGACTAGCCTGCTGTCCCAGAGAGTTCAGGAGAGTGAAAGGGCCTTTACGTATAGCACCGTGGGTGCTGGCTCCCAGTTCGGGTAAGGCCCCACCTTCCAGGGGTTCAGGAAGTTTCCACCTGAGCCCTCAAGGTCCATTCCTCAAGTCCAGCCGAGATGGTCAGTGTAGAGGTGCTTGAAAACTCTGTTGGCTAGTGCTAGGTTCCAATGGCTGGTTGCTGTCCCTCAATTCTCTGAGAAGTGCTACATTTGTTGCCGCCACAAAACAACTGACAAGAAGCAAATAAGGAGACAAGATTTACTTTAGCTCGAAGTTTTGAGGGTACAGTCTATCATGCAGGGAAATCATGACAGCAGGAATATGAGGCAGCTGGACACATTGCATCACTGTCAGAGCTGAGAGATACATGTTGATACTCAGTTCCCTTTTGGAGGGGGGGTTGGTTTTTGTTTGGTTTGAGACAAAGTTTCACTGTGTGTCCTGGCTGGCCTGGAACTCACAGAGACATCCCTTGCCTCTGCCTCCTGAGACCTGGCATTAAAGGTGTCTGCCACCACAACAGCTCCGGCTAGGACCTCAGCCTATGGTTTGGTGCTGCCAACACTCAGGATAGTTCTTCCTTCCTCTCCAAGTTTAACCTTTCTGGAAATACCTTTATAGACACATCCAGAGGTGTGTTTCTATGATGATTCTAAATCTTGTCAAGTTGACAATAAAGGTTAACCATCACAGCATGTCTCTGCCTTTCTGGATGCTGTAAGCTAGGGCTCTGGCATGTGGACTGGGTGAGCACTTGCTTTACCCTAGGGGAGCCAGAGGCTGCCTCACCCTCTGTGAGATATCCCTATGTAAGCATGCATGGAGGAAGGGCCACTAACTGGTATGTTGGGTGGGCTCCTGGGAGGTTAATGGGGACTTTCTGAAACATCCAGGCTTGGATCTACTGTTGCTGAATTCAGGATAGGGAGTGGGGAAAGTGGGAACACAGAGGCCACCTGTGTGAGGGGCCAACTCTGCTGATTAGGGTGGCCTGATTTAACACTAAGAGCACAGTTCACATTGTGAAGTGTGAATGTCAAAGAAACAATAGGGCTCAAATTCTACAGAGGGGTCCAGCATACATCTTCAATCCCAGTTCTGGTGTCTTGCACAGCAGACAGGGTTCTATGCATGGCCAGGAGGGATGGGGATAGAAAGTGCTGCCCCACCAGGGTAGAGTCCTGCCCCAGGTGCTGTGCCTGGGGCACAGATGAACACACAGGAGGAAGAAAGACAGCTCAGCCTCACACCAGAGCCCAGTGTGCTCTCTCTCTTGGATGAGTGCACAGGGTGAAAGGTGGAGGGTGGAGGGTGAGGCAAAAGTACCATTTATTGCATCTGGGACCATAGTACCCTGGAGCCAAAGGGAAAGGGAAAGCTGTGGGCTTGGTGCTAGCAATCATGCTTTTGTACTTAGAAGTTATTCTGGAATATTATCCTTTATAACACATGGAGAAAAAGAAAGAAGGAAGGAGTATTTTCATATTTTCATTTCAGTGTTTCCTAAACTATCCTTTTTTTTTTTTTTTTTTAAGCTGAGAACCAAACCCAGGGCCTTGTGCTTGCTAGGCAAGTGCTCTACCACTGAGCTAAATCCCCAACCCCTAAGCTATCCTTTTATCATTACCTTTTTTCTCCCAAGCATTCACATGACAAATTGTACCCCAATTTGAAGGTCTAGAAGAAAGAAATGAGAAACGAAGCAGCAGTAGCTCCTGTGCTGAGTCTCCTTAGCTGCTCCCAGATTCCCTTTGCCCCAACTGTCCCACCTCCAGTCTCTCTGAAGAGCAAAATAGATGAGGCAGGCCATCTGAATAGCTTCTTGCCCTCAGGGCTTAACTCATTTGTGGACAGCCACCGGGGTCACTACAGCACTCCTCTGTATCTCCCAGGACCCTGGTGACTGGGGGCGTGGGCTCAGTGCTCCTGGACTGGTGTGGATGGCAGAGTGTCTTCTACTTCTCCGGTGGTCTCACCTTGCTCTGGGTGTACTGTGTGTACAGGTACCTGCTGAATGAGAAAGGTAACTGCAGCCATGCAGGCCAGTCCTTGTGCCTCCTCCCTCCCAACAGTGCTGCAAACATCTGTTGCATGAACTTTTTCTGGGAAGAGTGAATAAATATGTACTTCTCCCAGACAGAGCACCACCACCAACAGATCAAAGAAATGATTTCACTCAAGTCTAGCTTGGTTTTACCCCAGCATGGGTGGAGTCCCCTTCTTACCTTAATCCCCCCAAGCCACTTGTAGCTGGGGCAATACTACAAAAAGCACAGGCGAGTGGGTGGTGGTAGTGCATGCCTACAATCCCAGCACTTGGGAGGCAGAAACAGGCATATCTCTGAGTTTGAGGCCAGCCTGGTCTACATGATGGCCAGGGCTACACAGAGGGTAGGGGGTGAGGGTGGGAGTAAGGGGGGAGCATAGGCAAGCGTGGCTGGAATCTCAGGTTAGGATCTAGTATCAGTAGGCTCCATATTGAAGGTATCTTTGTGGGTAATCATAGCTGCCTGGTGAAGAGAGTAATGACCAGCTCAAAAACCTAAGTACTGATCCCTTAGCTGGCCCCAGCCCTGGATTCTCATCATATTGTTCCATCGAGGCTAAGGCTGACATAGGGAATCTAGCAGGTGAAAGCAGGTGGTAGGATTAGGCTGAGTCTTCAGGTAGCAAGAAGAGGCCTCAGAGGGACTTCAGGCACAGGTACAAGTTAGACATAGAACTGTACTCTCATGGGTGGTGCCTCCTGATAGCCACTTCTTAGAAGGGTGTTGCCTCCTGATAGTCACTCCTTAGAAGGGATGGTAAGATGCACCCTGACTCCTCTGCCTAGCAGCTCCTAAATGGCTGCTGTGTTAGGGACAGACATGGGCTGCCTGGTTCCTGAGAGCTTTCACTGTGAAATCATTTGTTCCCCTAGACCTTGTTCTGGCCCTGGGTGTCCTGGCACAAGGCCTGCCTATGGCCAAGCCCTCCAAAGTGCCCTGGAGACAACTCTTCCGGAAGCCCTCTGTCTGGTGAGCTAGGGTTGGCATGGCCAGGTAGAGCATGGGTGAGGACAGGGCATGGGGCAAAGCAACCACTGTTGCATGGAGCTAGCTATGCTTGGCAAGACCCAGTCCTGACACTCCAGCAAATGCCCCATGTTTCAGAGGGTAGGGCCTTGGTGTCCTGGGGGAAGGACTGGGTCCCACATGGAATCAGTGTCAGGAGTGACTGGCAGTTGGGTAGAACCCTGAGCCTGGTGTCCCACACAGGGCGGCAGTCTGCTCCCAGCTGTCCTCGGCTTGCTCCTTCTTCATTCTACTCTCCTGGCTACCCACCTTCTTCGAGGAGACCTTCCCCCACTCCAAGGTGGGTAATGATGCCTGGGTCCTCACAGGGTAAAGAGGGCAAAGCTTGGGCTGTAAAGGCCCTTGTGTGTGGGGGTGGTAACACCCTTTGCTTGGTAACTCATCACTGTATGGGCTTCAGGCCTTGAGATGACAGTCCATTGGGAACAGACATTTGTTCAAGGCTATGAGAGTTACACCTTGTAATAGCTGTAGCTACCTCAGCCCAAGAGAGCTCTCTCAGGGCTGGCTAGTTAATCTGCTGATGGCACATCTAAGTGAGACCTGTGAACACCAGAGTTCTTGGACTATAAACTCCCAGGCAGACTGGCCTGGCTCTAGCCCTATAACAAAAAGGAGAGCATGTGGGGAATATGGCTTCTGGAGTTAGCCATTAGAGGACTCAATACTTGCCCAGGGGGCTGGTAATGGGCTGTTAAGGCCTGTCCTCCTGGGAACCTCTGCTCTTAGGCCCAGCCTATGGGTGGGCAGAGCTCCACTGACACGGTGAACCTGGGGTGGTCCTCTTGCCTGGGTGTCATCCAGAGGCTAGGTGCCACCCTGGCCACCGTTGAGTTGCACCTCTCCCTGCAGGGCTGGGTCTTCAATGTAGTGCCCTGGCTGCTGGCAATTCCTGCTAGTCTATTCAGTGGCTTCCTATCTGATCGCCTCATCAGTCAGGGTGAGTGTTGGGGAAAATTGTCACGGGTAATCCACAGCCTCAGGGATCTCACTCCCCTCTGGCAATGCAGCTGCATCACTGGGGAAAGGCCATACCACCATCCTGTGTCAGACAGACAGACCATCCTTTAGAGTCAGCTCAAGGAATGGGGCTGAGGAGCCATTGTATCTTCTGAGGTGTCCTCTTTAATGGGTAGGGTTGGGGACAGCAAGAGAATCCTAGTGAACATAATCCTGAACCCTCTTCAGGGAAAGGAAGGCATCTGGTGCGTCAACTGTCACAGGTACCCAGCTCTGCTCTTGAATCTTCCAGAGCTCAAGGGGCCATATTGCATGGCATCGGGCAGTGCCCTCACAGACTCAGGTGTAGAGGGCTTGCACATGTGTGCTCATTTTCAGGATACAGGTTTTCCTAATAGAAAGTAGCACATGTTCATTGTGGTAAGATAAGGTAATTTGAAGGAACTCAGAGAAACTGGACTAAGCTTGCCTGATAGCTGACACTTTTTGTAATGGCCCATGGGGCTGTCCTTCCATATTGCTACCCAAACTGCACCCCAGGAAACCCTCTGACACACATACTGAACATGGGAGGGTTCAAACCATGAAAGGGAGTCTCCTATCTTGAGCCCTGAGGTATTGCCCTGGGCACCCATATTCCTCTTCTGTGATTTTTGGCGGGACCCCATTGAGGACACATTTAAGAGTCACCCAGACAAGCTGATAGAAACTCATCTTGCGTCTTTCTCCTTGCTCAGGTTACAGAGTCATCACAGTGCGTAAGTTCATGCAGGTAGGAAAATCATTTGAATCCCTTGTCCTATTTTTCTATTATTATGATAAGGCACTGTGACTAAAGCAACTTATAGAAGAAAGAGTTTATTTGGAGCTTCTGGTTTCAGAGGGTTAGAGTCCAAGACCATCATGGTGAGGAGCATGGAAGCAGACAGGCATGGCCCTAGAGCAGAAGCTGAGAGCTCACATTTTGAGACACAACCACAAAGCAGAGAAGGAAACATGGTGTGGTTTTTTGAAACCTTAAAGCCCACCTCCTAGTGACATGCCTCCTCCAACAAGGCCACATCTAATCCTTCCCAAACAGTTCCACCAACTGGAGGCCAAGTATTCAAATATATGAATCTATGGGGCCATTCTAATTCAAATAACCACATCCTTCTAAGGACATCCCTACTTTGTTCTGGTCTCCTGGGACCTGAGGGTCCCAGATATGAGCTGGGAAAACTGTACCAAGTTTCATAGTCCCAGAAGCAGCACTTGCTCTTAGGCATTGGCAGGGTCAGCTCAGATTCAAAAGTCTGTGGGATATCAAACGATCAGAGGTCAATCCACATCAATAGGACCCAGAAAGGGGTTTCTGTAGATGGCCCCTGGAAGCTGCTCTGGGGTCAGTATTGGCTGATCTGAGAACCTTCTCTGAGTTCTGAACATGGTCTCCATTCTATGTGTTTAGGGCACATAGAGTAGGGAAGCCCCAGCCTAGGAGGAATTTTTAGGTAGAACCATCCTGATCTTGTTCAGAACACTAGGGATCCTTTGGGTGGAGCCAAGACAGGATGAGTCATATTGGCCAGCATGGCTCCTGGCCCCTCACCAGTCCTGTCCTGCAGGTGATGGGCCTTGGTCTATCGAGCATTTTTGCCTTGTGTCTGGGTCATACCACAAGCTTCCTCAAGGCTATTGTCTTTGCATCAGCTTCCGTTGGTTTCCAGACCTTCAATCACAGGTAAGAGTCCACGGGCTGCCGGGTTTTAGAGCATTCTGGCTCGGGCTTATGAAGGTGGAGTTAGGGAAAGCTTACCTTAATCTGTCACAGTGAGCAGATCTGAGTACTGAGCTAGGGTCATTCAAGAAAATAGGGATGCCCCCCCCCAGTACTGGGAGGAGGCCAGGAAGAGGGACGAACATAAACACCAGCTTGATGTCCCTCTGCAGTCTGTTCTTTTCTTTTTGCATATTTCCCCTTATTCCGAGCAATAGCAATCTTAATTAAGCATCTTTGGGTGCATTAGGAACCCAGTTCAAAGCTGTTTCAAATTAACGGACAGCAAGCCTCTTGAAGCATGCTTTTCTGGCCTTGTGTACACTCTCAGGAGCAGCTTCTGGTGTTGTATCAACAAGAGAGTGGGAGAGCTGGGGTGTGGGGTAGATGGTGTCAGCAGGCCTAGCAGCACCTGGCAGGTAGGGGCAGGGGCAGGTCTGAGTATCTTTTGGTGACTTATAACCCTCATTATGTGCTAGTAGCCCTTCAGGCCAAGCAGAGGTGGCCAAGCCTGTGGCCACTCACATGCCTTCCTTCCTGTTTCCTACAGTGGTATTTCAGTCAATATTCAGGACCTGGCCCCATCCTGTGCTGGTTTTCTGTTTGGTGAGCCACTTGCTTATCCCTATTTCATTCCCTACCCTTGCCAGTGGGCTATCCCGGGTGGTTGGGCTGTAGAGCAATAGGGGGTCTTCTCATGGTGTCTCTCCCCACAATTTCCTGTTTGCAGGTGTGGCCAACACTGCAGGGGCCTTGGCAGGTAAGGGGTGGCTCCAGGCCCAGGCCTAGAGGTTCTCTTGTTCTTTGGTTGGGTCAATTAGGACGTGAGCTTGGAGTTAAGGTAGAGCACAAACCCCAAGATGGCCCAGGGGGATCACAGCTGTGCCAGCTGAGGTGCCACTTGACTTGGGTAATGGTGGGAGACTCCCAAACCATTATCCCCTGACTGGTCCCTCCACTGAGTACCTGGGCTGACAGAGGCTCATTCTCTACCTTCTGCTTTGTTTCTCTTGGGTGGGACGTGGTGTGGGGGACACCATCAATATGTAATTTGTAATGGCCTGTGAGGTCTTTGTCCTCTGAGACTCCTGAGACTGAGTCTCCTGTGGCCTACAGCTCAGATTTTGAAACTTATCTCAGGGTCTTTGGGGTGTCTATAGTTTGCCCTGCTCTGCCCCTAGAGCTTACTGATATGTGGGGCCAGCTTCCCTGGAGCATCCGTCAGTCTCTGCCTCTCTTGTCCAGGTGTGATAGGCGTGTGTCTGGGTGGCTACCTGATTGAGGCCACTGGCTCCTGGACGTGTGTTTTCAACTTGGTGGCAATCATCAGCAACCTGGGACTGGGCACCTTTCTGGTGTTTGGGAAGGCCCAGAGGGTGGACCTGACCCCTACTCATGAGGACCTCTAGCTCCCTGACTATCCACTCCCACCCAGGACCCTGATGTCAGCAGCCTAAGGACAGCAACTCTGTTGATGAAACTCTGAATCTGCATCTCAGATGTATGAGCAGACAACAAAGACCATGGTCTCCTGGGGAACCCTAAAGGTGGAGACAGACACATGAACCCACACAGGCCCATGTCAGGAGTAGGGTCATGGCCTCTCTGAGCTTCAGTGTTCCCATCTGCTCGTCAGGACCATCCTGCCCTCCTCTCAGATGCAGTGGGACTGCTGCCTGCCTGCTATAATGAAAGCTGCATTACTGATGGGAGTCTTTCCCAGCTCCATTCCATGTGGGTTGTTTCTCTGATAAGTTTTCTCTGTGTTGAAGATATTTTGTGTGCTGGAAGATGTTCAGGAGCAGCTCTGACCCCCACCTATGCAAGCATCTTCCAACCTCCATCTTTCCAGTAGTGATAACCCAAGATGTCTATTGACATTCAACCATGTACCCATGATAAGACAGTCCCACAAGAACCACAGTGCTAGAGAAGCCATGGTTTCTGCTTCTCCCAGAAGTCAGGCTGCCACTCTAGCTGGACCAGTGTGCAGTAGGCCAGAGGTCCTTGCTTTCCTCGGCAGTCCCTCCATAGCCCCCATTTCCCTTCCTGTGAATCCCTCAGCACTACTGATGTGTCCTGGGTAGGTAGGTGCCTGACACTCCTTGGGCTCTGGCTGGACACTCCAGCTATCACAGACCCCAGAACATGGTGAAACCTTCCCCACTTTCTGGCCTTGTTTTTCTACCTCCCCTTTTATACTTGTGGAGCTGGTGGTTTGATGAACTGATAGTGAATTCTCCAAGATGCCTGTTTATATAGAGATTATCTTTATATATGGTGAATCTCACCAAAGCCTTATTTAAGTGAAAACTATTAAACTCTTTCAAAGAAGATTGTTATTTTATTCACCACCTTCTGTTGCATGACCTTTTACTGGGGAGACAAACAAACTTCTGTTCACCCATAGTAAGATCACTGATCACACACAAAATGATTCTACATAGCCAGGCACAGTGGCACACACCATTAATCCTAGCACTTGGGAGGCTGGTAGATCTCTGTATGAGTTGGAGGTCAGTCTGGTCTATGTAGTGAGTTTCAGGACAGCGAGGGCTATGTAGAGAGACCCTGTCTCAAAACAAAGCACAAACAAAAAGTGGTTCCACCCAAGTCTAACTTGGTTAAACTAATGAGTTTGTTTTTTGTTGTTTGTTGTTGTTGTTTTGTTTTGTTTTTGAGACAGAGTCTCACTGGGTAGCTCTGGCTGTCCTGGGAACTCATTATGTAGACCAGGCTGGCCTAGAACTCACAGAGATCCTCCTGCCTCTGCCTCTCAAGTGCTGGGGTTAAAGTCTTGTGCCACCCTGCCCGGTTTACCAATGAGTTTAATTGGATTTATTTACAGGAACATGGGCAACTTACAGACAGCTATACCACCAAGAAAAGTCTTCCTCACCAAGCCATCAGGGGAAGGGTCTTGCATGGCTAAACTGCCTCATGATCTCTCCCTCTCCTCTGTAAGGGCATGCTAATGGACTCAGTCTTGTGAAGGTCTTGTGCCAGTAATCAGCTGTTCTCATTTCAAAATGACCTCAATATACCTGTATTTCTAAGAATGAACATGTGGAGACTGGATAGAAGGCATTGAACAAGTATGAGAACCTGAGTTTGGATTTTCAGAACCTACATATAAAAGCCAGATACTGTGGTGTGCACATGTAACCCCAACAAATCCTGAGGAATCACTGACCAGCCAGTCAAGCTTAAATGGTGAACTCCAGGTATAATAAGAGAGCTTGTCTCAGAAAATAGAGAACTATAGAAGAAAACACCCAGTGCCCACCTCCACATGCACAAACATGGGCAAGCACACACACACACATGCAATTAATTTTTTAAGGAATGAACATGTGTTGAGGATGCTTTATGATCCACTCACAAGGAAAACAGTAAGGTGCCAGCCAGTCAGAGGAGCTCCTCAGAGCAGAGACCTCTGTGGGCGGGCCAGGAGCACTGATGTAAGGCCCAAACTGCTTTACTTAGTAGCCAGCAGTGCTTGCTCACCTTCTAATACAACTGTCAGTAGTGTGCACAAATTTCCAGAGTGAGATGCCCTGAACCATACCACCAGATGTGCCGTAAAGTGGCATATGAGCATAAATGTTCCCCCATGGTCTCCCAATTTTGATTAAAAAAAATCTTTTAAGACTTTTATTTACTTATTTATTTGGTTTTTCAAGACAGGGTTTCTTTGTGTAGTTTTGGTGCCTGTCCTGGATCTCACTCTGTGGATCAGGCTGGCCTTGAACTCACAGAGATCCACCTGGCTCTGCCTCTCGAGTGCTGGGATTAGAGGTGTGCACCATCGCCATCCTGCTTATTTTTATTTTTATGCATTTGTGTATGAATGTATGCCACACGTGTGGGGGTGCCCATAGAGGCCAGAAGAGAACATCTGGTCCTCCAGAGCTGGTGTTATAGGCAGTTATAAGATACCTAGAGTGGGAGAACAAAACTCAGGTGTGGTGATGTGTTGTGTACCCTAATAAACTTGCTGAGGACCAGAGGACAGAGTCAGCCATGAGATCAGACACAGAAGTCAGGCAGTAGTGGCACACACCTTTAATCCCAGTACTGGGAAGCATACACCCTCAATCCCAGGAAGTGGCATGGCAGAACAGAGAAAGGTATATAAGGCATGAGGAAACAGGAACTCGCTCTCTTTAGGCTGAAGATTTCATAGAGGTAAGAACTAACGGCTGGCTGCTCTGCTTCTCTGATCTTTCAGCTTTCACCCTGATATCTGGCTTTGGGTTTTTTATTATAAGACCATCTAAGATTCGAACAACACTTGGGTCTCCTGAAAAAGCACGCGCTTAGCCAATGAGCTATCTCTCTAGCCTGGCCCTGTAGGATGGGGCCTGATCATTCCATCAGTGGGAGCTTCCTAAGAGCCTCAGTCTGTGCCTCCAGAAGCCTTCATAGTTGAATTCCTGAGGCTGGGGAGCCATATCCAAGAAGGCCCCTGTGCTGGCTGTTGTTTTTAATTTAACACAAGTGAGAGTCATTTGGGGAGAAGGAACCTCAATTGAGAAAATGCCTACAAGCGATCTGGACGGGCCCTGTGGAGTCATTTTCTTCATTAGCGGTTGATATGGGAGGGCCCAGCCCATTGGGGGTGATACCACCCCTGGGCAAATGATCCTGAGTTGTATAAGAAAGTAGATTAAACAAGTAAGTCATGAAGAATAAGCTAGTAACTCTTCTTCAATTCCTGCCTTCAGGTTTCTGCCTTGGGTTCCTGCCCCAATTCCCCTCAGTGATGCCGTGTGACCTGAAAGTTGTAAGCTGAAATATCCCTTTCTTCCTGAATTTGCTCTTGGTCATGATGTTTAATAACAGCAATGAAAACTCTAAGAAAGGACCGAGGAGTGGAGCCTGCCTCTTCAGTCTCCTCTCCTTCCTCATCCTCCTGTTTAAGGTAATGTAAAATTTATTATCTTGCATTTTTAAAAATGTAGTGGGGCAGTATTAAACCGATTGCATTGTGCAATCATCACACCATCATCTAAGAACCTCGTTAACTTGCAAAATAAACTGTCCCTGTCAAATATTAACGCCCTTTCCTTACCCTTAGCTCCTAGCACCCATCAGTCTACTTTTTGTGAATGAATTTGACTCCTTTGTTGTGAAGAAATTATTTCTTCAACACAATGCTCTCAGGAGTCACTTATGGTGAGGTAAGCACCAACATTCCCTGCCTTAGCCAGGTGGTGGTGATGCACACTTTTAACCCCAACACTTGGGAGGTAGGGGCAGGTGGATCTTTGAGGCCAGTCTGGTCTACAGAGTGAGTTCCAGGACAGACAGGACTACATACAGGAACCCTGTTTTGGTTTTTGTTTGTTTGTCTAAGTTTCCTACCTTTCCAAGGCTGAATAATACTCTATTGTCTGGATCTAGGATGGAGTTCAGTACTCAACCTCTTGCTTCATATGTGAGAGTTACCTGGGTTCAGTCAATTTCATTACCACAGGGGTGGGGGGAAAGCCAACTTCTGTAAACAGAGGTTTCTGTCCTTCCAGCTACTCCCAAATACCCAGCATCTGCTTCCCAAATTACCACACAGAGGCTTATATTAATTATAAATGCTCAGCTGGTAGCTCAGGTTTATTACTAACTAGATCTTACACTTAAATTAACCCATAATTCTTACCTATGTTTAGCCACATGCTTGGCACCTCTTCTCAGTTTGGCGTTCTCATCTTGCTTCCTCTGTGTCTGGCTGGCGACTCTGCTCTTCTTTCTAGCATTCTTAATTTGGTTGCTCTGCCTGTACTTCCTGCCTGGATACTGCCCTAAAAGCATGTCATTAAACTAATTTGAGTAACAAATCTTTACAGTGTACAAGATTGAATGAAAATGGCCCCCATAGGCCCACAGGAAGCAGCATTATTGAAGGTGTGGCCTTGTTGAAGGAAGTGTGTTATTGGGGGTGGACTTTGAGGTTTCAGAAGCTCAAGCCAGGCCCAGTGGCTCACTCTCTCTTCCTGCTGCCTACAGATCCAGATGAAGAACTCTCAGCTCCTCTCCAGCACCATGTCTGCCTGCATGCTACCATGCTTTCTGACATGCTGATAATGGACTAAGCCTCTGAACTGTAAGCCAGACAATGAAATGCTTTCCTTTATAAGAGTTGCTGTGGTCATGATGTCTCTTCACAGCAATATAAAACCATAGCTAAGACAGTTGAGGGAAAAGAACCTTACTGTGTTGTCTCTTGACTACTGGGCTCAGTCAAACTGCCTCAGCCTCCTGTTAGCTGGGACTGCAGGGATGGGTTCCACTGTACTCCTCTGTTCATCTGCCTGTTGATAGATGATGGGTTGCTTCTGTCCTTGTGTGAACCATGCTGCAGCCCATGTGTGAGTAAAATGAGCACTTCAGGACTTTATCCACAGCTAGCTGGGCAATCTTTGCCTGTGGGGGAAAGTTCCCTTCTCCTGGAGGCCCTGAACTATCTGGCCTTCCAGTTCCTTGAAGCCCCCTACAGTGATGCAGTTCATACCATTGGTCAGGTCCTGCTGGATCCTCTAAGGGCATCACATTCCAGAGTAAACTAGTGGTTTATATCTGGTTCCTAGATGCATCTGTCACATTCTGTCATTTCTTTAAAGGGTAGATGGTAAGCAGAGGCTGCTGCATGAGCTTCAGGGGCATCACCTCCCCTCAGCTGCTTTACCTGAGCCATTGTCTCAGGGTTCTGCCACTCTCGGGCTGTGTCTGGTGGAAGGAGCCTACTGGAGTTACAGCAAGGTGGGGCTGCATGCCTGTAATCTGGTAGGCAGGCATGTCATGGTCAGGGTAGGGTAGGCGTGCTTCTACCACAGACTAGGATGAGATGGGCTGTGAGAGGATGAGCATGCAGTAGGTAACTGAGTACCAGTGGAGTCAACTGGCTAATTGTTTGCTGGTAAATTCTTGCCTTTGTGGGTTCATTCGGCAAAATCCGATAACCTGCCTCTCACAGTTCCACTGGGATGTGGAGGTCCTTTGGCTATCTTAAGGAGTTCTGGGTAAAGGTCTTGACCATGGTGGGCAGCAAGCTTTTTATAGGCATTTTGAAGGGGTAAGAGGGAACCTTCCTGGGGAGGGCTAGTAGAGGCATTAGGACCCTACAGTGAGAATGTACAAGCTGCATTTAGAGAGAGGTCTTCACATGAAGGGCAGTGGTGCAGGAGCTCTGAAGAGGCTATAGAGACACTAGAGTGAGTGGTGAGGAGAAGCTTGACTCCCTTCCTTCTCTCCTCACTTGCCAGATTCTCTTATCATCTCCTGTAGCCCAGCTGGGTCCACCTCCCCAGCCCTGCACCATGCACATAGCTAGTCTGGCTTTGTTTGGAGGAAGAGCCACAGTCATCAGGTTCTCAGACCCTTAGATTGATGCCAGAGCCTTCCTCCTGCTTCAATGTCTAGAAAATGTTTTTAGAGCTTCCAGGGAAGTCCAGGGCTCTGGTTGGCATCTGTGGGGTCTTTCTCCTGTAGGACTGGAACCCTGAGGACATTCCAGAAACAGAGTCTGTGTAAGTGAGTATGAGTATGAGTGTGTGTGAGTGTCTATAACTGGGTGGCTGTGGTGGTTTGTTCAGCTCACAGCCTTGCATACAGCCGTTGACATTCCACCTCTGGCCAACAGAGGGCACTGCCAGACCTCAGGATTCTGTGGGGACTGGTGCCACCTAGCGTCGTCCCCAGTACACAAAGGGGAAGAGAGGCCCGTGTTCTGCCGTGTTGAAGAGAAGAGGAAGGGTGAACATTGAAGATGGTAGGGGTGAAGTCAAGCCCAGTTCACACATAGTGAGGCAAAGATGGATATGAAACCAAGGAGGAACCTTCTCTAGGCCTTCAATCCTTCCCCAGGGCTGGGATGGGCATGTTGGATGCTGGGTAGGAGCCTGATGTATGACAGGTGAGAACCTTTCCACCAGTCCCTCCCACCCTCAGTCTGGGACATCTGCAGTGGGTACCTCCTGCTGGCCAGCAGAGCTGAACATGTGGTTCCTGACTTCATCTTTGATGAGAAGACACAGAACGCTGGAGCTGAGAGGTTGCAGGTCCAAACTCCCAATGATGCAGCAGTATGGTACTCCAGTGCCTGCCCTCCCACATCCTCCTCTTCATATCCTAGGCCTTTGCTACCCCTGGGAACCTGTTCTCATCCCCTCTCAGAGCAAGAGTGACTGTGAGATTTTGGGCTCAGTATTGGTGGTGAGAGCTGCCCTCTGCCTGGGCACATGTGGGGCCTCAGTAGACTGCACTGGAGACCTTCAATGTCTCCCTCAGGGGATAATCCTTCGTGGAAAAAGAGGCTCATTTCCCCACACTGGGGCCCATCGAGGATGAGCCATCCTGAGAACCCAGTCTAAGGCAGGAGTGGAAGGCAACAATGAACCCCACTTTGTACATGGTTTGTCCCTCATGACGATTCTGGGATTGAGCATATTTGTGACCATTGTTAGATTATTCATAGGGGAGTTTGTAGGGGTAGACACATCTCCTGCAGCCTGGGGTCCTGCTGTGGCCCTGGAGGCCTACCCTGGTCATGCCTAGTGTCTCCCTGAACTACCTACCTTGAGTCCTCCTACCTCTTTCTGCCTAAATGTCCCTCCAGCTGAGGCTGTGCCTAATCAAGCTACTGGCCTGTCCACAGGCTCCAGAAGCCCTGTGCAGACTCCCTAGGGGTCCCCCACCCTCCAGCTCTAGCTCGGTATAGAGCTGCCCCTTCCTGGTTACATTAAGTGAGACTTTCCTGTCATTTTTTCAAAGCAGAGTCTTTAATGGCTGTTTAATATTCATAATTAGTATGTTAATGTCCCTTCCACATCTCTGAGTTCTCCCTATGACTGGGCTATTGTCCTTCAGCTATAGGATAACAATGCCTTGAGGTGCCCACTCGCTCCCTTGGGAACTCCTGGACATCAGCCTTCTGGGTGAAGCCACCAGACCTGGGATGTGCTCTGGGCTGAGGAGCCTCCCAAGTCCCCAGTGTACTCTATTCACCTGTCCGCCTGCCCTTCCCCCATCCATTGGCTCCTGATAAGTGAGGTAGTAAAAGGAGATGGCTTGTGAGTTAGAAATACACTTTTGATGGGATTTACTTTATTATGTTTAATTGAAAAGCACTGAAGTTGGGTCATGAATATTCAGGTTGGAGTCTCTGGGAAGAAGCCAGTTGTTGGTGATTCAGGGACTCACCTCAGCGTGGGGCCTGTCCAAGGGGGAGTAGTGGTGGAGAAGTTATTAATTGAAATAGCTTCATTAATTAGTAATTAACAGCAGGGTAATGACTATGTCACACGTCGTATTTCAGTGATGCCCTTCATGTGTTATGGGGCTTTTAATTAAAGGATGTGCATTTTAATTAAAGGCAAGCCTGGCCCTTTGGCCTTTGGAATACAAAAGACACCCTTGATTCAGTGAAGTTGGGGGAGGCTAGAGGCTATGAGGGTCACAGGCCAGTGCAGGAGAGGACCTTGGCCCAAGGCTACAAAAGTGAAAGAGACTGAGATGCTGCACCTAGTGCCCACTGATTCCCCAAGGGCCCAGTGTCCTGGAGGGGAGGCTTGGGGAGCTGTCTTTAGGGACATAAAACCCCTGATGCCAGCTTTATTCCCCTTCATCATGAGCAGGTGGTTGGTGAAGCTATGATTACTCATCCATCTCAGCAACAAGCAGAAGGGCTTCAGCTCCTAACACCCATAGAAAGAGTCTTTTTACACAAGGGTTCCAAGGGCTTTAAGGCACAGCTGTAAAGTGACATTCTGAAGCCCAGCAGGCAGAGCCCTGGCCCCTGGCAGTGGCCCTGGAAGGAAGCAGAAACAGGAGACAGAAGTTCTGCTACTTGCTTTGGTGAACAAGGTTGCCTCTTGAGGCTAGTGCTGTGTCTAGCTTCCTTCTTCCTGCTGGATCAACCCAGACATCCCTGAAGCAGGGGCCAAGCTGCTCACTGCATGGAGAAAGTGACTATGGCCAGTAAGGAGGGACTTCCTGCTCAACCTTGACACACAGCAGCAGAAACTGCTGCCAGCTTCAAGGCTAACAGGGTCCTTTCACTACCCCAGCTCCTGCTGGACAAACACTTGAGCAGAAAGCTGCGAGCCCCTCCCCTCTCCAGGCCCGCTCTCTCTTTGCCATGCCCACCTTTCTGACTCTACCTGTCTTTGTCTCTTTTCTGCTTTGTTTCTGTCTTACACAGAACACTTTCACACATTTCATACACACCAGTCAATATTCACTTACTTATGTGTAACATGACACAACTCATACACCCATACAAACACACACATACACGTATTCCAAATACATGGACGTATCAATACACCACTATATATATCTGTATACACACACATGCACACTGACATAAATGTATTTGTGATTGTGTGGACTCAGGTCTTAGAGGCAAGCAAGAGTTCACAGGTTTTGTAGCAGCTTGGCACACATGCACTTTCCATCCTAAGGCACCCTAAGAGGTCCATAGTTGGGGTCCCTGTTTCCTGGAGTTCATAGTTGCCCCAGTTGGCAGGGGTTATTGACTGAAGAAAATTCAAGAGCCCCTTGCCTGGCCTGGGAAGCATGGCCTCCTCCTCATTTGACTGCCAGATGGATGGAAGCAGACTGCTGCAGGAGGTACCTGGGAATCCTTGTCTCCTGTGAGAGGGCAGGAGTTCAAGTTTTATACCCCTCTCTGGCTAAAGTAGGCAAAGATGCAGATTGTGCATAGGATGCTGAGGCCATTGAAAATGTGGCTGTGGATCTCTCCCCCTGACTTTGGTGGCTTTAGAAGCTAGGCTGAGGTTTCTGCAGCTTCCCTGCCCTGCATGTTTCTGGGACACTTAGTATTGGGATCCAGCTGCCATGCTGTGCAAAGACTCCATGCAGGAGCTACCTAGAAAAGCTGGCTCAGGCCTGAGTTCCTGACTGAGAGACCACAGGGTCTGGAAGAGGTCTATTTTTTTTTTTTTTTTTTTATCCCTAGCTGTTCTGGAACTCACTCTGTAGACCAGGCTAGCCTTGAACTGACAAAGATCAATCGAAATTTTCCCAGGGGCCTGCCCTGAGAAGATTTCTCCCAGAGTCTTGGGGAAGATGCTACAGCTGGTGTGGGGTAATCTGAGGGAAAAGAATCTATATACACTGTGCTCTTTCATCTGTCCATTTTATTTATCTAAGACAACAGCCTCAGTTCTGTTCTCACACTCAGTTCCTGTTCTCACACTCAGTTCCTCTCTGTCCCTTCTCTTCCCATCCTCTCGTCCTCTCGTAGCAGCCCTAACTAAGCTCTTCTGCTATAGATCTCATCTTTGTCCTCCATTCCTCTGTCTCCCATCTTTCCTTCCTCTCCTACTCTCTTGACCTGATTCAAATCCACCTACAATCTGCAAAACCTTTTTCTTCCTCCCTTCTCCTCAGGCTGAGCCACTCTAGCCCTCACCCAAGCCACTCTCCCTATCTTCACTCCACCTGGATATGCAAAAAATCCTTTTGTCCTGAGTCAATAGCCCTGCAACACCACTAGGCCTGAGAGAAAGGGGTAGTCTGAACTTCATTTGCACAAGAAACAAAGCTGTGCATCTACACATCCACCTAGGCCTAGAAGACAGGTGTTGTCTCTGTAGGGGTATTACCTAGTTCTTAGGTCTGAGAAACCTATACTGTTTGTCCTTATGGCCTAGGAGTTATAGGCATACAAGAAATTGATAGTAAGAAACAGCTGATACATTAAAAGCCGAATAACAAAATATTCCTTGATATTTGACTTCTCCTCTAGAAGGATTCCTTGATCTTTCTGGTTATAGCTTTATCATATACATCTGAATCTCTATTTCATATTCTTGTGGCCTGCAGCAAAGATCCACCTGCCTCTGCCTCCCAAGTGCTGGGATTAAAGGTGTGTGCCACCACCACCTGGCACTTTTTTAAAAATTTTACCTATTTTTATGTGTATGAGTGTTTTGCCTGCTAACCCTAGCCCATAGAGGCCAGAAGAGGGTATCAGACCCCCTGGGACTAGAGTTTCAAATGGTTGTGAGCAGCTAGCTATGTGGGTGCTGAGAATTGAAACCTTGTCCTCTGGGAGATAGCCAGTGCCCTTAACCACTGAGATAACTCTTCAGCCTAAGGGGTTTGGTGGCTTTGTTTGTTTGTTTATTTGTTTTTGAGACAAGTTCTCTGTATACAGTCTTGGCTATCCTAGAAATCACTATGTAGACCAGGCTGGCCTTGAACTCAGAGATCTGCCTGCCTCTGCCTCCCAGGTGCTGGGAATAAAGGCTTGCGCCACCACACTCAGCTTTTCAAGGTGGTTGCTTCTTAAATAGCAGTTACTTCCACTATAGCTTAGGAGGAGAAAAGAGCCCACAGGAAAGGAAGGGCCATGACCAGCATCCTGGTGCCAGACCAGGTGCTGGGATTCTGAACTGAGATCACAGGCTGCAGAAGGTAAGGAGTGTGTAGGACCAGGTAAGGCACTGGGAAGAGGGTGTCTGAGCGGGGACAGTGACACACTGTGGAAAAAGGACAAGGGCTGCTTTATAGAAGTGAACATTTCCGGGGGAGGAGCCCAGTGGCTAGAAGCTTAGCATGTACATTAGGCAGTGTTGCCTGAGCCTCAGGTTTGGCCCAGTGGCCACCACCAAGAGCCTCTGCTGCTTCATGCCTTAGTCTGCTCACAGCTGTGGCTTGGAGAGAATTTGACTAACACTGATATAGCCTACTTTATCTCAATACTGTGCCCCATATTATCAGAGCAGGCATCCAGACCTCAGAGCTACTTCAGGAAAAAGCCTTTAGCTGAGTCTGTCAAGGTCATGCTGGTGGAGACACCACTAAGCATGCAAGATATGTGACATAAAACATAGCCTGTCCAATTAAATTATTTAATGCATTTAATATTAATTACCATCCTCCAAATGCATGAGTGGTTCCCATGCTCTCATCTTTTTTGGGCCAGAATGCAGGCTGGAAACATATTCTAGTATTTCTCTGGGCTCATCAAGAAGAGCAAGACTGTACCCTGCCCTGAATAGGGCCACAGGGAACCTTGTATCTGACTACAGAGGTATCAGTGTCTACACAGACCAGCTTACATCTCAGCTCTGGCTGTACACAGCAGGGGCATTCTGGGATTTTTCTGGTTGTCTAGTCACCCCATCTAAGGGCCATGTGACTATTCTATAAACAGAGTTGAGAACTTTCCTGTGGACACCCCCAGCACATAGCATCCTCAGTCTGTGGAGTTGACTTCAGTCAGAGTTTTTGTAATCAGCAAGCCAACCTTCCAAGTCTTTGAGATTAGAGCCTATGCCTCCATTGTCACTCAGCTGACCTAAGCTCAGGCCTGACTTCCTTTTCCCTGAACAATTTCCTGTTCCTCCAGCCCAAAGCTAATGTGGGAAGTTAGGGAAAAACTCCCAAAACTCTGGAGTCCTCTTCTGTCTGGATCAGGTGGCGTGTGTCACTTTTGTCCTCTGTAAGAGCTGAGCTTGGTTAAGGCACTGGAGAAGTGACTGCCTCTGTGGGCTGCTGGAGGGCTGGGGTCTTTTCTGTGGACCCTCAGCTTCCTTCTAACTGTTCTTATATGGGGCTTCCAACATTTTCCCCTCATCATGTTTAATTGGCTAATGGGACTTTCACCATGGTTAATTTCTCTGTGACAAACATAACTGCATTGGTTACTTGGTTGGGTCGGAGTTGACCTGCCATCTCTTCCACCCTCTCATAGTCAACACATTCTCCAGTCTGAGATCCTAGTTGATTTGGAGTCTGTTATCTTACAGTTTGTTCATCTATCTGCCTTTAGTGGACAGCAAATGACCCTCCAGGCAAGTGCAAGGACCAGGTAACCAAGAGCAGGCAATAATCTTAGCTAAGGCTGGGTGGTGGTGGTGCACAGATGGATAAACATTAATCTTCCAGCAAAGGAGACACTCTGCCTCCTTAATTAGTTCTCCTGCTTGTCTCCCTGACCTCACCCTGGGCCTGTGAGTGTCTGTCATGAGGCATCTTTGGAATTGGCCTTAATCGGCAGCTTCTTGCACTCTTACAGAGATGGAGGGGCTGAAGCTGCCTCCAGGTGGGTTGAGAACCTGCCTGCCCATGTTGGTGTGGACAGGATCACATAGAAGCACTAGGGACAGCCTTTTCCCAACCCTGTGGGATTAGCTGCTCTCTAGAACTGGCCATGAACATGGCAGGGAAAAGACTCTGAGCATGTCCACAATCACTGTATTTGTGGTCCTGTTCAGAGTAGTGGCCCCAGGAAGCAATGGCCATGCTCCCACGCCCATACGTGGCCCACTAGGTCTTGCTCCAGGAGACTCTGGCTTCCTCTCATAGCCTTGTCTTGCTATTCACAAAACCCCTGCATCTTCATCTTACAAAGACAGGGCCGGTGTCTGTTTGCTTGCGGGCGGGATTCAAAGGGGTTTGAAGAATAAATGTTTTCCTAAGTTTTAGCTGACATTTAATTTTAATGACTTTCTAAACAAAGTAACTACGGGTTGAGTGCCTTTTCATGGTTTGCTGATGTCTGACAGGTGTTTTGCCCATGTGGGAAGCAGCTGTGGAAAGCGTTTTCTAATAGCTCATAAATAACAAGCACTTAGCATCTCTCTTTGTAGGTGGCGCTGCCAATGGCCAATTTGTTCCTCAGAAGTGCCCACGTTGGCCTGTCAATCAGTTTTTGCCGTAGGCACTTTTTGGTGATTAGAAGCCCCTTGGAGAGTGAGGACTCCAAATTAGTTTTAAATAAAAAATAAGAATATTCATGTTGCTGAACATCTAAAGGCAGAGGAAGAGCAGAACTGGGCCAGTGGCTCTGGTCCCAGTGCCATGGGGGAGAGGCTGTGGGCCCAGACCCACTGGGGTCCCCAGGGACCAGATGCAAGCAGGTGACACAAAAAGCCACCAAAGTGGGGGTAACAGGCTCAGGACTCTCTCAAATGGAAGGAACATCATGGGCAGTACATTGCTGTTTTGAAACACAGCCGCCACAGGAGAGGGCACCACTGTGTCTCAGGACAGGACATAATTGGCAGGCTCCAGGCAGGAGTGTTTCATGTCACTGAGCCTTTGCTGGGACATGAAAGCTCATTTGAGGAGCAGTGAGGGAGCAGCCCTGTCTCCTTGAAAGAAGAACAAATGTTCCTTTTGAAGAAGTTAGCTCCTGCAACATGATAGGTGCTGTCCCTTTGGAACCCAATTCCTGATGCAGAGGCTAAGGCTCAGAGGAGGCTGACCTCTGGCCAAGTCTGCAGCTTCTAAGTTTGGATCCAGACCCTCTGCAGGACTGCAGTGAGCCACCGCTGAGGGCAGTCAGAGGGGAAGTAGCTCTGCAGCTCCAGAGTGGGTCCCAGAGAGAGGAGACAGGGGGCAGCATGAGCCAGTCCTGAGAAACCAGCTCAGGAGCTGCTGGGTCCCAGGAGGCCAAGGGCCTGCAGCTTCAGGGTCCAGGTCCAGGCCCAGGTGGTTTGACTGTGCCTGCTACTCTTCACTTGGATTAAGTCTTCTTTGTTTTTGTTCCTTTTGCAGATGAGAGCAGTGACCAGCATGGCTCCCCACTGCCTCTCAGCTGTCAGCTCAGGAACACAGGAATCCCTATGCAGTGTGGAATGATGGCTGCCTATGTTTAAAGAGATCAGGACAACTTCTCCAAGAAGATAACATTGAGGATGGATTGGGGATGGGGTGAAGAGTACTAGAGCTTAGATTTATAGGTGCAAAGGCTTGGTGTGTATGGAGGCTCTAACTATGTTAGCTGTGGAGAAGCTTCTAGAATTCCCTGATCCTTTTTGGTTCTCTGCAAGGTTGGCTTGGGAGCTAAGTATGGATTATGGGAAAACAGAGGCCCACCTACTATGGGGTTGTCAAAGACTACTGTTCTTCCTCCCCCAGTGCCCATGGATAGTGGGTACAGACAGGTGAGAAGCCGGGAAGGCAAGACTGATGAGGACTGGCATGCTTGGCAGTAGTTGGCCTGAGATTCCACTTGGTACAGTGAACAGGCCCTGACAATCTGGGAGGTAGCAAAGGGTCAGGTCTCAGGAGAATGGGACAGGTTGAGAGAGGAGGAAACAGGGCAGTGGGAGCTGGCCAGGCTCACAAGGCCTGGAGGCAGGGAGAGTTTGGGTACAGGGATATTGGCTGTTAGGTACTATCTGGCAGACATAATGTGCTCTATCACAGAGCAGCCTCTCTGAGAATGGGACATATGGATACATGGCAGACCCAAATACCTACAGTCTTAGCCCAAATGCCCCCTCAACATGCTCTAGGTTCCTCCCCATCTCTGCTTCCTTTCAGAAACTTTCAGTACCACAGTCACCAAACCTCCTGAGGATTCTACTTCCCTTGGAGTCCAGTCTGCCCTCATGGTGTCACCTGTATTCCTGAGATGAGAGGTAGATTCTCCAACGCTGGAGCTGAAGGTTCTTGCTATCTATCCCAAGTCTTGGAGCAGTGGTCCTGGGGCCTGGGAAATGCTTAAGAATGTTCAGCATCAGATTCTGTAGCCCTTGCCCCTCTACTATATAATTTTTTGCCTTCCCCAGCTTTCCATCTTACACACTGTTAATGGACAGAGATAATCCACATTATAGCCATTTTGTGCTGACTTAGAGGCCCAGTGGGGGTGGAAGGCTGGTGGCCCAGGCCTACTCTAAATGAATAGTTTATGAGATGATCAAGCCTTATGACACACAGTGAAGCCCAGTGGTAGTCTCCAACCTGTCAGCTCTGAGCACTGAGGAATCAACCCTGAAGCTGCAGGCCCTTGGCCTCCTGGGACCCAGCAGCTCCTGAGCTGGTTTCTCAGGACTGGCTCATGCTGCCCCCTGTCTCCTCTCTCTGGGACCCACTCTGGAGCTGCAGAGCTACTTCCCCTCTGACTGCCCTCAGCGGTGGCTCACTGCAGTCCTGCGGAGGGTCTGGATCCAAACTTAGAAGCTGCAGACTTGGCCAGGGGTCAGCCTCCTCTGAGCCTTAGCCTCCACATCAGGAATTGGGTTCTGACAGGCAAACGCTCTTCAGAAAGTGGGTAGGTTGAGGCAGGCAGGTGTTCTGTCAGGAGGATGATAGGGTCCCAGTAAGCAGATGAAGGCCAGTGTTGCTATGTGAGTCCATACCAGGCATCTGCTGGCATAGCTGCCTCCTGGGACATGTTTACAGACTAGGTTTCCAATCACAGTGATGCCAGCTGCCTCAATTTCCCCTTCTTTCCTATAGCAGTGCTCTGCTGGGCAAAACTCAGGCTTCAGTCCGCATCCTCAGAGCCCCTCTTGACTCCACTCTCGCCAGGGCTCCTTCACACCATCCTCCATTTCCTGTGCCTCCCTGAAATGTCCTCTTCTCCTCCCCCATGTGCCACTGTGCTGCCTCAGCCCCTCCCACACCCTCTTCCTTACCTGGTGAGCCTCTTGATTCTACCAGGGTTTGGCCAGGGTGTGCTGTCTGTGGGACACAGATCAGTGCAGTGACCTTTGCCCTCCAGTAGGTTGCAGCTCCTGTAGTCAGTATCTCACTATCTTTACTTTGAAATTACTTTTTTTAAAAAAGTACAGATTTTTTTAAATTTTTCTGAGATTACAATATAATTGTGTTATTTCTTCCTTCTCTTTACCCCCTCCTAATTTTTATTTATTTATTTATTTATTTATTTTTTGTTTATTTATTTATTTTTTTTGAAACAGGGTTTCTCTGTGTAGCTTTGTGCCTTTCCTGGATCTCGCTCTGTAGACCAGGCTGGCCTCGAACTCACAGAGATCCGCCTGCCTCTGCCTCCCAAGTGCTGGGATTAATGGCGTGTGCTACCACTGTCTGGCATCCCTTCTAAATTTTTTTAAAGCTTTTTTTTTTTTTTTTTTTAAAGATTTATTTATTTGTTATGTTTACTGTGTTGTTTACATGTATTTCTTCAGGCCAGAAGAGGGCACCAGATCTCATTACAGATGGTTGTGAGCCACCATGTGGTTGCTGGGAATTGAACTCAGGACCTCTGGAAGAACAGTCAGTGCTCTTAACCTCTGAGCCATCTCTCCAGCCCCCCTCCTAAATTTTTAAAAAGATTTCATTTTGTATGTATGCATGTTTACCTGCATATGTATATGTCAGATCACTTTCAACTGGAATCATGGACAGTTGTGAGCTGTGGATGCTGTGCTGGGGATTCTCTGTAATAAGAGCAAGTGCTCTTAAACTAAGCCATTTCTCCAGCCCTGTTGTTTGGATTTTTGAAAGAAAACCTTTCTACGTATCTCTGGTTGTCATGTAACCCACTATATATATATATATATATATATATATATATATATATATATATATATATATATATATATATATATATATATATCAGGCTGGCCTCGAACTCACAGAGGTCCACTTGCCTCTGACACCTGAGTGCTGGGATTAAAGGCATGTGCCCAGCTGGTTTTTTGCTTTTTTTAAAATTTGTGTGTGTGTGTGTGTAATAATAAAACAAGCCAAACCATTTGAGTGTTGGTAAGGCTCATTTCAGCTGCACCAAATGCATTATAAATGTGCAACTAGCACATTTGTCTCCAGATCTTTTTCACCTTGCCCAAAATACCAATCACTCCCAAATCCCCCCTTTTAACACCCTAGCAGTCCCTGGTGGCCCCTAGTGACCATTCTTAGTCACTGTGGGTTCATTATTCTCTGCATTTCATAGAAATGAAACAATGGAGGACTTACATGGCCTTTGTGTCTGGCTTCTCCTCCAACCACATTTCAGGTCTCATCTGTGTGGTATGTCAGTGCTCCAAGCTTTCCATGACAAAACAGTAGTCCACCATGTGACATGGCTTGTCTGTCTAGACATAAGCTGGTATGCATTTGAGTCAGTTGTTCCTGTTGAGGCCTGTGTAGTGCTAAGTGCACCGAGGAATGCTGTTGTGTGTGTCCAGCATTTGTCTCAGTCTGTTTCTAGTTGTGACCTTTGAGCACACAGATTCTCCCAGGATCTTCGACTATTTGCTGGTATAGAAAGAAGGCACAGAGGACCATCCATCTTGCCTCAAGATGCAACAGATCCTGATAGGCAGATAATAACAGGCTCCTACCAGGCCAGGGCTTGGTGATCATAGTGTACTCCTCTAATCTGGGGTCCCCAGTTGCTAGTGTGTACTTGTGTTTTGCTGGGTGTGAGTGTCTATATGACAGCCAGAGTCTCCAGCTAGGCCTCTGCTACACCACTAAATATTTTAGCAAAGGAACATTTTTTTAACTGAGTGGCCAGATGTCCAAGTTGACAAAGTGCTTAAGGCGTTTGCCTGATAAAAAGCCTGAGCCCCCGCTAGATGGAGATTGAAAACTCGCCTGAGGCAAGTGTGTGATATTAAAAACATCCCCAGATCCTTTGTGCGGGCTCTGTGCATGGAGGTTTGAAGTGGGCATCCATCTGTCGCCACAGCGTGGCCTGATACTCAACAAAGCCTGATCGATCTTGGAGCAGGGCACTCTGCAGCAGTCCGAATAGGACCATGAGGCCAAGAGCTGGCTCCACACTGAGGGAGCATCATCAATATGTATGAGCTGGGCTGTGGCTGGCGGAGCTGAGCTGGCTTATGAAGAGGATGTAGACTGGTCTGTGGAAGCACCACCAAGCCTCTCCCCAGCTTTGTCTCCCAACTCTGCTTGCTGGAGATATTTGCTTCTTGGAAAACTACCTCTGGCCTCCAAAGAACAGGAAGGATCCAATGGAGGCCACAGTTCTCTCCTGTGCAGAGGTGGACATCAGCCCAGGGACTGAGCAAAACCAGATGTCTACCCAGACCATAAGGGAGAGGGAAGAGAGAAGGCCCTGGGAGGGGCTAGGGTAACTGAGGTTTCCCAGGAGCTAGGCACAGCCCACCCTAGCACATGGTACAAAAAAGGAGCTAAGAATTCCTGTGGGGATGAGTGGAGCTTTCAACCCCAGCTGTGATTTGGCACCCAGGGGGTTGGCGTTTAAGCTACTGTGTACATGGGACTACATGGAGGTCCCTGGTACTGACATGGATCTAGGATGGGTAGCATTATTGACATGGAAGACATTCTATAGTAGGTCTGGCCTATACAACCTGATTTTGTTTGCAACCACTAGCACCATGGCTATTATGAAGCTAGTGGCCATTTGTGGAGCTTTCTATGGGCAGCAGCCTGTTATTCCACTTGACTCTAACAGACCCTCAAGATGAGATAAAGCTGGACAGGAAATGGACTTTGCCTCTGTGTCCTGGCTCTGCTCTGGGAAAATGTGGCTATGTATGCTTTCTTCTTGGTCACTGTACAGACTCAGTGGGCACATTTAGCTCTGTGGGAGTCTGGTGATCACACAAGGATCTAGTGTAAATTCCAGAGCCTGGCCATGTGTGTAGACTCAATCTGGCTGCTCAGCCTGCACATGTCCCATGGTCATGAGTTCTCTGCTCAGCTCATTTTGATGTGGGTGAATATATCCTTCCTTGACTTCTGAGCATTAAGTCTGATAGATTCCTGGACCTGAGGGGAGGCAGCTGCCACTCAGGTAAGGGACACAAGTAAGGTGCTAATGTGAGGCAGACCTGATCAGAAAAGGTGCTTAGGTGAGTATCCTGGGTTCCTTTAGCTTTAGTTCCAATGCAGTGATACAACATTGACCAAAAGTATCTTGGGAGAAAAGGATTAACTTGGCTTATAGTTCCAGATTACAATCCATCATTGAGGGAAGTCAGGTAGGAACTCAAGCAGGACCCTGGTGTAGAAATCATTGCTGGCTTGTTCTCATGATTATTCATTCCAGGGTTATACTTACCTAGCTTTCTTTTTTTTCTTTAGATTATTTACTTTATGTATATAAGTGTTTTGCCTGTATGCATGTATACATACTATATATGTGCCTGGTGTCTGTGGGGTCCTGAAGAGATTATCAGATCCCCTGGAATTGGAGTTATAGCCACCATGTGGGTACTGGGAACCAAACCCAGGTCCTCTACAAGACTGTCAAGTGTCCATCTCTCCAGACTATTTGCTAGGTTTCTTTTCTTCCTTCCTCCCTCCCTCCCTCCCTCCCTCCCTCCCTCCCTTCTTTCCTTCCTTCTTTCCTCCTTTCCTTTCCTTCCTTCCTTCCTTCCTTCCTTTCTTTTCATTCTTTTATGGGGGCTTTTTCAAGACAGGTTTTCCTTTGTGTAGCCTTGACTATCTGAGAACTAACTCTGTAGACAAGGCTGTCCTTCAACTCGCAGAGATCTGCCTTCCTCTGTCTCTCAAGTGCTGAGATTAAAGGCATGCACTATCACTGCCCAGCTTGCTAGCTTTCTTATATAGTCCATAAACAATGCCTAGGGAAGGTACTTCCACAGTGGACTTGTGCATCAATTAATAATTAAGACAATCCCTCACAGACATGTCCACAGACTTAGCTGATAAACACAATTACTCCTTTGTAGGTGACTCTAGGATGTATCAGCTAGGACAGGTGAAGTGTACAGGTAAGGCAGTCAGATGAGGCATACAGGTGAAACAGTCACTGCTCAGTTGGGCTGCACAGGGGACTCACCACTAGGCCAGCTCGCCTTTAATCTCAGCACTCAGGAGGCAGAGCCAGGCAGATCTCTGTGAGTTTGAGGGCAGCCTGGTCTACAGAGCAAGATCAAGGACAGGCACCAAAAAAAAAAACAAAAACAAAAACAAAAACAAAAACAAACAAACCAAAATGAAACTCATTAGTCCTGGCACCATTTAGCCCAGCATATTCAAAGCCCTCTCTTTCAGTCTTTTCCAGGAAGGTAGTGCTGTCCATGCCTCCAAAGTTCCCTTCATGGGGCACCTTTGGTCATCACACAGAATCTGTGTGAGAGGTGGACATGCAACA
The DNA here is from genome assembly GCF_903995425.1 of Onychomys torridus. Lineage (NCBI taxonomy): Eukaryota > Metazoa > Chordata > Mammalia > Rodentia > Cricetidae > Onychomys > Onychomys torridus. The sequence continues at coordinate 136,458,292 of NC_050446.1, forward strand.
TATACTCAGCTTTTTGATGGGATTTGTTCTACCTTGAAGATATTTCTGAGCCTGAAAATTATAGATAAGCAGGAAACTGGCCAATCAGGCTGGTTAGAAACAAGGGAAGGGTGCAGGTGGGAAGGGTGCAGTGGGAAGGCTGCAGTGAGAAGGGTGCAGTGGGAAGGTACAGTGAGAAGGGTGCAGGTGGGAAGGTGCAGTGGGAAGGGTACAGTGGGAAGGGTGCAGTGAGAAGGGTGCAGGTGGGAAGGTGCAGTGGGAAGGGTACAGTGGGAAGGGTGCAGTGAGAAGGTACAGTGAGAAGGGTGCAGGTGGGAAGGTGCAGTGAGAAGGGTGCAGGTGGGAAGGTGCAGTGAGAAGGGTGCAGGTGGGAAGGTGCAGTGAGAAGGTGCAGTGAGAAGGGTGCAGTGGGAAGGGTGCAGTGAGAAGGGTGCAGGTGGGAAGGTACAGTGAGGAGGGTGCAGGTGGGAAGGTGCAGTGAGAAGGGTGCAGTGAGAAGGTGCAGTGAGAAGGGTGCAGGTGGGAAGGTGCAGTGAGAAGGGTGCAGTGGGAAGGTACAGTGAGAAGGGTGCAGGTGGGAAGGTGCAGTGGGAAGGTACAGTGAGAAGGGTGCAGGTGGGAAGGTGCAGTGAGAAGGGTGCAGTGAGAAGGGTGCAGTGGGAAGGTACAGTGAGAAGGGTGCAGGTGGGAAGGTGCAGTGGGAAGGTACAGTGAGAAGGGTGCAGTGAGAAGGGTGCAGTGGGAAGGGTACAGTGAGAAGGGTGCAGGTGGGAAGGTACAGTGAGAAGGTACAGTGAGAAGGGTGCAGTGGGAAGGGTGCAGTGAGAAGGGTGCAGGTGGGAAGGGTGCAGGTGGGAAGGTGCAGTGAGAAGGTGCAGTGAGAAGGGTGCAGTGGGAAGGTACAGTGAGAAGGGTGCAGGTGGGAAGGCTGCAGGTGGGAAGGTGCAGTGAGAAGGTGCAGTGAGAAGGGTGCAGTGGGAAGGTACAGTGAGAAGGGTGCAGGTGGGAAGGTGCAGTGGGAAGGGTACAGTGGGAAGGGTGCAGTGAGAAGGTGCAGTGAGAAGGCTGCAGTGGGAAGGTACAGTGGGAAGGCTGCAGGTGGGAAGGTGCAGTGGGAAGGGTGCAGTGGGAAGGTACAGTGAGAAGGGTGCAGGTGGGAAGGTGCAGTGGGAAGGTACAGTGAGAAGGGTGCAGGTGGGAAGGTGCAGTGAGAAGGGTGCAGTGAGAAGGTGCAGTGAGAAGGGTGCAGGTGGGAAGGTGCAGTGAGAAGGGTGCAGTGGGAAGGTACAGTGAGAAGGGTGCAGGTGGGAAGGTGCAGTGAGAAGGGTGCAGTGAGAAGGTGCAGTGAGAAGGGTGCAGGTGGGAAGGTGCAGTGAGAAGGTGCAGTGAGAAGGGTGCAGGTGGGAAGGTGCAGTGAGAAGGGTGCAGTGGGAAGGTACAGTGAGAAGGGTGCAGGTGGGAAGGTGCAGTGGGAAGGTACAGTGAGAAGGGTGCAGGTGGGAAGGTGCAGTGAGAAGGGTGCAGTGAGAAGGGTGCAGTGGGAAGGGTACAGTGGGAAGGGTGCAGGTGGGAAGGTACAGTGAGAAGGTACAGTGAGAAGGGTGCAGTGGGAAGGGTGCAGGTGGGAAGGGTGCAGGTGGGAAGGTGCAGTGAGAAGGGTGCAGTGGGAAGGTACAGTGAGAAGGGTGCAGGTGGGAAGGCTGCAGGTGGGAAGGTGCAGTGAGAAGGTGCAGTGAGAAGGCTGCAGTGGGAAGGTACAGTGAGAAGGGTGCAGGTGGGAAGGTGCAGTGGGAAGGGTACAGTGGGAAGGGTGCAGTGAGAAGGCTGCAGTGGGAAGGTACAGTGGGAAGGGTGCAGGTGGGAAGGTACAGTGAGAAGGTGCAGTGAGAAGGGTGCAGTGGGAAGGTGCAGTGGGAAGGGTACAGTGGGAAGGGTGCAGTGAGAAGGTGCAGTGAGAAGGCTGCAGTGGGAAGGTACAGTGGGAAGGGTGCAGGTGGGAAGGTGCAGTGGGAAGGGTGCAGTGGGAAGGGTGCAGGTGGGAAGGTACAGTGGGAAGGGTGCAGTGGGAAGGGTGCAGGTGGGAAGGTGCTACTCAGTATCTCCAACCCTCTTTTCTTCCCTCCCATCCTCTACTCTTTATTTGCCTCCTCCTCTCCTCTCTCCTTTCTTTCCCTCCTTCCACTGATGTCTCCCTTCCATCGGACCAGGCACTGTTTCCTGAGGCTACTGAGGGCTGAGGCCACCCTCCTGACTACTGGGATTCAGCTTGATGCAGAAAGCCTGGCTACTATAGTTTCTTTCTTAGGATGCCCCTCTACATTCTTAGCAATCTTAGTGTGGTTCCCTACATACCTGTAACTTCTGGTAGAGCTCCATATTGTGTGGCTAGGATGTCTTAAAGTGAGAGCCTAGAAAACCAGAATACAAAAAAAAAAAAAAAAAAAAAAAAAAGAAAGAAAGAAAGAAAGAAAGAAAGAAAGAAAGAAAGAAAAGAAAACCAGAATACAGGGAAGTTTGCAAGGAATCCCTTTCCAGAAACCTTCCAAGGTGGCACCCCAACCCTGACTGGACTAGGTGGGACATGGGTCTTCTGTGGGTGAGGTTGAGTCAGAGACCTTGGATCATGTTCTGGTACCTGTAGGCAACAACTGAAGGACCTGAGATGAACCCCCTCACCTCCTTCTCCTGTCTCCCACCTGTGAGGTGGGAGTAACAAGATACATAATTCTTCTCACTAATTCATGTATTTCCAGAGCATGTGGCATGCATAGCAGTAGCACTGAGCCCACATGGCCCTAAGATAGCCCTACAGTGTAGCTTCTGGGCAGAGAACTAAGGGGCTGCTGGGTTGGCAGGCATCTCTGCTGAATAGTTTCTGGGATCAGGTAGTTTCCCTGTAATGTGTGCACAAGTGTGCAACCTTTGACCCTCACATGTATTGCATGCCAGGGTTAGGGACACACAGCTGGCTAGCTCTGAGCCTCTGATTCCTCTAGCAGAATAAAGTCAGAGGTAAGACTTGAATGTGCCCAAAGGAGGAACTGTAAACCCGGTGGTACCTGGTGTGGGCCTAAGGCATGGCTGGGTGACTCTGACTTCTCACAGAATTGAATGATCTTCTATGGCTGCTACCAGAGGCCTTGGATCTCCACAACTAGCAGTAACTAGAATCAGTGGCAGCAGTCCTCCTACCTGCCTCTCTCCGCTCCATCCTTACGTTCTGTCTCTGAGCTCCTGCCTTGGTTCTCATCAGATTGCACAGAACAGGACAATAGGGGATATCACCTGCTCTCCAGACTTGTAGCTTTATCACTTTTCATCAGATAGATCATGGTCACAGACCTGGAAACAGGATAGTGGCCTGTTTTGGACTGATGAAGTCCCGTGTATGAGGATTTAACAGAGGTGCAGTGATACCAGGAGAGGCAAGCAAGTCCAGGACTGTGCAGAGATGGAGCTCAGTTTGCTGGGGACTCACTGGGTGTCCTTTTTCCTGAATGGCAGCAGGCCCAGTGGGTTCCATGTTTGGACAGGAGGGGTATGAACACAAGACAAAGCAATAGCTTTATTCACTGGACTGTGCTGGTTTATCTCGAGCTCACCTCAGTCTAGCACATCCTTGCATGGCGCTGACTGGGGGAGCTATATGCACCACTGTAGTGTATTTTTTTTTTTCAATTATAGTTTTCTGGGAATTTATGCAAAACAGCCAACTAGAGTCACTTAGGGCCCTTCATCAAGTTACTGCTCATGGTGGCTAAGATCATGCCACGCTGGGACCATATATAACCTTTGAGGATCGTCACTCAGCCCATAAAAATATCCACAAGGGGTGGAGGATAATTCAGGGAGTAGAAGCATGTAGGGGAGAAGGCTCCCCTTGTCCCATTTGCCATTCTGAGAACCTTCCCTAGAGGCCCACGGTGGCCTGTTCACATGTCCCGCCAAGCTAACATGGTGGCACAAGCATTTAATCCCAGCACTCAGGGGGCAGAGGTGGATGGATCTCTACAAATACAACACTAGCCTGGCCTTCCTAGTGAGTTCAAAGCCAGCCAAGGTTACAAAACAGAGCCCTGCCTCAAACAACAAGAACAAACCAAAATGGAGGCTGTCTATGCCGCCAACAGTTCTTCTGCTCATGTGTTCCCTTGGGTCCCGGAACTGTCTGCATCAGAGGGACTAGGTAGATGGATGCTATTAGTGGGTGGCTGCATAGTATTCTCTCAGTGAGTGGCCAAGTCATTTCTTGGTCCTGGTTGACAGAATGGAAGTTACTGGCCTCAGGTCACCTGGCTGCTTGGGCCTCATGCCAGGGTCTGGCAGTGCTGGGGGTGACAGTTATCACTCTGTATTAGATCTCTACATCAAAACCAAATGGGTTTCATCCCTCTGAGCAAAGCAAGGGTAAAAGCGGCAGGCACATTTGCTACCACTTCCTAAGTGGCATTAATGTCCAGAGAATTGTATGCAAGGCATTCATATGCAAGTGTGGTGAACACACGTGTACAAGTGTGTGAGTGAGTATGCATATGTATGTGCAAGCATAAGTGTGTACCTGTCTAGACATGTGTAGGTATGTGTGGGTGTGTACATGTGGCTGTGGCTTTTGGGTCCTGGCTATGCAGGGAGAAGGAAGAAGATCATAAATTTGATGTAAGCTAGTTTCGGGTGCAAGGGACTCCCTAGGCATGGGTGGCTTATGGCTTTATGATCTGGGTATTGTCCAGGGCCTGGTGACTGTAAAGGGATCTAAGCATGATTCAAGACTCTGCTGTTATCCTCCTAAAATCCTTAATGGTTTTGGAATAAAGGCCCTATTTCATCCTGTGCTTAGAATGCAAACTCCCAGCCCTGTTCCCAGCAGCCCAGGGAGCAGGAATATCTGTCATCTTTCAGAAGAGACAGCAGAGCATTTTCTCTGGGGGCCCTTGCTGTGTGAGTTCTCCTGAATTTTTGGTCTTATTTAATATGTGTAATGTGCAGAGAAGCAGGTCAGCATTTCAGATCAGCGCCCAGCACGTAACGAGGGCAGCTGCTTCTGTCCATCTGGAGCCTGCCTGCCCTGGTATTCCCATCCCAGGCTCAGCCACAGGTCTTGCCCACCGACGTCTGCTGGTCTCTTCTTAATGAGCGATTTTTGGATTAAAGTGGGAGTCGGCAACAAGGGCACCGATCTATATTAATTCTCAGCAAAATGAAAATTGCAAAGATTTACTTAGGGTTGTTACAGGAGGAAATTTAATCACAGCTTCATCCCTAGCATCCATTGGCTGGATGCATAACTGTTACCACTGGGGGATTTTGAATCCCCGTGTGTGCCCTGCATCAACCCAGGAAGTGGCCCTGGATAACCCTCCAGGGCTTGGGGTGGGGGCTGTCACCTGAACAGTGAGTGACTCAACCTTGATTAACTTATTAAAGATATCACCTGATCAAAGAAGTACAAAAAGGGAAATTGGGAGATGACATGTGAGTTGGGAACCCCCACCCCCTTTTCTGTCTCTGGGAGGCAGCCAGGGTTCAGTGGTGTCTTTCCTTGGCACTTATTAGGGGTGGTTTCAATGTATCCAGGGCTTTCTTCCTTGCTGTTCATGGAAACTTTCCCTCATAAGATCTGTCACAGCTGGTTTAATGTCTGTGGCTTCCTAGGTTTCCAGCCATGAGAACCAAGTGCTCAGCTGCATCCCTGGGTGATGAGCTCTGGACGCACTGTGGCCTCCTCCTAGATTACCATCTCTGCTTAGTTAGCACTTGTGGAGACTCCTCACTCAAGATGCTCGGGCTGACTTGGGATAGATTAGTGGGATTTCTTTTTCAGCAAGATTAAGTTCTAACTAGAATCTTTATTCCCAAATGTCTCTCACCCCAGCGGCTCCCTCAAGGTCACACCTATAGAAATCAGGGGTGGGGACAGCCACAGTAGCTGCAGGCAGACAATGCATGCCTAAGGGCAAGGCCAAGCTTCCAGTGTTGCCCTGTTTTCTCAAGGCCAGATTAGACCTGTTCTTACCTTTGTGATGGGTTGAGGCCCAGTAAGGAATCTGGGTTGTCTGTGCTGAGCAAAGCCTCCCTTTCAACTGCTGAACTGAAGCAACACTCTGGAGTCATCACCTGCGCAAAGGAAGATCAGAGACACAGGGTCAGGGTGCTTCGTGGGGTTGGAGTAGGTAATGGCAATATGTTATAGCTTGTCATGGTAGTGGGCACATGTATTGACTGTGTATCATCAGCATCCACAGAACTGTACATCTCAGAAGGGGGGCATTTTACTGTATAGGCATAATACCTCAATAACAGTGGCTTAAAAATAAAATTGTGAGCTGTAAAACTGTTTTGGAAAAAGATGGGGGTTGCCTGATGTTGTGAACAACTTTAGTATTGTTGGATGAGACATCTAAAAGTGATTAAAATTGGACTGGGGTGTAGCTCAGTGAGAGAATGCTTATTTAGCACATACAAGACCCAGGTTTATTCCTAGTACTACACAAGAAAATATTTAAGTGATATATATGTTATTCATATTTTACCATGATTAAAGAAGAAGGAGAAAGAGAAAGGGGAAGAGGTGGAGGAAGAGAAAGAGAAGGAGGAGGAGTAGGAGAAGGATGAGGGAGAGGATGAGGAGGAGAAGGAGGAGGAGGAGGGGAGGAGGAGGAGGAAGGGAAGGAGGAGGAGGGGAGGAGGAGGAGGAGGAGGAGGGAGAGGAGGAGGAGGAGGAGAGGAAAGGGGCTGGAGAGATGTTAGTAGTTAAGTACACTGACTGTTCTTCCAGAGGAACCCAGGCTTGATTCCCAGCATCCACATGGCAGTTCACAACCGTTTGTTACTCCAGTTCCAGGGGATATGATACCCTCTTCTGATATCATTGGGCAAAACACCCATATGCATAAAATAAATTAACTTAGAAAAAGAAAAAGGAAAGAATCATACCGCGGGAGGCTGATCAATTCCCTGAAGAGCAGTCATACATTCTCCCACCTCCAGGCCTTTCAGAACAATGATCATGTATGTCTTGGCCACAGCATTCTTTTGGTGGGAGACCAGGTCCTGGTTATGTGTGAACCTCCCTGACCAGAAACTTTTACCAAAGAGCCACAAAGCTGTCACTGAAGTTTTTAGCAGAAGCCAAGCTGCCTGGACAATGAGCTTGAGTGAGTGCCTACAAGAACCTGGAGAATGTGACTCTGTCGTGTAACCTTCAGTGCAGAAGGCCTCTTCACTGTCACCCCAGAGAAGGGAGGGCCCTGGTGTGATTACAGGGAGGCCTGAGTGCCCATCTCAAGCCTGGTCTCTGGGGACAGGATCTGAGAAAAGAGTTCACAGTGCCAGAGAGAACTCCTTGTTCACTTGTGTGGTGGGGCAGAGGTGCACGGTAGGAACAGTTGAAACTCGGCATCCTCTTGTGGGCCTGTTCATTTTATGGGTGTGTTCAGAGGACCACAAGTTGTATCAAGGTTTACTAATAAAGTGTCTTTGGAGTCTTTCCATTCCTGTCATCCGTTAGCATAGCCATTTTACAGTTAGATATTACACTATGTCCCTCTTCCTTGTAGTGCGGGAAGCATGTCCTCCAATGTTAATGAGTAGGCACCACATCTCTTCAAACCAGAAGCCACCTGGCCCCACACAGCCATTTCCTGGGCTGATAGATCCCTTTCTGCCCTTTGCAGAGCTGGATAACCAAGAGTCTCTCAGAGCCAGATGAGATCTGAAGCTGGCTTGGTGATCCAAAGAGCTGGGAATGTTCTGCTTCAAGACTGGAACCTAGGGCTAATGAGATTGCTCAGTGGTTAAGAGCACTGGCTGCTCTTCCAGAGGACATGAGTTCAATTTCCAGCAACCACATGGTAGCTCACAACCATCCATAATAGGATCTAATGCCTTCTTTATATAGAGCACTCATAAATACATAAAATAATAAATCAATATTAAAAAGAAGAAGACTAGAACCTAGAACTCAGGAGCCTCAAGGGGGAGAAAGCTGTGTGTACTTCCACAAGTATGCACACACATGTACACATAGGCATGTTGCATTACATAGGAATGCACACAACACATACATATTCTTGCCACTCATTCATGTGCACATACAATCACAACCCACACATATGAAACTTAAGTACATGTGCACATGTCACATGGACATGTGTATATTTCACATATATACATATATTCAATAGTGTTTAGAATACTGTGCTCACCTGTCGTTCACGTGGTTCCAGACAGGACTGAGGACAGCTGGTCAGTTGTTCTTTGCCATTCAAGGTTTCCTGTCTAGGGAAACCAGGCCTTTCCAAAACCAGATCCATTAGTACCTCATCTGTGGGCAGTAAACATGGCCTGGAACCCAAAAATGCATGTGGGATACTTTGAGGAGAACTCCTTGATGGTTGGGGGAAAAGGCTACACACAGAGAGGCATGGATGTGGGCAGGACCCATGTTTAGTCCCAAACTGCAGGTGGTGGTATGGTTCAGAGAGGAAGTTAGAGGAGTGAGCCTAGCATTTTCCAGGAATGGACACGGACAGGACCCTGCTTTGGGTGCAGGCCCTCCAGGAGTAGGTTTTGTCCATTCTGGTTAATGTTTTTCCTTCTTCTGGTCCTCTGAGTCACCGAGGTAGAACAGACTAGAAAGTTCTAAATTAATATCATTGTATTTGTCCTAAACATTGGATAGCATTCTGATTCCCTGGCCTCCTCTGTGGAGTGCATGAGGACACATTGGGTGGGAATAGCTCTGTCCAGAGGCTACTTGAGGAGTGTACTTGTCTCCACAGTCCTTATGCATCAACCTGTTGCTGAGGTCCTGGCACTAACTGGCTCATTGATGGTGTATTTGTACATTTCTGACACTGTGGGCTATTCCCACTTGGATATATTAAACATGGAATCCAGCATGCAGTTCACGGACAGTGTTCCACTACTCTACACACAGCATAAGCACAAGGTCGGTGGACTTTGAAGTCCTGGTTCCCACCCACACCACGACAGTCAGACAGATAGGTCATGAAGTGCTCCTCTGGGGTTGTCTTTGACCCTCATCATACCATGGCACCACAGCATTGGCCAAGGAAGACTGAGGACCACTGGATGCCGCAGGGTCTGCTGGGGCTGTATAAAATGGAATTTTCCCTGTGTGAAACACAGAGACCATTTGTTTGCAGGGGTGTTAGAACATATAGTAGTCAGAAAGTAGGAAGTGCTGAGAGGGCTTGGCACAGCTGCAGATGCTGCAAGCCTGCCGTGGCAGCAGAGGACAGCATCAAACATATATCCTGTCAGATGCCTTGTGGCTATCAAGATCATCATAGATCTCATGTGTGTCTTAGCATTTTGGCCAAAAGTCCTGGCTGGGCAAGCTCTCTTGAGGACAGTAGAAGTGGTCCTTTTAGAGCTAGAGAGACTAGCCTCATGTCAGGCTAAATCAGAGGCCTTGGGAAGGTGACGACTGGGTGTTCATTGCTTTGGACAAAGTGGGACTCAGCGGTAGAATGGACAGAAAGATACATTAGGTAGGTATCCTCTGATGTGCTGGCTGTTTTTCTGAGCCCTAAGTTAGTAGCCCAGGGTGGAGTGGGCATGCCAGGTGACCTGAGAGTCTTGAGAACACAGGCCACCCAAGGGTCACACCTGGCTCAACATTACATTGTGATGGCCATGCCTCCCTTTATTCAGTCTCTGGCTGCTTGAGCCCCAGAAGTTTACAAACGTAATCTTGGAGAACAGAGATACCAGTGACCCAGGGCAATGCTGGCCAGTGACACTCAGAGACTCTCTTCCCTGTGTGCAGCCCACAACTGTCACCCTCCTTCCTGGTAGTCACTCAAAAGCAGCTTTTCTACATGACATAAGTAAATACCCCCGGGGGAGCTTCAGGCCAGCAAAGCATCAACCTGAGTCACTTTTACTGAAGGGACAATACTGGCTTTGAAGGTCAGTTAGCTAATCCTTTGAACCTTTCTGTGCTCATGGCAACATGGGTTTTGTTCCTCTGGGGGTGTGTTTGCATTCATGCCATATCTTCCCAGTTTTCCAGAACAGACTGTTGTTGAGGTGTTGCTGGTTACAAAGAGGCAATTGTTAGAGAAATGGTTTAATACATTGCAAATCCCTCCATCTCCATCCCTTCAAAAGAGAATAAAGACCAAAAACAGATCACAAACAAATTTACATTATAAAATTGCTGTCATCATTCTCTGCCGGATTAACCCAGGCTTAGGAGCCTCTGCTCAGCAATTGCACTCCGGGTTCTTTCCTTTGACAGAGCAGACGGTGTGGCCCAAGTGATTTTGGGGATGAGATGGTGGTTTTTCACTTCCTACAGAAAATGAGAAAAATAGTGTTTCTCCTTTGTGAAGAAGTACCTCGTGTGCTGGCAGCATGGAAAGGCACCTGCCACCAAGGGTGGCAAACTCAAGACTTGAGTTTGGGCCCATATGGTAGAAGGAAAGAACCGACTCCTGAAAGTTGTTCTCTGCTCTCCACATGCGTGCTATGCATGCGCCCCCCCACCCCCACACATACAAAGTAAGTAAAAATGTAAAAGTAAAAACATTTTCTAAAAGTGCCTCTCAAGGCTGGAGAGATGGCTTAAAGATTAAGAACACTGGCTGCTCGTCCAAAGGACCCAAGTTTGTTTCCCAGCACCCACACCAGGCAGTTCATAACTACCTGTAACTTTCAACTCCAGGAGGATCCAATATCTCAGGTCTCTGAGGGCATCTGCACTTGTGTGCTTATACCCACACACAGATACACACAGTTAAAAATAAAATAAGTATTTTTAAAAGTCCCTCCTGTTAATATTTTCATCTGGGCTGGGTACACTTCTACTTGATGAGTTGGGTAAATCTTCACGAGAAGGGGTGTGAATTCAACTCTGAGCTAAAATTAACAAAATGAAACATCTGAAGAGTTGCAGAGAGTTGGAGGGGATGCTGGGAAGGGGGTGCCTTGGGCCACCTCTACTTTTCTGGGGTTGGAGCTGAACTTTAAGTAGCATTCAGAGTTGTTGGATGCCCCCACAGCCTGGCTCTGGTGTGTGTGTGTGTGTGTGTGTGTGTGTGTGTGTGTGTGTGTGTGTGTGTGTTTCAGACCAAGTTTTCTTAACTTGGGAGAAACAAAGGCCTTTGTGTAGATGGAACCCTGAGGTCTGTGGGGACTGAATATACCACAAGCCGCAGGTGTTGATGGGAGAACCTCAGCAACCCTCAGCTTGGTTCTGTGGCTAGATGCAGTGTTCCAGTTACAGGAAGCACAAAGCATGGAAGCGTTTGCGTGGCTCTAGAATCTGTTCCCTAGATTGGTGGCATTTCTTGGTAATTATTAGACAAAGGGGAGAAGCAAAGGGCATTTCAGTGCTCTATATAGACACAGCTGGAGCTGCCCCAAGGCCACTGTGGCCATGAGCCACCAATGAGTGTACTGGAAACATCTCTGGTAGGAAGAGGTGAGCTCCGTGAGCAAAATGACAACTTGAAGGCTGCCACGATTACATATGGAGACATCACCAATAAAAATGATTTTACCCATCTCTGTTCATGTTTCAGACAGCCTCTAAGAAAATGTAAGCTTCACATACCACCCACTTCCCTGTGTGGAATACACTGACTCAGCATAGAGGGAAGATCCCAGGTCTGGGGACTCTGCCTTGCACCTTAACACAACCACACCCACTTTCCTAAAAAACAAAACAAAAAACACAAGCAAAACAAAAACAACCACAACAAGAAACAATGAGCTCTGCAGAATGCTGGTTCAAAGAAGTGCTTCCCCAATGACTCACAGTGATTCTCAACCCTTTACTCCCAGGGAAGAAACAACCAGAGCCCCCATGCACTGCTTCAAAGAGCCACACTTACAACTGGTACCCTTGCTGGCTGAACTTTGATGTTCAGCGCTGAGGTTATAAAGGGTGGCCTCAAAATCACAGCTTGCTGTGCAAGTCCAAGGATGCTTTATTAATGGCCATAATTGTTTTTATTAATATCACATTGCTTTATTAATGGTCACAATGAAGAAAGCGATGGAGTTTCACTTTGAAAACCCCCACTTTACTCATTCATTCCAGTGGAAGTTTTGCTGATATTTGGAGAACAACTTGCAGTTTTAAAATGTTCTGATTTAATTTGAACTTTTACTTAAGATTAGTAATTGGGGATATTTTTATTAGTAAAATGGTTAAAAGTTGTTTTTGGGGGGGTTGTTATTGTTTTATTTAGACAAGGTCTTGTAGTTCAGACTGAAGTTGAATTGAAATAGTTCTCCCATTTCCATTTCCCAAGTCAACGTTGAGGTGGCTTATGAACTACAACCAAACCCAGCTCTTTAAACGCTGTTTCTTTTCCAAAGGTTTTTTTTTTGTTTTGTTTTGTTTTTGTTTTTTTTCCTGAGAGGGTCTCACTAAGGCTGACCTCAAAATTTCCATCCCCCTGCTCCAGTCTCCTGCAGGTTAGGGATCACTGGTGTGTGTCACCCCACTTCTCCCTTCTCATATATCTGTTAATGGCCTACGGGTCCATTTTAAAAGCTCAAAGATTTCTTGGGCCTCTAGAAGAAGGATCCGAAGTCAATGCCATTGTCTGAAGATTGAATTATAAATCCGGTCATAGCACTTAATTTGATATTAAATTTTAATAATATTACTTTTGTAAAAATAAGCTGAAATCAAATACTTTATTCTGCACATCATTACTGGCCTTAACAGAGAAATACAGGACTTTTTCAAATAACTATGGGTAAGGACCCCAGAACTAACAACACTTGAGTTTCCAGTTTTCCCTGTTCATCTTAAGAGAACTTGAAAAACAGTCTATTCTGAAATGTGCAAAGCAGACTAATTTAGGGAAGGGGGAAAGACAATTAAGAAATAAAAAATGGAAATGAGCAGAAACCAGTATTAAGCATACGTCTTTATGAATAAGACTTAATCACACACGTCATTTTGCAAATACAAAAGGGCCTTTTCAAATGCATTAATTGAAGTTAAGCGCTATAGACAAGCGCTTTGTAGGGCCGCAGCACTCTCCGGATTGGCTTTGAGTCTACAAAGGCCAAGATAAATGGGTAAACAGAGGCGGAAACTGCCGACCCACCGAGCGAAAACCAGCAAGCATCTCGGGCTCCAGGGCTAAGGCTCCGACTAGGGTACAGTGGCAGGATTCTGGGTTGCAGTCCGACTTTGCGAACGACCAGTCCAGCGGCCGGGTACTCACCGGTAGCCCGGCTTCTTTTAGAAGTTCCCGAACTGGCGCAGAGGGTTTTGGTTGGCCCTGAATCTAGACATCTAGACGAGAGGCCTTGGCTGACCCTCCAGGGTCAAGTAGCCCCGTGCAAATTGTGAGGACCTGTATTCCACCCCTTGGAACATGCAGAACGAAATGACGTCCATCCCAGCCCTCAGGAGGCAGGCGCTGGAGATCCGGGCATATTTAGGGATGAGTTCACAGACTTTGAGGCCAAAGTCGGTTTCCTGAGCCTTTGGGCAGGAAAGAACGTTAAGAGAACAAGCTCAGACTTGGGAAATGCTGCAAATCTCAGCTCCTGGATTCTTCCTATGTCTGCCCTCATGTCCTTTGCAAAGGACTGCGGGGGAATCTCGCTCAGCGGCGGGTCCGGAGTCTTGGAGCTGTTAGAGGTCCCGGGTGAGGCTCCACCCGTTCTGCGGAGCAAGGCCCTGAAGGTTGGCTTAGAAGGGATTGGGGCAGAAGACAATATCTAGTGCTAGAAGTGGTCAAGTAATGCTCTGTGCCTGAGCTCCAGAGCCTTGGGCAGAGTCACCTGTCAGAAGTGGGACCAGCCACTACCTGTTCCCTCCCAGTGGCTTTCTTTTGGCGCACGGCTGGTAATTTGTAGTTACCACCTCTAGAGCGCTGACAATGCTCAGCGGACGCCGAGAGAGCTCTGTGGATGTGGCGGGGTCTTGAGTACAGTCTCAGACTCTGCCAGGACCGACTTCGCGTTCTGCACCCAACAGTTCGGCAAGCAGGGTCGGTCTGGGGTCCGGCTGGCTTCTCCCCATCGGGTCCTGCCAGTGAGGACAGTGAATAGTCTAAATAAGCGGCTGCGGAGGGGCTCAGAACCGTCAGGGCTTCTCGCCGCAGTGCTTGCAAAGCGCCGAGGCCGATCCGGAGAAGGCGGCACACTTGTCTGGGCAGGGCCCGAGCGCCGCGCCCGCCGAGAACGGGTAGACTGCTGCCTGGCCAAAGGGAGTCAGTGGCGTGGCGGCCACAGACGCAGCGAGGCCGTGGCCTTGGTTGAGGTAGGCCACCAGGCGCCGCATCTCCTCCAGGGCCTGAGCCTGCATGAGGATGTAGTTCTTGGCCAGCAGCAGCGTGGCGATCTTGGAGAGCTTGCGCACCGACGGGCTGTGTGCATAGGGGATGACTGCGCGCAGTCCGTCCAGCGCGTCGTTCAGGTCGTGCATTCGCCGCCGTTCGCGTGCGTTAATGCTCAGCCGTAGCGAGCGCTGCTCCCGGGGCCGCCGCCGTGCATCCACCGAGACCCCGGGCCCTCGCCGCCGCCGCCGCCTCTCGAAGGCGTCGTCCTCATCGCCGCTCTGCTCCCCACTGCTCTCGACCGTCGCGGCAGGGACGCGGGAAGCAGGCACAGCCGGGAGGTCGCCACCTGGACTGGACGCACCAAAGCCTCGTGTAGTTTCTGGTATGCACGCCGCTGCGTAGGCGTGGCCCGTCGCTGTGTAGCCGTGGCTCAGTGCCAGGTACGTGTCCCCAGACAGCGATTTGAGCTCGGCCATGACCCTCTGGAGCCTGCTATCTCAGTGCAGCTTTCTGCCCAGCGGGCGCGTCCGGCTGCCCGGCTGTCTGTCGGTCCCTGGGCCTTCGCGTGGCCTCTCCGGCCGCCACCCCTTCTGCACCTCCTCGCCAAGGCGCATGGCCGGCCGGGGCCGCTCTAGCTCCTTCTCGCCCGGGCTTCGTTTTTTAAGCTGCGGAGGTGCCCGCTGGGACTTCGCGTCCTCCAATCAGAGGGGACCAGCTGCCCTCGTCTTCCCAGCCCCACTCCACTCCACTCCACTCGCTATGCAGACCTACAAGCCGGGAGATGGGAACCGCGGGACCTGGGAGCGCCTTGCCTGCTTCTTGGTGCCACAACTGCCATCTCTTGTTTTCTTGGTGGGGAGGGTCACCGCCTCAAATGTTCTGGTCCTGGAGCACCAGCTTCAGTCTTGTCTTGTTTTGGGTCCTCGCCCGCAGGAGCCAGCCAAGCGGGAGTTCTCAGCGGAGTTCTCCTCTGGGTCTCGGGCTGACATACAGGCATAGCCTGTACTAGGTGATCAGAGGTATGACCCTACGAGTTATCACCTTCCCAAAGGCGTCTAGTCCCTTAGCCAAGTCTGTCGCTTCACCACCAAGTGCATCCCAGTGTGGCTCCCGTGCTCTCAAGTTTTGGTTTGAGGTGAGGACCGGCATTTAGGATGAAACACCGTTTGCTTAGGACGGACAGCCTTGACTTCTCAGGTGAGAGATCTCCAGTCTTGTCCTGGGGAAGAATAGGATGGATTTTCTCAGTTTTGTCTGGGGAGAGGAGGAGCTAGACTTTGAGGACAGACCAGAGATCACTGGAGAAGAGAAGTGTCCAGACTCCTTGTTGGTGAGCGACTGGGGCCTTAGTCTCAGCTCAGACACATCCCCACGCAAGAGGTAGCCTAGATCTGAGTGTTTCATGTGCCCCAACTGGTCCAGAACGTCTGCTTCCAAAATTGTCGCCCTATTCAGGAGCAGGGGCTGTGCAGGGCACTGGTTCATCTTTCCTCTAGGGGTGGGAGTCTTGGAGCCGAAGTCCCTGCTCTGGGTACTGGAGGCTCAGACGGTCTGGTGCTGGGAGGGCAGAGCAGGTGGAGTTTCTGATACTACACGAGGTAGGAGGCTGGCACCCAAGGATCCCTTTCTACCTACAGAACATGAGTAGCTGCTGATTGGCCTTCCTCCAAGTTTGTTAACTAAAGCCCCAACTGTGAAGGTTGCTGAGGGGCTTAGTTCTTTGCCCAGAGCCCCTGAAGGAGTGAACCTGCCAGGGCTCTGTGGTTCCAGCAAGAGGTGGATTTTCTTCACTAAGGTGAGAGATGGGGTCACTCTGGCTTCCAGCATAAGGCAGAATTACTCATAAGGTCATGCTCTGTGACCTTGGCAGAGTCAGTTAACCTCTCTGTTCTGAGTTTCACTGTGAAGAGAAGATGATTCAATTGTTGAACACTCTCCAAGAGTGCATAGATGCCTGATTCACATTTGTGAAGTGAATGGGCGAGAGTCATGTTTTCTGGAAGATTCTGGGGGTACTATATCATTACCAGTATGCTAGAACACAGATGAGCCAGGCGTGGTGGCACATGCTTTTAATCCTAGCACTCAGGAGGCAGAGGCAGGTGGATCTCTGAGTTTGAGGCCAGCCTGGTCTATAAAGATAGTTACAGGACAGCCAGGGCTGTTAGAGAAATCCTGTCTCGATCCCCTTCCCCAAAGAACACAGATATAAATATGTGGATACATGCTTAAGGAACATTAGGCTTTGCTCTGGGCCTGGAAAAGAAAGGGGCCAGACAACAGCTTCTTGACTGCTCTGAACTGGCTCACCATGTGGCCAGCTATGTTGCAGAGGGCAGGCATCACCTAGAAGGACATCTTGGCCCAAAGGAAGAGGTGTCTCTGTGAGGCTTTTTCCAAGTGCCTGTCCCTGGGCTGATGGCAGGTGTGGGTGGGAGTTGGTGGAGAATCCAGTATGATTGAGCTCAGATCTGAAAGTGAGGCATGGGTTATGCCCAGGGGCTGGGATGTGGAGCACATCAGGCAATGAGAAGGGGCAAGGCCCACAAGATGAGCAGCAGAGGCCATTGGGGTCCAGAGATGGAGAGGCATGCTGCAGCACCACTGATGATGTCCAGAGGGGTCTTCTTGGAAGACAGGGAGGTTAGCCTTCAGGGAGACATCCCAGGGGAGTATTTTTAAGACCACTCCCATGGCCACAGCTGCATAGGTGGTAAGGAGAAGGGGAACCTTTGCCTGTGTCTACTGCAGTCCAGTAAAGCTGTCCAGGGCTTGACCAAAGCAGTGTGGGAAGCTGGGGAGAGTGCACTGTTTGGTTGGGGTCTAGCCTGTGTATAGAGCATGGTCTCCGTGGACATGTTGAATGTGAGGCCCTTGGGTGATGTTGAGTGGACATTGTAAGGACGTGGAAATGTTATATGGGGGTGTCAGCAGGAAGCACTAGAGTCTAGGCCACAGCTGTGGATGAGGTGGGTCTTCAAGCGTTGCCCAGGGTAAGGCTTTAACATTGACATTGCCAGGGAGATTGCATTAAAGAATGACCTGGGTCTGTGATGGGATGGACAACAGACATGTCGACTAGTTAGATGGTTAATGTTCATGGTCTGCTTGACAGAACTAAAACCACCAGGGAGATGGAACTGTGGGTGTCCTGTGGGGGTTGATTATGACAGTAGAAGTGGGAAGGCAGGCACATCCCCTGGCTGCATAAAATGACAGTGATGTCAGCATGCATCAGTTGCTCTCTTATTCTGACTGGATATGATGTGATCATCTGCTTCAAGCTCTGTCACCTTGATTTCCTCACTATGATGGACTGGACTTTAACTGTGAATGGAAACAAACCCGTCTTCCCTTCAGTTGCTTCTGTCAGGGCGTCTGTCACAGCGACAGGAGAGAAACAGAGATATCCAATTAATCACGACATTCAGTGTCACCTATCACCAGCGCTGAAGGACTAGGGCTGGGGAAAACCAGGGGACAGGATAGTAGCCAGGTTCCTAACAGGCAAGATTGCTGGGCATGGTGGCACATGCCTTTAATCCCAGCACTTGGGAGGCAGAGACAGATGGATCACTGAGTGTGAGGCCAGCCTGGTCTCCATAGTGAGTTCCAGGACAGCTAGAGATACACAAGAGGCCCGGTCTCAAAACAAGAGCCAACTTGTAATAGGCGGCAAAGGGAGGTAGGGTTTTGCGGTGCCACGCTGCCACCTGCTGGATGGTAGGGAGATTGCACAAGCAACTTCTCAGACCCTCATCAGATTGGTTGTTTCACTCCAACTTTACCATCACCCCCATCCAATGTTCCTCTGCTGGAGCTGGGTGCTGGAGGCATCCCAAGGCTGAGTAGGACCATGGCAGAGAAGGCAAAGCCCCTGCTGCCTTTTATTCGCCACATCAGGGAGGGCTTGGGAGTCTGCACCAGTTAAGGTGCGGGTTGTTTCCATTCCCACATCTGTACAATGTGGGTCATCTCTGTAAGGCACGCGGTCTTAGAACAGCCTGTGGGACTGGAACTAGGACTGGCCCATCCTTGCTCAGAGTTGGCATGGTTTGGCTGTTCTTTGATGCTAAACTGGACCTGGGATTTTGGATGAGACTCTGTCCCCATCCACTAATGTGGATGTCAGATGATGGGATGTAGCCTGCTCTAGGGTGCTCCAGTCATCTCATATGAGGGAACTTCTGACTCATGCAGCTTTCCCAGGTGCTCCTGGGTGGCACTAGTCCATGCTCTCAAAGTCTTCCTGGGCATGGACTTTTCACTTCCCTTGGGGACTGTCTTAGTCAGTGTTCCATTGCTGTGAAGAGACACCATGACCACAGCAACTCTTATGAAACAAAGCATTTTATGAGGGCTGGCTTACAGTTTCAGAAGTTTAATCTGTTATCAGCATAACGGCATGGCACACAGGCAGACACGGTGCTGGAAAAAGGAACCAAGAGATCTACATCTGGACCAGCAGGGAGCAGGAAGAGACAACACTGGGCCTAATTTGGGCTTTTGAAACCTTAAAGCCCACCCACAGTGACATACTTCCTCCAACAAGGCCACACCTTCTATTCCTTCCCAAGTAGTGCCACTCCCTGATGACTAAGCATTCAAATGAGCCTATGAGGCCATGCTTATTCAAACCACCACAGGGACCACAGAAAAAGTCTTGCCCTTATGTCCTGATTTTTGCCAAGGTTCTTGTTAGAAGTTCCACAAAGGACATCCTCCCATCTGTGCACCAGCTTAAATGTGTTTTTAGGATTGGCAAGATGGCTTGGTAAGCCTGATAACCAGAGTTCAATCCCCAGAAACCATGTGAGAGAGAACTGATATATGAAAGTTGTCATCTGACCTTCATACAGGCGTTGTGGCACACACACACACACACACACACACACACACACACACGTAATAAATAAAATTAAATTTAAGATATGTTTTAAACAATAGTTTAAAATTTGTACAGTGTATCTAGAGCATACAGTTCAAAGACATACAGCCTGTGTATTCTGTGATACACAGCTATCATCCTAACCAACCTCAGGATATCCTCTACTTCATCCTACCAGATTCCTCCATCCCTTGATGATGCTCTCATCCCTTCCAGCCAGGGCCCACACTGCTGACTCTATCTCTGTGCTGGGCTTGTGGAGTTCTGCTCTGCGCTGCTTAGCTGAAGGATGTGATCTACAGTGATTTCCCCAGGGTGACAGAGGGGAGGCACAAGGTTCTGCTTTCATCCTGATCTGGTTACTTTGTCACCATCCCTACAGTTGTTTTATTTTTTTTTTTTCATTTAAAATGTTTAAGCACTCCTCTTTACCTAAAGATAGAAACCTTACTCCATGGGAATAACAGTCAAGGTCCCTCATGTCCCTACCCACCAGGCAGAAGTAGATAGGCTGTGTTGACATCTATTATGGCTTTTGGTATCCTGTCAGGACCCTAAGGGCTGGCCAGTGCAATGCCTAAATGCTAACAGTTCTTCCTTTTTTTTTATTATTAAAAGGTTAGGAGTTAAAAAGGGGTAGCAGGTGAGGTGGGGATGAGGGCACCATGTTCTCGAGACTGATTCCTGGGGGGGCGTTGATCATCTTTGGGGACCCTGAAAAATTTAGGGTTCTGGCCACATCCTGGGGTAGCTGGCTGTTTCATTTCACTGTCCAGGCTCCATGGAACAGTCTGGTGCCACAGGATATAGCCAGCACCCTCTCATGTGGGCCCTGTTGTATGATGTACTTCCTTCCCACCATTTTTTAAAATACGACAACATGAGTGTATGTGGATTTTCTTTCCTAACCGTTTCTAGTTTAATCATCTTATGGCCGGTGAATGCGGCTCTCAGGATGGTAATTTTATTGGATGGAATTGAGACTTCCTTTCTTCCAATGTGGTTAATCTTAGAAAATGTGTTTAAGCCACAAAGAATGTATGTATGTTGGAGAACAGCCATTCACATCTAATCAAGATATTCCATTCAATTCCTAAATCTACTTCCCCCTCTTTTAATATAGGGTCTTACTTTGTTGTCTAGACTGGCTAAGAATTCATGATATACCTGCCTCAGCCTTCCAAGTGCTGGGACTGTAGACATGTGCTACCATACCTAACATAGTTCATTTTTTTTGTTTTGTTTTTGTTTTTTGAGACAGGGTTTTCTGCATAGCCTTGGCTGGCCTGGAACTTGTTTTCTAGACCAGGCTTGCCTGGAACTCATCTGCCTACTTCTGTCTTCCAAATGCTAAGATTAAAGTCATGCACCACCAATGCCAGACTAGTTCCTTTTTAAAAATGTATTTATCTACTAGATTCTGAGAGAGCTATGATTAAAGTCTTATTATGTAATTAAAATAAAACACATACAACCCAGGATGGAGAGATGGCTCAGTGGTTAAGAGCTGCTCTTCCAGAGGACCCAGGCTCAAGTCCCAGCACCCACATGACAGCTTACAGCTGTCTGTAACTCCAGTTCCAGAGGATCCGATACCCTCACACAGGCATACATGCAGGCAAAACACCAATGCATATAAACTAAAAAATAAAAATAAATAAGTCATTAAAAAACCACATACACCGGGCAGTGGTGGCACTTGGGAAGCAGAACAGGTGGATTTCTGTGAATTCGAGGCCAGCCTGGTCTACAAAGCGAGTCTGTTTGAGTTCTTCCAGGGAGGAATTGGATTAGCTGCAGAGGATGTAGGCACAGGAATCCTGGGTCTTTGCAGTGTATCATTATCAAATAATATCTTCTACTCACCCTCACTTCCAGAGTATACTTATGGTCCAAACTCAAAATGAGGAGTTTGCTGGCCCTGCTCTTTAGGGGCCTAAAACCTATCCCTGTGGTGAGTGCCACCTCTTTTCTAAGCTCTGTGCCTCAGGGCCGAGCCCCATGCTCAAGGAAGACACTTCTTGGGAGGGAGATGTGCCTATCAGCTGCTGATCCAGAACACATCCAGCTCTCATTAGGTACATGTTAGTGGTAGGAAAAGTGGAGTCAGCTTCAACCTCTTACCTTGGCAATGTGTTCCTAGTGCCTACGTGTGCTCTGGTGAATGGGGAGCTGGATGTGAGTCCTCCAGGACATTCCACTCATCTCTGGGATTTCCTGGACAGAGGTGCCTCCCAGCTGTGCACTGCTGTCCAGTAGAAAGGCAACTGGGATCCCATTATACCTAGCAAATGGGCGATGGTTTTTAGTCCTTGACATGAGTGTGCCTCTGGGTCTTTTTGCTTTGAGAATGGATGGGCCCAGGGTAGCTCTTCTCACGTGACATTTCCAGGCCCAGTTTACAAACCCTGGGAGCATGTATATATTCCCTTCCACATGTGTCTCCAGCTTGCCCAGCAAACTTCTCAGCTCACTGGCCTCTGGTGCTTTTGAAACCCCAGGCCTCTGGGCTTTTCCTTCCACACCATCCAGTCTTTGTTCCAGCCTTAGCTCCTGTTGTGTGTGTGAGCTGCCACTCTGCTTCTTCCCATCCCATGACAAGGCAGGTGTTTTCAACTCCAGTACAAGCTGATTCTTCAGCAAGAGGTCAGAACTTGCCCATCTGGTTCTCCTGTGGTTTTCTTCACAAATGATGAGGACATCCTGTTAAAACAGACCAGGCCTGATCCCACACAATGAGTCCCTTGTGTGCCTTGGGGCAGGGTCCTTGCTCACTCCTGTCTGGTGGGCAGGGTGGTAGCTCCTATATGGCTATCTCTTTCCCAGCCCTAGCCACTCTACATGGCCCTGCTTCAAGCAAACATCCCTTTCTGAAGCCCCTCCCCCCCATTCCAGGGTCCTACCCAACTGTCTCCATCCTTGGCACCTGTGTTCTCTCCTCTAGATGCCTAAGCAAGAGTAGAGAGCACCCTTAGGAGATCACCCAGGCACCAGTCCCGTTTAGCACCCTAGAGGGTATGAGTAGTGGCTCTATCTGGAAGGGGCTGTAGATCTCTGGGGTCACAGTGAGCTCTGCACAAGTTTCTCCCTGTTGTCTGGAGACAGTCTGCTGTCCAGGCAGAAGGTCGGATTCTGATCCTTCTAGAAGCCTGAGGGGAGGTTGGTGGTGCAGACTTGAGCAGTTCTCTTTCTGGCCTCCAGGGGGCAGCAAGCCCCTGGTCTTGTGTTGCTGTGTCCAGCTACAGGCGAGGTTTTATAGGCAGTGAGAGCCCAGTAGTCATGTATCTTTGTCATTTTGTTTTTGGGACCACATTGTGGTCCCTGAGCCCTCAGGACTAGCAGGGACACAGCCAGAAGGACAGCTGGTGTTGGGTTGCACAGAGTGGGGCAAAAAAAAAAAAAAAAGGTAAATTGGGGCCCTCTTGCCCAGACCTTTTTTGGACATAGCAGCCCTGTCTTGAAGAGATCTCAGGGTGCTCTGAGGGCCTCTTAAGGTTGAAGAGGACAAGGCAAAAGCAGAGTGTGGCTCATGTGATGGCTGATGTAGTCAAGGTATATCTCAGGACCAACACCAGAAAGTCTGTGCCAGCCTGGCTGGCACCAGCACAGGAAGACAGACTTCAGGAAGAGGCCAGAGCCCAGGTCTATGCTGGCTGGACCCACAGCTCTCTTAATCTGTAAACTGTCATGGCAGCTGCCTTCAGAGGCTGCTGTGATTAGAGAAGTGACTCTGGGAGCGCCTGTGGTAACAGGCGGCCCGCCTGAGGATGACGACAATATGACCCTGTGTCCCTCTAAACTTGTCTCCTGGGTATCCTCTCAGAAGCCTTTGTGGGAATGATTTTTTTCCCTACAGAATGAAAGGCAGCCAGAAGCAGACAGTGGTGTCTCCTGTCTTCTCTTTCAAAATTTCAAAACTCACGCAGGCAGGCTGAGCAAGATGGCGCACACCTTTAATCCCAGCACTTGGGAGGCAGAGGCAGGTGAGCTCTCTTAAATTCAAAGACAGTCTGCTTTACAAAGCAAGTTACAAATTAGAGCTACAGAATGAGACCACATCTCAAAACCAAATGAAACCAAACAGAAACCCATAAAGCAGCCTTTTGTATTACCCAATATTTTCTGAATTTGTCTCTCTATTCTTTTGCGTAGACCCACCTAGAATCATTTTTCTTCTGCCCGAATGGTGTCAGGGCTTCCTCAGCACAAATGGGTGCTGATCATTTCTCTTAGCCTTTAGCTGGTTGGTTAGTTTGCCTAAAAACGTCTTTATTTGTTGCTTCTGTGGGGATGCATTCCTTGGATACAGAACTGTGTTAGGATGGCAGGTTTGCTCTCTCTCTCTCTCTCTCTCTCTCTCTCTCTCTCTCTCTCTCTGTGTGTGTGTGTGTGTGTGTGTGTGTGTGTGTGTGTGTGTGTTGTATGACTGGGGAGGCCTAAGGACAACCTTGAGTGGCATTCCTCAGGCCCTGTCCACATTTTTTGTTGTTATTGAGATTGGCTCTCTAGTTGGCCTGGAACTCACCAGTTTGCCAAGGCTGGCTGTCTAACAAGTCACAGGAATCCACCTGCTTCTTCTTCTGCAACACAGGGATTGCAAGTGTGACACCATGCCTGACTTTCATTTTTATTTTTTTGTGGATCTGTTGATTGAGCTCAGTCCTTTGACTTGCACACTAAGTACATTACTCAGCCTCCCCCAGCCCCTTTCTGATTATTTCCCTTTGTGCCCTTGTTGCTCTGGACTGCAGGCTGTCTTTGATGACACATCGCTGGCAGCAGATTTATTGAAACCTTTCTTAAGTGTTGGACATTGCTCTGGGTACAGTTGCTTCTTTTCAAGTCTGCTCTTTACCCCTGATAGGGCCATCCTAGAACGTCATGATCCATCAGCGCTCACTCACCACCCTGCAGGGGCACATCCCTGTGCAGACTAAGCTGTTGTCTGGGCTCTGGCCTGTGATGAGGAGAGTGGTTCTTGTCAAAACTCATTCTTGCAAAGTGACTGGCCAACCTGTCTGAGCTTTCCTCACCACCACCTCCACTGGTGTGGGACTTGGGAAAAGGGACCTATTCAGTGACCACTGAACAATGGTAGGGTGACCTCTGAAAAGACAGCACCAAGCCAGGTACTCAGTGACTTAGTTTCCTGGTGTTTCCCAGGGGAGGAAGACAGTCTGCAGTGAATCCAGATCCTCACTGGCAGAGCCAGTTTTCACTATCTGGCTGGGGGGGGGGGGTAGGGAGGCAGGTGCTGGCCCACCAGGAGCACAGATCGTGGAATGGTGGGCCCGGTATTCTTTTATCTGTGGGGAAAACTCAGGCAGCTGAGCTCAGGGATATCTGATTCCTGTCTGTATTCTGTCTCCGCCCCCCATTTTCATCTCTGTACCGTCAGAGCCTGAGCAGGAGAGGGCAGGAAGGCATGAGGGAGCATATGACAAGGGCTGTAAGTCTGACAGGGGGCAGAGAGCCAGATCCCCTCAAGATTTGTGAAGGAGACAGGCTGGGCTCATCAACTGTTCTGCAGAGAGAGACTGTATAGGAGGCTGCCTGCATTGACATTCCCATCAGGGCTATTGTGTTAATCCCTGGCAATCACACCCTGGCTGCAGCACCCAGAGCCTGAGCCTCCTGAAGTGTCTGAGGAGATGCACATGCCTGGAGATGCACTGGGCCATAAATATGTCTGTTAATGATTCTCCCCTGTGGTTGCCACATTGCTCAGGGGATGATTTTGCATTTGGTTGAGATTAAATGCAAATGCATAGAAAAATTAGAAAGAGACATTGTAGGACTCTGAAAATGTGCTTAGGCTGCCATTTCAAAACTACTATTAATGGTCGTCAGGAGCAAGTTTGTTGGACTCAGTTTGAGTTGTAAGGTCAGGGAGTACTCAAGGAGGGGAGATTCCTCAAGGGAACCCAGACCCTCCATAACACAGGGCAAGGTGAACAGGTGCTCTGGTGTTAACTCTTCCAGATGCACAGATCAAAGGAGAGGTCTAAATACAAACCCACATCTCCAGGGAAGCAGACTACAGCAGGGTGAGCTATGGGGCAGTGGGGAGTCAGGCCAGGGCATATGTACAGAGTGGGCACCACCCTCTCTCTTAGGAACTCTGCTTCCTCTGCACTTGGATCACCTGTCAGAACAAGATGCACCTTTCTTTTGAAGGTCCAACTGCAGGAATCCTGCCTAGACTCTACACACTGTGAGCCAACAAGGTTCCAGGAACAGCTGGATCTAAGCATCCACATGGAAACATTAGCACTCGACTCCACCCTGCCATATTCACCTTCATGCAGCTGCCCCCTTTCCCCGGGTGACAGCTGCCAGCAGCTCCAGGCTGACTGCCTGCCGGCTCTGAAGCTGCTTTTCCTTTCTGGTATCTCTTCCCTTTTGGCCTGGACTCCCAATCTGACTCTCATTCTCTCTCTTAGTCCTTATGATTTGGGGACCATTGTCCACTCCAGGCTTAGCAGCCAGGATCTCCCTACCTCACAGAAAGATTCCATTCATCCCTGTCTTAAGGGCAGCCTAAAGAGAGCTGCTCACAAAGGCTGATGCAATCTCAAGTGACCATGCCCCAGGAATGCCTCATGCTCACCTGGAAAGAGGTGGTCCTGGGTGAGGGGCGGCCATGTAACTATGTAATTCTAAGAAGACTCCACAGAGAAGGCAGCCACTGGGTAGAGGGCCAATGTCTGTGGGAAGCTCTTTTCCCTGGCACTGGAAGAAGCTGGCACAGACATGCTGTGCCTCTCTATTCAGCTCCTTGCTGTGCCTTTCCATTCTGTGCATTGCTGCCCAGCCTGGTTGCAGTGAGGAGGGAGCAGCTCTGGGTTCAGGGCAGCTTAAGCTCCTGTCGACCTCCCTCCCGTTTCCTGCCTCCTCTGCAATGGGATCTTCACTTACCCCACTGAGGGGCTGGACCCAGGCTGCCTCATCCTATGCAGTCGACCCTGTTTCTTCCAGTGGTTGATTGGTCTTTTGGGGACTGCCAGGAAGGGGCAGGCCAGTCAAATGGGGAATCTGAAACTGCGGCTGGGGAGAACTTGAAGGGTGTGTGTGTGTGTGTGTGTGTGTGTGTGTGTGTGTGTGTGTGTGTGATGTATTGCCTTCCAACACACAACCCCAGGAAAGGTTATTAAATTGGGAGCACCCCCCCAAACCCAGAACCCTTATAGGACCCCGACCAGGATCTGAACCCCTACTGGAGTCCCAAGGACCTGGACTCCCACTGGGACCCTCCTCTGGACCCCACCAGATGTTAAGTCCAATTAGGACAGCCTTCCAGGGTCTTAATCATCACTAGGGCCCCTTGTAGGATTCTGAACTCTTCTGGGCCCCCACTAGGACCTCAGTTCCTGCTGAAAAGCCCCAGGACCCTAACCCCTGGTAAGGCCCCTTTCCCAGGATCACAGCCTTCACTGAGACTCACTTCCAGGACCCTAACTTCCTCTAGAATCACCCCAGGACTCTGATTCCTGCGGGAACCCCTCCCAATCCCCATTAGTCCCCTCCCTGCCCTGGCCTCCCCTGTGCAGGGCTAGGGAAAGGGCAGAACAGGGTGGTGAGGACAGACAGTCATCATCCTTTGTAGTGCCACCTTGTGGTGACATGTGGGCAGTGCAAGTCTGCTCAGACATCTAGATTTGAAATTAGGCAAAAGTGATTAAATATATATTTTCAGGCAGGCATGCGCGCGCGCACACACACACACACACACACACACACACACACACACACACTAAATATAAAAGAAAAATTTTTGAAACAGGGACTCATTATGTAGCTTTAGCCGACTTGGAACTCTCTACATAGACCAGGCTGGCCTCAGACTCACAGAGATCCACCTGGCTCTGCCTCCTGAGTGCTGGGATTAAAGGCGTGCACCACCACCACAAATGGGACTTTTAAGGAGGATGATCGATCAGAATTATTTTATATATTCCATATAGGGTCAAACTCTGAAGAATGTGAGATGCAGTACTGCTGTGGATATCGCTCTGTGTAAATAAAGTTCTGATTGGCCAGTGGCCAGGCAGGAAGTATAGGCGGGACAAGAGAGAAGAGCAATCTGGGAGGTGGAAGGCGGGGTGGAGAGAGACACTGCCAGCCGCCGCCATGAAAAGCAACATGTAAAGACACTGGTAAGCCACACGCCATATGGCAAAGTATAGACTAACAGAAATGGGTTAATTTAAGATAGAAGAAGCAGATAACAAGAAGCCTGCCACGGCCATACAGTTTCTAAACAATGTAAGTTTCTGTGTGCTTACTTGGTTGGGTCTGAGCCACTGTGGGACTGGCGGGTAAGAGAGATTTGTCCTGACTATGGGCCAGGCAGGAAAACTCTAACTATACAGTACAGCAGTATCAACAAAGTAAGACGCTCCCTGCTTGTTCATGTACTTGCAAGGACTGAATGTTAGGATCTTAGTTGTGAGCCTGCTTCTCCACTGGGCTAGGGTTGGAGTCCTCTGAACCTGGGAACAGCACCATGTGTTACTAGCACCCACAATGTCCAAACAGTAGCTAGCCCATGTAGGATGGAACAAAGTCAGAGGCCATGTTTCCTGGATACCTTGTGGAATGTAGAACCTCACTCCCCTGCAGCTCAGCTCTCAGCACTTATGCAGCTAAGTGAGGCTATCGCTGCTGTGAGACCCTGCGGCTCAACTCATCCTTCTTCTCACGAGACTGTTCAGACCCTCTAGACACCTTATCTTTAGAACATCTTCACGGGTTGGTTCTTCAGGCTTCTGGTTATGATAGAAAGGAATCCTAAAGGGAACCACTCATCCCTGCAAAACAGGTGTCTCTGGGCACCCTGTATCCACTGCCAGCCTTGTACTCTGGCTGGGACCCAGCAGTGGGCAGGAAGATGTCACTGCTGCCCACAGTTGCTTGCAACCTTTCACAGGCTGGCTTTGATAGCACCATTGTTAGGAAGGGGTTCCTGAGAAGGACAGGCCTGGTGCCCTCACCCTTTGGGGAAAGGTTTGAGCCAGGGTTGAGCCACTGGGGATGCTTAAGCCAAGCAAGAGCTCTGGTGAAGCTTGTGTGCTGCTTGTTCTGTGACTCTTTCTGATGCCGTGGGGTCTCCAGCATGGTCCTCATGTACCTGAATAATTCCAGCCTCTGCGGAGCCAGGGTGGGGCCTCGGTTTCAATTTGGGTTCCTTCCTGTGAGTATGACAGCACTGTGACAAGTAAGTGTCATTTCCTCCCTTGTGTTTTGCATACTCCACAAACAAGCCTATCCATATCACTGAGAATGGAAACACAACATAAAATGACCTTGAGAAAATTTCTGCTATTTTTTAAGGTAAAAAAATCCCCATTCCAGGAACCAGCTGAAATATTTGAGGGCAAAAGCACATGAGCATGTGGGAAGAATATACTGCTGGCCAGCCAGCCATTTAGTGAGTTTTATCCCTCCACCCTGCCAGCTTGGAGATCACTATGCAGCCTTTGATTCTTGGGTTCAGGGGAAATGGCTGAGCTGATTCCACTGCCTACTCCGCCCACGCAGACAGCTGGAAGGTGCTGGTTCTACATTCACTGCTTTGGAGACAGCACAAGTTAAGCCCATCATAACAGGGCAAGTGTCTATTTTTAAAGTGATGTGCACAACAGAAAACCTGCCCCCACCCCCAAGGCTGTCCAAAATGCAGTGTTCCTTCCTGGCTCTCCACAAATACTATCAGGGGCCTCAGGCTTCCTGGAGGCTGTTTCCTCTTCATGTAGAGAAGGCATACTCCTACATCCCCATGTGGAAACAGAACCTCCTGCTCAAACACCTTCTCTGAGCTCTGTGGCCTTTGGAAGGAATGTTCTGGAGCCCAGTGGACTTGATGGGGAACTTGAAGGGCATCTCAAGGGATTGGGAGCAGGATGAATCACCAGCCTGAGATTTACCACTCAGTCCTGCTGTGTCAGCAACCATATTGTCAGGAATGTGACCCATATCTGGGGGATATGCGGCCTGTTATGCAGCAGGTATGAGATGGGAATTATGGGTACAGGATTGTCCATGCTCATACCTCTCTCTAAGCAAGCTGCATCCTCACTTCCATGTTGGTAGTCTAACATGGAGGGGAACCTGTGAGTGCTGAAATAATGCTGTCCTGTTTCACATGACCTTGTTTCCTTCCTGCCAAGCCCTGGGGCCTGCACACATTCTAGGACTCTAGAATGTCCCTTTGTATCTCGAGGGAAGTGTGCAGAGCTGGTCCCTCTGGGTGAGGAATGCTGCTGGTGAGTTCCTCTCTCTTTCCTTCTTAGTTGGGAGGGTCTGTGAGGAGCAACAGGGAGGTCCTGACTGACCCTGCTGCATCTAGGGGCCTGAGCCTGAGTCACAAGGGAGCAATGCTTAAGCACTAGGGAAAGGGGTCTCCCAGACCTATGGAGATGAGAACATGTCCAAGACACTCCCAGGCCAGGAGATTTTGGTCTGGATAGTGTAGAGGCCTCCATTCTAGCAGAGTTGCCCCGACTCCTCCACCATCCTGAGACAGTATATAGATCACATTTTTGTGTGTGGTGTGTGTGTGTGTGTGTGTGTGTGTGTGTGTGTGTGTGTGTGTGTGTGTGTGTGTGGTGTTGTGTGTGTGGTGTGTGTGTGTGGTAGTGTGGTATGTGTATATTTGTGTGTGGCGCGTGTGTGTGTGTGTGTGTGTGTGTGTGTGTGTGGTGTTGTGTGGTAGTGTGGTGTGGTGTGTGTATGTGTGGTATAGTATGTGTGTGTAGTATAGTATGTATATGTGTGTGGTAGTGTGCTGTATGTGTGGTGTGACATGTGTGGTTTTGTGTGGTGTGGTGTGTTGTATGATGTGTGTGTGGTGTTGTGTGGTGTGTGTGTGGTTGTGTATGGTAGTGTGTTATGTGTGTATGGTGTGTGATGTGTGTGTGGCTTGGTGTGGTGTGGTGTTGTGTATATGTGGTATGGCGTGTGTAGTGTATGTGTGGTTGTGTGTATGGTGTAGTGTGTGTGTTGTGTGTGCTGTGTGTCTGGTGTATGAGTAATGCATGCACAGAGGAGGATGTTGGGTGTCCACCTCTCTTGCTCACCCACTGAACTGGAAGCCTGACATTTCAGCTAGGCTGGCACATGCAGATGTGACCAGCTTTTTATGTGGGTGCTGGGGATTTAACCAAAGCCCTTATGCTTGCCCAAAAAATACTTTACCCACAGAACCATCTTCCCAGTACCTCTACTTCCTTTCTTTGGAATCCAAACCTAGGTGGTTCAGTATGGCAAAGTAAGGGGTGATTTGAGGAGGCTGTGACTTCCATTGTGGGGAAAATCTTGTCTCCAGAAGTAGAGGGTCTTTGTTTCTCCTCCCCTTCTGATTGGGATTGGGGAGATTCCATCTACACTGACTTAATTAGGCACAGCCGAGTCCTAGTTCCCAGGGGCCATTTTTGGTAGGAGGACCCTGTAGACTTATCCCATCTACAGTGATCTTATCTGACCAGAATCTTAGACTGCATAGAATGGCCACTTAATCAGATGCCAGATTGGAAAATGCCACATTATTATTAATGGAGAGCCTAATAATCACACTATGATCATAACAGCAGCGGGGTAGAAAGTGCAAATGTAGTTTCCAAATAGTGTGTTCTAATTTAATCACTGGTAGGAAAAGAGGAAAATAAATATGGTCCTCCCCACTCTCTTTTGGTGGCTGGGAGTGTGGAGCAGGTGGGGTAGATGGGAATCACCACTTCAGTGTTCCACAGCAGGCACTCATGGTGGGCCTGGCCTTGCTATGGATGAGCTCCCTGCCACCTTGCCACATGTGTGCTCTGGAACTGGCTGTTTGCATGTACCAGAGGTAAACAGAGCAGGCAGAAGTAAATCATACAGTGGAAATCCCAGAATAAGGACTGAGACAATGGGCTTGGGGCCAGACAACCGTGTCAGGAACTAATTTAACAGTTTGGTTTGAGAGTCAAATGCAACAGTTAGAAATCAAATGAGAACAAAGGAAGAAAGTAGGTTAAGGCTGGACCAGGGCTGAAGGGTTCCACCTGCAAGACCAGGCTCTTCCTGATTGTCACAGAGGCCTGGTCCAGGCAGACTGATGGTGGGGACACCAGACATGCATATCTATGTGTGATAGGGCATGCTCTCTGGCCTTCCCGTGTAGACTCTTAAAAGTTCTTAATAATAAAATCAAACCCAGAGCCAGGTATTGGGGTTAAAGCTGGAAGGTCAGAGAAGCATAACAAGCAACAGCTACCTCACCTTGCCAGTTCCTCAGATGATCCTGATTCCTCAGACTGGAAGCTTCTGAGTCCTCATCCAAATGGGTCTCAGCTGAACTGTTGCTAAAAACCTAAAAGCGTAACCCGCCAAAAACTTCTAGTTTCTGGTACTCACGCCTTATATATCTTTCTGTTTTCTGCCATCACTCCCTGGGATTAAAGGCATGAGTCACCATGCCTGGCTATTTCCAGTGTGGCCTTGAACTCACTGAGATCCAGAGGGATTTCTGTCTCAGGAATGCTAAGATTAAAGGTGTGAGTGCCACCATTTTCTAGACTCTGTATCTAGTGGCTGTTCTGTTCTTTGACCCCAGATAAATTTATTAGGGTGCATAATATTTTGGGGAACACAATACCACCACATTCCTGTGCTGTCCCTGGGGAAGGGACTGTGTCCAACTTCCTAGTGTGGGGCGTTACTTTGTTTCCTTTACTCCTAGCCCCAGGCTAACAGGCAGTTTTGTCTCTCTGTGCACTAATGTGGACATCTGATCCCGATAGCCTTGTGTGAATGTACAGGGATCTAAAGCCTGGCCGGGGTCACTTCCTGTGACTCTTCCTCCAGCTCTGACACTTGAAGCCTTCCTGTACATGGAAAGATGGCTTCCCCCATCTCAGCCCTGGGAGGTAACTGATCTCCCAGGAGTTCCTCCCAATAGGGAGGACAGAAGGTCCAAGGACCCAGAGGACCCAGCTGAGCTGACAGTTGGCTCAGCAGATCAGGTGTTGAGTTCTGTGGGCCTCATCCCTCGTCTGAGCTTTCTCCACAGCCCTATAAGCCAGGGCCAGAGAAGGACCAGCTTTGCATCTGCTGTCTGTCTCTCTAGTGGCTGCATAGTGAAGCTGGAATCGGCTGCTACCACTTTGCACAGTAATGGATGACTGGAGACCCCTCCTAAATTAGCATGTCTTGTAAAGATGTACCATGGATTCATGGAGCCGTGGTCAGTACCAGCCCCACGTGTGTCCTGAGTAAGCCTGGCTGGAGTGCCTTACTGATGCCGCAGGAGTGGGTAGGTAAGTGAAGCCCCACTCCGATGCTCACATCTAAAACCAAAAGGAGACAGGTGTCACACTCAATCGCTGTTCTGTCTTTCGGCCATCTTGAAGAGAAATGAGCTCCAGGTGGTGGAAATCCATAGCTCATATCATTATTGTCACCTTGTTCCCTCTCTTCCTCGTCCCCCTAAGACAGAGTCATGTATCTCAGGCTGGCCTAAGATTTGCTATGTAGCCGAGGATGACTTTGAACTCCCACTCTTTTCTTCATTTCCTAAAGAGTGATGGCCACACCCAGTTTATGTGGGGACTGAACCCAGCATGCTGGAGAACGCTCTACCAACTGAACCTCAGCCTCAGACCTTGTATTGTCTCTTAAACATTCACATTCTAGTATTTATTTTTTGTTTTTTAAAGATTTATTTTATTTTATTATGTATATGTGTGTCTATTTGTGTAAGGGTATGTGCATGTGAGTGTGGGTGTCAAGGAGGCCAGAACAGGGCTTTAGATCCCTTGGAGCTAGAGTTTCAGGTGGTTGTGAGCCTCCTGCAGTGAGTGCTGGGAACCAAACTTGGGTCCATTGCAAGAGCAGCAAGTGCTGTTGACTGCTGAGCTGTTCTCCAGTCCTTATACTATTCCCATGCCACATCAGTCTAGAAACCAAAATATCCTGGAAGTCCAGCACCCATTTTTCGTGCATGTTGTAGTTTGAGGATCTGCTGCATATTCAGGGAGAAGGGCCACAGGGGAGAGTGAAGACTAAGATCCAAGAGGAAGGGTAGCTGTAGCCCCTAGGTCCTAAGTTGGAACTGCTCCTTAGCCCTCCATGAAGCGGCTACTACGTGTGAGTGGTGCTTTGGTCTGAATACCAACAGCTGGCTACTCTCTAGAGTGACCTTTTGGTAAAAGACGGTGATACTTTGTAGCATAGTCAGCATTGGGCTCTGCCTTTTCTTCTGGGACCCTGACAGTCAGATGAACGGATGGGTGCTCCAAGAACACAGTCACCCACTCAGAGGGGAGGCAGCAGCCAGTGGCGGACCCTTCTGGTGACTGGATGGATTGAGTTGCAGACATGTGCTCTCTGAGGCATTTTCCATGCAAGCAACACCAACTGGGAATGTCAGAGGAGAGAAAAGTTGTTTGTTAGCTTGTCATACCTATGGCTAATTATTTAATTACCGTAATTTAAAGTTTTACCCGATTTAGCATCAAAACATAAAAATCTTGTGATTACAGAATCAGAAAGTAATAATATAATTAACTTGTTTAGGGTAACATATTAACTCAGTTGATTGCATGGCGTCTATCCTGTAGGAAAGTCATGTGGAGGAGGTATGGGCAGGTGGTAGAAACCCAGGGCACTAGTATGCAGAGCTCGAATGCCTTATGAGGATACAGCCAGTGGCCCTGTCTTCCCAGGTAGTCTGAATACAACACAAGGCCCCATAACAAGTGTGGGGCCCTCACTCCCCTCCCCCAGACCCTGTCTTCTTCACCCCTGTGTTGTTCTGCAGGCCTTGGCCTTCTAGTTTAGACTTGCTGTCCAACATGTTCTGAAGCTCTAAGCTTTGGCTTTAGCTTATGATTACACCTTTACACACTCTGAATCCAGCGGCCTCCTAGAAGCCTGAAGCTTGGGCTGCAGACATGAACTTCCATGCTGTTGGTTGTGGGGCTGGAGATCACTGAGGAGTTGGATAACTAGAGAGAGGCACCCAGGCCTCCTGTCTCAGGGGGTAAGATGTGGAAGAGGGTGACCAAGAAGGAGAAGAGAACTGGGGAGATGCTGGGGAGTTTTGAAGCCAGTCAAGGAAGACTTGGGTTTTATTATCCAGTGCTGAAAGGAAGCAAAGACTGAGGACTGCCGTAAGGCAGTTACCTGTAATCACTAGGGGCCAAGTTCATAGGCACTATCATCACCCTCAGTGTCATCCCCATCACCATTTTCACCATCATCACCATCACCATCACCATCATCATCATCATCACTATGGTTATCATCACCGCCATCATTACACCACCATTGCCATCACCATAATCATCACCACCACTATCATGATCACCGATAGCACCGTTATTACCACTCATTGTCATGACCAGCACCAATGTCATCATCATCATTACCAATATCACTATCATCATCTTCACTATCATTACCATCATTGCTGTCATCATCACCAAATCATCATCATCATCACTGTCATGACCACCACAATCACTGTCACCACCACTATCATGACCATTACTATCATTGCCTCCACTACCATAACCACCACCACCACTATCTCTACCATCATGACCATTTCCATCTCCACTATTATCAAAATGAACTGGTGCATAGAACCAAGGTCTCTAAGACATCATTTCTGGGGTGTCTTTCACAGCTCATGCATTATGTACTCAGGTTTGTGTGTCTGTATGTTATTTTCTGTGTGTAGGTAGGTATGTGTATGGGTATACATATCTA
Organism: Onychomys torridus; assembly: GCF_903995425.1. Lineage (NCBI taxonomy): Eukaryota > Metazoa > Chordata > Mammalia > Rodentia > Cricetidae > Onychomys > Onychomys torridus. The sequence goes on from NC_050446.1 coordinate 136,493,212, forward strand.
CGTATATGCATGTGATTAGAGACAAGAGGAAACCCTCAGATGTCATTTCTTAGAAGCCATCCATCTTATTTTTTGAAGCAGGGTCTCTCACTGGCCTGTGGCTTACCAATTAGTGTAGACTGATTGCCCAGTTCGTCCCAGAGATCTGTCTGTCTCAGACTCAAAATGCTGGGATTACAAGTTTGTGCTACCATTCCCAATTCCTATTCATTTTTAGTCTATGAATTCATTTTATTTTATATGTATGTGAGTGTATGTATGTGCATCACATGCACGCAGGAGCCCACAGAGGTCAGAAGAGGATGTTGGATCCCCTAGAACTGCAGTTATAGATTGTTGTGAGCCACCATGTGGGTGCGGGGACCAAACCTGGTCTTCTGCAAGAGCAGTGAGTGCTCTACTAAGCCATCTTTCCAGCCCCATTTTCAGCTTTTTTTGAGACAAGGTTTCTCTGTTTAGCCCTGGCTGTCCCAGAACTCTCTGTAGACCAGGCTGGGTGCTAACTCAGAGATCCACCTGCTTCTGTCTTCCTAGTGTTGGGATTAAAGGCATGCACCACCATGCTCGGCCATCCCCAACTTTTTAAATGTAGGTTCTAGGGATCACACTTGAGTCCTTACATTTGTATGTCAAGCACTTTACTGACTGAGGTGTTTCCCCAGCCTGTCTGTGTGTTTATAAATGAACTTGAGGAAGCAGAGAGGGTCAAAGAGATGAAGAGCACATTTTTTTTAAACAAAGGCCAGTGCTTGCATAGATGGCTGAGCTGAGCTTTCAGTTAAAGAGGAATGGACAGTGGTGAGGGCTTCTCTGTTGAGCATCCTGTAGGAGGAGGAGTTCAGCTTTGCTTGTGTTGGATGTGGATACTCAAATACTGTTCTCTTTCTTCCTAAGAGACTCTGTCTAAGAAGCCCAGGGGATTTGTTATCAGGAAAGGGAGCTCCTCTTTGGATTGTAGATAAAGAATGGGGACAAGTCAAGGGCTCTGGAATCCTTTACACTAGGCAAGCACATAGCAAAAACTCACTCATTACTACAGGCTATCTATTGGAGAGCTCCTACAGACTTCTGCCACCAGTGATGTCAGCCCAGTGTCACTCTGCAGGGTGCTGACTCTTACGCACTATGAACAGATTAAAATAATGGAGTCAGATATTAAGCAAGCAAAGCAATGGAGATATTTGCATCAGGGAAGAAATCTGTTGTGTCCCAGAGTAACTTAGAAGGACACTTACCCTACTTGCCCCTGATATCATGAATTCAGTAGCCACCCCATGCACAGTACCCCACCTCTGATCACAGGGTAATTGTGAAGGAGACTGAGAATTACCGTACATACATATATGCCTGTTGCCACTAGGATGTCCCAACTGAAACCTGAAATCGCATCCCCTCCAGAAATGGCTTCCAAGCTACCTGTGTTGCCAATGCAGGCTGCTGTCTACATAATGGTCCCAGCAATTCCCTTGAAATAGCACCAGTTGCTCCCTCCCTGTCAGAGTCCTGCCTCACTCAGTGTAAGAGGCATCACTGCCCATCAGACAACCCCACCAGTCTCTACTCTGTGCTCCTTTGGGTCTTGACTAAGGCTCCCTCTGCCCAGGGTTCCTGCCCTACCTCTCAGGGCTCTGTTCTCCTCATGACCTCTCTCCAGGGAGGCCAGGCCTGCCCCATACTCACCCCAGCACTAGATCAGTCTTGATTTCAGAGAACATCCTGACCCTTACAGACACCTTTGGAGACTCCAGAGACCCCCCTTTGTCAGTGAGTCAAACATTGACCAACATATGATAGGGGCTCAGCAGTGACTTGTGATAGAGTTTTTAAGCAAACAAAGGATCTGGGTCTCTTAAGGAATCACCTTTCCTCCCTCCCTCCTTCCCTCCCTCCCTCTCTTTCTTTCTTTTTTCCAAGACAGAGTTTCTCTGTATAGCCCTAGCTGTCCTGGATCTTGATCTGTAGACCAGGCTGCCTCAGACTCAGAGATCTTCCTGCCTCTGCCTCTTAAGTGCTGGAATTAAAGGTGTGCATCCCCATGCCTGGCTAGGAAACAGCCTTTTTAATAACTTTGAGGGAGTGAAATGTGGGGTCAGGGGGCAGACAGACATGCTACCACTTGTGCTGAAGGGCAGTACAGTTAGTCACAGGAGGGTCTTCCCTTCCTCTCCAGCTGCCATGACTGACTAGCCTAATCAACTCAGAAGCCCAACTCTGGAGTTTGAAACGTATGGTGTAGGGGTGTCTATTCCAGGCCCAGAGCACATAGAAGTGCAGACAAAAGACTGAACACGCAGGAGTCTAGCCTCTGCCTTGAGGTCAGAGGCTTGTCAGACTGGACAGTAAGTCAGTCTGGATGGGACTGGTTCCCTGCCTTAAGTTCTAAGAGACATTGGAACGGGAAACCCTTGGGGTCCCACAGGGGAACAGCTGACCACTCATCGTGGGTATCTTGGGTGCTATTTCTACCCCAGGTCCTGCCCTGCCCTCACATACCGACACACTCTCTCTTACTACATAAGCCTGAAAAATTTGGATTTCTGCTAGGTTTCATCTTCCATGTAGCCATGGGCCAGCTTAGAAAATAAGGGGGCTGGAGAGATGGCTCTGTGGTTAAGTTCACTGGCCGCTCTTCCAGAGAACCAGGATTTGATTCCCGGCTCCCACATGATGACTCTGTAAGTTCAGTTCCAAGGATCCAACATCCACTCTGGCTTCTGTAAGCACTAGGCACACAAGTAGCGCACAGATATACAGGCAGACCAAACAAACCATACACATAAAAATAATGATTAAAAATTTTTTGAAAAGAAAATAACGGCATGATGTCCAGCAGAGACCAGGAACCCCAGCAGTAAAGAGACAATTCATGTCCTTTGTACACTCGGGACATTAGGACTACAGTAGAAGGCTATCTAGCCAATTAGATTTCCACCTATTCTAGAGGGTCCCTGTATTAGTGGTGTCCAGTTTAAAGCAGATTTTGCCAGATTCCCATACTGAGCACAGAGCAGGGTGGGGTGGATTGGGCTACCCTGAAGGGTTTGTGTCTCTTCTGTGGTTTGGACATTGAGGACCCTCCTATTTGTCTACCTGCATTCCATCCCCTGCCCACTTCCTGTTGCTTCTAACTCCAGCCCTCACCCTCCCTGCCATACCTCTCCCCAGATTTACAGGAGAAGAAAGCAAACTCCCCATTTTGGGGCTTCTCTATCTAGGATCCCGCTATGCCAGTGGTTGATTCAGCCTCGTACATCAAGACAGTCAGAAACCACCCAGACCAGGAGACTGGGTGACCATCTGCACAGGAAGAAAACTTGAGTTGCAGGAGTTCTGAGTCAGTTTAAGTGAAAAGCAAGTCCTATATTTGGGAACAGAAAGGGGCTCTATGTCGCTCAGGTACGTGAGAGCAGAGGAAGTCATTTGATTGGTTATGGCCTTTTTGGCTCCCAGGCTGAACAATTGCCTTCTCTCTCACTGAGTCATGTGCTGGCTGCCATTCTCAGCAAAGAGGAGGTGTGTTTCTAAATCAACATTGCTGGCCATGGTCCAAGTGAAGTTTTGCTATGTCAGCAAATCAAGCAGGATGGAGCCCCCTCAGGAGCCAGCTCAGTTTCATCTGATTAGGGAGGGATTCTACAGGTCTATCTGACCTCTATTCTATAAGCACTTGCATAGAAGGAGGAGGGCAAAGCCCTGGAGGATGTAGAAAAGGGGACAGGACTATTTGGGGCTCCTGCCTGGAGGCAGAGGTGGGCTACCACACCCTGTTTCAGGCATCCTGTGATCCCTGCGGCTGAGCGTGAGCTCAGGCTCAGTGTGCCTTTAAGCAGGCTGGAGACACTGGGAAGTTCCTTCAGAACCCCACTTTGTGTACTTCACTCTAGGGCCACCTTGTCTCCTCCCAGAAGGTGACACAGGGTTTCTTCAGGCGAAAGATGATGTGAACCCCAGCTACCCCCTGTGCTGAACGGAGACTCCCATTTTGTCTTCTGTGCCATATATCTCCTTGACCCTGCATCCCATGGGGTGACCCCACTGGGCTCTTTGGAGGTCCTCTGACTCTTCTGTCATGCTGTGTAGACAAGAACTCACATTTCAAGGCCACCTGCCCTTCTGCCCTGCTTGCCCCATGGAGCCACCCCCTATTTTCATCTCTGTCTTTGTCTCTCTTTCTAGAGAGGGTTTCACTATGTAGCCCTGGCTAACCTGAAACTTACTATGTAGAATAGGCTGGTCTCAAACTCATAGAATTCTGCCTACTGCTGGGAGGTGGAAGCAGATGCCTTTAATCCCAGTACTCAGGAGGCAAAGCCAGGCAGATCTCTGTGTTTGAGACCAGCCTGATCTACAGAGCGAGATCCAGGACAGACACCAAAACTTCACAGAGAAACCCTGTCTCGAAAAACAAACAAACAAACAAACCCAAAACTTAAAAAAAAAAAAAAAAATTCTGCCTACTCCTGCCTCCTGAGTCCTCTAGGATTAAAAGTGTGTGCCACCATGCCCGGCTTCCATACCTTTTCTTGGCCTTGATCTTGTCAGTCTGCACTTGGTCCTGTTCTCCTGCCTCGGTGTCCCACAAGCATCTGCCCCTTGAGTCTTCATGGCATTGATAGACTGTGAGCCATGCAGAGTCTTGCCAAGTTATAGAAGTTAACTTCAGGAAGGACAGAGAGAGCAGCTTCCAGAGAATTGTGTGGCCAACACTGGCAGCCCACAGAGGACCTGAGCTGTCCAAGGCTCGAGGCAATTTAGCTAGTAAGTGTTTCCCTAAATGTCAGCCCTGGGCTCGAGGGACAGAAACAGAGGCTTTTGATATCCCCCATTCAACTGGTGCTATGGCAGGTAGAGTGATGACTGAGAGGTACCTGAAGAGAGATGGGCCTGTATTCTGGATGAGATCTGGATGAACAGGCTGCCCTCGGAACCCTGAAGGCACTCCGAGGCTTTTTCCTTTCGTGGCTTAGTGCATTTGACACTTACACAGGGAAGTAGTGCCTCTAGGGGCCCCCAACCTGCAATGGGGGAGATGGGGCTCAAGCTGGGTGGTCAGAGCCGCTTCCTTCTGCCAATGGGTTTATTTCTTTGTCACAAACAGTGACAAATGCTAGGAAGTATCACCAAGTTCAGGAATAGGCAGCAATGAAGGTCAATGTTCCTGAAAGGCCTTTGAAGATTAAGGGACAAGAAATGAGAGACACAGCCAAGAGCATCAGAGGCCCAGAGAAAAGCAGGGATGAAAAGAACAGAGACTATAGTGGTCATGGTAGCATTACCACCCTCCTACAGTACTGTTCCCTCTTCATGGCGCCAATGTCTATAGCCCCAAGGTACAGGATCTGTGTGTTCTGTTGGTCCCTCAGAAGGGACTATTCTCTGATGTCTAGAAACAGTGGGGGATTGGGCCAAGGCCCATAGCAGTACCTAGTACCAGATTCCAGCAGCAAAGACCCTGGTGTAGAGTCCTCTGAGTGCTAGCTCTGCTGTCCCTGTGTGGGAAATGTACTCACCTTTTGTTTCTGGGAACACACATCTTGTTGACTTTTCTTTTGGTCTTCAAACACCCAGCGATCTCTTCATCTCCTGCTACTCTTTGTAGGGCTGAAGCTATGTTTTCTGGTTCCATTTTTGCGGCTGGAGTAGAAAGTAGAGATTGCTTGAGGACAGCTATGCTTGCCTGCTGGGGCATTCCCTCTGCTAGGATGCATAGCCTAGAAAGACCAGCCCAAGCATCATAGGCCACCTACAGTGACCACATCACCTCTAAACACTGTTCTGTCTCCTCTCTAGCCTAGGTCCCATCAGGCAGGTCCTCCCTGGTGCCTGCTTTGTCCAGCATCATTGAAAGGGTGATCTATTTTGTTTGTGAAAGGCTGATTATCATAGATAAATAAATCTAATTAGTCTCATTTGCTGACACACAAGCCTTTAATTGAGAGCTGGATAATTTGCATATGCAAATGACACAGTTAGGCACCCCCTTCCCCTTGTCAGACTTAACATGATTCCTCCAGAGACAAATAATTCTGTTTCAGGAGAGAATATGATATATTAATCCACACGCAAACAGCTTCATTTAGAGTCAGTGGCTTGTGTTTGTTTACATGAAGTAATGGCTGGTGGAGCAGGCACGAGCTGTGTTGAAGAAACAACTGTGTCTGAGGGAAATCTCTGCGAGCTTCCTGCTGTGGGGAGGCCCCAGAGTTAGGGGCTTCTTCAGTCCTCAGGGGGCAGCTCCCAGCACAGAGGCCATAGTCATGATCCCATTTGCTGGAAGCTCTGGCCCTCTGGGAGGCCAGGTGAGTACCAGCAGGTTTTGTCCCACCTGTGTTTCCTCCCTGCCCATTGCCTGCTGGAGCAGGTACAGCTGCTGCCTGGCAGGTTGGTGGTCACTGACGCTGGGGTATGTGGCTGATGTTTCCCTAAGGTGGTGAGCAGCAGATTGTGGAGTTGCCATCAAGGGTAAGTCCTTGTAGGGTCACTGCTCAGTGCTTGGGGCAGGCTGAGCCACTGGACCTCAGCTACTGACTTCATACAGCTTGTGGCTGGGGCCAGCTGCCTCTGCTCCTTTTCAGGTGTCCTGCACCAGGAGCTCAGGACAAGGCTGAGCTGGGCTTAGATGGACCTTGAAGTCTCCTTGTCTCCATGATGGAGCCTCCCCACCCCTGTTCCTGGCTAAGCCCACAGATTCCAGGAACACTGGTGACAGTGCTTGGGGTGTCCTCCATGTCTGATTTGCTAGGCTATGGCTTTCAAGTGCATTTGGGGGCCTCGGCCCATGAAGTGGGAGAAGGGGCATGTATCACTAGTGAGACCAGGCTTAAAATGCTAGTGTACCTACCTTCCCTGGGCAGGGTGCCACAGCCTTTCTTGTTTTCCCCTTCCCTAGGCCTGGGGGCCACATGGGATGCTCTGAGGAGGGCTGGTGTGAGCAATTTGGCTCCTGTAGAAGGATGGTGGCATTCTCTGCCTATCAGAGGGTTCTTCAGGCAGTCTGTCACCCTAGCAACTGCCTCATGAAGCATCTGGCTCATGAAGGATCTGATACTGCCCCAGATCGCCCCTGTAGTCCCCTCCCTTCCCGCTCTGGGCAAGGCTAGCCAGCAGAGGGCAGCAGCGGGCCAGCTACTGGCATGGAGGAAGGCACCAGGGAGCCTGGAGACAAGTCATACCTTGAATTTTGGGGCTCTGTGTTCCCCAAATGTGTCTGCATGGATGAGAAGGAGCATCACCACAGCAGCAGTGCTTGCCCTGGAATTGGGAGAATGTTGTCTTTGCCCGGACTCAGGGAGAGAGCTGATTATTAGCTCCAGTCTCTGAAGATGGTCTCTGGCCACTCATGGTCTCAGTTGATGATGGAACAAAGAGGACTGGGCCATTCGGATTCCCAGTTCTCTCTCATTCTCTTACCTTTTCACTCCTCTGTCCATTGGCTCAGTAATTAACTCATTCACTAATTTGTTCATTTACTCATTTGCACACTTTCATTCATATTATCATTCATTCACTTATTACTTACTTGACACACTGGCAGGGGCAGATATCTTTCTGAACATGTGCAGGAAGCTTCTGTGGTTTTTAAACAAATATTCCTGGTCTGCAAGGGGCCCAAATGGTACTGAGTTCACAACTACAATGTTTCCTTTGGCCTTAGTCTCTGGATCATTCTTTGAAGTTTCTTCCCCTCTTTGTGGTTCACTTCCATCATTATGGAAGACAAAATACTTCTGTGGTTTTTGTCCAGCTCAAGGACTTCATTTAATGAAGGATGAAAAATATTTAGGAAGAAATAAAGAAGCGGTGTCCACACACATCCATTACTTACACTGATCATATTCTTACAAGAATGTCAATTCAATGGGTCGAACATTCTAACTGTGGTTGACACCATGGTGTGGGACAGAGTTATTGTACAGCTTATTAAGATCTGGAAGCCTACCTGAAATATAGGCCTTGGACCCAACTCTTATCTGTGTCCTTCCCTGGGGACTGCAAGTGTGACACTCCCAGCCGTGGCCTTCCAGATCTGGCAAGTAAGAGGTAAGCTGATGTAGATGGAGCTTTGGGAGTGCTGTGTGCACATATATGCATATATGTCTGTGCTGTGTGCATACTCTGTGCATATTCTTACATACATTGGTAGGGCCTGGTACTGGGTCCCTAGTGTGGGAGGCCAAGATGTTACAGTGGAACCACAGCAACCAGGCTGGGACCAGCATGGTGGCCTGTTCAATAGTCTTAGTTTCCCTTCTTGTCCACAGGTGACTCAGTGGACCCCGCTTCACTTCCGGGCTACCATTTGTCACCCCCTTCCCATTGTAACTAAACTCTGAAGGCTTGTCCAGACCTTAGTGGTAAAGCTGGACATGTAACTACAGGTTCTTAGAGAGCAGTCAAGTAACTTTCTTCTTAGGCAGAAGCTGTCTTAGGGAGCTTGTGGAGCCAGACGAAAGTGATTCAGCTGTTCAGATTTGGGGTGTGTTTGTCTCTTCTAGGACAAGATGCAGTCTTGAGTGTTAGCAATCTTTAGTGAGAATGAAAAAAGTGTATGCACACAGGGTGTCACAAGCAAGAAGGTATACATGTGTAGTTCATATAACTAAAGTTATACTTCATTATGCTGAATATCATCATACAACGTTCAATTCTAAGTTCCTAACTTCGACCCGAAGCCTATCTCCCCAAGGCTGTTCACCTGCGTGATGTATCTTAGCTGGAAGTCAGGTCCATTCTCTAACAGAAGTCTCTGATTCAAGGGTCAGGATCCTGGGAAAGACTCTACAGCTGCAGGAAAGACCAAGTTGGCACCTCTCCAGATGTGCAGAGCCTAGCATTGCTCTTGATTTCTGCTTATATGCTGTCCAGTGGGCATCATAGGGTCTAAGACTGTGTCTGGTTATCTTGAGTGAGTGATGTCACTGGGTTCTGGTCGTCAGATGCAGCCTTGGTGTTGTGGGGTTCCCGACTAAGCTATTTTTACATGTCTAAAAGGCATTTTTTTTTTTTTAAATTATGTTCATTACACAGGGCAAACCCTTGTAGCTTGTGACAACACTGTCCTGGCCTTTATCTCTGGCTGGTTCTGGTCCACCAAGGATGTTCTTGTTGATACCAGTGCCCCCCACTTTCATCTGATGCCAGCAAAAGGCTTTAAGAGTATGTCACTGGCTATCCTGTGAACTGGCCTCAAATGTTTTTGGTAGAAGATGTTGGGATCACTGGTGACCCAATGTTCTTCAGACCATTTGTATTGCCCAGTCTTCATCTAGCTGGCCCAGGCTTCCCCACTGTATCTCCTGATTTCTCTGCTAATGTGGGGAATTGACATTTGAGGCTCACCTGATGGAGCAAGGGCTAGCTCATTTGGTCAGGGGAACTGGGACCATGCCTGTGGCATCCTGGGAAGATGAGAAGGTAGGGGCATCAGGTCTGTCTGATCTCTTCATCATGCCAATGAGCACCCCATGAATGTTCTGAAGGTAGTCCAGCTCCTAAGCCCCAATCAGCTCTTGCATCTTTTAAGGGGTCTTGGTCTTAGAGGGCTTGATGAGATCATCTGAGGTCACAGCCATGAGGGGCATGCCAGGGTCTTCTTCTAGATGACATCTTGTGAAGAGTGGAAGGGTCATAGCTTTTGATAGCTGGGAAACATGATTCTAAATACCAGTTGGGATCTTAAAATAGCTAAGTTCATTACGGCCAGTGGACAGCCAGTGACCTTCTTCTCTCTGACTCTTCAATGGAGCCACTGAACACCTTTGCAAAGAATGAATTCCTTCCCAAATGGCTTGTAACTTACACTTGCCTGGAAAGAGAGATAAATAGATAGATAGATAGATAGATAGATAGATAGATAGATAGACAGACTAGATAGACTGATGCCATTCTGTTCACCCTTCCCTCCCTGGGCCATTGGAGAAATAGTTTGGGACCCCCTTGTCCTGCTGTCTGGCCCAAAAGTTTCTGCAGAAAAGTCCTACCATGGAGCAGTACTAATGATCAAGTCAGATGGGGCCCATAACACAGCGTGACTCCTTTGTTTCCTCCTCCACTCCCTGCCTCTGGAGAAAGTGAGTTCTGAGATGTAGGTAAGGTTTCCTGGAAGTGGTGAATGAACCAGCCCAGAGTAAGCTCAGGGTGTGGGTTTGGGGGGCACTTTAACCTGAGACACAACCCAGCCTGGCCAGGCAGTCATGTCTCATGACAAGTTATCTACTCTCTGTGTTCCTTTGCAGACAGCCTGTCTGGCTGAGGTGAGAAGAGGGGATGGACATCAGAGAGGACATTGAGGCCGATCAAATCGAGAAGGCAACTGGGGGTCCTGAGAGGAGCAGGAGATTCTTTCTGGGATTCCTAGGGCCAGCTCACTGGGGTTCCCTAGCTCAGTGCTGTCGAGCTCATCACATGACATCCAAACAGAACACACTCCTCCAGGCTCTTGCTTTCCCAAACTGATACTGTGTCCAGAAATGCCAGCTCCCCAGCCTCCAAATCTGCTCTCAGTCCCTCCATCTACTCTGGCACTATGAAACTGATCACTCTGGGGACCTCCCATGTGAGAAGTCATGCTGCATTCATCCTTCTGTTACTGGTTTATCTCATTCAGCAAAACGCTCTCAAGTTTGCTCAGGTTGCAGTGGGCCTCAGCATTCCCTTTTTGAGACTGAATCATCTTCCATTGTGTGGATAGACCCCATTTTGCTTCTGCATTCACCTGCCTGTGGACCCCTGTTGTTGTTTCTGCATTCACCTGCCTGTGGACCCCTGTTGTTTCTGCATTCACCTGCCTGTGGACCCCTGTTGCTTCTGCTTTTAGCTTTGGTAGTGCTGCTAGGAGTGGAAGCTTGCAAATATTTCCTCAAGACTTGCACTCAGTTGTTTCTGGTTTTACCCTGAAGTGGAATTTCTTTAATAATCTTAATTACATTTTTAATTTGGGGGAGAACTTCCGTACTGCCTTCCATAGTGGCTGCATCTTTTTTTTTTTTTTTTTTTTTCTTTCAAGACAGGGTTTCTCTGTAGCTTTGTGCCTTTCCTGGACTAGCTCTGTAGACCAGGCTGGCCTCGAACTCCCAGAGATCCACCTGCCTCTGCCTCCCCAGTGCTGAGGTTACAGGCATGTGCCACCCCCGCCCGGCGCTGCATCGTTTTTAATCTTTACTAGTGGTACTGAGGTTCTTCCCCAGTCTGTTGGTGATCACCATTTTTGAGGTTAGAAGTCACATCTTGTCATGGCTTTGGCCTGAATTTCCTAAGAGTGAATGAGGGGCATCTTTTCATGATTTTTCCTCACTTGTGTCTGTTCAAGTCCTTTCCTATAGTTAACTGTGTCATAGAACATGTAAGATGCAGTTGTTCTCTCATTCTGTTGATAGTATCTTTTTTTTCTTCTTTCTTTTCTCTTGAGATAGCATCTCACCATGTAGCCCGGCTGCCATCAACGCTCCCACTCGGTCTCCTCGATACTGGGATTACAGGTATAAGTGTCTATGCACACAATGTCTGACTGGGAACAGAATTTGTGTGCTTTGTTATCTATGCCATTGGCATCTTATCTGAGAAGTGTCAGTCAAATTTAGCACTGTGGGGTATTTTCTGGGTGTTTTACCTTATTTCTGGGAATGCATTCAGGGTGCGTACCTGGGATCTCATTGGAGGAGGCCCAGACTCTGGATGTGGCATGGCTCTTTGGTAGCTCTTCCCACTGGTCTGCATGGGTCCCTCCATACCAGCAAAGTGGGTCCCACTTCTGTCAGAGTGTGATGTATAGTTTGGACAGCTCAATTCCTCACAGGAGATTCATTGGAAGGAACTAACAAGGAGGAACCCCAGTCATAGTGGAGAACATCAGGACTGTAGGCCCAGGGGCCCCAAAGCAGAGAAATCAAGGCTGACTTCCCAGTAGCCAGGAGGGGTGAAATGGGAGGTGGGAACAAGGTCAGAAGTTTCTGGAAGCCTAGGGAGGCAGCAAAACTGTTCTCAGGAACTCTATCAGCCAAGACTCACAGAAGCCAAGGAACTTTCTCATTTACCTCTCAGAGCTGTTGGCTTAAATGTGCCCCCAGCTTCCTACGACACAAAGAGAGAATCCAGGCAGGCCCCAGGCAGAGACTTCAGGGCTGGTCACTTGATATCAATGCTGTATCCCTGGGGTTTCTACCATTTTTTACCTTGTTGAGTTGAGCAGCTGGAAGAAAAGGTTTTAAATACTTTATCTGTCTTCCCAAATATGCAGCTGCCCAGTAGTATAACCAGAGACATTTTCTCATTCAGTTCTGTTCAGAATCATGTCTTGAACAGGTTTAGTTTTTAAAATCAGAGTCCAAGGTTGGGGATTTAGCTCAGTGGTAGCGTGCTTGCCTAGTAAGCACAAGGCCCTGGGTTTGGTCCTCAGCTCCAGAAAAAAATAAATAAATAAAAAATAAAATCAGAATCCATATGTCCGAGCAACAGCTCTGTGTGTTTATAATGTTCACCCTGGGGTAGTTAGTCAGTTCACCTGTCCATCACAAGAGGGAGGAACAAACAGTATGGGAACTGCAAGAGCCATTTGGAAAGAATATGCTGAGGGTGGGCTATGTGGCCAGATCAGTGAGAAGTCAGGCTGTGTTGTAGACTCAGGATGGCATCAGCACTGGCCCTGAAATCTTCCTTTCCAGCAGCATCTGAGAGATAAGGTAGAGAGGTGGCCTAGGTTTTGAAGCCTGCCTGTGCTTTGGGTTATCCTATGTCTCTGCAGTGTCCATATATGTCCTCTCTGCTGTTGGAAGCACAGCCCCTTATCCTATAGACATAGTGCCACCTCAGCAGGAAGCATTGGTGTACCAGACATGGTGGCCATCAGACCAAGGTGCCCAGTGCTGGCATGGATTTTGTAAACATGGAAGCTCTATGTTCTGTGTTCTCCTCCACTTATGCCTGGCTCCAGTACTGAGAGATGGCCATTCTCCTGGGTCTTCCCTCCAGCCATTAGCAATAGTGGATGTTATCAGGGACCTCTTCGATTGCCTGGTTGAGAGTCAGCTGAGGCTGGGGAAGGTTTGCGGCAAAGGTGGGACAGGGGCTGGTCTCCAGCTCAGCTCTGATCCCTTCCCTGGATGTCAGAACCGAAACAACTCAGAAATCCTCAACCATCTGTAAGATCTGTCTTTCATGGATAAAAATCTCCAGTAGTCTGAAGTCAGTATACAAAACACTGCTTCTAGCAGAGCAGACAGGCATGTGCACTCACCTGTGGGCAACACAGACTGAAGCAAGCCCTTCTTCCTGTGTTCCTGCGCAGGCAAAAGGCAGTGATGGCACTGGTGTCCTCCTAGAAGGCCAGCTGGAAGCCAGGCTTGCAGCTCACTTGGCCATCTTGCTTCTGTGGCTTCCTTGGGGCCAGACAAGTCAGGAACACTCAGTCTCTGAGAGACAGGCAGGTATATTACACACATGACCAGTACACGAAGGATCTCCTTAAGTCATGCTTTCGACAATGGCCACAGTGGCGAAGACACAGCCTTCTGTGTTCTGTCATCTAGCTGTGATGTTAGTCATTGGCAGCTGGGGACTTGTCACATCAGGCTGAGTTTTCCTTGGGATGGTCTTGTTCATGAACTTTTAAATGTTGTCTTCTTTGGGGATCAGCATAAGAAGTGTTCACCAAAGTCACTGACCCTCACTCAGGTCTCAGCGTCTGTTGGCTGGTGAGCTGGGGTTAGATGCACCTGGCTGTCACCAAACAGCCTTCTCTTTCCTCTTGGTCTGTGGTTGGGTATTCAGTGGGAGTCTCTGTAAGTGAAGCTGAAGCCATTAGTGGGGTGCTGTTGGCAATATCTGGGCTCAATATCTGTTCATAGGAAGCCTGGTCCTTGGAGCAATGGGTTGGAAGGGGACACAAGAACAGACACATTCCCAATGCTTCCCCAAGGCATCTGGGTCTGACAGACCCTGGGTAAAGATGCTTTAGGCCCAGACTTCATCTGGTGTCTGGTCTCCTAGAGGATCTAGACCTCTAGAGTAGTGTGAATACTGCCTTCCTGGTGTGGATCCTGCAGCCCATGGCACATCCCCAAGCTCTGGAGCAGCCATGTCCCCAGACTGTCCTGTTATTTTAAGAGAAATAATACTCAGCACCAAGGCTGATCATGGACATCTTTTGTGGTTTCACTCTTTGCCCAGACTGGTAAGTGCTGTGCTAGTTTAAAGCATTGAGCAAGAGATGAAGCTACGTGCCTAACATTTTCCTAGCTCTGCCTCATGGCAGGATTTCTTCTGCTCAATTGTCAGCAGTCAGCATACTAGGTGGTGGGGTGGGACTGCAGCCCTTGCTGCCTGCCTTTGTGATGGACTTATTGCCCTCTCTATGACTGACAGTTGGACCCTGAAGTCACTCATGACACAGGCTCTGCTGTGTAGAGCTAGCATTAGATGTGGAAGCCAAGACTGGAGTGAAATTCATGGTCTTTACCCACCTTCCCACTGCCTTCCTGGGTCTCTGCACCTGCTGTGACTTTGTATGGCTGTGGAGGTGATTTTAGCATTCAAGTCCAGGAAAGGAGGCTATGAGTGGGCCCACATAGGAAGCAAGACAAAATGGAGCACATCTGCAGAAATAGGTAGTGAGGGCAAAGGACATGCTCTCAGCCATACTAGGTTCTTAACTGACCCCCACCCAGAAGGGGATCTGCTTGCCTCTTGCCTCCCTGAGAAAACAAGGGATCACTATCCAGGGATCAGGGGCTCTTAAAGAAGACAGGAAGTAAAAATGATCATCTAGACAGGGTAAAGTGGTGTGTTGGAGGCATGTATGTACACATTGAGCAAACACAGCACTTGAAATTTCAGGAGGAATAGAAGAAAGAGGCCATCAAGGGTGAGTTCTGGGATGGGTAAGTCCAAAATAGTCATGCTGATTGCCGATTCCCTGAGCTTGAGCTGATTTCTTTTAGGTAGAGAGAGGAAGGTCACCCCAGAAAGAGGCCCTGAATACAGAGCTAATGTCTTCACGGGCTATTTCCTTTCACCAAATGGGCCCCCTTGCTTACACTATCCTGAAAACCAATGGATAGAGCAGCCAGTCTGCTTGTCCCCTCACCAGCATCTAGAAGGCAGCAGCTACCTAGAACAGCAGATGAATGCCTATGAACAGCATCCCAGGCTTCCTGGCTCAACACCTACCCCATCTACCCCCATCTGGTGTACCTATTGGATTCATAGCACCACCCCAGGCCCTTGATTTTCCTGCTACAAGAGACAATAAGTACAAAGCTTGTTGATAATGGGTAAAGCACTTACTCAGACATAGCCACATAGTGTCATCTCTTTCTGTATATATGCAACACCACTCAGCAGGGGCAGGGCTGTAGTGGACCAGGAGACAAATCAAGTTCCCTGCAACAACAGAGGGGACAGCTAGAGGACACAAGCCCTTATGTACACATGCATCCATATAGCTTCTGAGGGCCGTGGGCCTTCTCTGTGCACACATTCTTGACTCAAAACTCTGCCCAGAGGCTAGTTAAAATGCCTGGCTCAGAGGCTCTGCTCCTCAGGGTCCTGAGCTGTCATCATAAGTTCTCATCAGAGGCATGTGGCTGAAAGCCCTGGAGGGGAAAAGCCAGCTCCCAGGAAGCACAGGATACAGGCTGCCGACAAAGCCAGTTGTAGCTAGCTGTCTTGCCTCCCAACTCTGCCTATAGAGAGTAGGGATGGGGATGGGAGTGGGGTTGGGAGTGAGGGACTTGTGCTCACCAGTCTGGGGCTATTGAGCTGGCCTAGTTTATTATCCACAGTGCTGGGACCTCAGTGTGTGCTTGTGGGTCCCTCTCAAAGGTGCTGACAACCATCTCCCACCCTTCCTTCTTGCCAGCGTGTATACAGAGGCCTCACTGGCTGTAAGCACAGGGCTGATGCTCTGCCCTATGGCTTGGTAACATGTCTCTCTTCTATCCTCTGTCTAACCTTGAGTCTTCCTTGATGACTTTCTTTTTTGTCTCCTCTTCTTTCTCACTTGTTCTCTTCCACAGCAGAGGGAGATATCTCATTTGTTTGGTCCTTTGAGAAAATGATTTGCATGTCTAACATCCTCTAGAGTTGAGATCCAGTCAAATTGGTAGAGCAGACATATGCTGAATAACTTTAGATGAATCCCCAAATTCTACTAACCTAAGGAGCAGGCCCATGCTTTTTGGCTGATCAACTGGTCTTAACACCAATTCATGAAGTGTAGAATCTCAGGGACTAAGCTGTTTCCCTCTTTTCCCCGTCCCACTCAGTGAAACAAGAGATTTAGCCAAATGCTTATCTCTATTCTTCCTGGAATCAACATGAAGCCATGTTCACATACCTGAAATTTGCAGTGTTGTTTGGAAGCAGGGCTAGGCTGTGATGGAGAACGTGGCTTGGGTGCTTGCACTGTTGAGTATATGTTATAGCTTCCTGTCCCCTTGTGCCCAGTGCCCTATTGTCATGTTCCTTGGTCCTCAGCTTTGAGAGGGGCTGGTAAATATGAGGATGGGCCTGGGTAGGCCAGGGTTGAGCATAGTTCAAGGCCATTAAACCTGGCTGGCAAAGCACATGTGTGCAGACTTGGAGCTAGACAGAGAGGCTGGATGGAGGAAGATTGCCCTACAGCATACACAGGCTGGGGACTCTGACTATGGCTTGGAGCAGGTGAAGGCTGTTAGAAGGGAGTGACCTCAAGAAGCCGAGATGATCAAATAGTTTATTTACTTCCCAGTTTCCTCATTTGTAAAGCACCACTGGGGCTCACCCAGTCAGAGCTCAGACATGGACTAAGTTAACATCCTCCCTCCCCTGCACTTCAGCCTGAGAATTCTTACCACAAGTCACAAAGGTCTCCCTTATCTCCTCACCCACCAGAGTTGGGGGATCAAATGCACAGCTCCCTTCCCTAGGACAGTGACAAATCAGCCATTGTGAGATGTCCTAGCCTCCTCTTCTGTGTGGCAGGGACCAAGACAGATCTCAAGGTTCAAGGATACCACAGAAAATGTAGGAGATTGATGCACAGCCTGTAGAGCTAGAGGTCAATGGCCACTTGTCCCAATCCAAAACTTGTCCTTGTGGAATGAGCCTAAGGAAGTGTTTAATGCTACGCAACTGGATCCTGAAAGGCTGTTCCAGGATATCCTAACTCCCTCTGGATCCCAAGGCCTCTGGATCAGTTTGGAGTCTTCCTGATAGGTTCCTCCTTATCACTGCAGAGATTCCCATCTGCTGGCCTTGGCTTCCATTTTAATGGGCATCCCACCTCTCTAGGGCTTGGCCTAGGAAGGGCTAAGAAGATCCGCTGGCTCAACTCACCCACTCATATTGCCTTCCTTATTGTCCCTGATCTCAGGGTCCTACTTAATCTTCTCCCCAGCCCTGCCTATATCTCTCTTCCCTGGTCCAAGACCTACCCTCTTGACCTACTACCCTACCTTCTTCCTAGCTCCACTCTCTGCCCTACCCAGTCCTTTTAGGGAGGTATTCTTATATGTTCCATCTGTCTTGACCAAGTTCTCCCTGTATCTGGAAGTCACCAGCACCACTCAACTCCTGGTGGCTAGATGCCTACCCTCTTATCTCTCATCATCTTCTGCCAGGCCTTCCATGAAGCCGTGGCTCCATTGGCTTTTGGCTTTTCACACAGGCCACTGACCATCTGTTGCCCTGGGTAACTATTCACTCCCTTGGAGATTTTTCCTGGCCAAAAAAAGGGGTCAACTTGAGTCTCCAAGTTGGGTCCCATCCTGAGTGTGAGAAGCCCAAGGCTCCACCTCTATCCACTTACATCGTGGCCCTGAACACTTATATCCTCGGACCCAGGTACAGGGATTGGCTGGCTATAGCCTGCAAGGTACCTGGGAAGCTCTATGTTAAGCTGGGATAGTGGGTCTTCTTGACCTTTCTCAGGCCAGATCCCCAGCAGGGAGGGAGGCCCAGGGAAGGGGGTCAGCACCAAAGTGGGAACCCAAACCAGCAGTTGGGGGTCTTTGCACTGACAAGGAGAAGCTTATCAAGGGGACCTTGAGCTGAAGCAGAACAGATTTGGTAAAAGTGGGACAAGTACAGGTGGTAGAGAGAGGTGCAGACGTTCATGCTAAGGGTTGGAGCCATGAGCAGAAGCTTCCCTCCCCTGCCCCCCTCCTGCCCCCCCCCCCCCCGCCCACTCCCTGTGCCAAACAATGACTTTAAACTGGTCTCTTTCCTCAGTTCTTCTCCAAGCCTGGCAGGCTCAAGGACAGCAGTTCCAGGCGGGAACTACATGGAGTAGGTCAGCAAGTAGGAGCTGTGACCTGCGGCCACTTCATAGGCCCAGAAGACACTGAATGGGGGCAAGTGGACTCCTGTCCCTGATTCTCATCTCAAGATGAGGCTGGTGTAGGAAATTCTGTTCCCAGCTACTTGGGCGCTTGGGTCGGGCCTGATAGAATGTGAATGCAGGGTTTGTATTCTTCCCCAAACACAGCTGCCTCTTTCTCAGCAGAGTCATGGTTGACATTTCCATCCAAGAGATACTCTCCCAGGATAGGCCATGACAGAGGAGACCCCATGCCAGGAGGGATGTCTGGGGACAGAGAACAAGGGGCCTGCCTGACTTAAGATCTCTTCTACAAACCATAAATCAGAAAGAAATTAATTCAGATGCTGTGATTTTACTGATAAACGCCAAAATATGTAAATATCGAACCTGCTTCCTTCAACCACTAAAACAAATGGAAAACACATTTATTAGCATAGAGATGAGTTTAATCAAATCAGCCGAGTACAAATTAGCCACAGGAAATGTAATGAGCTGGGAATTAATTAGCAGAGTAATGATAATAATGTTGCCTGCTGATCACCTCAGGCCAGCTCCCACAGCCACGGGACCCACAGTTGATCTGTCCCTTTAGCAGGAAGCTCTGGTTGGGGCCACCAAGCAGATCCCAGGCTTCTGGGAGTCAGAGCAAGAGGACTTTGTGTTCTAGGGAGCTGGACTGACATACTGAGACCCAGCCCCTTTCCTTGGGCAGCTTCTAGAGGTACTGTGGGTGGGGTATGCAGTCTAAGAATAGCATTAGTCACTAGGGTATTCAGGGAGCCCCAAGAAAGTGCTCAGTCCTTGAGGTGGCCTTGTTTAGGCCTGGGGATCTTTGTAGGGAAAGGTCTCCAATATGGAGATCCCACAGCACCATGTTCCAGATGCCGTGGAACTAGAGGGGTCTTGAGTCAGTATCCCAACTGGCTGTATGCTTTTCACATTCTGGAGGTAAGAAACAGGCCTTTAGTCTACCACCTGCATACCATATTAAACCCCTACCCAGGGGTCACAGGTTATCTTCAGACTCTCTGGATACTCCTGCAACTATACCAGAGGCCCCTATCAGCTCCAGAAGGCTTTGGGTAGGAGTTTCCAACCTTTTTTGTGCCAACTTGTTTTTCTTGTCTTCTAATTTTTTAGCCTTAGTGTGAGGCATTCTCAGCCTCACTTTTCACCTTATTCTCTTGCTTCATGGTGGCAGGAGGGGGTGTGTATGTGAGGTGTGGAAGCTAGTTTTATGTCAACTTAACACAAGCTAGAGTCACAAGAAATGAGCTCAGTTGAGAAAATGCCTCTATAATCTTGGGTTGTAGGCAAGGCAGCAGGGCATTTTCTTAATTAGTGATTGATAAGGGAGGGCCTGACCCACAAGGGTGAAGCCACCCCTGGACAGGCGGTCCTGGGTTCAATAAGAAGCCAGGTTGAGAGCATGGCATGGTAATGTGCATCTTTAATCCTAGTGCTTGGGAGGCAGAGACAGCCGGATCTCTGAGTTCAAAGCCAGTTGGTGTACAGAGTGAGTTCCAGGACAGCCAGGGCTACACAGAAAAACCTTGTCTCAAAAAACTAAAAATAAATAAATAATAAAAGAAAGTAGGTTGAGCAAGCCACAAGGATCAAACCAGTAAGCAGCAGTCCTCCATAGTCTCTGCATCAGCTCCTGCCTCCAGGTTCCTGCCTTGCTTGAGTCTCTGCCCTCACTGCTTTTGAACTGTTTTGTGGAACTGTGAATGAAATAAACCCTTTCCTTCCAAGTTGCTTTTGGTCATGGTGTTTCATCACACAATAGTAACCCTAACTACAACATGGGAGGATGGGCAGAGAGACAGCGCATTCATGCCAATGCACAGGCAGCAATGTCTGACAGACATTCCCAAAGACAGAAGAGCTCACTGCTGGAAGAGGAGTTTCAGGCTGGCCAGAAGTTGGACCATGTTCCCTCAGGATGAAAGGCCTTAGCTGCTTGTGGCTGAAGAGAAGGCCAGTGTACTGGCTAGTTTTATGTCAACTTGGCACAAGCTAAAGTCATCTGAGAGGAGGGAGCCTCAATTAAGAAAATGCTGCCATGAGATTCCGGCTGTAGGCAAACCGGTAGGGCATTTTCTTATGTAGTGATTGATGAGGGAGGGCCCAGCCCATTGTGAGTGGTGCCATTCATGGGTTAGTGGTCCTGGGTTCTATAAGAAAGCAGGTTGAACAAGCCAGGATGAGCACGCCAGTAAGCAGGACCCCTCCATGGGCTCTGCATCAGTCTCTGCCTCTAGGTTTGAGCTCCTTTTGAGTTCCTGTCCTGACTTTCTTCAAAAGTGGACTGTACTGTGGAAGTGGAAGCCAAACAAACCCTTTCCTCCCCACGTTGCTTTGGTTATGATGTTTCATCACAACAACAGTCACCTCAACTAAGTCAGACAGCTTCTCCATAGGTTTCCTGCAGTTCAGGAATAACTTTGGCTTCTAGAGGGTTACTGGGCAAAGGAGTAGGAGCTAGCCTGTTGTAGTCAGAGTCCAAAGTGACCTCGAGAAGTTAGTGGGGCAGCCCCACTCCCACCTCAGGGCCTTTGCATGTGTTGTTGATTACAGTTGACTTACAAAATATGTTTAGAACCAGCAGAGAGGTATGCAAGGTCTCTTTTTGCTGCTAGAGTCAGAAACTGTCATCATTATAGCTTATCAGTAGAGGGCTTGGGATAACTATGTGGGCACCTGGGTCCTGAAGAAGACCAGCAGGAACACTTTCTATGTGGAATACAGGCAAATTTTATTTTTCTGAAGCCAGAAATGGGAGTCTGCTGGAGTCTTTGAACTCAGTGTTTTAACTGGTCTTCTCACTAGCACTTGACAAGTGTGGGCCTTGTCACAAGCTCCTGAATCATCAGCTGTGACTCCTGAAGTTCTGTGGCCCACACAGATTACTGATGTAGATCTCTCGCCTCACCTGACCAGGTGAGCTGCCATCTAGGTAGCACCCTTCCTTAATTTCTTTCCATCTGTGGCCTCCATCAAATCCCAAGGGATGTGACTCCCAGGGTCCATCACTACCTCTGGCCCGTGGGTCAGAACCCTTGGGAGGCATTAGCATTAGAAGTTGCATTTTTTATCCTCATTCATTTAGCATCATTTTGATCCTGAAGGTTGGCTCCCAATCGTGCCTATAACACTTCCTCTTTCTTGAGGAATCAATAAGCACTCCTGTGCTGTAAGGAAGGCTGCTGGAGCGGCAGTGGGCTGGAAAGCTCCACATAGAGTGACCCTTGATATTGAGGAAGAGCCATTACCCAACTCTTGTGATAGGAAGATGTGCCTCAGATTCTACAACCTGGTTTTGCTGGGGAATGTGCTCCATCAGTCCCAGGCAGGGTCTTACATAGACCTGCCTGGGCCAGGAATGACCTGGGGCCAATACTCTTGTGACAGCAGGAAGCTGCTGTGCAGGTGAGATATTCAACAGACTCCCACTCTGTTCACTTCTTCATGGAGAAGGCATGTCTCCTCACTATCTTGTCTAATATTCTGTTAGGGTGATGATGTGTGGGTCTCCAGGTAGAGGAATTGGCCTAGCCATGGGAAATGGTAGTTACCGAGGCAAGTCCTGCAGTTCCTCAGACACCAGTGAGCCAGAGTTGGCATTCTTATGGCCTGCATGGGAGCCTGATTTCAAGGTGTGAGCTGAGGACCAGAAGCAAAGAGCCCTCTGCTGCCTGTGTCTTGGAGCTACATCAGTTTCTATGCTTCCTGAAGAACTAAGACATCCTCCCCAAGACAGCACGTGCTAGCTGCATCCTGTGTGGGAAGGAGGACATGACAGTCACGACTTTGGCTCTTGGGACTTGCTGCTTCCCACAAGCCTTTGCCAATTTCTTCATGCCACCATAGGGAAGAGAAGGAAGATTTTGTGAAAATCGGCAGCCTGTTCCATGTGCCTCTGCATCTCCACATCCTACTGACATTGACTGTAACATCCCACTACTGGTAATGTCTGGATAACAACAGCTACCTCCATACATGGTCAGGCTGATTCTACCAGGACTGATACTTATCCAATGTTCCAACTTAGTGATGGCCAAGAGGACAGTAGGAGAAAGCCCTAGTCACTAATTAGTGGGTTGACTAAGAAAGCTTACCCTCCATCATCCAGGACCAAAACAAGGAATAGTTCTTCCTAAGTATAGAGCACAGAGCATCTGTTCTGTATTTGTGGCCTATACAAAGCCTACATCAGATCCCCTCAGTTCAGTTTGAACTTTTGATCTGTCAACCTTGTCAGGAAGCTAGTCTGCTAGACTCTGGTATGCCCTTGTTGAGGGTTCCATGTAACACAAATCTAAAAGGTCTTATAATAAAAAACCCAAAGCCAGATATTGGGGTGAAAGCTGAAAGATCAGAGAGGCAGAACAGCCAGCCATTAGCTTACCTCTATGAAATCCTCAGCCTCAAGAGAGAGTTCTTATTTCCTCACACTTTATATACCTTTCTGTGTCCTGCCACATTACTTCCTGGGATTAAAGTCATGTGTCACTATTGCCTGGTTCTGCTTCTCTCCTGTAGCCCAGTGTGGCCTTGAACTCACAGAGATCCAGACGGATCTCTGCCTTTCAAGTGATAGGATTAAAGTGTATGCCACCACTGCTTGACCTCTATGTATAATTTAGTGGCTGGCTCTGTTGTCTGATCCCCAGGTAAACCTTATTGGGGTACACAATATATCACCACAGTTCCGTGGCAGCACTGGCTTAGTCTGCACTTCTTGGGTGCCCCCAGATTTGCTAGACAATGAGATAGGAAGGTTTTGAGTCCATAAATAGAAAGTTTGCCTCACCCAGGATGTGAATGGTCTAAAATGACTGACATGCAGACAGATACAAGATCCCTGGTAGAGAAAGGTCTCTGTAAGAGATGGGTCCCTCAGGGTCCTCGTGTACCAGGGTAGAGCTGTGCTTGAGGAAGCTGTATTCTGTGAGGTAATACAGGAAGAGATAGTCAGTCCCTTCTGCCTGACCCCATTTCAGGATGGACATAGCTTCTGTTGCTGAGAGGAGCTCCTGTAATTGGGAATACAAAGAGAAGTAAAAATAGACAGTCTTCAGGTTCTGGGACAGCAAAGATGCTGGAGAACAGTACCCTGGACAGCAGAATGTTCTTGAGATTGCGGCTTGTATCCAATGACATCCTCAGGAGACACAGGCAGAGGAATAAGTGGGACAGGCACTCTACAATGTCTTTACCTTTAGTTCCTGAGCTTTGCTCCAAACCATGTCTCAAGCCACAGCTCCTTTGCCTGTCCAGGGGTACCCAGAATGAGTATAAGCCCACTCCCCTGAATAGATGGGAGGTAAACTGGACCCAAACTGCAAGAATGGCAGGGCATATCCACAGGGGTAATTCTCCCAGCATGGGCTTGGCTATAAACACTCCAGCCTTAGGGTTTTAGCATCTGAAATGTCCCTCACATCAGGGCTCTTTAGACATCACTGAGAAAAGTGGCCTTTGGCCACTCCCAAACTCTGCAACAGTAGGGAAGACAGCATGGGTTTTGAGTTCTCATCCTGGACCTTCTCTGCCCTGGAGTGGAGGACTAATGTACTATTGCAGAAACATGGCCTTTGCTTTAAAAAACCTCAGGCCTTTTGGTGAATACGGTGCATTCTCAGCCAAGAAATAATTAGTAGAAATAGCAAAGTCTTTAGTAGAGCCGCCTGAAACACCTCCCTGATCTCTGTAAACTTCGGCACCAAAAGATAAACAATCCTTGCAATGCTTGGCTGTGGCCAGCCAGGCATCTCTACTTCTCTCAACCAGAGTTGGCTTTGGCACAGGTAAGGGAGTGATTAGGGCCATAGAAGTCCCAGTGGGGGCATGGTGGTAAGTTTGTGTCAACTTGACACAGATTGGAGTCATCCAGGAAGAGGGAACCTCAGGTGAGGAATTGCTTCTGCCAGACAGGCTGTGGACATTTTATTGACTGCCGGTTGATGTGGGAGGTTCAATCCATTGTGGATTGTGTCGTCTCCAGGCAGGTGGGCCTAGACTGTATAAAGGAAACCCTGGGAAAGCTGGGAGGTGGGCAAGCCAGAGAGTAACATTCCTTCATGGTTTCTGCTTTAGTGTCTGCCTCCAGGTTCCTGATGGAGCTTGTGACCCGGCTTCCCTCAATTATTACCTGTAAGTTGTAATAAAACCTTTTCTCTTCAAGTTGATTTTGTCCACATTTTATCACTGCAACAAAAAGCAAACTAATACAGAGGAGGCAATGGTAGGCAGCAGCAGAGGCGGTGGCAAATCAGGGCAGAGAGAAAACAGATGCTCCTGGTGCTTGTGGCCATAGAAGATGCCAAACACTGGGTGGATTTGGGCTCCTAGGTTCCAATAGAAAACAAGGTCAGGCTGGCTGGGGAGAAGGGGGTACAAGATCCACACAGGGAAACCAGGTTCAGTCAGTGGCATTTGCTCCACAGTTCCATGTCCAGGAAACATCTGTGTCTC
The DNA here is from genome assembly GCF_903995425.1 of Onychomys torridus. Classification (NCBI taxonomy): domain Eukaryota; kingdom Metazoa; phylum Chordata; class Mammalia; order Rodentia; family Cricetidae; genus Onychomys; species Onychomys torridus. The sequence goes on from NC_050446.1 coordinate 136,517,987, forward strand.
TCCTTCTGCTTAGGTGAATCAGATCTATGCATACAAATGATAGAAATCCTGGAATCTCTGCTCACGGTGACATGATGCATTCCATCCCAAGATCACTTAGGTTGAGGTGGTGAGAAGGGCTTATCAAAGATAAGGCAGTCACCTTCTCCCACAGAGTTGGCTCTGTTGATGAGGCATGAAGGACCATCGGGCTGAGTTTCAGCCAATGTTCAAACTATGTTGCATGAATCAGACCTTTACTCTACACTTTAGGCAAGGTCTCAGCAGTGTGATCTGTGTGGCCACAAGGCCTGGGGCTGCCAGCACTCTTCCTACCTACAGCCAGTTATAGAGGCAAGGTGGTCAGGATGGGCATCTATCAAGCCTGGGTAGCCATAGTTCCTCATTCACCATGGTCACCCACTGTTTGACATGCAAAGTGAGAACATTGCACACAGGGCAATTTGTTTGCTGTTGTACAATCAACAATCATATTATCACCACTGTCAGGTCTTAGGACTCATCCTTGAGGCATGAAGTCCTGCTCTGATGGATGACCCAGCTCTGTGGACCAGCCACCTTGCCACAGGAACATAACAGCCAGTTTATGTGCTCTTTCAGGGCCTTCTCATTCCCCAGTGAGTGGATGTACTTGCCCAATGGTGTGGCCACTGAGAACTTACTCTAGCCTAAGTGCAACTCATGGTGGCTACTTGGAACAGAACCCCCGCAGGACAGGTTGTGTTTTGGGGGTCTAGAGCACAGCCTGTATTGCTCCAAGGTTTTCCCACAGCTGTGGCTCTGAGATCAGAGCTCATGGGTCCTCCTGGCATCACAATGACTTCATACTCCCTCTAGGAGCAAACAGTCTAGAGAACTGCCCCTGGCATTGGGTCACATTGGTCACCAGGACTGGGTACCATCCTATTGGCCTTCTGGGTGGTATCCAGTGTTGGAGTTGAGACCCTGACCACTTGAGACATCCTGGCTCCTGATCATAAAAATCAAATTGAAAAGGTGCTCTTTACTCTACCTAAAGGACATAACTTTCACAGGACTGGGGACAATCCTGATCACCTGTGTGAGCTACAGGGGACACAACCCTCACAATGCTGAGGGACAGTCTGTTGGGCGGGCCCAGATCTTTAGCCCAAGATGGAGTCATCTAGGACACCAAGATGGATGACCCCTTCAACAATGTTCTACACTTCTCAGAAGTCTGATGACCCTTGTCTCAGTAGAACAGTGGACCAGTCTTCTGCTTTTCTAAAGGCCAGCCTCCCTGCCATCAAACTGCTCACTGCAGTCCTTCTGCCTGTGACTGTCCCTTTTTCCTCAGTGCTCTCCCACCAACTCCAGATAAAAACATGATACACAAATCCAAATTCCTACATTCCCTTCTCTTGGGGACAGCTCAGCAGTTTGTACCCTGAATAAAGTTTTGCCTTTTGGCCTCAGTGAGCTCTGGTGGTCTGGTCTGGTTCTCTTGTTAAGCCACACACAGTCCTGATACCCTGTGGGACTTCCTTCATATGCTATGACTAGCCATAATTTACAGGACTCACAGGCTTCATCACCTTCACAGAAGACACAGGAACTCTGTGGTGGGACTGACTCCCCAGGCAAAAGAGACATCACCTCTCAGCACTGTGCTCCCTTCTGCCTCCCACAGGCCTGAAATTTAAGATATTTCCAGACGGACAAAACACCAGCAACCTCTTTTCAGATTGAGAACACAGAGCACAGGATGCGGGTGGCAGAGCTGTGGTTGCCTTGCAGCTCACTTGGGTGACATTGTTCAGTCCTGACTAATGTACAGTTGCAATTTTACTGCATGGATACATTCAAATGTCTGCTCTGTAGCTAGCTGTCTTCTGCCTGCTGCTTATATCTGACTAGAGTTCTCTTTACTTTGTTCCTGGTACAGCTCTTCATTTGTCAGTAGCCTGCCTGGCACACATTTCCCTCTGGGTTTGTCAAATTGGAGAGATAGTGGTCTCAAGGTAGGTCCTGGACCTGAGCTGGGGAGGTCTAGGCTGAATTCTAAGCTTCTAGCCTATTGACAGTGTCCATCATGACTTGCAAAATCCTCAGTTAGGCATAAAGCCTATTGCCTCTTGCAAGTCATGGTCTCATCCTCTTCTGCTTTGAGCTGAACCTGGTTGCATCTGCCAGTCTCTCAGTTCATGGAGCAAACTAGCATCCTGCATCCTTCAGAGGCAGGTGACCCTCCCAAACACCAGAGTGAGCATCCTGCAGATGCTGCCTCCAGGCCTAGCCTGTGCCACACTCTTGTCTCTTTTCTGGCTGGCTGGTTGTTCAGTAAAGAGCTGCTAGCTTCTCCTCCACTGGACATGTTCAAGCTGGTCCTGTTTCTGTTCCATTCACACCACTGATTCCATCGCTGAAAAAGGCCCATCTCTTCCAAGTCAGGGATTTTATGACTCTGAGGATTAGAAGCTGTTATCCAACCCACCCTAGAGCACTCTATTCTGACTTTATGATGAGCTTCACTAATAAACTGTTTAAAACATGGTAATTGTGTTTATTGTATTCTTTAATTATCATATGTATCATTAAGGATGCTGCTTCCCCTGAGAATCTCAGGGTCTTGCTGCCTCTTCCTGGCTTGGTGTATCTGTGTGCATATGTCTCTGTGGGCACCCATTTAAGTGTATCTATATTTGTGAGTACATTTAAATCTGTTGTGTGTGTGTGTGTGTGTGTGTGTGTGTGTGTGTGTGTGTGTGGTGTCTGTGCGTGTGTTAATCACCTAGCATACTGTTCACATTCTCCAGTAAGAAGAGCTCCTGGGAACCTGCCTGGTGGGTCTGGACCCTGATTTAAAGTGAGCACTGAAGCGTTGCAGAGAACTGCCTGCTCTGGGGAGGAAAGCAGGAAGCAACCAACAATACTGCAGTGCGCCTCACTGCGTTCTGCACTGCAGTTTATTTTGAGCCCGCCTAAGATAGATTATTTTTTCTTTCAGACTGTTTGAAATCCAAGTCTGCTACGCCCTGGGCTTGGGAGGGATGAGTGTGGCCCCATTGCATTTGAAAGCAGCTGGCACACAGGGTAGGGAAAGCTCTGCCCCCATCCAATTGCTGAGCTGAGCTGAGGCTTGCAAGGTGAACCAAGAATCCCAGCTCCACTTCCTATTCACCTCTTGCTCAGTTTGCTCTAAAAAGCTCTGACTCTCTAGTGGGTGCTCTAAACTCTTCCAAAGCTGTCTCCTTTCTAGCCTATGGCCCTTGCTTTGAACTGCAGCATGTCCCTGGCCTCTACCTAGCACTCCTCATGGTTCAACCTACCTATGTTCAAGCGGTCTCCTTGCAAGTGACTAAGCACAGTGCCAGATTCATCCCAGCCCTGCTCTTTATATCAGACACTAGGTTCAAAGGCCATTTGCTTCCTCAGGTGAAACTTGGGCATCTCTTTGTTTCTAACATGGGCCATAAAAGATGGCATTACTGAAGCTGTGCAGCACAGAGTCCTTTATGATCAGCTTATGGGGTCCTGTGCTGCTGTGGCCTATGTGCTCAGTACCAGCTATACCAGGTACCTGCTTTACATGTTGATCTAAGATAGGTGCTCTGTGGGTAGATATCATTTAATAGGAAAGCCAGTTTGTATAGAAGGTGGAGCTTTAGGCATAAGTGTACATATGCTTGTGCATACATATGTTTGTATTTATGCCCACCTCTTACACAGCATCATGGCCTGCTCTAAAATCACCCCTCTATGTGCACAGGAGTCTCTTAAGAAGAGACCTGAACTAGCCATACAGTGTGTGGCAATCCTTCCTTTCTCACTCTGTTCCTGCCTCATGTCCTCCTCCCAAAGCTGTCCGTGGAAAAAGAGGGACTAGAAAAGAGCCTGATGACTCAATGAGGCTTATTCTGGGATCATTTACTTCTGGCCATGTGTGTACCTGGAAATGGCTCCACAGGACACAGCCAAGACACAGCACCTTCCTTGCAGCCAGACCAGGCTGGACAGCTCAGAATAGAGTAGCTGGCTCTGGCCTTGAGTCCCTTCCCATGGTTCATAAATCCTGTGCTGTGGGCCTCTCATCTCAGTGTCAGAAGGGTTTGTAGACTCCTGTCTAGTGCAGAAGGATGTTGGAATACAGTGTCTATGGGGGTGACCCAGCCCATCCTGAGGTCCTGAAAACTGGATCCCTATCCATCTTATTCTTTAGTGTTGCTGCCTACAGTCTCATCTACATCTACACCAGCGCTTTAACGGAATTATGAGGAGAAAGGAGGGGCATTTGCATGTCTGGACACTTGTGCTCTGTTAGTTCTATCCCTGCTTGTGGTCACTCTGTAACCTAGATAACGTCTGTCAGTACTTCTTTTCTTCTTTTTCCTTTTTCAAAAAGGTTTATTTATTTTGGATTTTAGAGACAGGGTCTTACTATTAGCCCTAATTAGGCTGGAACAGGCTCGCCTCAAACTTAGAGATATACCTGCCTCTGCCTCCTGAATGCTGGTATTAAAGGTATGTTCCACTGCACCTGGAAAAGTTTATTTTTATTTTATGAGTATTGGTGTTTTGCCTGCATGCACATCTATGCATCACATGCATACCTGGTACCCACAAAGGCCAGAAGAGGGTGTTGGATCTTACAGAACTAGAGTTACAGATGGTTGTGAACCACAATGTGAGTGCTGGGACTCTAACTAGGGTCTTTTACAAGAGTAGTCAGTGCTTTTAACTGCTTAGCCATATTGCTAACTCCTGTTGGTATTTCTTAGAAGGTAGTTGCTCATGGTAGGGACTGAAGGAGCCAGATACTAATCTCTGACTCTCCAAGGGAAGGAACAGGCATGTGAAGCTTACTCCCCACTTGTTGAGGGACTGTGGACTTAGTTTACCTCTCACCTCATCAGAGGAGGTTTTGGGTTTAAGTGGGTTCAGTGCCCTGTCTCACTGACTCTGCCTCTCACATCTGAACCAAATGATCCTTGGTGCTGCAGGCTAAAGCAGGGTCCTCACTGTGCCACTGGTGCAGTGTTAATGCTCCTGTAATCTCAGGCTCTGGAAGTGGGTGTAAAGGGGGAGTAGAGAGAGGAGCCAGGGAGGTAGGCAGCAATGGGTATTCACAAGCCCAGGGTTTGACAGAAGCCCTGAATTAGATTCTGCTACTAACAGATGGGACTCAGTGAGTGACTGTCAGCTGGACACGTAGGGAGCAGGGTTCTGGGAAAGAGTATGTGGGCATTAACCAGTCTGTAAACATGCAGAAACTCTATAGAAGTAATTGATTAGTAACTATCATATAATTGTAGGGTAATCACATGGTTATTTTTGCTTTGCAAATTAAAGTGTTACTATGAGATTGAACAATTATTCAGGGCAATTAGAGGCTTAGTCACATGCTAATTCTGGATAAAATAATCAGGTGAACCATGGGACGGGCAGTTCAAACATGGGGTTGTGTGATCTCATTATTGTATATGACAAGTGGTGACTGGCCTTCTCTGTGTCCCAAGGGCTTTCATCAATGACTTCCTTACAGTGCTTACCAGATATCAACAGCAATGTGTAATATGAAGTGTCCCCCCCATACTCAAGTTCTGATGGCCTAATCCTCAGCTGGTGGTACTGAGAGGTGAGTTGTTCTTGAGCTGCCAACTTCAATGGATTAATCCACTGATGAATTGATACTGAACAGGCTATTTGGAGGTGGAGATTGATTCAAAGAAATAGGTCACTGGGGGCATGCCTTTGATGAAGATGCATCTTGGTCAAGTCTTTTTCTCTTTATACACACTCTGCATCCTGATGGTTTACCCTCCTAAAACCACAGGGCCAAAATACCATAAATTGAAGCCTCTGAAACCATGAGCTAAGACAAACCTGAGACTCTACACCAGTGATCCTGGGTTAATGAAGTCACTCTTTCAAGGCAGTGGGGTGGATACCCTCTGGTGTCATAGCTCCATACTGCCACTTGCAGAGCCCAAATCCTTTCTCAAGACTGTACTTAGGTAAAGTCATGATATTTGATTTTGATGCAGAAAGGAATTTCAGGATAAGCTAGAATGAAGCAAAGTCAGAATTTATTAGGAAGATATTCTAATATAAATTTAAGCAAAAGGTTTAATAGAATGAGAGTATTCAGAAAAAGATGGATGTGGGCTTCTCAAGAGACCAACCTGCTTATATGTCTTTACACAGTAGCCATGTATATGATTTTGGTAGCTTCTGAAGTCATATATCAAAGGGTTAATTAGGATTTTTTTCCTTTTTAATTTCCTTTTTAACTCTTTTCAGTAAGTGTGATTATAAGGTGGTCCTTGAGGTGTCTTCAAGTAGGATTGCTGACAAGGTAAAACCACAGGATGCAAAAGTTGCACAAGGGGTCTAGGACAGGTATTTACTGTGAATGGAGTTTCTTGGGAGATTCCTAGAGTTCAGTTTTATGGCTAGGAAGAGTGTAAGGCTGTTATTTGGTCATATATGCTTAGGTCATGAAAGCATGGTTCCCTGCTGTCTTAGCAGTCTTACTTGAAGCATCTCTTTATAAGAGGCAAATTCTCTCTATGTTGGCAACTTTCATGGCAAATATACTGGATTTTAAAAATATTTTTCTATACAATATATTTTTATCATGTTTTTCCACTCTCCCAGTTACTCCCAGATTCTCCGTACCTTCCTGTCCACCCAACTTCATATTCTTTTTTTCCTATTTCACTCAAAAACAAAAGAACCCCAAGAAACACACCTCCCCCCAAAACGAACAAGTAAAAAAACCAATAAGACAAAAAAAAAAAAAAGCCAAAACAAAGCAAAATGAAACAAAAAACCCACAAAAGTACCACTGAGTTTATTTTATGTTGGCCAACTAACTTATCAAAAACTCCTGGCATTCTGTCCCTCTATAGTCTTTTCCCAGAGTTCCAGAAGAGATGATGCCAGTGTCAGATTAATTAATCTGAGGGATTCTTGAATAAATCTATGTACACGAAACTCTTTAGTCCATACACTTTATTCTTCTGAGTCAGTTCTCTCTCTACACAGCTCCTTTTTGCTCTCGTACTTAGCTCCTTTCTTGTTTGTTCTCTCTATATTTTTCTGCTCTTAGTTCTTTTCCATCTAGTTCTTTCCATCCTTGTTCCCTAATCTAGTCCTTCTCAAACTAGTCCTCTCCAAGTCTCTGAGGTTTACAGTTATATACTCATGCAATAGCAATGCTTTGGCTAAGGCAAGGTCACCAGGCTTGAATTCCCTCAGAGTCAAAAGGAGGGGTGATAAGATCCACACAAAGAGCAGTGATTTATTTACAACCCAAAGGGAAGTGAGTAACAGGGGAATAGAATCAACTGAGGGCTAAATTCAGTTAATGGACCTAAAAAGGGAATTTATGTGCTTGAACTATATTCTTAGAAGTGGTTAGTTAAAATATTAAGAGCCTGTAATTCTCTAAGTCACGGGTGAAAATAAAACTGCCTTATTTTCCTTCAGAGCCGTATCTGTCTCAGCCTAATTTTGGCTGAGCTGTTTTCTGACAGGGTAGGGGTAGCTAGGCAGCCTGTGTCACAGCATGATGTACCTGGTATGTAAAAGCCCTTTTGTTCTGAGTTACTTGTTAAAGGAGAAGTCTAGAGATACCACTTGGGCTATGGGAGAAAGGAGGGTTTAACTTAATTTGCACAAGAAACAAGGCTTGTACCTAATATCCGCCTGGCCTTGGTGATTGTCTTTGTATGGATATTTACCTTAACTCAGGAGACTAGCAGGTGGTCTGGATGCTTATCTTATCTGCAGTCTCTCCTTGGCTATATGAGAGATATCTCAGATAAAACACTTTTGTCCAGAAATGGCCCTAGTTGGATACTTGCTAATGACGGTAATTATAGAAAGGCAGACTTCTGAGTCTAATGCTAAAAAAACAAAAAAACAAAAAAACAAAAAAAACAAAAAAAACAAAAAAAAACAAAAAAAAAAAACAAAAAAAAACAAAAGCCTGAAAAGAGGGGTCTTGGCTGAGTGACTTGTTGTCAATACAGTTGGGGAAATTTATCCAAATACCCCAAATATAGGGGAAATTGTGCCCAAAGAATAGTCAACCACACTGTGAGGAGTTCTTAGAAAAAGAATTATTTGGGAAAGCTACCATAGCACACAAGAAAATCATTGCAGGAACTGGCTAATATATTTAAGCTAATATCACCAAGACTCCTTGAGGCTTGGCTTTATCTTCTGGAAGAGTTCTTAACTGTCTGGCTTGAACCTCTGCAGGTCTTGTGTCGCTGCCGGTAGTCTCTGTGAGTTCATGTGTGCATCAATCCCACTGTGTCTGTAAGACACTGTGTCCTTGGAGCCCTCCATCATCTCTGGCTCTTACAGTCTTTTCGCCTTCTCTTCTGTATAGATCCTTGAGCTTTTAAGGGAGGTATTTGAATGAGTCCAAAGGCTCTCATTCTCTCCACATTGTTTTGTTGTGGGTCTCTGTGTTAATTACCATCTACTGCAAGAAATCACTTGTCTGATTAAAACGGAGCAAGACACTGGTCTATGGGTACAGAAATATATCATCAGGAGTCATTTTATTTCTAAGTTTCTTTAGAAGAATAATAGTAGTAGTTTTCCCTTATGCCCATAATCTATCTAGTCTCAAGTTCTTGGCAGTGTTAGGTATGGGCTCCATCTCATAGAGTAGGCCTTACATCTAGTTTTTAAAAGTGGTTGTTTACTCTCATAACATTTTGGCCACAATTGCACCATGTGTTAGAATTCTAGAATCTCAGCTAGTGAGAAACTTCAGGCTCCAGGATGTGAGCTTATTTCCATAATATCATCTTTCTATCCTGTCTCATGGGGGAAATTTCTTTTTCCTAGCTTCCTGGGCTTTAGGCCAAGATGATTCCCTCAGAATCTATTTTACAGATGGCCTCTGCTACATGCTGGACCTTAGCAGCTTACTCAGTTCACACCTGGATACTCAGCACCATTCATCTCACCGGTGACTTCAGGTTTAAGATGATCTTGTGGAGGAGCAAAGGTGCATGAGCCCTTGGCTCCACCCCAGCCTGGATAACTATCAGTGTACAGGAGGCCTTTGTATATCATTCACCCATGCTCACTCATGTTTATAACCCTCTTTCAGTGATGCTCATGCTTACCTCAATGAAAAGTTTGAGGCCCATTTGGGGAGACAGATGGAGGTTTGTGAGATTGACTAAAGGTCTGATCATTAGGAACAGGCTATGCAAGGGCCTTGGCTAGGGATCTCTGACACCTGGGGTAGGGAGTTCTAAGTGGGTGTCCTGTGTACTGGAGGATATTTAGGAGAATCCTCATTCTACCTGTGGGATCCCTTTATCACCCTTTCCACAATGTACTTAATTATAATATTAGAGAATATTTCTAGACATTTCCAAACTGCCCAAATATCACCCTAATGAGAGTCCCTGGTCAGAAACAGTTCGGGGAGACTTATTATCCCCAGAATGAACTGAACTGCAGCACATGTGTAAATAAAGTTTTATTGTCAAATAGGCATTGCCACAGTCCACGTTGTGCCTGGATGTCCTCTCTGATAATGACAGCCCAGAAGCTATGGTGGAGGAAATACCTTCAAGATGACCACATTCATATTGACCTTTTGTGTGAGAAGGTTGCTCACCCAAGTTAGTTGTTCTGTTTGAGACCAAGACAATTAGGAAGTGGATTATAGATAACCTACAGTTTGATATTCTAATGAAACGATTTCTAATACACATTGGTGCTAGAAATGCATTAAATGTATAGATGCTATGAGTAGGCATCCTCCCTGTACCACTCAAGACTTTTAGGTGTAGCGTCCAACCAGGGAGCCTGAGATCTGTGTTTGGCTCAAGATGTGGGGCCACAAGCCCCAGGCACACACCATACTTCTGCCTCTGCTGTGATAACGGAGCACAGGAAATATCCATGCATATGTCAGACACTCGTACACCCAATAGGGTGTTGATGCACACAATGTGTCCTCATACACAGTAGATGTTTGTTTATGAAGTAGGTGCTTGTGCATACTGTAGATGCTCATGAACACAGCAGGTATTTTGACAGGGTCTATAATGATCCACAAGCCTCACACCAGCTGAGATGTTCCTCAGACCTGACCAAAGGCTTGGGCATGGTATAAACACCTGGTGCTACTTTCCTACAGGATTCTGTGTGGTGGAGCTGCTGCTTGGGTTCACATGTCCTCTTTTGGCCCTACACCTTACCAAGAAAAGCAGGTCCTTTTCTTCACTGAGTATCCTTTCTGTTCCCACCTTAGAATATTCCAGGTTCCCAAAGCTGCTTCTCTCACTAGTGTGAAGTATGAGATAGTCCAAAGTTCCCCAAAATGTTTGTACTGTGTGGCCTTGTTCATCACCTGAGGCTTTGGCATCCCTAACACAGGGGCATGCTTATGAGTCTGGCCAGGTGGGACATGACTGTCCTGGGCCATGATGGAGTCCTAGCAACGACCATGTCTCTTGACACCAAGGATGAAGACTTAAAACAAGAGCCAGGAGATCGGGAAACAACTGTAGAGATGGCCAGCCACAGGCTGGGCCAGCACTGCCCCAGGAGTCAGTCAGCAGCAGAGACTCGAATTACCTATCTCAGTCTTAGGTGAAGGACACAATGGACAGACCTCTCTAAAAGATCCTCTGCAATTTTGACACCCTCAGCAGACCCTAAGAAGGTACAAGTAGAACCCCAAGTTAGCCTTCCATGCTTGACTTTCTGGGTCTTCCTAGCTAAACTCAGAGAAAGAAGTGGGGTTTCCACGGGCTAAAGAGTACAGTTGCCAACCACGCCCTGAAAAGTTAGTCAGCGTGGAGAGAGCAAGGAGACGAGGCCAGTGTGCTTTAAATCAGGTGAACACTTCTAGTGCAGGGCACACCACAAGCAGCTCAGGGAACTGGCAATTTAGTAGTTGGGAAGAGGGACAGTTAAGTTTATCAGTCCTGGAGCAAGTAATAAAATCCCAGCAGCTTGCAGGCTGTTGGTTCTGGATGCCTCCTCTTCTGTGCTTTTCTTCCTTTTTCCTCTCCCTCTACTTCCACTCACATGTTTGCCCTCTTCCCTCTTCTGTCTCCTGCTTTCTCTCCTGCTCTTCCTCCTCCTCTCTCTCCCCCCTGTCAAGTCCTCCCTCCTGCTCCCTTCTGCCTTCCTCCCTTCTCTGGTGTCCCTCCTCCATTCTCTGTGCCCTACTTCCACCTGTCCCCTTCTCCGTGCCCCAGAAGTGATGGTATGGCCCACGTGGTATTAGGAGCAGGGTAAGAAGGTAAGTGTGAAATGGTGAAAAGTGTTTCCCTAGAAATACCCTGTTAATATAAGAACTTGACTGGCATTTGGGGTGGGTATGTCTTTTAGCCTTACTGTCCAGACTAGAAACCTACCTGGGTGGGTGCCTCTCAGACTCCACATGCTAGTTAGCAACTAGGACACATGAAAACGTTGAAAATTAGAAAAAAATATTGAATTTGATATGCATCTTAAAGAACATGACAAAAGGAGAACCATTTACCTAACATTTAAAATTCAGTCAGGCATGCGACTTAAAAACCACTTTGCCTTTTCATGAAATAAGTTGCAACTTCTTACTGAATCCAGCACCTGGGAAGCAGCAGGTGCTTCCTCATCTCACATCCTTCTCCAGTGTACTGCATGGATCTCAAGGATGCATTCTGAGGGTGGCTGTGGGTGGGATGTCATTGGGGGAAGTCACATGTGCTCTAGGATGTGCCGGGAGGATATTGCCTTACAACATCTGAGGTGAACAGAACGAAGAACTTTAGTGGCAATTCTGGGCCACCAAACTGTCTTTTCAAGGATGAGCACATGAGAACTCTGTAGAATTATGTTTGGAACATTCCAGAATGAACGTCTCCATATTCTTGTGCATAGTGAACTGGCATAGCAGCCAGGAAACTGGTGACTGGTAGTCTTCCTTCTCTGTGTGTCCAAGGCATGGGAAGAGCCACTTTGCTGGCCAGTTAGAAGCTGGCCTCAGAGACAGCTGGTTAGGGCTCCCTAGCTCTGGGCACCACCAGCACACATATCTTCAGGGAGATAAAGCAACAACAGTTATCCATGCTTCCTCAGTCTCCTGGTTTATTGTGAAGAGAGGGGGCCATGATATGGTCCTTATGCTAGGGATGAGAGGGGTATCTGTGGTTGGTATGTAAAATAAATTAAAAAAAGAGGGGCTGGGGGGAAGGTGGAAGCGGGGGCAGTAGCAGGGAGGACAGGGGAACCCATGGCTGATATGTAAAATTAAAACACAAATATAATAAAAAACAAAATGTTAATTAAAAAATTCTTAATACAGAAAAGAATTCACACTGAATGGTAGGTGGGACATTGTATATTTTTATTTATTATATCTGACCCACAAAGCAGATTGAGAGATTATATAGTCAGGTCCAAAGATCCTGGGAGGCAGAAAAATTGTCCTCAAAGATGGCTATATCTTAGTATCCACATGAACCCGTGACTGTAGCCTTCTAGCAAAGATAACAGTCATGACAAAGGGAACCATCAATGCTGACTGTCTGTTCTTCATGCAAAAGAACATTCTGCACTGCAGTGGGCCCAGAGGGGCACAGGGGCTCTTAGGAGTTGAGTCAGAGGAAGCTATGAGGACAAGGACTTTTGCCTTGGTTTCATTCTGAGGAGACCATTTCTGACACCCCAGCTGCAGGAAAAGTGGAAGGGAGTCGGGTTGCTTAGAGAAGCCACAGGAAATCAACAGGGACTAAGTGAGCAAAGTCAGTTCTGCTCTGCAGAACCACTCATGAGGGGCAGGCTGGCTGGCTCACAGGTTTTTAACTAAATCTCTGCAGTGTTGTGAGCTGTTTGGCTTCCAGGCTCTTCATGCTCCCTATCATGAGGCTGGAAGCCAGGTGCCTGGGAGGCCGATAGGTGGTCTTGGGAACTGCTGAAGTAGATAGGTGAGAGGTTGGAATGGAACTTGTGAGGTTCTGACTGGAAGCAGCACTTGATACATTTCTCCCTGGGCAGTTCTTTTTGACATAGGAAACCATTCCTTGTGAGTGAGAGCAGCCATTAAAGGCTTGAAAATCAATGGTGGTGCTAAGGATTTCTGGGATTCGGGAGCTGTATGAAAGGTGGCCTCATCAACAGAAGGGCCCAGGAATCCTCAGCATCTCTTCCTGTCCCAAGGGGAGGTACCTGTGGCCTTTGGCCCTACATAGCAAACCCTCTCCTCTCTGCATACACACATTACTGCCAAGACGAATGTTACAGAGGTTGTGAATTAATGTAAACAATCATCTTAGTGGGCTGGAGAGATGGCTCAGTGGGTGAGATCACTGGCTGCTCTTCCAGATGATCAGATTCGATTCCCAGCAACCACATGGTGGCTAAAAACTATCTGTAACTCCAGTTACAGGGGATCCAATGATCTCTTCAGGCTTCTGCTGGCACCAAGCACATGCACACATACATGGTGCACAGATTATATGCAGCAAAACATTCATACACATAAAACAAACATAAATATATCTTTAAAAAGAAACCCACAAACACTGAATAATCATCATCTGAGGTCCTAAGTCTCAAGCAGTCTCTCATCTCCAGTCAAGATGTAGACTCAGGTGGGGCTTGGGAGGCAGGGAGATGAATCAGTCAGTAAAGTGCTTGCCACACAATCATGAAGACCTGGTGAGATCCCTCACACACACTTTAAAACAAAATAAAATCATGTCAGACAATGCAGGGCACACCTATATAAGTAAGAGGCAGAGAAGGAGGATCCATGAAGTTTCCTGGCCAGATTAGAGAGCTCTGGGTTCAGTGAGAGACTCTGCCTTAAAAAACAAGGTGGAGAACAATTGAGGAACACTCCCAGTGTCAATCTCTGGCCCCCACATGTACATGTATGCACTCACACCAACTCATATGCACCCGCATACATGAACACACACATACATGCATAAACATGCATGCACACATGCACAAAGGGGTGGGCCAGGGTGGTTCACCTACCCTGCAGGCTCAGAGGAAGATGGCTTTCTTCCTCTTCTAACCCCTAACACCTAGAGCTGGATACTAATGTGTGTGGACACTGCCGCCTCTCAGGGCCAGCAATGCAGTGCTCCTGTCTCTCTACAGGACTCAGCTTTTCTCTCATCTCCTTTTTGCTTTACACAGTGGGTCACACACCACTTCAGGTCATTTTCTCCTCAAGGCCCTTAATTCATACACTACACAAAGTCCTTTTGTCGTTTTATAGAGGAGAAGGGTCACTCCCTTCACAGGTCAGGGACGTGGCTGAGTGACAGCTGTGTTTGCATGGTTGCCTGCACAGTGCTGGCTGCTTGATAAGATCAGGTGCCAGGAAGGGAGAGTGGGAAAGATAATAGGGAGGGAGAAGGGAAAGAGGAGGCCCTTCCCTTCCCAGCTTTCTGGCAAGAGAAGAAAGGGGACCCAATTCAGGGACAAGGCTGTGAGGGGAACCTGTTTTGGACTATTTCTCAAGCATTTCTCTTCAGAAATCTAGTAAGGTACCAGCACAGGAGAATTATGCATAGATGTGGGTCAGTGAAATAAAAGCCCCCCCCCCCCCAGGCTCCAATTCCCTTCTCCTGGGTCAAGGCCAGGCAGATGGAGGCTGGACAGATGAAGCTGCCTGTGTGCCATCTGCCAAGCCATGGGCCTGTGTGCAACGACACTTGGTGTGTACTCAGAAGAGGGGACAGAATGTCTCACTTCCTCAAGATGCCAGAAGACCCTCAGGGGCTGCTGGGCCCTGGACCACCTGGGACAGCAGTGTATATTGGAATGGGACTGACAATCCCATATGGAGAGGTGTAGCTGGAGTTTTTCTCTCTGGGTCCTGCTAAGCCCCAGTAGTCCTGTAGCCCACTTATAAAATAAACACACATATGCTTATATTATTTAAAGTGCTCGGCCATTAGCTCAGGCCTAACATTGTCTAACTCTTACACTTATACTCAGCCCATTTCTATTAATCTATATGTCGCCACGTGTTCTGTGGCTTTACCTGTTGCCTTTACATGTTGCTCTCTGGATGGCAGGCTGGCGTCTTCTTTTGGCTTCCACCTCCCAGCCTCTCTTCTCTGTCCTGCCTATCCTATACTTCCTGCCTGGCTACTGGCCAATCAGTGTTTTATTTATCAATCAATCATAGCAACACATATTCACAACATACAGGACATCCCACAGCAGAGAGGGCACCTAGAGAAGAAAGGAAAGAGGGCTAAAGAGAGTCATCTCAGCAGAAAACACCCCCATTCTGTGCCGGGGATACCCCAGATGCTCAATTCTAAGCTCCTGGATATAGGACTGAGAAGGAAGACAGAGGAAAGGAAGCTGAGCTAGAGGAAGTGTAGCAGAGGAGTGGGCTGCAGCTGGGGCCTCTGTCTGGATGGGGAGGCCCCTTCACTTATTGCTTAATGGCCAGCTCCTGTCCTGCCCCACTCAGCTCAGGGCCTTGGTTGTGTGTTTGTAAGACATAGCATCCTTCCAGTGATTAGTCTTAAATTTCAATATGCTTTGATAGATTGGCTCTGGCTAAAAGGAGGTCCATGGGAAGGGGCTTTATTCAGCTATGTTTGGGTATCTGTAGCGGGGGGGTATATTTTCAGAGTGGTTTTTCAACACAATGATGGATAGATGGAATACGATAGCAGTGACCCCTGACATCACTTGGGGAGAACAGCTCTGCTTCAGTGGGGGGGTGGAGGGCAGAATTGAGTGTGCCCAGGAGGGGTCAATAGAAAAGGGGTGAAGAGCCTGAAAGAACCGGTGGGTAAGTATTGGGCAGCATTCCCAAGAACTTTTAGTGCCACAAACCAGCCTGGTGTGATCCCATTTTCCACAGAAAGTTGCAGTTTCCCCTCTAAATGTGCTGTCCAGTCCTGAGGAGCAGGCGTTTCTCACCTCTTACACCTGTGGGAACTAGCTTCATGCTTTCTCCTTGACAAAGCCATCCACTTTGCTATCCTCCCACAGCTGTGAAGAGTTATCAATAAGCACGGGAAGCTGATGAGTCAGGAGACTATTCTGTGGGTGGGTGAAGGCAATCCGGAAAAGTGTGAGGGGCATATGGATATGTCCACCAGGTGTGAGGGGGTGTTTATGTGAATGTGTGAGTATGTGGGTGCATCTGTGGAAATGGCGGGGTATAAGGATGTTTATGTGTGTGCGTGTGTGTGTCTATGGGAGTATGTTTAAGTGTGTTTACATGAGTGTGTGTGTGGGTGTCTTTGGGAGTGTGTGTGGGTGTATGGGTATGTGGTGAACAGGGTGTACTTGCCCACACATGCCTCAGGCTGCAGCAGTGTATCAGGTGGGTTCAAACTCTACTTGCTTGTGTGAGCTGTGTAATCACCCACAAAGTCACTCCATGCTCCTGACTGTGGCGGTTTCCCTTCCTTTCCTTTTCATAGCTTTTTACCGTGCAAGTGACAATTAATGTTCAGAAAGAACATGAAATGGAGGAGAAATTACAGCAATTTATCAGCTGAAATTATAGGTGTAGACACATGTCAGCAGTGGAAATGGTTTCCATCAAAATTAAAGTATTTAGAGATTTTCCTCAAATTCCAAATTATGCAAATTCCATTTTCTGAGATGCCACAGCATGGTAGCTTTAATTGCAGGCTTACTAGGAACATCTTGAAGCACTGGGACTGAGCTCTCTCTCCCTCCTAGGCAGTTCTTTCATGCCCACGACTTACAAATACAGGAGAGACCTCATCCAAGCACCAGGCAGACCTTGGCTATGAGGAGGACTGTGGCTTCCACAGCTGCTTAAGGGGCCACACAGACCTGCAGCAGCTAGATGGCAGACTGCCCACAGCCAGGAAGAACAGAACTGGAGCACTGGTACATGGTGGTCCCTTGGCTGGGGTAACTCTAGGATGCTGTATAGCACCTAACATGGTTCTCAGAGCCGGAACTTCAGCTCAATGTGTTCCCAAGCTCATCCTCGGTTAAATTTACTCCTAGGCATTTTGTTTTCTTGGAAACTATTGCAAATGTGATCACTGTCTGAGTCTCCTTCAGTGGTGCGCAGGAACACAACTCTGTGCTGCGGCTTGCACACAGCTTGAGTATTGGCCAAGATTTTCATGCTGAAGTTTTAAAAAGATTTATTTATTTTATGCATATGAGTGTTTTGCCTGCATGTGTGTTTTTACATCACATTACATGTCTGGTGCCTGTGGAGGCCAAAAGAAGGAGTCAGATCTCCTGGAATGGGAGTTATGGATGGTTGTGAGCCACCATGTAGATACTGGGAATTGAACCCAGGTCCTCTGTAGGGGCAGCTATCTCTTCAGTCCTCTCATGTTGAAATGTAACCCCTATTTTGAATCACTGAGAGCATATTCAGAAGGGGCCTTTGGGAGATTGTTAGGTTCATCATTGTGGAGGTCACAATCAACTACTAGGGAACTTATAAGGAGTAACACTAGACACATACATACACACGTGTGCCTCCAGTCTCACCATAGTGTCCTATGGCTCCATCTAACTCCCCTCCCAAGAAGGCTATCATTAGATTATCTGAGCTTGCACCTCCAGAATTGGGAGCCAAATAACCTGTTTTCCTATAAATTACCCAGTCTGTGGTACTGTGTTATTAGCAACAGGAAACAGATGAATAAACTTTGCAAATTTATTTATTATCTGTAAACAGTTCTTTTTAAAGATTCTCTGGGGTTTCCAATATGTGGGATCAGGCTGTCTGCAAATGGGCATGCTTTTCTTTTTTTCCTTTGTAATTTCAGTTCCTCTTCTTTCTTTCTTTCTTTCTTTCTTTCTTTCTTTCTTTCTTTCTTTCTTTCTTTCTTTCTTTCTTTCTTTCTTTCTTTCTTTCTTTCTTTTTAAGATTTATTTATTTATTGTGTATACAGCACGTATGACTGCACGCCAGAAGAGGGCACCAGATCTCATTACAGATGGTTGTGAGCCACCATGTGGGTGCTGGGAATTGAACTCAGGACCTCTGGAAGCGCAATCAGTGCTCTTAACCTCTGAGCCATCATCTCTCCAGCTCGTCCTCTTATTTCTTTTCCTCCTTTCTTCCCCCTTAACTGTACCGTCTGTCACTACCAGTGCAGTAATTGAGAGTTAAAGGCATCCTCATTTTGCTCCTGACCTTAGAGACAAAACTTTCAATCTTTCACCATTTTCTTTTTCTTTTAAAAAAATTTTTATTAAACAGTTGAAAATTTCATGAAGTGTATTTTTACTGAATTCACTCCTTCTTATCCCCTAAGTCACAGACCCACTCCTACCTTCCCACTCTCCCAAGTCCATTTCTTCTTTTTAAAATAACCCATCAAATACATTTTGTGCTTCCCATGCAGTCCTGGGTATGGGGCCATCCACTGAATCACGGTCAACCCATCAGGGGTCACACCCTTGAAGAAAACTGACTCTCCCTCCCTAAGTAGTTGTTGGTTTTGTTTTTTTTTTTATTAATTGCCTTTATTATATAAAAAACATTCCCTTTTATTTCTAGTTTTCCAAATATTTTATCAGGATTGGATTTTTGTTGTTGTTTTTGTTTCAAGACAGGGTTTCTCTGTGTAGCCTTGGCTGTCCTGGAACTCTGTAGACCAGGCTGGCCTCAGACTCACAGAGATCCACCTGCCTTTGCCTCCCAAGTGCTGGGTACTGGGAAGGATTGGATTTTTTTTTCAAGTACTTTTTAATGTCTCATCTGAGATGCTCATTTTTTTTTAAAGATCTACATTTTGTAAATGTGGTCTGTTATGCTGATTAAATTTGAGTATTGTACTATCCTTGCTTTACTGAGGTAACTCACTGGCCCATTGCATATATTCCTTTGATATTCTGTGAGGGGCTTGTCTGGTGCCATCTCTGCAAGGGATTCCCACTACCATCTACCTCTACCAAGTAAGAGATAAAAGACAAACTCTCTCTGCTCACCCTGTTGACAACACTATGGGAAATCACAGCACTTCCTCTTGCTTCTGGGTCAGAGTGACAGAGTGGTCACACTGACCACAGGGTTTGGGGAGGTTTCCCCATTGTTGTTTTTACTAAAGTAGGGTAGGTATTAGCAAAAAAAAAAAAAAAAAAAGTGCATTGCTATTAACCACCCTCTCCTAAGCCCTATGGTTGAGAGAAGCTTTTTTTTTCTTTAAGTTTTGTAACTGTTGGTAGTTCTGGATTGGAGTTTCTTACATGCCCTGTTCACGATGTGTGAGAGGTGAAATCCCAGAGCTCTCTGCCTTGAGGGCAAGCACTGGATTTCCTTCACAACCTCTCATCCTTCAGATACTGTGCCTGTTTGTATTCATGGCATTTTAGCTGGAGGAAGATGAACAGGAAGCCTGTTTCATGCTGGTGGGACAGAAGTCCTTGATTTACCCACCTGTAAGTGTCATTGAGTTTGGTTTGGAATGTAGTATGTTGGGAGATGGAGTTGAGGAGCGCTGACAGCTTTAATGCTGTTGAATCCCACTAACCACAAAGTTTGCACTTTAACCAGACCTTTTCATTAGAGCCTCTGTGTGGTGTTTTCTGGGGCTTTTATTCCTAGTGCATAGTTGGATTTCTTTTCTTTTTTAAAAAACTGGTGGGTAGTAGAGATGGAATTTACTTTTGTTTGTGGATCCTACACCCAGAAACTTAGCTGAACTGGTTGGTCCTTGTGGCTATCTATGTGTTTCCCTAAGGTTTTCTACAACATTTCTATCTCCCTCAGGTTCTAGTCCAGTTGTTTTTATAAAGGCTTATTTGTTTTGGCACTCACATGTACACATACATACATGCAGACAAAACACTCATACACAAGGTTTTTAGATTTATTTATTTTATATGTTCGAGAGTTTGCTGCATGTATGTGTATACCACATGAGTGACTGGTGCCTGTAGAAGTCAGTAGATCCCCTGGAATTGGGTGTTATAGAGGCTTGTGAGCCACCTTAAGGCTGCTGGGAACCTGGATCCTCTGGAAGAGCAGCAAGTGTTCTTCACTGCCGAGGCACTCTCCAGGCCCTGTTTGTTTTGTTTCCTCTCAATACTTTGGCAAGGACACTCAAGACAAACCAAACAGAAGCAAACAATGGGCATTTTCTTTCTGGATCAATAAGACTTACACAAATGTATTATTATGTTGCAGTGTTTGTTATGCATTTCTGCATTGTACCCAGCCTGGGAGGATGTTGGGATTTTGAATTACATCTTGTCTTCCTGAGATGATACCATGGCTGTGGTGGTTTGGGTGATGACGGCCTCCATAGGCTGGTATGTTTGAATACTTGGTCCCCATTTTTGTGGAACTGTTTGGGAAGGATTAGGAAGCATGGCTTTGTTGGAGAAGGTGTGTCACTGGGCTGAGTTTTGAGACTCATGTTATTCCCAGTGTGCTCTCTGCTTCCTGCTTACAATTCAAGTTGTAAGCTCTTCCTGCTGCCAATACCTGAACTCTGACATTCTGGACCCTAACCCTCTGGAACCATAAGCCCAATTAAATGCTTTCTTTTGTGAATGGCCTTGGTTATGGTGTTTTGTCACAACGGTAGGAAGTCACTAATACAATGGCTTTCTTCTTGCAGCAATTTGACCTCAAGGATTTGTACTGCAGAGAATTTCTGAGGCTGAGCCAGCTCTTGTCCTTCCTCATCACAGCATCTTTTATACAGTGATAGGCTTGATTTGCTAACAGCTTTTTGGCTGTTGGTCCTGTTTTGAGATCAAGATCATACCAATAAATTATTTGGGTGTTTTCTTACTTTTCTATAAATCACATTTTTTTTTTTGAGATACAATCTTACACTATAGGCCAGGCTGGCCTGGAATTCACTATGTAGCTTGGGCTGGCCTTGAACATGAGGCAATCCTCTTGCCTCCAGAATGCTGGGATTATAAGCATACACCACCATATCCAGCTGAATTACTCTTAACGGTAAGATGTCCTGCTCCTAGAAAGTTTGGCAAACATTTGCCCAATGTGGGCTTTGCCTGTAAAAACTCAGATTAAGAAGACAATTTGTATGTGTGTGCATATGCATGTGTGGGTGTGCAAGAGAGGGACAGGGCTTCAGCTGACAACTTTCTTTCTAGGTGGCAATTGGTTTTGATATTTTGGGGTTCACTTGGAATATGTTTTCTATAAACTTATTATTCCATCAGCATCTTCGGTTTTACCAATGTAAACATCTCAAAGTGATTTATGGGTTTTAAAATGTGCACTGTATCTGCAAGCAGAACATATGGTTTTTTCATCCTATTTCTGTTTTTCTTCATCCCTCATAATGTTTGGTCTCGTTGCAGGAGCCACAGCTGGGGTCTGTTGACCTCTGCAGCCTGTCTGAGCACTGAAGCAAGTCGGGGCTCTGGGTGACAGTGGGATGCAGAACAGGAAGACTCATGAGCAGGGAATAAGGACAGGCGGGTCAAGCCAGGTCAGCATGAGTTCAGGGGGAAGGAAGCTACAGGGTCCACAGAGAAGCTAGTGTTGAGTCAACTTGTCCTGGGGACATAGAGATAGGAACACATTTCTCCCCACAGAGGGCACCAATGACAGATCAACACACACGTGTGCACATGTGCATGCACACAATGACAAGGGAGCCTATGGCTGCCCTAGTAAACGTCTTTTTGAGCCTAACTGGTTACCCTATACCAAGTGGTCAGCCCGAAAGTGTCCTCATAGTAACACTGAATGAACTGAGAAGGTTGAACTTGTGTGTGTGTGTGTGTGTGTGTGTGTGTGTGTGTGTGTGTGTAACAATGACAGTTAAGGAAAAAAGCAAGCAGGGGACATGGAAGGGGTTAAGGGGAATAAAGGGAAGGGGAGAAATGACATATTTATATTTTAATTGCAAAAACCTAAAGTAGCCATAAGAAGTGGAAGTCTAGAAGTGAATATAATCGGTGAACTGTGCTTTTTTTTCTGGGTTATTTGTTTGTTTGTTTGTTTGTTTGTTTATTTTGTGTGTGTGTATGTGTGTGTGCGCATGCACTCCACATGTGCACACATACTACAGTGTGCATGAAGAGGTCAGAGGACAACTTATGGGAATGAGTTCTCTCCTTTCACTGTGAGTTCTGGGGATCGAACTCAGGTTGTCAGGCCCAGGGACAGTCTCCTCTACCCACCACTCCATCTCACTAGCTGAGGTTACACCTTGAAGTGAATATCCTCATTTATTTACTCTGGGCTTTTATTTTCTTTCCTTCTCCACTGTTAGAGTATCAAGATGACCTCTGAGATGTTTTTATTTAGGGAAGGGGAAAATGGTACTTGAGACATAAAATGGCTTCCTGAATGAAGTCTAATGAGGCATCAGCTCTCAAGGGCACAATGTGTGTCTTTAAAATCAGAGCTGGGAATGAACTTGGCCAGTGGTGGAGCTGGGCTTCCAGTGCTAGGCTGTAGTCCTACAGGGAGCTTGCCTGTGACTTAGCACTCACCCTAAGACCTGCACCCTGCCTAGGGCCCCAGAATCACACCCAAGCCATTCATGCAGGGTTTATCTTGGGAAATAGATCGTGATATTGGGCAGAAGACAAGAGGGCCACGAGGGTCAAGTGTCAGTATTACCTATGAAGGAGGGCTAGAACCTTTCAGTGGCCCCACCCTAGGAGAGGTGGCCAGTGTTTTCTGCTCTATGCCTCAGGCACAGAAGGGCAGATGGGCATCAGCTGGGACTTGAGAGGTATCCAGATGAGGGAGGGGGATAAGGCCAGCACACCCACACCACATAGATGTAAGTCAGCTTCGGCACTTCCCAATATTAACAGTTTCAAGGCACTGTTAATATTGCCGGCAGAAAACTCACGAGCCACGCCACGACTACCAGAGATAGAGAGAGCTTTATTGGGAGGAAGGAGGGGATAGGAGAGAGGAGAGCCAGGCCTGGAGAGAGAGAAAGATGGTGGGGTGGGGGTAAGAGGGGAGCAGAGCAGGAAGCAGAGAGGAGACAGAGATGGGGTCTGCATCCAGTTTTTAAGGTGCAGATTGCGTGACCAGGCCACACATACTTAGTTGCCAGCACCCCTGATGATGTAAGACATAAGACCCCGAGCTGTGCATGTGCAGGAGTGAGGGCAGGATCCTAACACCAGCACTTAAATCCCCATATAGCCTGAAGCTATGCAGGGC
Organism: Onychomys torridus; assembly: GCF_903995425.1. Classification (NCBI taxonomy): domain Eukaryota; kingdom Metazoa; phylum Chordata; class Mammalia; order Rodentia; family Cricetidae; genus Onychomys; species Onychomys torridus. The sequence goes on from NC_050446.1 coordinate 136,541,091, forward strand.
TCAATAACACTTCAACTTTTAGTCTGCTATCCATTCACTTTTCACTTCACTAAATACAATAAATATTCCACTGGGAAAAACAAGCCTCACCAGTCCTTGGAGTTCATTGCAGTGGGACTTGATCACCCACTGCAGCACACCTGTGAGGGTCGAGTGGCTGCATAGGTCCAGAGCCATGGGGCTGAATGTTTGAGGGTCAAACCTGGAGACAGAAATAGCATCTCCATTTCTTCCCACCTTGGAATACAGCCACAGCTGTCTCTGGAGTCTTCTCAGCACTAGGCTCTGGATTGGCTGTTTAAAGGGAACCTAGGATTGCAGATGGAGTGGATTACAGAAAGCTGCAACAGGTGTAGCTTTCCAGGCCAGTATGTCTGCTTTATACTTTCAGAGAACTCTAGCTCACACACACAGACATCAGATCCACTTTGCACCAGACACTTTGCTGTGAGTTGTATGGTGCTCCTCGACTCCCGAGTCTTAGCTTCCTGAAAGAGGATGAGGTCTCTTCCCTCTTAGAGGAATTGAAACTTGGTGGGCCCTTGCATGTAATCTGCTTCAAGTCTTTGGTTCACCCACAACTGGGAAATCATCATCTGTCATATATTCTACCTGGGTCCTGGAGACAGCCCTGTATTGGCATAGAGGCTAATGAGAAATATTGCTTCTACAGTGGCTGAAAAAAAAATCACACTTCCTTTATCCTTCCAGCATCCCAGCTTTCCTGGATGTTGCAAGAATTCAAAGTGAAAAAAGAAAAATAGACCTGTAAATTGTTTGGTTTCCCAGTTGAGTACTTTGCCCATTTCAGAGAGAATGGTTGCTTTCTCTAGTCCCAGCACAGGGCTTGGTGATTAGGTTCACTTCTGGCCAATCGACACAGTACTCCTGTGTGTAGATCATAGATTTTATATTGGATCAGTATTTTGCAAAGGGCTTGTGATGACTGGTAATTTCAATGGAAGTAGAGGAAAGACATCCTAGACTGAGGGTTTCTCTGTTAGGGTGAGAGAGGCATTTGCCAGTATACTCAGCCTCCCCAAAAGAATGTGTGGCAAATGCATAATAGACTGGGTACACCTATGCTTGTCTCTTGAGGTTTCTGGAATAAAACACAAAAAACTAGGGGTCTTAAGCAATGCTGGAAGTCAGCCTCTGACATCCAGGTGTGAATAGGATCATGCTCCCATGGTAATCACCAGAGGAGGACCTTCAGGCCTTTTCTAAGCTTTGGTGGCCCCAAGTGTCCCTCAGTCAGTGTAGCATCCTTCTCTGTCTTTGCAGTGTGTGTGAGATACTGGTCTCCTCCTACGAAGACTTCTGCTACACTGAATTCAGGACCTGACCTATTCAGTTTGACATGATTTTAGCCAATCAAATATACAATGACAGTATTTCTAAGTTAGGTTATATTCTAAGCTCTAGGGAAGGCATGCAGTCTTGAAGGACACTGTCTAGCCAGCTGCCACGGAGATGGAGCCAGCAGAATACACTAGTGTAACACGAATCTTAAAAGGTCTTATTAAATAAAAAACAAAACAGGAGCCAAATATTGGAGTGAACCCTGAAAGATCAGAGAAGCAGAACAAGCCACAGCCACCTCACCTCGCCAATTCCTCAGCTGATCCTGGTTCCTCAGACTGGAAGCTTCTGAGTCCTCATCCAAATGGATCTCAGCTGAACTGCTCAAAGTCTAAAAGCTTAAAAGCCTCTAGTTCCTGGTCCTCACGCCTTATATACCTTTCTGCTTCCTGCCATCACTTCCTGGGATTAATGGTGTGTGTCTTTTCCAAGCAAGACATGAGATCTCAAGTGCTGGGATTAAAGGTGTGTGTCATCATGCCTGGCTGTTTCCAGTGTGGCCCTGAACCCACAGAAATCTGGATGGATCTCTGCCTCTGGAATGATAGAATTAAAGGTGTGCGTGCCCCATTTTCTGGCCTCTATGTCTATCTAGATGCTCTGTTCTCTGACCCCAGATATGTTTATTAGGGTGCACAATATACTGGGGACACAATATCACCACACACTAGTAAGTCCTGTGTCTGAGTTCATTGCACATGGTAAGGGTAAGAACATCTGCACTGCCCCAGAGACTGGAAAGCTCTGAAACAGCTGCTATACACGGAGCACCTGCCAGGCTGGACTCACAGACCACTCAGCCTGTTGCCAGTCTTGCTGGCCAACCCCTCACGCCATTGTAGCCTAGGATAGGCATCTGACTTCTCTTCCTAGTAAGGGGTCTAACATTGAATGTACCATCTCCCCTGAGGTCTGAGCCTTGGTTCTATCCATCTGCTCCACCAGTGCCTTTAACTCTGTAAGAGAGCTCATCCTTGTCCCCTTTCCCCATGGCCCACCTTCCCTGGGCTACACCTGGCAGAGGGACTCTGGGTGCTCAGGGCATCCTTCCAGTAGGGGCCTCTGAGCTGAATTACTCTGCTTGTCCAAATACATGTATACACATACATATATGCACATATACCCCACACAGGGGAAAACATGCACATCCACAAATATACCACAGCACATACAAGCTGAGTGACATGCTGACTGACTACTGGGTCCCATTGTCTTTGACAAGAACAAGAATACAAGGGGTGCTGACAAGCTCACAGCAGGGCCAGCATCAGAGCCGCAGAGTCAGATACAGAAGAATCTGGAACAGTCAGCCCCATGAGGATGCTTCCCTGCCATGGCATGAAGCTGTTGCATTCATAGACACCTCAGCAGGACCTGTTCCTGCCTCTGCCAGGGTCCTGCTCACATCTTCATAAATCTTTCCCTTAGAAAGACACCATCAATAAGCCACAGAGGCCAACATGTGACCGAAAAACCATTCCATTATTAAGCCTGTAATTGCCAAGAATTAATTTGCTAATTGCATGCAACTAATCTGCGTCCCTTTTGTTTTATGTCAATTAACAGAGTAATTAAAAAGAAGCAATCTTCATGCTCTCTCCTCCCTGGAAGCCTCAGACGGCCAGAGCTGATGAGACAGTCCGCCCTTCGTCAGCCTCGTTAACAGCTCTTCCACCACAGTGTGCTGAACACAAGTCCTTGAGGCAAGGTGGCTAATGGGACTCCATTGCTCTGCTGCAGCAGCGCCTGGCGTAGCAACTCTGGACCAGGATCAGATCCTTGTAAGTTATTACCATTGCAGCTTTCAGACTGGCAGGGCCCTTGACTGCTACAGCACAGATACTCTGATGGGTGATGCAAGAGCACACTGCAGGGAACTTCTGAACATTAGGCAAAACAATGCAGTAAGTCTGTATGTCCTTTGTTGGGATCACACACTAGGCCCCTCTCCCACTACTCCTGGATGTTGGAAGAAGGTGCTGATCTCCCTGAAGCTGTGAAAGGTGCAAGCAACTACCAGATTGGGATATGATGCCTAGGAGCACAAGAGGGAGAGCTTTATGGGGCAGAGCCTGAGACAGCTTGGCTGTATGTATGTATGTGTGTATGTATGTATGTATGTGTGTGTGTGTATGTATTATGTATCTTACTCCTGCTCTACCCTTCTCCCTGAGGGCTCTAATGTGGCTTCAGCTCCCTTAGCAGGATCAAATGGCACCTCAGGAAAAAAAAAAATGCATGTTTTTCCTCCCAGCTCACATGCTGCAATCTAGGCCTCACTCCCGAACCGCTCACTGGGTGGTTCCTTCACATATGTGGCTCTTGCTGCTCTGCCCTCAAGATTTTCATTAACAGCTTGTCTTGATGATATTCAGTTTTCTGCTTTCCCTGATGCAGCCAGCTGCTAGAGACCCAGCCTCCTGGGCTGACCAATATGGCCTGGGGCTTTCTAGCCTCAGCACTCAGACAATCCTTCCTCTCAATCACTGGCATCCACATCTGTACTGACACAGGGGAAGCTGAGCCACCAGGGAGAATTACCTGGCCCCAGGCCTAAGGACCTCGCAGACCTCTTCCTCAGCCCCTGCCCAGCAGTGCTCCTGTCTGCTCTCCCGTTGAAGACCCTCCCCTGAATCAAGGTCTTTTCTTCAGTAGCGGAACTGGCACCACGATCTCAGGACATGTTGAAGCTAACCCTCTTAAGAGTGTTAGTCAGCCTAACTCACAAGTTACATTGTGGCTTTTAGCTGTCTGAAGCACTTTATGCTTCTGTGTGACCTCCGTTAAAAGACTCCCCAAACCCATCACCCATGCCTCAAATATATCTCTATCACTGGTACTTAAGATGTATCCATTTGTCTTCAGCTTCCACTGGGGCCTCATCTTGCCTCTGGGAACATCTTGAGAAAATGGTCAGGGAATGTGGTGGGGGGCAGAAAGGTGCCCCATGGCACAGCAGGCCCAGAGAGCAGCATAACTAGAGCAGCCCATGGATTTAGGCAAATAGCCCCTCTACATCTCCAGATCCAGCTTAATGGGCTGTTGGACAGGCCTGTGAGTCAATCATACATTTACAGTTCTCTGCTGAGCAAGGACAGATCTTAGAGTGGCCCAGGGCCCCCTAGCAAGTGGCCAGTGGTTTCTACTGACTGTTGCCTGCGCTGACTGACATGTGTGGCACCTGGAGCCCATGTTTCTAAACACGGATGCCAAGCCTGCATATCAATGTCTAGGTATGAAACATCTGGATTCTGCAAGGGAGTATAGGGATGGTCCCACAGTATGCTCTTTGAGCCTCATCCTTCTACTGAGTCGAGCACAGCAACATCTTCACGGTGGCCCACAAGAGGACAGCAGTGTATTCCCTGCTTCTTCACAGATGGCATTTGAGGTGTGTGGTGGCTTCTCTGAGAATGGCCCCCATAGGTTAATACGTTTGAGAACTTGGTCCCCATTGGTGGAACTGTTTGGGAAGTATTAGGAGATATGGACTTGTTGGATGAGGTGTGTCATTAAGGTTTTGAGGTTTCAGAAGACTCACACCATTCCCAGTGTCTTCTTTGCCTCCTATTTTCAAGCCGAATTAAACTCCTTCTTTTACAAATTGCTTTGGTCCTGGTGTTTTGTCATAGCATTGGAAAAGGAACTAATGCCAAAGATGTCTTAGTGACTACAAATGCCCTGCTGCTTGGGGCTCAGGCCAGATCTAGCCTGTTACTCCCTTGCTCGGCTCACAGACACCAGCAGCATCCATGTTGCTATGATTTAATGGTTATGTTTATTGCACCACAGAGTGTGGCAGTCTTTGTTCTCCTTAGAAAGTCCTCAAGCAGCAGAAAACACTTGTTTTATGTCATACAACCATAGATAGTGAATGTCATGTGAACGCATGCACATATGAAGCATATATGCACATGTGCACATGCACTATACATATGGGCACAGATATATACATAGGTATACACTCACATATGTGGTGGTATTATGTTCCCCAAAATATTGTGCACCCTAATAAACTTATCTAGGGTCAGAGAATAGAACAGCCACTAGATACAGAGGTCTGAAAATGGTGGAACTCACGCCTTTAACCCTAGCATTCCAGAGGCAGAAATCCCTCTGGATCTCTGGGAGTTCAAGGCCACACTGGAAACAGTCAGGCAAGGTGACTCACGTCTTTAATCCCAGGGAGTGATGGCAGAAAGCAGAAAGGTATATAAGGTGTGAGGACCAGGAACTAGGCAACAGCTTCTGGCTGGTTAAGCTTTCAGGCTTTCGAGAAGCAGTTCAGCTGAGATTCATTTGGATAAGGACTCAGAAGCTTCCAGTCTGAGGAAACAGAATCAGCTGAGGAACCAGCAAGGTGAGGTGGCTGTGGCTTGTTCTGTTTCTCTGATCTTCCAGCATTCACCCCAATACCTGGCCCCAGGTTTGTTTTATTAATAAGACGTGTTAAGATTCCTGCTGCACACATGTATGTCTGCTCAGTGTATTCTATACAAATATGTTCATATACCAGCCATGTGTGTGTGGACACATCTGTGTGCACACAGTCCCCACAGAAAGCTCTTCCTGGTTCTATGCAGTTCCTGGGGCCTTGGTGCTACACTGCAACAGAAGTCCCATTGTTCAGGGAAGAGGCAGTTGGGATGGATTTGTCATCCTACAGAATGCATTTGGAGAGTGACAGCTATCCTAGTGGCAGTGTTGGTGACCTGAATTAAGGGACAGAGGATGATTGTGAGTTTATGGTATAGTGGAGCAGAGAAGGGTGTTTGGACCTCTGCCTACTGCTATGAGGACTGTGACTACATCCCTTTCACACATGACTAAGATAATAGTCCCATTCTTCCCCAAATCTATCACAGATAATGAGACCATGACCCCAACAAGTTCACCTGCTCCAGATGTGTGAGCTTGCTTTACCCATCAGGGCTGCATTAGAAGATTGCTTGACCATGTGCATGGTTACCAGGTGATTGGAAGGGTCTGCACTTGGCTGTGCTAGGTGGAGGTCTTTGCTCCATCCCTTGGCATTCCTATAAATAACCCTTTAGACGAGACAGTGAGGGCCGGTGGATAAGGATCCAGGCCCTCCCGAGGCTATCCTGTGTTTCTATCTGTCTGTTTCTCCCCTCTGTCCTTCTATCTAAATCCTTTATCCCTCTCTCCTCAAGAGTACACTGGGGAAAAAGTGGGAACTGGTCTTCCACAGCACATGAAGAAGGACCAAATCCCCAAAACTACTGCACTCCTAACTTGTCACACTGGAGCATCCACACCCCCGAGTGACCATTTTTATAAAGTAGTGTTGTCCTGGGAAGTATGTCTGCTGGGAGCAATTAACAGCTCACTGTTGAGCTTGCCACTGCATAGGAAGCTGTTGAACCTCAGCCACTATGCTGGGAATGGCAGCCAGGGCTGAAGAGGTTGGCACAGCATGCCTGCTTGAATGTTTTACCACAGTCTCCTTAGCAGTGAGTGAACCAGATATGAAGACAGCATCCATGTGCAACATGGATCACGTGTGCACATATATACAGTGTCTCTGAGCTCATGGGCATTGCAAGGGACACATTGTTTCCACATGTGTGGTCATTGTCTGTGTGCCATGTGTCACTCAAATATGTGTGTATGGGAGCATCAGATGAGAGGCCTCATTTAGATGCCTGGAGTGAGGGCCTGGTGGTATGTGTTAATGGAGGCAACATGAAGCAGGCTGATTTCAAAGTAAATAAAAACCTGGCTCAGACTTACAGTGCAGCTATTTCCTCCCATGATCAGCTGTGCTGTGAGTTAAATTAGCCGACAGAAATGCACGGGGTGGAAGCTTCTGCCAGCTAGACACCTGTAAATCATCCATCAGCCAAAACAGTCCTCCTGAGCACTTACCATCAGGGCCGGGGAGTGGGGAGCTTGAATGAAGAACAGTTTTGTTCTGGCAAAAGCAACTGTATCCCCTCTGCTGGCTCAGGATCACATCTGCTGAGAGGTCTCACAGCCGCTTGGCCCCACATGCATCCAATAAGATTGGAAAAGCAGAGAAGCCACATTGGAAAGCTGGTCCAAAAGTGGAAATGGGGACAACCAAGCACAGGCAAGCTTGTCTTTCTGAGTTGTAGCCTTTGGGAGGTGGGGAAGAGTAGGCTTAGACCTGGGAGGAGAGGTCAAGGATCCCAAGACCTCTAGGGCAAGGAATCAGAGGTTAAGAAAAATTAGTCATACAGGGAAGCAGCTTGCTTAGATACCATCACCAACAGCAAAGTTAGAATCAGGAGGTCATGCTGGCCAGGGTTGGAGCAGCCCCAGATGAGCTGGCTTTACCTGTACCACCAAGTGTCTATTACCCTCCATGCTCTCTCTCACACACGTGTGTATGCCCCACATTAATTGACATCATTCACATTGATGTGCATTGTGAACCCATGTGCACTAAAATGTACCCTGAATTGAGCAGAAAACTGCCTTTCAATCGGAGGTCCCCAGCTACTGTGCCAAGTCCAAACAGAGGTATTCTTCATGACTCTACAGCCAAAAAGATCACTGCATAAACAAAACAAAACAAAACAAAAAAAAAAAAAAAAAAAAAAAACCAGACATACCATATGGAGGTTCCATAACCTCCTCAACATCACTAGCAACTGGGGATGAGGTGTTCAGATGCATGAGCCAGTGGGAGAGATTTCTTATTCAAAGCACCACACATGAACAAACCTATTAATCCCAAATAAAGCACCAGCAACAAAACCAAAGGGTAAGTTTCACCAGTTTAGTGAATGAGTGCATGGGCTGCTTGTGGATACGAGAGGGGCCTTATGAGAACTTCACTAGCCTTGTGAGCTCTCTCCTGCATCCAAGATGAAAAGTCAGTGGGCCTAGTTTTGTTGAATGCTGAGTGGGGAATCACAGATACCCAGATTTCAAAACAGCCATGGCCATGTCAGGCTCAGAGGACAGAGGGAGCATTGTGCCCAGTTTCCTATGGCATCATCTTTCCTGACTTCCAGACTTCCTATTCTGGATGCCGACTCTGTGAGATTCTTTCCTTCTTCCTTCCTTTTGATTTTCTTCCTCTTCCTCCTTCCAAATAATATCTTGCTCTATTGTCCAGGCTAGCCTTAAACTCCTGAACTCAAATGACCCTTGTGCCTCAGCTTGCAGAGTAGCTGGAACCACTGGTATATACCACCATGCCCACTCTTTCCTGAGTTTTCTGTGTTCCAGTTTTTTGCATCTTTGGCAGTGCAGATGACTATTCCAGTCTCTTCATGGTGGCCTGCCCCTCTGGCTTTTGTTCCTCTTTCTCAACATGAGAAGACCTTCTACATCATCTCTAAATGCTTTGGATTCACACTTATATTTGGCTGAGTCATCTACCTAGAGAGTATTGGGGGGAGTGGAGCAGGCATCTGTTTAGCTTGTTTCCCACATGGGGACCCAGTTTTCCTGGCACCCATCCAATGGAGTCCACCCTTTCCTATGAAATTGTGGCACCAGCACTTTGGGTCCTCCTCAGTGTTCTTGGGCACATGCCTGGCCACCCAGATGCCCTGTTCCATTCTCTGCCTGCCTCATCCACCCTGAGGGGACCTTACATTCTCAATCACTATGGCTTCAGAGCATCTCTGGCTCACCCACTAGTGTGGGTGTCCATCTGGTCCAGGATGCCCAGCCACTCTCCACGATCTAATTATTTAAAGATAATTTTTTCAAAATCTCTTTCTCTATATATCTCTGTTTTCCTTCCCCTTCCCCAATTGTATCTTCACCCATTTCGTGCTTGATATTATTTCCACCTACAGTTAAGTCTGGTCACAGAATCATCTCTCTCTCCATATTTCCAGCTGTTTTTTCTGCTTGGTGGTTCACTGGTATTTCTCACAGATGCTCAATTAATTGTTGTATTAACTCTATGCTTTATATTTGAGTGACACTGTGAATGGTTTTCCTGACATTTCCCCTCTTCATGCTTTCTGTAGATTCTCTCAAATGTAGAAACCCTGGGATTCCTGTACTAGTACTGCGGGTTATTTTGGGTATCTGTGAGTTCCCACTTGTCTGATTCTCCATCTTCTCTTTTTCCTCGTCCTTCCTGCTGGTTAGTGCCTCTTCTCACCGGCTTGTGGTAGGAGCAGATCCATATCCCACTCTGTACCACACAGCATGTGGCCATCCTCCTCTTGTAAGGCTTTGGTCTTCAGTGGAAGTTTCATTTTATCAGATTGTTTCTGCACCCACAAAGAAAATAAGATCTCTTATAACAATCATCCCGGGAGTCTCCTGAGAGTCTCCACAAAAGACTGCCACTAGTCTGCCCATGTGACTGCTGTGGGTCCAAACCCAGCCCTGTCTCCAACCCACCTACTGGGTGGATTCCTGGGGTGCCAGCAGCAGCTGTGCAGCATGGATCCTCACCTGACACCCTGTCCCAAGAGGAGGAGCCAAAGCCTGCTGCAGTCCTGTTTTTCAGTCCACCTCCTCCCTCAATAAGCCTTGGCCACCAAGCCTGTGGTCAGTGGGCTATGTTGCCCCCCCCCCCCCCCGCTTCCCCTCCTTCTTCACAGCCTCCTCCTTTGCCTGCCTCACAATAGGTTTCCCCATTGTCTCACTGGGGCGTCATTACTGTCCCGCAGCGTGACATCATAATAGGCTGCTGTCCCAGGAAACAAAGCCCTTTGGAGACACCAAGGAGACACGTCGTGTTTATGTCGTCACTGACTAGACAGAAGTGGAAATAGAGGGGGCCAAAGTAAACATCTGTAGATTGGGAAGAACAATACCATTTGTCCCCTTTTATTTCTGAAGCTGCTGAAATTATGCCTTGCACAGCACAGAAATGGAGTGTGTATGTTCGTGTGTGTGTGTGTGTGTGTGTGTGTGTGTGTGTGTGTGTGTGTGTGTGCGCGCGCGTGCACTTGTACACGTGCAGGTGGATTAATAAAAACCCATTGAAATGCAAATTGAGGACCCCTCCTCCAAAACAAGCTAGTCATCACCCCCATCATCCCAGGATACATAGAAGCCCACCAGCAGGAGACAAGGAAGGACTCAGGACCTCCTGCCTGAATGGCCAGAGAGGGGCATGCTGCGGGTCACAGCAGCTCAGATGTGACAGACCTGTGACCAGCAAGTAGGGGTGCAGACTGCAGTTTCAAGGTCCCTCCGCATCTTACTGTTTCCATCTTTATTTTGGAAAAATAAACTCAGAGGTTGTTTCTTACAAAACATGCAAAATACATATCATGCAACAGTATTTGCAGGTGTAGCCATAGATAGGAGCTCACAACTGGGACAAGGTTGTCCCACAACTGGAGCTATACAGAGATCATGACAAGAGGTAGAGGCCACCAGGAAAGTCACAAGTGCCATAGCTCCCAGATATGTGTTTGTTCTGAGATGGCTGAGGCATTGCATGCCATTCTCAGACTCAAATCTAAGTGGTGAGTGGCCCAGACCATAGCTGTTTGGGTGCAACCCTTGCAGAAGCAAACAGTCAGTTTAGCATTGTAGGAAGAGGGTCGGGTTAGAATTCTAAGCAGAAAGGGAAGCCGAGCCTGTGGCTGCTCCCATGCAGACGACATCAAAAGCTGGGGCAAGAATAGCCAACCCCAAAGATCCCCTCTTCTAGTCTCCAGAGAGGCACTCTGGGGGATGCAATACTGAAGCTGGAGACACCACTCAGCATCTCCACCCACCAGCTTCACACACAGGCTGTGCTGCAGTGTGAATAGTAACCAGCATTTAAAGATGCACCTGGTAGTTAAGCCTAATTTATTCTTTCTGTTGGAAGGGGTATCCAGCAATGCTTCCTTCTGTGCTCTGTTGAAGATTAACTGTTTATGACCCTGTCATGTGACACTGGGCTATAAATGCCTTTGCCTTCCAGTACATGTCAGTGGAGCTCTCAGGCATAAAATTTTAGGCTTGCCTGCTCTTCCTCCAAGGGGCCTGGAGACCCACTTGTCTATTAGCCACACAGACTTCACTTTCTGGGACTGCATGGGACATTTTGATCCTTGCCAGTAGTGCCTCTTCCAGCTGAGTCTGGAAAAAAGAGGCAGAGAAAAGGTAAAGGTTCTGCTGGGGATTGTGTACACACACATACACACACACACACACACACACACACACACACACACACACACACATGAACACACCAATAGTGGCATCTGCATGCATACTCATGCTTACATGTGCATTTAGACACATGTATTCATGCTCACATGCATGCATTCAGGCACCTTCACATCCTCATATATGTGGACTCAGACATCCACACACAAGCTCACATGTGTGCATTTAGACACCTGCACATAGCTGCATAGAATCCTACTGATTTCTCCTCCAAGGACATGGGTGAGGGTTGCATTTCCAGAATAGTACATGTTCAGGAGCAGGAGTCTAACTGGGCAGGCCTGAGGTGAGGCTTGGCCCTAGCAGACCCTAGCAGGCAAGATCTCTGCTGTGTGTACAGTCATGCTGGCTACTAACACATAAGGCTTCCAGCCTTGCCTGAGCCAAACTGGACTTAGCTATGGACAGGGCACTACCCAGACAGCTAGGAGTGCTTGTGCTACAGCACAGTAGGTCCATATCCTCATTTAAAATTTTTCTAAAGACACCCAAATAAATGCTGCCATGAAAGACTAAGTAAAGCCTGGGTTCCTGGGCCCTCCCTATGGATCCAGCCTGGAGGTGGAGCCCTGGAGATTCCATAGGCTGGGGTATTGGAAGTTGGATGCTAGGGTGGTCCTTTGGCCCCTTCCTCCACAGTTCAAGCCTCATGGTGTGTTTCTGCTGCATTGTGTGGTGGCCTGGGAGGGGGTGTGTCCTTGAATATAGCACGATGCAGCAGTTCCTTGTGAATGCCATGCTGCATGGCAGCACACAGACCAAGGACAAGGATGTAGGAGGGGCAAGGCTGGGTGACAGAATGCCCCACATGCTCCCAAACACATTTGCTTTGCTTCTTTGCCAAGTGGGAGGCTTCTTCCAGCACTGTTGCTGACACCCACTCCCCAGGCCCTTTGTTTCTGGCACTTGTCATTTCGTGCCACTTGGCAACACTGCAGAGGACCCTACACCACGGCTGTGCCCAGTGAGGAAAGACTTGTGCTCAGGGCTCACAGCAGAGACTCTGGACATCTCAGCCACACTCTGGCCATCTGAACCATTTGTTCAACCCCGAGGACAAGGCAGATACAGCCTGCCTTTGTAAGAAAGCTATCAGAATCCCTAACCTCCTCCCCCAACAGAGGGTGATTCTCCTGAGAGGCCACCAGGAGGGCAGCAGGGCAAGGGCCAGGAAGGGCAGTGAGAACTGTCTACAGCCCTTCTTTGTCCCAAATCTAATGCTGAAAGTGTTCACTAGAGTACAGAGGACCTGCTTGGCTAACACAAAGCTTGGTCAAGACTTTCTTTAAAAACGAACCAGGAAGGTACACTTTAAGTTAATAATGAACTTAAAAGCTGCCAGATAAACCATTAGGAAGAGCCGTTTTCTGAGTTCAAGATCAGTGACTTTGGATTAACCTAATTGGTCTGTAACTCGAGGATTTGGGACACAGGGCTAATTTGATTCCTATGAATTGATTATGCAATGTCCAGCCATGAGTTCCCCAGTTAATAGTCTCCTCTAAGACTTGGGCATCATGGGATGCTGTGGGCTTGGAACCCACTGGCCAACCCCTGGGCAGGAGGTAATAAGACATGGAGGCCAAGTGGCTCTTCTCCCCAGGGCCTGACTAAAGTGTGGATATGAGCTCATGGGATGTGGCTAAGGCCTCAATGAGTTGGGCTGGAGAAGGAGTCAGTCAAATCAGTGAAAATTTGCAGGACCATGGTGGATAGTGCCCCAGCTTGGCCTTTCTCATAGACTGAGGAGCTCCTTTCTATTCTGGCTGCTGTAGCAGAGGCCATTGAGCTGCAAAGAACAGGAATTCATTCCTTATGATCCTGGGGCCTGAGAAGTCCTGGTGGGGAACTAGTGGACTGGTGAACTATAGATCCGTAGAATCCTGTATCTTGTAGTAGCATCTTCTTACTGAGCCCTCAGAGGCTGGGAGGGATAAGGGGGTGCTCCATCATCTGTTTCTTTGTGTACAGATTTGTGTGCTCTGGGTCCTCATGTCTGTGGACTCACACATTGTATGGCCTGCTTTGTGTGTGTGACTATGGTATATTGTATATGTGTGTTGGGCATGCATGTAAGTGTATGGATGTGCATGTGGAGGCCAAAACAGGATGTCAGGTGCCTTCCTGTCACTCCTTCCTACTGCCTTGAGATAGGGTCTGTCTCAAGTGAGAAGCTCACCATTTCAACTAAGCTGGCTGGCCAGTGAACTCTCAACATCTGCCTATCTCTGATCTGCAGTGCTAGGGCTCCTGGCAGGTACAGCAATGCCTGGCTTTTTACATGCATGTTGGGAACTTGAACTCAGGTCTTCATGCTTACAGAGCAAGTACTCTTCCCCACTAAGCTATCTCCCAGGCTTGACATATGTATGGCCCTCTGTTTCTCATATCTTTCATATAGTGTCATGTCTTGGAGGCTCAGGTCACAGGGCAGTACTCCATGCCTTTTTATGAATGAACAACAATCCTCTTCACATGAACCTTCATCTTATCTGTCCACACATCCAGAGATGGGCATTTGGGCTATTCCCATCCCTTGGCTTTTCCAAGCAATTTTGCTATGAGCATTGCAGAATTGTGATGTCACATGGCATTCCCATTTTTAACCTTTTGAAGATCCATGATCTTTTCCAAAGCAGCTGCACTATTTTACATCCCCACCAGTGCTGTGTGCAGATTCTGAGCTTCTGTTTCAAAGATGTTAAAAATAGGTCTGGCAAGATGGTTCAGCAGGTAAAGGTGCTTGCCATCTGGGGTTTTAGCTCCAGGACCCACAAGCTTGTATAAGCTGTCCTATGACTTCCACACATACAATGTGGCATACATATGCCCACACAGAGAAATAAAATTTTAAATGTAATGAAAAATTAAATTGTTTACAGAAGAAAATGGCCTCCCTCACTGTGATATGACTCATTGCTCTCCTGACCCCTCCTGACACCTGTCAATGGGAGCAGTCATAGTCACGAACAGAGGGGCAATGTATATGCAGGATCACAGGAAGGCACTGTTGTGTACTGTCCCTGGTGCATACACTCATGCTGAGGATAGCTGAGCTAGTTGTGGAGTTAGGGTGTCATAGCTAGATACATTCATAGGTGAGCTAAGCCCACCTTACTTTTACTGTAGACTTAGAGGTAGAGTGACTGGCCCATTTGGGTCTCCTCAGCCCTGACAAGGTCTTAGGGATATGCCATCTGCACACCTTTGAAAAGGCATGTGGCCATTAGCCTTTGAATGAACTAATGTGAAAACAGTCTAATGGGATGGGAAAGAGACCCATGAAGGTGAGTCCCCATAGGGCTGCTGGAGTACAGCACATTTGTATAGATCTGAATATGGCACAGAGTCAACTCTGTTCTCTACAAGCACCCAGCCTGCTCCTGCTTCTCAGTATCACAGTCTCTAGGGAGTGAAGGCAGGTGTGCCTCCACAGGAGGAACTTTTGATGCTGAGCAATTGCAGCATCATTCTGTCTAGCATACAGATCAAGTCTCCTGGAGAAAACAACTACATTTGAACTTGACACACTATCAGCTGCCTTAAACCAATTGAGCTCATAGGAACCAGGTTACCAGGGAAACTATGTTGGAAAGGATGATCAGCCAGGAAAACACCTTACTTATAGCCTGGAAATTCCTGCAGCCTCACTAGCTGCAGTGGAAATAACTAAAGTTAGTTGAAGAAATTAGTTTAAATTAAAGACTATTAAGAGGATGAAAACACAAGCTACAGGCAGAGCGAAAACATCAGCAAACCGTGGACCAATGAACACGCAGAGGGACTCTCAAAGCTCAATAGTGAAAAACAAGCAACCCACATGGAAAATAGGGAAGAACCGTGAAGAGTCATCCCACCCAAAAGGGAAATGAGGCGTGCGAAGGTTATCGGCACCCACCACCAGGGAATGCAGGTAGGAACTTGGGGAAGCTCCGCTTGCCCCAATCAGAGTGGCTGAGATAGAAACAAAGATGGAGCCATGTCTGGCAGCACACACGAAGAATCCCAGCACTCAGGATGGAAGCAGGAGTATTGAGAGCTGGAGGTCAGTCCAAGAAACTGACAAGGCTGTGGAAACATGGCCACTTATACAATGTTGGTGGGAATGTAAATGGTACACCCACTGCAGAAAACCAATGCAAATGTGTGCATTTGAGCTGCTCAGCAGCTGCAGTTCTGAGTTTTTATTCAGAGAAATGGAAACTTGTTCAGCTATTCACGGCAGTTACGTCATTAATGGCCAGAAACTAGAAACAATGTCCTGTGTAGGTGATGGATAAAGGATTGTGGCTCAGCACATCATAGCCACTACTCAGCTGTGGAACAATAACCATTGATACAGAGCAAAAAGAGATCTTGAATGGGGTATTGAGTGGGGGAAAGCTGTCCTCAGTGCCTGAACTCAGCCCAGACCTGCCTGCCTTGTCCATAATACTTAGTATACAGAGTAGGGGGATATAAGTATCAGAGGGTTGGGATGTGCCTGTGAAGGGTATATAGGAGTGGCAGGGTAGGGGAGGAAAGCCTGGTAGCTAGGGGGCAACTCTAGGTCTCACTGGTGTTGGTTATTTAGAAAGGACAGATATACTATAGGGACATCACATCCAGGGTGTGATGTGGGATCACGATTTCCCCAAGTGATACTGAGGGACTTGGGTGAGATATGTGTCGGACATCACTGGGCCGTCTGTCCTCAGCCTCCTGTGAGTCTATCATTATTTCAAAATAACAAGTGTTTTTTTTTTTTTTTTTTTAAAGTGACAGCAGGCATTGCTTTGTTCCAGGCAAGTAAGACGCTGAGCCCATCTCAGCGTGTGTCACGAGAGGCCCTTCTGCTGCCTGTAATCTGGGCATGCGGCTTGGCAACTGTTATTCTGGTATCGTTTTATCTTACATTCAAAGTGATTAAAAAGCCTCATTGTCATAACAGCAATTTTTAAATCTGTTTGCACAGCAAGGCAGAAGAAACGGCAATAGCCTTGACAGAGAAAGAGATGCAGTGAAACCATCTACTTGCACACAGGTAGTGTTCCCCAGTCACCTTCCACACTACAGCCCTGGGGATCCAAAATACACTGGAGGGTAGTGTGGGTAGCTGTGCACATCCTTAGCTGCACACTCATCTGCCTTTTGAGTCACAGCGAAAGTGTGTTCACTTAACACACTCATGTCCACATAGTCATCAAGAGGTGTGAACATCGCTGTCCTCCAGGGTCTCACCTTGCCTGTGGAGAAACAGTGAGGTGATCCGAGCTCCCTCTGTTTTGTCCCTTCTACAAGAGTCCTATCTCCATAGCCACTGCTTCAGCGATAGCTTGCTAAGAAAAACTGCTTTGCACTAGCCTGATGCCATCAGTGCTGTCTGTACAGCAAATTCTCAGATTTATTAGATGGTTGTAATTAGCTTAACACACATGCACCAAGCTAATGGGTCAGCAGCCTGAGTCCAGCTGAAGGCAGGGTCTCATTCAGGCCCCAACAGCTGGTTTCCTGGCTGGTGCCCCTACTGTTGGCCCAAATGGCCCACCTGCTCTGGCAAGCCAGGGAATTGCATATTAGAATGAGTTGCCATTATACACCCAACACAATAGCTATGTGTAAGGGACCACCCACTGTGGTGGTATTGTGTTCCCCAAAATATTGTGCACCCTAATAAATTTATCTGGGGTCAGAGAACAGACAGCCACTAGATACAGAGGCTAGAAAATGGTGGCACTCACACCTTTAATCCTAGCATTCCAGAGACAGAAATCCCTCTGGATCTCTGTGAGTTCAGGCCTGGAAACAGCCAGGCATGGTGACTCATGCCTTTAATCCCAAGAAGTGAGCCTTTAATCTCAGGGAGTGATGGCAGAAAGCAGAAAGGTATATAAGGCTGAGGACCAGAAACAAGCAGCTTTTGGCGGGTTAAGCTTTTAGGCTTCAGTTCAGCTGAGAGGCATCCAGTCTCAGGAAACAGGATCAGCTGAGGAACTGGCGAGGTGAGGTAGCTGTGGCTTGTTCTGCTTCTTTGATCTTCTAGCATTCACCCCAATAACTGGCCTCAAGTTTGATTTTATTAATAAAACCTGTTAAGATTCATGCTACAATCCACACATAGGTAGGTAGAACTTGTAAGTCATTGCTGTTGGGAGTGAAAAATGTCCATGGGTTAGTTATTTTCCTCACTGCCCTGGAGAAAGGGCTTATTTGGGCTCACAGTTTGAGGGGGTACAGTTCATCATGGTTTGGAAAGATGTGGCAGCAAGACCATGAGGCGGCTGATTATAGTTTTTTCAGTCAGGAAGTGGAGGCAGGGGGATATGCTGGTGCTCATAGACATAGGAGCCCTGTATGTAGAATGATGCCACCAAGATTTAGGCTGGGTATTCCCATCTCAATTAACACAATCTAGAAACTCCCTCACAGATGTGTCCAGAGTATTATTTCCTAGGTAATTCTATATGCTGTCGAGTTGACAATATCGACTATCATCCCACCACCCAGCAATTCCATGTTCCTGCTGCTGCATTCACATACACAGAGGGTATAACTGAGGTTTTACAAACCTGTGCACCTGAGAAATTCATGAGCACCCAGAATGTGCTTTGTGCCTAATCTTAGCCAGTGTCTGACACCAGGCAGTTACTTTCTGGCTTTGTTTTGTTTTGTTAGTCCAGTGTGCTTCTAGAACTTCACCCCTTGTGTGAGTTCATTAAATGTGTCCTGTGTCTGGTTCCTTTTTCCAGTACAATGTCCCAGGGAGTCATCATAACCTGTAAGAATCCAACATCTATTTCATGAAAATTGCTGAGAAGCACTCTGACACTCACGGGCATTGCCACAAGAACTCACTGGACAAGGTCATCATCTGAAGACACCATGAGCATGTTTCAGGAGAACATCCATCTGTGTGGATGTTCATTCATGTTTCTCTTACCTGACCAACTGGATCATAGGATGGGGGAAGTCTTGTTTTATGAGAAAAAAAACAAAAACAAAAACAACACTTGTTATGCAGAGGAACCATACCCATGACAATGGATTAAAGTTCCAGTTGCCCATGAGAGGGCCAGGTCGAATCAGTCTTTTCCAGGCTGGGTCTTACAGTAGCTGGTTGACAGCATGTGCATGTCACTGGAGACCAATAGAATTAAACAGCTTTTCCTGGGCTTACTGGGTGTTGGTTTCTTGCCACTGTCAAGTGTCTGTTTCTGCCCTGCTCTGCAGAAGTGAGCCACAATGTTATGGATACAAGTCTTTTAGCACATATAGGTGAATGCTTTTCTTAACCTTAGACATGTCTTCATTTTCTTAAAGATGCCTTTGACAAGCTTTCATGGCCTGGGGAGGTGGCTTGTGGGTCAGAGCATGATGAACTGAGTCTGAATCTCCAGTACTCATATGAAAAAAAAAAAGTTGGGCACGAATACACACATGCTTATAATCCCATAGGTATTGGGCAGATACAAGAGAACTTCTGGGGTTTGCTGGCCTCCAGCCTATTTCTAGGTTCAGGGAAAGACTCTGTCTTGGGGAAATAAGGCAGAGAATGATAGAAAAAGCCACCTGATATCCTTTTCTGTCCTCCACCATATGCACGCACAGGTACACATACCCAAATATGCACATACACTACACATACATTCGTATCACTGGAGCTGGAGTGACTGCTGGTTGCCAGCCACTTGATGTGGGTGCTGGGAACTGAACTCAGTCCTCTGTAAGAGAAGTACATGTTCTTAGCCACTGAGCTGTCTCTCCAGCCCCTTTGCACACTTTTTAAACATTAAATTTGTTTTTGTGTTTTACCTGCATGTCTATTTGTATACTACATGGATGTCTGGTACCCATGGAGGCCAGAAGAGGGTATCAGATGCCCTTTGACTAGACTTATAGATGATTGTAAACCACACTGTGAGCTCTGGGACAAGAACTGAGATCTTCCGGAACAGCCATCTCTTCAGCTCCCCCTTGTTTTGTTAAGGGGTATTTGTGAGTGTGTGTTCCCTTCCAAAGGGCTCATTGCTTATCTCACGGTCAGAGAAATGACTTTGTGTAGTTTAGGGTCTTAAAGAAAAACTGTAAGTTTTCAGTGTGTGCTTCTTATCACATTAACTTTTCTTTAACTTCAGCTTGTGAATAGATTTTTATTATGGGAATGTGTTAAAAATGGTGATTTTATTTTTGTTCTATCTAGATAATCATAGGTTCTTGCCTTGATCTGTTAATATGGTAAAAATAAATTGACATTTGAGCATTGACCCAACCTTGCATTCAATCTAGGGAGAAGCAGTCCTTGGGCATTGTATTACTGTTTTTGACTTGCTAATATTTTGTGAAGGACTTCCATGTTCGTATTTATAAGAAACATTTGGTTTGTCATTTCCATTGCTTATAATATCTTTGACAGCTTTGGAATTAGCCCATGCTAGCTTTGGTGTTACATGGGAGCCAACTTGTGCTGCCTTTTGAGGGCCAGCCATGTGATCCCCTACCGTGCATGTGCCCTCAATGCTTGAAATAAGCAGGTGCAAGTAAACGCTTGTGCCATGGACAGACTACAAATCACACCTTCCCGTCCTAGAGAATAACTTGTTAAATATTTACTGGGAAACATAGCTGGACTCACAAACAAAATGTTTTCCTTCCTGTATTTTCTGAAAGAGACTACAATTTGTAAGCTCTCTTCCTTGGGTATATGCAGAATTTATCAGCTGAGATTGGAGTCTTCATTGTAGCAAGGTTGTTTTGTTTGACTCCAGTTCCTTTAATAGGTTACAACTATTTATGTAATTCTAAGTTTTCCTCATTCCTGCTCCTGTTTTGGTTAATAATGTTTTTAAGTGGATTTTCCATTTTCTCTATGATGAGATTTCCTGGCTTGAGGTTGTTCACATTATTCCCTTATTAGTTACTATCTGGCCACTATGACAAAATGCCTGATAAACAACTTGAGTGTCTTTGTTATTGTTTTTATTGCTGCAACGGAACACTGTGACCAAAGTAACTTGGAGAGGAAGGAGTTTATTTACACTTCCACAGCACTGTTCATCGCTGAAGGAAGTCAGAACAGGAACTCAAACAGGGCAGGAGCTTGGAGGCAGGAACTGATGCAGAGGCCCTGGAGGGGTGCTGCTTACTGGCTTGCTCCTCACAGCTTGCTCAGCCTGATTTCTTATAGAACCTAGGACCACCAGCCAGGGATGGCACCGCCCACCATGGGCTGGGCCCTCCCCATCAATCACTACTTAAGAAAATGCCTTGTAGGCTTGACTGCAGCCTGATCTTATCGAGGCGTTTTCTCAATTGAGGTTCCCTCTCTAAGGTGACTTTAGCTTGTGTCAAGATGACATGAAACTACCCACACAATGAGGAAGGGTTTATTTGGGTTCTTGGTTTCAGGGAAGAAATGACTGTAGAATGGAGTACAGTCAGAATACAAGGCTGTTTGCTCACATCTTAGTGAACCAGGAAGCTGAGTGCTCAGGCTACACCTAGGGCTAGGCTGTAACTCATAATCCAACTACCCACTTCCCCCAGCTAGGCCCCCAGTTCCTAAAGGTTCCATAGCCTCAAAACAGTGCTACCAGCTGGTGACCAGTCAAACACCTTCAAACCATAGCACCTTCTAAAGTCTGTATTGTTCCTGTAGAAAATATGTCTTCCCTTTTGTTTTTGATCATTTTTACTAATTGCATCACCTTTTCAGAGTCAATTTGCAGCTTTTCTGACTTTCCTTGTTGTTTGCTTGCTTCCTGACTTCTGTTCTATTACTATCTGTATTTTCCTTTTTCACTTGTTTGGGATTTAATTTTGTCTAACCTTACATGTCAGATGTGAGGTTAAGGGTAAGAGGTACTTCAAGGTCACAGAGCTGTTGGATATAAAAGGCACACTCTCCTGCATCCTCACCAAGTACTCAGCCCTGTCTTAGCAGTGAGGGTGGTGGTCCCTCTGTGTTGAAGGTACTAGGATCTTAGGTCCTGGCCTGCTGCACTGTGAGATGAGGTGGTTCCTGTTCTGGATTTTTCCAGGAATTTTCAGGCTTGATGCTCACAGTTCCAGTGTATGCTCTCCAGCCCAAATATCTACTGGCATCTGCCACAGTGGCAAGGACATCCTGTGCGCAGACATCTAGTTAGTCCGAGTCCACACAGCTGATGTAGGTGTTATTTGTGAGTTTACCTGGCAGCTCTCCACAATTTGGAAGTTAGCAGACTGACTTACTTCTCATCTGAGATGGGATATTCAACATCATATGGAGAAAGCATATAGCTGACTTGGACACCAACCACTGAAGCACACTTCAATTGCCAGCTGCTGAGTTGCCATGGTTAGGAGTATGTTGAAGTACCAAGTGTGCTCAGGACTAGGCTTCTCACCTCCTGCCTACTGGCAGCTCAAAGTTGACAGAATCAAAACAGACTCCAGCAGGGAGACAAAAAAAGTGGCTGCTTTTGACAGGACATACTTTGCAATAAAAAGATGCCCTTGCTGGATGTGGTGGTTTGAATAATAATGGCCCCCATAGGCTCATATATTTGAATGCTTAGTCATTAGGGGTGGCACTATTTGAGAAGGATTAGGAAGTGTGGCCTTGTTGGAGTAGATGTGGCCCTGTTGGAAGAAATGTGTCACTGGAAATGGGCTTTGAGGTTTCAAAGGCCCAAGCCACCCCCACCTCAAGGATCAGGAAGTAAAGCTCTCAGCTCCTTCTCCAGCACCATATGTGCTGCCATGCTCCTCCTAGCCATGTTGATAATGAACTAAACTTTGAAACTGTAAACAAGTCCCCAATTGTCTTCTTTTGTAAGAGCTGCCTTGGTCATATTGTCTCTTCACAGCAATAGGACAGTGGCTATGACACTGAGTGTGGCAGTGCGTGCCTTTAATTCTAGCACTTGGGATGCAGAGGCAGTCTAGTTTCTATGAGTTTGATGTCAGCCTGTCTACACAGAGAGCTTCAAACCAGCTAGGGACACATAATGAGTACCTGTGTGAAAACAACAACCAAAAGAGGCTCTTACCTGTAATTCCAGAACTCAGGGGACTGAGAAGGGTGAGTCAGAGTTTGAGGCCAGTCTGGGCCATATATCAAGACCTTTGCCTCAAACAAACAAACAAACAAAGAAGAAAATAAGAACAAGTGCAAGAGACAATCAGCAGGAGCCAGGGTCTCCTCCGGTCTGCAGAAGGCTGGGGGTTCTGTGACCCTACAACCCCATTTGGAAATAGTCTCTTTGCCAGTGAATGCCATTGCTTAAGATGAAGTCACATTGTATTGTGGTGACCTCAAACCCAATGAGTAGAGTCCTTGTAAGGAGGGGAGGATCTGAATTACACAGATAGGTGACTTGAAAATCAGCAGGGACAGTATTGATGAGGCCACCATCAGGGGATGCCAGGAGCCATCAGAAGCTGGAAAAGGCAAGAAGGACCCTCCCTTGAACTTTTAGAGCCAAGACAGCCCTGTGACATTTCCATCCAATAACCCTGACCTCAAAAACTGGCAATCAGTTTCCATTACCTAATCCACTCAGTTTGTGATTCCTCATCATGGTAGTCCCAGAGACTGGTGCTGTATCTAAATTATCCACAGGGTTCCCATCTCCTCACTCACAGGTGGTGGTGGGTGCAGGTCTTGGCCAACATGAGGACTGTCTCACACACTTACTCAGCACCCACAGACTGGACACCCTCTGAAAGACCAAGTCTGGAAAGGCCCAGATGGGTGTCATGCTTTCACAGCTTAAGGGGCCATGACTGGGTATTAGCCCTCTGCATGTCCAGGCCTGATACAATCTCCTATAAATGGGTTGTGAGAAGCCTCCAGGGAACAGAGGCTAATCACTGACAGAGTACAAGGTGGAAGTGGTAGGATTCCTTCATGGCATCCCTGGAATCTAAGCAGAACTCATGGTAAAATGGATAGTGGTGAGACACTCCAAGGACATGCTCTGTTGGGAACAGGAAGGCCTCTAGGATTTCTCAAAGTAGAAGAGCAGTCAGGTTCCCTACAGCTAGGCATTTGACTGTAATATCCAAGGCCCTGTGCACAAAAGCCCTCCTGCCCTGCCATTCTTCACGCTCCTTTTCAGGGCCTTGAGGATGCAAAAGCATCTATGTGATTTTCATTGTTTGTTTTATTTTTCTTCTTGCAAATGTTTGGTAGGCAGCTCTAGAGAACTACAGCTGTGCCTACATTTCCTGACCCCAGATCTTTTGCCCAAGTGAATCCAGACATGTGTGCTGAGGGGGGATGAATACTTACTTAAATGCTTGAATCTACACTGAGCTAGCTGCACAATAGCATTACCACCCTTTCCAAGGCATACCAGCTGCCTACATCTGACTCTGTTGCGAGGATGCAGACTGGTCAGTGTACCACTCAGCGCTGCTTGCCCATGGTTCAATCCAAGCATAATAATTTGTTCGAAAAATTTAGCTGAATGTTTCTTTCTCCCCAGTGAATGGACAAGGGTTCTTATTTCCAGCTTGCCAGAGTGACTTCCAGCAGAGAGGCTCAGCCTGAGCACCAAAAACCATATCTCCATGTACTGAAGTGGGGATAGCAAATCATTCTGTCAAGGAGGCAACCCTGAGCAAGACAAATTCACCTGTTAAATGCTGCCCCAGGCAGAAGTCCAGGAGGGGCCAGGTCAAGAGCAGCTCTGTAGCTGGTCCACAGCATGTGCTTAGACAGCCTCACCCCTACAGAGCTGCAGTTCTGGGGCATCACCTATTCTGCTCTCAGTGCTCATCATTTAGACACTGGAGGTTTGTGCCACATGAGAGATAGGAATTGGCATAAAACACTGGAAGACAAGCCAGTTAGTTGTAGGGTCCTTGATCTAAGAGAACAAAGGCACAAGATACTAAACTCACTTTGTGTTTGTCCTGACTGTCCTCAGGTCTGGCCACCAGCGAGACACAGGGAGGGAGTTGGGGGAACTTGAAGGGTCCCCCATCTTCTGCTGGCCATGGACTCCGGGTGCTGTCAGAAAGGCTTTCAGAATCAGGCCCCTGTTGTCAGCTTGTCCATGTGAGCTTTTAGGAACCTTAGCGGGAGCTCAAAAGAAAAGCAAGTGTACAGTCTCGGTAGCCCAGGACACTTCCTTGGAGAGCTTATGAGCCAGCCTATTGACTGAGCACCTGAACATCAGCTCTGCTGCAGGAGTGTGAGAGAACTGATATCACTGAATACATCACATGCCAGCCTGGCAATCAGCCTGTCAGCCTAGCGGCTCCTCTACTGCACTCTCTGAAAAGAATCATTTTCAGAGTGCTCTTAACCCAGAACATAACACCGCAAACAAATTGCAATAAAATTAGCACAATCCTGCTGGTGAAGAGCCTGTCCACAAAGGGTACTTTTGTTCAAACTAAAGAGCAAAATTATATTTTTTTAAATTAATTTTTCTTATTTGTCTTCCTGTGTGTCTATAACCTCAACACATGTCCCCAGAAAGTGAGTCTCTAGGGTAAATCTGCCTTCTTGAGTTAGTTACTTTTCCTGTTGCTGTGATAAAATACCCTGGCAAAAGCAACTTAGGGAGAATAGGTTTATTCTGGTTCACAGATGGAGAGGATCATGCCATCATGGTGAGGAAGGCATGGCAGGAAGAGTGTGAGGCAGCTGGTTCCATGGCATTGGCAGTTAGGAAGCAGAGAGAGAAAAATGAAAACTGGTGCTCAGCTCCCATTGACTTTTTTATTCAGTCGAAAACCCTAGCCCACAGGATATGCCACCTACATTCTCGATGAATGTTCTGAACTCAATGAACCTGATCAAGAAATCACTGGGTATTCTGCTTGTCTGTTTATTGTTATTTGCCTACTTGACACAAGCTAGAGTTATCTTGCTATGCCCAGATCACGGGGACCCCCAAAAGACCACCACAGAGACGGAATACCGTATATAAAAGCAAAGAGCCTTTATTTTCAAGCTCAGAGCTTGGACTCTCTGTCTGACGCAGCAGTGATAGCAGAGAAACCCTGAGCCCAGGCAGGGTGGGGTTTTTATCTTAGCAGAGGTTGGGGTGAGGGGATTTCCGGGTCTAGGGAATGTTTGGGATGTCAGGCATTTCCCCTTAGATGCAGGCTTCCCTGGGTGGGGTCAGCTTATGGCTTTTCCTGGGTCCAGGTGTTGCTTGCCAGAAGCTATGTCTGGCAGCCATGTAGTCAAGCTGTTTTGGGTCCCCCACAATCTGAGGAAGAACCTCAATCAAGAAAATGCCTCCTAGCAGGGTGTGGGGGCACACACCATTAATCCCAGCACTCAAGAGGCAGAAATGGGTGGATCTCTGTGAGTTCAAGACCAGCCTGGTCTACATAGTGAATTCCAGGAGAGCCAGCTATATAATAGAGAGACCATGTTGAAAGAAAAAAAGGATAGAAGGAAGGAAGGAAGGGAGGGAGGGAGGGAGGGAGGGAGGGAGGAAGGGGGGAGGGAGGGAGGGAGGGAGGGAGGGAGGAAGGGGGGAGGGAGGGAGGGAGGAAGGGGGGAGGGAGGGAGGGAGGGAGGAAGGAAGGAAGGAAGGAAGGAAGGAAGGAAGGAAGGAAGGAAAATGCACCCATCAGGTTGGCCTGTAGGCAAGTCTGCAGGGCATTTTCTTGATTAATGCTTGATGTAGGAGGGCCCAGATAACTGTGAGTGGGGCCATCCCTTGGTAGGTGGTCCTGGTGCTATAAGAATACAGGCTGAGGAAGCCATGGAAAAAGCCAGTAAGCAGCATTCCTTCACAATTTCTGCTAAAGTTCCTGCCTCCAGGTTCCTGCCATGCTTAAATCTGTGTCCTGACTTCCCTCAGTGGTGAACTTTTACTTGGTCGTGTAAGATGAAATAAACTCTATGCTTTCCAAGTTGCTTTTGATCACATTGTGTTATCACAGAAAGAGAAAACCCAACAAAGATACCAGGGCTGGAAAGATGGCTCAGTAGTTAAGAGCACTTATTGCTCTTGCAGAGGATCAAGATTTGGCTCCAAGCACCAAGCACCCAGCACCCACATGGTGGCTCCTAACCATCTGTGACTCCAGTTCTAGGGGATCTGATGACCTCTTCTAAATTCTACAAGTACCAGACATGCATATAGTACCACATACATACATTCAGGAAAAACACTTATAAAATAAATAAACATAAAAACTATTTTTTCAAGACAGGGTTTCTCTGTGTAGCTTTGAAGCCTGTCCTGGAACTCACTCTGTAACCCTCTGTCCCCTAAGTGCTGGGATTAAAGCCATGCGCCACCACCACCTGGCTATAAAAACTTTTTTAAGAAAAAGAAAAGAAAAAAGTCTATCATAGATAAGCCCAGAGGCTCCTTTCTTGGGTGATTTTAGTTCCTGTCAAGTTGACAATATAAACTATGTGGCTTATGTAGGCTAAGGTAAGCCCATGCTCTTTGTTCTCCTAAGGAGTAAATAGGACTTACCCATCCAAGAAAGGACCTCAGAAGACACACTGAGGGGTCAAGACATAAGGCTGTGTGATTGAGCAAGTTCCTCAGCCTCCACCTGGCTACACTTATTTTTCATGAGCTCCTATTGATAGACCCCAGACTCAGGGTACTACCTTCTCGAGTGGGTGCCCCAAGAATCCAGGCTCCAGTCCAGTTGATGCAAGCAGCAAGAGGGTTTATTCAGGCATTTGTACAAACGGGCTGTCTCCTCTCCACAGAGTAAGAGAAGCCCCAAACTGCAGTCATGTGCAATTTTTATAGGCCAAACCCACAAGCTTTACATAAGATTGCAGGGCTCTACAGGATTGGTTACTTTAAAGGTTACCTTAGGTTCAGTTGAGGTTTTTCTGAGAACTTCTGAGGGGTTTACACATCAGGGTGTGGGCAAAGGTTACAGTTGTTTTTCCCGGAACACAGTTGCTGTGGATATCACTCTGTATAAATAAAGTGCTGATTGGCCAGTAGCCAGGCAGGAAGGATAGGGTGGGTGGGACAAGGAAGAGGAGAAGGCTGGGAACAGGAAGGCTGAGAGGAGACACTGCCAGCCGCTGCCAGGAGAAGCAACATGTAAAGACAACGGTAAGCCACAAGCCACGTGGCAAAGTATAGACTAACAGAAATGGGTTAATTTAAGAGTAAGAGCTAGACAATGGTAGGCCTGAGCTAATGGCCAAGCAGTTTAAATAATATAAGTGTCTGTATGATTATTTTATATGTGAGTTGTGGGACCGCTGGGGCTTGGTGGAACCTGGAGAGAAGCTCTCCAACTACACACAGTAATTATCTTAACTACGGTTGAGCAACATATCTTAACAGAAATCTTAACTGTGGTTGAACAATGGTTTAGCAATTCTGCTTTTAGTACAGGTTTTAGTTCCTCATTCCCAAGGGGGCGGGTAGACCTGAAGGCTCAGGGTCTTTCACTGTGGAGTGAAGGATGTGGACACAGAGCATGGAAGCATTCCTGCTGGGTCTCTGTGTCAGCCTCCCTGGCTCTCTACCTGAATGCTCAAAGGCATTCTCAAGTAGCTCTGACTTGAGTCCAAGGCCACACAAGGGTGGTCCTTGCTACCAAAGACCACCGTGTTTTGAAGACTGAGATTAGAAGATCCCAGATCCCATTTTCCTGATGAATATAACTTGTCTGTTTTGACTGATGGCTCAGTATCTTACCTGTTGTTCTTATGTGAACTGTCAGTGCAGTGACTTCTGCAGATTCCAAGCCATGTCAAGGTCTCCCAGAAGCATTTTACACAGTATGGAGGGAGGATGTCTGCAAGATAAGACATAGGACCAGCAATAATTCAGCAGCAAGAATGTGGCTTTCCATTATAGTAAGAAAGAGTTCAGACACTCTTTTTTTAATAGAATGTAGTTATAATTGATGATCTATTTTGAGAAATTTAATTTCCAGTGACCTGTTTTCCAAATTAACAGAGTAATAAAGGCCAGTGTGCAGGAGGCAGGGCCAGCTACTGAGGAGCCCAGGTTGAAGATGTAGTCCTGCCTCAGGTGTCCAGAAGAGCTGCTAAATTTTAAATCCAAGTGTCACCAAGGGCTGGGCTGAGGCAGCTGGAAGATCTGTGAAGTCACTATATAAAAGCATAACTCTGTAAATCTCTAGAAACTCTCAGAACTGGAATGGATAACCTCTTGTGAGAAGGGGTTTTGGGTTATTGCTGGAGTTCTACCAGTCGCACAGCGAGAGGGAATGCATCTATACACCTGCCTCCCCAGACTATTATGCTGGGCAACCAACAGGGGAAGAAGAATAAGGTTAGAGAAAGCTAACTACCCCAGAGCAGGAGACTCCACAGGCAGGCCTATGAGGTGATGGAAGATCCAGTGAGTTGGGGAAGTGATTAGTCCTGATCTTCCTGGTGTCCTCCAGTTGGGTGTCTAATCCCATTCCTGCTATTTTCTACTTGCTTGATGCTAGCTCACACCTAGGAGCCTGTTATTCACAAAGACTTGCTCTGTACTTTGAACAGAGGCAGAGGTGGTCTCAAATACAAGGACAGAAGCAGTCTGCAAACACATACACAGACACAGAGCACCTTTGAGACAGCAGAGGAGCAAAAACATCCACACTTCCATCTCTATCCCCATGAGCCTGAAAGCAGCCTTAGTACCTTGGGAATGGAAGCCCAGCTCCAGTGCAACTGAGGCCCCAGATAGATTGTCTTCTGCTTATAATTTTTCCCTATTCACTGGATCACAGATACCCAGGCCAAGACCCCACTTCCCCTCCCTCAGGTGGAGTGTGGGATAGCTGACTAGTGGACCTTAGGAAGAGAGGAAGACTGAAGCAGAAGGACCTCAGTTCTCCCCCAGGTCTTTTGAGCTTCCTCCTCCTCCTCATGCAGAGGACACACGGTGTCCCAGGCCTGATGCCCACCACTAAATTTCTGTACTTGGTAGCAGGTCAAGGACCTCTGAAAGGCATTTCCATCAACATGCAGCTGAGCTACTTAGATGGAAGAAGATCCAGGACACACAGAGCAAGTCTAACTGAGGGCTTCCAATGAAGGGCAGGGTAAGTAGGTTTGTGACAAGGACCCCAAGGCCACATGGATGGAGCAATTGATGGACCAGCCTGACTCCATCTTAAAAGCCATCTTATTACAAGGTCAAAATAAGTTCATTCCTATTATCTGTAAAACTTGTGTTTGACCATGTCTTGGACCAATTTTCTAGAATTTGACATGTTCCACACTCTATACCTTAACCTCTACCCTGATAAGATAAAATGTTCTGCCAAATAATTTTGAAATGTTCAGCCAAGCTCCTATGTAACCAAAATTCCTCTGGAGATCCCCCAACCCTTGAAAACTCCTTAGTCTTGCAGTGTTTTGGGGCTATATAAACCCCACCTTCTCCTGAGTTTGATGCTATTTTTTTCAAACCCTGCTTTAGGGAGACAGCCCTGTCTGACAGAAAATAAAGTTTCCTTAATTTCCAAAGAATTTGGATAATAGTCTTTACTCTCATTGGGTGGGGTTAACAGTTAGAGACCCCAGAAAGATCATGATCTCAACCCAAATTCTAAAGCCAGACCTTCACTCCAGGACTCTGGGATGGGAATGCTGCCTCAGAAGGTGTGTACCTTGAAGATACCTTCAAGGCTATGAGCCACGCCTTTGGTTTGGTGGATTGTTGGAGCAAACTGCCACACTAAAAAGAAACTAGCAAGCATCTGTCTGAGGAGGCCTCCATCAGTAAGTCATAGAGGGTGCCTCCTTCAATGGCATCTGGTGCTGTTTCTCATAGGATTCTGTCTAGGGGGAT
Source organism: Onychomys torridus (assembly GCF_903995425.1). NCBI lineage: Eukaryota > Metazoa > Chordata > Mammalia > Rodentia > Cricetidae > Onychomys > Onychomys torridus. The sequence goes on from NC_050446.1 coordinate 136,571,318, forward strand.
GAGAACTACCTGATAAGGTACATGAACTCTTGTCCAGGGCACTAGCAGGACATTGTACTGCCCACCTGTTTTTGTTTGTTTGTTTGTTTGTTTGTGACACCTGGTCCTTGGTCCCCTGTGTTTTGTTTGTCTCCTGCCCAGGGCACTAATAAGAAGTTACTCTGAGCCAGGTGGTGGTGTCGCACATTTTTAATCCTAGCACTTGGGAGGCAGAGGCAGGTGGATCTCTGTGTTTGAGGCCAGCCTGGACTATAGAGTGAGTTCCAGGAAAGGCTCAAAGCTACACAGAGAAACCCTGTCTCAAAAAAAAAAAAAAAAAAAAAAAAAAAAACAAAAAAACAAAAAAAAAAAAAAAAACAAAAACAAAAAACAAACTAACAAAAAACCCCAAATAGTCACTCTGCCTTCCTGGTTCCTTGGATACTGGGACTCAAGATGGAAATTGGTCAAACCCAGTTAAATGTATGAATGAAGTTGGCCAGCACATTTTGTTTTTGATTGGTCCCTTTTGACTATGTGAATGTTCTGTGTACTATGTTTACTGGTTTTATTTTCGCTGATTCCATCCCTTGATTGCTTTGTGTTCTGTGTTTATTGTTTTGTTTCTTGCTGTGTCTTTAAAGCTGCCAAAGGGGCCTGCCCCACCTCAGCTGCCAGAAAACTTTGTGTGCCTTTGTTTCCCCTCCTGAGTCTGCTGCTGGGTGCTGGCTGGGACAAAACACTACCCAGGCAGGAGGGTGAACAGCAGAAAGCACAGAGGGAAAAAATGTTGCCTACAAGGGAAGGGAGAAGTAAGTGTGGCAGGAGAAGATCAGCTAACATAGTGGCCACTTTGGTCACTTGCCATGACTGACTTAATAACCAGAGCTTATAATTTCTATCTTTGAGCCCTCTCTGTTCTCAGGTTGCTCTGCCTGGTCAATGGGTTCAATTTTTAGGTATTGATAATATTGAAAATATTGCTTTATGCTGTCCTGTTTCATTGCAAACCCGGTGCTGGTGTTGGGCTATGGCTCCCCTTTCTCTAGACCCAAGCATGCCTATTTGAAAGTTTCCTGTACGTCCTATGACTGGTGATCCACCTGATTTTGTGACAGAAAGAAAGAGCAAAACAGAACAAAAATAGATAGTTTGTTTCATTTGACTTTGTAAGGCTTTTGCTGAAGAAATATAAAATTTATCTCAAGATTTGTAATATTATATGAACTTTATGTACCTCAAGATTTGTAAACTTATTGGGCATAGTTAAAAATTTATAAAGTCGGGACTGGAGAGATGGCTCAGTGGTTAAGAGCACTGTCTGCTCTTCCAGAGGTCCTGAGTTCAACTCCCAGCAACCATATGGTGGCTCACAACCATCTCTAGTGGCATCTGATGCCCTCTTCTGGCATAAAGTTGTACATGCAGATAAAGCACTCATATACATAAATAAATAATAAAAATCTTTTAAAAGATTTATAAAGTCTATAACAAAATGTTAACTTAAAACTTATAACAAAAAGGTTGATAATTAAAAATCTATACATGGGTAATTTAAATTTACTACAGCATATTGTATATATAACTTGGATTCAACTCTTATTTGAAAAAAATTGGGAAACAACACTAAAATACTATAATAATTAAAAATATAAATAAAAGCCTTTAATGATTTTTATTCCTCAATCAATGTAACATAAGTAAGTTTTTGTTTACTACAGTCAATAACTATTTGCTCTTTTTTTTCTTTTTTTTTTTCTTTTTTTTTTTTTTTTTTGGTTTTTCAAGACAGGGTTTCTCTGTGTAGTTTTGCACCTTTCCTGGAACTCACTTGGTAGCCCAGGCCAGCCTCGAACTCACAGAGATCCGCCTGGCTCTGCCTCTCGAGTGCTGGGATTAAAGGCGTGCGCCACCACTGCCCAGCAACTATTTGCTTTTAAAAAGAAACTGTAGTCAGACTTTCTTGTCAGCTGCCAGCCCCCAAATAATGACATAGAGACTTATTAATTCTGAAAGCTTGCCTTGGCTTAGGCTTGTCCTAAACTAGTTCTTCTAACTTAAACTAATCTGTTCTATTAATCTACATTCTGCCACATGGCTTTTTACCTTTCTAGCATTTTGTATGTCCAACTTGCTCTGTGTCTCACCCATGTCCCCACCTCTTCCCAGAGTCCTTTCTCTCCTCAGAAGTCCTGCCTATTCTCTCCTGCCTAGCTATTGGTCATTTGGCTCTTTCGTAAACCAATCAGAAGGTGCCTTAGGCAGAGACACATATTTATAATGTACAAAAAGAATATCCCACAAAGAGAAACCAAATAACAGGTTTTCTGGGTGTCAATTTTATCTCAAATGTCAAGGATTGGACCAAAATGTTTATCCTTCAATGTCCTCAAATTCATTGAGTCTGCATTTATCAAACCAGAGACACTGTCATTTGATATATGTAAAAATCCTATTAATTTTTCCAATTCTAGTTTACACTTAGAGGACTAAGCCTTAAAAAAAATACATTTTAAAAAGCCAAAGGCAAAACCCAGTAAGAGAGGAAATAAAAGAAACTTTCTCATGGAGGAAAAAAAATCAGCCCAGGCCAGACTTTGATGCCAACCTGATAGTCACTAGCAGACACAGACGTCCCTATTAGGTCTTCTGATTAAAATATAACTTAGAAGAACCAACAGAGGTTTAATATTATGAGGCAGGATCTGGTGAAGATTTTGGACAAGACAAAAAAATAGCAAAAAAAAAAAAAAAAAAACCAACTATAAGTACAAAAACTGAAGATATTATCTTTTTGGCAAAGCACACAGGCCCAACTGAAGTCTGTCACTGCACCAGCAAGCATCTTCCTTCGCCCTGTGGGCTACTTCCTGTTTGTTATTTTTGTGCAAAAAAGGAGGACTTTTGCTGCCAGACATACCAGGATGTTTCATGAAATGGTTCCCAAGTAGCCTTAGATATCTACAAATATGCATGCTATTTTTCATCACTTGAATAGCCAATGAATGCCTTAAAAGTTCCTCTAGAAGCAGGCTCCTAAAAGAAGGGTCTAGATGAACATGGCTAAAAAGTGCTCCAAAACAAAACATTAGGAAGATGGACTTAAAAAAAAAAGAAAAGAAAAGAAAGAAACAGAGGGAAATGAAGATTTCAGAAATGCTGGTGTCACAGAGAACTCCAGAGCAAAGGCCCTGAGTTTGGTAATGTGCACAAGCCTGTGGCTGGCTCTGAGGGACTATATGATAGGCTGAAAGCCTAGATGCTTTGATGTTCAGGTGCTGGGTGTTGGTAGCAAACTATGCAAAAGCCAAGGACTGGCGCTTACTGCTGGATGAAGGTAGAACACCAGTGGCTACTGTGTTTCCTGTTAAGTTCTCCTGGGCCTACAAGCACACCCAGTCTGAAACCTCCACTACAAGTTCAACACTTCTAAAGGCTAATGTTAAAATGTAAATGATAAGCAATTTAGAACTAACTTTGATCTTAATCTTATAAAAGCTATAACTCATTATAAATAATGATTAAAACATGCAAGTTAATAATCAGTCACCTTATAAGTGACCAGATTCTTTAATATGTTCAGAATTATACTTATAGTCACGCTAAATACAAATGTAATTTCTTTATTCTGCAGTGGTTCTTAACCTGTGGATCGTGGCCCCTTTGGGGGTTGAATGTCCCTTTCATGGGGGTAGCCTAAGACCATCAGAAAAAGATATTTACATTATAATTCATAACAGTAGCAAAATTACAGTTATGAAATAGCAATAAAAATAATTTTACATTTGGGGGTTACCACAAAATAAGGAACTATACTAAAGGGTCACAGCATTAGGAAGGTTGAGAACCACTGCTTTACAGGAATAAACTTATGTAGCCTTCTATATATTTTTTTTTGCAAGGTTAAGCCTAAAGCAAATAACTAAGAGCAAGTAAACTTTATTTCAAATCAGGTATACTTAATAGATGGCCCTCAAAACTTTCCAGAGATCTGCTGAATACAGCATTTAAAATGTTTAATGAAAAAACCTTCCTATTGCAGATGAAAATTCCAGTTCCTAGAGGTGACTTGAAAGTCTCCAAAGAAGATGATAGAGGACAGATTGGATTGTGGTGATGCTAATCACTGGGAGAAGCTGCCCCATGCCTTGTCTGCTGCCAGGGCCCTGCACATACTATAGACACTGTTGGGTTGACTGCACTGCCCTGTCCCATCACAGCAGGTCAGTTTTTCCAAGTTCCTCCTCCACAGAAAAAGTTCTTGGGCCTTCTGGGTCTGGCAGCCAAAGGCCAATGCTGTCCTATGCAGCAACTGAAGATGTAATGTTGTTCTATATGGAAGCCAAAGACCAACTACTTCTACCCACATTGAAGCCACTGAGACCACTATAGGAGCCTAAATTGTATAGGAAGCTGGCAAGTCTCTGTCATTCTTGTTGTTGTTTGTTTGAGGTTTTTTGTTGTTATTGCTGTTTTTTGTTTTTTGAGACAGGGTTTCTCTGTATATCCCTGGCTGTGCTGGAACTCGCTCTGTAGACTAGGCTGGCCTTGAACTCAGAGATTCGTCTGCTTCTGCTTCCTGAGTGCTGGGATTAAAGGTATGCACCACCACTGCCCAGCAGTCTGTGCCATTTTAACTGATATAGAAACCATTTAGTTTATACTTCTTGCTATAATTTATCCTTCTCAGACTTCTGATGGTGTTGATAGCTAACTGTAGCTTTACCAGTTTAACAAAAGCTACCTGGTTAATGCATTTCATATAAGAGAATCAGACCTTGCCTTCCTAGAGCTATTAGGTCTCCTGATGAGAAAGACATTAGGTCTCACAGATGGGTTTGCCTTGCTGACAGGTTTCAGATGTAACTTTTTACTATTCCTTTATTTAAAGAACTTGCTTTGCAATGACTAATCTCAGTAATCAGCCACTTAGGTCTAATGGTAAATAATTGGATAAAAAATTTAAGGTTTACTGGGGCTGGAGAGATGGCTCAGTGGTTAAGAGCACTGGCTGCTCTTCCAGAGGACCCAGGTTCAATTCCCAGCACCCACATGGCAGCTAACAACTGTCTGTAACTCCAGTTCCCTGGGATCTGACATCTTCACACCAATGCACATTAAATAAATTATTTTTTAAAAAACAGAGAAAAAATTTTAATGTTTACATAAATAATAAAAGTCTAAAAATAAGTTAAGGTATATAAATTATAAAAGTCTAAAAATAAGTTAAGGTATATAATTGCAAGTTATAAACATCTGAAGATACAAAACTTATAAGGGTCTGAAAGTGATTTAAGATACATAAATGCAGATAATAAAATATAAAAATAATTTAAAATAAAATGTATCGGATTTCTTCCCCTTCTATGCTATTATTATACTAAGATTTCAGAGGTTCAGAGTTTTAACACTGATTAATAGAATTCTGATAAGCTGGGAAAGCGCTGACTACTATTACCAGTCACAAGCTCAAGATTGTAAATTTCCTTTGGTTGTCTTCTAAGTATAGACTTAAAAATGCTTCTCTTCATGCTAAAAACATCTCTGTCCAATCTATGTGCCTAGCCCTCTGGACAGGGAAAAGAATAGTCATGCTTTTTAACCCAGAGCCACAGCTTGTGCTACACAACTTGAAGACATGAGTCTACCCCAGCTGTTTCACAGACACCTGTTAGCTGCTTTTTCTACAATATGGATTTCAACAATAGTTGCAATGCTAATGTATCTGAAACTTTAATTTTTTTTCTTTGTAAACTTAAAGATTCATATAAGCTTCAGGGAGTGCAATTTGAATCCCCCCACCACAGGTCAAATGGACTCAAGATAAGTACTCATGTCAATAAACAACCTAAGCTTCCCTGCCTATTGCCATTCCTGAAGAGGAAGCTCCAAATATAAGATTTTCCTCTAAGTTCCTTAACTTTAACTTCTGTCCCTAGTCTACCTCTGTCTCTGTAGATTTCCATTCAGCTGACAGATACCATCCAGGAATCAGCTGTGGACTATAGACTACAAATTGTTCCAAAAACCAAAAATGCCAGACCCAAGTAAGCCTACAAAACCAGAAAGCCCTGACTTGCTAAAAGCTGATATGAACTGGTCCAACCAATATAATTGCTTCCTTTCTCTTCAACTGCGTCAATGAACCAGATGCTTCTGATGAATGCCCCATTGCCTGAATCCCCTTCCAGCCTTTAACTAATACTCCAGCCTTTCTGGTCTCTGACAACAGCATCCTCATTTTGGCTGGGAAGCAGTTACAGAAGAAAATATGTTGCCCCTTATCCTCAGCAAAGGCTGGCATGTTAGATCCAAAGGAAACTTCCTGGCAAAAGGCAAAATGGCTACTTTTAGTGCCTATTGGTATACCAGGCTCCTCATTGTAAAAAAAAAAAAAAAAAAAAAAGGTACCTGGTAAAACCAAATAGACCAAAATCTATCAACAAGCAAACTCACTGAAATAGTTCTACAGCATGTCAGGGTACTCAGCCTGTTCAATGTAGAACAGAAAGGATGATTTAAATCAAAATATGCTCCATCTATGCTAACCAATCAGACAAAATTACAGAGACCCTAGCCAGGATGCAAATTTTGTCTCTCACCAGATAAAAATTACAAACTACTTGCCTCCCTCTGGCATTATCAGCCCATACAATAGATAAAATTAACTATTCCCTATCAAGGATTTGAAAGGGACACATAAGACAAGTGGGAGGGATGATGGACCAGCTTGACTCCATATTAAGATTATAAGCCATCTTATTACAAGGTCAAAATAAGTGCATTCCTATTTTCTGTAAAACTTTGGTTTGAGCATGTCTTGACCTATTTTCTGAAATCTGACATGTTCCATACCCTATACCTTAACCTCCACCTGATAAGATAAAATGTACTGCCAAATAATTTTGAGGTGTTCAGACAAGTTCCTATATAACCAAAATTCCTCTGGAAATCCCCCAAATGTTTTAAACCCCCTAGTCTTGAAGTTTTTTGAGCTATATAAACACCATCTTTTTGAACTATATAAACACCTAAACACAGGAGATAGCCCTGTCTGACAGAAAAGAAAGCTTGCAAATTTGACCAAAGAATTTTGGTAATGGTCTTTACTCCTGTTCAGTGGGATTAACAGAATGACTATGAGAGCCCACTGCTTGGCCTTCAGAAGGTCTACCATGGGAGATTACAAGAGTCCTACAAAAATGCTGCCCACTTGAGTCTTCTGACCCCTCCATCTATCTTTGTTCACTCCTCCAATTTATGGCCACATCTTCTTGTCTAGCTGCACCTGTAGGCATGGGGGTGGGTGGATGATGACTATTCTTTGTTGTCAACTTGACTATATCTGGAATTAACTAAAAAGTCACTGGGCACACCTGTAAGAGATTTTTAGTTAATTGACCACCTGAGGAAGAGAGATCCACCTTAAGTACAGATCACTTGAGGTAGAAAGACCCACCCCTAAATCTGGACCACACTTTCCCATGGGAGGCTATATAAAGGACAAGGAAGAAAGACATTCTTGCTTTTTGCTTGTTTGCCCTTGTACTTGCTTCATTGACATTAGAGCCTACTTTGGCTACAATGTATAATGAGGACCATCTGAGACATCCAGCCTCATGGACTAAACGATGGCTGGATTTTTGGACTTTCTGTTGGGAGATAGCCATTGTTGGACTAGCTTGACTACAGCCTGTAAGCCACTCTAAAGAATTATATATATATATATGAATGAATATTCATTCAATCAGTTCTGTTCCTCTAGGTAATATTGACTAATACAAGAGAGGATCCAGGGTGAAGTTAGGGCTGGGAAGGACTTTGTGGGTCCTGGCTTGAGACCAGGACAGCAGTCCAGGTTATCCCCACCCAGATCTGAAGCCGAACCAGTCCCCATAGCTCCTTTCCCTTAGTTTTCCCCAGGTAGCCTTGCTCCACTATCCCAACCTTCAAGTGGGCACTTTCCTCTCTTACAAAGGCTCTTGAAAAGAAAGGGGAAGGGAGGCTCTGGGCCCTGCTCATGGAAAGGCCAGAGCTCTTAGGCTGCCAGCTAACTTTGTCTGCCTTGACCAATCCATAGTCAACTGTATTAACAAACTAAAGGAAAACTACTAAGTATCTCAATAAATGTAGAAAACACATTTCACCAAAACTCATTTGTGATCAAATTGGAAAATAGAACTTCTTTCCTAGTTCCCATCCTTGCCAGAACATAGTGCTGTATACTCAACTGGCTGATACACCACACACTTTTTAATCTTATGATGCTAGAGATTCCAAGTCTGAAACAGGACTCACTTAACTGAAACCTCAGTCTAGGCAGGGTTGTGCTCCCTCTGGAGGTCCTGGGGAGAATTGCTGCCTATCTTCCCCCACTCCAGGAGGCGCTATATTCCTTAATTGGCCCTAGAACCTCACTCCACCATAGAAGTGGGCAGTGTCAGCACCTCATAAAGCCTCATGTGAACCATCCTGAGCAGGCAAATTAGGCGGTAGATTGGTGATTGTCAGTGCTGGACAAAGGGTTTCTTTGGAATGATAAGAACATTCTAGAACTATAGAATGGTGATGGTTACCCAGTACTGTGAATACCCTAAAGTTTGACAGGCTGTACATATGAATTTTGACAAGTTAAATATCCATCCATCACTGAGCATAGATATCTGGCTCTCGGGTATTCAGAGGAGAAATGAGAAAACACACACACACACACACACACACACTTACAAAAAATGCTCACAGCAGCTAAATACCCAACTGCCATAACCCAGACACATGTCTATTTTTTTTTTTCTTTTGGGTTTTTGAGACAGGGTTTCCTTGTGTAGCTTTGCACCTGTCCTGGATCTCGCTTTGTAGACCAGGCTGGCCTTGAACTCACAGAGATCTGCCTGGCTCTGCCTCCCGAGTGCTGGGATTACAGGCGTACACCACCACCGCCCAGCCTACATCTATTTACAGAAGACTAGAGACAAGCCATGGCGTACCAGTGACAGAGCACAGCTCAGTAACCAGTAGAAACAGGACGTCATACTATAACATAGTTACACAGAACCATGGAAAAAAGCCAGGCTGGACGATCATGCCTCAGAATTCTACCTTTAAAGGACATGAGTGGAACTACATGACAGTTCAGGACCAGAGTGCCTGCATCTGTGCAATGGCCATGGATGATGTAGCATTCTCCCAGGTCTTGATTGTTGAGGTGATGGCCTCCAGGATGGACATCATCTGAATCGTGTGGTTCACATTACTTGAATAAGGTGTATTTTATGTAATTGCATCTTAATAAAGTCATAAGAAAAAGAAAGTTCTCTGAAGTAAAGTCCTTAATGTCACCAATCTCTATCATCAATGTCCTCTTTGTCAATCTTTGTGGGAGTACACTATAGCACTGGACTACTCCAGGGAAGACCCAAGACTCAGCAAGCAGTGATTGCCACTTCTATTTACCTGCCCCTGATTCCCACCATGACAACACTGTGTTAGTTTCTCCCCCTGTAACAATATACTTCACAAAACAACCTGAGGGAGGAAAGATCTGTTTTAGCTCCTAATTTCAGAGGTTTTAGTCCATGTCACTTGGTTCCATTGCTTCTCAGCCCATGGTGTGGAAGAAAATCATGGCAGCAGTAACATGTGGCAGAAGCTACTCATCTCATGGCACACAGGAAGTAGACTCCTCCCCAATGGTCTATTTCCTCCAGCCAGGCCCCACCTCCTACAGTCTTCAGCTCCTCCCAATACACCACCACTAAGTGGGGGCTAAGTCCCTAACGTGTGTGATACTATTTTATCAAGCTATAGCACACAATGTTATACCATACATTTGTACACATATGTACAGAGACTTTACCACACTCATGCATACAATAAATCCTCTGAAAATTCCCCATTCCTAGACTGTAAGACCAGAACTCCCATGGCTCCCGGGCTGAGCATGGGATCTATGTGTGGGCAATGGATCAAAGGGCTACCCCTGACACCATTGCCATCGTTTCCTGTAGTCTTTGGGTCCATCCTGCCAGTGCAGCCTATTTATACTCCCAAAGGAAGACCTGGGTAGACATTATTTGTCTACCTCTTTTCCCACAAGGTCCTCTGTTTGGCTCTCACATCAAGCACCCCACGGTTCAAATTACAGCCTCAAGAGGGACTCAGCTCCCCAAATCTCTGGGCAGCAAACTTAGCCCAGGCTCTTTGTGGGGTGCCTCCCTATCCCAAGTGGGCTCAGAGGGACTTAGCTACCTCTGGAGACTCACTATCCCATAGCCTGCCCAGGAGCAGACTCCTAAGTATGAACTTTCCTGTTCACTTCATTGGGGTGGGAGTGAGGGGTCTATGTAATTTAGTGGAATGTCCTATCATCCTTCCTGAAGGGATCGGTATCTGCTCCAGACACTGCAAGACCAGGTTCTCAGCACAGAGAAGATTTATTTGTCCCAAAAGGGACAAAGGGCAGGGAATAAGAGACAAAGACAGGAGATAGAGGATGAGGAGAAGGGGATAAGAGAGAGGAAAAAGGGGTATTTGTCCCCCACTGGGGACACAACAAAAGACCGCCTCTGGATAGAGAGGAGACAGATGTGGCCCACAGGAAAATGGTGGTTTATAAAGGTAAAAAGAGAAATCCTATGTTAGGATGAGGTATTTAATTTTGATTGGGCATGTGAATTAAGTGAGTCAAAGGGAACTTTTGATTGCTGGACCTTGGTCATCAGCCTTAGGAGGAGGAAGTGGCCAAATAAGGAATAGACCTTGGTGGCTAGCTTTATGAATGTGATCTAATAGATTTTAGCAAGGTAGAGGGGATGGGGGAGAAGGTCAAGACCTGCCAGAGCCATGTTTGCCATGCTCAGCCTGGCTGGAGTCCCTTCTGACATGAGGTCCCATGCTTAGGTACCTGGATATAGAGTCTACAGGAGTCCTAGGAAGTATATTCATGAGTATCTAGACTCCTCAGAGGACAGGGAATCCGTCTTTTACATCAGTGCCAGGCCAAACACTCTAACAGCAGCTGTCTTCATGGCTTCCATCACTGCCTTTGTTTCCTTGGGGATACAAGTTCTCATACACCCTAAATCTTGCCCAATGTGGACTCCAGGCAAGGATTACCCAGATCTTCCCTGGTTAAGACACACCAAAAGCCACAAAGGTGAACTCTAGTCCCTGAGATTATGAGGTTAGGGGACTATCATTCTTAGCTGACTACCCCTGTTTCTTTCTCTAGGACTAGCTGGACAGACCTCACCTACTGCCCCAAATGGAGCACAGACCCTGACCATCAGTGGGAAGGGAGATTCTGGCATGAACTGACTCAAGGCTTCTGCTGCACCCAAAGGATCTCCACATTAATCAAACCTTGACTTGCTTTTCAATTAGCATGGAGGAAGCAGGGTTTATCGATCCCCTCTGTACCTCCATTTATATTTAATGCATCTATCGCCCACATTCTATATCAAGAACAACTGCCTATCAGGCATCATGGGCCCCAGGGAGCAGGGTTTTATTTTCCTTTCTTTGCAATCGATTGAAGATTAAGTTGCTGTGTAGCTTTTTATTGGAGACGCACATTTGCTGTGTTTAACAGGGAAGCCAGAGCAGGGCTCAGCAGGGAGCCTGAGTAGTGTTGCTTCCATCGGTCAAAAATAAAGTGTCCATATCAGTAGTTGTCACTCAACACATCTGAGTGTAATCTATGCACACTTATACAGACCCATGCACTCACACACATCCATGATAAGCATACTTTCACACACAAATATGTATGCACAAGCATGCATACACATCCATGCATGTAGACACATTCAACATGAAAATATGTACACATGCACACATGTACACACTCATATCCACACATATGCATATGTCCATACATAGGTATGTGTGCACAGGTATACATATATATACACATATGTTTACATATTCACACTTGAACAGGCACGCACCCATAGTTGCATGTGCATTCACATAGGCACACATATCTGAGGGAGGCAAAGCCTAAGTATGCACAGCCCTCATAGGTGGCATCTGCCACTGTGCATGTATATGTAGTTCTCTCTAACTTGGGGTGTGGGAGATGATTACATGTCAGCAGCTGACTTTGCCTCCATTCACTGGTTTCTTGATCATAGCATGCTGCTGATATCAAAACAGGACTCGGTGCTTTGGTATCTTGTGGTCATAGAGTGTAGCATTGTCACTTGAGCATTTAGTGTCATTTCTCACCTACCGTCCCTCATCAGGACACTAATTTTCCTCCTACATCCTTTGGGAATTAGATCAGGCATCTCCAGTGGCCAGAATGCCCTGATGCAATGCTAGAGTTGTATTTCTTTGAGCCTAACACTCAGGCCATACTGTCAAGCCTGCCCCAGCTAGGTCTAACAGGACTCTGCACCTTGGATGTGCCCCACATCCTCCCCTCAGGCATCCAATCCACAGACACTAGGTTCCAGCCCTAGATCTACCAGTGCCAACTCCATGTCAGTACACAGCAAGTAGCTGGGGCCCTGCATCTCAGTCTAGGCAACGTTCCTACCTCCCTAGTATGGTCCCTCCACAAATTTTCCATCTTTGTAAAAAGCAAAACCAATGCCAGTCAGGGGTGTTCTCTACTTCCCTCCTGAGGTCTGACCCTTTCCTTGATGTCCATAGGAAGTGCCTCCTGAAAGCAGGCCCAGGACTGAGAACAGCATATTTTCCAGGACCTGTGCAGAGGATGGGAGGAGGGACCCAAGTTAGAGTGTTCACAATGCTCCTGGGCCAATGCTTGGCCCTCACAGTCTCCCAGTGGCTACTCTAACATATGTACACCAAGAACAGTCACCCAACAACCCTCATGGCCTGAAAGGGGACATTTACCATCCCAGACAGCAGCTTCCTAAAGCAGGTCACCTAGACATCTGTACCCAGACTATTCATAGAATAACAGAAGCTTAGCATCATCCTTCATGCTGGTCAGTAACTTCAATTGAGGACACTGTTGCTTCTCCACTGAAGAGCCAAAGTATTGAAGATAAGCCCTGTGTCCCATGATAACTGTGCATTGGTAATAGATTCCTTGTGGACTCAGGTTAGAGGGTCTGGCATTGGGTGCTGTGGTGAGCATCCCAAGATGACCTGCCAGGCCAGGAGTCCATGCTTCATATCTTTTATCTGTGGCAGCAAAGCCAGGACAGTAATGGGAAGTGGAAGACCCCCTCAGCCTCATCTTGCACACACACACACACACACACACACACACACACACACCACATACACATCCATACACATGTATGCACACGCTCACCATGACATGAAGATGATTCCACCCTAAGCCTATGGATTACTAGCTTAGGTTTTTTTGCGGGGTGGGAAGGAAAGAGAAGGAAGGATTGCTAGGCAACCAGCCAGGGGTTGCTATGGCATTTTCAAGAGTGCAGCTGAGCCAATCAGGGACAACTGTGGGCTGGAAGAGGCTGGTGCAGGATGTCGCGTCAGCTCGAGGAAGAGGAGCCGCAGTGACAACAGGCCCTGAGGAGGACCAGCCACCTCATGAATATTCATCGAGCTGATTGAGGAAAAGTCAATTAACTACTTGACAGCTTGGTTTCCTGATTCTTTTCTTTTAACCATTTAGCCACCACAGGGCAGGGTAAGGCAAAGCACCATAGGATAGAGCAGGGCTCCCCCACTGTTCTGCTGTCCAGAGAAGCTCTCCAACCTACCCAGTTGCATTTGGCCAATCCTGGCATTGCAGTGGGTTCTGGCACCGCTTGTTGCTGTTTCTGTAGAAACTGTCCCTGACTTGTACCTGGAACAGACCATTGGTCCTACATTGTTCCCTTGGATGCCATGAGATCCAGTTCCCATCTGGCTTATTACAGGGAAAGGCCCCTGAAGATGGTCTATCCATCCTCCCCCTCCCTGACCATGGACAGACACCTGAGCAATGGCCTCAGACCTTGAAAGGTGAGGCAGCTCTGGAGACCATGTTTCAGAAACAGCCCAGGCCCACTCTACTTTGTCGAGACCTCTCTCCTGGCCACAGTCCCACTTCCTTCTCACTAGGTTATGTGTTGGTCAAGTTGGTGAGGAAACAGGTCCTAGAAGCAACTGGTTCCACACGAGTTACTGGCTATGAAATCTGGTTCCTGTGATGGGTTCTAAAGTCCTGAAGTACAGGCAGAATCCACAACAGGGGCAGGTAGGGGAAGGGTCGGCCTGGTCTGTGTTATTCTTTCATTTCATTCTTCCTGGTGACCTCTGATGATCTTATTTGTCCTGAACCCTGCACAAGTTCAAAAATGAATCTGCAGCTGATCAAGAGAAGAAAGTGTGACCAACCTCAGTGTCTGAAGTAATAGGAAAAAGAGCCTGAGAGACCTCAAGCCTGAGATTCTCCAGCACTTTCCCAGGAAGTGAAAGCTTTTTACACTCACAAAAGTGTTCACAGGTCTGGAAGGAGGTCCCGTCAAGAAAGGATTCTAGACTGAGCCCTGATAGTTTCCTAGGAACCTGCTTGGCCACAGATCAGGTCCTGCTAAGTAGATGTCCAAAAGAGACCAGAGCTGAGCCAGTGGCACAATGCAGCTTTGAGGCAGAGGTGTGGGTATTAGGGAGGCTGCAAGACCTGAAAGAGAGCAGACGTTCCTCTGGTAAGAGTGCAGACATGACCACTTCACTTCTCAGGCTCATGCAGAGATGAATGGGTTAAGGTCCCACCAAGACAGTAAGCCTGGGGCCTCTCTTGTCCACTACTCTTCCCTTAGTTCATGCCCTGCATGTGCTCAATGAGAGTGAGTAGTGAGGCCAGAGACTTGAGCTTAAGTAAGCTACTGAGAATGCAGGAAAGACAGCCACACCCTTGGCTGGCTCTGAAAGCCAGGGCCGCCTCTAACAATCATCAGTTTACTCACATTGTCCCCATTCTGGCCAGTGTCTCTTGCCTGTGCCTCATGAGGAAGAAGCCCCCTCACCTACACTCTGAATGATAGGGCCAACCTGAGTCATCCCCAGGACCTCCACCCTGCCCAGGCTGTGTGCACATGGATACTCAGATGCTGGATAGGACTCCTTACAAGGGCCAGAGACTTTACATTTTTCAGGATGTATAAAGAAGGTCATTTGACCCTCGCCATACTCCTCCAAGGATACTTTCAGAGCCCTTTGGGAGCAAATCTCAATATATCAGCAGACATGTTCCATGAATTAGTCAGTCCTCCTAGAGACTGCTAGGTTATCCATGACAAGGACATCTGAGAAGCTGCTGTAGCCCAGCATAGTCCAGGAAATAGGATAACTAAGTTAACAGGTGGGAACTTCAGATGGGGACATTGTGGGAAACTAAGGAAGCCTGAGATAATTTTGGATTAATAATGATTTTTCCATATTACTCATCAATGGTGACAACTGGAAGCGGTGCTAAATGACCACAACAATTTTAAACAGTCGTAATGGGGAAGCCCACTGTCTCTGACCTGCAGGAAGGAGAGAGACAGAAGTAGTCCTGACCATGTGGTATGGGAATCTGTTACAGCAACCACAGGAAGGCAGCATGGTACGGCGCTGTGAGCTAGGTGAGGAGGCTATACGCAGCTCCTGCAATGGGGGCTAGACCAGAAAGTGAGGGCAGCAGAGGTCACCATAGATTAGCGTTCACTAGGGTCCTGGGCCCTCACTTCCAGCTTCCATTCACAGATGGTACAGCCTAGGTCTGGGTGGACTCCCAGACCCAGGAAACTGCACCTCTGCCCGTGGACAGCATGGGTGTGGACCTGAAGCTAGGTGTCCAGATGCCACTGGGGATCTTCCAAAGTTAGGATCAAATGGAGAAGAGGGGACATGGAGCGAGCATGGTGGCAAGGCCTGGAGTGACACCCATGAGACCCTGGCCATCAGGAAGGGATGGCAGAAAACAGCCTGGTGTTTTCTCAAAAGGTGGGACCAGTTCTGTTTCTGGGGTAGACTCATGAGAACTGAAGCAGTTTTCACACACCTGTGCACACATGTGCTCAACAGCACTGTCCCACAAACAAAATGCTGAAGCGACCCAATGTCTGTAGACACATGAACAGGTGAGCAAAATATGGGCATCAGTTGGCAGTGGAAGGGAACATGGCACCTGCTGCAACATGGATGACACAGTACACATGTGCTACACAGCCACTCTTAAGAGATACCAAGAATTTTCCAGTTCAGAGGCAGTGAATGGCAGAGCCAGGGCCTGGACGTTGAGAGCAAATACTAATTATTTACTAGCTAGGGTGACGAAACTTTTTACACTAGTCAACCAGTGTTGCTGGTAACAGAACATTGAGATTAGAGTGAATATCACTGAATCATACCATATGCTAGGTTAATTGCATGTTATGTGGTTTTCATATCAATAAAATAAGGGGGATAAATAATGCTGCCATGTTTACCCCCACCCAAGAGCACATTTCTCACTGTGCCAGGCACAGCGGAGTCCATGGTCTTTTCCTAGTGTACAGTGTATTTAACACCAGGCCTGGGGGAGGGGCACAGCCCCTTTAAGCTATCATCTTGGCCTCTGCTCAGAGCTAGCCTGACAGAGTGGCAAGATGGATGGCCAAGGGTAGTAACAGCTCATTCACACGGGGCAGGGAGGTCACCATGGCTCTTCTTCTGGGCTGCAGGGACCACCCTTCCCTGGGTGAGTACCTGTTGACGAACGAACTGAGGGTGAGGACCCAGGCACTGAGCACACTGCAGAGAATGCACACGTGATTGGGAGACTCAGACACACAAACAGAAAGGGAAGAACAGAAGGGACCTTATGTCCCTCAACCATCCCCCCACTTTGGTAACGTCCTCAAACAGACAATACTTAGCTAGTCTCTGTAAAGGCCACAAGAGGCCTCACTGCACCCCTTGCCAGGCAGGTAGGAAGCCAATTGGCTGCTCCTGCAGCATCAGTTTCCCCATCTATGAAATGGAGGCAATGGGACCCAATTTGTAGCCAGGGCTCAGTCTTTGATTAAATTACAGCCTTGTGGGCTAGAAAGATGGCTCAGAGATTAAAAGCACTGGCTGTTCTTCCAGAGGTCCTGAGTTCAATACCCAGCAATCACATGGTGGCTCACAAACATCTACAATGAGATTTGGTGCCCTCTTCTGTCATTCAGGTATACATGCAGGCAGAATACTGTACACATAATAAATAAATAATTTTTAAAAATCACAGCCTTGCTGCTGAGATAGACACCCAGAGATTCAGTCACTGTCTCTGACTTATTGGGTTAGCTGACCAGTCTCAGGCCACAGGAGGCCAGGGGTCACATTCTGGATCCCTTCTGGATTCTGAATCCTGTTTACTTTCTCAGTCCACTGTCCAGTGAGTAATGCACTATCTGACAAAGCCTGCCTTGGCTCCACAGAAACCAGAGTTGGCAATGGTCATTCCTAAGATGTCAGAGCAATCATCTCATTGCCCAAGCTGCCCTTCCTCACCACCCATCCAAGTCCTACCCACATCCTGGTAGGGTGGTGATTAGGATCCAAGCAGTGGAGGTTATATACAGCCAAGCATGCTCCTTCTGCTCTTTTCCAACTCAGCCTCTTGCCTGGAGTGACACTAGGGGTAGGTGTACTGGATGTAGCTGGGATCATGACCTATGTGGTGAAGGAAAGCACAAGAGCAGAGGAGACACTCAAGTCCTGGTCACTCAGCCTTTGTCCTGATAGACAGACAGACACAGACTCTAAGAGTGAACGCCACCACTGGGCCTCAGTGTCTATGGTCAGGGTTTCCCCATGATGCAAGATAGAAGTTATTCTGTCTTGCACTCCCATTACTGGAGGGAGGGAAGAAAAGAGAGAGAGAGGGATGGAGCAAGGGAGAGGGAGAGAGAATGGTTGCCACAAATGTCCGTGTCTTACCTGACCTTCCAGTCTTTACTGAACCCTCAGAAACCTCCCCTGAGACCCAGAAGCCCAACCTGAGAAACTAGATCCCCCACTGAGACTCAGAAGACTCATCTGAATCCCAACCTTGAAGTATTCCCCTCCCCACTCCTACTGGAACCCCTGGTCTTTGATAAAGGGACTTCCTGCCCTGCTTCTTCCCTGTCTGCCAACACCTGTCCCCAAGTCCTCAGGAAATCATTTTCATGTCTTTCTCCACCAAGGGAAATGGGAATTACTACAAGACCAACAAGTAGTATTGGCCAGGACGAGGCTTGGGGCTCAGCCAGGCCTTAGGGTGGAGAGGTTGACACCAGTGAAGACAGCAATGAAGACAGCCCTAGAGATGCTCTCCCTTCCTCGTCCTATAAGTTCGCTGCCACCCAGAGCAGAGCCAAGGACTATGCAAACACCATGGCTGAGGCAGGGATTGGAGGGGGTTTTCAGTTACTGCCCCATATCAAGGCCCAGGTTGTAGGGCCGGTGTAAGAACAATCCAGGAGATGCCTCTCAGGAGTCCAAAGCTGAGTCAGGAGACCCTGAATGTTATCTCTATACTTTGTGGCTGGTCTTTGGTGTGCTGCTGCTCCTTTCAAATTATCTGTCTGAGAACTACCTACCATCTTCAGGCAGGTACAGAGTCCTCTAGCTTGAACAGTACCTTGGACAGCACCCAACCCACCGTCCAAAGCCTCTTGTCCAGGCAGCTCATTTCCACAGAGGGAGGAGTCAGGGTCAGTTGGCAAACCCAGGAGTGGCTAGCCAGAGGAAAAAGCTGCCCCTTTCTCAGCTTTCACTGCCTTGGCCCCTTCTCCTGCAACTGTGGGGCTGCTGGCATCTAGATTTGAGGACCAGCCACCAGCCCACTTTGGAGTCTCCTCTTCCAAGTCCGGTGGAAGCCAGTGTTCTCAGGGAGGCCTCACCCCTCAATATGAGAGAGACAGATTCTTTTTTTTTTTTTAATGTGGAGCTGAGGATCAAACCCAGGGCCTTGCGCTTGCTAGGCAAGTGCTCTACCATTGAGCTAAATCCCCAACCCCGAGAGACAGATTCTTAGCAAGCCAAGCTCCTTGGTACTGGCATTGTTACTAGCATGTGCTCCTGTTAAGATCCTCTTTCACAGATGTGGGGCAGCTGTCCCTTTTCCTCATCCTCCCTGGTGCGGGTTCTGTCTTTGTGCCTCCTAAATTCACTGGAAAGCCCCAGGAGGCAGGCTTTATTGTCTTCACTTCTCAGAGTAGTACACTGTGGGTCAGAACAGCTGATGATAAGGTGGAACATTCCCAGCCTGTCTGATGATAGGGCAGAGGACAGTCAGAAGGATGCTGACCTATCTAGGGGAACAGACATACCCCTCCGAGAGGCCGAGAAGAGTCCTGGAGACCAATGTCCAATTCCTGTAGCTTGGGCCTTTGAGTAGTAACGGTGTTTAAAAGAGTAAAACATAAAGATCCAGGGGCAGAGGAGACAGAGACAAAGGGGCCAGCGAATACACGGAGGGGTAGAGAGGGGGCTAGAGGAAGGCTTAGGAGCCGGGAAATGAGAAGAACCCTTGCACATCAGGTATACATGAGTCTCCCTGAAATATGGAGGAGGATGTATATTTTACTTTTGAGCTATGTACAGAGAGCTGTCACTGGGCCTCTATAAGGCAAGACTTCTAAAGGAAGCCTGAGATACTGTGAGACCCTATAGTGGCAGGAAGGGGATGCTCCAACTCCAAGGTAGCATTTTCTGCTCTAGCCTCATGAGACCCACAGTCCCCAAAGAAAGCCTCCAATATGTGAACATCTGGAACCAGTAGTCATCTGCCCATGGAGAGGGCTGGGGTCTGTCAGAGAGAGCTTGAAGCTATCAGGAAAAACAGGAGGCTGCACCTTGGGACAGCTGCCCTCCTCACCTTAGATCTAGGCAGACTCTAGCAGGGAATTCAGGGACAACATGCCAATGTGTGGCTGAGGTCTAGTACACTCATGGCACCTGGCACCTCTTTGTCTTGCTTTAAGCTCTGCACCCTGTAGTAACCATTCTTCTCCAGAGGCAAGGACATACACTCCTAGAGAAGGGTGGCTGGTGTCTGCTGCCTGCAGAAGGTAAAGTCCTACTGCACCTTCAGAGCCTCCAGATTCCCCTGGCTGCAGTATCCAGCACTGAGGCTGACCTAGTACAAGGGGTATCTCCAGGGCTCAAGGGCAGCAGCTCTGGAGACAGAGATGGGACTAGAAGTCCCATATTCTGAGCTGAGCATTGCAAAGCCCTTATACAAACATGTCTGCTCACCATGTAGGGTCACATCTGTCCCCATGGTCAGAACTGATGCCAAGCACAGAATGGACAGGTGGGTTGGTTCCTTTCAAGGCCTCAGGGGACCTAAGCAGACACTCAGAAAAGAGCAAAGGGAGGAAGGACACCTGGACTTCTGGCAAGAAAGCCTCCTGGAGTCAAGAACCTGGACTGGCTTCATCCTTTCTCTTGCAGCATCTCTCGAAAGAAAAGGGACTGCAGAGCTCAACCCTGCACCATACTCTTCTGGGTTATTCCCTGTAAGTACTCTCCTATCCTTCTTGAGCTAAGGCACACTAAATTATATCCTTCAGTCTATAGAGATGTGTCCATCTCTCTTGCCTCCCTGTATCAGAATGGGTCCATAAAGCTCCAGGGTCAGGGCCTGTTTTTAGTACACCCTATGAATTCAGCAGCTGCAGCTGCCAAACCTTATATTCTTCTCAGAGCAGTCCCTCCACCCTACAGAGTCTAGGCCCTTGAGGAATCACCATCTAGCCTTGAGTGGCTCTTGTCCTTGAATCTCTGCAAACCAGCCTCTGTAGAGCTTAGGAAGGACCACTAGATTCTTCTAGAGGTCTCCCACCAGGAACACATCTTCTGTGCACTCACCCTTGTCCAATCTGAGGAACCTCCAATAATAAGGCCAGTGTCCTGGAGAACTCCAGGGTTAACCTCCCACCCCTCTACACCCATTCTAGATATACCAAGGCCAAATCCAATAGAGCCCTCCAAGTACCCTCCAGGGGAAAAAATGGTATAAAAAAAAAGTCACAAATCAGAATGTGAGATACTATAGCTGATGGGAGCCTTTGTATAGAGGTGGAGAGACTCTCCAGGGACACAGAAACTCCTTGAAAGCTGTTCCCACACCACTGGGTCTCTAACCCACAGACACCCGCCTCCTGCTCTGTTGACCTCACATCTCTTCCACCCACTCTTTTTTATTTAAGTACCTGTGGGTTGTTTTGGTTTTGTTTTGTTTTGTTTTGTTTTTTTGCCAGAGCTGAGGACCGAACCCAGGGCTACCACTGAGCTAAATCCCCAACCCCTAGTACCTATTTTTACAGTGAGTTTATTTCTGTGATTAGTGAACTGCCACTGCCATTTGTCCTAAATGAACAATACCGTAAAATGAACACAGTTATGAACAAATAGTCCAAATTGCCTCTGCTCACATTCTAACCTGATCATGGGATGTCAAAGAGTATCTCTGAGTGTTAGACATGATGAAAACCTTTCTCTGTTCACACTTGCCCAGGGTATAAGTCTTTATGCAACTCTGACTATGCTACAAGCCTAGGCAAGCCTGTCCTTTCCAGACTCCCCACATAAGAGACTGAGCACTCACTACAGACTAGTTTCACTACCCTCCTTGCAGTCAACAATTATAACATGTGCCCATACCTCTGCACCACTAGCCAGGGTCTTGAACCTCCTTGTAATTGAAGTAGGTGGAGCCAAGGTGTTTGTTCACTTCACAGCCTACCCTGCTATCCAGGGCTTTCCCTCCCATTCTCTTCTCTCCCCTTCCAGAGGTCCAGCCCAGAGAAATACAGGGAGCTGTGGTAATCCAGAATGGGCAACCTTGAGGTAGGTAATTTACAAGGTTAGCATACCCAACCTTATAAATTTGGCATACCAAAGAGAAGGAAGGAAGGGCTACTACCTTTCCAGGAGCCCTTTGCAGAGAGGACAGCAGCACAGCACAGTTAGCTGAGCCTGTTTAGGTGTGTAGAGACCAATGGGAACAGGTATCCTTTGGGAGGGTAGCAGGCTATCTGGGCGGGAAAACACAGCCAGATGTGTTATAGAAGCAGCAGCTGGAGCAAGCTCTTTCACAGCATACCTTAACAAGACAGTCCTGTAGCCCAAGCAAGGGCTTCTTATTTTGTCTCCCCACTACTCCTGAACTAAGACACTGCTCAGAAACCTCAGTCAGACTCCCAATCAAGCCAGCTCAGTATTGCAGGTATCATGCAGGGGCTCCCTCTGGTGGGGCCTGGGGGCTCAGAGAACCTAAGGGGAAGGGGATGGTGAAATAAGGGGCCAGCACAATGCAGAACATTTCTTGTGCAGAGCAGAAACTCCCTCTACCACTTGGGAGGGTGCTTTTCAGGGGGAGGCTGCACAGGGTCCAGGAGGAGCACCTGGAAGTCAGATACTCCCTGCTCCCTACCCAGAAGCCAGGCTATAAACTACGGAGGCAGCAGGGACGACCTGGAGCACTCTGCTCTGTGCATATTCAGCAAGGGGGTAAAGAGCCCTGGGCCTAGGATCTTTGCCTTTGCTCTTCAGGAGCCTGTTCTGAGGTCTAAGGTCTAAAAGAAGGAACCTCTAATGGGGTAACCCTGCCAGGAATTTTCCATACCTACAGTGGGCCTATGAAGTCCATCAGAAGATTCTGTAGATCTTGGAAGAACTCCAAGGAGACCAGGAAGCATCCTCCCCAAGTTCCTGCTCTGATACTTGACCCTTTCTTCTGGTTAGTATTGGAGCGATACTGAATCCTAGCTCCCCTGGTGATTTTATTGACATAAAGGTTCCTAAGTGGAGGTAAGATGGCTCACCAGGTGAGGACTTGTGCCAAGCCTGAGTTAGCTACTATATAATGTAAGAGAATTGATTCCCACAAGTTCCCCTGTGTTCTCTATTCCCCAATACAAGCACACAATAAATAAATAAATAGATAGATAGATAGATAGATAAATGTAATTTTTACTAAAAAAAAAAAAAAAAAAAAAAAAAAAAAAAAAAAAAAAAAAAAAAAAAATTAAAGATCCCTAGAGTAAAGCCAGCCTCCCACAGCATTCTGTCTGGGGTCTCAGGCTTCCCCTAGAGGTAAAGAGAAATTTCTTCATAAGAGCCAAAACTTACTCTGAAAGTAAGAGCTGAAGGGGGGCAGATTTTGTCATTTCTGCCTTGGTGGGTGGCTAGGGGGTCACCTGGAAACACAGGATTCACGGGGGTATTAGAACATAGCCAAGGATATTCCACTAGGCCAAAAGGCTGGACCCTGAGGAACAAAAGGCCCGTTCCCGCCACCACAGGCCAGAAGATCAGCCTGGATCCCTCATTCTTTGTCCCTCCCTGGACAGCCCTGTTTTTAATCCTCCTTCCTTCCCCACTCCCATCCCAGCCTGCTGTTACCTGGCCATTCCAAGTCCAAGCAACATTGAAGGCCTTGGTGGAGCTTCTGAGGGACCCTGGACCAAGCTGAGTTTCACCTCCAGAGTTTTCATTTGAGCTCTGTCCACGGTGCTCTCTAAGGCTAAGGAGGAGGAGGAGAAAGGAGAACCAGACAGAGGAGGGAGAAAAAGGGGCTTTGGCCTCATTTCCATGTGGAGGGCCCAGCCCCCCCCCCTTCCATTGTGCACCAGGCCTCACTCACAATTGCAGTCTTTGTAGTGGCTGGCTCCGCCCTCGGTACTCAGTCATGGTGGGGGGCCCGGCCCCCACCTTTACAAAGGGCTAGGAGGAGCAAGGCCAGATCTTTCCTTCCCCTTTGGCCCCACCCAGACCATAGCCTAGGGGCAGCCAGGGTTAGCGGAATCTCCACGTAGTGAGCATAACATCTGAGTGTTGTATGGGAGCCACTCACATTTATACTCTCAGATATAGCAGAATAAAGCAGGCAGTGAAGTATTCCCAGGCTCCTGGGGGGTGTGCCTTCAGGGGCCTTTCCCCTTGGGCATCAAGTATATGCCCTGCCTTGAGAGCTTCAGTCTCAACCCCAGCTGCATTAGGAGACAAGCTACCCTCAGGAGAGAGGTTTAAGGCTACCTGCACTGGGTATGAAGAAGCTGAGGCCTGTGACATTCCTGGGTGAAGGCCTTCAAGCTACCTTGACCATCAAGCTAGATCTGAGAAGCTATGGACCATTTAAAGGGTGCAAAGGGGCCTGCAAAGCTGAGCCCTTCTTCCCTCTGCTGGCCACATCTGTACTGTGAGCCCTACATCTGTCCTACCACCCGCTCCCAAGGCCACATATGCAAAGGGGGCTGGCTGTCAGTGCTGTGGCAGCCTGAAGGCCTTCTTCCCCCATTTCTCCACCCCGCGAAGCCAGGGTGGGATCAAGGGGTCAAGAGATTGTGGGCCAGCTGTTCCCAGATGTGGATCAAGGCCCCTCCCCTTTCTGGAGGAATGACAAGCCTCCTGCAGAGGAGGGGGCGGTGGTGTGACGAAGAAGAAAGGGCGGAAAGAGAGGGGGTTCTCCACGGGTTTCTGTTGATCTGTTTAATCCCACGCTACTGCAGACTTTCGCGGATGGAGGGCAAGAGGGAAGAGGAGGGGGTCTAGCCTGCATCCTTCCCTTCCTCCTCCCACCCCCACCCCGCCTGAGCCACCTGACCCGTCTCAAAGTTGCCGGGCTGCGGCGCGCATGGCCTTTGTGAGCGCGGAGCAGCGGCCTGGAACCTGGAGCCTGAGCTAACTGGACTATGTCGCCCCACCTTCGTGCCCCATCCTCTTCCCCACGTACCTAGGAGCTAGCAAATAAATAAATCCACAAACACAAAATTGCAGTGTGCTGGGGAGAGGCAGCTGCGCCGGAAAGAAGGATCGTGGAGAGGTGAAATGGGCCATACGGAGTGCAAGGGAGAACAAACCTGAGCCAAGGCCCAGCATCAGTAAGTTGACTTTTACGGAACCTCTGAAGGTTCCAGGGTCACCAAAAAGGTCCCTACGGGGAGGACTAAGAAGAACAGGCAGCGGAATGCTTGGGGTGGGCTTTCCTTCTCTCAAAGCACAGGCAGCTCCACCCCCACGCCTAGGACAGCCCTTCCCCCAGCCCACCAGGCCAGGAGGCAGGACGCAGGGAATTGGAAAAAGAGAGCCAGGGATCCTAACTGGTGCTCGGGATTGAACGCATAGAAGTATCAGGAGAAAAAGCTCAGGCATGTTTCGGCAGAGATGCGAAAAATAAACTTGGTCTGAGCCCTGGAAGGGATGCAGCTCCAGACTCCCCAAGCACCACTCTCTGGCCTGGTGTAAATATCTCCCATAAATAGTAAGGGGAGGCCGAAGGGGAGGTCCTTGGCTTGGGAAGGGAACTGGTCTTTGAGGAGTCACGGTGCGGAGCCGGCCCCGTAGCAAGCGCGCTCCTAAACCCGAGGCTCTTGGGAATGCCATCCCATCCCCCGCAAGCCCTCCAAATAGAACAAGCTCTGGGTAGGCTAGAAGCCGAGATGTCTTAGACCATTGGGAAACAAAACAAAACAAAACAAAACAAAACAAAACAAAAAACCAGAGGGTGAGGCTGAGGGAAGGTAAAGTGTCTGCGGTCCTGGGAGCGCCTTTTATTCTGCGGATGGGAAGAGGTTCTTGCAGGCTATGCTTTCAACACCATGGACAGCAGACCCTGTAGCTTTGGGGTCCTCGACCGCGCTGCCAAGTCTTGGACCGTCCTGGGGACCTGCCCCAGTACACTGTAGAGTGAGGGACCGCTGGCCAGGCGGGGCTGACTCTTAACGAGAAGCAGACTCTGCTCGGGAGTCTAGATCCTTCAGTCTTGAGCCCTTAGTCAGTGTCCCTGGGGCTACCGGAGCTGGCAGGCCGTGGGTAGTTTCCTTGGTTTGGGGTTGGGCATAAGCAAAGGTGGGCTTATGCTGGCTGTGTAAGTGGGGGTTCTCCAGCGCCAGTAGCGACTGACACCTGAAAAGGGAAGGATTGTGGATTGGAAGAGGAGACGTGTCCCGACTCTCTGAGGATC
This sequence comes from Onychomys torridus, assembly GCF_903995425.1. Classification (NCBI taxonomy): domain Eukaryota; kingdom Metazoa; phylum Chordata; class Mammalia; order Rodentia; family Cricetidae; genus Onychomys; species Onychomys torridus. The sequence continues at coordinate 136,597,197 of NC_050446.1, forward strand.
TTCCAGGAGTAGCATGCGATCTCCGAGATCACCTCCTTCCCAGCAGAGTGTCTTCGGAGTTCCCGCAGGGCTGGAGAAGGTTGGAAAGGAAGGACGGCAGAATCTTTACCCTGGGTCACCTAGCTTTTGCTGGAGGGCAGATGGCTCAATGGTTGGGTTGGCCCAGGGAGGAAAAAATAAGGGGCCAGAGGCCTGCCTGCTTCTGCGCAGTTTCTCCAGTCTGCACCAGGAACAAAGGCCGCTTGGGAGGCCTGGAGTGGCGTTTGGGGAAAGCCGTTGATCCCTAGCCCTAAAGGACCACCAGATCAGAATAGCCACCCTTCAATAGGCTGCAAGGAGTAGATCCGTTTGCAATCAGCTGTGAAGTGTGGACTGTGCTCCCATCCCTGTAGGCAAGGACTCACTACCCAGCTAAGAAAGGGTGAAAGAGGGGAGCAGTCTCTGATGGGGGTTGGGGGGGGACGTCTAACTCTCTCCTCCATATAAGGCCGTCAGCAGGAGGCTGGGACACATTTCTTTCCCTCAGGAGAGAGGGGCGCGGGAGCCACTGTGTTGAGTGGTTGGTTATTCTGGAAGGACCCGCCGCTGCTGTGAGGCAGGCATAGTGTGTTCGCTGCACAGCGGGGTGTGGCTGGTGGGTGTCGAGGAGCTGTGGTCCGTGGGCTGCGGGAGTAGCTTTTGCATGGGTGGTGCGGCAGGACAGTATGAGCGGTTCGAGAGTGTAGGAGAAGCGGTTTCTCCGCATACGTGTGACCTCCGGGCGCCGGGCACAATCGAAGGTGTTCGAGGGCTGCGTCCGTGAGTCGAGGAGCGCGCGGAGCGGGACGCCGAGCGTGTGCGAGGGAGGCACGGGTCGCGCGGTGCGTGAGTGCGCGTGTACGCGGTGCGCGTGCCCCTCAGTTCTCAAGGACAGACACCTCCGGGAGGAGGCGGCGGAGCCGGTGTCCGGGTGACGTCACCGCGCGCCCCAGTGATAATCGCCCGGTGCCGGAGCCGAGCGCGGATACGAGCGGAGGCAGCGGCGGCAGCGGCGAGCGCGGGGACGGTTGCACCCAGGCTGGGCCAGGAGAGTAGGAGTCGGACTCCCGCAGTGCCGACCTCGCGGACGCTGGGCTCCCAGCCGGCCCTCGGGAATTTGCCTGGCTTCCTTGGCGATTTCCCTGCGCTCTCCTCCACCCCGGGCCGTGGCGTACGGGTCCTGCGGGGGCCAAGGAGGAGGCGGAGGCGGGAGCGGGCGACAGCGCGGGCGGTGCTGCAGAGCGGAGGCGACGGCAGCCGAGGAGCAGCAGGCGGCGGCGGCTCGCGCCCGGACGGGTAACTGCGCTGGCGGCCCCGGCCGGGGCGAGCCGGCAAGCGGCCTCTCGGGTCACCCCGTCTTTCTCTCCTCGAGCAGCTTCTAGCCGGTCTGAGGCGCAAAGGAAGAGAGCTCAGCGGGTTGTAAAAAAAAAAGAGACTGCTTTTCATCTCCGAACATCGAGGTTCTTTATTTTCACCGCATTCACGCGCTCCTAGTGGGGCCGGGAAGATGAGCCAGGGAAGGGCTGCTGCGGAGAGGCTTGCGCCGCCGGGGTGGAGCGGGCTCTGCACCCCTCAGAAGACCGCGGAAGGCCGGAGCATGGGCACGCTCACCCCGGCCGGCTCCTGCATCTCTCTCGCTGCGGTTCCGAGGGGTCCCTGCTGCAGGGACGCCTCAAGGGATTTGCCTAGGCCCTTCTCTACCTCGGGGAGGGGAAGGAGAGAGGGCTCCTCGGAGTTGGGGGCGGACCAGGGCTGCACTGCCAGCTTAGCGCGGAGCCCCGCCCCGCCCGCCCCGCCGCGAAGAAGCTGGAGCGTTCGCGCCCCTCAGGCTAGGACCCCACGCAAGCCGCAGCCCCGGCCCCGACCTGGCCCAGCCGCTCGCCGCCCGCCGCAGCCCTGAGGGCCCCTCTGCGTGTTCACAGCGGACCTTGATTTAATGTCTATACAATTAAGGCACGCGGTGAATGCCAAGAGAGGCGCCTCCGCCGCTCCTTTCTCATGGAAATAGCCCGCGAGCCCGGCCGGCGCGGCGCCCCTCCCGCGGGAAAAAGGCGAGCCCCGGCCCCCGGCGGCCCCTCGCTCCGCGGACAAATCCGGCGAACAATGCGCCCGCCCAGAGGGCGGCCCAGCTGCCGGGCAGGGGATCTGGCCGCAGGACACAAAGGGGTCCGCATGCCTAGGACGTCACGGGGAGGGTGGGGGCGACCGCGGGGGAGACTGTGGCCACCCAGCCCCTGACCACGTGTGTCCGCAGCTCTGAGTGCTCGAGATCCCAAAGAGGGGCACGAGGGCCAGGAGACAAAGGGAGGGGCCGAGGGAGCGGCAGGTTAAGGGGCGGAGGGAAGTATGCAGCCTCTCAGGTTGAGTTGGCGCGCCCGGATACCCACGGGCACTCCTGGGCGCTGTCCGCGGTGCTGCCGGTGGAGCCACCAAGAGAGGCAGGGCGCCAATGCGCGTGGGACGAAAGGATGTCCTGAGAGCCACTGTTCCCACCCAGGGGGCCCTGAACAGTTGCTGCGGCAACCTGGGAAAAGTGGGGTAGGGTCTGAGGTCACTGCAGTCTGTCCCCTAGCCACTCACTCCAGTTGGGGGGCGCAGGGTGGAGACTACGCCCCCTGAGATTCTGAAGCAACCTCTGCACTGAGGTTCGCGCTGTCGAAGTGGGAGATCTGCATCTGCACCAATGTCTAAATCTGGGTGGATACACTGGACCGCAGCCCGCCCCCAAACCTCTCTCTAGCTATGCGGGACGCGAGGCACGTGAGGCTCTGCAGCCTAGGGAGAAAATGACAAATCCTCCTCCTCCCCCCCCCACCACCATCTGCAGCCGCAGTGACACCCACTCAGGTCTGCTGCAGGCATTTCCCCCCCCCCCCGCCCCGTCCTCAGAAGCCAGCGCCACCTGCTGGCGTCCTGGTATGAGACTGCACTGGCATGTCTCATCCCAGCATGGTTCCCAGTTCCCAAGGTTACAGGCACTATTACCTAGGGCAGTGGTTCTCAACCTTCCTAATGCTGTGACCCTTTAATACAGTTCCGCATGTTGTGGTGAGCCCCAGCCACAAAATTATTTTCGTTGCTACTTCGTAACTGTAATTTTGTTACTGTTAAGAATTGTAATGCAAATATTTTTGGAAATAGAGGCTTGCCAAAGGGGTTGCAACGCTCATGTTGAGAACTGCTGAACTAGGGTGATTGTCAGTAGAGGAGGTCACAACCTCTGCACCCACATCTCCTCAGGCAATCTCCAGACTTGCTTCTCGTCTTCACAGAGTGAGTATGAGCCCCTTTGCTGGTTCTGACCTGAGCCAGTATTGGTGACCCCAAATTCTCCTAGCCCCAAGTCCTATGCAGGTAGCAGAAAAGCATGACAAAAGGGCCCACATGGAGCACAAAGAGACCCCACAGAGAACCTGCCTCAGTACTCTCTGGAGAGATTTCATACTTCCACATGATCATAGACCACTAGTGCCTTTGCATCCCACCTCCAAAGCAGAGCCTTCGCAGGACCTCCGCCCTTTGGAGGATGGGGAAGGGGTACCAGCAAGCTTTGGTCTGACCAGAGCACTGACCTTGGACTTGATGTCTCTTTTCCCTTCCTCCTTCAGAAGTGGGTGAAGGGGGTTGGAGATTTAGCTCAGTGGTAGAGCGCTTGCCCAGCAAGTGCAAGACCCTGGGTTCAGTCCTCAGCTCTGAATAAACAAAAACAAAAACAAAAAAAAAGAAGTGGGTGAAGATTGGTCAGCTATGGCTCCAGAAGAGTAGGGCCCCAAGGTGAATGAATCCAAGGCACTGCTGAAAGAATTGGTAGAGGCAGCAGACCCTAGTGTAGGGATTCCTGGTGGGCACAAAAATGTGTCCCTTGTCCAGCCTGAGCTGTTGAAGCTGCTGTAAATCCTAACCCTAGCTATTTTCTCAGAAGATTTCCCTTGCTTCTCTTCTGGAGCTGGAGCTCCATTCTTGGGCCACTGCCCTTCCTGGAGATTGGGCTCCTGACGGTGACCTGGGCTGTGAGCAGAGATTGGGGTATGGAGGGGGTGAGGGAGGAAGGCTGGAGAGTAAGGGGATGGTAAAGCCCATGGCAAGCTGCCCTGGGCACTGAGAAGCTCAAAGAGCATCATCTTCTTTGCACTGTCAGTAGAGGATAGGGGCTCCAGTTCAAGGGCACAGAACTGAACTGGGAATGGACAGCAGACATAGGACATTCAGTAGGAAGGTCATCTTTCAGACTTCACTGTGCCCAGGATGCAGCACTGTCTGCTGAGATGTGGGCAGACCCCATACAAAGAACCAGCTCAGCTCTATCCATGGGGGCTGAGTGCCAGTATCGCTCTGAGACTCTCAGAGCCAGTAACCCATTCCTAGTGTGCTTTGTACCTAGTCTTTTGTGGCCAAGCTTGGATGTCCATCTCCCTGCTCATCCTAGAACACACTCATCCCTACACAGAAATTGCCTGGTCCACTTAGAAGCCAAGACTCAGCATATGGCTTATTAGGTGCCAACCTGATCAACAGCAAGCTTGGACAGAGTGCTCATAGTATTCCCTCTATCCCCAACCTTATGAGTCCTGGGCCCTCTTCATTAAAGGGACAAGATAAAGGAGATACATGGCTGAAGCATTCAAAGTGAGCACATTTCTACTCCAAGTGAAGCCCAGCAGAGCTGCTGTACTGGAGCAGCCACCTCATAGCTTCCTTGGAAAACCCTAATTCTTCCCGGAGGTCATCATGTCACTTCTGGCCTTTTTGGCCTATTGAGACTTGAGATGTTTCAGAATACAGCTTCCTCTCTCTATCCTTACATCTCCTGGGCTCTTCCTGACCTCATCTCCTAGTCATGGCACCTCATGTGGCAATATCTAAGAACCTTATACTTCTCTCCCTAAAGTCCATGATTCTGGCAGTCTCTATCCAGTGCTGAGTGAAGAAGACCAGGCTCTAGCCTCTCTGCCCCTTAGCATCCCAACCTTCACTCCTGGGTGGGGGGGTGGAAGTGGGGTGCAGGGCAGGCAGAGATGCTTCAGAAGGAAAAGTAAAATGGCAAAGTGCTATTTCCATAGCTTGTTGGGGAAATGAAAGATGGTAAGAACGTCAATTGGCAGGAAGGAGGAAAGAGGATCTGTTTAGCATGGTGACCCCATCCAAGAGGAAGCCAGACTGGGGTAAGATCTTCTCAAGTGCACAGACATACCCTCCCAGACTTGGGATGCTTCCCAGCCCCAGGCTATGCCCAGTCCATATGGCACACAAGGCCAACTTTCCATAATGGAGCTTCATCTGCAGCAGCTCCCATGGGCACAATCAAAGAGTCATGGGAGTCCAGGATGCAGGAGCCTCTACCCAGCCCAGGCCTGCCTACTCCTACCTTTACCTCACCTGGATTCTGTCTCCACCTGACAGAGGTTCCTGGACTCTTATCACCAGCAGAGTCCTAGGCTCCTCAATAGCATCAGATTCTATTAGACAGCATGCTCTCCTCAGCTTGACTGGAAGGATAAACCAGTATCCCCATGGCCACCTGAGACTTCCTGGTGGGTCAAAAGAGCAGGCCCAGGCTTCCTTGGAACTGAACCATGGTAGTGCTGCCCAGGCAGAACTTGTTTCAAAGGGAGGATGAAAAGGACCCATTTGCACAGCCAGGTACCTCTTGCCACCCACACCCTCACAGCTATTCCTATTCCTTCAGAGCTTAGGCACATACTTCCCTAGCTCTTTTTAGGTACACAACATAAGTGTAACAGCTACAGAGGTTAATAATAATAGTAGCAACACACCTGCCCTTCCAAACTCTACACTTCCTGCCTGCCATAGCCTGATCTCAAGGCAGTCCCCACCACCCAGAAAGCATTCAAAGGAGATAAGATAGTGTTATCATCTGTGCTGGAGATGAAAGTGAGACATGACTTAGACATGACCCTTCCATACACATACATACCCTGTCCACTGAGGCTCTGATGGAAGGGATAGGCCTTTCTAGCACAGAAACAGCAGGGCAGGAATACACTGCACTCTATCATGTGACAGCACTCTCCCAGGAGCTAGGCTCCATCTTTGGTACACAGCCACTTTAGGCATGTCTTGTCAGGCTGTCCCAGAGATGTCTGTGGACCCACCCTATGTAGTCCTTCCCTTCTCTGACTTGCCACCCAAATTACCACTGATTATGGGCAGAGGTTGGATACAACCTAGAATCTGGTAGACTGGGCATTCCAGCCTGTTTGTTCCCTGAACCATACCACCATGAGTTTATACCAGTAGCTCCAGATACTCAGTAAGAGACCTGGGCTATTTTCAGTGTATGTCCACTCCAGATATCCAGAATCAAGATTCTTGAACTGCCCCCAATAAAATCCAGCTCTGTAAGCACAGCCCACATAGATGGATGGCCCATTAGATCAGATTTAGGAAGCCTCTCAGTCCCAGGCTGTACCTGGTCCACATGACACTAAGAACCAACATTCACCGGTGAGAACCGTCTCTGCTGGAACCGGATGGGACTGTGTACAAAACACATAGACCAAGCTCAGGCAGTCTGAAATATAATGAAGCAGCACAATGTTTTGAGGCACACACAGAATACTCCAGCACACACCTGTTACCGTGTATGTGTGTGTGTGTGTGGGGGGGGGTAAGGTCCCTGCAGATGCCTATGCTTACCACAGGTGGAACCTCAGAGATGCTTCAGGATTCCGTACCTGGACAGGGATGGTGAATGACACCATGGAGAGCCAGGTCCCAGAGTGATCTTGAGCATTTCCCAAACAACAGAAGTTAAACTCAATCACCATGAACAATGACAGTGGAGACAGAGTTATTTTCATCCAGACACCAGCCCTACCTCAATATATACCATGGGAGGAGCACACAGGATGAGGTCCTTGCACTTCTGCATGCTCCCTGTCTTTCATTCACTTAAGTTTTCCTGAGTCTCTTCTAGGGACCAGGCCATCAGTGCTGCCAAGGTCTAGGCAAGTCTGCATGGAACAGGACCCTGTTGAACAAGCAACATGTATTCTACCTTACACCTGTTAGAACTGAGACAGGAAAAGTGGGATGATAGTAAGCAGGAAAGTGGTTCCCTCAGCCATAGAACACAAAGATCTAAGGATGTGCTTTCAGACTCATGGAGCCAGGATTTTCCCAGTTTCTTCACCCTACTGTACTTATGCTTCAGTTTCCCCATCTGTGGTTGGATGTTAAGTTCAGGCATGCCCAGTGATTAACATGAAGTTATCATGACTCTAATCAACACCATCATTGCCATCTTTATTACCCCCATTATCATTTGTCTCAACCATCATCATCACTGTCATCATCACTATCACTGCTACCCAACCATCATGATTTCCATCATCATTTATCATCATGTCATAATCACCATCACCGCTACCATCTCCATCATCATCTTTATCAGTCACTGCCATTTCTAAGCTTTAGGGTAAGGCTTTTTTCCCCTTCTCTTTTCTTATTAAGAAATTTTCAGGGCTGGAGAGGTGGCTCAGAGATTAAGAGCACTGACTGCTCTTCCAGAGGTCCTGAGTCCTGAGTTCAATTCCCAGCACCCACATGGTGGCTCACAACCATCTGCAATGAGATCTGGCACCCTCTTCTGTATACATAATAAATAAAATAAATCTTTTTTTTAAAAAAGAAATTTTCTATTCATTTTTACATACCAACCACAAATCCCCCTCTCCTCCCTCCTCCTATCCCCCACCCCCCCCCCACAACCCATGCCCCATTCCCCACCTCTTACAAGGCAAGGCTTCCCATGGGGAGTCAGCAGAGCCTGACATTCAGCCCACCATAGGCACTGGGCTCCAAAAAGCACAAGGAAAGGATGATCCCACTGCCAGGGAACCCCTTAAGCAGGTCAAGCTACACATTGTCTCGCCTCTGATCAGTTTATCAGTTTCCTTTAGCAATAGTGCATGGCAGCAATGGTCCGGATGCAGGTGGCCATCCTGCTGCAGCAGGGTCTAGGCATTTAGATAAACAAGCCACAGGCCTTTTCTAGGGTCCCAAAGTCTGAATCAGTACGTCTTTGGCCACCCTGTGTCGTTCATCCACATACAGATGAAAGCCTTGGTAATGCCCGATAGTCTGAGTGCTGGGCTGACATCAAAGCCTCCTTGAGTTTTTGGAATGCCTCCTTTTCTTGGTTTTCCCAGATCAGGAGGTCATTTTCTCCTAGACTCTGGTATAATAGTTTTGCTTTTCCTGCAAAGTTTGGTAGGGTAAGGCTTTTTAATACTCCTGTCTGGTCCTGTTTTCAGTTCTTCAAAGCAGCAGAATGAAAATGTGGAACTGGAACTGTGGCCACCAAAGGTTACTCTAGAGGCCTGTAAACCTCTTAGAAAGGTGCCATGTTTTAGATAAATATCCCACAGATGCTAAAGTCTTTGTCCTCAGGATGGCATCACTGAAAGGTGGGAAACCTTTAGGAGGTAGACCCAAGTAGGAAGAACCTGGGTCATTGGGGATGTATTCATGAAGGGGATGGTGGAGCCTTGGACCCTTCTTGCTTCTTCTTTTTGCTTCCTGGTTGTGGTGGTTCTGTGTTCCCCAAAATATTGTACACCCTAATAAACTTATCCAGGGTCAGAGAACAGACAGCCACTAGATACAGAGGCTAGAAAATGGTGGCACTCACAACTTTAATCCTAGCATTCCAGAGGCAGAAACCCCTCTGGATCTCTGTGAGTTCATGGCCACACTGGAAACAGCCAGGCATGGTGACTCACGCCTTTAATCCCAGGGAGTGAGCCTTTAATCCCAGAGAGTGATGTCAGAAAGCAGAAAGATATATAAGGTGTGAAGACCAGAAACTAGAAGCATTTGGCTGGTTAAGCTTTTAGGCTTTGAGCAACACAGTCCAGCTGAGATTCATTCTGGATGAGGACTGAGAGGCTTCCAGTCTGAGGAAACAGAATCAGCTGAGGAACTGGCAAGATAAAGTGGTGGTTGCTTGTTCTGCTTCTCTGATCTTCTAGCATTCACCCCAATACCTGGCTCTGGATTTGTTTTTATTAATAAGACCTTTTTTTGAAAAAAAAAGAAAAAAAAAAAGAAAGAAAAGGGGAAGTGCTGTGGATATCGCTCTGTATAAATAAAACACTGATTGACCAGTAGCCAGGCAGGAAGTATAGGTGGGACAAGGAGAGAGGAGAATTCTGGGAAGTGGAAGGCTGAGGCAGAGAGAGGCTGCCAGCCGCTGCCATGAGTAGCAACATGTAAGATACAGGTAAGCCACAGGCCATGTGGCAAGGTATAGATGTATAGAAATGGGTTAATTTAAGATAGAAGAACTAGATAACAAGAAGCCTGCCACGGCCATACAGTTTGTAAACAATATAAGTCTTCTGTGTGTTTACTTGGTTGGGTCTGAGCGGCTGTGGGACTGGCGGGTGAGAGAGATTTGTCCTGACCATAGGCCAGGCAGGGCCAGGAAAACTATAGCTACAAAGAAAACTCTAGCTACACCTGGTCATGAGGTGAGCAGTTTTGCTCTACAAACCAGTCTGCCATGGCCATCTACACCCCTATAAGAAGCCTAAAAGCCTGGGTTCCACCCAATCATGGACTGCAACCCCTCAAACTGTGAACCAAATAAATTTTTGTTCTTTGAAAGTTAATTATCTCAAGCATTTTGTTACAGTAACTGGAAGCTGGTTAACCTAGAAGATGACAACATAGTAAGGACAAAAGGGATAGTGACAGTACAGCTAAGAACATAGAATTGAGCAGCGAAGTGGGCTCATGGTACAGGTCCCAACCCCACATCAAAAGAGCTCTCCACACCAGGAGACCCCAGGCTAGTACTGTCCCAGTAGCCCTTGACCCAGGTAACCTCTAACAATATCCAAATCCTTCCCTTCAATCTTTCAAAAGGTCAAAGAAGACCTTCAAAGGCATTTCCCAATCACTCCACACCCAGAGAACTACAGAAATACCTGGGGCACTTTTCTTCCTAGCTTATAATGGACAGTGGTGATGCCCCTCATAACCCTCCTGCCTAAATATGGGAGCTATCCCAAGAGCCCAAGGACCTGACAGCCCATGGAAAGGCCCACTTCCAAGGTTTCTCCTAGACTAGTGTGTGTCTGTATGTGGTACACAGGAAGGCTCCAAGGTAAGAAGACCTTCCATTCCCTAGTGTAGTAGACTGGGACACTCAGCGACACTACTATCTGGCAGCCTTTGCCCGCACTGACATTCTTGTTTGTTTGGTTTGTTTTGGTTTTTGAGACAGGGTTTCAATGTGTAGCCCTGGTTGTCTTGGAACTCAGTCTGTAGATCAGGCTGGCCTAGAACTCACAGAGTTCTATGCCCCCTGAATGCTGGGATTAAAGGCATGTACCACCATTGCCCAGCCCCAAATTGACATTCTAACTAGAGGTTCTCCTTAGAGCTTCTTCACTGCCAAGTTTGCACTACCCAAACATGCCCATCAAGAGTGGTGACAAGCCGGGTGGTGGTGGCACATGCCTTTAATCCCAGCACTCGGGAGGCAGAGACAGGGGGATCTCTGAGTTTGAGGTCAGCCTGGGCTATAGAGTGAGTTCCAGGAAAGGTTCCAAAACTACACAGAGAAACCCTTTCTCAAAAACAAACAAAAAGAGTGGTGACCAGGAGGAAGAAGCTTCCCTAGGATTCATACCTAGTACCTCTGGTGAGCTAACCTCCCTCCAGCCACTCTACCCTTCCAGGGTATATAGGGTCTCTTCTTGCCATCCCTAGCTGGAGGGCAGAGAAACATGGAGAAAGGCCAAAGCAAGCTGGCTCCACACAACTCACCCAGTGCTCCCACCCATTAGATGGGCAAGCTGCTGCACTAATAACCTGCTGTGGATAATAGAGAAGCTCAGAGTAGCCAGCAGCTAAGGCTGTTCCCCCATGCTACCCTGGAGCAAAGCAGCCCCAACAGACTAATCTAGGAAGGCTGATGGGGCAATTTGTCTTGTGGGCAACATTCACACTCTCTTGAACCTGTGCAGTGTCAGGAACTCCCCCAGAAGGCTGGCTCCCAGAGAGATGAGGAAGACAGAGTTTGGGATAGGGATAAGACCAACAGAAGGACTAGCCCGAAGATGTTCCACTGAGCAGAGATGGGGGCTTCACTCATCTCAAGGCTCTGTTTAAGATTCACCATGCTCTAGCCTCCTTGCAGACTGTGGAGTCCCACACAGATCTCATGCCCTTATTCTTTCTTAAGCCCAGACACAAATGGCTAGCCTTGCACTGTATCCCCAGCCTTTTACACCCCTAAAGATCTCCAGATAACCTACCATACAGCAGAGCTCACAAGGCTCAACCTCCCCTAGGCCTTGGAACTATAGAGGATGGGGTGTGACCAAGACATATCTCATCCACCACATACTTGGCATCAGAGTTCCACTCCAATGTTGATGGCTTTTGGTCACTCTTTGATTCAGGGTAGCCTGGAAGGGAGAATGCTAACCAGAAACAAACACCAAGACTACACCATAGGAAGCAAGCCGGTCTAGTGAGTACCTGCTCATTTCAAGCTGCTCTTTAGCATGGCCACTGGAAGCCTGGATTCAATACTCCTTTCATGAAGATGGACAGACTAGTGATTTGGCAAGCCTGGCTCCTTCAAGTTCTAGATACAACATGGGAAACAAGCTTATCAGTGTTCCCAACTCAGGCACCTAGCCCCACACCCCACAGGTAGGGAGAGAATTAAGACTGCTATACCTGAGAGAAAAGGCCAGTGTGGCCCCTCTTCCATGCCTCCTCCTGGTTCTTCTTAGTAATACTCTTCAGTGGATGGTTATGAGCTGAAGACTCATAGCAAAAAGCCCGGTGGCTTTGAAGAAACTTTGAATTGGGTATTCATTTAGCTTAAACAAATGTATACTGTGTGACTGCAATTCACAGGATGATGCTTAAAATAGCATGAAGGATAACTGTTCATGGGGCCGCATAGTGAGGGAGAAAATCCCACAATTTATTTGTATACATTGCTGTAGAGTCTGGGACTACTGTTCCACATCCACATTGTTTTCTGCCGAACAAGGTCAAAGACAAACCATTTCTTTAGAGTTATAAGGCAATGTCTACTGACTTATGAAACACAGAAGCGACAACTAATTCCTTTCTCATGTGTCTTTGGCCAGAGAGATTTCTGTCCTCAGTGATGGAAGTTTACCAATTCTGGATGTCAGGTATCCAAGAGGGACAACAGATGGCCAACTGAGAGTCTGGGGTCCAAAAATGCATTCAAGTTGAGCATGTCCATCATGTACCCTCCAGCTTACCAAGTGATAGCCAGCACCATAGGCCCTTTAAGTAGCGTCTAGAGACAAACTTCAACCAACACACCTTGTTAAAGGTTTGTGTGCTTTGGAGACAGTCAGAGGTTGTTAAATCTGGCTTCTGGAAGGCAAGTCTGGGAATTAGTAAAGTAAGGGCACTAGTAATGCCAACAGTCTCTCAAAGTGCCGGTGTTAATTACTTAAGTTCACAGAACAAGCCTGAGCCTTCAGATTCCCTTCTCCAGTGGCCTACATTCTCTGACTCCACATAAGGGGATAAGGGGGCAAAGGCACTATCAATGACACAAAACCAGTAAACCACCATTAGCTAGAGTCCCTGTCACCACCTCCAGCTCTGTAATGACCATTGATCCTGCTCACCTCATTGATGTCCTCCAATCATTCCACAGAGGATATCCTGTTCTTAGCCCATACCTCTGTGTACTTCTCAATTGCTCTCAAAACCAGGAATTCCTCACCTTTTGATCCCAAGGACTACACACATGTAAGTCATACAAGTGAGAATATAAACCATACCTGCTTCACAAGCTACTTTCTAAATACAGGGAGTGTTTTGGAGTTGCAATACAGATAAGTTAAAGCCAGACTCCTGTACTCACCATTTCCTTGCCAGCCATAATCTTCCAGGTAGAGGCAGCTAGTTTGGGAAAGCATGAAACCATGCCCAGGTTCTCTATCTATCTGAATCACATGTCAAAATGTACAGCTATAGACTGTCATGGAGGCACAGCCTGCAATGCCAGCAGCTGGGAGGTAGAGACCAGAAGATTGGGAATTCAACACCAATCTGGGTTACACATGACCATTTCTACAAAAAGGGGCGGGGCAGTTAACCATACTAAATCTTGAACTTGGGTTTCATTTACAATTTTCCCCTGCAAGAAAAATGCTGTGAACAAACATTAAAACATTAAGGGGCCAGTAAGATGGCTCAGTGGGTAAAGGTGCTGGCTCAAACCTGAATATATGAGTTTGATCCCTGGATGGTGCAAGAAATGAATGGGCTCACCCACAAGTTGTCCTCTGACCTATACCACACGGTCCAACTGTCTTAGTATGTAGGATTTAGTTACTAGAGGGAGTACAATTTGAAAATATAAGAATGTGCCAGGTGGTGGCAGCACACACCTTTAATCCCAGCACCGGGAGTTTGAAGCCAGCCTGGTCTACAAAGTGAGTTCCAGAACAGTCAGGACTACATAGAGAAACCCTGTCTTGAAAAACCAAAAAAAGAAGAGGAGGAGGGGGGAGGGGAGGGGGAGGAGGAGGAGGAGGAGGAGGAGGAGGAGGAGGAGAAGAAGAAGAAGAAGAAGAAGAAGAAGAAGAAGAAGAAGAAGAAGAAGAAGAAGGTGTAAGAAGAAGGTGTAAGAATGAAGATGGTAAGAGAGAGATCAAAGAGTTATCATTCTGGGGACAGCTGTGCAAGCTAGTTGATGTCTGGCTGCTAAACAGAGTTCTTCCATCTTTGTTAGCATCTACAAATTCTCACAATGTTGGGAGACCAAATCCTAAATCCTATAGATGGAACTATGAAAGTTCCTCTGTCCTTTCAGTACCCAGGGGTAGGCAAAACTGCAGCCTCTGGCTTCCATTGCTTAGAGCAGACTCCATAGATCTGCAGCTGTAACAGAAACAAGGCACATGCAGCAGGGAAGACAAGAACACACAAGCTTGCTCAACAGGTGTTTATTAAGGCTTGTATTCTCCTAGAGGACAGGTATCCGATGTTGTCCACGACTCCGTACAGGCAGTAACAGCTCGAGGAAGTGACACGTTCTAAATACAAGTCTAAATAATACAGCTTTAATGGTAACGGAGAGGGTCTTTTGGAGTAAATAGTTTTAGAAGGTATCTGCTCTCTAAGACAGTAAGGATCCTCTACAGTGGGCGCGTGCAGATTCAGTATGCGAGGGCGTCGGGCATGAGCACCACTTTCATGCTAACTCCAACTCCAGGTGGCAGTGAGCTCCTCCACGGCTCCTCATTCCACAAAACATGATAGCAAATTCGTTTTCTAAAGAATTTTTTGTTTTTGCTTTTTTTCACCCATTCAACAGGAAAAAAAAATTAGACACACAGTGAAATTTACAGTTGGCAGCAGCATCCATCACACTGCCTGTACTATCAGATCCTACATTTAAAGCTTAGCGTTACTGGTATAAAAACTTAAGACAGCATCAGGATTCTCAAGTGAAGAAAGAGGACGACTAAAAATGATCTGCGAACAACTAAGAATGTCACAATGCTGAACCAGACTTAAAACACCTTCTAGTTCCTTGCCACACAGCCCCAACCTCATGCAGTGGCAGATGGTGGCAAGGAGAGCTGGAGCACCGCTCTGTGTGGGCACTGAACTATGGACAGCTTCTCCATAGACAGCTGTGGTCACACCTGAAAATTAAAAGTTATCTGTCTAGTAGGAAACTCAAAAGGGCAGGTTAGCATTCTGATGGATACCACAGATAACAAAATGGCAAGCCACTTCAGTACTGTGAGGAGACGTCAACAGCACATGCTGAATGGGCTCTTTGTTTACTGTAAAGCAGTAGAGGGCAAGAAATATGAAATATCATATAGGGATATTAAATGACTGGATATAAGAGTAAGAACATAATTTCTGCCAAAATAAAAATATCTTTGGGATGTATTAGGTGCTTTGTTTTGAAGAATATTTATATTTTGCATTAGGTCAATCTGACTGATAAGCTGACAAACAAAATACTCCTTTATTAGTGAGTTCTACAATATTATAATACATAGAAAAATACAAATGAATGCAGATCCATCTGGCAAAAATGAACTACAAAGATAAAGATGCAACAATCAACCCCGCACGAGGACGACACTGGAGCTGACTCAGAGACAGCACCAAGCATACAGCTTTAAAACTCTGTTTTCAAAGTCAACCATTAACCAAAAACAAAATGGTTTGTCCTTATTGTTTGTTTCGATTCTGCCTTTCCTGCAAAAAGAAGAGAAGAGGTTAGCTCATGCAAGTAAAGGCACACAAAGGTGAGGCCTTTGGCCTGAGGCCACTTCATGGGTTGCAGCCAAAGATGGGGATGTGTGTTTGTTTGGTAATCCCTGTGGACCTGGTTCTGAACTACCAAGGAGCCTGGACCTACAGACCAGGACAGGGGTCACCATCTACATTCAAGCACCACACACTGTCTTATCCTCTCTCAAGAAGGCCCTCTGCACAGAAGGGATGGGGTTGTGTCTAATCATGTGTCCCCTAGCCACTCACCTCATGCCTCCCCTTACCCAACCCAGCCAGCTCTCCCTCATGTGCCAATTATGTTACTAAAGAAACATAGTAGAACTATGTAAAGCACCTGCACTCAAGGGGAGGACTGGCGTGCATAGGGCTAAAAGTAAGCTTCAAGTCAGGGCTAAGTAGAAGGGCAGGAAGACAAGGTAGATCCATCTAGTTAAAGCCCTTTGCACCAGCTCAAGTTCCCTCTGGCCTCCATAGCAGAATTGACTAAATCAGGGCGTAACTCCTCAATTGGGCTAACCCCTACTTCTACAGCCAGCTCCCCACACCCAGTATGCATGACACATTAATCTGAGACTTACATCCAACTCTTTCCTGCTGTTTGCTTGCCTGGTTTCTGATCAGTAGGTTTAGAAGCCACCTTGTCTTTCCTAACAATGCAGCATCTAAATTCAGCCCATGACAAAGAGTGTCTTCTGATACAAGGAGCATGCACTACACCCACACACCAAGCACCATGTTCTGTCCTAACCCTTCTAAGACCCTCTGTAAAGCAGTCATATTGCCTGCCTGCCTGCCTCTATGCCTCTGCTCCCCGCCACACACACACCATTCCCATTCTCCCTCATGTGCCACCACTGTCATTCATGTTACTGGAGAAAGAGCATAAATAATCTAGAGGTTAAAGGTTGGGTTCTTAGTATGGTCATCCTAGGTGTGTACTAAGAGAAAGCTGCTAGCCAAGTACCCACACAGTTTGCTCAGTTTGGATTGTTTGTTTTGAAACAGGGTTTCACATACCTAAGGCTGACCTTGAACTATTGATCTTCCTGCCCAAACCTCCTAAGCATTGAAATCACAGGTATGTGTCACCGCACCTAACTACACTCAAGAGTATCTGAGTAACACCTGTACTTTTCTTTGGGGCTAAGCTGGACCCAGGCACAGAGAAGACTACTAACCAAAGTCCAAAGTGAGGCCTTGCCACTGTGAGTGTTCCTCTCACACACTCCTCTGTGTGGCTCCAATCTCAAGGAAGTGGCAAAGCACCTAGATCAATCAGTAGGTGGATTACTACTAAGAATTTGTATCCCTCTAGCATGAAGTGTGATGAGGAAAATTCAAGCAGAAGCCTGTCTCCCCTGAGGCTGCTAGTAAAGCATCTAAAGGAGGCTCCTTCAAGCCTTCAGTCCTACCAATGGCTACAAAGTCTACCATCAGCTCTTTAAAGAAGTAACATTACTCATAAACTTTATTGAGAGGGGCATTGCTGAAAGAGGAAGTACAAGTCATCCTTAGAGGCTCTGCAAACACTCTCTACCCAGTCTCCAAAGTCAAAGACTGATCAGCTAAATGTGTATGTGACATATCCCTGAGGCCTGTCAGACTAGGGTCAGAATATTGTATTTCCAGCCAGTAGATATTATGCAGAATACCCAACTGTCACTATTTTAAATATCCTAAGAAAAGCCTGTTTATAGATTAAACAAAACTGTATAGGGATGGCAAGGTGATTCAGTAGGTTAGGACATGTGCTGCTAAGCCTAACAACCTGGGTTTGATTCCCAGGACCCACACGACAAAAGGAATGAACCAACCCCCATTATTTTACACACACACCCCACACACAAATGTGTAAAATGTAGTTAAGTAAAAATAAATTTAAATTAAAAAAAAAAAAAAATCAAGGTATCTATGACCCTGTCTCAAAAACAAGACAACAACAAAAACCAACGTACTCAGCACCCAGTGCTTAAGAGACAGAGGCAGATAGATCTCTGTGAGTCCAAGACTAGCCAGAGCTATACAGCGAGATCCTGTCTTGGGGGGAAGGGGGGAGAACCCAAGTTATTAGAACCAAGGCCAGCCTGGTCTACAAAGTGAGTTCCAGAGGAGCCAGAACTACACAGAGAAATCATGTCTCGAAAAATGAAAGAGAGAGAGAGAGAGAGAGAGAGAGAGAGAGAGAGAAGCATATTTTCATATTTATAGCTTGACAGGAAACTCTGAAAGGGAAAATGAAATTGTTAACTATGTTTTGCTTTCTAAACATCAGATGTTACTTAGAAGTGGTGAGGTCTAACTGTTAATGATGAATATAAGATGGTCTGTCCTCAGGTAAGGAGAACCTGGGAGTAGGGGGGTTGTCTCCAGGGGCCTCAAGCATTTTGCAGGCACATCTTAGCCCAGAGGGAGAAGAAGCTCTTCACTCTTTATCCTACTTCACTCTTGTTTTTTTGAGACAGGGAACTCACAGAGAGATCCATCTACCTCTGCCTCCTGAGTGCTGGGATTACAGGTGTGTGCCACCATGACCGGCTTCCCACTTAATTCTTAAGATGAAATGGCATTCCTCAGCAGCCCAGACTCAATCCCAAGACACCTGAGATTCCAACTCCTAGATAAACCAATAGCCCAGCCTCCTGGGAGGCAGCTGGCATAAGGCACAGCAAAAGAATGAATCATCTAAGGACCGTCCCACAACTGGGTAAAGAGATGCTTGAAATTTCACTAGAATAATTTTTCAAAAATCAGACTATTCATTTGTCTTCTTCAATAACAAAATTTAACATTCAACTCCATGGATAAAAAGCTTTGTGGCTGGGCTGTCACAGTTTGGGTGAGAGTCACCAGTCCTCCCTAAGATGCTCTTCAGGATGACCTCTAGTATACTTCAAAAGGTGTAAGGACCACCAGGGGTCCTGACCAAATGCCAATAGCTTGTTATCCCTGCAGGTCACTCAAAAGGCTTATAAGACCACAGAGTTAACCAGAGATCTGACAGACACTGCTGTCTAAGAAGCAAGTTTATAATTTAAGTTTTAAGATGGTAGAATTAGGGATTAACACTGCTTTTGCCAAGTACTGGGTTTGGTTCCCAGCACCCACATCAGGAAGTTCACAACCACCTCTAACTTTAGTTCAAGGGGATCTGACACCCTTTTCTCACTTCTGCAAGCACCTGCACATGTGATGCAACTCACAAAGGCTTAACAAAATTACTTAACAAAATTCAGGTGTACAGTTAAAAAAAAAAAGATATTAGAATTTTCTAAGACACAACCAGATAAGGGGCAGAATTTTATCCCTAAGCTTAGCACCAATCTCCAAGACCTAGTATATTTTTTAAAGAACTGAATGTTCTTTTGTTTTGTTTATTGAGATTTACTTCTATAGACTACATGAGTACAGTTCCCTCAGAGGCCAGAAGAGGGTGTCAGATCCCACAGGACAGGAGTCTCAGTTGTTAGCTGTCATATGAGTGCTGAGAACTAAACCCAAGTGGTATGGAATAGCAGTCTATACTCTTAATCGCTAAACCATCTCTCTAGCCCCACCCACTGCATTTTAATGGAACTCTAAAGATTCAGTAAAGGAAAACTGAGCATAAACACATGTGTACACAAATAGAGAGCCACTACATAAAAGGGCCAATAGCTAGCTACTACATAAAAGGACCTAAGTTTCATTCACTATTCCTGTTTTAATGCAGGCAGATGCTGCATTAACAATACTGTGCTAAGACAGTGGTCCCAGATGGTCTGATTTATCGATGTCCCAGGGATCTTTGGTTTGTTTTAATTTTTTTTGTGTGTGCATTGGTGTTTTGCCACAGGTGTCAAGTCCCCTGGAACTGGAGCTATGCACAGTTGTGAGCTGCCACATGGGTGCTGGGAATTGAACCTGGGTCCTCTGGAAGAGCAGTCAGGGCTCTTAACCACTGAGCCATCTCCCCAGCCCCCTGGCATCTTTGGTGTGTGTGTGTGTGTGTGTGTGTGTGTGTGTGTGTGTGTGTGTAATGATGCTAGCAGAACAAAGTCACTAGCAACCCATTTCTAAGTATGTTACTGTTAAGAAATGCCTGTTATTTTATACCTAAAAAGCTAAACCTATATAATTTCAGTTATGGAAATAAATGTTATTCCTTTCTTAATGCTTTATCAATACTTGGGATGAGGGTTAACTTAATGGTACTATCAGCAGCATTACCACCTGGGCTTCTCTACACTTTGCTCACATAAGCAAGACATCTAACTCAGAGAACAAAAGATTGGAAGCCAATCCAATGATTACCAGCCCATGCTGACTGACATTTCATGAAAAAAAGGAGAATCTCAGGATGAATGCTCTTGGGTAATAAAAGCTTCATAATACATATTGAGACCATTTGTCTCATTTCTGAAAACCATTTCTGTTCTGAAGAGCAAATGGCCTCACATCAGTTAGGACCATTCCCAGCTAAATGGACCTAGCCATATAACCATAATCATTAACTATAAAACATCTGGATCCCAAGTCTGCTTCCCTCCCTACTTCCCCCATTCTAAGTACTTAAATGATGTGGGTTGAAGCTTCCCCAAACTTCAGGCCTTTGAGTTCCTATAAGGAAACAGAAAATGATCTTTAGGCCCAGAGTTTCTAACTGCTATATGGCAGTGTTCAAACATGAATGCTTGGGCAGGAGGGACATTAAGGCACAGCAATGCCTACTACTACATGGGCAGTCTCCTTGGCCTTCCTGGCGCCACATGAACACCAATTTCTAAGAGTGACTGGAGAGAAGCTAGAAAGAACCAAGATCATATTCAGAAGAAGCTTCCCTGAATTCTGTTCTTAAGTATGTACACACTGGTTCAGATTACCATGTCTCATAATAGGAAAGTGACAGATTTTTATTGACATCTACTCAAACATTATACCACTGGCTCATCCCAGTGATGTTATAGCTAAGTTAAGAGGTAACACTTGTACTGTCTCAGACTGCTCTAAGACTAGCTGGGAACATATCACTGGACCATCAACAGACTGCCCATTACACTCCAGCTTGCTGTGCAGGTCACCTGGCATGCAGACAGACACCTGCTTAACAGGTGCCTAAAGACAACTTACCTTGCGCACCACCTCCTCTTCCTCCTGGCGCTTCTCATAATGAGAAAAGTCGTCAAAAATGGAGGTTGTGTGCTTATAGGAAGCAATAATTTTCAGCACTTGTTTTGCTTTTTCTAAGGGTACCTCCTGTGTATCACGGGAGTTTGTGACAGGTTTGTTGTCATTATTCTCAAGTCTGATGTGCCGCAGTTGGTTATTGGGTACATCCTTGACAAAAATCCACTTCACGTCAAACTTCCCCTTCCATTTGTCCTGGGACCAGACTCCAGCACTGGTGCCATAGTCCACAGGGGACTTCATCTCTGCTACCCCACAGAAATGTCCACTCCCATTGACACTAAAGAGCAGGTAAACGGGCCCCTTGCTGCTCATGGAGCGGAAGGCGCCATCCAGGCGCTTGTTGCCATGTTCAGTGCTACACCAGATGGAGTACTTGATGGAGCGGTGGATGTCGTCCTCAGAATAGCTCTTGATGATGAACACCCGCCCACTCTTAAGATTCCAGTCGAACTCTTTAGGGTTATAGCTGTGGGCAGCTTTCAGTTTCTCCAGGACAGGGTGGGATTCTACACTTGGGGCAGAAGTAGGCTGGGCATTTCCAACAGAGTTACTATCATTGTTGGCCACTCCACTCTGCCCAAATGCTGCATTTCTATTTCGAGGAGCCACCCAGCGGGGTTGAAGTGGCTGCTGAGGGCTCTGATACTGTGGCTGGACCAAGGGTGGGGGCTGAACAGGGAGAGGCTGAGCTACCTGCTGGGGCTGTGGGGCAGCCTGGGGGGATGGTGTCTGCTGGGGGGCCGAGGCCTTAGGAACAGGGCCTTTGTTATCCCAAGTACCTATGTCCATGTTATGTTTTATAGGTGGAGGCGGCAATGCACCTCCCACTATTGGCCCACTCTTTGTTTTCATCTTAGGCTGCGGTTTTGCAGGCTTGCTGGCAATGGCTGCCCATGAAGTTGGTTTTGAAACTGGCATGTTTACATTTGTCCCACCATTGCCAGAAAGGACACCAGTCAGTGCCACACTGTTGACAACTGAACCCACCGTCTTAACTGCAGAGGTGGTAACATCCCCAATCTTCAGGCCAACCATGCCCTGCTCCAGACTGTTCATCCCAGGGGCCTTGTTGAGGGTATCACTGTGAAAACCTGTCTGCCCATCAACAACTGTGCCACCAAGGGAGCTTGGTGGGTAGGTGTAACTGCTCCCATAGGCTGAGCTCTGAGTCTGCTGTCCCTGAGAACCACTTGTCCCCCATGCTGAGAATGCAGGGTTTTCAGGGAAAAAATTAAATCTGTGCTGGTAAATGTTGTTCCCCAGACCCCCAGGCTGCCCAAAAACAGCATCATGCATGAAGTGATGGTCTCCATTACTAAGTTGTCCATAGGTAGTGAGATATGGGATGGGAGGGTCCCCTGCAGTGGACCATGGTGCCTCACTGAGGGAGTAAGGAAATCCAATGGATGGTGGATAGTAGCTGGACAGGTAAGGATCATTCATCGAGGGGTAACTGTTACTCTGTAAAAACAAAATAGGTGATAAGTTAGATTCCTGTCATATAGTCCATTTATGCCAACCACCTCACACAGGCAGAGCAGAAATAAGCCTAATATAGCACAGGATTATTTTTCCTAAAAGAAAGCTATGGTTACCAATGTCCAAACAAAAGTCAGACCCAGAAAATTTGGTAACAAATGCAACCCAAGCCTCGCTGGGTAGTGGTGGCCCATGCCTCTAATCCCAGCACTCAAGAGGCAGAGGCAGGCGGATCTCTGAGTTTGAGGCCAGCCTGGTCTACAGTGAGTTCTAGGACAGCCAAGGCTACAGAGAAACCCTGTCTCAAAAATCAAAATATAAAGCCTCCTTTGTATTTGAACTCAGGTGAAATGACCCAGCCAAACCATCCTTTTGCTTTCACCATCAGAGGAATCCAACCCAGGCCTGCAACAGTAATTTTTATAAATGAACACTGATATCAGAGCAAAGCATGAGGACAACTTTAACAGTGCACTGAGATGGCTCTGACAGTCAACTAGGACCAGCACTGGCCCTACTGACACACCTGGGCATTGGTATTCAAGGTCACCCCTCAAGACCCTTTTCTATACAACATTCCTGACAGCTACCCCAGCTGGGGTTTTCTAAGGGTTTGTCCTTCACATTTCATGGTTTCCTGGGCACACTCATGGGTGCTCAGAGGAGAACACGAGCTCCCTGGCTGGTTCCAACACATTTGCCAATATCAAGTCCTTGGAGTTTAAGAATCCTGCTATGAGTCTTCCTAAGTCCTAACTATCTGCAGAAGGAGCTTCTGAGAATGGCTTTAAGGGATAGGGTACAGGGCAGAATGATATGAGAGAGAATGCTTCACCATTTTGACCTTTCTATACCTCTAAGGAGTTAACTAAGCTGCAGGTGTAGACTTGGGAGTTGGCAGCTTTAGGATAACATGTCTTTGGAGACACTTAGCTGAGGCTTGGTCAAAATCAGGCCCTATCCACACACGGTCCACAGGTACCATAGTAGAGTTGCTTTAGGCTCAATTTCAGTTTTTACTTCAACCCTACTAACAGACCAGTTTCTATTACCTCCATTGTATTTCTTTTCAATCTTTGAAAGTGAAGCATCAGTGAGGTAAATGAAGATACCTTCCTAGAGTGGCAACCTGTGCTCAGGTGGACATGTCTAGTGAAGTAAGAAAGTTCTACTTGGCACCACACCATTTCACTTAACATGAAGTAACTATCTCCCTGTTAATGAAAACTTTTAGCAACTACAAATGGGTCATCATAAATATTCTATAAACATGAAAAAATTTTGAGTTCATCTTCTCTTGAAAGGATTTCAGTGATTCTGGCTCCTCCATTGCAACCTCCTGTTGTGTGCCTCCTCCCAGCACTCTTCAAAGGAGCTTGAACAGCAGGGCCAGGAGGAGGAAATCAATGAGGTCTGGGTAGAAAAAGCCTTCCTGTGAGGCAATCATACAGATTCCTTTCATGGATACAAAGGAAGCCTGGCCCATCTCAGTAACGACTTTAATGAATGAGAAAGGCAAATAGAAGGGAAGATAGTGGTATGTCATTCTAACCCACTAGGCATCAAACCAACAGAGAAACAGCAATAAGGATTCAGAAAAGATGCTAGAGTCACTCTGACTTATACTTAAGCCTTACCTGAGACTGACACAATTTAGGATTATGATCCATCACATTCAGCATAAGCCATCCAAAGAACAGACATAGCACTCAGGTCACAAACAGAGCTACACAAACAGGACACCATATACTCAACACAAGAGATGGCCCCCACTAATCCCCAGCCTGTACTGCTGAAATGCTACTTGAATACAGTAGATTCAAGCACAACATGTCCCTAACATCCCACCCCAGATCCTAAAATTGTGCTTCTTTCAGATCCTTACACAAGATCCTAGGTAACTTTCTCTGCAAAAAATCATCCCACCTCAAGACAAGGGTGGGATGATTCAACTAAAAATGTACATGTAGAAATACACATGTAGGACAGAGGCAGCGAAGCAACAGAGAAGAGAAGCAGTCAAAGGCTCAGAAGGCACAGCTGTGGGAGACCTCATTGCCTGAGTTGTCAGATGGAGGATGGAATAAGCAATGATAAAATTAAACCCCACAGAAAAGGTAAAATCACAGATAAAAAGGCCATTGTTTACTGAAGTCTCCTGAAAAGTGCTGCAGGTATCCAGAAGGTTGCCCAAACACTGAGCCATACCCTCCCTCTCCCTTTGAACCAGTAGCCTCACCTCTCCTAATTCTCTCTATCCTGAGAGGCCATAAGAACTGTGAAACTGTACTTTAGCCCAATCCCAGTTTTTAATCTCAACCCCACTGACAGACATATTCCTATTACATCTATATTTCCTTTCAATTTCTGAATGTGAAGCATCAGGCTACTTTGTGTGAAGCTATCTCAACCAGGACAGTTTACGCAGAGGAAACCTGTAGCCGCTGTTTCCAGAACTCTGTAAGCCAGGCTGAATGCCAGCCAGTTCATGATATACACTTTTCCTGGGAAGGAAGTGGTTCCCATCAGTCTTTAGTATATGCTGCCTGTTCTAGTCTAGATATGTAACAACTTATTTCAAATATACCCTGGAAATACACTGGGGCTACTAGTAAAGCATGCAGAGTCTGTCTAAGTCCTCCACCTTCTTCTGTAAGGCCAGGCACAAGCTTGGGTTTACATTCACTTGTAAATGCCCCAGGCAAGACAGTCTCTTCTGGCTTGGTGGCTCCACAGGGTAGTCTAAGCTACCAGTAAGAAGTGGTTTATCAGAGACACAGCTGAATAAACTAAGTTACACAAGCAAAACCAAAAGTTGTTCTTTACATATAAACACCTCTGAGTAAGAACACTTGGGTTCCCACAGCTCTTACCAGACTACTGGGTAGTGCCATATCTAAGACTTTTAATCAAAGCCTGGGTACAACAGACCACACAAGGGAGGCAAACACATCTTCCAGGCAAAGCCAGAGGTCACTGACAGATGACAATACAACTTAGAACTCTTAGGTCTCTTCCTCCTGATAACTGGGAAAATTAGATAAACAAAATAGATATTCCGAAGAATTAAAGAGAATTTAAATGACCATGGCTGTGATCCCTAGGTTATTCGGAAACAATAAAGTATAATAAAGCCTTAAATCTGTTCTAGAATTAAGAGCTTTAAAAAAAAATTCCAAGTTTAATTAAGAACTTAAGGAGTTGGGGATTTAGCTCAGTGGTAGAGTGCTTGCCTAGCAAACACAAGGCCCTGGGTTCGGTCCTCAGCTCTGGCAAAAAAATAAAAAATTCAAGTTTAATTACCTTAAATGAGAGGGATGAGGGATGGGGATGGGGACACACACACACACAACAACAACTCTGAATGAGTAGAACACTTCCTCTGCCCTTTTTCTGAGAAGGAAAGAATTCTGAGACCATCTAAACAATAAGGTGACTGACACTGGAAGGAGATGTAGGACAGTCTCTTCCAAGCCCAGCAGATCATCTCTGGAATATGCTGAGACAACATGCACTTCACTGAATCAAATCAATTATGTGAAAGGAAAGCATTGAGGGCAAAGCTGAAAAGTGACCAAGTGACTAGGACTCCTGGGAACTGATCTGTCAATCAGCAGGACATTTGTTTCAGAAGATAACCACAGACAGAGGAAATTTTAGAGAAAAACCTGAACAACACTACACACTGATTCAGCTAGGCACTTTCTTCGTCTTTCTTCAAGGCTGATCCTGATCCTTCTGAGACTAAAATGTCAGTCCTTTATCTGGCTGATCAACATTCAGTTTCTGATAAGGAATTTCTTCATCTGTTTAATCAATTTACCAAGGAGCAAGTAAAGACCCACTGCATCCTTTCACTGCCTCTCTGGGAAGCTGTAGTGGCCACTGGACTTTTTAAGGAAACTTAACCACAAAAATCTAAGTCAGACACATGCTTGATAGCCAGGCACATATGTGCTAATCCTGAGCCTACAAGAACTGCCTAGACATGGCAGTAACCCAAGTATCAAGTTTCTCCCAGATCTTCACAAACAACAGAGGCTGCATATGCCCTAACAATAACAAGGCACAGCATTATTTAACTTCACTCTGGGCTGCAGGTGAAAACACACACACACACACACACACACACACACACACACACACACACACACACACAAAAAGCCTGATTTAAACAAACAAACAAAACCTTGGTGACTGGGTAGGCTCAATTTTCAAGATAAGCTAAGAACTCCCAAGGCCAGCAGTTCCTCACAAATGAATACAGAGGTACAAATTTCAATGTGGCCACATGAAACAACACAAGTGACAGTGTCTATCAAGCATTTTGAACCATCTTTGGGCACAAGGATGTACTATATATAGAAAGCAGGGAGGCAGATGGCATTTTGGCCCCAAATGGAGAAACAAGCAACATGAAAGACATAAGACACCTGAAGAATGACTGAAGGCTCCAGCTTCTCCAAACAGGTAAATGGCCATCATGCTGGTCCTCAGCTGTTTCATTCTTAAGCCTGAAAGCTTCCTGTGCTGCTACTTCCTACCTACCTCTTAATAAAGTTGGGCATTTCTAGAAAATCTGCCATCAGGAACACACATTTACTCTTAATGTGCTGGTTAAGTACTTTGCTAAAAGTACACATCTGAACACACAGATACCAAAGAGCCACTTTAAAGCTATTCACTGGGTGTGCTACCTTGAAGAATGTTCCTTTTCATGGCTTCTGCAAGAGAAGACTGCAATGCCATGCAACTGACAGCAGGGGGCGGAGGGAATCAAGTCCACTTTTTAAAAAACCCTCCATGAGTCCCTACTTTATAAAAACACATTTCAAATGTAGTAAAGCAACCCTAGTTCCTTGTTTTAGTTAATATTCGGTACATACCACTACTAAGAAAACCAGGAAATACAATATTCAAAAGAATAGGTTTGTTTAACTTCTTGTCCTTGCCATGGCCAACAGCCCATGACTAAAGCCAACTCAGCTCTGCAACTCCATACTGCCCAGATATTCAGAGGCAACAAACAATACACAACCCTGTAGGTTAAGGCTCCTTCAGACTCTTGGGCTTCTGATACGATGACTGCAGTGGGAAGGAAGATGGAGAAAAGTTGTAAAATGCTCTAAGTTGATCTAGAAGGGGCAGATAAGGAGAAAAATAAAATAAAATAACAAGGCAGGTAATCCATTTCCTTCCAGTACAAGGACCAGGCAAAATCTTGCTTTACTCTAAATATGCAGCATGCATTTAAAAGTAGCAGCCACTATTGTTAAACCTAAATTTCAAATTGCCTATGGTTTTTTGTTTTTTTGTTTTGAGACAGGTCTCACTACACAGTCCTGTCTGGCCTTGAACTCAGAGATCCAACTGCCTCTACCTTTGAGTACGGGGATTAAAAAGTGTGTACCACTATGCCTAGCTTGCCAATGGCTTTTAACCAAGGCAGTTCTGTTGCCAGAAGACTTCTTGCAGACAATTTTTGTGGGAAGCTAATTAGGGAATCTAGTGGGTGGAAGGGACGAAGGATAACAACTGGTGATCCTACAGTGCAGGGAAGAGTCAAAACAATGCTCTGGCATAAAATGCCCATGGACCTAGTAGGTCAGGGGAAAGAGAGGACATGAAGGTGGAAGAGGCATGCTGGGGAATGTTGAGACTGCTTTGATCAAAGTGTGAGACTGCTATGTACATATGAAATATTCAAAGGATAAATACAAAAAATATTTTTTAATTGTCTGGGGCTACAGAGATGGCTCAGAGGTTGAGACTTGCTGCTCTTACAGAGGACCACAGTTCAGTTGCCAGCACCTATATAGGCATCTCCAGATGATCTAACAACCTCTTCTAGACTACCAGGTTACCTGTGCATGTGCACACACCCATGCTCAAGCCCCCCCACACACACTTGATTGCCACCCAAGCATTAGGACCAGAGTTTGAGTCCCCCCAAACCCATGTAAATGCCAGGTGAGTGTGGTGGCCTACTTGTAAAGATAGGAGATTCCCAAAGCAATTGAGACTTAGCCACATTGGCAAGCTCTGGGTTTAAGAGACCCTGAATCACTGAAGAAGGTAGAAAGATGATAGGACATTAACATCAGGCCTGTACGTGCATTCGATCCCCGACCACCTCACCTCAACAGACACACACCTGTGCCCGTTTTATATACATACACATGAAAATGAAAGGGGGAAGGTGTTTTTATGGTGCCAAAGGTAAGAAATCCTGAAATACCTGAGAACACAGGCCCTTGAAGCTTGCTGTAACATATCGGTACTCTGAGTGCTTTACACACCCTTTCTAATACCAATCTTCCAACAATCCTAAAAGCAGTTCTATTACTCTTTTTCATACAACAGGAAACTAAGGTTCAGGGAAGGTAAGTCACCTGATGCACAGAAAAGGAAGGGGTCTGTTGCACTATCTACTGATCTACTCTCCTAGATCCTAACTCCAACTCTCCAGAGACAAAATGAACACGGCACAAAGCTTCAGGGAACCACATACTCCTTTACAACATAAAAAAAGCGCTCTATCCGCAGCCCACAAGTGCTGAAGGTCAACTAGAAGTCTGCCTGTATCCAACTTTAGTGGGGTGCCGTTCCACAGGAAGAAAACTATTTTTATCACTCAGGCCCCAGGCCTAGCAGAAAGACCTGCTCAAATAAACTCTTCAAGACTGATCATTTTTAATACTTTCTAGCCTACCTCTTTCATGTATAGGGTAGAAAAATAGAAATATGATAGTAAAGGTGTTACAAAGAAAATTATTTAAAAAAACAAAAAATATACTAATAAAATAAACTCACCGGATTGGACTGTCCAGAAAGGTAGGGCTCAAAGTCATTGTCATGAACTGTATCCTTCTGATGCAAAGAACCATTTTGTACTAGAACAAGAAGTTGCAAAATATTATCTTCAGGCATTAAAAAATTACTTTTTTTGTTGTTGTTGTTGTTTTTTGAGACAGAGTTTCTCTGTGTAGCTTTGGCACCCTTCCTGGAACTCACTCTGTAGCCCACCCAGGCTCGCCTCAAACTCACAGAGATCTGCTGGAATTAAAAAAGGCATGCACTGCCACCACCGCCCAGCCAAAAAATTACTTTTAAGCATGGGAACCTTAGTAAAGTCTATTTTCAAATTTTAGTAGATATAATCTTATTTCAAAATGGGCACATTCTCGAGAGCTGATGTTTGCATGCCTAATTAGACTGGCATTACACAACTTTCCATAAATTAAATTATATTTTATAAAGATATAATCATAATTTGGTCGGGTCATTTTAAAATAAATGGCAAGAAACTTATAGCCAGACTTCTGAGGGCCTTGTGATGCCCCGCCCTGACCTCAGAGGTAGGGACTGAACCCAGGGCTTCCAGATATGCCTGCAAATGCTCTACCACTAACCCCCAGCTAATGAAATCTACAGGGTCTCAGAAGATCTATGCCAGGCACACTGAGGCACATGCTCTAAGAGCCCAGTCATGCATGGAGACCGGAAGAGGGCAGGATGCTCAGTTGGAAAGGGCTGTAACCCAAGCTCACTCTCATCTGATTGTCCACTTACTTTCCACTGTTACAGTGCACAGCCAGGAAAGGAAAGGAATGGTAAATAAAGTGTTGGGCCTTTTCCAACCTTAAAACACGATGAACCATATTTGGTTACACCCAAGTAACAACAACATACACTGGTTAAAAATTTAGTGTCACTTTGCAAGACTGAGTTTTGGGAATTTATTACAGGCCAGAATATCACAGATGACAATAACCTTACAATGACTGTAACTTAGGGTGGAGGGCAGAGCCTACGAGGCCCAAAGGCTAGCTGACTCTACCCAAGAGCTGTCCACTACCTAGCAACAGACGACCATCTTTCAGCCCTCTAACCTCTGAGAGGATGTCTTATCACCATTTCCTTCCCCACCAGGTAACTGTTCTTGCAGAGTAAAGATGGAAGGGCTTAACTACTCCTGGTACGCTTTTTTTCTAGTCCCCCTTCAATCTGTCAAATATCCCGGAAATGGAAAGTTTCATCTCCTCTGAATTGACGGAGGAAACTAAGTTTCCGATTCCAGCAAGGTTGATGGACTTTCTCTTGTCCACGCAGACTGACAAGCTGCCCAGTTTTCCTCCAAAGCCGACTTCCCGGAACTCTCCTCACCTTTATTATCTTGTCCTTTTGTTCTCTGCGTCGCCGCAGGTCAGGATATGCGGGTGGACACCACCCAGTCCGGGAAAGGAAACACAAAAGTTACTATCCGCAGAATGCTCCACAGAGGGCGATACGACCCCGGCCCGGCCTCCAGCTCTCGCATACTTTGACCACGGCCAGGCCCAGCGGGCCCCGACGTCGGAACCCATAACTCCGGCCCGGCCTGGTATCCAGGTCCTCGGCCCGGAGACCCAAGCCCTGACCCGGCCTCTCGGTTCCCGGCCCGGACCCCGCACCCCCAGCCCAGCCTCCTGGTCCCCAGCGCAGCCCAGACCACAACCTCTGTCCACGACTTGGCCTCGTGACCGTAGTCCCGAGAAGCCCCTACCTGGGGGTCCACGCTGGTGGCCGACATGCTTCATGAAAAGCGCGGCGCGGGACCGGGGCGCCGCCGGCTCGGGCCTCCCGCGAGGCCGGGCCTGTCACGCCGCGCGCGGCCCCGGGCCCCGCCGCCAATTCTGCGGGCGCGGCCGGGCGCGGCGGCAGCTGTGGGCACGCGGGCCGGAACAGCAGGCGATAGCTGGAGATAGCGGACAAGCTGAGGGGTAGCCAACTCGAATGGCGGCCGCGGCGGCGGGGACGAGGCTGCGCGACGTCAGCGCGCGGGGCAGGCCGGGAGCGCCGTCGAGTCGCCACCATTGCGCCTGCGCGTCTTCTCTCCTCGCCCAGAATTTCGCGCTTGGGACTCAGTCTGGCGCTGAAGGGGCGGGGCCGGGCGGAGAGGGGTGGGGCGAGTCGGGGAGTCACGTGGGGCTCCTGGGGCGGTGCCTATTGAGGGCGAGGTGGGTGGCTGTGGCTAAGCTACACCTGTTCCAGGGGGCTAGAGTTTTGCCGGTGTTGTGCAGGCTTCTCTGGCTGCCCTGCAACAATCTGGGCTTAAGAGGGGAGTGCCAGTATATGACCAGTGTTCGCGTTAGATTCTGAACCCGATTCCATCACCCAAAGGAAAAAACAAGGGGCCTTTGAGGAAGGCTAGACAGCCCCCTTTGGGCTCCAGATTCGTGGAGAAAACTCAGCTCATTTTTCACTCCTCAAAGAGTCCCCAACAAAGAACTCACCCCACTAGACATTCACTTTCAGGCAGGCTCTTTGGTCACTGTTTACCCCCCCCCCCCCCCCCACAAACCCTCCTCCCTTTTACCCCACAGCAGATATCACTTTCATTAAAAAGGTTTATTCGAGGGCTGGAGCAATGGCTCAGTGGTTAAGACTAAGTGCTGTTCTTACAGAGGACCCACATGGTGGCTCACAATTGCCTGTAACTCCAGTCCTAGGGATTGCAAAACTCTCTTTCTGGCATTGGATGTGCCATGATGCACTTGGTGCACATACAGACAAGCAGGCACAACCACATATAAAATAAAACAAATCTGTCAAATGTAATTTTTAAACGATATATTAACTTTTATTTTCTGTGTATGTGTGTTTCCACTGCTTGTATGTAAGTGTGCCTGGTGCTCAGGGAGGCCAGAAGAGGGTGCCAGATACTCTGGAACTGGAGTTACAGATGGTTCTGACCCCAAATTTGTGCTGAGAATTGAACCTGGATCCTCTAAAAGAGCAGCAAGTGATCTTAAGCCCTGAGCCATCTCTTCAGCCCCTTTAAAATATTTTTTAATTTTATGTTTATGAGTGTTTTGCTTGTATGTATGTATGTGCACTATGTATATGCCTGGTGCCTGTGGAGGTCACAAAAGCTGTCTGATTACCTGGAACTGGAGTGACAGGCAATTATGGGCCATCACCTGAGTGTTGGGAACCAAACATTGGTCCTCAACAAGACCATTGCTAGGCACCAACATCAAGATGCACCTACCCATCCCTTCCAGGGAGTGTTTGGTCCCTGGCTTTGCTGGAGGAAATGTTCTAGCCTCCAATACATGTCATTAATAGAAGAACACAAGAGGGAGGCACCTCTGGGTCAATCACTGGTTTGAGGGGCACATCTATTGGCCATTTTATAGATGCTAGATGTCCCTCAAAGAGGCCGTGTTGAAGTCTCCAGTTAGGATAGCTGAAGGATGGGGTCCAGAGCCTATAAGCCATGTATTCAAATGACACCTGGCTGGAACAAGCCTTTG
Source organism: Onychomys torridus (assembly GCF_903995425.1). Taxonomy (NCBI): domain Eukaryota; kingdom Metazoa; phylum Chordata; class Mammalia; order Rodentia; family Cricetidae; genus Onychomys; species Onychomys torridus. The sequence goes on from NC_050446.1 coordinate 136,629,458, forward strand.
CTGTGTGCTGGGTTCAGCTCACTCAAAAATTGCCCTAGGAGGGCCAGCAGTGAAGACACCTGTCCATGCAGAAAGCAACAGCTGCTCAAATGCAGCAGTGCCCATCCCTTCTCTATGAATGCCTTCTTGGGAATGAGCAACCCCCCTATAGCAGACCTCCTTCTGAATACCCTGTCCTTCCATACTTTCTGGGGTGTCTAGTTTGTCTTCCAGGAAAACCACCTTGTGATCTTGGGGCTCCTTCTGTCTTCTGCCGCTCAACAGCAACTTTGAGAAGCTCCTATGACTCACAGCTCCTCTCTTTAAATGTCCATTAGTAACTTATCAAAAGGCATTAGTTGATCACCTACTTCATCCATGGGATATACAGAGTACTGGGGTGCCATTGGTCCCGACCCTTGTAGCTTCCTGTGGAGGGAGGCTTACACAGTCTTGCTCAGCCTCATTGTACACTGACTACCCACCAGAAGTTCACAGGCATGGGGACAGAAAATGAGCCTGGTGCTTCAACCTAGACACAAAAAGGATGGTTTAACTAAGCCACCATAAATCAGACCCATGATTTGGCAGGCAGCCAGGGACAGGGAGGAATGAGGAGAGAGGAAGTCTCTGGATTGGTCTCTAGAGTGTTCCTTAGCTAGAATCTAGGTGAGTGGGTGCTGACTGGCTCGGGGTTCTCTTGGAACAGCAGCAACCAGAACATAGACACGTACCTAAGGTCAGCTCCCTATATCAGGGGCCACTCTTGCATCCAGGGCTGAATGCAGGTGCTTGGGCTAGCATGTGGCAGATGCATCATGTAGCCCACCTCTCAAAAGCTAAGCAGTTCTGTGGTCCTGAACCAGAAAGCAAGCCTCCAAGAAGTTAAAGCAAATGCCAGGGCACAACAAGCCAATCTGAACTTCAACTGACTCATGAACTTTGGCCCCTGTCCAACCCTTGTCTCTTTTCCATCTACACAGTACCTAAAGACCCGCAGTCTAACTTGGACCAGAAACCTACCATCCACGGAGGCTGCCATAGCCTATTGGCTGCTTCTGTGTTTCCAGGAATTGTGGCTGACTTATGACACTATGGCTGTGCTTGTCTGTTCCCCAGGATAGTACCAGATGGCCTAGGATCCAAACATCTCCAGGATATCAGCTTTAACGCTGAGGAAGAACAAGCAAGTATGTGGTACTCTAGAATCATATAAGCCTCACGCCTTGACCTTAAGTAATGAAACACAGACTGCTGTAAGAGGCATATTCATTCAACTCATGTGGCAATCAAGTCTGGCTCTCAGCCAGGTCAAGATGAAAACCAGGAACTCTGGTTCAAAAAACAAGAGAGACTTCCTCCTCTTGCCCTCACCAGCTCCCTCTAGACCTGTCATGGTGGTTTTTTTATTTGATTTTTGTTTGTTTGTTTTTCAACTGACTTGATATTTAATGCCATGCTTCCTCAGGTAAAATGGTGCTGACCTTTAGTCACCCAAGCCACCCTGCAACATCTGTACATGGACCTTGACTATACTGTGCCCACACCTAGGCAGCTGCTGGGACAAGAGGTGGCAGAGGTTTCTGCTTCATAAACTGATTCTGGGGGAAATGGAGGCTGGTCTGGTCTGAATCACCAAGTCCTGCCCAGGCCTAATCATCTCAGCAGGTAGCACTTACAAAACAATTTCAAATACTGTCTACAACAGCATTCTAGGTAAGAAAGGTGCCTATGTATGTCCTGGCAACCACAACCACAAGGATTCCTAAGTTATGCAGAGTTGGCATCCTAGTAGTCAAGAAGTGACTATGGTGAGAAATCAGGGACGCATAGAGCCAGGTAGAGTTGGCAAGGTTCAACATGGTAAGCAGAAAAGAGAGTGTGCAGGACTCTTGAGGGAGAGGGGCTTGGGGCCCAGTTGGGGCAAGGAGTACATGAAAATGCATGTGGCAGCTGGAGGAATGTTGAGCACTGCCGAAACTGTTAACTTGGAATGAGGGCCTGACCAGACATGCAACCAACACCCCTCCCCAGGGAAGGAGTGTGACCTGTCCAGGGAATGGGAAAAGACTGAAGGAGACTCTCTTACATGTCTCCACTTACCCCCCATGATGCCCAACAACCCTTCAGTCTGGTAACTACATGCTGGTATCACTTAGGGTGTCCTTCTCAGTCCTAAGCTTGTGCCTTTGGGGAAATGAGATGCATTTTCCCTCACTTTGCTGAGTTGTGAGCAAAGGGGCCATCCACGGCTATCTTTACCAAGAGGTGATGCCATCCCTGAGAGGTAAAGGTATGCAAATGATGGCATTATCTGATCATATGGATCAAGCTAAGCCTGAGGCAGTCCACCCTGGGCTTTTGCTTGTGAGCTAAAGCATTTCACTTTTGCTGAAGCTTTGAACTTATGTCACAATGATGACAATATACAATAGCAATTCTAATGCAACCAGAGTTCCACAAGGGAAGGTGTCTGCCTAGATACCCAACCCATTCCTCCAGCACCTATTGGCTGTTCTCCAGGTTTCCATATTCCCTCATGTCCTTACAGTTCCCAGACACTGGCTGCATGTGTGCCTCCTGTCCCTACACCCTCCCCCTCCCTCTTCCGAAGTCCCTTAGCTATCTTCCAGGCATTTGGACCCTGTTCTTGTTGTTGCCTTAGAGTCAGATGACACTGGGGACTCATCCATCTCACTGCATTTCCAAAGAGTTTAGTCCACCTATGGGTGACTAATTCTACAACTCTCCAGGACCTGGTCTCTGATCCTGTGTTGTCATCCCCTTCGTGTCCAGTAGGGTGTGCTCTGAATCAGGCGTTATGACCTCAGGCTCCCTCAACTTCCACCTTCGGGAGACTGATGTTCCCATTGGCAGTGGGTGAGTGCTGTGACCTTATAGGTTACTCTGTCTCAAAGCATAACTACTGACCTTATGCAGCTACTGAGTACTTGAAATTTAAGGACTGTATTTTCCATTTTATTTCATTTTAACAAGATTCAAATAGCCACACTTAGCCAGGGTCCAGAGCATGGGCACTCAAAAAAGTCCAAATCCCTGGGAAAAGTTGGGGGCCTGCATGTGTAGTAGGCTCACAAATGAGCCTGACACTCAGTTCCACTGAACTTGGTTATCCACAAGCCCTCCAGCAACTCTGATTAAAATAAATTGGAGGAAGTGATGTCAAGCTTGTCCCTTGCAGGCTATAGTTCCCACTTCCTACCCTGCAGCCCTTCCTGGGGCCCAGGAGCTCCCTGATCTAGCTCTTCCTGAAGCCAAATTAAACTTTACCCTGGATTCCCCCTTGGCTGGAGTCTGGGCCCAGAAGTACATAGTCTAAATGGTTGACCTGTGGGACATTTGAGTTCCCCTGGGCTTTGGGAACAGAAGACTGCTGCTATCTCAGCTGGCCCATGATACCTAAGTATTCTCCTTTGGCTGGATATCTCACAGTTTCTGGGCTCTGAAATATACTCAGAGTGCCCAGACCTTCAGGAACAAGTCCAATGTCAACAGCAGGATACTCGACACTGACATTCGTGCTTCAGACTGTTTAGGGTCTACTCTGTAGAGCTCAGAGTAGGGCAGAAGATCTACAGAACCAAACAGAAAGAATTCTCTTGGACTTTAGAGGGGGATAGTGGCATTGGCCTTCCTCTGTCTCCCTTCCCTTTCTCTCAACCCTTCCCCTACCACATCCAGGAACCCCCAGGCCTCTTCCTAGGCTTTGACCACACAGAGGATGGCACAGGCAGTCCCCACACTCTCATACTGGGCCTTAGCTGACCCAAAGTCACATCATGGCTATGCTATGAGCTACAGGGCCTTGTCAACTACAACTTGTCACCACCTAGGTATTGTCTGCATTAGCAAGGGACTCAGCTTGCAATGTGAGCTCACGGCAGAGATTTAGGCATCTGGCAAGGCATTGTAGAGACTAGTACTGTTTCTATGAAGTCCCAGCATGGAAGCAACTGGCACAGTTACCCAGATGCTTTGTTCCCATCCCCTCCAGCACATGCCATGTTATTGCTGGCCTCTCTCATAGGCCTCATGCACTGCTGAGAGCCCTGAGATCCTTATTCTGTGGTCACAGGTAGAGGATGTTCCTGTCTGCCAGGGGAGCTCTCAAACAGGAAAGAGGGATAGCTCAGCTGTCTTTGTCAGGGAATACTTGTGGTTCTGGCTGGGAGAGACTGTCCTTTGTCACAGATCCTCAGGCCCAGAGTCCAGACCTGTAGGGACCCAGGTCTGGACCTGCACAGAGAAAGAGCTTGGTGAAGTCATCCCTATTCTCCTTTATCAGGCCCTTTGGCCTCAGTCCCGAAGAACCTAGTCCAGCAAGGGGCCTGGAAAGGCAGGGCTCCAGGTTCAAATACCAAAGCTGTGATTCTGCCCTTTTGCTTACAAGTGGAGAGAAAGGCAAAGGTAGTGAGGTCCCTGGGAGATACCCTAGAAGGATCTATTGCTACAGATGGAAGTATAGGCAGCACATGGGCCCAGCAGTGGATGAGATAAGGTCCTAAATTCCTGCTGTGCCATGTGGAGATACATCTGCTGAGATGGTGATAGTGGATACCCCAGGGACTCCAGCCCTTTGGAGCTTGATCTCGTATGGCGGAGTAGGCTAGGCCACCATCTCCTAGGCTGATCTCCCATACCTCTGCTCTCAGTGAACCTGCTTTCCCTTTCTTTGCCTCAGTTTCCACATCTCTGAAATGGTAAAAGCCCTGTATCTTTCTCAAAGGGCAGTGGGGTTCTGTGAAGCATGGTCCTCCCAGGACATTCTAAAGCCAAGTAACACTGGAAAAGCTGCCTATGGGCTTTGCGTGCCACTGGGGCTCTCCTGTGGTAAGTGAGCCGGGTAAGACACATAGGCAGGGCAGGGTTGGGACCCAGATCTCCTTTCCAAGCCAGGTGTCTCCTTAGGCTTCTGCTGGCAGGACAAGCCCTGTGAAGTAGAATCCTAGGATGGTCTCTCCCTTCACCTGAGATGGTAGGCCTCCTGCCCAATCTGTTCTCTCTCTCTCTTAAAGATTTATTTACTTATTATGTATACAGAAGAGGGTGCCAGATCTCATTACAGATGGTTGTGAGCCACCATGTGGTTGCTGGGAATTGAACTCAGAACCTCTGGAAGAGCAGTCAGTGCTCTTAACCTCTGAGCCAGCTCTCCAGCACTGTTCTGCTCTCTCTTTTCCTTACAAACTTTAATTTTTAATTTTTTTGAAGCAGGGTCTCACTCAAGCTAGCATAAAACTTACTGTGTAGTCCAGTTGGCCTTATATTCACAGCAATCTTCCTGCCTTAGCCCCATGAGTGCTAGGATTGCATGCATGAGCCACCACACCCATCTCACAGTGTCTCACAAGCCCCAACCCCTCACCGTATCTCTCAATATCTAACCCTTGACTGAGGGGACTATTGACACTTGACAGCTTCTGGGAGAGGGAGAGTCAGTTTTCTTTAAGGTTGGTGGCCCCTGGTAGGTTGACCATGTTCCAGTGGATGATGCCACACCCAGCACAAATTGGACTCAGTGGGTTAAACATTTAAAAAAAATAAAGGGAGGAAATGAAGTTGGGAGTGGAGAGATGGGGATTGATCTGGGAGAAGGTAGGGGGAGAAGTAGGGGTGAATATGACCAAAATGAAGTGTCTGAAGTTTCCTTCTTTCTTTTTTTTTTTTCTTTCTTTTTTGGAAACAGGGCTTCTCTGTGTAGCCCTGGCTGACCTGGAACTCACTCTGTAGATGAGGCTGGCTTCAAACTTAGAGATATGCCTACCTCTGCCTCCTGAATGCTGGGATATATATACTCACCATGTTAAAAGCTTCACCAGCAGCAGGTGAAGGGTTTGCGCAGTTATTTGGGTACAGTGCCAGCTGGGGCAGAGCTGGCCCCTTGATTTTCTTCTTCTTTGCCCTTTCCAGTAGTCCTGAGGACTTTTGTTTCACTAACCTGTAGCTATGGCCTCTCTGGGGCTATGACCCTCCTCCCTGTTCTGTTAGGTCTGTGGCAATGGAGTCTCTCACCTAGGGCTGGCTAGTAGTGACTAGGTCCCTGAGACCAGTCCTGAGGCAGAGCTCATTTAGGGAGGCAATATTCCCTGTGACAGTGCAGATAGAGATGTCGGGCCTGGAGCAAACACAATCTAAACCTTGAGCTCCTCCCAGACCAAGGCCCAGGGCATACCACCCTCGATTTGACTCTAGACTGTCCAGACAGAAAGAGGGCAGCCTGAGACCAGATAGGATAGTCCAGGCTGAGCTAAGCAGGGATCTCCTAAGTGCTAAGGACAGGATAAGCAGGTGATGTCATCCTTGAACATCAGGATGGGCTTGGTATGGAAAGAATGTGGTTGAGGTTACATACTGTCCTGGACAATCTAGCTCTCTACCTTGCAGGCCCTGTCTGGAGCTATGTCTACCCAGAACTGGACCCTGAATGGCTGGAGTTCCCACTCCTCTATATTTTTGTCAGTGTCTATGACTTATTTCCAGAGACTTAGGGGATGCTGTTGGAGGGATCTCCAAGCTCTCTGTCCCTCCCCCATTTAGAGATGTTTTCTGCACTGTGGAGTACTGCTTTTGTTATGCGCTGCCAGGAGGCCCCATGACACACTGGCTGCAAAGAACACGTGGCTGCCACTCTGGCCTCTTTTAGAGAGTGGCACGTCCCTGGGCACTACAGCACTTGAGCATCTAGTGGCATCTGCCTGTAGTTAGAAGCAGGAGTCACTACAGTCTCTAGAAAAGGCTAGAGTAAGTCACCAGCACGTTCCAGGGTGATGTTTTCTCCTGCAGACTTGCTCAGAGCTGCGGTTCTCTCCATGGGAACTGAGAGTAGGTCCAGGGACTCGTTCTGTGGCCCAGAGATAAGTCATAGGGAAGATAGCAATGGCCCAACACAGGAACAGTGTGGACCCCACCATGCACGTAGCCGTGTCCTGGTCCAGGACTGCCTAGATGGGCAGATCTTGGGCCAGTTGCGCACCCTGTCAGAAGAGGAAGAATCTTCTGGGGTTACCTTTCTTGGGGAGCCTGCCTTCCCTGAGATGGATTCAGAGGATCTCCGTCTGGCTTCCTTCTATGACTGGCCATCCACTGCTGGGATTCAGCCTGAGCCATTGGCTGCTGCTGGCTTCTTCCATACAGGTAAGTCTTGGGGTCTTTCAGCTGTGGTCTGGATGCTATTTAGCACTCTTCCAGGCCAAGAGTTCTGTTCATTCCTGCCCTGAGGGAGGAGCTGATGAAAGGTAGTCCTGTCATCCCTGCCTGGCCAGGGCTGGGGTCTACCCCAGTCAAAAATCACTATGAGATGCTGGGCTTGTGCTGAGGGCCCCTCAGCAGGTGGGAGCTTCACCTGAATTAGATGGCTCTGCGGGTCCCCCACACTACTCAGGGATCCCCACTGCCATATGGGAGCCTTGCAGGCTTGGTTACAGAGGTGATTAGTCTCTTTCATTCCAGGACCTAGGGAGACAAAGATAATGGATGCAGTGGTCAGCTTAAGCATCCTGATTTGTGCCCATCTTGTAGGTAATCCTCCAGACTTCCCATGTACCAGGCCAGTGCAGGGACTAACTCCAGACAAATCCTTTGAGTACCTGTTCTAGTTATAAAGAGTTCACTTCTTTAGTGTGGACTGCTCCTCACTCATGGTAGAGGTCAGGTTCTGGCTCTTTCTCTTCCTGGCTGAGGAAAAAGAGGCAGCGAGACCCACTGAAGGGCTTTGTAAGTATGAGCATAGCCAGATAAACTGTCACCAGTGGGGCCATCAGGAGAGGAATTAGTCATATTTCTTGCACTGACCAGTCAAGAGTTCAAATTGATTAAGGATAATTGGACACTGGTTATAAAGGGTTAATATCTGGGACAGTTAGAGCCTCCTTGAAAAGAAGTGTCCCTGAGGCCAACAGATGTTAGGAGAATTTTGTGAACTGGGGTGTCTGCTGTAGCATATGCCTGTAAGCAGTCCTGTTTATAACTTCTGCACAAGGTCATGAAGAACACATCTTCCCATGGTTAGGGGATGGGCAGAGAGCACAGAGGAGGAAGGCCTGAGCCACTAACACCAAGCCTGGCTATGAACCAGTATGGGAGGGGTCACCTCTGTGTCCTGTCAATAGGAATCTTTCTTGGATGCCCTGAATCTCTCAGGCTACAGATGCTCCAAGCCTTTGGCCTGACCCTACCCACATGCTCTGAGAACAACATAAATGCTAGCTCAGCCTTTCCAGAGTGCTCTCGGGCCTCCTGACACATGCCCTAGGCATTGTCTTTATTTGCCTTTGAGACAAGAGAGAGGCCCATGTGCCTTGCTCCCTTCTTGTTAACCTGCTGACAGACCCCCAGCCCTGTCTGTCCAAGCTCTGATATCAGGTCATAGAAGGACACCCTGGGGTTGCCAGCTAGGTGTTACCAGCCATGTATCTCTGCCATACCCAGGCCAGCAGGACAAGGTGAGATGTTTCTTCTGCTATGGGGGTCTGCAGAGCTGGGAACACGGGGATGACCCCTGGACAGAGCATGCCCGATGGTTCCCCAGGTAAGGGCCATGTGGATTGCTGTAGGTCTAATTAATGAAAAGGGCCCTAAAGAACTTTGTCCAGCCTTCTCATCTCCCACAGTCCTGGGACATCAGGATCTCTCTAAGGTAGCAGACAACCCTACTCTTCATGAAGCTCTTTCTGGAAGGGCCGCTGTGGTGGGCATTCTCCTTTGCTATCCTCTTCTAGGTGCTCAGAGCCTGTCTCCTGAATAGCTTTCCCAGCAGGTCCCCTGGGGGGGGGGAATACATCCTTGACTACCTCCCGTAGGGCCTAATGGGTTCCATGGGAACAGAAGGCATGGCTCATAGTACTTGAATGTAATAGTGAGGCGCTAAGAGTCCAGTCCTGCCTTCTGAGATCTCTTCTCTAGGTGTCGGTTCCTGCTACAGTCAAAAGGAAGGGACTTTGTGGAAAGAATCCAGGCCTGCACCCCCTTGCTTAGCTCCTGGGTAAGTCCATCTGTCCTCAGGACTCAGGTGGGTTGGCAGTCTCTACTGTTTACTTACAGCATTGATGGCTTTCCAACAGGACCAATGGGAAGAACCAGAAGATACAATCCCTGCCACCCCCTCAGGTGAGATCGCCTGATATAGAACCCTTGATGTTTCATTGGCATTTGCAGCCTGTATGTAGGTAAGACAGCTAAGTGTACTACCTGCCAATCAGCAGGAAGGGACTGTGCATACATATTGATGTCCAAGGCACAGGTCAGGCCACTGCATTCCCTTGTTCCCACTGAGTAAGCTGCTAAAGACAGCAGCCAAGCCTGGAAATGTAGTTGCATGTTAGGCTGGTTCTGCTGGGCACTAGCCACAGCTTCTGAAAGCCAGCTGGGCTGTAACCAGAAGCCTGTTGAACAGAGCTATGGGGGACACAGCTTTCCAAATCTCTTCCCTGTGCCCTATGGGACAGGGGTCTAAGGTTCTTCAGGGACCCCTAAGGGGACTTCTGACTTCAGGGACTACCTGATCTGTTTGCCAACTTCGTGGCCACAGGCAAGTGGCTTTTTCCCTGAGTTTCACTGCTGTGAGATTTGACATGACAACACTAATCCATTTTAAAAACACATGAGTCTGTGGGACACTCTGGTGCTTGGCAGGGCTTTGTCTACTGTCCTCCACAGTGATGGTAGCACCTCTAGATAGAGGCTCTGAAATGCAGCATCCTTAGTGTAAGAGAGCTGGACCTTTCCCAATGATTTCTGGGAACACACAGATCCATGTGTGTATAGATAGAGATGCCACAGACCACCAGCCTTTCTTACAAGATCTCTCTCTCTTTCTCCCTCTGCCTTAAAGATACCAGGAGCAACCAGAGCCAGAGCCCCGGTGTTCCCAGCACACCGGCTTCACAACTGATGGCTGATTTACTCCAGGAGGATGAAGGCCAGATGGCAAGGGCCAGAGGTACCTTCACCCATTCTAGGCACTGCCTGCCTTTCCTTGTCTTACTCCTCTGGGCACTCATCCCCTTTATTTTCTGTCCCTCCCAAAATGCCAAGTATATACAATCTATGACCACCTAGTCTGATGGGCTGGGCAGGCAGAGTACCCTGGTGGAAAGCAGGCTCTTTGGTGGCCTCCAGAAAGCCTCTGGACTTGAGCTCATGAACAGCTGAGTGCCATACAAACCCTTCTGTTCTCTAGGACAGAACTGGTCCTTGGTGGCTGCTAGACCTTCTTTGGGCTAGGCCTCCCTTCTCCACAGAAGCTAGGCCTTGAATCCATTCTTACTAAGTCTCTACAGCTCCTGCTCATGGAGGCCCTGAGTTACTCACATCCAGAAGACAGATGAAGCCTGAAGATGCCAGTGAGCCAGGTATAGTTGGAATCCACCTGAGGTGGATGGGCCAATCTCTTTCTTGGAGGGGGTGCAGAAGGAGCATGGGGGTAAAAGGGCGGGTCATGTAACAAATCATTCCTTTGAGGAGTCAGTATCCTAGGCCCTGAGGGTGCTGGTGAATTCTTGAGTTCCCAGGAGCTGAGGATGTGCAGGAACAGCTGCGACAGCTGCAGGAGGAGAGGACATGCAAGGTGTGCCTGGACCGAGCCGTATCTGTAGTCTTCGTGCCCTGTGGCCACTTAGTGTGTACTGAGTGTGCCCCCAACCTGCAGGTGTGCCCTATCTGCAGGGTGCCTATCCGTAGCTGCGTACGCACCTTCCTGTCCTAAACCAGGTAAGGTCCAGAGTATTCCCAACATTCTTCCTACAGGCTGGGTGTAACCTGAGTGTCTTGCTTCCTAAGGCTAGAAGTGGCATTGTAGAGATGGCCAGGCCACATCTCTCACTCCCTCTACCAGTCAATCCCACTGTTTTGAATCCTTCCTAAGTGGAGTCAGAGGGAAAGAGGGCTGGGGGTCACCTCTTGTCCAGTTGGTCATCAAGGGCTTAAGCTTGGACCAATTTCAGAAGCACATGGACTAGATTGAAGCTTGGTGGTCATGCGGGGGTGGGGCTTAGGGGGTAGGGGAAGGGGCACATGAATCTCAGTTGTTACATAAATGTGTTACACCCCTGTCCTTGCTGAGAGACAGGAGCCATGCATGGCCTTCTTATACTCTCAGAGGTCAGTGTGTCCCCAAGATGTGTCTGATAATTCTTTGGTAGAACAAAGTAGTAGGTCAAGGAAGTTCCTGAGGCCAGTGGCCTCTGGATCAGATAAACCTAATAAGAACAGAACTCATATATGCTTCCTTTTCTTCCTCCAGGTACTACACTCAGGATGGGCACCCTGCCTGCCTCAACCTGTTCCAGACCATACAGTGGGTCTTCTGGGGACACTCAGGATCTACCACAAATGTAGTACAGCATGGAGCAAGAGTTCCTGGTTGGTGTGAGGAGTAGTTCTGTTGTGGCTTTTGAGATCTATTTGAAGATAATAAAATAGAAGATCTCACCTTAAAGCTCAGCTAGGCTCTATCTCACATACTCACTGCCATGTCTCCTAATCCATGTCGAGCTGGTCTCTGCTGCTCCTCACCAGCAAAGCAGCACCTGTCAGGGGTCCGGCTACCTCTGAATACTTCACAAACTCTTCCCCACTTTGAAAAAAAAAAAAAACACTCTGATTTCAGTGATCTTACACTGTATTCTACACCTCCAGAATAGACTGGCTTCAGGTGACTTTTGAGATCCCCACTTCTAATTACCCACCAACTTTATGTATTTTCCAATATGGCAGGTGTTCTCAGGCTACTTGCCCTTTCTGAATGATGCCATCCACTTTCTACAAAGAAGAGTCTATGTAGTATCCCCAGGCTCCATGTTTCACTCCTGGTTCTCTTCTAGCTTGGGAGTGGCAGGGCTCCTGGTCCAGTTCCAGGGATTCATTCCACTGCCTTAGTGGAGCGAGGGCCTTGATTTGAATAAGACCCGCAGTAAGGGTACTACAGTATTCATTCAAGGCCTTTGTTACCCTTGGGTCTTGGTGGCTCAGAGGGACTTCGTGATGGGACTGAAGCTTCTTCTTCTTTTTGTTGTTGTTGTTGCTGTTGAGACAGAGTTTCTCTGTGCAGCTTTGTAGCCTGTCCTAGAACTCACTCTGTAGATCAGGCTGGCCTCGAACTCACAGAGATCTGCTTGCCTCTGCTTCCCAAGTGCTGGGATTAAAGGCGTGCGCCACCACTGTCCAGCTGGGACTGAACCTTCTTATTGTCCTCTGATGAGCCCTTCCCTTGGCAGCATTACATGTTCTGCAGGCCCTGTAACCTCAGCACAGAGCACTCAGGGGACTCCTGGGAAAACTGCCTAGGTTTACTGTTAGCTGCTGCCCAAGAAGACCAGGGATGCAATTTTTTTGTTTCTTACTTTTTTTTTTTTTTAGAAAGAAAAATTACAAACTCACAGTTGCAGCCACCCTGGCCTGCAGTGTCCCCTCCACCCAGGCCTGCAGTGCCCCCTCCACCCTGGCCTGCAGTGCCCCCTCCACCCAGGCCTGCAGTGCCCCCTCCACCCTGGCCTGCAGTGCCCCCTCCACCCAGGCCTGCAGTGCCCCTCCACCCTGGCCTGCAGTGCCCCCTCCACCCTGGCCTGCAGTGCCCCCTCCACCCTGGCCTGCAGTGCCCCCTCCACCCTGGCCTGCAGTGCCCCCTCCACCCTGGCCTGCAGTGCCCCCTCCACCCAGGCCTGCAGTGCCCCCTCCACCCTGGCCTGCAGTGCCCCCTCCACCCAGGCCTGCAGTGCCCCCTCCACCCTGGCCTGCAGTGCCCCCTCCACCCTGGCCTGCAGTGCCCCCTCCACCCTGGCCTGCAGTGCCCCCTCCACCCTGGCCTGCAGTGCCCTCCTCCCCTCACTGGCATCCAAGGGGAATTTGGAGAAAAAAAATGCTCTGCAGACAGGGAAGCAGGGCTGAGACTCCAGGCCTGGAGTCTCCTCATTGTCCCGTGGCTGAAGCTGGGTTGCAGGAGCAGGGTCAGCTGTCCCTCACTTATGCAGGCCTGTGGGGAAGGCAGATATCAGAGAAACCTGAGAGAAGGAGGACAGTACCCCTTCCCTTGGGGAATTTCAAATGCAAAAGACACAAAACCAAGGAAGGGATAGTTGCTCAGGCTATAGCAAAAAATATGTCAGGGACTAGGCTTCTCCACGCCCAGGGCGGGCACTGATCTTAATCCTCTGATGACCCTGGCCAATTCCTATGGGGCTGGAAGTGGAGTGAGGGTCTCACCCTAGGTCTTTTCATCCACTCAGACTCCCCACTGAAGAGAAATCTCCCAAGGGCTATTCCTATTGATGGAGATCTATTGAGCCCAGGTTTGTCTTAGAAGCTGCAGTGGGCAGCCTGCAGAGGCTCCTCCCCTTCCTAGGTCTGTACTTCCTTCCTTCATTCATCCTAGAAGCTGAAGCCCTGCTACTTCTGATACCCATTATCCACAATAGTCAAGGACACTCTGAGGTCAGGCATTAGGAATCTTTGGGGCCAGGTCTGCTGAAGGCAGCTTCACCAAGAGAACCCCTCAATGCCCTTCTGGCTGCAATTCCAGGACTTCCAGGAAGCCCAGGCACAGCCATGGCATATGTAGGGCTGTGGCACTGCTTTAGAGAAAGAATGTGATCTGCCTAATATAAGAAACAGACACCCACACCCTCTACACTTACTAAAACACTGAAGCCCCTGGAGAGCGGCCTGTTGGCATCCCTCCCATTTCTGAGACTACAGACTTCAGTGCTGACTTGGTCCTGATTATCAAAGAATATACCCCTGCTGAGCTTTGAGCTCAACATGTGGGGCTGAGTTCTACAACCACTGCACCCTGATGCCTAACCACAGCATGATCTTAGTGGATGATAGATGAATAGACAGATTGACATACAGATGCCTGATAAAGTCTCCAAGGAGAATAGCCTTATGTTGTGAGCACCCTAATGCAGGCTGAGCGGGCCATACTTACAAATACGCCTGCTTGGACAAGAAGCTGGACGGCTTTTCATTGACATGGTACAGGGGGAATGGGTCAAATCCACCAATGAAATCAACTGAAAGAAATCAAGCCCAAATAAAATAAAACCCAAATGATGGAAAAGATGGCAGAATGGAAACATTCCCAGTGACAGATTCCCAGCAAGAGGGTATAGCCAAGGCTTGTGAGGGGGTACAGGTACACCCCCAAATCAGCCCCCTGTTGTATCACAAATCTTGCTGGGATCTCTCTGAGGCACTGTGCACCACCGTCTCCTGGTTCTGTGCTCTGAATGGACCTTCCCAGAAGGGGTCAGATGGGGAGGACAACAAGGGCCCTTCAGCCTGGATGGGGCTGCACCCCACCCTGCCTTCACTGTCCCCTGCCTTTACTAACATCAAGCACCTATTCCATAAATCCACCCACACACTAATGGATGCTAGGCTTGTTGGGCAAAATGAACATATTCCTGAAGCTCAAGGCTGGCTGCAGTTCTGAATTCAAAGAGCAGGTGGAGCTCCTGCTTCATCCCTAGCAGCTAACTGCCATCTCAGTGATCAGACAGCACCAGAGGCTTGATCCCAGGCTCAGAGACTATCCCTCACCAGCCTCCAGAATCAAACCCAAGTCTCTTGAACATGGGGACAGCTGATTCCATAGCCCGACTCTCAGGGACAGATGGTTTTGAATTCCAGTTCTGAATCTGGGGAAAGTTCTATCCACAGGAGCCCTGACTACCCATCCACCCTGTCAATTCCTTCTCTGCAGGGACTTCCTATAAGACTGTCAGAGCTGGGAGTCCCCAAAGGGATAGCTTGAACCATTACTGTGTTACATTGCAAATCAAAGTTAAATTAAAAGGGGTCTACATGAAGAGAGAAAAGGATAATCTGTCCAAATGGATATTAATCAACATGTGTGTCGGGCAGGTAGAGTGGCCCATACTACTGAGGACTCAGACCCTCCTGGGGCAACTGTTGGGTCATGAGGATAGGTGTTCTTGGACCTGAGGGCTCCTGAGCTCCTCTTCATAGATTCCCCCTTTTCTCAGATCTTTGGACTGTCACCTGCCAGACTTGTGGCAGGAAGTGAAGACCCAATGGGCATGGGTCATCACCAAGAACCACTTTCAGGTTCTACCCCAGATAGTACAGCACACAGAGTTGTTACTATCATTAGTTGTACACTTACAGCTGTCCTCTTCTTCTGTAAGCACACTGACCACATAGCAGCCATAGACGAAACCCAGGAGCTGAAAGACACCAAGAGGTCAGACATGCCAACCCATCTCATTACAGCAGCAGCATAGGGATGGTGTGGATGGCCCCAGGTGTATCTGATGGAGGCCTTGAATCTTCTGAGCCTTGATTTCCTCCCCTGAAAAATGGAACTGTGCCACTACCTGCATGGCTTCCCACATGCCTACGTTCTGATATCTCAGTTGTCCCTTGACACACTCAGTGGGCAACACCTGAGTGAGGAAGTGACCATGCCAGTCTGAAGGATGCTAGCCATTTCCCACTTCATGGCTTAGAGGGCTGGACATGCAAAAACAGAGCTGGACTTCCCTATGGAACATGAAACCTGAAAGGTAGCTTGGAGGGGGCAAGGTCATGCCCTCTGTCCTCTGGACCTAGATGGTTCTGTATTCTCCACATCATCATACAATGTCCTACTCAGTTCCAGGAGAGTTCCATGGTACAGATCCTCCCTCCACATCTAGCCTCTGTTCCTGGCTTGCAAGACTGGCTATATAGACAGGCTGGATTTTTACTAGATGGGCTAGTGGAGAACCCAGCAGATAAGAGAGAAGGAAAATAAGGCCCCACAACTAGTCACTTCCCTGCAAAGCTGCCTCCTTCCTCAGTGCTGACAACTCAGTCTTTGTGTATTATTTCAGGACCTGAGATGCTGCCATGAATCTCAGAAGAGTGCACTATCCCCTGTGGGCTCCAACATAACATCTATATTGTATATACCTGCAACAGCTTGGTCTGAGGGAGCTGTCTTTGTCTTGCTGGGACCCTGACTGATTTGGTGCACACAAATATTTCAAAAGATACCAGCTAAGCAAGAGCTATAGTGGGGGGGGGGGTGTCTCAGGGCACCACAGCTAGAAGGGGCCTGACCGTTGAAAGTATTGGAGGATACTGCAGAGGCGACAGGAAGGTGTCCAGTGGTTTGAGTATGACTAGAAGGAAGCAAGACTTTCTAGATATGTAGCAGGTCCCTCTGCAAAGCAACAGGCAGCTTCAAGGGATCCACTTACCCTCTAAGCCATGGTTCCACACTGACCTGGCCCAGCAGCCTCACAAGAGGCCACCAAATCCTCCTGTCAAAGGAGGCATTCACTTAAGAGGCCAAAGCTGGAAATGCATGAGCTCAATGCCAGTGAGACCCTACCCAGCTCAGGTGCAGGCCACAGTCCCCCTGGAACTCCAGCACTCTAGAAATGAGTCTAGAGTTGAGCCTGGAAGTCATTTTCCTCACCGTGAAGAAAGCCTGAGAGGTCTCTCACACAGTCTTTTGTGATTCCATGGGTCAGCCTGAGGTAGAGTCACACTCCAGGGTTGGCCCCCACGAAGAGCTGGCCACGGTGCTGAAACAGACAGGCTGTCCTTGGGAAGAGGCTCTGTCCAATCTGGCATCTCTTTTGCCTGAGTTCATCCCTGGTGGTTCATGACATCCTACTTGCACACTCTTGCCTCCTTTTCCCATTACTTCCACTCTGCACTCTGTTCATCCAGATCGTCCCCATGCATCCATCCACTCTGCCTCTTCTGGAAGCTTTCTCTCTTCTTGGCCTTTCCTCATCAGTGGTCTGATAAGAGCTAAGCCCGACACTTTCTCTCTTACACTATTCAAAGTGGACAGCAGAGATGCACTTTTTGTTTTGTTTTGTTTTGTTTTGTTTTGTTTTTCGAGACAGGGTTTCTCTGTGTAGCTTTGTGCCTTTCCTGGATCTCACTCTGTAGCCCAGGCTGGCCTCGAACTCACAGAGATCTGCCTGCCTCTGCCTCCCGAGTGCTGGGATTAAAGGCGTGCACCACCACCACTGCCTGGCTTGAATTTTTTTTTTAATGGGAAAAACAAGCATGAGCAGACCAGGTTTGTGAGTTAGCATTCCATTTGAGAAAGTATGGCAGAAGGCTGTCTCCCCACTGGCATGCTAAATTTCCTTCCTTCAGCATCAGTCTCACCAAAATCATTCTGTACCCCACAAGCCCTTCATTTGTCTTTCTAGTTTCCAGTTAGTGTCTTTTCAGAGTCTGCAATTTTAGAATTCTTGACAGGGATCCTTGAATAACCAGTTCTTTCTCTTCCGAGGACCACACCTGGGTTCCTTCACATTTTGGGGCAACAGGGATCCTCCCTTGCCTCTGTGTGTGTTATAGTGGAAGAGAAACATATTTTCAGTTTCCCACTGTGGAGGCTGAACTTAAGCAGGATGCCTAGGGTAGGAGTGGAGGTGTAGTGAGTACTACAAAGCTACCTGCACTGTCTGCTGCATGTTTTCTCACATCTTGTATGTCCTCAGATGTAAGTTCAATTCCTATCATCAGTTGCTGATGGTACTATGAACTTGTCCTCTACCAATCATTGTGTGTGCTTGGAAGGTTGGGGAGCCTTGAGATATGACCAGGTTTCTCCATGGACTAACCCAATTGTGCCCCAGGTCTGGCACCCACAATCCTACATCTGCTGTGTCTGCTGTTCTACACAGTTGCCTAAACCTCTCTTTCCCACCCCATTGAGTCCATCTATCAAAACGGCATTCATTTTGAGAAGTGATAATTAAGACACAGATGGGTCAAGTGGTTCACTAAGGCACACAAGTAGAAAGGTAGCACCACCTGGACTGTCTCTCTCCCCACTGTTCTCTACTGATTTGAGCAGCACTGGAGAGGTCAGCATAATCAATTCTATGTTCACCAGCTATGGCTGTTCTTTAGTTCCATGTAACACCAGCAAACATATGGTTAGGTGGGACATGGTTGGAAGATGGCATCCTCTCACCAGGATCCTGCTGAAGTTTTGGAAAAAGTAATCTCTTGGTTTCTGTTATCATCACAGGCTTGGGGACAGTGAAGGAAGCAGGCAGGACAAGAGTGGATGGGACCCACTGGACCACTTATCAGGAGGGCACATGCTCCTATTTCACAGTGAACCACCAAGGCCAAGGTGGGTCTCTGAGCCAAGACTTTCTTCTTCTTTAAAAGCAGGACACAGCTTTGGAAATGGATCTGGAGTATTCCTCTCAGCTAGTGGCTTGCCACTTCAGTTCTCAGGGGCCAGAGCCCAGGCAAAGGTCTAGAGAAGTTGTGTTTAGTTGTATGTTGAACCATGTATCAAATACATGCCTCAAAGCCCAACTCTGGTGCCTTGGAATCTGTTCATATTTAAAAATAGGGTCCACAAACCATCAGCATGAGGTTATATAAGGTGGAGTGACCCTAAACCAAAATCTGGTATTTTTGTTTTGTTTTTGTTTTTGTTTTTTCAAGACAGGGTTTCTCAGTGTAGCTTTGGAACCTGTCCTGGAACTCACTCTGTAGACCAGGCTGGCCTCTAACTCACAGAGATCCACCTAACTCTGCCTCCTGAGTGCTGCAATTAAAGGCATTGCCACTGTTGCCTGGCTGGTATTCTTTTTTCTTTTTCTTTTTTCTTTTTTTTTTAAGATTTATTTATTTATTATTATGTATACAGCATGTATGCCTGCAGGCCAGAAGGGGGCACCAGATCTCATTACAGGTGGTTGTGAGCCACCATGTGGTTGCTGGGAATTGAACTCAGGACCTCTGGAAGAGCAGCCAGTGCTCTTAACCTCTGAGCCATCTCTCCAGCCCCCTGGCTGGTATTCTTAGAGGAAGGAGGGGACTGAGACAGTCATGTGGGGAAAAGGCTGTATGCCAGGTCGGAGTGCTGGTGTTTCCTCAGGCCAGAGAATACTGCAGCCCCATGACTAGAGGATACCTGGGCCACTTTCCTCAGAGCCCCAGAGAGAACAAGCTTCACCAATTCCTTGGCTTTAGGCTCTGATCTTGGAGCTGTCAGGAAGCAAGTTTCTATTCTGGGCCCCTTTGGCTTTTTTATTTTATGTTAGTGTATGTGCATGTTAGTGTGTGTGTGTGTGTGTGTGTGTGTGTGTGTGTATGTGTGTGTGTGTATGCATGGGTGTATGTGTGTGCATGTGTGTATACATGTATGGGTATGTGGGGGGGGGTACATGTATACCTAGAAGCCAAAGGACAACCTTTTATATCATTCCTTAGGTATCATCCACCTTTTTTTTTTTTTTTTAAAGACATCTCCCACTGTCCTGATATTCACCAAACAGGCAAGACTAGCTGGCCAGTGAGCCTCACAGATCCACTTGTCTTCACCTCCCAAGCACTGGGATCACAAGTGCATGCCATTATTCCATCATTTAAAATGCTTTATTATATTTAATGAACCAGAATGGGGGTTCATGACTTTAATCCCAGCACTTGGGAAGTAGAGTCAGGTGGATCTCAATGAATTTGAGGTGACCTTGACCTATACAGAGTTCCAGGACAGCCAGGGCTATATAGTGAGGTTTCATCTCAAGAATTTGTTATATTTATTTATTTTATGTGTGTATGTATGATGTATATACACACCTCTATTCAAGTGTGTGCACCTGTGAGTGCATGTGGAGGCCAGACAAGAACTTCAAGTGTCTTGCTCTGGTACTCTTCATCTTATTGCCTTGAGACAGGGTATTGGGACCTGAACTCAGATTCTCATGTTCGTGCAGCAAGTGCTGTTACCCACTGAGCCATCTATCTGGTGTCCAGCATTTTTTTACATGAATTCTAGGGTACTGAACTCAGGTCCCCACGCTTACAAAGGAAGAATCTTACTAACTGATCTATCATCCCAGCCCAGCTTTATTTTATTTTTCAGAAAGGAACTCACTATGTAGCCAGGCTGGCCTTGAATTAGTGATCCTCTTCCCTCAGTTTCTCATGCTGAGATGGCAGGCTTGTGTCACTATACCTGCTTTCTCCTGTCTGGTCAGTTGTTATTATAGACTTTATACAGCTATAAAGCCAGAATTTGGCCTCCATGAGGGCCCAAATGTGTAGGGCCCTACCCTGATCTATAGTGAGGTAGCAGACAATCCTGCCTGGTGGAAACTAGTACAGGGATCCAGGTTCACTGGGCTTCAAGGCATCTGTAATAGCTTCTCCTGTACCTTACTTTTCTATGCAAGATGAGGTGTGGCTGGATGAGATCCTGACTGACCTTTGGAAAGGCTCCTGATGATATCATCTTTCTCTATGACCATCCAGGCAGGGTTCATGAGTCAATATCTTCTTGGTCTTTCCAAGACTCTAGTCTCTGCACCAATCCAAATCCAGATACATAACTAAAGTATCCATGTCTAGCTGGCCCTGAGTGCACCAGGACAAGATGCTGTACTGTACCAGGCTCTGTTCTGGAAAGACAGAACTTGGGATATGGTAAGAGGTCTAGTGACTGGCAGTGAGGAAGCCCAGACTTGATACTGGACCCAGAGAGGCCCCTGAAGCTGAGTGTTCTGGAAAGAGTCACTTCACCTGGACCACCTGACTGGAGTGTGAAAGGCCTTGAGAGCAAAGAGAGAGCTGGAGACTGTGATGGGAGTTTGTGTGCCCCTGATGCACACTCTGGATATAAAGTGTTCTTCAGAAAGGCTCATGTGCCTTTAGCCTGGTCTTCAGCAGCTGGTGCTGTTAATAAGCAGCCTGAGGACCTCATAGTCTCCTTGCCATCGGCTGCTCCTGAGTGGGGGTTTGTCTCAATACTTTGTTTACATCAATAGCTAAGGAAGAGTCCAGCCTGGATTTAGTCCTTGTGTCAACTGTGAAGTCTTAGAGAAAACATGTAGGCCATATAGTCCCCATCCCCAAAGATGCCACAGCTTCCCAAGTCCAGACCCTGGGCCCTGCAGGGAGGCTGAAGCCTGGGCCACCTGTGTTGCCATAATAGTAAGTCAGAGAGCAGCAGGGAGCCAAGCCTCAGCACCAGCCCCTCAGGTGCCTCCATGGGCCTCTCTCCGTATTGCCTTTTCTGCACACTCCATAGCTCCCTGGCTAGCTGAATGCCTGGGTTAAGGCCTTGGGGAAAGGCTTTTGGGGTTAAGAATCCCAGATCCCCTGTAACCCACAGATATGCACCCCTGAATTCTGCCTTCTACCTGTCCCCATCAGCTATAGAGTGCAATCAGGCCTTTTCTGATCTTTCCTCTTGGATTAAGTTTCTGGACACACATGGAAAATAGTGGAGTCTCTGCATCTCTGAATTCATGAGACTTGTATCTCCTCTAGGCTCTTCATGGACAACCTGAGTCCAAGGGGATACAACCATTGACAGAATGGTGGCACCTGACACTTGCTAGTGATTCTCTGCTAAGGGACAACATGCCTAGTAGGGTGGTGAGAAAGTTACCCAGAAGCAGTCGGCCCTATGACTAACATAGGAGCTATCTGGGCACAGAACTGTTCTGCTGCTCGCAGAGCAGGACTTCTGGAGATCAGTGGTACCTCACAGTGCTAGGAATTTAGCCAGATCTCCACAGACTTTCCCTCGTCTCACACGATCTGGTCTGCGGCAGACTTCTCAGGGCTGTGGGCTCACAGCCAGACCAGTCAGCCCACTGTGTGCCAGGAAGTATGCACCTTATCCTGCTTTCTCTCTGGGGAGGTGAAAACTTGTGAGATATCCCCAAGGGCCCTGAGACTCGGGAGAAGTACTGAAATGCTAGCTTAATGCACCAGTTCTGTTGAGATTAAACAATGCCATCAGTGGGGCCCACTTGCAGCCTTAATGGCTGGTCTGGGGCTTCTAACTCCCTTTCACTGTCTCACTGAGGTCAGCCTTGGGGAAATTTACATTCCTTCCTTGCCTCTACTACCCTGTGCTAGGGAGTTATAGGAGCATCCATCTTGGTCACTCTCATCTGCACCCTCATTGTTGCTGTTCCTGGTTGCCTGGTACTCCACAGCATCACCAGAGGCTGAGGTTTGAAAGTGGGGCTGAGCCTGTCTTACAAGAACAATGAAGCCCTGTGGTGGTTTGAATAAGAATGGCCCCATAGGCTCATGTATTTGAATGCTTGGTCACTATTTGAAAGGATTGTAGGAATTAGGATTGACCTTGTTGGAGGAAGCATGTCACTGGGAGTGGGCTTTGAGGTTCCAAAAGCTTATGTCAGGCTCAGTCTCTTTCTCTCCGCCTACAGATCAGTATGTAGCTTTCTGGTACTTCTCCAGCACCATGCCTTCCTTCCTGCTGCCACGCTGCCCATCATGATGATAAAGGACTAAACCTCTGAAACTATAAGCAAATTCCCAATTAAATGCTTTCTTTCATAAGAGTTGCATTGGTCACAGTGTCTCTTCACAGCAATGGAACACTGACTAAGATAGGCTCAGGGGTAGAAGCCCACCTGTGACTCCTCTGCTCCTTGCAGGGTATGAAGGCAGTCCTGCTTAACAAGGTGCCTTTGTGTAAAGGAAAGTCCCTAACTCTGCCCCAGGTAGAATAAACCTCCAGCCTGGGTGCCTGTCCCCATACTCACCGCCAGCAGGATCTGCAGACCACTGTGCAGGGTTTCCATATAGCTGTACGCCATGGCACAGCCAGCATCTACCACCAAGGACTGGCCATGCATTACCCCCAGTCTAGCTGTGGCTGCCTCTTCATGAAGACAGCCTGGCCCGTGCTCTTCCCACCAGGAGCGATGCTGGGAGAGATTGAAGGTCAAGAGCTCACTGTCCTGGGGACAAAGCAACAGGACAAGTTAGTATCAGGAGGCAGCCAGCCTCTCCCAACCACAGCCTGGAGTAGGGAAGGATGAAGGTGGCCAGTCTCTCTCTACCCTTTCCTCTTAGGCTCCAGCTGTGTGGGACAGGAGCAAGTTTCCCCAAACTGTTCCTCCATGGGAAAGCCTGGTTTTGTTGGCCCTCAGCCCTCATACCCCTTCTTCCAGGAAGGTCCTTTGTCTTGGGCAGACCTCAGGACTCACTATTATGGTATCTACGTTCCTCAAAACCCTCATTCATGTCCCTGGCCACAGTGGGTCTTGGGCCTCATGTCAGTGACTGGCATAACTCTAGCTAGGGCTAGCTCAGTCCACCACACCACTACATATTAGAGTCTCCTACTCTAAGTAGGAGAACAAAGCTGCACCAGTCCAGAGCTTCCTGAGGAAACACATGTCAGTTGGTCAGGGTAGAAGACTCCATGTGGCCATAAGAGGAAGGTTTCTGCTTGTGCCCCAATCCCACCATCCCTGAGAAGGACACACTACACACCTGGGCCAGATATCTACTTAGTTCCTACCCCTCCCTGGTATTGCCTGGTCCCAAGGACCTCTTCCAGGAGACCCACCCTGTGTGCTATCCAGCCTGAGGCCCTGGTCCATTTATACTCACAATGCCTTACCAACATCGCTTACCACCTGTAAACCAGTCTTCCCAAACTTTACTGAAGCACACTGATCGCAGCTCAAACAATCCTGGTGCTGGGGTCAGCACTATGCATCAATCCTAGTGCTGGGGTCAGCACTATGCATCAAGCTCCCACCATCATTAGGAAACATGCAATGAACAGCATCAAGAATCACATGGTGATCTGGCCAAGACCCAGTGGATGAACCCCTTCCCATCTTTACTCACCTTTGAGAGGCCCCCCACTTCCAGGTAGAAGCAGATAATGAAGACATTCCAGGTAACCCAGACAGCTGCCCACACAGCATACTAGGGAGGCCAGAAAGAACAGGGCAGAAGTTGAACCCAGCAGCTTCAGAGATATCTGATTTTCTCTACACCTTAGAAGAAAGCCCTTGAACTCACGGCAAAAGCTAAGACTCCCTGAGTCTGATCTTCCCAATACTGAGCTTGAAAAGGGTTACCTAAGCCCACCCTGGACAGATGTCAACCTAAGACATTCTGCCCAAGCTGCCACCAAGGGTGGCAGGGCTTCTACTCCTTGCATAGAGGCAGCCAAGCACAGTGGACTCACCACCACAATGTAGCGTGGCCGATATTGAATGGTGCCGAAGAGCCCCAAGATGACCACGATGATGTGGATGAAGTTGGCCAGGATAGGTGCCCACTGGTAGCCCAGGAAGTCAAACACCTGCCGTTCCAGAGCAGTGACCTAAGAACAGGTGGCCCATGAGGAGCAGTGGACCCTAAGGAGCCACCTCCAAGTCTTGCTTCCCTCTTAAGTACCCCTCACATCTATTTTAATATCTATACCATTTGGGTCACAAACTCCTTCTTGGCCATAACCCTGAATAGGTATTGTATGGCTCCATCTGTCCACCCTTTATTCATCACCCACCCATCCATCATCCTTCACTGGACTCCATTCCATGTGCAGGTAGGTATAGGTGAAGGAAGAGAAAGTATGGCTGAATCCACCAGGTCACAACACTTTCTCTGGAGCCACTGTGTTTAGGATGACAAAAGTTTGCCAAGGAAAGACTAAAAAGGATGGGCTACATTCTGGAAGAGAAGCAATGTCAAAGGGGCAGCACAGTGGATCTGAGCCTGTGACATTCACAAGATGCCACTGTGCCCCTGTGTACCAGCAACGGGTCAGCACTGGGAATGCTGAGGCATTCCCTGGCCTAGAGTGGCTTCTAATATGAGAGGGAGAAACAAGTCTTGTTCCAGCTACAGACACAACTAGACACAAGCTAGAGGAAGAGGAAACTTCAAGTGAGAACATATCCCCACCAGATTGGCCTGTGGGCAAGCCTATGGTACATCTTCTCAATTGATGATTGATGTGGGAGGGCCTAGCTCACTGTAGGTGGTTACCCTGGCTGGTGGTCCTGGGAGCTGTAAAAAAGCAGGAAGAGCAAGCCAGTAAGCCACAGTCCTTCACGGCCTCTGCTTCTGCTCTGTCCTCCAGGTTCCTGCCGTGTTTGAATTGCTCTGGCTTCCCTCAGTGATGGAGTATGACGTGAGAGTTGTAAGTTGAAGTAAATGCTTTTCTCCCCAAGCTGTTTATGATCAAGGTGTTTTATCACAGCAATAGAAACCCTAAAGCAAGTCTCCCCACTGTGGTGAAGGCCCTCCTCAAGGCTGGATGAGCTGAGATCAAGAGAAAGGCAATGCTGAGCCTGCAACTGGGAGCACAGGCTGCTTCCATTCCCACATGACCTGCCATTGTGTCACATTTGAGTTGAGTAGTTTGGTCACTGGGTTACTTGACCTCAGACACTGACTTCAGTGAAAGTATTCAGGTTCCTCCCTGCTGCCTGGAGTCTGTATGACGGGACTGATACCCGAAGTCTGCTGACACCACCCAGGAAACACCTGCAATTAGGCATGCTCTGGCATTTCCCTGACAGCTGTGCATGGCCCAGGAGCGGTGGGAATGTTCAAAGAAGTCTCAAAAGAGGACTGTTAGCAAGCATGGTCTACAGGAGTCTGGGCTTCACTGGGTTGGGCTGCTGAGGTAAGACTTTTTTTATCAACACCAAGAATGACCCAGCAGAATCCATTTAAGAAGGGCCCCACAAAAGCCACAAAGTGCTTACACTCACTGCTCTCTGCTTAATCAGAGTTCCCAAACCCATCCCTTCCCACTGTACAGAGAGTACACCCCTCTGCCCCATCTCCCATCAGAGTGCTCACACCGGATGTCTGGACTTCCTGTCAGAGTGCTTATAGCCACTGCACCTGCTCTGTCACACAATAATGACACTCAACGCCTTTTCTTTTTCTTTTTCTTTCTTTCTTTTTTATGGGGGGGGGGTTCGAGATAGGGTTTCTCTGTAGCTTTGGAGCCTTTCCTGGAACTCGATGTGTAGACCAGGCTGGTCTCAAACTCACAGAGATCCGTCTGCCTCTGCCTCCCGAGTGCTGGGATTACAGGAGTGCGCCACCACCACCCGGCCCCGGGACACTCTTTTCATTGGAATATGCCAAGAATCCTTCCAGGGTTGGTTAGAAGTCTGATGTGCCTGCAGGCAACAAGCAGAAGCTGGTGTTGGAGTGACATAAAGATGGCTAGTCCCAGAGTCTCCTTAAGCCTCTCGGGGCTTTGCCTAAGGTGAGGACTGCTCACCCTGGCTAGTCCTTTCCTGACCATGGATATAAGTTTGGTGCCAGACCCTGCTTGGCCTGTGCAGTATATACAGCAGGTGCTCATAGGTGTTGGCCCCACACAGACATGTCAGATGCTATAGCCACCACACTGTCCACAGCAGAAACTGTAGCCAGTCTTAGAGGCCCAAAACAAGGACAGCTCAGGAGCAGCCACTTTCTCATCAGAGCTGTGTGGTAAGGCATTAGACGTCTTAATGTAAACAGTGCTCAGACTACACAAGAGAAATGTACACTGAAGAGTAAAGAAACCCAACTATGTGACTTTCAAGTGATTCAGGAAAACGGCACAGGCAGAGACAGCCAGTGACCTAGGTGTTAGGGATGAATCTGAAAGTCCTCTGCAGGCTCATGTTATAATGTTTGTTCCCCAGCTGATGACACGTTTTTGGGAGGCAGTGGAACCTTCAGGAGGTCAGACTTAACTGTTATAAGTGGGTCACCAGGGGCAGACCTTTGAAGGTTGTGCTCAGCCCTGGTTTCCAGGTTCCCACCCATGTTTTGTTTTCTGGCCACAGCCATGTGAACAGCTATTGTGACATGCTATTACCACCAAAGAGAGCCACATGAGTGGTTTTATTTTGGTTCATGGCTTCAGAACCATTATTCCCTGAAGTTGTTCACATCAAGTATTTTGTCACAACAATGAGAAAAATAACTAATGCTCCAGGTAAGTCACCTGGCCTGCTTCCGTGGTCTGGCCTCATAATCAAGCCACCTGCATCCTTTCTTAGAACCTCACTAATATGAGGGAATGGAGTAGTAAGTGCAGAAGTAAGTGGGGTTTCCATTCCCTCCAAAGAATAGGTGAGCACCACCCTGGAACCCCTCTTTCAGACAGACTTGAGTGGAAGGTGAAAAGACCTAAAGAGGTCAACACTGCCTAGGACATTTGTACCTTTCAAAGATACCTTAGGCCTCAGGAGCCAGTGTGCACCCCATGAACACCAGAGGAACAACAAGGGAGTCAGGGCCAGCTCAGAAGCCGTTGTCTGGAGAATCAGCTATAGGTGGGTCCTGACTAAGCTAGTAAGACCCAGGGTGGAGAGGACAGTAGCTCACAGCCCAATAAGAAGACAGTCTCAGGACAGCCATGCTGACTTCCCTAGAAGATGTTAGAGATCAGGGATCAACAAATGCCAATTCTCACTGAGCACTACATTTGAAGCAGGACTTAGGACTAAGGTGGCAGCCACCCTGGCCAGGCCTTGACCTCTTCATTGTGGTTGGCTGCATAGCTACAAACGCCTAGAATGGGGATTTGCCCTCTGTGCCCCTTCTAGAGATGGCCCAGGACTCTTCTGTTCTCAGCTTGGATCTAGGAGACTTTCTGTGTCTTTCCAAAGGGTTCCTGGTCTCTTTTCTCCCATAGGAGGTATGTAGGACTAATGGATGCTCTGGTCCAGGGTTGTACGCAGCAGGTAGGAGGGATGAGGCCCCATCTTCTCAGGCTCCCTGGACTTCCAATATATGGCAGAAACAGTCCCTCAGGATCCATTTCAATGGCTGTCTGGATCCAGTCTAGGCCATTTGTTCAGAGATGCTCTCTGTCCACAGATGTAACCAAAGAATTTAGGGATTCAGGTAGGTTGGACCACATGTGGGTCGTATCTGTATAAAATACAGAGCCAAGTGTACATACGTCCACATGCAGGTATGTGCATACACCTGTTCATGCATGTGTGTGTGCATATGTATGGTACAGCAGCAGGCAGGAAGAAGCTAAAAGACAGACCCAGTCAGTACCAGAATCCCACAGTGCTTCTTGCCCTGCTATTCCCAGACTTACTGTCCTGTAGGGGTGATTTTATAAATTTCTTCCTTTCCTTTCCTTTCTTTCTTTCTTTCTTTCTTTCTTTCTTTCTTTCTTTCTTTCTTTCTTTCTTTTTCTTTTCTTTTATTTCTTTTTTTTTTGAGGGAGATTTTTTCTGTGATCTGCCAAATTCCTTCAGAACCTGCCCCTCCTCCAGCTCAGACGCACCCTGGTGGCTCTGGGCCTGGAATGTGGGGTCACTGAGACTCAGTGAGCTTGGTCCAGGGTGGGGTGTGGGGTGTTTAGCAACATCAGAACTGCCAGTCACAGTCTGTTCCCTGAGCAGGGAGTGAGGAGTGGTATTCAAGAACGGAGTTACACAGCATACACTCCTCAGGAGAGCAGGCACTGGAGGCCCCTCCCAAGAAGTAGTAGCTCAAGCCTCCAAGGTAGAGGCTCAGCCCTGCCTTGCCTCCACCTAGAGTCCTTGCAAGATGAGCTCTCAATAGTCAGGTTGAGTATAAGGTCTCAGAGCCCATGGTTGGAAGATACCTGTACCTCATGCTTCTGCAACCCCTATCCCCAAAACCCCCACTATTACCTACCTGGTGTCTCAGCCAGGGTCAACCCCTTATCAGCTTCTCCCTCTATTATTATTATTATTATTATTATTATTATTATTATTATTATTAAAGCTGAGGATCGAACCCAGGGCCTTGCACTTGCTAGGCAAGCACTCTACCATTGAGCTAAATCCCCAACCCCCTCCCTCTACTATTTAAGACTAGCATTTACTCTCCAGGCTGTCACAAGCTGCCCTGATCCAGTGGGCCCAGTGTCCTGCTAGGATGGCCCTGACCATAGCTGCCTGTTTCTCCAAGTCTTCCAACCAGAATTTGCCTGGCAGGCAGGGCTCCTTTTCATCTGTTAATCTGAGAATTCATTCTATCCTCCTCTCTGTCCTTGGCCATCTAGATCCCAGTCAACTCCTTTCTGTTATATGCCCCACCCCTGCTGATCCTCCCTACTATGCTCCTGATGTGCTGTACAAGTCAAGTGCAGCAGCCAAAAACAGTATGTTGCAGCCATAATAAACTTGCAGAATGATTGATGCCCACCAGCACAACCTTCTAAAGAGGGCCACCATGCTAACCTCCCATATGTTGTTTGCCCACTGCCTAGCCAGTACCTTGCACCGCAAGAGAGTCTACAGAGATGCTGTGACCCCAAAACAGCAACAGCTCCAGCAACTCTAAAAGATATCTCTGGTATCTGACTCTCTGCTACAATAGAAATTCCTGGCCCTCCCCACTCCCTCTGTCAGAGATCCCAGGAGCTATTGGGTTCTGGGTCTGTGTCCAAGGACATGTCCAGATTCTAAACTTCAGTTCCAGATTGTGTCAGAATGATGGAAAAGCCACCTTGGGGCACCCATATGGGGCAAGAAACAGCCTGGGAATTGCTGCTCCTCACTTTGCATCCCCTTTCTACCTTTAATTTCCTAGAAGGCCACAGAAAGCAGCACACATCTGTGACATAGCTCAGAAGACAGTCTCTGAGTGTCAGTGGGGATAGGAAACAGAAGGAATTAAACATTTCCAACTCTTCCTCTCTCTCTCTCTCTCTCTCTCTCTCTCTCTCTCTCTCTCTCTTTCTCGTGTGTGTGTGTGTGTGTGTGTGTGTGTGTGTGTGTGTGTGTGTGTGTGTGTTTCCATTATTGGAAATAAACCCAGGACTCACACATGCTAGGCAATCACTCAACCACTAATCTGCACCCCTAGCTCACTGCCGAATTCTTGGTGTAACTAAACACATAACTGTTGGGGAGGCACTTAGGACTCTCAGCATTGTCAGATCTGCCATGATAAGCCTTGGTGGGTACTTCCTCATTTAACCAGAAGAGTCAGGCTACAGAACTTCTGCTAACAACGAAAATCCCCCTTAAGGAGGCACCAAATGTCTGTCCATCCCAACAGACAAAAGACAACAGCAGAAGCCTGTTTGAATGTTCAAGATGGGGACTGCTGATGGAGCCCTGGCCACAGACTGCTCTTGACCCATAAGATAAGGCTCTAACAGCAGCCAGCCTTTGAGACCAAGCCCCTCACTCAGGCGATCATACACCTTCACCTCTCCTGCCTCCATCCCCCAGCTCAGACCCTGGTGCACTCTCTCATTTTCTGGGACAGGAATATCCTTCTTTTAAGCAGGACTCAGGGGCTCCATACCTGCATGCTTACAGCACCAGTGGACAGAGGTCAGCCTCTTCATGAGTGACTAGTTCTGACTGTTCTTCATCCCACCCAGGGAGAAAAAGAAAGGGGAGGTGACGATGGTCTCCTTGGCCCACTAAGAAACCCAAAGCACTGTCTTGTGAGGCCCCAGCAGGAGGCTGGATCAGTTGCACATGTCTGCTAGAGGACCTCAGTCTGAAGAGTAGCCCCTGGTTGTCTCAGGAATAGAAACCTTGTAAGAGGTGAAAGTACTTTGCATTTTCTCAATTCTGAGCTAACATGCCCAGAAGCTCTATGACTATGTATGACTCTCCCACTGCATGGAGACTGGTAATTTAGAGCTAGTGGCCCTGCAGAATCTAGTTGCAGATCCCTTCATGGGCCCCGAATCCTGTCTTGTTGTTGTAAAAAGTGAGGTTTGGGAACGGTCTCAGCATAGTGCTGGCTCAGAGCCGACAAAGTTCCTGCTGTTCCTCGGGGAGAGTTGTTTAGGTCCTTTGTCCAGTAACTTGGTAACAAGAAAACTCTCACGCTTGTCAAAAAAGGGAAAGCCTCAGGACTCCTATGCTACTCTCAGCTTCCTCTGCTCTCCACTCCATGCAGAGACCAGAGCAGTGGGTGGCATTGGGCCTGTTCCTCCCAGAGGCTGAGGAGGGTGGCCCTCCCCAACTGCCAGCCAGGGCAAGACAAAAGACCCTTGACAGTTCCCTGGGGGCATTTCAGCTGTGGCCCTGCTGGACAAAGCAAGGGTACAGGGCTCAGCACAGCCCCACAAAGTCCTTGGGGCTTGTCTTGGCTGAGACTCAGTCTTGAAGAAGCCCTGTCCAGGGAAGCCCTATAACCAACCCAAGCACCAAAATGACCCCCTCCTCTTACTTGAAGCTAAATTTTCAAAGTCTGTTCTAGACCTACACCTGTATCCAGGAGAAGTCAAACAAGCAGGAATAGGAATAGGCCCTGACCTGATCCTCTTGCACCCCAGGACCACATCCCTGAATTGGAGATGGGATGAGCACCCGCTTCTCTAACCACATGTCAGAGAATACTGTCAGGCCAAATCCAGTGCAAGGAAACAAAAGTCATTCCCTTTCCCCAAAGCTGCTGTGTTTCTTGACTCCCATATTGGGCAGGTTCTAAACCTCATAGTCAGCCAGGTCATACCTGTCCTTTATCTGGTCATTCTGCAAGACTGCCGTCTATCTTCCCAGGAGCCCCCTAAGGGGGCACCTCACAGAAGACAGCGACTCAACACTGCTCCAAGGCTGGAAGCAGCTCTCTCAAGCCTGACCTGCCCAGTAGAAACCTGCAGACCTGTAAATACTTGGACCATGGACCTCCCAGCAATCCCACATTATGCCTGGTGGCCACTGGAAGTACAAGACACTGCCTCTGCTGATGGGAGGACAAGACACCAAATGGCCTTACAGCATCTTTGAAACAACCTCTTCTTCCTCAGGGACCTCCATCTTCAGCCAGTGGAGGAGGCACCCAGTCCAGCTGGGCCCAGGCCCACACCCAGCCCAGAAACAACAAAGCTACATTTCCTTTTTAAGACCAGATACCCAGGGCTCATTAGCATCTACGCAAAGGAGTTTCCCCAGAGACCTTTGTTTTAGCCCCTTCCTTGTCAGCCTATAACCCACATTCCAGGCTCCAAGCTCAGGGAGAGCTGCAAAGTTGCTTGGTGTCATCCAAGTTCTCTGACAAGGCTCTTCAACTAGGGGGTCAGGGGGCTCTATCCTAGGCACCTGAGAGCCTCTTCCCTCTACAGGCCAGGGAGTTGGGAGACCCCAAGTAGATAGTGCTCAAGCACAAGATGGGAGTGCCAGGCGATTACACTCTCTGGTACACCTGACTCTAATGTCCACACTCAGGCACTGAACTTTGCTGCGGGCTCTGCCACTAGTGCCACAACAATAACACGTGCACTCTTGACCACAGGCGCCTTCAGAGCATGTGGGCATCAACCGGACCACAGACCAAGATCCCCAGACCATGCACTCTGGACCTGAGCGCAGCTCCAGGGGCAGCCCCGCCTGAAAGCTTTTGTTCCTAGCAGCCCAGGCCCCCAGAAGCTCCCCAGCACCTGTCCCGGCCAGCCCGGACACCGCTTCCCGAGCAAACACATCAGGGCACAGCCGAGATCCCCCACAGTGGCAGCTCCCCTCGCATGCCTGTCAGCCAGGAAAATTGGCCGCAGCAGCCAGATCCAAGCCGTCCAGGGGCCTCCCTGGGCTTCTGCTGGTCGGGAGAGCCACGCAGGACACCAGAACTCACCAGCTGCAGAGCGCAGAGCGTAAGAAGCGTGCAGCGGCCGGAGCAAGAGCCCATGGTATTCACGCCTCCCGCGGGCACCTTTGCTGCTAGAGTGGGCAGGAGCCCTCCGCGAGCGAAAGCTTCTGTCAACCGCTCCCCTGCCCTCCTTGCCTTGCGGACACAGCCTCTTTCCAGCTCGTAGATTCCGTCCCAGTTTGCCTCGGGTAAGCCTAGCAGACCCCAGCCCTGTCCGTCCCCTCCTTCTAGATCCCGCCCCTGCCCACCCTCTCTTCAGACCCCGCCTTCCCTACTCTTCATCTCCCCCTCCCCCTCCCCACTCTGGGTAACAGCTGCTCAGCGTCTGTCTCCACACTTACACACCCCTAGTACTGGCAGCCCTTAGGGGCTTCAAGCCATCCGGAGAAGGGTCGAGGGACCTCTTCTTAAAGGGGCGATGACTCGCCTTTCTGGCAGAAAAGAGCAGAGAGAGGCTGAGCAGTGGCTACAGACAAACTCGACCTGCCAAGGAGTCGGTCCAGAAGAATTAGCAACCGTGTCTCCCTCCAATAGTTTTCGGCCTGGCTCCTGTCCCTGCTCAGAATCCTCTGGTGGTACAGACACCTCTGCACTGTTGCCATCAAATTCCTTTCTTGTGGGGTTCAGGTTCACCCCATCCACGAGGCGTTTTCAATGTGAAAGTCTCCAAGAAGTCCTGACCTGGTCCAGAGCTCTATGTCTGTTCTGAGAGTGAGGACTCAGAAGCAGGAGGGGTGATGCGCTCACCCATCAGTACTTCACCTGTCTGGAAGGTCTAGTCCAGGTCTGCTCAGGAACAGCATTAGGAACTCTAGTGGGTGTCCTGTCCACAACAGTGCTCAGAAAACCTTGCTGCACAGAGGCCTGAAAATGAGATTAAGCTAGGTTGTAGAGGAGCCTCACATCCAGGCTGGCACAGACATCATGGTCAAATGGAAGCACTGGGCTGTAGTGCAGGTCCTAGTGAATAATGATTTAAAAAAAAAAAAAAAAAAAAAGCCTGTCACTGGGGCAGGAATCTTGTGCTAGCAGCAGAGGAAGGTACCAGTCTGGCACCCAGTAGCTCACTGTGGGAAGATAGAGGAGGTGGATAGGAGAAGTAGTTCACACCAGGTGGTTTGGCCACAGGCTTCGGAGGAAACTAAGTCTAGATAGTTTTGGCCTTGACTTGAGCTGTCCAGGACAGAGAGCCAAATCCCCTGAGCTTCACCCAGCCTCAAGGGGGTGCTCAGAACGTCTGTGGATAGCCTTCCTTTGTGTGCCAACCATTGTGCATAGGGCACCCTCTCACAACTGGCTTCTCACAGAGAAATGACCTGTGACTTCCTGTGGCTACTTAACTCCTGAACCATTCATACTATTTTATGCTATTACCAAATCCCCCTTACCTCAGTTTGGTGAACAGTCACATATGGCATGCCTGCATCTTGCCAGCCCATTTCATAGAAAAGCAGGTCAAGGCCTACAGCCTTGGGGAGAAAGCCAATCAAGATCCTTAATACAAGCCTGTGGAAGTACAGGTCTCAGACCCAACAAATAGGAACGTTCAGAGAAGAGGTGTGTGTGTGTGTGTGTGTGTGTGTGTGTGTGTGTGTGAGTGAGAGAGAGAGAGAGAGAGAGAGAGAGAGAGAGAGAGAGAGATCAGGACAACAGACTTTTAGGCTGATGAGAGGGGAAAATCAAGCAGACAAGGGAATGGGACATCCACTCACCACCTGCCCACTCATAGTAGTCTTGATGGAACTTAACTGGGGTTCATGAGCCCCCCATAAGGATAGAGACTCAACAGCTGTGCCCTGAACCTCGGCCTGGGGAAGACATAGAGCCACATAGAAGTCCTGATCACCAGGGCAAGCTGTGTGAAGATGATAATAGGACTTCTTGGGCAGGTTTTCATGGAAAGTTATTCAGTAAAAAGTGCAATGTGCCAGAGAGTGTTTGATTGGATGTGGGGTTTGATTAATTCCTGAGATGGGGCCCTCCTAGGCTGAGTAGAATGAACATTAGTGGCACCTTAACTTCTACCATGATATGGCACTCTTCTTTAGTTGTGACAGCTACATATGTCTCCAATGTGGACAAATGTCCACTCAGTCCCTTCCAGTTTGGGTTTGGTGTCATATGAAGGAAAACACTGTGTAGATAGCTCGATGGTACAGGGCACCACATGACACTGTGCACACCTCTGGGTACATTTTCACCATGGCCATGTGTGGGCCACAGGCTTCACTGCATGTTTTACATACAGGCACATATTCTTTCTGCAGCCTGCTGTCTGTCTCCAACTACCATGGTACCTAAATTGTACCAGACATCAGAGGGCAGCAGTGAGCCTAGCAGGATCCTACCTGTGTACTCTATGGTCCAAGCCTGCACCTCCATACCTCCAACCAGGTGGGTGCCCTGTTGCACGAATCCTAAATAGTCTTACAATAAAAACCTGGAGCTAGATGTTGGGGTAAATGCTGAAAGATCAGAGGAAACAAAGGAACAAGCCACAGCCACTTCTCACCTTGCCAACTCATCAGCCGATTCTGTCTTCACGAATCCTCAGACTAAATGCCTCTGAATCCTCAACCAAAAAGGTTCTATTTCCTGTCTCCTCATGATTTATATGCCTTTCTCTGCCCAGCCATTTCACTTCCCATCTCAACCTTCCTGGTGCTGCTGGGATTAATGGCATATGTGCTTCCCAAAAACTGGGGTTAAAGGTGTGTGCCACCACTGCCTGGCTCTGTTTCTCTCCTAGACTGGATCAATCACATGTAGCCCAGTGTGGCCTTGAACTCACAAAGATCTAGATGGATCTCTGCCTCCCCAGTGCTAGGATTAAAGGTGTGTGCCACCACTGCCTGACCTCTATATTTAATCTAGGGGCTTGTTCTGTCCTCTGATCTTCAGGCAAATTTTATTAGAGTATAACAAACTATCACCACAGTGCCCAGCCTGTGTTCTCCCCAGTTCTCTTGGTAGACAGCCAACATTTTGTTTCTGGTGTCTGCAGGTCCTGAGTCTTGGCTATAGCCTCTCTGAGGTTCTTTTTCTTTTCTTTTCTTTTTCTTTCTTTCTTTCTTTCTTTCTTTCTTTCTTTCTTTCTTTCTTTTTTTCAAGACAGGGTTTCTCTGTGTAGCTTTGGAGCCTGTCCTGGATCTCACTCTGTAGACCAGGCTGGCCTCGAACTCACAGAGATCCACCTGGCTCTGCCTCCTGAGTGCTGGGATTAAAAGGCATGTGCCACTACTGCCTGGCCATCTTTCTGAGGTTTTTTAGGACTCACTCTGAGACAAGAGGGGTGTTCCTATTCACAGGAGAACAGACATGAACAGTGAAGTCTTCCTGACACACACTGTAGCTCAGGGATGGTTGGGATCCAGGGCTTCCCTCAGCTATTTGGTCTATCTTTGGGAACCTGCCTTTCTGCATCCAGAGCAGAAGCATGTTGTCTCAAGTTTCTGGGTCATCCCAACTTCCTAACCTAGAGCTCACCTTGGGGACATAGAAGGGCAGGCAGAGTTAGACACCAGATCCACACATTTCATCTATGTCACAGTGTGACTTTATGCCAAACCTAGGCACATGCTCAATCTCATCCCCCTCTGGATCCACCTCCACTCCATGTGTCAAGCTCCATCTTTATAGACCAGCAGGTCTTGTTGAATTGTGACTGCATTTCTTTCTTTCTTTTTTTAAGAAATTTTTTATTCATTTGACATACCTACCACAGATTCCCCCCCTTTCCCTCCTCCTACTCCCAGCTCACTCCCCATTCCCTGCTCCAACAAGGTAAGGCCTCCTTTGGGGAGTCAGCAGAGCCTGATACATTTAGTTGAAGCAGGTCCAAGTCCCTCCCCCTGCATCAAGGCTGTGTAAGGTGTCTCACCATAAATAGGTAGTAGGCTCCAAAAAGCCAGCTCATGTACTAGGGATGGATCCTGATCCTACTGCCAGGGGGCCTCTTAAGCAGATCAAGCTATGCAACTATCTTGCTTATGCAGAGGGCCTAGTCCAGTCCCATGGAGGCTCTGCAGCTGTTGGTCTAAAGTTCATGAGGTCTCACTAGTTTGGTTTGGTTGTCTCTGTAGTTTTCCCCATCATGATCTTGCTGCCCCTTGCTCATGGAATCCCTCTTCCCTCTCTTTGACTGGACTCCTGGAGCTCGGCCTGGTGCTTGCCTGTGGATCTCTGCATCTGCTTCCATCAGTTACAGGATGAAGACTCTATGATGGCAGTTAGGGTATTCACCAATCTGATTACTGGGGTAAACCAGTGACTGCCTTTCTTATGAATGGTAAAGAATGTCCCTCAGGGGACATTGCCACCTATTCTAAAATTGATAATTAATTTTTGGTTATTGGTTATATGCAGGATAGTTATATCATGTTAGACATAACTGTGATGTAGTTAAATATAAAATTTGTTTGCAATTGTATATGGGATAGTTTTATCATGATAGGCCTACTTATGAACTGGTTATTGTTTTTGTTTGGAAATTAAACATGATATAAAGAGATAAAATTGTGTGTCAAGTTGACAAGGAGTGGACATGTGGCTTTTTTTTTTTTTTTTTTTTTTTTTGAGATGGGGTTTTTCTGTGTAACAGCACTAGCTGTCCTGGAACTAGCTCTATAGACCAGGCTAGCCTCAAACTCACAGAGATCCGCCTGCCTCTGCCTCTTGAGTGCTGGGATTAAAGGCAAGTGCCACCACCACCTGTTGTGGTGGCTATTCTTCCATGTCAACTTGACTACATCTAGAATCAACTAAAATTGAAGCAGCTGGTATACCTATGAAAGATTTTTTTCTTAATAAATACTTTAAAATGGGGAGACCTGTAGTGGGTACCTATTCCACCTGTGACCTTGAAGTACCAGCCCCTAAGGTGTGGCCTCTGAGCTAGTTTAAGACCTGAGGGGCACATACACAGGCCCCTTTTCTTCTCTCCCTCGTGAGCTTGGACGGAGGGGAGTGACTCAGGCAGCAGAAGCAGCATGGGACCAGCCATCAGCCTTCCAGGACTCTGCAATGGATTTGCCTTATCCTGTTTAGTGAGTTCTTTTCCCCAGTATAATTTCTTAATAAATAATTCCTTTATCAGTATCTGTGGATAATCTTCAATAAAGACTCATTTTTAACCTGAATCTCTTGAAGTGAGAAGATCCACCTTTAATCTGGGCCATGCCTTCTGCAGGCAGCCTATATAAAGTACCCAGAAGAAGGAAGCTCCCTCTCTCTTTTTGCCGATTACCCTCGCTCTCATTTGGAAAGTCTATTCCTTCACTGGCATTAGAGCCTACTTCTCTGGAATTCCAGTGTCTGCTGAGACCAGCTGAGACAGCCTCATGGACTGAACGACTATTGGATTCTTGGACTTTCCATTGTTAAGGCAGCTATTGTTGGACTGGCAAGACCACATCCTGTGAGCCACTCTAAGAAATCATATACATATATTACATAATAGAAACTAACTGACAGAATATATATGTACCCACACACTCTAGAACAGTGGTTCTCAACCTATGGGTTGTGACTCCTTTTGGGGTCATATATCAGATATCCTGCATATCAGATATTTACATTACTATTCATAACAGTAAGCAAAATTACAGTTATGAAGTAGCAATGAATGGTTGGGGGGGTCACAATAAGGAACTGTATTATAGGGTATTAAAGGGTCACAACATCAGGAAGATTGAGAACCCCTACTCTAGAGTCTAGAGAATCTTGACTAATACAGCTTGAGTAAGGTAGACTGGCCTTGCAGGGACAAACAGAGGGTTGTCTTCTCATCTGGTTTGCTTGATTCTTGGAGCAGGTAGTTTGACCCTCATTTCAGATGAGGAAGCTGTGTGAGGGAGATCACATAGCTGAGAAGAGGAGAAAGTGGCAATAACTAAACCTGTAGGCTGAATCTTGCAGTGCACATTTGCTCTCACAGAATCTTACATGTTGCTGAGTGGTGAGCAATGGGCCTGGGCCTCCGTGGGTCCCAGGGCAGAGAGAGAACTTTAAGTACAAGTACTGAAACCACTGCCAATGCAGTGTAGAATGGAGCCCAAGGCAGTCAATGATAGTGATGCCATGAATGACTATGGACACCAGACCAGAGCAAGGTAAGCCAGATGGGGCTTCTGATAGTTCACTAGGGTGTCAGACAGCATGATCAGCTACATAGGAAGTCTTAAGCCTGGGACCCATTTCCTCTAAATTGAAACGTTCTCTCCTGGAGTGAAGAGAGAAGCAATGCCACTTTTCAGGCTTAGGAAGCTCAGAATGTTTTTAGATTCACAAGGCACTCCCCAAGGTTACATAAGCAACAGTTACTGAGTTGAGGAGGCTCTCCCATGAATCTGCCTGCAAGCTGTGCAGTGAACTCTCTGGGTGCAGGACTCATGCATGAGGCATCATGTTGAGGAGGGCTTTTCTGTGAATATAGCTGCATTTGAATCACCCTGGTCCTGTAAGCAGCCCATCACTTATGCTTCTGTAAGTAAACCCTATAAGCTTACTTGTTAATTAAGCTAGACCTGGATGGAACAGTTTCTTTGGTGTGCAGTTGGTACTTTATCTGGGGTTAATAGATGTGTGCCCATTTATCCTTAGTAAAAGTCAACTAATTTCTGGGAGACTAGGACTCCCTACAGCAGAAGAAGGGCCTATGCCTGGAGTCTAACAGCATGTGGGAGAAGACCTTTCCCTGTGGCCACGTACCTGGGTTTCTGAGAACTTCTCCATAGGAGCCCAAGGCCAGGGATCTGACCAGGATGTCTTGGGACCTCGTCTTTAGTATTAGAAACTCATGGATCAAAGAGCAGAGCAAAGCAGAGGCAGGCGAGGCTGATATTTTTCTCACAAGATTTCAAATATTAGCTTTATTAAACAAACTCAAAGGGATCAAAAGCCAGCTGCAGGCCCCATTGGATCCCTCTGCCCTCTCCTGAGGCTAGCAGCTGCTCCCCTTCAGTGCATCCTATACAGATTCCCTCTGCCCCCACTTCTGTTTCTTCCTGTTGCTCTGTCTCTCACGATGGAGCCCATAACATGATTCCTGATGGAGCCCATAACATGATTCCTAAATGTTGACAAGAAACCAATGTTTGAGACAAAAGACCCGAGCTAGAGTAGTTTATAAAGTACGGAAGCTTGTTATTTACAGTTCAGGAAGCTGGAAGTTCAAGATCTAGCTTCTAGATTTGGTGTCTGGTGTGGCCACTATGCTTTCCATCATGCCCGTGCTGAAACCTTGCCTGGGGTCAGACAGCAGGACAAGAGCCCTTTTACAGAATTCTGTCCCATTTCTCAGGACAGAGCCTTCTAATTCAGCCATCTGTGACCACACCTTAAAAGCTCTTACACTGAGTCAGGTAGTGGTGGCGCACCTCTTTAATCCCAGTACTCGGGAGGCAGAGCCAGGTGGATCTCTGTGAGTTCAAGGCCAGCCTGGTCTACAAAGGGAGATCCAGGACAGGCACCAAAACTACACAGAGAAACTCTGTCTCAAAAAACAAACAACCAACAACAAAAAACAAACAAACAAAAAAAGTTCTTACACTGAGGTTTCAGGCTTGGCATGAGTTCTAGAGGGACCTCATCATTAAATCATAGCAGGGAATACCCAGGAGGATGTAGAAATGATCCTTCTAGCCAGCAAACTCAGCTTC
Organism: Onychomys torridus; assembly: GCF_903995425.1. Taxonomy (NCBI): domain Eukaryota; kingdom Metazoa; phylum Chordata; class Mammalia; order Rodentia; family Cricetidae; genus Onychomys; species Onychomys torridus. Next base: position 136,669,459 of record NC_050446.1, read on the forward strand.
AAAATCATAGCATGGACATTTTTCACTGTGGGTCATGCATTAATTTCTCTGGACAAATCACAGGGCACTCTTCCCAGGCCCTCTGTTTTGTCTCCTTCTGCAGGGTACCCCACTTGGGAAGACCCCACTCCAGCAGCAACAATAGTAGTTGTCCCCACAGTTCCTGCCAGCCTGACAGCTTTTTAAATTTCATAAAAGCCCTTGTGGATTCGTGTTGTATCTTCTTCCACTTATAGGTGAGGAAACTGGAGCTTCATCCTAAGAGGCTTGCCTGGAGCCGGCAAATGACAGAGGCAAGATTTGACGCCAGGCCTCTTCAACTCCAGAGCTGGACACAGATTGCACTTTTGTGCTAAAGAGAACATCCCAAGGCGCTGGGAGGGCGGACTAGGACAGAGAGTAGCCAGGAGGTGCCAAGGCCACCCTAGAACATACCCAGAAGAGAGGTGCACAGCCCATACCTTATCTTAGGGACAGATCTCACTGGTCGGGGCCTGTCAGCTTACAGGCCTTCATCTGATCAACACCACTGTGGGTGCCAGCCTTTATTAGATGGTCTTGTGTGGACCTCTTATAGACCGATCTCTACCCACTAGTCCTGTTGGTCTTGGGGTAGGTTTGAGTCCTTTGTGTGTATATGCTGTTACCATTATCTGGATCTACAAACCTCTAGCTGCTAGAGTCTAGCACAGGTTCTCCCATGGTTGGATCTGAAGGGAATGGCCTAAGCTAAGACCCATGTAGAGAACAGAAAATACCAACAAAGTTCCACCCGTCTGTCATCAGCGTTTTCCTCAGGAAGGCTGTAGACTTACTGGATCTGGTGACATGAAGAGCTAAAAGCACCCCCACCATGCAGGGAAGTGTGCAGGAAAGGAGCACAGAGGCAGTTCTGCACTGAGGTTGTGGACTGTCTGCTCTCTGCGACCAGCTTTCACCTGAATTAGTACATTTGTTGTGTCCACCATTTAAGACTGGGTTTGTTTCTAGCAACTAGATAGAGAATCTCATCTAAGATAGGAATGGGAGGGGCTAAGGCACAGGGAGTATTTAGGTCCTGATCCTTACAGTCTGAGATCTGAACCATCAAGCCTCAATCTGAGGAGCTGGCCAGTCCTGGAATATTCTTAGATACTATGATCAACTGTGATTCAACACAGCTGCAGGTCCTTTGGAGGGTTAGGATGGAAGACGGTCCAAGACTGCTAAGGACAGTTGCACTTCTGAAGCTCTCATGGCTTCTTGACCTTGCAGTGTCGCCTGCTCTGACAGTGCTCTAGTTCCCTCTGTCCCGATCCCAGGCCCTCCTGAACACTGCAAGCCTGTGGCAGGGAGCTGACAGACTGGATACCACCAGGCCCTTCTCCATCCTGGCTTCTCCACACTGCAGCAGCCTTATCTGGGCAGACCTGAGCCTTCTCACATTTTTCTCTCTTGATTCAGGAAGGATCTGGAGGAGGTAGGCTATCAACAGAAACACACACACACCAGAAAAGCAGAGGTTTCAGTGGGTATACATCTGCTAATGCTGCTGCTAGCTTCAGCCTCACTTAAAAACAAAGTAAAATCTTCACTGGGAGGTGGCACAGTGCTGTCTAGCACAAAGCAAAGATAGGAGCTTGATGACACCCAGCAGAGGGAGACTGTAACTACTACACTAGGCACTGGGAACAATCTGAACTTCAAGAGGGTGTAGGAGGCTCCCAGGAGAAAGGAGGGTATGACACAGCAGGTATGTTGTCAGATAGAGATAAGCCTCAATTGACCCAACCCTGCTCACCACTGGAGGGGGGGGTGCTTGTGTTCTCACCTCTTGGGTGTTGGCTAAGGACTGATATATGTTCTCTAGAGACCAGAGGCTGGCTCTCTGGAGAAAGGTGCTATATGCTATGGACACTCAGAAGGCCCATGGTGAGTACATTACAGAGGATGTAGGTATAGACACTGGGTTTCCAATTCTGCACAGGGGTTGGCAGTGGCCTACAAAGGCCTTGTGCTTACTCTGCTGTCTATTTCAGGGTGTTATCTGTATGGTACACTTGCAATTGGAGATAAATAACAGGCCCAGTAATGAGGACTCAGGATTGCCCACTTTTACTTTTGTGAACTCTGAATCCCTCAGTAGGCCTGACATGGTAGGAAGGCCCCCAGCTCAGGCCAAGCAGGCTCCCTACTATGGCCTCCTGTCACCAGGGTCTTCTTTGTCAGTTTATTCCAGTTGTCACACAAGGCAAGAGCCTTCCATGTCTGGGGCCTAAGCTGCTTGCACCCGCCCAGTCCTCCTTGCATCCAGTCTTTGCCTCCCAACCCTGGGTGGCCAGCCAGAACTATCTGGACCTTCCATGGCAGTATTTTCTTCCATAGACTCTCAGGAGACTGGGAAGAGGAGCTGTTTCTGATGAAACTCCAAATGGGCTCACCTGCCCCCTGGAGGCCAGTCAGGGCTACATGCTTACTGTATGCTGGTGGGAAACATCTCCGTTCAGAGATGAGAATGAGCCCACTCTGGAGAATGTTTTCAGGGTGACCTTAACAAACGAGGGCTCTCACATTTGAGCTGTTTGATACAGGCACTGGTGCTTCCTGAAGCAGTGTTTTAGTTAGGGTTAGTCACTATTTCTGTGACAAATGTGACCAAAAACAACTTGGGGAGGAAAGGGTTTATCTGGCTTAGCTTCCACATCACTCATCATCATTGAAGAAAATCAGGAGAACTCACACAGGGCAGCAATGTGGAGGCAGGAGCTGACGCAAAGGCCATGAAAGAAGGCTGTTTACTGGCTTGTTCCTCATGGTTTGCTCAGCCTGCTTCTTACAGCACCCAGGACCACCAGCCCAGGGTAGTATCACTCGCAATGGGCTGGGCCCTTCTACATCAATCACTAATTAAGAAAATGCTCTCCAGGCTTGCCTGATTACAGCCTGATTTTCTAGAGCATCAGGTCTCAACCTGCAGGTTATGACCCTTTGTTTTGGGGCTGAACATCAGATTACAATTCATAACAGTAGCCAAATTGCAACAAAATAATTTTGTGGTTGGGGGTTACCACAACATGAGAAGCTATACTAAAAGTTCCCAGCATTAAGGTTGAAAAACACTGTTCTGGAGGCATTTTTGCATTTGAGGCTCCCTCCTCTCAAACGGCTAGTTTGTATCAAGCTGACACAAAACTAGCAAACACAAAGAGGAAGAGATAGATGACTTGATCAGGATGGGGATAGCCTGAGAACCACAACCTACACCGGCCAAGGTACTTCTGGACCACCTACCTATAGGTCAGGTCTGCTTGCTCCCGCCTGCCAAGCAGCTTTTCAGCCAGCCTGACCTGAAGGCCATGGGTGGGAACAGCCCAGGTCTGCACCCTACATTTTTGTCTGTCACAGAACTCAAGAATCATGGCCTCCAGGGGGCAGGTCAGCCCATTTGGAGTTTCATCAGAAACAGCTCCTCTTCCCAGTCTCCTGAGAGTCTGCGGAAGAAAGTACTGTCATGGAAGGTCCTCGAGTTCCAAGCTAAACTGGGCTACAGTGTGAGAGCCTGTCTCAAGCCACAAAATCGGGCTCTGGATAAGTCATCTAACACTACATTTTTCGTTATTCTATTTATACAAAGTTCTGAACCTGTGACAGAAACTCCAACAGTGGATGGAAGAAGGGACGCACTATCCCCGACGGTGGTACGGGTACCAACCGTATCGTATGTATTTGACAAAATGCCTCACTGTACGTTTTGTTGCAGGTGGGTTTGGTTTGGTTTGGTCAATCTGAAAGTCAAACCGGTGCGGAGCCGGGCGGTGGTGGCGCACGCCTTTAAGTCCCAGCACTCAGGAGGCAAAGCCAGTCAGATCTGAGTTCGAGGCCAGGCTGACAGCCAAGGTTATAAAGAAACCCCATCTCGAAAAACAAAAAAAAAACAGAAAGAAAGTCAAGCAGTCGATGAGGAAGGAATACAATGCACAGACAGGCCCAAAGTGTATATAAAGCTAAAAACCACCAGCCAATTAACCTAAGTGATTTGACCAGAATAGCCGGCCCAAGTCTATTTTAAACGACGAGTCCGCAGTTCGAGTTGACAGTGGCCGCGGGCAGGTCTTTGCTCCGGTCCAGCCTCGGGCCGCATCGTGGATTCCTCAGAAGCCCGGCTGGCGGGACTGCTACCCGGATCCATCCGCTCTGCCTTGCTATGCAGCACCGCCCACGCCGGAGCTCTCCGGCAAACTCGGCTCAAGGCCCAAGGGCTGGACAGACCGGAAGAAAGCCACGCTTCGGGGCTCGCGCACGGAAGCGGAAGTACCACCACGCAGGCCTCCCATGAGTCCTTTCGAAGCCCGACGTAGCCGGAAGCTGCTGGCGGCTGGTGGGGGAATCTGACCCAGTCCAGCTGGGCAACTCGGCCGGACCCGACCCCCTGAGGGCAGCAGGTGAGCTCGCGGCCCGGACACCCGGGACCCGCGGACCCTCAGTTCCATGACCTTCTGGTTCTCAGTTTACCGGGTTCCTGGTCCTCTAATCCTCGATACTGCGGCCCTAGGCCCTGGTCCCCTAATACCCCTACTGTCCGACGCCCCCATTCTTCATCCCTGACTTCACCGCTCCCGGTTCCTCCCGCGCCCCTTTCCTCCCATTCCCTAGCTTCCTGGCCCCGGACTCTCCAGACCCCCGACCTGTGACGTTCCTGTTCCTGGGACCCCAAACTCCAGGATCCCTGTGTGAGGCTGCCCTTCTCGGTCCCCAGCGGCCGCCCCATTGCGTGAGCGGACCTCCTCGCCGCGGCGGTCCAGACCCCTCGGCCTCTGAGCCTACCTCTCTTCAGCCTAGCGGTTACTTGGATCTACGTGGTCACTCGGCGATCTCGGGCGCTGTGGGTTCTGCACAGCCCAGTTTCCCGGGAAAGGGCCGCTGCTCTTCACTTCGAAAGAAGATTCTGTCCAGAGGTGCCAGGAAGCCAGACTCCCTAGCCTCAGCTTGTTGATCATTTTCCTTCTTGGCCTTTGAAGTGAGTACTTTGCCGAAAGAGGAAAAATAAACCACCACCAACAAAACAAACAATAAAACCCCTAAAGGACTAGCCTTCTAAACTTTTTCTCAGTTTTACTTGGGTTTAGAAAGATGTGCTTACACGTCAGAAATAATCCGCTCTGTTTCAGGCTTCCTATTTATGCTGTGCTGTGTTGGCAGCAACGGAACCCTACTTAGTCCTGGGTAAGGTGATGTTCTGAAACTACCTGTTCTTCAAAGGGAAGAAGCATAACTTAGACATGGGTTCTTTGTGTGCTTTGAGCAGTTCTGAGAAAGACAATTAGTATTTCTCCTTATCACCCATACTGTAACCTTAGCGCCATGCTATGTCCCCAGGTGTTTTGACCTCAAAAGTTCATCATGTCCCACTTTAAGAACCAAATGCTCTGTAGTGTGACATGTAGCTTAGTAAAGTCTGAAAATATCCTTATTTGCTTCATTATTTACTGGTTATGTGTGCTTGAAGGGAGAGTATTTTGTCGTTTTTTATTTCAGCTGTTAAGAATTCTTAGGAGTGGGTGAGCGATGGATTACCAGGTAAGGGCACTTGCCACCAAGACTGACTACCTGAGTTTGATCCCTGGAACTCACATGGTGGAAAGAGATAGCTGACTCCCATCTTCTAGACGTCTAGGCATGTACTGTGGACACATTATACACACACCTAAGAAAGAAATGTTTTTTAAAAAAAGGATTCTTGAACCTTTTTTGAGCCATATTTAGGCTGGTGAAAGTGAGGAGATACTTGTTTTCATGTTATTAAACAACATTAAGATAAGTAATTACTCACTAATACCCAAAGTTTGCCACACAGGAGAGTTCCTTCAATCCAAACCAAGCCAGGGATTATGGTACACACCTTTAATCCCAGCACTTGGGAAGCAGAGGCAGGCAGATCTCTGTTTGAGGCCAGCCTAGTCTGCAATAGTGAGTTCCAGGACAGCTAAGGCTATGTAGAAAAACCCTGTCTCAAAAACCAAACAAAATCCAAGCCAAGTCGTCTACTTTCTCCTGTAGCTGTAAATGTCCTTTATTTATTTTACACAGTGAGAAGTGTAGAGCCATTTCCCGAGATGCTGACTTCTTGCCTTTGTCTCTGTTGTGTAGTTGCGAGCCTCTGAGGGCAGACGCAGTGCTTTGAATATTGAGATTGAGTACAGAAATCTGCATTGGTCTTGTTGATGGCTATTCATGTAGTTACTGGAGAAGAATGCAGAGCGCTTTGTAAACTCAGATCTACCTCTGTCTTCCTAAATGCTCTGAACTGTCTGGGGGTGTGCATGAGTATATGATTGGGGTGCTAACTGTTCTGTCTGAATGAGTCATGCTAGGGCCCGAGTCCTACATGCAGGAGCCTGCATTTGTGTGTTTGTGGTTTTAGAGTGCCATTCTAACATGTAGTTAACACAGTAAAAGGAAGCTAGAGTGAACTAGAATTTAGTTTCAAACAGTTGCAGAAAACAAATATTTCCTAACATCAGAAAGAAGGGGATCCTAGTCATGCTAAAAGATAGAAATTTTAAGATGCAGGAGAATTGGTGGGTTGAGAGTCAAGATTCCCTTTACTGAACACCATATTTCTTCAGACTTAAATTCAAAATGAAATATGGGATCTAGGACAGAGGCTTTTTGTTGTGGTTTTTTTTTTTTTTTTTATGTTTTCATTTTCAGTCTTAACAGCAAGTATGTAGCGAGGTGAAATACCAAAAACCTGTAGCTTTTGTCAGAGAAAGTGCTCACCTGTTTTTTGTATGTGTTTGCCCTGTGAATTAGAGGAAACAGCACGGGTCCATTGCAATGGATGAGTTCTGGAAAGACCACACCTGACTGATGGGCTGGCAAGGGGAATGGCTAGAGGCCCAGGTCCTGCCTCCAGCTTCCTCAGTGCTGGTATATGAATAGTACTGGGACTAGTTTACGTCCAGCCTTGTGGTTGGCACAGTCTGTTGCTTTTGCTTTATTTTCATAGTCCTGAATTAAAAGGACCACCAGTTAAAGCTAAACATTGCTGAAACTGGCAGATGTGAGAAAAGAATAGTGACTAGTGAAACAGTTCATGGGGTAAGAGCACTTTCTATGTATGCATGAAGATTTGAGTTCAAATCTCTAGTACCTACACAAAAGCCTGTCATGGCTGCACATGGCATGGACAAAAGCCTGTCATGGCTGCACATGGCATGCACAAAAGCCTGTCATGGCTGCACATGCCATGCCCATTTCCAACCCCAGCATTGGAGGATGGAAATAGGAAGATTATGGAAGCTTGTTTTCAGCCGAGCTCCAAGTTCAGTATCCCAAGGGCATAGGATGGAAATCTGTAGAAGACAACCTGTGTCCTCCTCTGGTCTCCACATGTGTACACAGGCATACATGTGGATGGACAGGTATAAACAAAAGAAGGAAGGAAGAGAATATTAAAAATGGAAGTGAGCTTATCTCTTTAGCTGAGCCTCATTTCTGTTCCCACCAAAGGCACCAGGCAGTGGTCTATGGTCATTGTTGTATCCTATTATTTCACGTTTATCTGTCAGGATGTCCTCATAGAGGACCTATTTACAGACTTAACACCATTGCCAGGAAGACTTCCTTGGCCCTTGTTGCAGCCTGAGGGCTTCCTACACCAACTTGGAGAGCTGGTGGAAAGGTAGGAAGTATAGAATACTCTCTTCCATCAGTGAGCTGCCCTTTTTAATGGGGAAGCAGATTTAGTTGCTAATCTTCATGTGTTTTGTAAGGTTACTCCTTGTGAGTTTTATCACAAAATGACAGGGTTTTTTTTAGCTAGTATGCTGCCTGGTAGCACATAGTGGCTGAACTTATACTTCATTCCTGACTACTTACTGCTGGTTGTAGCCTGAGATACCCTCCTCCCATGTGAAGTGTCTCCTTGGTAAGTGGCTCCTGTACTGTGTAGGACTACCACTGTCAGATCAGCAGTTTTGTGGCAGATATTATGAAGTCATCATTATGTAATGTTATTGCATTGCCAATTCATTTTCCTTCTTTTATAGTAAGGGTTTGTTTTCCTCCTTGAAGTACCATGGCCAGTCCAAGAACCAGAAAAGTACTTAAAGAAGTCAGAGCACAGGATGAGAACAATGTGAGTGTGAACCTTTGGACTGGGCTTGGGTAGGCTGGTGAATGTCTTGGTGTCAGATGCAGCTATGGTTGTGTCCCTCCTTGGAGAGATGGATCATGTCATAGGGGAGCAGCCAGCTGTTCTCAGTGCTCACTCATGTGGCAGTAGGGAGAGGGACTTCTGTCACGCTGCTCAGGTTATGCTGAGGATGCTCGGTCTCCTTTCTGAACATTTTTCTTATGAGAGGTTCTTTATCTTTATGCCAGTTTCTGGGCAGCTTATGCCATCTCCAGCTTTGTCCTGAACCCACATCCTTTGACCAACCTGAGCAGCCCTGTCCGGCTTATTAGTACTAGCTCTTTAGTTCAGTCTTTGCACATGTGGCCTGCTCCTCTTCTGCATCCTTTTGGGACATCTTTGGGGTCCTAACCCTACCCTGAGCTGCCTGGTGAGTTGCGTATGGCTCCCTTTGCAGGTTTGCTTTGAGTGTGGTGCATTTAATCCTCAGTGGGTCAGCGTGACTTATGGCATCTGGATCTGCCTGGAATGCTCTGGGAGACACCGTGGGCTTGGGGTGCACCTCAGGTTAGTGTTCTGCAACTTAGCTCCTGCACATCCTGCATCTGTTCTACTTTCTGTATTGTGGGGCCTGCTGCCCAAACTGCTGTCTGACAGGATGTTAGGGAGCTGTTTTCTACCTTGTTAGATGGTCTTCACTCCACTAACACCTGCCAAGATTATCAGCTGTTGTCCAGCTTGCCTTCATGAAGCTTCTTTTGGCTTCTGCCTCAATACAGGGAGCACCTGTATCTAGCTCAGGATGCGATCTTAGGTTGGGAGGCTACTTGGGGCCCCTCATACTTGGTAATCAGATCAGATATCTGATTTCTAGCTTTGTCCGCTCTGTTACAATGGACAAATGGAAGGACATTGAGCTTGAGAAGATGAAGGCTGGTGGGAATGCTAAGTTCCGAGAATTCCTGGAGGCACAAGAGGACTATGAGCCTAACTGGTCCTTGCAGGACAAGTATAGCAGCAGAGCCGCAGCACTCTTTAGGGATAAGGTAAGGACTAATCTAGCTTGCTTCACACACAGAGGTGAATGAATAGCACACATTTTCATAGTGGCCAGAATCTGGCTTTAGTGGCTTTGGGAGACAGATCTCTTTTGTCACTTTCAACATCTGTAGAGGCCATATATGTCCAAGAACAGACAAGGACAAGTGGCCTTCACTAAACCTAGGGCAGGCTTTTCTTGACCACAGGGACCTATGTGATCATAGTGTCTTAGACTAGTTCATTTTGCAGACCCTCTGAGAATTTGGCCTTCCTCAGATTGAGGGTCAAATTAATGAGTCCTTGTGCATTTAAAGTTGCAACCATAGTGGCCACAAGGTCACTGACACTCTCATCTTCATAAGAGCCCTAGTTCATGGCTTTGCGGTACTGGCATGTAGGGTTGGACGTGCTTGAGTTGATGGTATATCCCCTTATGTCTTGTGTCATCTTGTTAGGTGGCTACTTTGGCCGAAGGTAGAGAGTGGTCTCTGGAGTCATCACCTGCACAGAACTGGACCCCACCTCAGCCCAAGATGCTGCAGTCCACTGCCCACCGGTAGCTCCTCTGACCTGCTGGTAGTGGTAGCTTAGGATTCCCATAGGAACCTCATTTCCTCCACTTGTGGAAAGAGCTCCAATTGTCATCTATTTCCAGAAGTCAGTGAAAAGTAGCTTTTTAACATTTCTGAAACAGTGCAAACTTCTAATAAAAATTTACCCCAAATAAGAAGTAGCATCTCACCCTGTTCTGCAGGAGGGTTGATTCATACAACCCTGTGTGTGTGTTGTACAACCCTATGAACAGTACCTGTGGGGATGTGGGTTGTGTCTTTTTTGCCATATGGTCATACCATAGAATAGTCCCCAAGATGGTATAGATTCCTGTTGTGCACACCACGTTCCACTGTGAAGAGTGTCCCCTCTGGAGGCTGGTGTAAGGTGGATGAGGCACAGTGTACTAGATGACACTCCCAGGTCCTGCAGAACTTCATCAGAAGGTCCTAGCACCGCTGATGGCTTCAGTCTTCCTTCCCAGCTCTGAGCCCTTACGGCCATTCCTGGCAAGTACAGAATTCACTGTCAGCTGCTGTTAGACTGGAGCAGAGAACCACTGTACTCAGATGTGGCTGAGCAGCCTGTGGGTCAGAGCTGGTTGCTGCTTAACCCCATATATGATATGAAAGGTTCTTGTCACAAATACTGTGTGGTTTCATTTGGTGTTGTCAAGGCCTTACTGGCCTTTAACTTTCTATTTCAGACCCTCTGGTCAGCCACAGAATGTGACTGCCTCTGGGGACAAGGCTTTTGAAGATTGGCTGAATGATGACCTGGGCTCCTATCAGGGGTAAGGCCTCTCAAGCCAGGGATAGCAAACAGGCAGCTGAGGGCATCTTTGACAGACCACTCTGCAGGGGTTTACTCCATTGGGTTGGGACTCTTTCCTTTAGGGTAGGCTGGGCCCACTCCTTCTATATGTGTCCACAATGTTTGTAATCCAGGGTTCACTTATGGTAAGCTCCAAGATGGCCCAGGTCTGAATGGAGGTTTTGAATATGAAGAAACCCCAATATTAAGATGATGCATTTTCTTCCTGGAATCTCCCTGGCCTATAAATGATGCTTTCCAGTAACCCCACTTATTGGGACTGGGTCTTGCTGAGGAACCTCAGGTCATGTGGTAAAAAGTATCTATATAGCTCCTGTTCCCATTGTGCAGAATGCAATATGTCCTGTGAGAGGCAGGAGGCACCTCTCCTGCTGGCCAGTGTCTCTCTGTTGAGTGGCAAAATTTATGGCTGTGGCTAGTAATGTCTGTTTATTCTCAGGGCTCAGGAGAATCGCTATGTAGGGTTTGGGAACACAGTGCCACCTCAGAAGAGAGAAGATGACTTCCTCAACAATGCCATGTCATCCCTGTACTCGGTAAGGAGACCTGAAGAGTGCCTCCTGTGGCAGGCATGGCCACCAGAGGGGTTGTCTAGTACCAAGACAAGGAGGACCCTTCATGGACAGAGTGGGTATTCCTGGGGCACCATACCCTTGGATCTGATTAAAGGCCCCTTCTTGTTTACCTTCAGTGAATGTTTCTTTTAAAAGATGGCCTTTTATTCATATCCCAGATGTATGCGGCCACTTACTTACTTACTCTGACCATAAAACATGTATTTCAAATTTACCAAGGTAGATTTCCTCAAAGCACTAAAAGTTTTCTATGGAGCCTGTGTACTTCTTATCTCCAGGTCATGTCCTGAGTTCAGTGGAAGGCTGACCTAGCCTCCTGGCCTGTGTTAGGTAGGCTGACTCAGGAAGTGAGGCCCCGAGCAGAGACTGCCCAAGGTTCTGGCATTCTGCTGGAGTGTGGTGCTTGGGTTTGGGGCCATTTGTCTGCTTTCAAGGCAACTTGGAAGCTCCAGGTCAGAAGTTCAGGGTCTGGTGTCTTAGGCTTGCTTTTCCAAGGAAACTAATCCTTTTAAAGCTACTTTTGTTCATTGCAGTGTTGTGTTCTGTAGTAATCATAAATGCAAGCATCCTGATGGGCTGGCAGGGGCTGCTGTTAAGTGTCAGATGATACATCCATTCCTGGGTGCTGCAAGTGAAAAGAGGAAGAAATAGGCCAGATGTGGTGGTGCACGCCTTTAATCCCAGCACTTGGGAGGCAGAGGCAGGCGGATCTCTGAGTTCAAAGCTAGCGTGGTCTACAGAGTGCCTCCTGTGTTACAGGACACAGTGTCAAGTTCCAGGACAATGAGGACTACATAGAGAAACCCCGTCTTGAAAAACAAAAACAACAACAAAAAAGAAAGAGGAAAGGCGCCGGGCGGAGGTGGCACAGGCCTTTAATCTCAGCACTCGGGAGACAGAGGCAGGTGGATCTCTGTGAGTTCAAGGCCAGCCGGGTCTGCAGAACGAGATCCAGGACAGGCACCAAAATTACACAGAGAAACCCTGTCTCAAAAACAACAACAACAAAAAAAAACCGGGGGGGGGGGGAGGAAGGAGGAGGAAAGGCTTTTTACACTGACACCAGATCTTCAAAATACGAATGAATAAGCACAATGCAGAAGAGGAATAAATTCTTACTGTGAAAAGGGGCAGAATTCAGGGATCTTCTTTGCACTGGAGTCTAGACTGACAGGCACAGATAAAAGACCAGCATCACCCTCTTCTTTTGTATCATGAATGTATGAATCTTTTACCCTTTTTTTTTTTTTTTTGAGACAGAGTCTTGCTTGTAGCTCTGTGTGGCTTCCTTGAACTCATGTAGACCAAGCTGGTCTCAGATTTGCAATGTTTTGCCTGCTCCATCCTCCTGCATATTGGGATTACAAGCATGAGCCACCATGCCTGGCTCAAAAATTGTTTTAAAACTGAAGTCAAATTGCAATGTGCACCTGTAGCCCGAGCACTGGGGAGGCTGAAGCAGGAAGATTGCAGTGAGCCACCCTGGGCTACAGAGGGAGAACCTGTCTCAAAAACTGAAGATTTGCTTTAAACTGCCTCTTTGCCCCCAGGGAGTGTCATTGTAGGACTGTGGCAGTGACAGTCATTTTCCTGCTGTCACACTGGGTCTTTAGGACGGAAAAGCAGGCTTTTATCATAAAGCATGTTGCTATTGAGAGCTCTCTCTCTCTCTCTCTCTTTTTTTTTTTTTTTTTTTTTTTTTGACAACTCATTTTGTAGACCAATCTGGCCTTGAACTCAGAGATCAACCTGCCACTGCCTCCCAAGTGCTGGGGTTAAAGGTGTGCACCACCATGTCAGGCCCTGTAGAGCTTTATTTAAAGCTCCTCATTATTTGCAAGCTGTATTCCCTGTCTTCTGCTGATCACCTTTTCTAAGGAACACCAATAGATATAGATGTCTCCTAAAGTATATCGGTTTCTCTGCACTATCTTATGGAGACAAAAGCCAGTTGTGGTTTAAGTGGAATGTTTTTATATTGAAGTAGCTTTAATTTACTTTGGAAGGTATTGGTGAGGAAATAACTTTGAATTTAGAGGAAGGCCTTTTCCTACCACTGTCTGCTCCTGGGAGGCAGGAAGGAGTAAGGAAAGAAGTGAGTGCAGCTTTGCTGACACCCTTTATATTTGCCCAAGAGGCGTGGTAGCCATCCTGTGCTATGGTTGGTGTTTGAGTCCTTCCTCTTGGGAAGGACAATACTAAAGTGTTCTGTATGCTGCAGCTGGCAAGGGGAGTGTGGATACTACAGCAATCGGCTGGTCACAAGAGCCATAGAGGTGTTTGATGTGCCTTCTGTGGAGCCTTGCTGTGCTGAAGTGTTAAGAGTATGGCATATGCCGGGCGGTGGTGGCGCACGCCTTTAATCCTAGCACTCGGGAGGCAGAGCCAGGCGAATCTCTGTGAGTTCGAGGCCAGCCTGGGCTACCAAGTGAGTTCCAGGAAAGGCGCAAAGCTACACAGGGAAACCCTGTCTCGAAAAACCAAAAAAAAAAAAGAGTATGGCATGTACAAGGTCTAGAAAAGCCATGCTCCACTATTCTGTGTTGTCTTCTCAGGGCTGGAGCAGTTTTACCACTGGGGCGAGCAAGTTTGCTTCTGCAGCGAAGGAGGGTGTAAGTAACTCTGGGGTGTATGCTGTCTGCCACTGGCCTAGGGCCCTGGGGTTCTTCCACATACGGGCCCCCTTCTAACATACAAGCATGGGGTCTTGTCCACTGCAAGATGGCCCAGGAACACTTACTGTAGCAGAAGGTGGTTTGTGTGTGTCAGGGACAAACTACTTGCAGAGGTTGACTTGACTTCGTGTGGGTGGAGTCAGACACAATCCTAGTGAATAGTTGATGGGTACCTGTGCCTGAATTTTTCCTTTAGGTCTTAAGAGTAGTATTGGGATAGTCTAGCTTCTCTCCCTCACTTTACTTACAATGAGAGGAGAACTTGAAAGTCCTTGTTGGGAGAGACCTTGCTGCATAGGGAGCATGTCTGACTCTGGCAGTGAGTTGGCAAGCACTGATAGGAAGAAACCAGAAGGTACAGGCTTTCAGCCTGGGGTTGGGCTGTGTGGTCATGGTATTAAGAGGAACAGGGATAGAGGTAAATTGGCCCTCTGGTCCACAAGAACCTGACCAATAGTGTCCATAGCCATCCAAACAAGCTGGAAGCCATTGTATCTACCTTCCTGCCCATTTGCCATGGAGAAGTTGCTGGCTGCTGAGAAGGTGTGTTTCCTCATCTCTAGAAGGGCTGGGGCCAGGGGAGGTCTAGTTGTCTTCCAGCTTGGGCATCTGTAGACAGGCCTACTTTTCTCAAGTGTCAGCGGTTCTTTATGTCTAGATAAGTTAGATACTACGCTGCCCACATGTTGAACAAGTAGGGGAGTGGTGGCTACTAGGCCCAAACATGTCCTATTCCCAGCAGTTTGTGGGCTTGTTACAGCATCTGCTAAGCCAGGCAACTTGGTCCCTTAGAACTGTTGCCAGGTTGGTGCTGACTGCCTGGGTGCTTGCCAGGAGGGAGTTCTGGAACTAACTCCACTTGGGCCCCATATAGATAAAGCCTTATGATCAGGGTCAAGACATTTGACTACAAAATGCTGGCTTTTTCCTTTTTAGGCTACAAAATTTGGATCCCAAGCAAGTCAAAAGGTAAAAGGGGGAAGCTTTTATTCTCTGTTTTAAAATTCTTCAGTCTTATATGCAGTGTCTGGAAGCATTCTGGGCTAAATGCTCAGGTTCTGAGCTCCTACTGAAGAAGATCCTCTCCCTCCCCCTCCCCCCTTTTCCTCCTCCTCTTCCTCCTCCTCCTCAGTCCTCATGTGTCACTGTGATACCTCAGTGCCTCCAGCTGCTTCGAGAAGGGGGCTTCCTGTGTTCAGGGCTTCCTCATCTACCACAGCCACTGATAGACATGAAGCCACTGTGCCATAACTGCCTTATATGGGAAGAATTGTCTAGGCCATGGCTCTCAGCCTTGGGCTGTTCAGCTGGAAAAGAGTCACTACATCCCTACGTGGCAGCTTGGTTTGTGTGGTCAGCATTGACAATCTCAGCTTGGCAGTGTGCTTTTCTGCCATGCTTAGAGCTCTGGTCACCTGTCCTCCATGGTGAGGTGGGCAGGGCCTTAGGCCCTTGTGGCCTGCAGCACTCTCTCTATCCATATGCATTTCTCCCTCTCTGGCCTTCCCAGCCCAGCAGCCCTAGTGATCCCCCTTGGAGAAGCCTTCCTGGCTTTGCCTCAGAGCTTCTAAGTTAGACTTAGGCTCCTCAGGCATATTTTGGAGTCTAGATTGTGATATTTTGGAGCAGAGAAATAATGATGCCAGGGTCCAAAGTAGATTGGTGTGGTTCTGATACAGGTAATAAAAGGGTATGGTGGTACACAGCTGTAATGCCAGCAGTCAGGTAGCTGAAGATTGTTAAAGGGCTGCATTATGAGACCCTTCTTTAAAAAAAAAAAGTTAAGGTGAGGGGTGTGTTTTCTGGCACTTCTGGGCATTGCTAATGCGACTCCCACTGCCTGCTCTTTCTCTGTAACTGCCTTCATGCCAACTGGGTCAAGTTTTGGGGTTACAAGCAGCAATCAGAGCCGGTAAACCCCTGTTTGTGCTGGTGCATGCTGCCTCATGTATGCTGAGCATGTGCTTTGCTCCTGGCTGCATCTCCCTTTGTGTTTGGTCACCAGTGTCACCTCCTGACCTGCTGGTGCTGGAAGCTCATCTTCCCCAAGAGCCACAGCCCAGATGTTCCCTCAGCAAGGTTGTTTGGGCCCCGTGGGCTCTGGTGAGAAAGGCTGCTTAATTCAGTTTTCATTTCATGGACTAATTATCTCAACCCAGATAACTCCTGGAATCACACCCTGCTGGAAAAGAGCCTTCCTATGTTAATGAATTATCCCCCTTCAAGCCTTTTTATCTGGTCTTGCTTCAAGGTTAAGGTCCAGACAGGTCATATTCCTAATGTGGCTCAAAGCTTCATGGCCATTAACCATGGTGGCACCAGGAAAGGCTGTACCCACTGTCTGCTACTGCTCTACCCCAACCTTTTTTCCATCTCTCCACCAAGCCTCCCACATAGGCTTTTCTTCCATGTAAGATTCAGAGACCGCTTCAGGAAATGGATGAAGAGGCCTGCAGTTAGCAGATCCATGTCTATCCTCCTTACTTGTGGACTAGAGCCAGAGCTGCTTCTAGCATTGTGTGGGAGCTTCCTTCGTATCTTGGTTCTTCCATTCTGGTGTCACTTCTATGACCCTGCTTCTCATGTGTAGCCACATCACACTGCCTTCCTTTCTGTTGGCAAAGCTTGTGCTGTCTTGTGCTTATTGTCCAGCAACTAATGTTGCTGCATGTAAAGCTCACATAGTATGTCTTCTCACAGGCTTCGGAGTTGGGCCACAGCCTGAATGAGAATGTTCTCAAGCCTGCACAGGAGAAGGTATGGGTGGCACCAATGGTTAAGGTGTTTATGTGTACCACTGAGGCTCTTTATTGACTGGGGAAATGGGTGTATTGGAGATCAGCAAAATCTTGCCTATAATTTTCTCTGGTCCAAGGGTGGCCTTGGGTTCCTTAGTCCCTCCAGTTAGTTCCCAAGAGTGTCTCTGAACTTGCTCTTCTTTTTTACCCAGTGGCTTGGCCACAGGCAGTGGTGCTTATCTTCAGAAGGGTGTTAGCCCTGGGAGGAGTCAGTAGTCCCCATCCTTCCTCACAACAGGAGTCTGGACAGCAGTTGGCTCCTCCAGGAAGGCACAGGGTCCTCTTGGTAGTGAGGAGTCTTAGGATGCTGAAGCCAGATGGGCTCCTGGTAGAACTTGGGGGAACTTAATGTGACAGGTCTCTCTGCACTCTGAAGCTTCAGTCCTCCTAACAATGCCCTTTAAATTGTGCAGGTGAAGGAGGGAAGGATTTTTGATGATGTGTCCAGTGGGGTCTCTCAGTTGGCATCCAAGGTAGGGTGACCCTGCTGACTTGCACAGCCAAAGCCAGTCTCCATATTCCAGACACTGGAGCCCCACAGGGCCTTGGGCCAGCTGAGGCAGTGGCCACTGCCCTCTGATTTCTGAGGGCTTGAGGAATATGGAAACAGCTTGGATACTGGGGACTTGCTAGCCACTAACCTGTGTTTCTTTTCTGTCTTGGCTGCTGTGGGCCTGTCCTTGGTAAGTGCCAATGCTCTTGTTAGCTGTTTCTGGTCCTGTGACCTCTTCAGCGTCTGGTGGAATGAGGGTGGTGTCTCAGATTTCCCAATGTGATGGCAGTGGAGGACACCTCCTGAAGACCTTCATTGCTTTGTGGTAAAGACAAGGCCTGTGGTGGCTTGAAATTTTTGAACACCTTCAAAGTGTTGAGTGTGATATTGGGAATGCCATGGTTTTGGTTTTGGTTTTGGTTTTTGTAATTTTCTAGACAGGGTTTCTCTGTGTAGTTCTGGTTGTTCTGGAGCTCACTTTGTAGACCAGGCTGGCCTCAAACTCACAGAGATCTACCTGCCTCTGCCTCCTGAGTGCTGGGATTAAAGCGGGGGCACCACCACCTCCTGGCGTAAGGCCATGCTTTTTACTATCCATTTGGAGTTGTCCCACCCATCACAGGAACTTCTTCTGCAGAGGAGGTAGAGAGAGATGCTGTAAGCATCTAACTAGGCAGCCAACAATGAGTATTGCTTCAGCACTGCTGCTGTGTTACTGTATACATATGTATGCATGTATCTATATGTGATACTCCTCCAGGTTTTTGTCCAGGTCTTCTCAGCAGAGCAATATCCATTTTTGTTCATGTTATAGAGCCAGAGGTGCTATGTAGAGTGGGGTCCCAGGCTTCTTTTCATGTTTCCTTGTAGGTTCAGGGAGTTGGCAGCAAGGGATGGCGTGATGTTACTACTTTTTTTTCTGGGAAAGCCGAAGACACATCGGACAGGTAGGCCATGTCCCCACCTCAGGCCCTGGGTCCTTTGGGCTCCTGAGAGATAGCTGGTGGCCTGACCTAGCACCCTCTGCCCAGTGTTGTACATATCGCCCTTTACTAGAGACAAAGTGACTGCCCTCTCACCCTTACCACCAGAGCCCCTGGCTCATGGACAGAAGGCTACATGCTCTTTCCCAGCACCCTAGTAAATACCCTGTGGTTTGGGTGATGGTTGGGAATATGGATTGAGGTAGCAGGAGGAACTCAATCCCTTCTAAAAGTTCCGTGCTCTCAGCACCAGGGTGGACCCTTACCAAGGCCAAATTAACTCTCAGAAAAAAAGGGTCCCTCACTTAGTTGGGTACTCTGACCCTACAAGGGTGGCTAGGAGGCACTTGAAAGGGCAGCAGTCTGTCTAGCTAGGGAGAGAGCATGGAGCCGTTGTAGGCATTTGCCACACCCTGGTCAAATGTAGGCTGGGCTTCTGAAGTGGTGAATCTAGGGAGCCCCTGAGACCTGAGCAGATTGGGCAGCTTGATGGATACAGGCAGTGCAAGTGTCTTTCTGTGACAGCTATTGAGATTTTGTTCCTCTCTATAATAGACCCTTAGAGGGCCACAGCTACCAAAACAGCAGTGGAGACAACTCCCAGAACAGCACCATAGACCAGAGCTTCTGGGAGACCTTCGGGAGTGCCGAGCCCTCCAAGGCCAAGTCCCCAAGCAGTGACAGCTGGACCTACGCCGATGCCTCGACAGGGAGGAGGAGCTCGGACAGCTGGGATGTTTGGGGCTCGGGTTCTGCATCCAACAACAAGAACAGCAATAGTGATGGCTGGGAGAGCTGGGAGGGAGCCAGTGGGGAGGTCAGGGCAAAGGCCACCAAGAAGGCCGCCCCATCTACGGCCACTGATGAGGGCTGGGACAACCAGAACTGGTAGGAGCCTTGCTGCATCTGGGCCCAGCTCTGCTGGGAGACTGCTGTGTTTGCACTTTACCCTTCTTGTTCCTCCTTCATTTGACCTCAGTGTGAAGACAGTGGCTCAGGCAGGACTTGAGTCGGTGCTGCCTGCCTGGTGTGGGGTGGCTTTCTCTTAGGCCTCAGGGGACATGCCATCCATCTGCCTCTTGGGTCCTCTGAGCAGCCTTCCTGAACTCTGGGACCCAGGCACTATCTCTGCAGCCATGGCACAGCCTGGAACTGCAGAACTGTGCAGTGTCAGCCAAGCCAGACATCTGCTTTTGTTGAAATGTCTTTTAAAACTTAAAAGGTTTGCTCTAGTTCTTTTTTTTTTTTTTCCTTGAAGAAAACGCCTGGAGTCTTAAAGCTGGAAACGAAATGACAGAAGCAATACTGGAGCTCACACTGCCACCTGTGACACCTCACCTAAGTCCACGTCCTGTGGCTTGTGCTGTGAAACTCACTTTGTGACCCTCTGCCTTTCCTGCATCAGCCTGTCCAGCCTCAGTCTCATGGGACAAACTCTCCGCAGATGGCCACACATGGCAGCTTGGGCTCTGGCCCTCCCTGGATACCTGACTTGAACTTGGCCAGTCCTGGATAGCTGAAAAAGGAGGAAAGGAGAGTAAAGGGGGTTGGGAGCATTGTCAGCCTGTCTGTCACTCCCACCTGGTGCAGAGGAGCCTGAACATGGAGGGCAGGCTGAGGGGCCAATTGCCATTGCCCAGGGTTGGGGCATCTTGATGGGGACCCTCCATCCAGTCAGAGCACCTGTTTGTATTTTGCCATGTATTATGTCTGCGACAGCCCAGGCCTTCTCCCAGCCTGCTCAGGGTGCTCAGGGTCAGAGCACACTAGGTCATGTCTCCAGACAGCCCCATTTCCCTCCCTGCGGACTTTGTGGAAGACTGCAGTTGAGACCCATGTGCCATCAGTGGTTGGAGTGACAACCTTTTCCTCCCAGGATTCCATGACTGCTGTGTGCTGTGGCTGGAGAGCCCAGCTGGGTCTCTGTCTCCTTAAACCCACTCCTGTCTTGACCCTCAGTTTGACCAGCAGTGCATGACCTGAAGCTCTGTGTGGTTTGTGTGTGTCATGTTTTCTGTTTCCTAGTGTTGAGCTGTCTGGGCCGTAAGGTTCCAGTGCTTGTCTCACCTTGGGAAGTCATAGTTCTCTGCAGAACTGGTAGGCCTTAGGTTTGGGGAACCTAGGTGCTTTATCCTCAAGTGAACATGGCACTCGGTCAGAAAGGAGGTAGTCAAGTCACAGAACATCTCTCAGCTAAGGAAGCAAGTGGAGATATCCAGGACTTGTGACTGACAGAGCAACCACAGTTAGATGAGATCAGAGTTAGAGACTTAGGGTGAGAAGCGATGGGATTTGTGGGAGCACACAGAAAGTTGGTCAGAAGTCAAGGAAGGACCTACACCAGTGCTGGTGTATCCCCAGAGCAGAGACTCTTATTCAGATATAGGGTTGTATAAGGGGGATGAAATGTGTTGGTTCTGGTCTGGGAAGCTGTCTGCTCTAGGCCTTTTGAGGAGTGGGAAATGGCCCTAGCTACCTGTAGTTTCCTCTGATACTGTGTTTAGGGACTGCAAACTTTGGGGCTTGATCTAACATAACCCAGAACCCTCCAGACCACTTCTACAACTCCGAGAGAGGGGGGGGGGGAGAGAGGGAGAGAGGGAGAGAGGCAGAGAGAGACTGAGAGAGACTTGCCAGACTATATTCTACAAACACAAACTCTAGAGGACTCTTTTCCTTTGGTATACATGGACAAACACATGCCATGTACTTCTGGGCTTCAGGGAGGCAACGGTTCCAGGATAGGCCTGGTTAGACTTATGTCAGGTAGTTTGGGCCTAGGTGACCTGGCAAGGGGCTGAGCAGCCCTAGCTGCTTCTCTGGTTGGTCAGGTAGCTTGGAAGGTGGAGGAGGAGAAAAGTTGGTGCTATCTTGGACTGACTCTGAGCTTGTGGCTTGGGTAGATAGCCATTTCTGGGCTGTGTTGGTGGACTCTTACCGGAGACTCCACATTCTTGGGGCAGGTGGTGGCTTGGCCTCTGCCTTCTGTCCTCCTGTTCTAGACCAAGAGCTGTCCAGTGGGGAAGTACGGAGCCCCTGTATGAGTAATGGCCTTGAGAGGGGTAGCACTAAAGGGCCAGGGGTTATGCTGATATTGATTGCATGGTCTCCCACCAAGTGTCCTTGGTGGAATTAGTGCTTAGCTGAAATTGGTCTTGGCCTCTGGCTAGCTGTGGGGAGTGTGGGCTTTAGCTTGAAAGGGGCAACTGGCCTGCTGGACCATCAGGGGCATCTGTCTCTCAAGTCAGGCTTTGCTCCAGACTTTCAGCCCAAAATACCAGCCAGATAAGAGGGCACTTTAGGTCAGCCCTGCTCCTTGCAAAACCATTCAGACAGTATTCTGAGTGTCCACTAGCCACTTCATCACGGTCATCACTGCTTGTGTTGTCTTGCCCGTCTTCGTATCCCCTTCTGTCGGGCTGTGGTTCAGAAGAAAGATGAATAGACTCTAGGGCACTCTGTTCTGGTTTAGTTGGCATGATTATGGCATGGATCCCAGAGCATGGGGATGGGGTGTACACATGCCATTGCTAGGAGAAGCAGGACCATTGGGCTGGTTTAAGGACTTCTCGGGTATCACCAGGCAGCATGAGGTAGAAGATACAGGGTAGGCCACCTGAGGACCATAGTGCAGGGGAGTGCTGAGGTGTTTGTAAATGCACATAGGTGTTTCAAGATGCCTGTGAGCTGTGGCCACACATGCATATACCCAGAGATTACCGGGATGAATTCCTTCATTTGACCATGGTGAAGGTCTGCAGAGATTGAGCCTAGATCCCAGGTTGTGGGGGTTTGTTTGGGGTCCTAGAAACAGGGCTATGTCCCAGAGTTAGGAGCTTTCAGCATGGCATCAAGAAAGAAGACTGCCCTACTTGCATGGATTACATATTGGTCATTGGCCAGGTTTGCCCAAGGCCATGTGTAACTCAGGTTGTCTTCTGGCCAGGGTGGTATTGTGTGAACAATTGGCAGCCATACCTAACCTCCAGGGGAGGTGATGAGCTCAGAGAAGAGTACCTAGGCAGGAGGTGCCTGGTAATTGCTGATCCCACAGACGTGAATAACCTCTGATCAAGTGGAATGTAAGTCATCCAGCTTCAAGGAACATATATCCCTGGGTATGAGTTCCTATCTGGGCAACTCAATAGGGAGACCCACAGGGTCCTGTAAGACAGGAAGGGCTGACAGTTCTGCAACCTCCAATCCTAGTGGGTTCTTGGGCTAAGCTAGGGGTCAGGGTGGGTGGGGGTAAGGGCAACAGGACTTGGATCAGGCTAGGATATGGTGAGTTGAAGCCAATGTGTAGTTGAACAAAGCTGGGGTTGCACTGGACCCATGGGAACTGAGTGGCTGCTTCACAAACTATGCCTTCAGGTGGGAGCAGGGCCCTTATCTCAGGCCTAGTCTGCTGGGCCAGCTTGCTAAGAGTTAGATCATGGGAGATTCAAGATGGATCAGGAGAGCTTTGCTGAGGCAGAACTTGCCTAACCCATTCAGGCGGGAAGTGGCTTAGGAAGGTAGACAGTGCAAGGACATCCCAGGTAGAAGTGTAGTATAGGCATGGGCCTGCTCCTAGTAAAGACTTGGGTTCTAGGGCAAACAGGATGGGAATAGAGATCATAAACCCTAGTGGTTGGTAAAGGCTTAAGTGGTCCTTCCCCCAAATGGACTGGCAGAGACTCCTTAATGCCCAGCACCTACCAACTCAGCACCCAGGGCCACCCATACACACTGGCCTTTATTCTCAAGAAGCCTGTGGGGCAGGCTTTTGCTGTTCCATACTACTACTAATGGGATTCCTGTTGTGGCATGCAATGGGGTCCTTTGTGCTGGGACCACCATCTCATTCTTGGAAACACGCCCCAGGCAGCAGCAGATAAAGGGGAGGAGGAAGGATTTGAGGGCGGGACAAGTGGTGATGTTAGGGAAGGGCACCATTCATAAGTCTCAGCCTTCCAGTGGGCACAGCTGGCCAGGAGGATCAAAAGGCATTGGGGAGTGAGGAACACTTTCTCTGGAGCAGGAGGTTAGTGACTCATCTATGGCCCCTGGGCTGGGTGGGTGTGTGAGGAAGCCACTGGAGAATCCATTTAGGACTATCCTGGAGAGTGACTGACCTTTCGGAAAGATTGGAATCGGTGCCGAGACCTCACAAGCAGAGAGACCAAGTCCAGCCTGGACACCTGAGCAGGTTCTTGGGATCCTGTGAGGATCTCAGATGACACTTGGAACTGTGGGTATACAAAAAAGACTGGTGTCCAGCAGAGGGGGGCTTATGTTGATCAACTGTGACCACCTTGGCCATGAGGTAGTGAGGGGTCTGGCTTCAGAATGAGTCCAGAAGGTCAGGGCCATCTATGTGGGTCCAGTAAACAGATAGGACAGTGGTCCATAGCACATAGACCTTAGTTTAAATTCCCAAGATGGATACGTATGTCCACTCTAGGGCAGTGGTTCTCAACCTTCTTAACGCTGCAACCCTTTAATACAGTTCCTCATGTTGTGGTAACCCCCAACCATAAAATTATTTTTGTTGCTACTTCTAACTAGTTTTGCTACTGTTATGAATTGTACGTATCTGTATTCCAGTGGCCTTAGGCCATCCCTGTGAAAGGGCTGTTCAAACCATCTGGGGTCACGACTCAAAGGTTGAGAACCAGTGCCCTGGGGTGTATCAACCTATAGCCTTCCTGCAGGTCTGGGCCCTACTCAGGGAGAGCTGGATTCCTCTCAGAGATTACCCTTGAGTATACAGGGAAGTTGTGCAGCTACAGGTCCTTTGTTCAGTGGGGTAGGGTATCAGGATTCCTCAGGACTCTGGTCACCTCAGATTCACACATTCCAGACTAGGTCATGTTTGTGTCCCCTCCTCCAAAGTGCCACCCCTGGGCAGTGGACTCTTGGCCTCTACCCCATTGGCCTCTCAAGCATTGTTTCCCAACTTCTGAGAGGTCTCAGAGGTTTCCCAATACTTCTCATCACTACCCAGTGTCCGCTGATGTGCTTTCCTGCTTCTGCTGTAATCAGAATTTGGCTTTAAATGTCTCCTTTGCTTGAGGGCAAGCCACCTAATGTGAGGACCTTAATGGCAGGATTCTATCCAAGCCAATCCCAGACACCATGAGGGGCTTCTGGAGCCTCAAGGTCTTGCCACTCTTGGTGACCCCACTGTACATCTGTTGTAGATGTAAACACCAGAAGGGGCATGGGCAGGTGTGCTGGACTGGACCCTACTCAGGGAGAATTGGTTCCCTGCAGAGGGTACTTTGGAGTACACAAGGAGGCTGTACAGCTAAGGGTCCTTTGTTCAGTGGGATGTTCTAGTATGGCTTCAGGGCTGGTCTTAGGTCCTCAGTCTCTGTCACCATCCCTATAATGACAAGTCATAGGCCTCTAGGCACACACGTGTCTGTGGAAACATCCTGCTGGTCCATGGGAATGGATGGAGAAACCAGCTTTCTGGTCAGGGAGGGGTCAGACAGATGAATTAGTAGTGAAGGGCTGTGGCCTCTCCTCCCACAGGCTGCTCACCATGAGCCTCCGAGGCTCCTACCTTCACTTCTGCCTCTGGATGTTGTTGGGTGCCACCTTGGCACTGGGGCAGGGACAAGGTAAGGAGACAATGCCCCCACTGCCTGTAGGAGGAACCCTGCTGTAAGCCTTTGACCTTCTGTAACTGGCATTTCCTCATAGATTAAATGCCTATGTAAGAGCTGTTGCAGCAACAGGCAAGCTGACGGATCAAAGGGAGAGAGTCCTCATTCTCAGCTTTTGTCTTGACCTTTGGCCTTGTCTTTCAGCCTTGCTTGGGGAGGCTTTTTTTTTTTTTTTTTTTTTTTTTGGTCTCAGCTTTTTCAAGATTACTGGCATACTTCAAATTTAATAGCAAGATTCTTGCCCCCCTCCTTCCTAAGATGAAAAGGCTTTCCTGCTCTGTCTTAGATAGGTGGTGCATCCCTCTTCTCTGTACAAGTCCTGAGACAAGAGTTTCTATCTGGTCCCTTCCTATTTGGCCACTCCAGCTGCTCTCCCTGGGAAAGGCTCTCCTGGTGTTTTCTATGACCTCCAAGGGATGTACACTTGAAGGGGAGGGTCTGTGTTGCAGACTCCTTCCAGTAGAGCTGCAGACAGATCCCTGGAAGGTAGGCTGCTGTGTCCCTATAGCCTTCATGCTCATGACTACATCTCGCTCCCAGGAGCAGTATGTATGTCCCTCATGGCACCTGACTGGTTTGAATCTGTTTCTGGGGTTACATCAATGTCTTGCCTCACCCAAGTTAAGTTAAGAACATCTCTTCCTGCCACTACTATCCACTGCACTGTAGGGGTTCCAACTTAGGTTGGCCTGGAGCTTAGCAGACTTCATTTCCCAGCATGTCTTCTCATCCAGGGAGGTGGCTGCTACATGGGAACGTCCCTCAGCTCCCTTTGTTCAGACAGAGAAACCCCAAGGTGGGCTTGTGGGCTGGGATTTCAGTAAGAAGGAAGCCTTTACTGTGAGTATGACCAACTTAGAGTAATTCTGCAAGACCCACAAATGGACTGCTCCCCTACCTCAGGTCTCAGCATGACAGGCTGCTCTTCATCAGCCCTTTACATGGCTGGGGTGGGCTGAGGTCCTGAGACCAAAGAGACAGGGCCCACATGGTCAGCAACCAGCTGGGAGGCGCAGCTGAGGTTAGGGAGGGGAAAATGTGCCTGTGCTATCTCTGAGAGGGAAGTTCTAAAAGCCTCTAACACATTGCAGGAAGAAGGGAGAAACAGAAGGCTCTTCATGGGCAGAATTGGGGGGTCCCTTTCACAGCTGGCCTGTCAGAGCCCCCACCTTATCCTGACACATTCTTGCCTTTCAGTAGATCACTGTCAGAGCAGCCAAGCCCATCAGGAAACAGTTCATTCTGAATGGGTCATTGTGTCTTTTGCAGACACCCTCAGTCTTTGCCCATCTCTCTGTCCCCAGCACATGCTGAGGAGACTAGAAGAGGCCTCTGTCCCCATTTTCCAAAAATAGCTGCCTGCACCACAGAGTCCGGAAGCTTTCTGGGAGGTCAGCACAGACCCCACTGCCCCCTTCTCCTCATTGACCGTGGGTTCCCCCTCTTCCATGGCAGGATCACCCTGTCTTTGTTTCTTTTCCTGTTGCTATGACAAAATGCTATGACAAAAGCTGAAGGAAGAAAGGGTTTATTTTAGCTCAGAGTTGAGGTGTAGTTCTTCATGGCAGGAAGTCAAGGCAGCAGGAGCTTGGAGCAGCTGATCACATTGCGTCCATGATCAGAAGGCAAAGAGGAGTGCATGTATACCAGTGCTCGACTCACTATCAGTGTCATATAGTCTGGGTTCTCCTGCCAGAGGAGTAGTTCCATCTACAATTAAAATGTATCTTCTCACATTGTTAACATCAGTCAACAAAATCAAGATAATCCCCCACAGGTGTACCCAAGTATGATATCCTAGGTGATTTTTAGATTCTATCAAGATGACAATACTAACCATCATACTGCCATCTCTAGTGTGGGGGCTGAAGCTTGGTGTGCATCCTACATGTGCCCACATATAGGCACAGGTGCACACAGGCATGCCAAGTGGACATAAGCAGATAGCTATTACCACATTTCCAGCTGAGGTCCTTTACCCAGTCTGCCCACAAAGGATGCATCAACCTAGCATGACTTTGACAGTTGTGGGGGGAGAGTGTCTTCAGCAGCACAGCTGCTTCTACAGTCTTTCTTGAGACTAGGAGACCCAAGGCAACTGCCAAGACCCTGGGCAGCGGGTCAGCAGCTACTGTTTTATCTCTGCACCTCTAGTGATCACATGGTAGACACTGCCCCGCTGGGTGCTGATCTGAGCCTTCTTTGCAGCAGGGGCTTTCCCTTGGGTGGAATTGGACTCCCTCCTGCTGAAGCTAACAGTGTGGCCTTGTCATAGATAATCCCAAGGATGTAGGATTTTTCCTCCACAGATCTTGGTGGGGCCACAGACTCTTCAGACACTTAGGGCTATGTCCCTTCAAACCTCTTAGGTGAGGCTTCCCTCTGGTTGTCTGGTAAGTCTATCTTGCGCCCCAACTTCCAATCCTGTTTTTACAGTAAGTGGCCATCTGAGGTTGGCAGTACTGCCTGAGGACCAGCTGCAGATGAAGTGGAGGGAAGCAGAGGGAAGTGGCCTTGGCTACTTGGTGCAAGTGACACCTATGGCAGGTATGGAGCTCGTGTCTCCCTACTAGGCTTTCTCTCCTCTTCCCTGTCTAGGATCTCAAGAAAATGACCATACAGTCCAAAGTACTTTGGCAAAGCATGAAATTTTACTTCTGCAGAATGGTGTATAGCCAAGCTTAAGCAAGCAAGCAAGCAAGTGAGCACACCCAGTCAGGGGCCTCACTGTATTTTTGTTCCTAACCAAAGAAGTCTTGTACTGCACTCTGTGTGATCAGAACTGGGTCTCACATTCTTACAGATTGGCTAACTTAAAACAACAGTTGATTAACAAAGTACAACTTCTGAGAGTATAATGCAAACTTGAGCACAAACTTGGATCTTAGGAAAATGCTGAAGAGTGGACAGGGACTTTTTCTCCCAGGTGTGCTTTTTACAAACTTCTTTAAAGATGGGTCTCCTTTGTCTCATTTAATGCTTTACTAGAAGAGACAGTGCATTTCATTCACAATTGCAGGACCAAGGCTTTCCACTTAAGAAAAGCAATGGGAATGGTACTTTCCTAGCAGGTGGTCACTGAGCTTGCTCCAGCTAGCATCTCCTCACACAATCCAGTGGCTCCCATTTCTAGCAGGGCCATTTCCGCATTTCCTATGTTCCTTTCCCCTCCCTGTCAGCCTCAATCATGTGGAGCAGATGCAGTTGGAGAGGCCTCTGTATTCCCCTATATCCAGCATGAGCCCACACACAAGGTGCTCAGGACATATGCTTTGAAGAAGTGGTAACTCCCTGGGGTTTAAGAACAGCCTGGATCCTGCATGTAGTGAGCATGTGAGAGAGCAGTTAGCTTTCCAGTTACAGGGGCAGGGTCGTGATAACACAGGAAAGGCTTAAAACAAGCTGTGTGTGGTGAGGTCACATTTATATTCTAGTACTTGGGAGGCCAAGACAAGAGGATCCCCCTGTTCAAGACTAACCTGAGCTACATAGATGCTGTCTTTAATTTTTTCCCTGTGGCTTAGAGGAAGATGAATAGCTTTAGCTCTATAAGTTATAAAAGAAAAATTGTAGGGATGGGGATATAGATCAGCGGTAGTGCTCGTGCAGCATATGCGAGGCACTGGTGTAATTGAGCCCCAGTATTGAAAAAGGAAAAAAGAAAAACTAAGAATGTAAGCATCCATGATAAGTTATATAGAAATTCAGGTAGACTAGAAGGAAATTATAGAAAAGAGAATAAATTATAGAAATAAAAAACATAAAATGAAGTGAATCAACAAAGCCAAAAGATATCTTATAAAATAATAATAAAATAGATATTCACAATACTAATGAAATCAATAACAAAGTAATTGATTTGAGTTTAAATCTACACTCCTCCGATTTCTTTTTTATTTAGAAAAGCTTCTAAATGAATAGTGACAGAGCATTCTTTTTAGCCAGTGAGACAATCTGTCTTTTTTTTTTTTTTTTTAAAGATTCATTTACTTATTATGTAAGGGTGCCAGATCTCATTACAGATTGTGAGCCACCATGTGGGTGCTGGGAATTGAACTCAGGACCTCTGGAAGAGCAGTTGGTGCTCTTAACCTCTGAGCCATCTCTCCAGCCCAACAATCTGTCTTTTTAAAGTGTGTGTGTGTGTGTGTGTGTGTGTGTGTGTGTGTGTGCGCGCGCGTGCGCGCACAGGTGCCCTCAAAGGCCAGAGGAGACAGATACTCCTGAGTCTGGAGTTACAGGCAGCTGTGAGCTACCCAACATAATCTAGAAACTGAACTTCATCCTCTACAAGAGTAGCACATGCACTTAACTGCTTGCCATCTTTCCAACCCCAATCTTTGTCTTTTAGTTGAAACATTTTATCTATTTTATTTAACAAAGTAATTTATTTATTTGGCTTTAAATCTACACTCTTCCAATTTGTTTTCTTTTTATATACTTTTATTCTCTTCTTTGGGTCTAAGATTTTTATGGAAAAATTTAAACACCTGGAAGGCAGCAGAGTGTGATGGAGCCTGGTGTTCAGCATTAAGCTCCACAGGTAATGTGGCACCCAGCTTTGTTTCCCTCCTTGTCACACACCTGTGCTGCATTATCTTTTTTTCTGCATTATCTTAAAGCAAAGCTGAGACATTGTGTAAGTCTGTCTGTATTTTTTCAACTTAAAGAAGGAAGGACTCAAACACAGCTCAAGTGCTATTGGTATGCCTCCAAATTAAAACGACAACTTTGCAGCTCATCCAGTAAATTGCCTTCTACAATTGAGCAGTCTTAATTAGGACCCCAAACAAGTCTATACACTTCTCCCCCCCCACACACCCCGAAATGGGGTCTTTCTGTGTAGCCTAGCTTGGCCTTGAGCTCACAATTCCCTCGCCTCAGCCTCCTGGATACTGAGATTGCCAAGTGTGCATGCACCACACACAGGGCTGATGTATACATTACTAGTCCTGTGTCTCACATATTTTTTCCTCTCTCCTTTCCCCTTGGTATTTACTTGTAGGAGAAGCCAGATCCCTGTGTCCTTGTCTAGCAATGGCATCTTTGAGATGCTGTATGACTTGTCCCACTCTCCCCTGTGTCTCCTGCGGATTGATAGTTGGATCCTGAAGTTTGGTCAGGTTCAAGTTGGCCTGTATTTGCTAGTGAAATTGTTGCTAGTGGTGGGTGTTTCTATTGTAAGGCAGATGGCTGTCCACAGTGCTTACTTTTACTGTAAAGTTAAGGTTGCCTGGCAGTAGGTATAGGATGAAGAGTTCATGTCTTCATGAACTTTGTGGTTACTCACTTATCCCCTCATCTCCTGGTGACCACCTTAGACACAGCAGCACACAGCCTGATTGCTGTGTCACCTTTCATGGGTGGTGCTGCAACCACCTAACATCGCATCTGTCTATCCTGCTTTGTGAATTCTAATTCTGTAGATATATTAAATCTCATAACATGTTTTCAATATGGTAGTTGGTCATTTAGTCTACATCTATGAAGGTGGGCTCATATCCTAGTCCATTTTCCTTTCTTTTTTTATTTAATTGAGATAGGGTCTCACTCCGTAGTTCAGGCTAGACTTAAATTCATCAATTCTTCTGCCTCAGCCCCCTGAATGCTGAGACTTCAGGCCTGTGCCACCACAGCCAGCTGGAACCCATCTTCTGCTATAACAACTACAGAAGCATGTTAGCCCGTGCCTCCCTGCCTGGCCACTGCCTACTGTGGGACTGGGTGCAGGTCTGGGTACTGCCCACTTTTTGAAAACATTGTTGTATTCCTCTCAGGTGGGAGGTGTTTTTATTCCCTGGTGTTTGAGACCCAGAGGCTCTGTGTGTCCATAAGTTTAGTTATACCTCCTAGCTCCATTATGAGGTCACTTCTTCCGGCTCCACCCACCTGCCCCCACATAGGTTCTCTTTGGAATAGTATAACATTTTCTTTTTTTTAAAAAAAAAAAACAAGGTCTCATTGTATAGCCCTGGCCAGCCTGGAATTTGCTATATAGACAACACTAGCCTTGAACTCACAGAGATCTGCCTGTCTCTGCCTCTCAATGGGTAGAATTAAAGGCATGCACCACCAGGCCTGGCTGTGATTTTTAATACTGGGATCCATCCCTACCTTTAGATGACAGCATTCCAGAGCAGGAAAAGTGGACCTTCCCCCACAGGACAGGCTCTTCTGCAGAGGTTTTGAAGAAGAAACTTCTTCCCTGACAGAACTTCTTTTCTTTCCCATCCCTGGCTCTCCAATCCAACCCTCATCCTGTTCTCTTCCTTAACCTCAAGAGGGATTAGTTTGGACGATTTCTTACATTATGTACATAATCCATGTACACATGTGCATAATAAGGATAGGTGTATGGTACACATACATTCAACTCACCCAGTGCACACACCCATATGTACACATACACACACACACACACACACACACACACACACACACACACACACGCATATATATACCTATATGGTACACATGCATGAAGGACATGCATAATTCATACATACACACATGTACATTTGTGTACCTACATGCATGCAATGCACACATGCAATGTACATATACCTAGCCACATGTACATGAATTGATGAATATTACCTCAGGATTCACACACACATGCGGCACACACATTCATACATTCCATATATATATATGAACATGCAAAACACACATATAAACATCCACTCACATCCACATATACACATTTGCATACCACACATAGTACATATGCAAATGCATATGCACAAACATGTACAGTAAACACATCAGCATGCATACACATTGACCCACATGTATGCACACATGTATAGTAAATTTGGCAGCCTCAACAATTCTCCACCTCCACCTAGGGGACTTGGAGCAGGAGCTGATATTAACCACCAAGACACCCAAGGCTACCGTGGGTGGCCTGAGCCCTTCCAAGGGCTACACCTTGCAGATCTTCGAGCTCACTGACTCTGGGCCTGTCCTTCTGGCACGAAGAGAGTTTGTGAGTAAGTCCTCCTGCACATAGACGGAGTGGATGTGAGTGGAAGACCTATGGGTTGGGAGCCCATGGCCTGGGCTTGTGACCTGAGGCATTTTGCCTGTGAAGTACTGGGGTCTTGTTTCCTGTTCCTGACATTGCTGCTCACTTCCCATGAGGTGGGCAGGTCCAGGAAGTCCATAAACCCCCAAAACCCCAAACCCCTGCTCCCGCTCTGGGCTGGTGTCCTGACAGTCAGTCCCTCCTCTCTCTGCAGTTGAGGATCTGAAGAGCCACTCTCTGAGCAGAGGCAGTCGGAGACTGGTGGAGCCCACCCTGGAACCCAGCTCTTTCCCTCTGGGGGCCTCAGACCCTGAGAAAACACCTGAGCCTAGTATTGCCTTCACCTCAAGCAGAGACCGGCCCATTTTTGGTGGGTCAGAGTGGAATGAGAATAAATCCTGGGGTGAGGAGAGCTTTCTGAAGCTTCTTGTGACTCTCGTCATATGGCCAGAAATTCTTGTTTGTATTTGACCATGTGCTCTAGCTTTGATTTAGGCTTATCAGTCATATTCCTGGACTCACAATCTTGGGTACAGGTCTGGGAGGTGCATGGTAGGAGCTGTGACCCCCTCCCCCTGCCTCCAGGAGTAGCCAATAAGGATCAGAGGAAACTCAAGCAGGGCCTTGGAGTACAGGACCCCACTCAGCCAACCACAGACCTGAAAAGGCAGAGCCACATTGCAGACTCTGTGGGAAAGCAAGAGAAGCTAGGTAAGGTGACTGCTCTGTACTGTGGGGTCAGTGAGGGTATCCTATCACCTGTCCCGCCTCACATCAGGAGGACACTACTTTCTTCACCAAACACAGAGCTGTGGGAGGGCTTCTGTCTTCAGACTTGGGTATTACTTCCTCCTGGCCAGGCCCTGTGCCCTGTTGTGTTGTTATGGATTGGGTCTTCTGCTACAATGTTACCCCACTATTGAGGGCCTTACAGGCATGCCTGGGCCTCCCCCTTTAGACTGAGGATCAGAAGCCACAGAGGAATCACCTACCTGGCTGTGTTTAGAAATCTCATAAGGCCTGCCAGGTGCAATTTGTGTCAAATTGAAAGGGGCCCCAAGGAGGATTTTATTTATAAAGAATTCTAAGGTGATGGAAGATCCTGAGGCCACAGAAGTAGTTTCTAGTTGCTACTAGCCCTGCCTGATCTTCCTGCCAATTTACCCAGTTTGGACTATCTGTGGTGCCAACACCCCTGCCCATGACTGGTGCCCACCTACAGGCAACTGGGCCTGGAAATGTGGATGCTGGAGCCTGATCAGCCCAGGGACTAAATTTGCAGGTTCAGACATAGTGCTGCCAGGGGCCTTGGAAGGCATAGGTGATCCCTAGACCTGAGACTGTGAAACCCCAAACTAGGATGCTTTTCTAAATCTGGTGAACACAAAGCCCTTGGAAACCCTTACCCCCAAGATCCCAGGGAAGGATATTTTGAGAACTTCAGTCAGGTCTACAATACCTCAGGTGTCCTGAGGAGGCCAAAAGTCTCACCCATCCTTACCTGCCACAGCTGACACCCAGTTCTGCTGTACACCCCCAACTCCTACTGATATAATCTTTCTGGTGGATGGGTCCTGGAGCATCGGCCACAGCCACTTCCAGCAGGTCAAAGACTTCCTGGCCAGCATCATTACACCTTTTGAAATAGGACCAGATAAAGTCCAAGTAGGTGGGTACCACCTCTTTTGCCTTGCCTTGGGGGAGATTGGACCTCTTAAGTCCTCACCAGCAGAAGGGGGGTAGCTGCCCTCATAATAGGATGGAAAATGCTAAAGCCTTCCAGAGTCCATAAGCCTGCCAAGAGAGTTGGGAAACCTGGCTGATGGAAACCTGCTTGTCTGGATTGGGTCATGTGCCTGATTCCCTTTCCCTGTGAACAGGGCTGCTGTTATAGTCTGCAGGAATGATTGGCTCCCAGTCAGTCCCTCTAGTGATACCCCTATGAAAGCCTTAGGCCCTGAAAATGTGTCTTTTTCTGGGAGTGGGACCCCCAAAGGCTGTACCCAGAGCAGGCAACTCTGTAGATATGGTCTGGCATTGAGGATACAGTAGCACAAAACTTGCCTAGCATGCTAGCCCCCTGGTGCTGCAAAAAAGAAAGAGACTAAAAAACAAAACAAAAAACCCTCAGCCCAACAACCAGAGTCCACCCCCAGGTCTGACTCAGTACAGTGGAGCCCCCCAGACCGAGTGGGACCTGAAGTCCTTCCACACCAAGGAGCAGGTGCTGGCAGCAGTACACAGCCTCCGCTATAGGGGAGGAAACACATTCACAGGTATGCCTGGGCCTTGGGGTTTGGCTGTTTTGAAGCCTCTGGCCAACCTCCTCTTAATGCCCCTTCCACCCGTGAACATTTGTGTGATGGGTGGGTGCTGAGCCCACTTCATACTTCAGGGAGCAAACTCAACCTTCACCACCCGCCCCAACCCTTAGCAAAAATGGGGAACTTTCGGCACCTTGTTGAGAGCAAGTGTCTGCACTGGAAATAGGCAACTTCTATTAGGGTCTCACTCAGCTGGACAGTCAGCCTTGCAGGTGGCTTCTTAGAAGACATAAGCATGGCTTTGCTGGGTCATGGGTACCCTCTACAAAAGGAGCTATCCCTGATCCCAAGTTTCTTTAGCCTGGCAAGCAGGGCAGACAAGACATGTGAACAGAGAGCCCTGGGATCAAGTGCTGGGAACAGCTGTGGTTGAGAAGGCACCTGAGGAGGAAGTCATAGTGGCTGCCTGTCATTTTGTCCCTGATGTTCCTAAGGCCTCGCCCTAACCCATGTCCTGGGGCAGAACCTGAAGCCAGCAGCAGGTGCCCGTCCAGAGGCAGCCAAGGTGTTGATTCTGGTGACGGATGGCAAGTCCCAGGATGATGTGCGCACAGCTGCCCGAATTCTTAAGGATCAGGACATTGATGTCTTTGTCGTGGGTGAGCCCACATAGTGCCTGGGCCCTGGGTTGGAATGCTCATGGCTAGGGTGGGCTCTGAGTTACAGACACATTCTACACCCATAGAGCCCAGAGGGTAAGTCCTGCTCCATAGAGGTGCATGGCTGCATCTTGCAGCAACATCTTCAGTCTGTTCCTGCCTCCTTTGCTGTGATACTCCCCTAACTCCTTGCCACCCTTCAACTCACACGGCAAGTAGCCTTCAAACTGGTCCCTGCCTGGCAGCTGTCCTTGTGTCTGACAACCCTTCTGCCTCCCCCTCTGCTCCCCAAGCAAGGGTTGTTCCTGGTGCTCTCTGGGGCATCAGCCACACTCACTGCCCTGTTTTATGGGAAGGGAACTTCAAGTTGTTCTAGGAGGCTCTCTCTCCCCAGGATTCCCCTCTTTTGTGGGCACCTGGCACCAGCATCTACATAATCTGGTCTTCTCCCCAGAACTCCCAGAGTTAAGCACACTGGCCTCCCCTGGCCCATTCCTATGTCCCATTGATACCCCATGGGATCTAGGACACATGGCATCAGTTTGTGCCCTCCCAGATGTTGGAGACTCTGGCAAGTCTCTCCTCTATGATCCTGTCTGTAAATAGGATTAGAGTCTCAGAGAGGCCTATTGGCACACACTTCCCCAAAGCAGGTGTGAAGAATGCTGATGAAGCCGAACTGAAGCTCCTGGCATCCCAGCCACTGGACATCACTGTCCACAATGTGCTTGACTTCCCTCAGCTGGCCACCTTAGCTGCTCTGCTCAGCCGCCTCATTTGCCAAAAAATCCAGGGCAGGGGCCCAGGTAAGGATACAACACCACAGTGACGAAGGGACAGGGAGACTGAAGCTACACCTGGCCAATTTTTATGGCTCATGAGGGTCTGTAGATTAAACCAGAGGAATGTCTGTCCTTGGATATGTTGAGAGGATTTTCCCGTCCCTACTGTACATGGCCACCAGGGGGAGCAAATAGATGTGCTTACTTGCTCCCTGACTACTTTTCCCCATAGTCAAACCAGCAGCAGCTACTCTGGCCCTGGACCCCTTCCCCATGCCCACCAGACTGGTCCTGACCCACGTCACCTCATCCAGTGTCCACCTGTCTTGGACTCCAGCCTTATACCCACCCCTCAAGTATCTAATTGTATGGCAGCCTTCTAGGGGTGGTGCTCCCAAGGAGGTAAGAGGGGGGTCCCCTGGTTTAGCCTCTCCTTGGAAGCTGGGGCAGCTGACAGGACTCTACCAGCATGGCTCAGGTGGGTTCTGCTGAGCTATGGATGAACACTAGAATGAAGGTCTACAGATTATTAAATCCACATGAGAAAGGAAAGCCGAAGAGGGTGAGGTTGGGAGTGGGTAGCTATATACAGATGCACCCAATCAGACCAAGTCAGAGTGGGCAGTGACTGCAGACACGCAGATGTGGTTTTGATGACATACTGATAGACAAATGGATTGGTGCCTGGTGCTGCTCTGCTCTGTGTAGGGATCTAATGTCTCAGGATGATGATCCACATCTCCCAAGCCTATACCCTGTTGATGGGATTTTCTTGCCCAGGTGGTGGTGGAAGGACCTGTCTCATCCATGGAGCTTCGAAACCTGACCTCCAACACAGAATACTTGGTCTCTGTGCTTCCTGTCTATGAGAGTGGAGTTGGCAAGAGCTTGCAAGGCCGGGCAACCACAGGTAGAGGGGTGATCTTTGTCTAGTCCTACCCCTTGGGGACTATCAGGGCACAACTACAGATAACCCTAGGTCTGAATTGCTCCCACAAGCCTCCATTCCAAGCCTCTCTGACCCTGGTATCCTCTTTTGAACACAGTGGTGTCACACATGGCTCATTACTACTGCTGCTTAAGATATCCTAAGGCAGCTGGGCAGTGGTGGCACACACCTTTAATCCCAGCACTTGGGAAGCAGAGCCAGGCAGATCTCTGTGAATTCGAGGCCAGCCTAGTCTACAGAGCAAGATCCAGGACAGGCACCAAAACTACACAGAGAAACCCTGTCTCAAAAAACAAAAAAACAAAAACAAAAAGATATCCTAAGGCTCCCATCCTGTCTAGCAACAGCACATGGCTGAGGCCACCAGCTCTCAGCTGTTGCTGGACCCACCATGATTCCTGGATAACAGCTGCATTGAAATAGAATGCATATATCCATGCTCACCTACTTACAGGGAACATGGGATAGCAAACACAGGACTTTGCTAGGTGTGTGGACACACCTTTAATCCTAGAACTAGAGAGTCAGAGACAGGTGGATCTCTGTAAGTTTAATGCCAGCTTGGTCTACATAATGAGTTCCAGGACAGCCAGGGTTACAAACAGAAACCTTGTCTCAAAAGACAAAAATATAAACAAACAAAAAAGAACAGTATTGTAGGTAGTTTTCCTGTCCTGACAGCCTGCTCCCCCACAACTGATAGCCACTTCCCAAATAATTGACTTGGATACTTAATATAAATTATAAATGCTTGGCCAATAGCTCAGGCTTGTTACTAGTTAACTCTTACATTTAAATTAACACGTATTATGCTTTGCCACATGACTTGTGGCTTGTTACCCCATTTTCTTTTTCTTTTTTTTTCTTTTTTTTTTTTTTTTCTTTTTTTTTTTTTTTTTTTTAGCTTTTTTCAAGACAGGGTTTTTCTGTGTAGTTTTGGTGCCTGTCCTGGATCTTGCTTTGTAGACCAGGCTGGCCTTGAATTTACAGAGATCCACCTGGCTCTGCCTCCTGAGTGTTGGGATTAAAGGTGTGTGCCACTACTGTCAGGAGTTACCTCATTTTCTACATCCTGCTTCCTTAGGGGCTAGCTGGCATCTCTTCAGACTCCACCCTTCATTCTCAGTTTGGCTTAACTTTATCCTATTCAGCTGTTGGCCAGTCAGCTTGTTTATTAAACCAATCATAGCGACATATATTCACACAGTGTACAGAAGGATTATTCAACAGCACAGTATATTCAAGGCTATTTACACCAAGGCCATCATAGATTATATCTGTTCCCCAAGGAAACTGTACATTGCATTGGCACCCCAGGTCCTTTACTCAGCCTTGGCAACCTCAACTCTGCTCTCTGCCTCTA
This sequence comes from Onychomys torridus, assembly GCF_903995425.1. Taxonomy (NCBI): domain Eukaryota; kingdom Metazoa; phylum Chordata; class Mammalia; order Rodentia; family Cricetidae; genus Onychomys; species Onychomys torridus. Next base: position 136,707,226 of record NC_050446.1, read on the forward strand.
AATTTGCCTCTTCTGGTCATTCAGAGAAATGGCTTCATGTATTGTATGTTTTCCGTGTGTGTGTGTGTGTGTGTGTGTGTGTGTGCGTGTGTGTGTGTCTTTCAACCTGGAGGTTCCATCCTTCACTACCTTTGTAGCAGATTGCTTTAGGCCAGTAAGATGATCTGGCTCCCCCAGAATGTGAGCTGAAAAACACAGTCCACTGACACTTAAGACAAGTGACTCAATCCTGTGCTCTGATTGGCGGTTGCCTACCTGGCTGTGCCCTATCAGTATAACCTTACCTACTAAAAGTCTTATCATTAGAAAAAAGGGTTCCTTTGTTCATGTTTATGAGTTCTGCATAGGCCACACTTTCAAGATTCCCCTGATGGTCATCCCCTCCTCAGCACCCCTGCCTCCACCTGGGGCACTGACCCTAGCTTCAGTGACACCTAGAACCCTCCGCCTCACCTGGCAGCCCTCTGCTGGGGCCACTCAGTACTTGGTCCAGTGCTTGCTGGCTGCCTCCCCTGGGGAGGAGCAGAGGAGAAAGGTGAGAGGTGGGGGCAGGGAGACAGGTGGGGCAGATGGTGGGGCTTGGTGCTGAGACATGTGTTGCCATATCCCTGCCAGGTACACGTGGGACAGCCTGAGGTACTGCTGGATGGCCTGGAGCCGGGCAGGGACTATGAGATTTCAGTGCAGAGCCTTCGGGGATCAGAGGCCAGTGAGGTCCGGAGCATCAATGCCAGGACCAGTGAGTATCCTTCCAGGCCACTTGTTCACATAGCAGATACTCTGCTCTGTTTCTTTAGCCTGCTCCAGGGTAGGTGATCACAGATGCCCCATATGTTCTCCAGTCCTAGCACTTCCTACCCTTTTCCCAGTCCCAAGTATAGGAATGCCAGCCCCTAAGGCCTTGTTATACTCTGCAGCTACGCTGGGGCCCCCAAGACACCTGAGTTTCTCAGATGTAAGCTACAACTCAGCCTGTGTGTCCTGGGAAGCCCAGAGGCCTGTGCGCCTGGTCAAGGTCAGCTACGTCTCTAGTGATGGCAGCCACTCTGGGCAGGTAAGAGCAGGGGCCCGAAAGTCCCAAGGGCCTCTTGGGGGACTCAGAATCCTAGGTTGATTGAGCATTCATCCAGGCACTGGAAGCCTAGCACATCCTTAGGCTCTCACTCCACATGTTCTTCCTATGGACACCTTCAGTCCATATCTGTTTAGCTTCCTGTTACATAGCCTTTGAGATGGTGCAAAGAACACAGGATTGATAATGTCCCAGCCCTCAATGGGGCTGTGTCTGTCAGGAGTTGGGGAAAGACTAGAAGCAAAGACACATGTGCACATATGCGCACATGTGTGCAATAGTGATGTCATGCTAAGACTGTGGCCACATCAGATTTAGAGGGCGGAATGGCTTGTGGGGTTAAAAGGTGTGGCCGGGGGAGGAGTCTCCACTCATGGGCCATTCTGGGGATCCATAGCTAATCACATTTTTCCTCTTTTGGGAGTCATAGGCTAGCCATGGCTGTAGGTCCTGAGCCTGGGTCCACATCCTGTCAGGAATTCAGGTGCCTGATTGGTCTGCTTGTATACCTCCCACAGGCTCAGGTTTCTGGGAATACTACCTCAGCCACCTTGGGCCCCCTTTCTTCCTCTACCAAGTACATCATCCGAGTCACCTGTTTTTACTTCGGGGGTGGTTCCTCCATGCTGACTGGCCATGTGACCACAAGTGAGTCGGTGAAGTCAAGGTTGGGGTGGAGCTGGACTATGTCTTTATGGTCTGCTGAAGGGAATATATTGGGCATCTGTTCTGGCTGTGCTAGGCCAGGTGGGAACAAGCATCTGGGCAGATATGATAGAAGGTCTGCAGAGAGATAAGAGGCCAGGAACATTCCTCAATATGGCTGATCCTTATCTGAAAGCAACAGCTCAGGTCAGCACTCTGTACTCCATTTCTACACCCCATCTTCCAGAGAAAGCTCCCAGTCCTAGCCAGCTGTCTGTAATGGAGCTCCAGGGAGATGCAGTCAAGCTGTCATGGGTGGCCAGCGCCTTGTCTGGTGTACTTGTTTATCAAATCAAGTGGATGCCCTTGGGAGAGGGGAAGGCCCATGAGGTAAGGGGACAAGGAGCTGATGAGCTTTCAGAGAATTTCCTATGGCCCTAGATCTCAAGGCCAAGTGGGGCTTAGTCTCTGTGTGTCCATCCAAGTCCTATATCTTGGGAATACCTGTCTGCCATAGCCTGTGAGCCAGCCTCTTGTGGTGAGTTTCCCCATGATTCAGGTGGATCTCTGGACTCTCCTTTCTCTAGATCTCTGTCCCAGGGACCCTTGACACAGCCATCTTACCTGGCCTGATGAGTCATGTGGAATATGAGATCACCATCCTTGCCTACTACAGGGACGGCACTCACAGTGATCCTGTGTCCCTCCGCTACATCCCCTGTAGGTGGCCTTTTCTCCGTTCAGATAGGCTTGGGACAGGAGCAGCACAGAGGGGACCCAGACCCTCCTGGATCCACATGCCCAGGATCTCATACTTCCACTGGCATGCAGGCTCCCTGAGTCCCTGAGTCCCTGAGACTCTGGGCTGGACCACTGGATCCAAGCCCACAAAGGGTGCAGGCTCTTGGTGTGGCTAAGGTCCAAATTTCCTAGCATGGGTGACACAGCCTCTGTGCAAGACCTCCTAGGAGTATTGGGGGACTCAGCAGGGCCATTGTTAGGGTTGGGCAGGGCAGAGCATAATAATGTTGCAGAACTGGCTGGCTGGCTGGCTGGCCTTTTGACCATGGGTACCTCCATTCTGGAGAGCCTTGAATTCCACATTGTCTGTGCCACTGAATAGCTTCAGCAAGTAGGAGCCCCCCATCCAGCCTGGTCTTGTCCTCGAAGACCCCCAACAGCCTACAGGTCAGCTGGACACCACCAAGTAGCAATGTTCTACATTACCGGCTCAACTATACACTGGCCTCAGGCTCTGGGCCACAGAAATCGGTGAGTCTATAAAGAGCAGGGAACTATCCAAGGATTTAGATGCTGATTTTATCTATCCTTTATGGATAGCAGCTTCTTTATAGAAGGAAAGATGGGCAGAGGGAGTACAGTCTTGAAAGGAGAAGGCTCAGAGGACTTCCCCCAAACCCCACAGATCTCTGTGCCAAGCACCAGGAGCCATGTTGTACTTCCTGACCTGCTGTCTGCCACCAAGTACAGGGTCCTGGTCTCAGCTGTCTATGGAGCAGGGGAGAGTATAGCAGTGTCTGCCACATACCGCACAGGTTAGTAGGCACCAAGACTGGTTAGTAGGCAGCTCCTTCTAAACCCCAAACCCAAGCCAGACTCAAGGTCAAGCTAGATGCTAGACCTAGTTAGACCTCAGATCTGGTCAGACCACAGACTAGGCCAGATACTAGAATCAGTGAGACCTCAGGAATCAGTGGACCCCAGAGCTAGTGAGGCCAGACTGTGGAGAGGCCATGGAGAGTTTGGGTACCCAAAATAAATAGAACAGACTGGATCAGAGTAACTGGGAAATGGCTAGAGAGTATGGAGAGTTTGACCTAGGAGACACTTGCCCTTGATGCCACAGGACATAGTCAGGTCTCTTGTGGCCTGGTAGCCTCCAACCCACAAGGGCAGGCTCAGCTGTGAGGAATCACCTGAGAGCCACAGCTGCTCAGGGTATAAGGCCTTCAGAGTCCATGAAGCCACTGCCTCAACTCTAATGTCCCATCTCGGATCATTCAGTTATAGCTCAAATGCCTATGATGATTGGTTCCTCACTGCTCAGTGGATGACCACTATGCCTGGAGTCCTGACTGTGACTTCATCTGACTTGTATCTGGCTATAGGGTCAGCTTCTATCTCTGTCTACAGGCCTGTGCTGCTCACTGTATCCAGTCATCTCCCTGGCCCTACTACCTGGTACTTGGGGCTCACTTTGGGCCCATAACTTTTTGGATGCAGTCCCCAGGGAACCTTGGTTTTGGTCCTGGGTGCACGGGGTAGACAGGGGTACTTGCTCACTCAGTGAGGTCCTGGCATGGCAGTGAGGAATGGGTGTTGCATAAAGGAGGAAAGTGGAGCTTGTGCAGGTCCGCCGTGTCGCCAGAGGCCTGATATTGCCCAGGAAGTTGGGCTAGCTTTGATGTGGCTCACCGGACCTTCCCTGTCCTCTCAGCAGCCTGTCCAGCCCTACACCCAGACAGTTCCGTCTCAGGTAAGTCCTGTATATTTGTGCCAACTCTGCTCTGTTGTTTGCCTGTTCTGCTTTTCTTGACTCTTCCAAGGTTGGGACAGACCTTTCATGATCTAGGATAAACCATAGGGTACTGATCAAGGCCTGTACCTTCTTAAGTAGCCCATGAGGGTGTCAGGGAAGTTTTATTCCTGCTTCATCCAAAGTTAGTATCGGCACATGCAGGTGGTCCCCTGCTGCCAGGCATGTGGGATAAGTCATGCAAAGCCTGGAGTCCTCATAAGCACTATGCAAGAAGGTGGAGAACAGATGCTTAGCATGAAGCATGTCAGGGGATTCTATCCACCAAAGGAGGGCCTTAAAAGTAGAGTGGACAGAGCTTTGTGATATGAAGGCTGTATCTCACCTACATCCCAGCAAGAGAGTCTGCCTGGAACTTCTACTACCCTGAAACTGGCAGGGATGGTGAGTGGTAAGATCAGTGAATGGTAGGGCCCATGGAATACAGGGCCAGTGGACAGATGGGCAGGTATGGCTACTTCCTTGAAATAGGCCTCAGAAAGGCTGAGCCTTTGCACCCTTGGGTTTAGTTGTATACAGTTAAACACCAAATACATATGTAATTTCACGTTCTGATTTGTGCCAATTAATGCTGTAAAAGGAGCTGGTACTTGGAGGACCTACCATGACACTGATCATCCCAGTGACTTGTATGCCAGCCCCAGCCTGTAGCTGGGGTCTGGACCATAGAGAGTCCTCAGGCTCTTGAGGCTGCTTGAAGCTTCTGTGCTGGCTAGAGGGGAATTCAGCAAGTTCTTCCTTAAAGAGAGCAACCTTGGAGCTGGGTTGGGGCAGAGTGTGTGTGCTGTTTGGTTGGTGTATGAGGCAGATGGCTGGGTCTGAGTGTTGGGGGTTCTACTGTGTCCTGTATATAGCTTTCCAAGGTGAGTAATTTCCCCAGTGTCAGACTTAGAATTGAAGAAGAGGAACAGAGTGGCCTGGGATAGATGTCAGCCTGATTAGAAAGGAGCTAGATTCTCCTCTGGAGGGCAAGGCAGTGCTGGACCCATAGCCACCTCCAAGACCCTGCTCCAGCCTCTCATTGTTCTGGTAACCCCATCCCAAGCTATCTTTTCTGGCCCTCTCTTCTACATCCTGCCACCTCCCTCCAAGTGGAATTGCCCCTGTCCCTCCCACCTCCCTGATTGTTACTAGTCATCATTCCCTGTTTCACCAGGGTTTGACCTGATGGTGGCCTTTGGTCTTGTGGCAAAGGAGTATGCCTCGATTCGAGGCGTGGCCATGGAGCCCTCAGCCTTGGGTGTGGCCCCCACCTTCACAGTCTTCAAGGATGCTCAACTCATGCGGCGAGCCAGGTGCGAGGGGTCAAAGGAACTGGGAGTACAAGAAGAGGTTGTGCAAAATGGGGTGGGAAGATTCAATATGGGGCCTGCCACATACTTTGTGGTCTGCCGTGACCCTGGTCCAAAACTGACTAGCCTCTGACACTTTGTCATTAGACCATAGACTGCTTGGCTTCAGCCCTATGTACTCCGGAAATTTTCTTTTGACAGATGAATGAAGTCTTGTGTGTGGGATTAGGCTCCATGTCCAGCATAACTTGAAGCCATCCCTATGTAGCTCAGAGATCATTCACATTCACAAAATTCTGCATATAAGCCATGGCACTGTTCCCTCTAAGTAGTTGTGTATCTTCTTTGTAGACTGATGGGCAAATCTACCACCATCCTAGATTTGAGAGAAGTGGGTACTTTCCAAGAAGCCATGAGAAGGCAATGAGGTCCCTGGTATCTAGTAGACACTAATTCCTGCTTATCCCATGAATGAGTCTTTAACCTGAACTTTGATGCATACAGTATGACTGAACAGCAGGCTCTCTATCCACACCCTGAAAGAACTGAGACCCAGGCATGTAACAAAAGTATAAATAAGGCTTCACAGGGGCATGCAAGGAGCACTGAAAAGCTCTTCACACTACTACCACATGCTCCCATGAGCAGGAAAGGAGTCCACAAGTGAACAGAGCATGGCCCCATGGGCTCCCACAGCAGTTTGGGGCCCAGGTGCAGGCAGCAAGCTGGAGATTTTGTCCTTGTTCATGCTCCTCCATGAGAACAGCTAGAAACTTTGGTCAGGTGCATGTAAAAGCCTCCTGGTCAAGCAGAGAGCTTGGGGATGCTCTTCCTGTCTACTCAGTTGAGATCCACACAGACTCACCACCATTTTCTATAGATGCATGAATTAGTTAATGGTTAGATAAGGGTAAATACAGCGACGTCTTCCAATGTGTATTAATTACTGTAAAACCATTGCTGGTGATGGTCTGCAACTGTCCTCACTCTAGTTCTTCATGATCTCCCTCCCTTGGACTTTACTACTTCTCAATAGCTTTCTCATCCGTTTTCCCCCTACTGTTCCTATCCTGAGGCGTATACATACCACTCTGTCCTCTGAGCCTGGCTCCATCTCTCATTCGATGGGTATGTTAGCTGATTGCATTTCTTGGCTCTGGTGAATAGAGCTACAGTGACCATGAAGTCTGATCTCATTTCCTTTGTACCCAGGAATGGGCTTGCCAGATCATCTGGTAGTTCTTATTTAGTTTTTCAAGGACCCTCCATTCTGTTTCCCACAGTGACTATGCTAATCTACAGTCTCAACACTGTTCCAGGTTCTCTTTACTCTACCAACACCCAATAGATTTTATTTTCCTGACAGCAAGGTGGTATCTCACTATTTTTACATTTCCTCAGTGACAGTGATGTTAAGAGCTTTTCTATCTGCATGATCTATTTTTACATTTTCCTGTGAGAAGTGTCCTTTGAGGCAGGCTTGGCCATGGCCACACATACTTTGTGCTTGACCTTGCCATGGAGTGTCCCTGGCCCTCATGTAGGCTTGACATATTTGGCTGTCCCTCATCTTAATGACTATCTGTTTCCTTCACCAGCCTCTTCCTTCCCCCCTTGTCTTTGCTACCAGCTGTCCCTGTCTCTAGTCTTACCACAAGACCTAAATCAAAGTTGCCTATAATCTTAGTAGTGATTCCTCTTAATTGTTCCTCTCTTCAAATGAGTGACTTTTCTTGGAGCTCTCTCTTCTGGGGTATCCATAAGAGGGTGGGACAGATAACTAACTTCCTTAGAGTGCTCACTTAGCCCAAGTGACCCCCACCCTGATAGCTGCTGAGAGTAGAGGAATCCTTTCTTGTGGTGGAATGAGGAAGGAGCATGTGAGGCCCTGTGATCATTGTGTTTGGAGAATTATAGAGTTGTTCTGTGTGTGTTGGCACCTGGAATCCTAGAACTCAGGAGGCCGAGAAAGGATCACTATGAGTCTAATGCCAGCCCCGGCTATGTAGTGAGTTCCTGTCTCTAAGAAGAAAGAACTACAGGATCATGGCTGAGGTGGTATTTTTCTAGCTCTTGGCTTTTATCCTAAGAGCAGGTGAAGGTCAAACAGGGAGGCTGCAGACTGATAAAAATAGTTGTATTGAGTGACTCAGGACTCCATTTTTTTGCCCCTACTGCCCTTAGATAGGCTGGATCCGCATGGGAATGGATTCCCCCCATTGCCTAGTCTGATAGATATCTCAGCATATATACTCAGTGGGAGCAGCGCTTGAGTCCCAGGACTGCTCCAGGGACCTTCCTAGTGGAGTCTCCCTGGTCAGGCCCCTCACCTACAGTGCCACTGAGCATAGGGATCTCAGCAGCCCTTGCACAATGACCTCCATAATAGCCTTGGCCTGGCTTCAGAGAGCAGAGGGTCTGTTGGCCCAGGGGCCTCAGCACTTCTTGTTGAAAGCTAACAGTTTTGGGTAGAGGGGATGCTCTGCTACACTCCCATGTTCTTTATGGAGAAACAGAGACAGGAATATCGCTCAGTTCAGTCCTCTGAAACACCCTTTGTCTCTCCAGTGATATCCACCCAGCAGCTCTGCCACCAGAACACACCATTGTCTTCCTTGTGCGCCTACTCCCTGAAACACCCCGAGAAGCCTTTGCACTGTGGCAGATGATGGCTGAGGACTTCCAGCCCATCCTTGGGGTTCTGCTGGATGGTGACTCTGGGCCCCATATCATCCTTGGCAGTTGGGAGGGATGGGGCTCCTGCTTACCTTCTTTAACTCCTGGCATATAAAGATGCCAACACCCTGGCCAACCTGTGGTCTCCCTAGGCAACTAGGCATGGAAGCCCATCATCATCAGTGAGAGCAGGTATCCTGGATATCACCATAGCTTTGCACTGTGGAGACCCTACTTGGGCCTTGGGTAGACCTTTGTTCTGTCACTGCCACCCTCTTCCAGCTTACCATTCTTGTCTGCTCCCTATCCTTACTGGCAGCTGGCAGAAAATCTCTGACTTACTTCAACCATGATCCCAGGGCAGCCTTGCAGGAGGTCACCTTTGACCTGCAGGATGCAAAGAAGGTTTTCTTCGGAAGCTTCCACAAGGTCCTGGGAATTCTCTGCCTGAGCCCTGCAGGCTCCAACCCTCTGGTCTGGCCTTCCCTGCATGTGGTTGTCTCCCTTGAGAGTCAAGCATTGATCCATCTAGGGCCTTTGACCCTGGTGCTCCTCTGTTCTGATGGTACCTTCTTAATTTGGGTCAGAGAGCAATTTATTCTCTTTGGGAGGCTCCTACAGTAGCTTTCCCTGGGGAAGTTGAGACCAAGTTGGTCCCAGAGTGGAGTTGGGATCTGACCCCAGGCCCTACATGCTGGGCCCCCTTAATCTGTTTTGACCTGGTCTGGGGGTAAGAGACTCACTGTGGTTTCTGCAGGTCCATGTGGCTGTGGGCCACTCCAAGGTCAGACTTTATGTGGACTGTCGGAAGGTAGCTGAACGGCCTATTGGGGATGCTGGCAGCCCACCCACAGCTGGTTTTATCACACTTGGGAGGCTGGCTAAGGCCAGAGGGCCACGGAGCAGCTCAGCCACGGTGAGTCTGGGCCTTGTCTCATAGGATGGGTGGGCTCTTCCTATGGGGCCTGACTTCCCTGTGCTTCACAGTTTCAGCTTCAGATGTTGCAAATCATGTGCAGTGACACCTGGGCAGAGAAGGACAGATGCTGCGAACTCCCTGCATTGGTAAGTGGAAACAAGATCCTGGACACTGTACCTTGGTCCTGTGAGAGTGCCACCAAGGGTTACCCAGAGTCTGGGTAGATGGCCTGTATAGACTCGAGCTGAGAGAGATGAACTCAGACTTTCTGGATGAGGTGGCCAGGGACCTGCATAGGAAAGTCCCACGGGCATTTGGGGGAAGGCCAAGAAACCTAGGAAGTCCCTGGTCAGCTCTAAGGAGAAGCTATTCTCTTTTTCTATAGGCTCAGGTAGCAGCTCATTCAATGAGGCTGTGGGGCCATCCTAGTTCTGCTGAGGACTTAGCAGCTGTCCTCTATAGTCCCTTGAGAATCCATCCTGAACTTGGCTATGCCAGGAGATTGGGAGGAGGAGAGAAAAGGAGATATAAGGCTCCCATGGGTATTCAGGAGCAGGCACACTGAGCCTGCTGTATACACAGGACTTAACAGCCTTCATTCTGACATGCTCTACCTCTGGCAATGACTCTAGAGGTATACTAGAGTCAGGTGTCTTTGGCCATGGTGAGTCTTAAGATCAGATGAGATCCAGAGGAGGGTCCATTGAACAAGTGATTTATTTTCTTCCAGAGGGATGGAGAGACATGCCCGGCCTTCTCTTCTGCCTGTGCCTGCTCCTCTGAGACCCCTGGGCCGCCAGGGCCCCAAGGCCCTCCAGTGAGTCCAGTGTCTTCTCCCCTGGGGAGAAGCTGCCATTGGTGGACCTCATACCAGCTTTCAGGAAACCAAACCCACCAGACACCCTCCCCAGCCATGTTACGCACAGGATAGGCTTCCTTAGGTTTCTTCTATGGCCATCAGGCCCGCAGCCCAGTCTGGCCAGCCCTGCACACTAGTTGAGCTTTTTTTTTTTCTCTCTGTGTAGCTTTGTGCCTTTCCTGGAACTCACTCTGTAGACCAGGCTGGCCTCGAACTCACAGAGATCCGCCTGGCTCTGCCTCCTGAGTGCTGGGAGTAAAGGCATGCACCACCACCGTCCAGCTAAGTTGAGCTTTTCTGTCTTATATATGTCCTCCATCTGTGGGCAGATGCTGGTCTTTCTCTGCCAGGAAATCAAGAATTTCTCCAGTGTTCCTGACAGAATGAGCTTAGGTCCCACTGGTCTCCAGGACTGTGCTGGTAGTGGTTGGTGGGCTATGATGTGGCAAACTGTGAGCCATAGCCTTGCAGGCAGCTCTGCCTTAGGTACTGGAGAGGAGTTAGCCAGTACCATAAGCCCTGTATCTTGGGCAGGCCATGGTATTCTCAAAGGATATTCATACCTTTTCTGGTCTTCTCTCTGCAAGCCCAAGGCTTCTGGGCCAGTCTTGCAAGGTTACAAATGCTTCCAAAGTCAGTGATTGCATGACACCTGTCAAGAGCACTTACTTTGCACTTGGTGGTTCACAGGCCTCTTTGTATATAGGCCCAGGGTGTGACCTCAGATCTGCCTTAATCCAATGGGTACCCAGCAGGGAAGAGGAGGTCAGTAAGGATAACTTGATCTCGGAGGATCCTTTTCCTCCCAGCAACACACATAGGAGTCTAGGGCTGGAGGAGGCTGAGTATGGAGGATAGCTGAGTGGGACCAAAGATTATGATGGGGCTGGTATTCAGTCCTGTCTGTATCTTTACAGGGCCTCCCTGGAAGGAATGGCACTCCAGGACAGCAGGGACACCCGGGGCCCAAGGTAGGTCTTATGAAGTACAGGAGCAATATGGCTTATCTGACCTGCAGTGGGAGGGCCCCACACATTCAGAGCACAGAGAGCAAGTTTCATGGCATTCTGTATCAAGTGGAAAGGCTTCCCACTGTAGAAAAGCAGGGGTGTGATATCACAAGGAAATCAGGGATTACTTTGGGCTCCCCTATCACCTGCAGGACATCTGGCCCTGAACCTAGTATTTAGTGGATATTTGCTCTTCACCTATTTTTATAGGCAGGATCACCTACATGGAACAAGTAGGGAAAGGAAACTGAGGCTTGGGAGTCCAGATGGCCTAACTCTTTAACTGTCTCCTCATTCCCCTCCATAGACACTGGCTAACTCCTCCATCCATAGCACATAGGAGACTGAATTCCAAAGTGATTTCAGACATGGTTAGCCTCTGAATTTGTGTCATCTACCGGGTCTGTGGGCATGTTGGAGAGAGGGTCTGACTCTGCGGAGGTTTGTAGGTGTGTCAGAGTATGGCAAGATGTAAAATTAATTTTTTGGAGATGTAAAATTTATATCTGTAACAACTGGGGTGGCACCAACAGTCCAAAGAATGACTCATTAAAGTTGATCTTTATGAGTAAAATGAGTTTATTAGGGATTACTTAGAGACAAATATAGACAGTATTTTGCCCTCCATTTGAATCTGGGTTCAGAACACTGCCTATTGTTAAAGCAGCAGGGATAACCACAGGTTCAGACAGCATGCATGTTGCACAGACAAAATCAGGCTAACTCTGGGAAAATTGTTTGTGTGAGCTCCATTACCCTTATCAGGGATTCTGCTGGTCTCAGCAAACATAGTCTGGCTGTGGAAATGACAGAGTTTTTGCTGGAGTCTGGCAGATAAACCAGCTAAATGATAGTCCACTGCAGAATGATTTTCCTCTGGCTAGGAGTGGGAGAACTGGTCTCATTACACATGGTAGGGTCTGGCTCTATGAGGTCTATGTGTGTTGGGATAAGGTCTTGTCTGAGGAATGTGAAGTGGAAGACAATGTACTTCAGTAGCAGTACTACCCCCACCCTACCCCCAGTGGCCTACAAGGTGCCATTCTTGCTTGATTCTAGATTGGTAGGCCACAATGCCACATGTTCAGAGTGGCAGCTGTTGGAATATGCTCCTCTGCACTGACACCTTCACCTCTCTTTCAGCCTTCTGGGGTGTCTGTAAAACTTCATCTCATATCCTGTCCTGCCCTGACCCTGGTACAGTACCTCTTGGGAATGATTGTGTGAACTTGGACAGAGCTGGCTGAGGTCTTTGGATTGTGGACATGCATAGATAGTCAGCCTTCCACCAGTGAGATGAGTGTTCGGCCCCCTTCCATTGTAGAGGTGCTGCGATGCTGTGTGGGCACATTCTGCAGGAGCTCGAGAGTCCTCAGGGATGGATGCTTGTGTCCTTACAGGCACAATGTCAGCTGTCCTTGGAAGCTGAACAATGTGCACTTGCTCTCCCAGGGTGAGCCCTCTGCTCTCCAGACCACTCCTGGATAACTAGCTGATGTTAGGCAGTCTGGTGGGTAAAAATGGACATAACTATGAGGTTTTGTTTGTTTGTGAGAGGGTCTCACTGTGTTGCCTATACTAGCCTGGAACTTGCTATGCTAGCTTAGGTGCCTTTCAGAAGCTGCCAGGATTTTATTAGGAGTGTGTCCTCCAACTCTCCACTGTCTTGTTTATTACTTGCTTTTTTGTGGGAGTCCTAACTTTTTGGAGTCAGCTGTGCTGCTGAGGTGACTAGTGACTTCCCTGCCATCTTGTTGTATGCCCTTTGACCTTGTTTGTGACAGGTTTCTGTACAGATTTTTGTTTTGTTTCGTTTTGTTTTGTTTTTCGAGACAGGGTTTCTCTGTGTAGCTTTGTGCTTTCCTGGAATTCACTCTGTAGCCCAGGCTGGCCTCGAACTCACAGAGATCCACCTGCCTCTGCCTCCTGAGTGCTGGGATTAAAGGTGTGGGCCACCACCACCTGGCTATCTGTACAGATTTTTAAGGTAAATTTTTGTCTAGTGTACATCATTTCTCTGTCTCTTCTGGAGTTTGAGTTTTGTAGGCTATTTTAAAAGGCCTCCCAAGGTGGGCACGATAGCTCTGTATGTGAAGGTGTTTGCCACCTAGCCTACATGCATTTGATTTTCAGGACCCACATGCAGGAAGGACAGAAATGACACTCACAAGTTGTCCTCTGACCTCTACACATGTCCACAAACACTAATCAATGCATATTAAATACAATTAAAATTTAAAAGGCCTCCCTTAGTCTGCAAGTAGAAAGTGGACATCCTCTGGTTTCTCTGGATGCTGGGCATTTTAGAGCTGCATGTGTTGGTTCATCTGCAGCTTGCTTGGTATAAGTTGGGAGGAGCTATGTCCAGTCCTCAAAAAGTTATTCTCCAGCCCCTATCCCCTGAGGATTCAGCCCTACCAGCCAGTACTATCTTCACCTAGTCCTATCTCTGAAGCACACTTTACCCTCCTCACTGGTTCATTTACCAGGCCACAGCCTAGCCTGACCAAACCTTTCCTGTCCACTGGACAAATCCACACATCATGAATGACAGTTGGCTTCCACACCTACAATTTCAACAAGGGCAGATTCAAACCACAGCAGGTTGTGCGTATGCTTGCATGTGCAGGTCAGAGGACAACTTTGTGGAATCTGTTCTCTCCATCCACCTTTACATGAGTTCCATCGTGCCAGCCTAGTCTGATCCTCTTCAGAACATTGCTGGTTCTCTTTGCTTGTTCACTGTGGACTGTAGCACTCACTTGTCCTTAGTTGGTGTTTTCACTGGGACCAAGTTCAGGTTATAGCTGTACTTGGGAATAAGCAGTACCTGTAGAGTTTGCATTTTATCATCCAGGAGCATGGCATCCTGTTTGTTGACGGGCTCAGGTTCATGCCTAAATGTTGCTTCCTTTTGCTGCTAGTGAAAGTGGTTGTCTTTGTTCTCTTTACAGCTTCTCTTGTGGTTCAGGCTCTTTCCCTGAAGGTTCTCACTTGTCTTATTTGTGGTATGTTTTATTTTTATCCCTGTTTTTCAGGCTCACATGAGATCACCTGCATGGTTACTTTTCTTTCTTCTGCCCAATGTTTATGACTCTGTTTTTATTCATTTATTTATTTATTTTTATTTTTTCATTTTTTTTTCTTCTTGCCTGGTAGTGTTGGTGAATAGTTCAGAACTCTGTCAAATGGTGTCATGTGAAATGGAGTCATGTGGTGATACAGATGTCTTGAGTTAATAGTAATTCATTAAGTGCAGTGCTGATTCAGACACTGAAACAGATATTCATTCTCATGGGATAACAAAATTCCTTTCATCTTAACTTATTTGAAATTTGAAAAAACAAATCAAACATTAAATAGAATGTATCATTTATTTCAGTGGTTATAGACATGATCAAGCATTTTTCTTATTGAAGCTCTTTCCTATTAATTTTGCTGTTTCCCCACATGCTAAGCATCATTAAGAAGCCATCATGGTGATGGTCCTCATCACTGTTTAGTATGTGGCAGTGCTCTACATGGTGGTATTTTATTTATAGTTGTGCATTGATAAGACTGAGCAGTTTGCTGTATCTTGTTTGGAACACTGATTTGCTTAATTAAAAAAAAAAGTTTGGAAGTGTTCCTCTTAATCTCAGTTTAAATATCTCTGGTGTCACCTGTCCCTTAGAGCTTGGGTATCTAGTGAGAACCGAGTTTGGTATTTGGGGATCATAGCTTAAAGACATACCCTTTGCCCCCATTATCAGCCCACTGAGTTCCTTCTCTCCCTTGGTGGTTTCTGTGCACGTTTCCTCTGCCCCCTTTGGAAGCAGAGCAGAATAGGAATACTGGGATGGGACAGAAGAACTAGCTTCAAATCCCGATGCCATTTTGGCTTGTTTGTGGCTCTGGATAAATGACCATGGGCTGATGGTGCCCTACATACAGGGTCCCCTCAGGACCCACTCAGGGTAGGCATAAGGGAACCTTTGTTCTTCAGTGAAGGTGCTTGTGGCCTAGTAGGAAAATGACAGCATGGTGGACAATGCTGAGGGCAGGTAGAGAACAGGAAGGGATATGGGATATGCCTTCTCAGTCCTTACAATGCTTCTTGTGTCTCCAGGGAGAGCCAGGGCCACCTGGACAGACAGGACCTGAAGGCCCTGGAGGTCAGCAAGGGTCACCAGGGACCCAGGGCCGTACAGTCCAGGGACCTATGGTAGGTGCTGCTCTGTACCCATCTTCTTCTGCTTTGTCTCTCTTCCCTGCCTCTCAGCCCATCTCCCCTCCAGGGTCCTCCAGGAGTCAAAGGAGAGAAAGGAGACCGTGGACTCCTAGGCTTGCAGGTAACGGGTCAGAGTGGTGGCAGAGAAAGGATATGGATAGGACCCTCCTCTGCATATGATATTGACCTCTGCCTGGTGGATCATTCCTCTTCCTTCCCAGGGCCTCTCTGGCCAGCAAGGCATCCCTGGGAAAACTGGCCTACAAGGACCAAAGGTACTGGCTCCAGGCCCAGGAGGTGATGAGTGGGAGAGAGTGGGCCCAGGTAGTCTTGGAAACAGAGGCTCTGGGTAGTGAGGAAGTGGGAGGCTTCACTTCCACCTGAGGCTTCATTTTTCCCTACTCCCTAAGGCCTGGCGAGGAAGAAAGCCATCTCACCCCACACTAAAGATAAATGGTGCCACCTGGGGTGGGGTGAAGGGAGGCAGCTCCTCTAATCAAAGTTCAGCAATTGGGCAATTGTGCACCCCACCTTCTTAGGGTTGGTCACTTTCTTGGTACAGTACTGGTCTGCACCCAAAGGGCATCGAGTTGGTAGGAGAGAAATGCCAGTGAGATGGGTCTATCAGGGCTGTGGGTGGGCACCATAAAAGGCAAGGACTGGCATAAGCCCCCATCTCAGTTTTCTTCTCCTCTGCCCATTAGGGAATGAGGGGACTGGAGGGACCTGCTGGCCTGCCTGGACCACCTGGCCCCAGGGTAGGCTCTGCCCAGAATCCCCAAGGTTCCCTGGAGCTGGAAAGCTAGTTTGGGAGAAAGGCAGTGAACATCACCTGCTACTGTCCGGACCACTTTGGAGGAGGGACTTGTTCCTGCTGCAGCCTTCCACAGGGCTCTGCTAGCATCTGAATGTCTGTACCTGAGAGCACCCCAACTCTACCCCAGAAAAGGCCCTTGTGCCTGGATCAGGTTCCTGTGGGAATAAGCCCTGTACAGGCCCAATCATACTTACACCCTAACTCTACAGGGCAGGGGTGCCAGGACTGACTGGGCCTGGTAGGGGTAGGTGGCTAGACTACTATGGGGACAGTGATGCTGTTCCTAATGTCAGATTTCCCAGCAACTGGGGCATCAAAGGCAACACTGTGACCCTGCAGAAAAGCTGGTGCTTCTTCACCTTGAGAAGATTTCCCTTCTTCAATCCCAGGGTTCTTTACTCTGAGCTCTGTACCCAATGAACCTTTGAGAGGGTACTCAGGGCAGCAGCTGAAACTTACCAGGGTATGCTGCAAGGACTACTCTCTGGGGTTGGGGGAAGTGTTTCTGCCAGAGCACCCAGAGCCTCTCAGGGGGCATTTCAGTGCAGAATAAACATGGATGGACAACTGGGTGAGGGGTGGGTAGTCTACCCTGGATACTGAGTGAGGGTGGAGTGCCTATACAGAGTACTGTGCATAGGTAGGGTCTGCCCTGGATGCTGGATGAAGATTAGTGGTCTGTTATAGACACTGGTTTGGGAACAGGACCTGGAGCATGATGGGGAGGAGAGCAAGGCCTGAGAGCAGCTAGGGTTAACCTAGCTGGATATCAAGCCAAGTCTGGGGAAGGGAATAGACTCCTTGGGGCTCAAACTCTGATATCTGCATTTTTTGCAGGGGTTCCATGGTTTGGCAGGGGCCAGGGGCATCAATGGGGAGCGAGGACCCCCAGGGGCTGTGGGACCAACAGTAAGTACCCCCCTACCTTCCAGCAAGGCAGCCAAGTGACAGGGATGGTGTGAGCCCAGGTTCAGGGGCGCCCTAATTGAAGATCTGCCTGTTCAGAGCTCCTCATGGCTTCTATGAGGACAACTGGAAGGAGGCAGCAGTTGACTTTTGGGGATCCAGCTCCCTAGGTGGCCACCTTAGCCTTCAACCAAGAAGAGTAGGGTTTTAGCAGCCCAGGGCCCTTTAAGTGGGCTACATAGCATGGGCATAACATAGTAGGAGTTCTTGCTCAGGCCCACCTCTGGGTCAAGAGAGGGCCTGTTCTCAAGGCAGCATTTCAGCTGTTTGGGACCTCTGCCCATACTCCCAGCACAAAATGTACAGCTGGGGATAAGTTCTTTGCAGGTCACTCCCAGCTCCACTTGGGACTGTTTCTGCTGTGGATGTCCAGCTTCATTTGCTCACTGTGGGCTGGAGCTGAGGGCAAACATTTCTGGACCTTGGTAGTTGGGTTGGGCTTTGGCAACACACTGGCCTGTGCGGAGTCAAGCCTGCCACATGTTGCCATGTCTGCAGCTCCTTGTCTCTGTGCTGACAGCATTTTTTCTTTACCCCTGCCTGCTACAGGGTCTGCCAGGGTCCAAAGGTGAACGAGGAGAGAAGGTGGGTGATGGCTGTAATCTGGAGATTGGAACTCCCTAGTGGCACCTGCCATGGGTCCCAAAGCCATGTCCTCCTTCCAGGGAGAGCCACAGTCCCTTGCCACCATCTTCCAACTGGTGAGCCAGGCCTGTGAGTCAGCCATACAGAGTGAGTGAAGCCCACCCTTTCTTGTCTCATCCTTGCCGGCAAGGCTGGGCCCAGCTGATGTCTTCTTCTTCAGCACATGTGCTGAAGCTGAATTCTTTCCTCAATGAGAATGCCCGGCCCCCAATGCCCTTCATGGTGGAGACAGCACAGCCAGGCAAACCTGGATCTACAGAGTCTCCTGGATCACATAATAAGGATCTACTTCCTGGAGACGGAGGACATGTCCACCATCCTGAAGACCAAGGTACAAGACTTCCTGCTCTTAGGAAGGATTCTAGAAGTAGACAGTGGTTAGTTCTTTGCACACACATGGGTGTATATACTTGTGTGTGTGTGTGTGTGTGTGTGTGTGTGTGTGTGTGTGTTTCCTCCTTACCAGTCCCTTTACCCCAAAGATGTTTTAATGAACCAGGAAAAGCCTGGGGTATCCACAGGTGACCCTAATTCATTTAGGAGTAAAGTCTCTACTATGGCCACTGAACCCACACTAAGGTGCTTGTGTGGGTCTCAAAGACATGATGTGCTGCTGTCATGAGTGCTCAGCCTTTGGCCAAGGGCTGAGCCTCTTGCTTCTCCTGAGAGGACCCAGCCCCCCCTGGACAAATAGGGCAGAGAACAGGAAGCTGAAGCTGCTACATTTCCTGGTCCTGCAATGTCCCCCACTTCCTCTCAGGTGAGCCTGCAGCTATCAGCCACATGGGCAGCCCTGGACTGCAGGAGGGGCAGACTCCAGAACCCCTGGAGTGAACAGGTGAATTTCTCGCACCATGCCATCTGTGGAGCAAGAAGGAGGAGCGGCTGGAGTGGAGATACCTGCTTGGGCTGCACAGTGAGAGGGTGGAAGATGGTGCTGCCTCCATCTAAGGGGCACTGTCTATGACAGAGGGATAGAGCTGGCACTTGTGAAGCTGGTTTCCCTGCAGACCCCATTGGGCCAGCAAGTGTGGAGGAGCCACAGAGTAGAGCAGAGGTTTGAGCTGCAGGAGTGTGGGTCCTCATGAACCTTGGAGGGGCCCCATAATGGGAGACAGGATTACAAAGACTGGCCCTCAGTAAGGCACCCCAGCTGAGAGCTCCTGAGGTCCCAGACAGAGTACTTTGGGGGTTCTGAGTGTGGGTGATACAGTTGAGATGGGGGGGCAGGATCCTGCACCAGATGACCTCTTTCCTTTCTCTGGATGTCCTGAGCAAGCTTCTCATGTACAAACCTGCCTGAGGAGGTGTTTTAGGTGCACATGTGGGGTAGGGTACAGTGAACACAGGTGGGCGTGAGTACAGATAAGCACAGGTGAGTTCTATGAACACAAGTGCAGGTGAGCCACATGAGCACAAGTGGCACGGACGGGCTCATGTGGGTTCAGATGGGTGCAGCAGCATCATCTCAAGTAGATGGTGGAGGTGGAGGTGTCTGGCACACGGGCTCAGGGGTGCTGAGGTGCAGGAGAGTGGAGCCACCAAATGGACAAGCTAGAGCACTGGGTGAGTATGGCAGCCTTGTTCCTATTCAGGAGACCCGAGAACAACTCAAAGTTCTGTTCTGTTGCCATGTCATACCAAAAGCTAGTGTGTGGAGTCCTCGAGTTCTGTCACTCTGGGGAAGCCTGCACTCACGGTGCCAGGAGGCCATGCTCTGCTAGGCTGCAGTCCAGCTGCATCTGCCCTTCTCTCTTGCCAGGACCTTCCCTCTGCCGCTCCAAATCACTCTGTACTGCCACAACACCGGCATCCACATTTTTCGTCTCAACACCAAGAACAACTGTGTCCTGGAGGGATGACGAGGGGAACCAGAAGACCCTGAGGCAGCAGGAGTCGGGAGGGGAAGGGTAGCGCCTCTCAAGCCCCTTCTTTGCAGCACATCCAAGTTCAGATAAACCTCTGCTTGCTCATCAGCCTATGTGAGGCGTCTGGTCACTGCTGGGAGCTGCCTCCCACCACTCATGTTACCTATTCACTTAAAACTCCAGGATTCTTGGGCCTCGTCAAAGCCCAGACTCCTTCTTCTGGGCCTCATCAAGGCTCAGTCTGGATCCTGTGCTGACCCTTCTCATTCTCCACCCAAGGCAGCAGATGACTACCTGCTCATTCACTGCTCATCTTCACCCCATTAAGACTTCCATTTCTCAGGGCTCCTTGTCATTTCAGGGGTAAAATCCAGCCCTCCTGCCGATTGTAGAGCATAGCAGACTGTCTACTATGGCTACCCCTGGGCCTTTACATGTCAGATCTGCTTGGTTCTTCCTAGGGTTCCATTCCTGACAGTGTCTCTCCCTCGAGCAGAGCTCTCACATCAACCCTACTGTCTCTTTCAGTCCCCTTTGCTTCTGGGTGTGAGCAAACCCACCCCTGTCCCCAATCCAAGAAGTCCAGATTCCCTTCACTTCCCTCAGCCTCTGTGCTTCTCTCCTAGCATGGTGATGTTACTTGAAGACCTGGTATCTATGGCCTCTTGTCTTCAGGGCCTCAGAGCAAGGTTGTCCCTCAACAGCACCTCAGCCCTGGGTCTCTCTCCACCCTGAGAGATTATGCAAGCCTTCCATTTTACCCCACCATTCCAGACAAGGGTCCGAGATGGCATGAATTCATGACATCTGCATTCCTGGTCCTGCACAGCTGAGTCAGAGACTTCTGTTTCCTTTTTCAACAAATATTAAGTAATTGGCCCATCTGTGTAGCTAAGAAAGAAAAGTCCAGAAACAAAGAGGAAACCCATATCACTGGGGTAAGGGTAAACGTTTTAAAAAGGAACAAGAGATGTTTGACACTGACTGAAGGAATAGTCTACCACAACTTAATGTGTGTGGGTACATGTATGTATTAATGCCTGCATACATGTCTGTCTCTGTGTTCATGTATAGTATCTGTGTGTGCATGAACATCTGTGTATATATGCAATGTGTTTTTATGCAATGTTCTGTACATACATGTTTCCTTGTGCCTATGGTTGCATGTTTATGTGCATGCATGTCTCTGTGTGTACATATGTCACTGCATGTATGCATGTGTTTGCACATGTGTGCAGCACTGGTCCTCAAAAAGCTGTTATAAACAATGAGTAGTTCCCTCCTGGACCTGCATGCACACACATACATTCTAAGACACATATATACATGTACATAGATGTACCCTCACACTCCAATCATGAACAGCAGTTATGCAGGTTTAGGCATGTACTGACAAGGAGGAGGAAACAGCTGAGGATAAAAACACTGAGACAAATGAACAGTCTCTATCAGACGAAGAGGAATTTCTGTTTTCTTTGGTCTATTAATTTTTAAAACACACGATGGACCACGGAGGAAAGGAAGGACATTAATAACATGAAGCCCCCAATCACAGGGATAAATGAAGGAAGGACTGTGTGTGAAGAATAAACAGAAACCAGGTCAGCAGGAGACACAGTGAGATGAGAACGCTGTTGAAACCATCAGCAAGCTGCAGGATCAGAGGGGAGAAGGGTCCGGGGGAGTCAGGGAGCTTGTGACAGCAGCCTCACATGAGGCCCAGAGGGAAGAAGCAGCAATAAACGGAGCACTGGCATTTTGGGATGACAAGACTTTGAAGATCTGAGCATCAGAGAAAGGTCTAAGATCTCAGACTGAAGATGGGGCATGAGAGCTGATGAGTGGGTTGTGAAGTGTGTCCTTGATGTCATACAATATGTTGCAAAGACTGGGAACATTCATCAAGAAATCCTCCTAGGGAGACCTTATAGCCCAAACTACCAGACAATGAAAATCCGAGGCAGCAATGAGGTTCCAGGAGGGCAGAGGGGGAAATGCCAGATTTCATATTAAGAATTAGGACAAAGGATTTCTTTCTTTCTTTTTTTTTTTGTTGGTTTTTCAAGACAGGGTTTCTCTGTTGTAGCTTTGCGCCATTCCTGGAACTCACTTGGTAGCCCAGGCTGGCCTCGAACTCACAGAGATCCGCCTGGCTCTGCCTTCTGAGTGCTGGGATTAAAGGTATGCGCCACCACTGCCCAGCCAACAAAGGATATTTCAAGGACCACAACACTTCCAGGTGTAACACACAACCCCACTTTGAAACTCATGGGAAGAAGCTTTTGTTAAGAGGGAGTCCAGTAGACACATGGCGACCTCTGCAAAGGACTAGGGACATTGTGAACAGGGGAACAGCAGCCTCCCTCTGCCTTGGGCAGTCACACAGCAATAGTCTAAGGTCATTCTATGTGCTATCAGAAGGTGGAGGCATAGTGATGTTTCCAATCAGTATGGAAGGCTTTGAAGCACAAGTATTTGCTATAAGCAAGGAGCAGCTTCTAGAATAAGAACCAGCAGAGTTAGTGTCCAAAGTGGCCAATTAGATCAGGCTTTCCTCTGTGGAGGGGATAGTACACATTAAACAATAATCTCCCAGTGTGGCAGAAATTGCTGTAACTCTCCAAATTCCATTGAAACACAAGACATGGTGTACTAGTTGATTCATCACTTGTCAGGTAATATACTGCTAACACAGTTCTCAACTTTGTCACACTTCTTTTCAGTGCAACAAGAGCACATGCTCCGGCTTGGCCAGAGTCCCATGTACATTTGAAAAGAGTAAACATGCTTTCTGTTATTTTAGAGAAAGCTCTAGAGATGCTATTCAGGCCCAGCTGGCAACAATGGTGTTCAAGTCTTCTCTAGCCTTGTGTGTTTTCCCAATAGAAACATGTAATATATTTTTTATTATTATAATTTATTATTGTGTGTGTGCATGTGCACATGCATAAGTTTATGTGCTTGTGACTTGTGGGGACCAGAGGTTGATGTCTATTGCTCCCCACCTTATTTGAGATATGGTTACTCACTGAAACTAGAGCTTGCCAGTTTGGCTAGACTGACTAACCAGCAAACCCTGGGGACCTGCCTACCTGAGGGGAATGCAGGAAATGTTTGAAGGGTTTACAGGTAGCCGCCACCACTCTCAGCTTTTACATGGGTGCTAGAGATCTGAACATGGGTCTTCATGGTTACATGGCAAACACTTATTTTACCCACTGAGCATCCTCTCCAGCCCTAGATATGTTTGTTGTTGTTGGTTTATTCAAGACAAAGTCTCACATAGCCCAGATTGACCTCAAACTCAACATGTAGTTGAAGGTGACCTTGAACTCCTCACCCTCATGCTACCTCCCAATGTTGGGATGAAAAGCAAGTATGCAGACCATAACCCCTTGACACCAGCACTTCTTATACAATGACAAACTGGGACAACCCAAATGTCTATTGCAAAAAGAATGAATGAATAAATGGTGTAGTAGCTATACAGTGAGCATATAAGAACTGGCTGTTCATGGTAAATAGATGAATCCCTAAGCAGGCTAAAGAGAGAAAGCTGGGCACAGGAGTACAGTCCACAGGATGGAACCCACACAAACTAGATGCAGAAACAGATACACTCAGAGAGTGGTAACTTCTGGGTACTGGCGACATAGGCAAGCACAGTCAGAAAAGAAGTGTATGCAGGCATGCTGATTCTCTGTGTATTCTATCTATATGTCACCCGGGAGGTCAGCAAATAGCAAGAAATGTCAGGCAGGATTAAAGTAATGGAAACTCCTACCTGCAAACAGAAAGAGCAAACAGCACATCCAAGTGGAAAGTGTTTTTGAATCATCTAAATCCCAGTACAAACTCCAGTGCCTGACAATTCCACCCTTCCCCTTGGCATTGTGTCCTGAGCAGTATGCTTCCAGCTGTGGGTCAGCAAATCAATTTGGGAAGCTTCAACTGGTATTTTTCTACAGATTGAAATAGAAGAAACGAGAACCAAGCAGCAGGAGCCCAGGCGTGTTCTTGTGTAGCTTTTGGGAAAAACAAAGACAAAAACCTGTGCGTACACCATGGACCCATACCAGGGATTCCCAGGTGCCCCCTCCCCAGCAAAGGTCGGGACAATTCCAGGACCAGTTAGTGGTTTTGTGCCAATGGATCTCAGTTTGTGTGGGTGGCAGGAGGCCCGAGTATGAAGCCCTGGATTCTAGGCTGGACACTTCCTCTAGGCTACAAAGGGGTCTCTAGTTGCCTTCGCCTTTGTGGCTGTCTCGGTGTAAGTTTATAAGGAATAAGTACTAGTGTACCATTAGCCATGTAGGTGGGTAGGAGCCAAGCAAGCTGAGCACCAGAAATTGGTCAGCCATGGAAGCGGTAGTATTGAGTCTGATAGGCCCCCAACATGTCAAGACACCATAGCATACAGAAAGCAAAGAAACGTGATTAACACAAAGAGAAATGGCAACAGGTGCCCATAGAGATGAACGCAGGAACTCAACAGCACCTTGACTGACAGCTGGAAATGAGGGCAGGGCTACACTGATGGAGAGACACCACAACTCAGTTTATTTGGACAGAAACAGCAACTAAGAACCAACAAGCACACAACAGCAATGAATCTAGTGCACACAGCACTGCAGGTGAGTCTTGGCCACACAAGTAAAAGAAGCCAGACATCGCAGAGTCCAATATGAGATCCCGGGCACATGTCCAGGAGCCAGCACGACTGGTCTCCAGGATTCACATTTGAATTGATGCTGTCCATGGGAGGGAGGAGGATGGGAGGGCTGGAAACTTTGGGGTGATACTGTCTACATAACAGAGGGACTGGGGCCACGCTGTCTATTTTTTAAAGTTCACTGGCCCAAAGGCCTCAGATCAAGCACTCTGTCCTAACTGAACTTCATCTTGACCATAGATCAACACTGGAAGCAAGCAGACAAAAGGACAGCTGAAGGGCTTGGGGAGAAGATGGCGCTTTATTTTCCTTTTCTGGCTTCTGGGTGTGTGTGGGGATGGCCTGTCAGGAACATCCAGCCATTCACTTTTTCTGACCCAGAAGAGAAGAACACAGCAGCCCTGTACAGTGTGCCACTGTGACCTTGCCCCGATCTCTACTGTTGCCTGCAAATCTTGTGGTTGGAGCCACATATGCAATGTGATAGTAGAGCTCACATTTGACAGGTGTGTCTGCTGCCTTCCTCACCGAGGCTTGTGTTCCCCTTGGCTCCCAGGTTCTGGAACGAATTTCCCCACCAGGGTTATCTTACAATGTCCTGAGGACTCCAGTGTGGGGTCTAGTGACCCAGTCAGTCAGCGACATGAGGGCAGATTGAAACATGGCAGATGGGGTCCTTGACACCCTTAGGACTCTAGAGGAGGCCTAGAACATCCAGGGTTCAGAACCCAGTCCTCTGCATGCCCTTCATGTACACACGAATATCCTGGGGTCTCCAACTCAGAGTTCCTTTCCCAGCAGCACCCTGAGATGCCCAGCTGCTCTGTGTTTAAATGCAGGTTTGCCTGCAGGTACAGGTAAAGACCCTTTGGCATACCTCTGTCCTGACATCATTCAGCTGGAATGGGCAAGCAGTACCATGGGTTGGCAGCTGCACCTACTGGGAGCTTGGTGTGTTGGTTCCAGTTCATTAAGTTCTTCATTTCTTCAGTCCCCAGAACTATCCCAACAGGGACCTCAGCTTCAGGGCCTAGGACAAGCTGGCTGAGGGTGCAGGGCCCAGCTCTGCCAAACCCACTTGGCTGGTGAGGACAGCGGAGAGGTGACCACAGCACAGGATGATTTCTTGGGTGTCTCCCATGTTCTGCCTTTCACCCTGTGGAATCTCATAGAGGTAGGCACAGCAGGTACTTCTCCTACCCCATCACTGGGGATTCTCCAGGTTGTCTGGTGCTATCTTGGGAAAGGGAAGAGGAGCCCCTCAGGTCTTCCCTACACTTTAAGTGCAAGGCAGACTGGGTCTATGGCTCTCAAGACGATGAGTTAGAGAGCCTGGCTTGCTTAGAAGTGCTTGGCAGTCTACTCTACTCCGTAACATTGTAGGAGCTTCCCACCACTCCTGCTGGCCTAGAGAGTCCCAGGTCTTGTACAAGATGTGCTCAAGGGAACTGTGGCCTCACCACAGGACTAGGATGAGAAGTCCTACCTTCAATCTTTTAATCCCAGAGAAGCAGAAACATAGAGGGGTATCAAGAGAGATCCGTGAGGGGACCTACAGCCCAGGGCCTGGACGTTATTTGGCTCCCTCACAACCTTGAGACTCCCAATGCTCTTGCCCTCCTGGGGTTGCTGGTCCCTAGGAAGTACTCACTATGGACCCTTGTGCCCTTGAGGTGGATGCAGGGCTTGTGTGGGGCTTCAGCCTTGTTGTGAGGGCCTGCACTGGTTCTCTTGTGAGTGGGGCCCATCCACATAGCACAGTGCTCTGCTTCTTACCCATTCACCCCAATCTAAACAAAACAGAACCTGCCTGGGCTCAGCCCTGATACTGTAAGTCAGAGAGCAGCCCAGTCTGGAGGGTTGAGGGGAGCACATCAGGGGGTAGGGAGAGGATGTGGCCAGCAGAGGCACAGTGGGAGTTTCCTAGGTCTGATGAATCCCCCGGGGCTCTGGTTGCTGAAGAGGGATGAATTCTTATGGCCCCACAAGAAAACTGAGACCAACATTGGATCATTCTCTGAGACACAGATGGGTGTGTGCTGTCTGTAGGCCAGGGGGGTGACTGTCACCTGCTCTAGAGAAATTTAAACAGGGGCTCAGACTGTAACTCTGCCCTGTGCCAGCCCTCAGCCAGCTCCAACCAGGCCCATGGCTGGACTAGAACCAGCACCAGCTCTAGGTCTGGAGAAGCAGCATTTCTCTCCTAGGTGTTTCATGTCAGGTTTGGAAGATGGGAGTAACTGACAAGTAGCATGACCCTACAGAGAGCAGGGAGCTGGGCCAAGCAGGCCTGTCCACTGCCGTGTCCCTAGATCATACCAGCCAGCCAGGGGGGCAGGAAGAGGCCCACAGTGCCCAGCAGGCAGACAATGATGAACATCCATAGGAAGATTCGGTCAATGACCATGGCCACGTACTTCCAGTCTTCCTTCACCTGCAAACACAGACATGGGTCACTCTAGCTCTCAGAGCCCATGGGCAGCCAAAGAAACTTCTGGAACCTGGAACTAGGAGTCACAGTTTCTGCATATCCCATCAGACACACATCTGCACATGCCCCTGTGGGCAGTGACAAGTGCAGAAGGAGAATTGTAACTGTCCAGCTACGGTCAGAGAATCTGCTGGGGCAGAGCAGCTGCTGCAGGACACAGAAGGAGACTAAGGGGTGGACTGGGAATCTACGGAGCCCATATCTGAGGCTGAATATGTGGGGTTTCTTTGAATTTGAACTCACTGGAGCTTTCTGGTAGTTCACACTGCCACAAGAGACTTGGGGTTCATGTTGTACCCCAGCTGGTCCTACCTGCTGAGCAGGCTGCCTAAGCTCAAAGGGAGGCTGATTGGGCATACTTTGGACAACACACAGGGCTCATGACTTCAGGGTGGAGTTTGTCTTAAGTTTGCTAAAGCTGGGTAGCAATATGGAGGTTGAGTCTACCTTCCTATAGTGCAGATGTCAAAAGTGGGGGCTGGAGAGATGGATCAGTGGTTAAAGAGTACTGGCTGTTCTTCAAGAGGTCTTGGGTTTGATTCCCATCAACCATATGGTGACTCACAACCATCCATAATGCCAGTTTCAGGAGATCTGACACCCTCTTCTGGCATCTGCTGGACCCAGGTATGCATGCAGTGCAGACATACATGTAATCAAAACACCCATACACATAACATAAAATTAAATTAACTTAAAAAAAATGGATCCTAGAGAGATGTCAGCCATGTGTCCTAGACCAGAAGGTAAGGGCAAAGAAAGTACTGGGTAATGGATTGACCACTAAGGCCATCCCATAGTGGCTAAAAGCAAGGGCTAGGTCTGCACTCACCCCCTGGCCTGGTCCTGACTATCCATGCCACCTCTCCTATGGGCAGGTGTCCATGTGCTGCACAGCCAGCCTGAGCAGGCACTGGGTGGAAGCAATGATGCCAGATGTCCCATGAAGGGAGGAGGGTCGGGGACAGAGGAAGAACAGTGGTAACACACACACATAAAGCTCAATGCGTATGTCCACCATCTGCGGCCACCAGTCCTCACTGGACTATGCTATACCACATGGTGGCCATAGGTACAAATGACTACTGGCTCTGTCTATGGTTCCTCTGGATCCCACAATGTGAACTCTTTCTGCCAGGGGCTGATGCAAGGCAGCCAGCTACTTCAAGTTGTTTCCAGAAGCAAAAACTCAGGGGTTTGATGCCTGGGTCTGACTAGGCCTGGGAATTAGCAATGCATGGAAGACTGTTCTGTGTGCAGTTCTGGCCTGGTGCTTCAGACAGGGTGGCTGTCACACCACTGTCCTGTGAATACGTCACCAGGCTAGAAGGGTCTACAATAACCCCAAGACTTGACCAGAGCTACACTGGGACACAGTCTGTGCACATGTAAGCAGCAGGGAGTAAGCCATGGTAAGCAGACCTCAAGTCAACTGAGGAACACTTGGCCTGAGCTAGGGAAGAGTGTGTGCGGTTGCCTCAGTTTCAAGGGCATCTACCCTGAGTTTTCAAAGCAATCACAGGTGTCCTGATGGTTTAAGCCAAAAGTAAGTAGCCATGTTCACTTAGAAAACTCAGAACAAATAGGTCTTTGCTAAATAAAAAGCCCCTCAAGGGCTCCTCAGAGTAAATAGCTGCTTGGTGTCCCTCTGTCCTTTCCTGTGCCTGGGACCAAACCTCCGAAGATGAAACACCACAACCATGACCAAAACCCTGCTGTCCTGTTCCTATTAAGTCAGCAAGCTTCCCAGGCCCAGAACCAGGTCAGGCAGCTGCAGCAGGCCAATGGAGATGGAAGAGGTCACGAGCTCCAGCTACAGGACTATGCTGGGAATGCACTGGTTTCAAGAGGATTTCAATTAAACTTGCCACATCCATCCTCCCTCAGTGGCCTCACTCCAGTTCATCCCTGGATCTCCTTCTCTATCCCAGAGCAACAACAAGACACAGCCCCAGAATCAAAATTTCCCTGCAGACAGGTCTCTGAGGTACAGAATGTTCCAGAGACTCCAGAATGGCTTCATGAGTCCCTGAGACTCGGTGGGGTGACTCTGGAGCAGAGACCCACTCCTGGGATGTAGGGCACCAACCCTCTTTCTTTCCAGGGCTTAGCAGCTCCAGAAGACAAGCCACAGACATCTGGAAGTAGACAACAGGCAAGCCCCAGGCTGGGTAGGAAGATGAGAAGAAAGCCAGCAAAACCAACATCCCAGGAGGGACAGTGGCAAATGCCAGCTCAGGGCAAGGTCAATGTAAGGACAGATGCCACAGACATTTCAGCCGACACAGCAGAGACAAAGGTCAACTAGGACAGGACTTCCCCTGATGACCTCTTCACCCAACCTCTGACTGAAACTTGGCAGAGTCAGATTTGGGAAGCAACTTGCTAAGCACCAGGAGTGTAACAGGAATCTTAAAGAGTTCTTGTTAATAAAATCAAACCTAAGCCAGGTATTGGGGTGAATGCTGGAAGATTAGAGAGGCAGAACAAGCCACAGCTACCAGTTCCTCAGCTGAGCCTGTTTCCTCAGACTGGAAACTTCTGTGTCTTCATCCAAATGGGTTTCAGCTGAACTGTGCTGCTAGAAGCCTAAAAGCTTAACCAGCCAAATGCTGCTAGTTTCTGGTCTTCATGCCTTATATATCTTTCTCTTTCTGCTGTCACTCCCTGGGATTAAAGGCTCCTTTCTGGGATAAAAGACGAGATTCACCATGCTTTTGGCTGTATCCTTGTGGCCTTGAACTCACAGAGATCCAGACAAATTTCTGCCTCTGGAATGCTAGGATTAAGGGTGTGAGTGCCACCATTTTCTAACCTCTGTATCTAGTGGCTATCTGTTCTCTGACCCCAGATAAATTTATTAGGGTGCACAATACTTTGGGGAACACAATACCACCACACCAGGAGTCCTGCATCTCAGCCCAGACCCTCGTCCTAGAGACCCTTATGTGTTACAGACAGATAAATGTGAAAGGGAAGATGAACCCACAGTGCCCTGGTGGCGAGGTCAGACAGAGCTGGCACCACTGCTCAGCCCAACTGCTCACCAGAGCTGCACTCTGTGGAAAGTGCAGGAGCACTTGGGTCAGGAGACCAACACCTATAGAGGGATATGATCATTCTTTTCTTTTCTTTTCTTTTTCTTTCTTTCTTTCTTTTTTTTTTTTTTTTTTTGTTGTTGTTTTTTGTTTTCGAGACAGGGTTTCTCTGTGTAGCTTTGCACCTTTCCAGGAACTCGCTTTGTAGACCAGGCTGGCCTCGAACTCACAGAGATCCGCCTGGCTCTGCCTCCCGAGTGCTGGGATTACAGGCGTGCACCACCACCGCCCAGCATGATCATTCTTTTCAGGCCTCTGTAGCATCAAAGCTTGGTTGGAACATAAAGAACACATGGGGGTAGGCTGGCTGAGCACTGGCCATCTGTGTCTCCAGGTTCCTGAGGGCCAATGAAGTGTGGTAGTATATGTCCTCATCCCACAACCCTCCAAAGAACTAATAGGGTGGGAGTGGGGTGCAGCTCCTGGCAGCCCCATTCTCTTCTCTACGCCCTCTCTATGCCTAGGGTTCAAAGGACCACCTTTCACCAGGTAGAAGCTCAAGGGAGACTTGTTCTTAGGGTTACAGGTCGGCAGCAGCAGCAGCAGTCCCATAGAATTTCGAGGACGGCCAGTGTGGGCCCTTGCCTGTCACTAGGCATGGCTGGGCAAGAGCTGCAAGGAGCCAGCAGCAGCCTGAAGATGTCAAAGGAAGACCTTGCAGTGTTAGAACAACAGTGCTAGAAACAGCCTCTCAAGCCACCGCTTGCCAGGGCTGCTAAGTCCTGGAACCTGGCAGCAGCACCTCAGTTTACTCCCCACCAATGAGAGGGCTTTGCTTAACCCCAGCTTGCCCTAGGCAGAGACTCTGCAACCTCAAGTTGTGCAGCTTTTGTCTGGGGCCTTGGTTTCTGGACCGTATATGGGAAACACCAGACATTTCATCTTATCTGGGCCAGGGACACCTCCCATGCATAGCCACTGGCAAGGACTTACCGAGAAATCTGTGTCTTCTGCCTTGAGGTGGTCTGCAATGTACTGGACACCCTCTACTGCCCGTGTCAGGGCTGGCGACAGGGGTAGGTGTTGAGGGGGTACTTTGGTGCCTCGGGCCTTGAGCACAGTGACTGGAGACACAGGCGATGGTTCCTTGCACGTGCATTTGCATGGAGAGGCCTGGTCTGACAGCGGAAGCTGAGATGGACAGGCCTTCAGGGAGGCTGGGGAGCCAGTGGGCTGGCTGTCAGCCAGGGAGACAGCTCCATCCCGGGAAACACAGTACTGGATACTCCGAGACCGGCAGCGGATGCCACCCTCTGGTGCTTCTTGGGAGCTGGACACATGCTGGACACTTAGGGACCTGGCTTTGACAAGCATTGGGACCCTAGTGCTGTTGGGTGGGTGACAGGGGCCAGGTGATGGACAAGGACTGGTCTTCTCAACCTCTGATGTCTGCAAATCAGGGGCCTTGCCGGAGGGTGACTTGCATGTAGGCTGGGCCTCGACTGGTGTGTCCAGAGGGTTATGGAAAGATGGGGAGGGTGACAGGCCTTGGTTTTGGATGTCACTGAAGATGCCAGGCTCGCCCTCAGGCTCTGGCCAGAAACGAGGAGCATTGGCCATCTTGTGCATGGACTCAATAAGTCTCCGGCAGTTGTCTTTGACCACTGATGGGCGCTTCATGAAGAGGAGGCGAGGCACGATGTCCAGGAAGACTCTGCGCACCCAGGCAGGCATGGTATGTGTGCGTGGTGAGCGGTGGTGTACGTTGAGCACAAAGACTGTGATGACAATGGAGAGAGTGACAAAGATCATTGTGAAGAGCAAGTACTCGCCGATGAGTGGGATAACCAGCGAGGTGGACGGGATGATCTCGGTGATGAGCAGGAGGAAGACCGTGAGTGAGAGCAGCACCGAGATGCACAGTGTGACCTTCTCACCACACTCAGAGGGCAGGTAGAAGACCAGCACGGTGAGACAGGAGATGAGCAGGCATGGGATGATGAGGTTGATGGTGTAGAACAGTGGCAGCCGGCGGATGATGAAGGCATAGGTGATGTCAGGGTAGATCTCAGCACAGCATTCATACTTCCTGGTGTTGTAGGTGCCAACGGCATCTACAATGACCCACTCTCCACTTTCCCAGAAGTCCAGCTGGTCCACACGGCTATGCATGCTCACCAAGTCGATCTTGGCCTTGTCATAGGTCCAGGACCCAAACTTCATGGTACAGTTCTGCTGGTCAAAGGGGAAGAAGGTGACATCAATACTGCAGGAGCTCTTATAGATGGCTGGGGGTGTCCACTGTACCCGCCCATCATAGAACAGGTGGGCTTTGGTCAGGTGGGTGACTGCAAAGTCCCCGTCTGCACTGTCAGGAAGAGAGAGAGAGAGAGAGAGCGCAGTGAGGTCTGCCCATCCCTACACACACCCATGAACAATCTTGCATGGTAAGGCTCACAGCCTAACCAACAACCCCCACCAGCCACATGCAGAGTGCAGGATTATGGGTAGTGGTGATGTGGTCTGGGACATCACTCACCTGTGTGCTTCAGTTTATCACCCTTGAGTCAAGGTGGCATGTGGTCCAGAGAACACGGGGTAAATGGTGCCCGCACCAGTGAGCAGAGTTAGTGTTACAGCTCTTATCCATTACTATTATGAGGGATACAGGGGTGGGC
Organism: Onychomys torridus; assembly: GCF_903995425.1. Classification (NCBI taxonomy): domain Eukaryota; kingdom Metazoa; phylum Chordata; class Mammalia; order Rodentia; family Cricetidae; genus Onychomys; species Onychomys torridus. The sequence goes on from NC_050446.1 coordinate 136,739,641, forward strand.
CCAAACTCCTGGCTTCTCTCCTAAGTTCCCACTGCCCCATGAATTTGCATTTGTACCTCCTCCATGCAAAGGGGCCTGGATCATCTCTGTGTCTTTGTAGATTGAGACACTATGGGAGTTTCTCCTTGGCTTCCACTGGTTACCACCTGAGCATCTCATACACCGAGGGAAGGTGCAGGTGCCTGTCGTCTTCAGTTCAAGAGCTAATAGCTGGATCCTGCTATGGATATCCCAAAGGTCCCTGTAGGATCATACCAAGCCCATTGTGTATGCAGTATGTGTCCACAAGGACAGGGCAAGTGGGTCCACAGGCCTGATCCAGAATGGGTGCCTGCTAGGCCCAGGAGCACAGGGGTGGGACAAGCAGGATTTCTTCCTCATCATCCATGAAAAAGGAGGTCTCACACCAAGCAGCTTCTCATAGGTCACTGGTGAAAGGATAATCTTGCTGGAGGCTAGTGGGCCTCTCTACCCATCTCGTCCATATGGAGGACCCTGGGTATGAAAATGACAGTGTGGAGCTGCCCAAAGTACCTCCCAGGACAAATACCCCTCTGAATTCCCTCTGGACTGGACCCTCACTCAGGATGGATCAGTTCTGACCTTCTGCCACTGGAGACTGAGAAGGTGCCTTCCTTTCTACTTGCCCTAAGAATTTGGAGGCCACTTCTCTGCAGGCCATGGCACACAGGCTGGATGAGGACTCCACTCGAGCTACTTCCCTCAGTCAGGCTCTAATGTCTGACTGTTGGCATCCTGCCTCTCTTTCTCTCTGCCTTGAGGGATGTTTGCCAGGTTGGGCAGTGAAACATGGGCCTGCTGTCCTTCAAGCCCCTCCTCTTGATCAGAGTTCCAGCCTTGTCCTCTGGGCTTCACAAACAGTGATGCTATGCCTTGTTTTACCCATTACTGAAACTTGACACTGGAAAGCAGACTCCATGAACCCTTTCTTACCCTGCTTACTTCCACAACCCTACCCAGAACTGCTCAATTTCCTGTTTGCCTCGTGAAACCTGAGTGGCTGTGCGCCACTCTTTAGGCCTTGGCTTCTCTATAGGCCCAGACCACTCACTCTGGCCCTGGATTAGCATTCACAGACTGTCAGACTCAGCAGCAATGCACTAACACTTTTGGGCAAACCCTGCAAGCTTCAGCTCAGAAACACTAATGGGAAACCTCGATTTATAGTTAATGAGCTCTCTGAAGTCTGATTAAACCCCTCACTAATGGCACCAGCAGGCATCACTTTGGTCTCACCACTCATAAAACAGTGTAGCCCTGAGTCACAGGCTCCAGAACCTTCTGTTTTCCCAAGTGTCCAGACCCCTCTGTCTATTCCTTCTCCCACCTCCATTCATAGGCTCAGCTCATTGGTTAGTGCCCTTCAAGGTTCTTAGACAGAGAAATCTAGGTCCCCTGAATTTCATCAGCCAACTGGCCCTGCTCCCCTGACCAGCTTCTCAGGTCCTGACCAGGGCCCATGGTGGCCACCTGGGACCCTTAGTGGCCCTTCCTATGATAACCAGTCACCTGTAGCACCATCCACAAGGTCCAGAAGACCTGAGCCTCCCCTGATGTCAGTTGGTGCCAACCCTGGACCCTCCTGCATGTTAACTTATCCTGGGTCAATGCCATTGGTTTTTCTCCTGCACAGCCATGCTGCATGTGGAAAAGTCTGGAAAAGCTGCTTGCTACATGCACTCTAATAATGCTCCTGGCTGCACAATGCACAGTGCACAGCCTGGCCTCTACAGAAGCTGAGGTTCCCTCCGGGTACACGGGGAGTGGATCTTGCGGCACATTTCGGGCTGTGTGGAATCAGGCTTGGGTTTGTTCCCTCCTTGCAGTCCCATCTCTCCAAAAATCAAAGCCTCAACACCCCAAGCACAAATTTAAATTCCCCCATGGCAAGTGAGTGAATCCTCTGCTTTGCAAACATTCTGCAGGGCAGGCAGGAAAGGCTGCAACCAGCTGGCAGACAGGGGCCCTCAGGGCTCACTTGAATTAGTGGCTCCCATCTGCAGCCTAGGCTACTGGGTCTAGGCTTCCCACCCTTCAGACAAACTGGGGACTCAGCAGTCCTAGCTCAGGCTATTTTGGCTCCATCTGCCTCCAACTGTACTGCTCACCACTCTTGCTCTCTCCAGTCTGACCCGGGCCCCCTTGAGACTTTCAGAGCACCTAAACCTATGTGGATGGATCCCTCTGAGGTTGCTGTGGTGCTTGTGTTTGCAGACAGGTCTCAAGTGCACTCTGAGGAAGAAGGTCTCTGAGAGTGGCAGTGCGGCTCATCTCTATCAAATTCTGGCTCTGCTTCCATACGATACTCCCACAAAGCCCCAATTAACAGCACAGTCCACAGGGCTCAGCACTCTGAGTAGTAGTTCTAGATGCTTTGTTCTTCTCATAGTGCCAAGAATAAGGTAGTCAGATCATGCTGTCCCAGGGACCACTGGCAGCCCAGCCATGCACCGGGACAGCAGGTTCCTCAAATGAACTGCCAGCATTTCACTGCCAAGGCTGCTGATGCAGGGTGAAGATGATGGGTCCTCAGTTTCCAGTTCTGCACCTTATAGCCCCCAGGAAACCAGAGGAAGTACGAGCATTTGGGTCCTACAGCCATCCAATGTAAGTTAGTTTGGGACTCAATGAGCTGGCCAGTAGCTAGGGGAGGGTGGGTCCCAGATTTTACCTCTTTCTAAGAGGCTCCACCAATGAGACTGCAATTCAGAGGCAAGGGAGACCATCTGTTTGACCCGTACCTGGCTGAGCTTCTGGGTTTCCAGGAGAGGGAGTCCCAAGTCAACAAAAGAGTAGAGATTCCCCCTGTCCAGCAGTGGGACCAACCATCTGGCTAGCAGCTGCTGATTGCTGCTAGAAATGGCCTTCCTCCCTGTCAGCACAGGGTCCTTTCAACCTTCACCAGCTCCAAGTACTGTTTGGATAGATCTCAAGTGCTTATCCCAGTCCCACAGAAAAGGGGTCCTGCCCATTTTGCATGTATACTAGCAGGCAGGAGAGAGACAAAGGTGACCTGGGAGGGGTGGGGATTTCTGAGTGCCTGTCCTCGGGAACTTGGTCCTGGGCTGTTCATTGGCTCCACCTACTCCTCTGCCTACCCAATACCACCCAGGGAATACATGTCCTTCCTTGCCATGGGTCCAATGGGCTCCCCGGAGTAGATTCAGTACTTGATCCTACGGTTCAAGGGTGGAACAAGCAGAGTGTAGGCCCCAGAGAGGCCCAGTAGCTAGAAGGGGCTCAAGGTTCAACTGGATAGCTACAGAAGACAGACAGCCTTTCTGAGGTTAGAGCAGGAGTCATAGACCTTGACGTTCCCTGCCATCTGCTTACTCTTCGCCCACCCTTAACACGTTTTGGGAAAACACCCGCAGCTCTTTCTAAAAGCCAAGGATGTGGCTAGTACCCCACTTAATGAAAGAGAAAAGAGAATCCCAGTCATTCTTAATCAAATAGGAGCATTTGTAGGTCAGACGGGCACCCCAGCGCCTGGAGGGGTCTGTGGACAGATGGCTGGGACTAGGGGATAGAAGGGCTTGTGTTTGCTTTGTCTGTAAGCACTGTGGGGGCTGCTACCCACCCAGACCCTGAGGGAGGAGAGCATCACCCCGAGTAGACTCAGCTCAGAAAGCAGCTATTCCTAGCTCAGGTCTTTGTAAGGGTCCCCAGAAAAAAACTAGTGTGAGGATGCCCACCTCCTCCTTCTTGTCACCTCTGACTGCATTTGTCTCCGTGCAGACTTTGGCTTCCAGAGCTGAGCCAGGGTGTGAACTGAGCTTGAGAGCCGGAATTGCCCACTGGCTCACTGCCCAGTGCGGGGCACAGCGTGCAGGTGGAACCAAGAAGAGCAGAGACACGGCTTTGAGAGCAGCCACTTCTGCACCCTTTGCCTACAAAGTCCCTGCATTATTTGTCCTCCAGACTGTGATTTGTGCCTGGCAAGGGTTAAGGAAACCTGTCTGGGATGGGACCTGCAGTCACTGCCAGGAGAGGGTGTCCAACCCATTCTCTGCCCTCAGGAGAAGAAGTAGAAGACCTCTTCAGGGTGGGTACCCCAGTGCCGGTGGACTTCCACTTCATTTGCCTAGCTCCTCTTTGCCCCCAGCAGCTTCCTTGCTGGGCTGGAGCCTAATCTCATGTAACCTCACCTAACCTCACCACGTGCCAGGGCCCACGGGACTTACTTGTTATAGAGGACGATGTCGGGCCTCCAGATGAGCTCAGAGGGGATGCGGATGGAGGTAACATTCTCGTAGTCTCCAGGGTCCCAGCGCAGCTTGTAGTCATGCCACTCCTGAGTGGGAGTGGAGAGCCATGTGAGAGGGAGTTATGGGGCAGAGGGTAGAGGCGGGGAAGCCCTCCCCACTCACCTGCTTCACCCACACATTTGTCGTCATCATCTGGTTCTTCTCATCCTAGGGCACAAGCGAGAAAGGAGCTTGAGGTACCCCTCAGTAGCAGATATGTTCCTGCCTAGGTCTACTTATCCATAGCTGGCCATAGGCATGGACAAGCCAGGGCTGAACTTCAGGAGCGAAGGAGTGCCTCAGCCCTGCAGGCAACCTAGACATGGGGGATAAACTCAGCTCTAAATGGACCCCAGGCCCCTTGTAGGCTGAGTGTCCTTCCCAGAAATCTGTCAGCCATGTCCACCCACATTCCTTCCTCTGCAGAAAAGATCCATGTGCTGCTGCTATTCCTATGACCATCAAAGCCACTGGTTAGGGAGATCTTGACAAAATTATCCCCCAGGGCCAAGGTGGATGTCATGGAGAGATTCTGGTGGCTTCACCTCAAGGTCACCATGTAACAACCTCTCAGGCTGAGAAGATCTAGGCCATAGACTACTCTGTGTGGTCTCTTACAGCTACCGCCCCAATCTACCTGTCCTCCTTATGCTTTTATTTCCTCTCTGTGCCATAGGAATGGGCCCATCTATTGCATTCTTGGTGAGGAACAGCAGGTTGGAGACCCATGTTCTGAACAGTCAATTCCTAAAACAGACAGGACCCTTCTGGAGAACAAGCAGGCCCTGGCGTAGGCACTGGGGTCTGTGGGGACAGAACGGCAGCCATAGCCGTACCTTCTAGCCACTCAGCACTCAGGAGGGGCCTGAGACCTCATGCCCACAGTCTGTGAAAGAGCATGGGCCTTATCAGAGGCCACCTGGTACTGGGCAGTATGTGTCCCAATCTAGACCAACATTTTCTGTCATCAGCCTAAGCATGACAAACAGGCTCCTCCAGGGACCTAACCAAGGAGATCCCAGGACATCCAGCAAGAAAGTGTCTTGCCCAGAACAGGACATGTGTGTACGACCCCTACCCCACAAAAATCACTATAGACTACCAAGTGTGAGAAGACTGCACCCCCTGAATGCCATGCCCCAGGCTTGGGTCCTCTCCAGTGCAGTCACCTAGGAAGGGGGCCTGAGTGAGCCCCCTTCCTGGAAGGACTCTGAAGAGAAGGTGGGATGCAGAGCACAGTCCATCATCTGCTGTTTCCTCATGTTGCCTGCATGAACCAGTCTGCAGTAACCTCATCCCTGCATGACCTGGACCTATACCCAAGGAAGCTGGAAGTGGAAGACTGCTTGCTTCATCTCATAGGGCCTCCAGAGTCATCAGAACAAACTTGGCTGTGATTGGGCTGGGTCTTCCTGCCTTCCAGCCCCATGTGGCCATCACCTTCCAGGGGCCCTTGGATCCCATGGATGTTACAGAGCTCTGGAGCACATTTCACAAGGACTCAGCATTGGGTTAAGAAATTACTGGGGATTCAGTAGCCTTCTTTGCAGCTTACACTGGGGTATGAACTGAAGCAAGGCACACAGTCTCCCTTACTGGATGTAGACCCCAGAGAAGGCATCTGTAGTAGATATAGTAGCTCACCAAGGGACACAGGCAGGTCAAGCACTTGGATGGGACACCTGGATTCCAGGCCCTAGTGTAAGAAAGAAGAGTAGGCCAGACACAAGGCAGACCTTTCTACAGTGTGGCCATGAAATTGCAACATGTACAGTGCCAGCCTAAAGCCAACATTTCCCTGTGTAGCAAAGGGTTAGGTGCCTGGCAGAGTGTGGGGTGAACCTTTGGGACACACTCCAACCAGGCCCAGGAGCTATCTGTATGCATGTGTATACATGTTCACACGTGGCCTTAGCTAGATCCAGGGTAGAAGTCAGACCTGGCCAGGACCCTTATAGAAATGTTCGTGCTGGGTGTGCTCTGAGCCTCAATGTCTCCGAAGGCAGAGAGACTGAGACTGGGCTTGACAGGCTTAGGCTGGCCTAGTGGTAGCAGACCTAGAGCCCTGAGCTGCCACCAGCAGCTGCCTTTGCCAGCCACCACTTTGTAACAGTGTTTGCAAACCTCAGCAAGGCTGAGGGGCCTGTACATCTTGCACTGTCCTTGATGTCCCTCAGCCCCAGGGACACTGCAGGAACCATTCAGGGGTCAAACGCTAGGCCCTCCTGAGAATGAAAGTCTGAGTGGCCAGCTCTGAGTAGGGCCAACTGGCAAGGTTCTCAGTGTCCAATCCCAGCAAGCCAGATCCCTGGGATATAGTTGCTTTTAGCTCACATCAGGCAAGCCCATGGAAAGGCTGGGAATCACATGTTCGGTGCCAGCCTTGATCAAACACTTTCCTGGTAGCAGACTGTGGGGTAGATCTTTAGGATACTGGGGCTGGGGTATGAACTCAAGCAAGGCATGCAGTCTCCTTTCTGTCCTCCCTTCTGTCCCTCCCAGAAGGCTCTGCAGGGACAGCTCTCTCCTCAGATCCAGGCTCTGTCCCTGAACCCAGCAAAACCTAGTATGGAGACCCTAAGCTTACTAAATCAGGTGGCCTTTGGCTGCCCACTAGTAAGGTTACACCTTCCCAAATAATTCCTCCAGCCAGGACAGAACCCATGCTGAGGCTCTGCATGAAGGGCAGAACCTTGAGTGGTACAGAAACTCAGGTGTGCACCAACCCCTGGCTGGGTTCCCCAAAGCCTGGTCCTACCCCATAAGTAGCAGCTAAGCCTGGCCAAGAAAGGTTGGGTGCTAACAGCATTTCACATAAGGCCAGCCTCCTATAGTATACTTCTTGAGGCCAATACCTTGTCTCTGGTGCTTCCTCTAGGACTCCTTGGGCCCCAGACCATGCAGCAGGGCCTAGCTACTGCCTAGCTCACAAATGTCTTCCCAGAAGTCTTCCTGGACTCTTACTAGGAAAATGAACACATCCAGGTAACTAGGTTCTGACTGCGATTCACCCAAGCCCTATTTTCCACACTGGTTGGTACTCCGTGGCCTCTGGGATCTACCTGAGATCAATGTGCCCCCAGTGAACCATAGTGTCCACACAGGGTGGCACAACCAAAGTTCCCCCAGCCTAGCTGCTAAAGAGCAGGGCATTGGTCCTCCTATACCCATAGAAGCCTTTTGTGTTCTTTACTCCCAAAGGTGTAGGAGACATCGCCACTAGCTTTCTATGGAACAGGTCTGGAGCCACAAAGCCCACCTCCCTCCCCCAGTGCTGAGACCTGCTGAAGCTCATGACGACATTTTTCTGTCAACCTTGGTTGGACCCAGCCACATGGAGTCTCAGGGTGACCCGATCGTCCTATACAACATCAGGCCATCACCACACCTACCACATCAATGAGTTGAGCAATGGACAGGCCGAAGCGTACAAGGACCACATCTGAGATGTTGGCTACTGGTCGAGACCACTTGTTGTAGCCAGAGAAGAGTCTCTTTAGGAGCCGCTCCTCCGCATGGGCCCGGGTCTCTATGTGACCACTAGCTGTGGGGAAGGCAGGAGGTTAGGGACAGGAGACACAAAGGCTGCCCCTCTAGCCCCATGTCATTACAGTCCTTCCTCCCTTCAGGTTCCTCTTACACATCACCTTCCACCTCAGGGCCCCTGGGCATGCTACCTTGATTTCCCCGACTCCCCTCAAGGAAGCCTTTCCAGTGTCCCCAGAATGGGTCAGACCCTCCTGTACTTCACAAGGAAAATGGGGCAATGGACAGTGAACACTGAATTGCATACCGCTTCCCTGCAGACAATCACTTTGGATGGAAGTGCCCTATCTCCAGTGACCGGCAGAGACAAAGGACATGCATGAGGTGACAGCAGCATGGGGAGGGGGCAGAAGTGCGTGGGACAGCGAGGGTGGTGGGGATGAAAGAAAGAGGACTGGGCACTGCTCCTCATGAATGCAGGAAGCTTGAGCCACTGCCCACAGGGGTGGCCCTGCAGCCTGGGCTTCTAGTGTCCACCCTGACGATGAATGCAGACCCTCAGGGCCACTGGCACCTGGTGTTCAGGGCAGATACAAGATGCCCTGGAGAAGCTCCACACTGCTGCCTGAAGGGGGTGGTCCCTCATTCCACCAGCCAGCAGCCCATCTGTGTCCTCTCCATCGGCCCCCCACGTGGCTAGGGGGCCTCCCTGCCTACATTTGCTGAGTTGCTGCATCAAAGAGGGGGTTGGGAAGAGGGAGGGGAGCCTCTGCTGTCTGCTGGATTCTGCTTACCTGAGAGCTGCAGGAACTCCTCAGGAGGGGGCTCCTAGAGTACCCCCACAGCCTCATTCTTCCAGATACCTTGGACTAGTAAGGTACAGCCTCACTGCTCAGCGAGGAGGCCAGGGATTAAATAACTGCCGGAAGCCCCTGAATGAGTTAGGGTGAAAGGTGTCCCCTTGAAGAATAAGAGGTAGAGGAAGCCGGGGGTGGGGTAGGGTGGGGGCAGAAAGGTAAGGTGGGAGCTCCAGGGGCAGAAGCATATCCTTGAAGCCAGGAGCAGACATGGGGGCGGTCTGCTGCGAAATTTGGCAGGATGGAACCTCCCTCCCAGGTGGACTCCACCTCTATCTTAGTTGGAGGTTCTGGTTTCAGCTCGGAAATGCAGCCAAATCCCCCCCCCCCCCCCCCCCCCTCCCCTCCCCTCAAACCCTCTCTCCCAGCATTTGGCGGCTGATTCCTTCCTCACTGGCTCAGCTAGCACCGCAGGACGTCGGAGCTGTAGTGGGTGGAGGAGTCTGACTATCCCGTTGCGCGCACCCGAGGCTTGGCACAGCAGCCCGGGGCCTCCTCTCCCCTGGCCCCGGGGTCCCAGGTGCCAAGACCCGGGAGAAAAAAAGCCCATCCTGCGTTTCGTAACTTACCAGGCAAGAGGCCGACCCCTAAGAGCAGCAGCAGCAGCAGTAGTAGTAGCAGCGGCAGCGGCGGCGCCCGGGGAGCCCCGAGCTCCATGGCGCACCGAGTGGGCTCTAGATGCGGGCGGCTCCCGGCTGTGCCGCGCCTCCGCTCCGAGACCCGCGCGCGCCCAACTTCATGCCCCGCGCCCCGGCCGCTGGTCCCCAAGCCGAGCTCCACAGCTTGTCCCGCGGGGCGCAGCGGCGGGGCGGGAGCTAGAGGTTGTGGGCTCCGCAGCGTGGCCCCGCCCGGACCTGCTGCTGCCTCCAGCCGCCGGAGAGAGGGGAGGAGGGGGAGGGACGGGAGGGAGAAGGAAGCGGGCGGGAGGAGGGGGAGGACCGGGCCCCGAGGGTAGGTGGAGGCCATGCTCGGCCCCGCGCGGGGGTAAAGTTTCCTTGTACTCCTGGGGCTCGCGACGTGCCGGGTGGGGTTGGGGATCCCCGGGTCATCCCAGCAAGCCCAGCTCCTTCAGGAAACAAGCCCCCAACCCTGGTCTCCAGCCCTAACCCCGCCAGCCGGCTGGACGCGCATTCAGGGACTGTGTACGAGAGGAGGGCACCCTGCTTAGCTCTGGCTAACTCCATCACTCCACCTTGCCTTAGCGTGACTGTTTGCAGTTTGGAAATAGCAAGTCTCTCTCTCGTCTCCTTCCCTAGCCCAGCGTTGAGGAAAGAACCCACCCTCCATCAGCCTGCCGCCCTCCTCCTCCACTGCAAGCCCAAGAAGCCTCCAGCAGCGCCCAGGCCCAGCGCTGCCCTTCTAGTGAGAAGAACCTGGTGCTCTCAGGACCAGCCCAGTCCACCTTTGTCCTTTCTTGGCGTGCATGTTCTCTCCCCTCACTCCACCCTCGCCGGCCCGGTGGACTGTGCTGGCACGAAAGCAGCTCCCCATCCCAACTCTGTGGGCAGCGAGCTACTGACTAGAGAGGACAGGTGCTTGGAGAAAAACTGATGGGTGCTGGGGGTGGCCCTGAGGGATGTCACTAACAAGGTGCACGGTTGCTGTGGTTCCTAGGGAGGAGGGCCCGCCTGAGCATCAGGTGCTGGGAGGAGGGCCTGTGGTTTGTGGGCCTGAGTTTCCCAAAGAAGCCCCCCCCCTGTCCCACCCCAAAAGCCAGATGTGCCCAACCTTGCCTTGTCCCAGAGACTCTGAAGCCGGCTCTGAGCCCCCAGACTGGAGACAATCCTGAAGTTGAAGGGAAGAAGGTGCTGTCTCTGTGCCTGTAGTACATGCCCCTCTGTCCCCAGGCATGGTAGCTCTGAGGTTGACTGGCCCTCTGCATCCATAACCAATACAGGGCCAGTTTCCACAGCCCAGCTCCTGCTCCCACGCCTGTCCTCCTCTTTCCCATCTCTCCACCCTGCCCCACCTGCCCTGTCTGCCCCGCCAACAGTAGTGTACCCAGCTCTCTTGCCCTGGTGAATACATGTCACACACCCACTCTGAGACTTTCAGACTCCTCCAGGTCACAGGAGCCATCTGCCCATACTTTGTGAACAGAGCCTTCCAAAATAATCTCTTCCTAGGCAGACCACCTCAGCAGTGACCATTGTTCCCCAACTGTGCCTCCCTAGATGCTGGCCCAAGAATGAGGATGTGTAGGTACGCCAGACTCCCACAGTACCCTCCAAGGCCAATTCTTACCATACCTATGTCTTACCTAAAAGGAAATGGGTGCAAAAAGATTTAATCAACTTGCTCAAGATCACACATTCAGTAGTGGGATTCCAACACAGGCTGAACTTCAGGCTGGCCCCTGGCCTCATGTGAAGAATGTTCTTCGGGTACTCCCTTTCTGCCTGGAGTCTTTCCAGGAGCCAAGGGAAGCCTGACTTTCCCAACTCTGTGCACCCTCACCACTAGGCCTGTTCCTCCCTTTGGGGCCCTTCTTAATTTGTCCTCATCTACCCCAAAGAGTCTCCCAAAGAGTCATACCCTGGCTCCACACTTCAGGCATATATTAGCCCCATCTCTCCACTAGCTGGATATTCTTAAGCACACTTGTAGTCTTGGACTAAAAATCAGTTGGTGGCTGAGCACTTACTGGGTGGCAGAAGGCAAGCCTGTGTAAGGCCTGGCTGGCATGGTGGACCCTGAGGGAACTGGGGAGAGCAGCAAGGCCAATAGGTCCCAAGTGGGAAAACTGCAGCTGGATCTGGGTCTACAGATATCGTGATGTGACATCTCTGCTTCATATTAGCACAGAACAAAGCGATTGGTCGCCTTATGTGACAGTGCACAGAGCCAACTCCATCTTTTATTAATACCAGAAGCCAAAGATGGACTCAGTGGTGGCGCATGCCTGTAACACCAGTATTCAGAGGCTGAGACAGGAGGATTGCCACAAGTTCAAAGCAAGGCTAGGCTACATAGTAAGTTTGAGGGCAGCCTGGGTTACAGTGTGAGATCCTCATAAATACAAAGAAGTAGCCAACCACGATTCGGGTCCCTTGGAGCCTCTTCCAGCTACCCAGGAACTTTGATTAGGAGCTATCATTCAGACATGGCTGTGAAGAAAAGTAGGCAGACTAAAGCTTCTCACTGAACATCTGCTCCCTAGGTTCAGAGATGAAGGCCCTGACTCCTGCTCCATGGCAAATCAAAACCTCCTTTTGTGTAAAGCTGCTTTGCTTTCTCCCATCTTGAGTCCAACCCACAGTTTCATCTTTTGGCTGCCTTGAGTTGGGCCTCCTTTGACAGTTGTTTTGGAGTCAGGGGTGGGGGGTTGGGGGGGTGAGTTGGGTGAGCCCTCAGAGGCTCCGTAAGGATGACACATAGGAGCAGTGTGGATGCTGTGGTGTCCACTTGTGCTTGAGGATTTGTTTAGTGTACAGGCCTCGGCACCCACAATCTGAGACTATTGATACAAACTCAGATCTGTGATTTCTCCCAGCCCTTTGCAGACAGCTCAGATGTAGGAGCCTCAGATCATATCTGAGTTGGAGCTTATGCCTGAGTCAGAGGGAACTGAGAGCTTCTTGGGGCAGCTCAGCCCTGTTGCCTGTTCCTCTTCATAGCTTCTAGAGACGGGCTTTGTGCCCAGCCTTCCAGGGTTAGTAGTCTGAGACAGTGGTTCTCACCAGCAGGGTCTCCCCTAGGGCAAAAGGCCAGGTAGGGGGTCAGCTCCACCCTCAGGGCACTGCTGACACAGCCCTGTGGACCACGTGTGCTGGCTCACACACATCTGCCTGGCTGGTTGACTTTCCCTGCGGATTTGCTAATGCAGCAGATTAATCAGTCTCACTCATTAATTTGGAGGGCCTCTCCTGCTCCACCTGCTGACTAGAAAGCACTACTGGGACCCTGGGAATCCTGGCACTGAGTAAGCTCTTACTGCAGGCACTAGGCAAGAAAAGCCCAGTTTACAAGCCTGTAGACCACTCTGGGCAGAAGGTTAGGGTGACCCTGAGGCCAGAGTCTTGTGTCCCTGAGGGTGGGGGTAGGGCAAGCCCCTGCACATGCCTCCCACCCTAGCTAACTGCTCTTCCAGGATGCTGCTGCCCAACTGGACAGGAGTTCTGCAGATATGGGCCTCTGAGGGGACTTCCCTCCCCGTCTCTGCCCTCTCTACCCTCCACCCTGTCCCAAGGACATTTCCATGGTAACCATCTGCTGGTATAAACAGGGATTCATATAAAAGCTGTGTCCGATACACTAGGCCTCTATCCCACAGGGATGTGAGTCCAGGAGGGAGGCTTTGGGCCTCACGCACAGGCAGGGCTGTTAGTGTGGATGGGCATGTGTGTTGAATGCAGATGGAGGAATGGATGTATAACAGAAAGAAGGAAAAGGGGAGGAAGGGAGAGAGAGGAGGAGGGAAGAATAAAATGGAGGAAGGGAATATCTGCCTCCAGGGCCCTACCCTGCCACTCTGAACCCCACCCCTGGACAAGGCTTAAACAGGCTGAGTCTCTCTGCTTGGTTAGGGCTCATGGCAGGCGGCTAAAGTGAACAGCGGGAGCACAGGAAGGGGACCCAAGGCCAGGTCTTGTCGGGCAGGAGCAGAGATGTTGGGATCTAGAAGGCTCAGGGCATTCACTCTCACATCATCTCCACTGCAGCAGTGATCATGAGTACACTGGGCCTGGCTGCATCCTGACCCCTGGCTGCTCCAGGTGTTCTTATCCCAGGACACTAGTAGTCCTCCCAAGTTCTAGCCATGTGCTGAAGCAGAGTGGGCAAGCTACAGGCTGGGCCTGGTGCCATAGTGACAGCTCTAAGCCTGGGGGTCCTTGGCACCCTGCAGTCTGGTTCTAGATTAAGAGGACATGTCATCCAGGGTCAGCAGCTGCCAGGATTCTAGCCAGGACCATCTGTGGCTGTGGCTAGAGTTTGAAAGCCCAATTTCCTTGTCTCAGTAACCTGCCTCATCTGACTTCCTGTGGGTGATCTGCAGACCTGGGGCAGTCAGTGCTCTGCCCCTCCCCCACACCGGCACTTCTGCACTAGCACTTAATTGTCTATAAACAGTCTGAGGAGGGCTCCAACTCCAGGGAGCACTGTGGTGACTGATGAATGACTGTGATCGCCCTGCTGGATCCAAGTCTTACTCTTGGCCCAGAGACAGTATCATGGCTGGCAGCCAGAGCTGATTGAAAACTGCTCAGCCCCTCCCATGCAGTGACCTCAGGCAAGCCATTCACTTCCCTGAGCCCTGGTACCCTCAACTGCTGAATGAGGTAGTAGTAATCCTATGTTATCAGTGCTATGAGGAAGGTACCATGTACCTGGAATCAAATTGCCCTTTAACTTCCTGGCAGTTTGAGGCTCTCAAGGAAAAATCCCAGTGTCAACATCTATGATCCACAATGCAGGTGCCCTCAGAGTCTAGGCATGGGACAGACTAGATATGACACAACCCAAAGAGGTGGCCCTGTGACCTGATTTGTGTCTCACCACATATGGGCCCAGGGCTGAGGGTCATTGGCTGTGACCCATATCAGGGACCACAGTCACACTCAGGCCCCACGGGCAGCCAGAACCTAAATCTCTCAATACTTGATAATCCCCAGTCCTGAGACACAGCTTGGGTCCTGCAACTGATGCTGAGGCAGGTGGTGGGTCTCAGGCTCTTTGTGAAGAATTTTGTTCTGACAGGCTGACAAAGAAAAGCTCTTTGTCCCCACCAGCTGGCTGCCTGTAAATTATTCCAGCCAGAGTCCCTCAGAAGCTGCCTCTGTGAAGGATGGATGCACCCTGAGGAACATGGACAGGAGGGACAAACAGTAGGCATAGCTTCCTTGTAGAGGAGGGTGGGGGAGGGGCAGCCTCCTGAATCACTCTGCATTTGGCAGCTGCAGGGCCAGCCAGGGATTAAGTGACCCTCCAGGGAGAATGCAAGGTCCTTCTGGTAAATTCTCCTCCTTCACCTCCAACTCACCTTGTCATCTTACTCCTCCAAGCCTGTCCAGGTGGATTCCTGTGGTCCCACATGACACTGAGACCCTGAGACCCCTGAGGTCACCCTGAACACCATGACTGAAGTTGGCCCAACATTCCCCTCACTGCCCATGTGGTCCAAACCCTTGTGATCTCCATAGTAGACATGACTTTCATATAGATTTCATCATAAGGCCTTTGTGACTTGAGTCTGTATCTCCATACCACAGGACTTTCCTCCTATGATCTCCTGTAAGAGACAGCATGCACATTCTGGGGCTGCAGGTCCATGGACTTTGTGGGTGTCTGGCTCTTTCTAAGCCCCTCCTAGCACAGGTGTGGGTAGAAGTCACTACCGGTGGCTGAGGGCAGAACTCTCAAGCACATATATTACCCAGACTATATATTGTCACTGACCTATGAAGTCCCAGGCCAGCACCTTCCCTGGGAGGAGAGAACCTCTAAGAATGGAGTCAGGATTAGACTCGCAGAAACTGCCAGTGTTGGTCTAGAGGGAGACTCAGACCCTGGTGATGGACAGACACTGCTTCTCCGGTTTCTGGGCAGTGCTCAGCCCTTTCCAGCTATGCTCTCACCCCTGGGTACAGACACTCTGGGGTATGTGAGAGTTACAGGACTCCAAGATAGGAGGGCTAGGCCTGCCAGTGTCCCTCCAGTCACAGAGCTTGAACAGGTTCTCCTATCCTTTCAGATCCTTCTTCCCACAGTGAACTGCAGATGCTGTTCCCCACAGCTGAAGTTTTGAGAGCAGGTGAGCCTAAGGGGAGATGCTGTGGCTATAGAAAGCTCTTCTTTGAAGGACAGGACTCAGAGCAAGACCCCCAGATCCCTTCTCAGATCACCGCAACTTGCCACAGGTTCTCTGGGAACCAACACAGCTCCAAGAAGCCATATACCAGCTGGGCTAGACCATTCAGCCTAGTTCCTTGGAGACCCACATGCTACAAACAATCTGGAAAAGGCAGCACATCAGTGTCCACCTCAGTGGGAATAATATCTGTCGGGCTATAGAGACTAGATGAAGCACCCAATAGCCACCTAGCTTCTTTAGGGGTCACGAGTGTCAGGGTCTCTCTGGGGCAAGAGCCCAGAAGAGTAAAGCTTAGGCAGCTCCCCACCTTTCTACCAAAACCATGTGACAGTTGCAGCCCAAAAGCTGATAGAGACACATAAAGCATAAATAAAATCCCTTTGTGCATGTATGGAGTATGTATGTACATATGAAGTATGTATATGTGTGGGGGGCATATGTTTACATAGGATGTGTGTGCATGGGAATGTATTACATGATGTGTGCATGGGGTATGTGTTTATACAGGATGTGTGTATATGTTGTTTGTGTATGTTCATAGGGTGTGTTTCACAGACAGTTTACATGTGCATGAATATATGTGTACATGAGGTATGTGTGCATGGGTGTATTTGCATGGGGTAGCTATGTACAGAGTGTGAATGTATACAATATGCATGGATGGATGTGTATACATGGTATGTATGGGGTGGGTATGTATGTACACAGTGTATGTGGTGTGTGTGCATGAGGTGTGTATACACTGGGTATATGTTTGCAGAGGGTGTGTTTGTGTGTGGGGGCATATGTGTGCATGATGTATGGATGCTCATAGGGTGTGTGTTTATGGAGTTTATATGTACATGTGTGTAGTGGATAGCCATCCCAGCATTGGCCTCAAAGTTCCAACCCCCATTGAGGCTTCAGTAATGATCACGCCCACAAGGCGGGGCAGAGGAGGGAGCAGAAGACTGAGGATCAAGAGGAGGTCGCTCTCTTGGTTCGGGGACCCTGGACGCAGGAGGTAGACCAAGCAGAGTTCTCCAGAGAACACCGCTGGACTGCGCTATACCTTTGCCAGACCCTGCAACCTACCCCTTCATTTGTAAGTTACCCCACAAAATAAACCTCCCTTTTAACTACGTGGAGTGGCCTTAATAATTTCACCAATACATGTGTGTGCACATGGGGTGTATTTGCATGGAATATGTGTGTACAGAGTGTATATGGTATGTGTGTGTGCATGGAATGTGTGTGCATAAGATGTATATTGCATGGCGTGTATGTACATAGGATATGTGTGTACATAGGGTATGTGTTCATGTTTACACAAGACATGTACATGCATAGGATAATTGTGCATGGTGTGTATTACATGGTGTGTGTTTACATGGAGTATAAGTGTGTGGAAAGGGTATGTGTACATAGTACATGTTACAGTCCTCCAGCTGTGTTTTTTAACTCTTGTGACCCTGTGACCTTGCTTGCCTTGTGACTGACCCTAGAGCCCAGCCCCTGCCCTACTCACTTTTACCTTCCTTCCCTTGGAGGGGTTCTGTAGGAAGGGATAGCCTAGCCTCTGCCTCTACAGTTTCTGCTCCCCTGGATCTGAACAGGATGCTCACACTATAGGTCTTGGAGATGCAGATCTCTAGGCCCAGAAGGTCATTACAGGAAGATGTTTCCCTTGTTAAGCAACTAAAAAGGGAACCATAAGGGGTGGGGTAATCTTCCCATCCCTCTGCCCTTGGGTGTCTTTGGGCATCTCGATATAGGAGATTGGCAACCAAGATTCCTGAGCCGTTCTGTGCATCCACAGCCTACAGCTCAGGCATCTTCTTCCCCACCAGTAAACTGTGAGACTGACAGTGGAGCTCAGCTATCCAGGAGGCTCCTGACCACCCATCTCCAACTTGTTCTTCCTACCTGGTGCCTCTCTCCAGCCCCCGACACAGGACCCTGCTTCTTCCACCCCTCTCTGTTCTCTGGCCTTCTCTCTTACCACTTACACTCCTTCCTTCCCACTGCCCCAAGTGCTGTCCAGGCCACAGCACAGTGGACACTATTAATAAGGGTATGAGTGCTACCTGTATCCCTGTGGCATTTAGGGATGCCCTGAAGAACTAGGGGCTGTTTCTGTTAAGCTGCAGTGTTCCACTGCTGAAAGTTCTTTCAAGATCCTGTGCAGGAAATTGACTCATCCTAAGTAGGATGTCCTGGGTGCAGATATACCTCTCATGAATGTGGATACTCCCTCTCCCACAGAGCAGGAGGGATCAAGCTGGATGTGGTCCTTTGAGTGCCTGATGACAGCATCCAGGACTTTTCTTATGGTCCTTATTCAGGTGGGCTGGATGAGCAAGTGGGCCTATCCTAGCAGTAACTCCAGGGATCCAGGTGGAAATGGAAGTTGAAAGATAAGGAAGCCCCAAGGAACAAGAGGAGGGTTCTGAGTGACCAAAATGCCTTCAGACCAGGTCCCAGATCCACAGGCAGTGGAGCTCACTGACTAGGACCCAGCAGGATGCCTCTAGGTAAGCATAGTTGTAGTGGGTAGCCATCCCAGCATTGGCCTGGAAGTTCCAACCTCCACTGAGGCTTCGGTAATGGTCACGCCCACAAGGCGGGGCGGGGGAGGAAGCGGAAGACCCAGGATCCACAAGAGGTCTCTCTCTTGGTTCTGGGACGCTGGATGCAGGAGGTAGAGTTCTCCAGAGAACACCGCCAGACTGTGTGATACCTTTGCCAGACCCTGCAACCTACCCCGTCATTTGTAAGTTACCCCACAAAATAAACCTCCCTTTTAACTACGTGGAGTGGCCTTAATAATTTCACCAACACATAGTCTTGAGCCTTCCCAGTGCAACTGGCTGGGGATGGTGGGACATGGAAATGCCGTCCTGCCAGCAGGTGTGGGGCAAGACTCCACCTGCCTTGGGTTGCTGAACCATCTCAATCGAGCTGTGAGAAAGGTGTCATTTGCAGCAGGGAACACTTTTTCCCCTTCAATTTCTAGCATGTTCTAACATTTGTCATACCAGATGGATTGTCACAAACATCTGAGGTGACACTATTGTTATTACTTCTATGATATCAAAGCCAAGGTCATTGGAGAAGGAAGAGAGACCCAGCTCTGAGACCAGGATTCCCCTCCCCCTCCTATATCACAGCCTCTGGACATTGATTCCCCAGACCTGGGGCACTCACATCCAGGCAGCATTGTGAATCTCCTGTTACCCTGCTCCACTCCCTCCACACCTGCAGAAGTCTTTTCCTCCTGAGAATGTCTGCCCAGGGGAGCAGTGCACATGCCTTATTGTCAAAGACATCTACAAATAGCTGCTCACATCTCCAATCCAGAAATCCAGAAGTGCTTGTGTCATTTCAAGCATGAGCCCAGAGCCAACTCAGTGCCTGCCAGAGCCAGGGGCTACCTAGGCGAATCTATGTGGCTCATGAATATTCATGATTGAGGTTACATTCACCCTCCAATTTACCTCCAATTAAGCCAATGGAGCTTTCCCAGCAACTCCAATCACTAACTTTGAGCGCCTCTCTTCAAATGGTTCCCTTCTAGCAGATAGGGTGGCTAGACTTGACTTCCCTTCCTGTGTTCTGGTGCCAGTTTCAGCTCACTGTCTTTGTGAAGCCCATGGTACATTCCTGCCCTATTCTCAGAGAGCCCTGGACCTCATCCCAGTCCTGGTGAAGATAATTACCCTGGTGTCCATTTGCAGAGTTTAAATATGATTTCTCAGCTTTAGAAACACAAATTTGGCTATGGTAAGTTGATGGGTTGGCATGTGTTTCCTCCTGCTGGCTGGGTCCCAGCTGGGACAGCCATCTCCACTGTTGAAGGCCAGAAGGTTCCTTTCAATTGGGCCATCAACACCAGCCCAGCCATGAGCATCAAACATCAGAGTACAGAAACCTGTTCATTGAGGAAGATCACTACCTACAGAGTACCTAGATGTTCCCATGGGCCGGTGCCAGCAAGGACAGCTCTTCCTGTGCTTTCTGTATGAAACTAAGGTCTGGCTGCCTGTCAGCTTTGCAGTCCTGAAACTAGGCTCCATCTTGAGCAGGAGAGACAAGGAGAAGCTTGGGGGAGTCAGGGCTGTGGGGGAGGTGGAACACCAGTAGCCTGGAAGACTGTGCCCAACCGGGGAAGTCCCTAGGGCATGTGTTGAGATCTCTAAGATAACTAAAAACACCAGCCATCCCACAGGTCCGTACTCTTGTTTTTTGGTGAGGACTGGCCCTCCCTGGAGCAGATCTGCGGTTCAAGGCCCAGACCATCCAGTACAGGTCTGCTGTCCATCCATTCATCCTAACAACCATCTGGGCGTGCTGCCAGCCCACCAGAAATAAGAACAAAATAATTCTACCCCATCCCAGAGCTCAGGTCAGGATGACTCACTTGGGCTAAGTGAGGAGACAAATGGATCCATGATATAACTTTGTCCTTGGTCAAAAAGGACACCAGTGCTCTGACCTGTCATTCTGCCCCACCTCTCAAGTGCATGGTTAGTTCTTGAACAATCCAAGTTCCTCCCTGTTTACCTTTCCTCTGTTTCACTGAGTCCTTAGCACAGCCCTTAGTACCAGCTCCACAGGGAGGCCATTGCTGCATCATCCTTGGTTATCCTGACTCATGCCCATGACTTCTGGCAGTAAAGAAGGATGGGTGTGTGTGTGGGGGGGTGAACAGAAGCATTGGCTAGCATGGCGCTATTAGGTATTGGGGACAATCCCACTCCCTCTGGCCTGATGGAAGAGCCAGCTGTGGCTGAAAGGCTTAAAAGGAGGAACATGGAATTGACTTTTTATATTGAAAATCCTGCCCTAAGAAATCAATCTGGCATTCCAGAAGGAGGCCCCGAGCTGCGTATGAGCCGCCATCCCCAGGTGCCTGACCCCAATCTTCTTGGTGAAGTGGCTCTGAGAGGCTTTGCAGTCTGAGTACCAGCTTCATACTGGGTTTCAGCCATGGTCTGCATCTGGACTATGCCAAGCAGCTGGGGCTCTGGGACAGTAGCCCATCTCCATGCCTCCTGGTACAGCCCAAAGAGCAGAAACCATACCCTGGGCTCCCCACTCTACACTTGCAGAACTTGCTGTGTGCTAGCAGAGTCCAGGGCAGATTTGGGTTCTTGTGTTGTCCCTCTACACAGGAGGGTCACATTGAGAACCAGTTAAGCATGCCTGAAGGACCAATTTGGAACCATGTTACCACCAGTCTCTTGCTACTGCCCAAATATGCAGCCAGAGCTTACTTTCCACACACAATGGCTTCTCTGTTCTCTTTGGGAATCCCTGGTCCAGCTCTCAGGAAGAAACAGTCTCAGGTTGACATGTGGACAGCTGATGGGTAATAGCCAAGATCCAGCCCCAACACTGACCAGGGTTTGAAGTTTGAGCAGTCTTTTAACTTCTGCAAGCCTGTTTCCTCATCTGTAAGTAGGACAATCAACGCCTAGTGCTCAGCTGTGGAATTAAAAGCCCAAGACAGCAGGGCCTTGGCACAGCACATTTGCTTCTTAGAACTGTGCTTAGTTAGAGCCAAGCCCTAGAGCAGTGCCTTCTAGGGAGCCAGGGATAGAAGAGACACTTCTCACCGAGGGCTTGGTCTGCTGGGTGGGCTGAGAAAGATGTGGACTTCTCAAAGGCCTGAAATTGGGAGCTCACAGAATGTTCCCTCTCTGCCTTTGGGCCAGTCCTTTTAGCTCTAGGAGGACATCATTAGCAGGCTGTTAGGTAGTCATTGTATGGTGACCACATCAGAGAAGAACTGAGGACCCAAGCGAGTTTGAGGCCTCAGAGTTTCTTTGTCAAAGCAGGGGACTTTTCAGTCCCTGCCAGGAGCCCCTTACCAGCAACCCCTAGACACTAGGAATGATCAGTTCTCAGAAACCCCCACCACCCCAAGGTGGAGGGTCTGTGTCGTGGGAGGAGTGTGGTGTCAGAAGGAAGTGGGTCTGTGAGCCCAGGCAGGCTCTCAGCTGTACTAGTTGTGACAGCTGCTTGCTCATCTCCCTTCTCCAACACCTGTGCTCATCCAAACTGAACTTCTGTTTCATAAACCATCTCCATGAAGCTCTGGAGAGGTAGAGACTCCATACGCTGCTAATTAAGGTTCCTGCCCCTTACCTCCCACTTAATTAGCATCAACACCCACTCAGCGCCAGCGGGCTCTCTCTGTCTCCTACAGAGGTTCCTGTGGGCTTCGCACAGAGCTCCTTCATCTCCCACAGCTCCGGATGTCTGGGGGAGCTCTGCTTGCCAGCCAGGCGGCTATAACTACGTGGCAGAGATGCTTCACTCAGAATGATTTTAATAGGATTCCTATGCCTGAGGCTACGCTTGCTGGATAGAAGGTAAGCAAGTGGGAGGAGTTCCCAGGGTTTATGGGGACCCCTCTCCCACCTCCCAGGATATCTAGGGTCTCACAGAGATAACCTTTTGGCAAGGCATGGAAGCACATCAGGCCACAGCTGCCAGAGCCTCTAGGATAGAGCACATCTGGCTTTCACTTTTGATCCCATCCACTGGTCCCTGCTTGGGGTCTCTCCTCCCCCAACTAGCTCCAGGACAGGCAGAGAAGTCACTGTGGGCTGTGGCCCCAGGTGGAGGTGGTAACTTTGTTCTGTTCACAGGACTTGTCTTCAAAAGAAAGCTTGTATGGTAGTTCTATTTATAAAATAGAAAAGGCAGGGCTGTCCTGATACCAGCTGGGAAGTTAGAAACAAGCCATACAGCCCCACACCCTCACCCTGCACCAGCCCTGCATCCCCCAGCCCTGCACCAGCCCTGCATCCCCCAGCCCTGCATTAGCTCTGCACCCCTAGCTCTGCACACTACACTCTATACTAGCCCTGTGCCTACCCCAGACCCACACTTCTATCCTGTAATAACCCACCTGCATGGACTCTGGTGTTTTCCTGGAAGCCAGGGTTCCAGGAAGCAGGCCAGATTCCATCAGCTCTGGGATTTGTGACTCAGGAATTTGGATAATTTTCTCAGTAATTGGTAGTAATTCAGATTTTGTGGACTAGGCACTTTCAGACACTTGATTTTCCTCTTGTATCTATTTATTTAAATTTACTTCCATTCCATGGGTTAGAAATATATACATTTTACTTGGAAATGATATAAAAAAAATCCAAGTAAAGGGACCATTAATGACTCCCAGTACTGTCAGCATCCTGCTCTGAAGGTAGTCTGACACTGCAGGCTTCTTTAGCACCAAGGTGTACGTGCTTGTGGGGTGTGCCTGAGTGTGCGTGCGTGTGTGCGTGTGTGTGTGTGTGTGTGTGTGTGTGTGTGTGTGTGAGAGAGAGAGAGAGGGGGGGGGGGGGAGGGAGGGGGAGAGAGAGAGAGACAAACAGAAAAACAGAGAGGTAAATGAGGAACTAGAAAGGAGACAGGCTACAAAGGTTTGGAGACCTGAAGACTTCTCCCAGGATTCACTGTTCACATGGAAATACTTTTGGCTTTGTTGAGAGCTCCTAAACTCTGGTGGATTTCCAAAGCCTGGAACCTCTTGCCAGGATAGGCAGGTGTGAGATAAAGCTCCTGGTCCCGCCTGACTACAGCTCCCACAATGCCCAAGAAGGAAGCAACCAAAACACACACACACACACACACACACACACACACACACACACACACACACACACCACACCTGGGTGCCATGAACATTTATTTGATGGTGCAGATGACAAGGCTTTAGGACAGTGGTTCTCAAACTACAGATCACAACCAATTTGGGGGTTGAATGGCCTTTTCACAATGGTCGCCTAAGACCATCAGAAAATATACATATTTGTACTACAATTCATAATTGTAGCAAAATTATAGTTACGAAGTAGCAAAGACAATAATTTTATAGTTGGAGGTCACCTCAACATGAGGAACTGTACTAGGAAGGTTGAGAACCACTGCTCGAGGAAAATGATGCTGGTGATGATGATGATGGTGAAGTTGATGGTAGTAATGATGGTGATGGTAAAGATGGCGATGGTGTCGGGACTGCTGCTCGGCAGAATGGCGGTAATGGCTATGACAGTGGCAGTGGTAGTCAGGATGTCTACCTAATCCTAATCACTTTCTGTGACCTCACTGGAGCTGCTTCAGTTGCTCCATTCACATCTCTTTGTATAAGTCCATTAGAATTCTACAAACTGAGAGGGTCTCAGTCTCAGAGCCTCCCCAGCATCATGACATCATATGAACCAGCAGCTCACAGGCCACAGCAGGTCCTGCGTAAGCATTCCAGGAAGAATCAGTTCTTGGACTTTGGGTTCCCACCTTCTGTTTTGCCCTGATAAGATCACTGACAGGTGCTGGTGATTGGTTGGTGTGCCTGGTGTTTCACTTACCTGACTAATTAATTATTTTTAATGCTAGTAGCAACTATGACTAGTTGCTTGTCCCTTTCCAGGCTGCTGTGCTAAAGGCAGATGTCTGAGCCTCAGATAGTTTGCATCTGAGGAAGACAAGACTGGAAAGCCTGACCATCAGACCTTGGGCTCTTCCTACAAAATTCAGAGCCAGCTTAGACTCCTTCTAGCCAGAGTCTGAGGACTATTATAGGTGGCACTTTTTTTACCTGCATTGGTGTTTTGCCTACATGTCTGTCTATGTGAGGGTGCCAGATCCCGTGGAACAGGATTTAAAGACAGTTGTGAGCTGCCATGTGGGTGCTGGGAATTGAACCTAGGTTCTTGGAAGAGCAGCCAGTGCTCTTAACATCTGGGCCATCTCTCCAGCCCATAAGTGGCACTTTTTTTTAGTTTGTTTGTTTTTGTTTTTGTTTTTCGAGACAGGGTTTCTCTGTGTGGCTTTGCGCCTTTCCTGGAACTCACTTGGTAGACCAGGCTGGCCTCTAACTCACAGAGATCCGCCTGGCTCTGCCTCCCAAGTGCTGGGACTAAAGGCGTGCACCACTACCGCCTGGCTGTAAGTGGCACTTTTAATACTTCATTTTTTTTGTCCATATAATTGTTTATTGAGGTAAACTACTCCTTAGCCCACATATTCATGCTTCATAGTTCAGGAACACAGATCAGCAATGAAATTCTATCGAGTGCAATCCAAAGAATTCTGTACATTCTGAAGTCACTTCGCACTCTGGAAGATACCAGCCCTCCCCATCTCTTCAAAGTCTTTCATGGAGTCATAATGCCTGTAGAAATCTGCATATGCCTTCTTTCTAGGTTCAGCCACGCCAAACTTATAGGAATCGGCAACTCCCAGGGCCATAACAAATGCGCCAACAATGTGAATCCGAAGGTGCTTGGCCAGAAGACCATGCATCTGAGGTTTTGGCAACGTACTGGAACTCATGGTAGTGGATGTCCTCTACACCAGTGTCCTTCCTGGTCCTTGCAGAAATGGAGAGCCTTGCGGCAGCACGCAGGTGCATGAATCCACCTACTTCATTGTTTTCTAATGCTCATTGGTAGCATGATGAAACACAGTGGTGTTTATAACCTGCAAGCTTACTCCTTGCTAATTCTAAGAACTTTTTATAGGTTGCCTGGGATCTTCTGCATGAGAAGAGGAATAATTTTATTTCTTCCTTTCTTTTTCTTTAATTTATTTATTATGTATATACAGTGTTCTGCCTGCATGTATGCCTGCAGGCCAGAAAAGGGAGCCAGATCTCATTCTAGATGGTTGTGAGCCACCATGTGGTTGCTGGGAGTTGAACTCAGGACCTCTGGAAGAGCAGCCAGTGCTCTTAATCTCTGAGCCATCTCTCCAGCCCCTATTTCTTCCTTTCTTATCTGCGTGGGTTTTGTTTCTTTTTCTTACCTTATTACACCAGATGGGACTTATATGATGTTGGAATGAGGGGGCTGTCTCTGTACATCCCTTACTGAATCAGGAAATGTTCAGCCCATCTTAATTAAGTTATTTGTCTTATGTGGATGCCCCTTACCAGGTCAAAACACTCCCTTTCATTCCTAGCTTGCTGATAGGTTTTTGTTTTTGTTTTCGTTTTTTTGTTTTTTGTTTTTGTTTTTGTTTTTAAATCATGCCTGGATGTTGAATTTTGCCAAATACCTTTTTTGCTTTATCTATATAATCCTAAACTTTTTTCTGCTTGTTAATCTGATGAATCATACTGACTGATTTTCATACTATTTATTTATCTGTTTATTTACCTGTTGATGTGAATATATGCATGTGTGTATAGGTGCCCATGGGAACCAGAAGAAGATGTCAGATTCCATTGAGCTGAAGTTATAGGCAATTATAAGCTGCCAGACATGGGTGCTGGGAACCAAACTCTGAAAAAGCAGCAGTTCTCTTAGCCACTGACCCATCTCTATAGCCCCAATTTTCAGATTGTGAACCAGCTACATGTCATGTTTTCCCAGCCAGTCATAATAATATTGCCCTTTACATATTATAGCTTGAGTTTGTATGCCAACAATCTTCTTCATACTTTTGCATCTGTGATACTTGGTCATGATTCTGATGGCTGGAAGGTCCAACAGAAAGATCCAGCCTCCAGCAAAGACCCCTGGCTGTATTACAACCCAGTGGAGAAGAAGAAAGAGAAGAGGCCACATACAGAAGGGGCTGTGCATGTAGATAGCCTGTTTTAGCACAGTGTGTTCTTGTGAGTACTAAGTCACATGAGAGTTACAAGAATCCCTCCTAAGGGACTCCACAGTCTCATCACCTCCACTAGAATCGGTTCCACTACATTGGGGGCAAGCTTCAACATGATGGGTGTGGAAGAGCAAGACACATTCAAGCAATGGACCCACACACTTGCCATCCCACAGAAAACCCTGTCCAAGGCCATGTGGCTCCAGCCTGGTGCCCTGAGGCTAAGCTGTGAGTAACAGGGGAGCAGCAGATGATGGAACTCATAGCTCCATTCATGCTGTTTTTAGTGTTCATCATCCCAAATATGTAGCTCCTCCTATGCTTTTACATCTCTGGTTGCCTTTTGTCTTTCTATGGCTTTTACTTAACCATGGTAGGCAGAATGCATGCCCATCCCATCTGACTGAACTAGGGTCCTACAGCTCTTCTTTTGACAGTGTGTTTTGCTTGTTATTGTTTTCTTAATAGTTAGTTCCAGCTTTGCTCTGGTCTGTTTGCACCCCACACTCCCTCATTCATATATAGAGATTTAATCTCAAATCAATAATGTTGCAGGTAGGACCTTTGGGAGGTGGCAAGATCCTGAGAACAGAACCTCCCGAGGTAACATCAGGAGCCTTAGCCTATCCTCTCATTTAGTGAAGGCATGTGAAAGGTACTACTGATATGAATACATCTTAGCAGTTACCCCATTATCTGGTGCCTTGGTTTGGGGCTCCCCAGTCTCTGAACTATATGCAACAAATTTGTTGTTTATAAATTACCTCGTCTAAGACATTTCATCACAGTGTCCTAAATAGACGGAGACCCTGTGTCCCCAAGAACTTAAACATGGCACATTCGGATTCCAATCAG
The DNA here is from genome assembly GCF_903995425.1 of Onychomys torridus. Taxonomy (NCBI): domain Eukaryota; kingdom Metazoa; phylum Chordata; class Mammalia; order Rodentia; family Cricetidae; genus Onychomys; species Onychomys torridus. Next base: position 136,766,523 of record NC_050446.1, read on the forward strand.
AGTCCACCTTTCTGGCCCTGTGATCTCTCTCAGGTTAAGGATGCACTTTGTGTGGTGGGAACTAAGTGAATAAACGCTTGACAATCACTTGACATTTAAAAGTGTCAAATAAATGCTAGTTACCGCTCCGAGCTGGGGCTTGTGCTGGAACACTAGACAAAACATCAAGTCATGGTCTAATAAGGGGTTCCCAGGGAGCCACATGTACCAGGCCGATGCCTTCTGCTGCCTCAGAGGAAAAGATGCCAACGCTGAAAGATTTCTGATTGCTGGGATAGGCTCTGAGAGGGGCTCTAGAATTCAGCTTATCTATGCAGGGGTCTTCTAAGGATGCCTGCATGGCAAAGCGTAAGAACTTCATTGGCTGCTGAGTCACTGGGGCCCCAGGAAAGATGCTCCAACTCTAGCTGGCTGCACCATGGAGAAACACTCATCCCACCAAGGCAGAAAGCTGGTGTGCTGTGTAAACAGAGTCTGCCAAAATCCTTAAGTAATTCTGCCCACTGATGGCATGGACTAGGGCTAAGATCATCCAGGGTTGGAACTGGCATTGGAGCAAGTCCAAGTCACACATTAACCTTGACAAGGAAAAGATGGATAGATGACTCAAAGGTTCCGTAGAGAGGGGAGGATGGGAAGACTGGAGGAAGCTGAGGCAGAAGATGGAGGACACCCTCACTCCATCTTCCAGGCCTAGCTGAGCTCCACTGCACCCAGGCATGTGGTGATATATTGTGTCCCCCAATATATCGTGCATCCTAATAAAATTATCTAGGGTCAGAGAACAGAACAGCCAATAAATATAGAGGCCAGAAAACTGTGGCACTCACACCTTTAATCTTAGCATTCCAAAGGCAGAAATCCCTCTGGATCTCTGTGAGTTCAAGGCCACACTAGAAACAGCCAGGCATGGTGACACAAGCCCAGGAAGTGATGGCAGAAAGCAGAAAGGTATATAAGGTGTGAGGACCAGGAACTAGCTGGTTAAGCTTTTAGGCTTTGAGCAGCACAATTCAGCTGAGATTCACTCTGGATGAGGACACAGAGTCTTCCAGTCTGAGGAAACAGAATCAGTTGAGGAATTGATAAGGGGAGGTTAGCTGTGGCTTGTTCTGCTTCTCTGGTCTTCCAGCATTCACCCCAATAACTGGCCTTAGGTTTGATTTTATTAATAAGAACTTTCAAGATTCCTGCTACACAGCTATGCCCTTTATGTGGTGTGGGAACTTTTTCCTAGCAGCAGGAACTTCAGCCAGGACTTCAGCCTTGTGTTGGAGATTTGATTGTATTCTTTGCTAGGGCCAGAGAGGAGGAAAAGATGAAGTGACGGTGAGGAGGGGGCATCCCTCATGCTGGTCTGTGTGGACCTTCCCTGCTTAGGTGATCAGTCACTCTGTCCCACTGGAGATAAGTCTGAGCTGGTTGGTGGAGCTGTGTCCTGCAGGCATGCATGGGAGAACCACACATAAGCCTTGACAAAGGAGACATGGGTTGAAGATGTGTGTGGTGTTCTGTGCAACCCAAGAGATGAGAGGCACTGCCAGCAGAGATGTCCTCTTTACCCAAAGGATACCATGTCCTTTGAAACAATCCAAATTGCCAACAAGATTAGGTCTGCATATATAACCAGTCAGAGCAAGAGACCTGGATCTGAGCTGTGGTCATTTTGGGAAGCAGGGGGAGCAATACAGCTTTGGGCTCTAGCCCTGAAGCACACCAGTTCATTTGTACCCAGAATTCCTGACAGCAGAGGCAAAAAATGGGAGGAGACTTTCAAGCCCCAGTGATGAGGAAATGCCTGGTGCAAGCTCTTGGGAATAGTGAAAAACTCCACAAAGGAGACATGAACTAGGATCCCTTGTGACCAAGGTCACTGGACTCCAGCACCCAGGCAAGCCCACCATATGGTGGTGTTTCTTCTCTCTACAGGACACAAGCACTATTCCAGTTCTTTTGGATGAGACCTCAGCACCGGCTCTCTAATACCACAGGGAACCCACCATGGTCCTGCTGTGTCTCTGCTCAGATCCAATTTGAGAACCCCCAGGCCCTGACTATGCAGAGGACAGGAGTTGGGAGAGCTTGACCCAGAGGAAAGAGAAGCAAGAGGCTACACCTTGCAGTATGCACACATCTGCAGGCCTTTCCCTCAGACCCATAAGTCTCCTGAAATCTCACTGTAACAGCACAGTTGCTGAGGAGGAAGAGCTGAGTGCTAATGCCGGCCATTCAAAGTGGGCAGGGCTAAAGGTAGGGAAGGAGGAGGAGCATAACATGGCTCTTCTAGGAGCCTGCTAGAAGACCCCAGACTATTTCTGAGTTTCTAGGTCCCTACATCTGGCCAAGCAGCACACCATGGAGCTGTACCCATGAAGGAACACCACTCCTCACTGAACTGCTTCTATTGAGATGAACTATGCAGGACTTTGCCTAGGGAAATACAATATAATTCAGAGCAAGAGAATATGTGTACCTTCAGATCATGAGGTCTGGGACCCTTGAGAGGTAGGGTCCCATAGTTTCTCCACACAAGTTGGTACAGATGGAATCATCTTGCTCTTTTCCAGAGCCTGAAGAGCTCAGGCAGACCCAGGCTTTAGAGCAGGAGCACCCCAGACCACATATCAGTAGCCAGCAGCTCTGTCTCTGCCACCCAGGACAGCCGAAAGGCCTGGAAGTTTTGTGTCCGCAGTCTGTTAGTAGTTTTCTAAGTACACTGGTAGCTTTGTGTGGATACACAAGGTGGGCTCTGCCTGAGGCTTTCAAGCATCCAGGGGCTTCCTACTTGTTCAGGATGTGTCCTCTATCTCACCCTCACTTTGCCCTGCTCTGCTCAGAAAGATCATTTATCTTTCAACACCTCTTCTCTCAACCCTCTGGGACCCATCCCCCACAACAAGTAGCCTATATGTTTCCATAGCAACCTGCACATGTTCTCAGACACATTTCTTCAGACAGTGAGCTCTTTGAAGGTACCACCCTGTCTTGAATACTTCATAACCGTTCCAGTGTGGGGGTACCATGACCTTGAACCAACAACATGGGCAAGCAGGTACCTCCATCACATACCTTCTTGCCCTGATCACCCCCTAAGCACATCCTAAAGCAGGATTAACATCATTTAACAGATAAATGGTCAGGTTAATTTAATAGATAAAGAGGTCCAGAGAGAGCTCTCCCATTTAGAGAAAAGGAACAAGGGCATCATGATGACCAATGACAACTATGTATCAGCACAGGACACACACAACAGTCGAGTCTGGTATCTCAGTGAGAGGCCAGCTGTTGGCTCTAGCTGGGAACTCTCTGGGAAGAGGGAGTTCCCTGGCAGAACAGCTCAGACAACACCTCTTCCAGATGCCATGTAGCCCAGGTTGTGCTGGAACCCCTGGTCTTCCTGCCTCAGCCTCCTGAAAGCTGAGATTATAGGTACTTCATCCCCTCCACCCAAAGCCTGTCCATGGAGCTAGAAGGCCAAGAGCACTTACTGCCACTTCACTGGCTAGAGCTTGGAGAGGCTAGGGACAGGCGGATGGAGGGTCCACCTACCTTAGCAGTGGAACCAACTTCCCCAGTGCTGGTGACATCTCTGCAAGGCTGGGTTACTGTCTTAGGGTGTTCCCATCTTTATAGCAAGGCAATCAGGTTTTTTAGTATCTGCTTTGCTGATATCTAGGACATTCTGAGTTAGCACTGGGTGAGCAAGTGTTGACAAAGGGTCAGCCCTCAGACACGGGCTGTAACAGGCCCAGCTGAGGCCCAGCCCTGTGGCTTAAATCATGTCACGCATCCTGAAAGCAGCAACAGGAAGAGGCTCCTTTGAGAGCATCTGGCTGTTCTTTCCTGGGGCCAAGTGAATAACTTGTATCAATTCACATATACCAGACTCTACATTTCAATTTCTGGTAGTAAAACCATTATTTCTGATGCAAATTTCTCAGCCCAAATAAATCACTGGAACTCACCCATTAGGGAATAAAACATGGAGACCATCTGTGTTTCTGCATCCCTGTGACTGCCCAGGGACTTTCGTTGTTCACTTCAATATCTAGCCATCACTCCCGTTCCAGCCCTGCCAGCTGACACTTGGCAAAGAGTAGTAGAGACCCCTGGGGCGCCACAGGCTCTGCCACACCTTCATGATGGGCACTCTGATCTCGGGGTCCTGATATGGAATGGGGGGCTGGAAGGGGCTGTGCCACAGAGCTTCTCATAAGCCTGCTGTTTCCTGGATAGGGAAGGCCACAAGGCACAGATGCACATACGTCCCACTCCCACTGTGCATTAGGCCCTTGTCCCTACCTGCCACCTGTGCTTGGGGCCAGACCTGGGCATACTCTGCAACCCCACAGCAGTTTGTTCACAGCTGATGCTCTCACAAGAGACTGGATCTACTATAGTTTTCTGGTGCAGGAGAAAGCACCTGCTAGGTCTAGCTACAGAGTCAAAAGGCCAGTCAGCCACCATGCCTGAGCTGGTTGTATGCACCTTTTGTACATTCCCCACTGACTGTTCCTTCCCTGCTCCTAAATGGCAGCAACAGGCCCAGGTGAAACATGGACTGGGCAGTGATGGGAGCTCTTATGTAGAGGGAGTCAAAAGACAACCTGGGAAAAAAACGAGTGGCTGCCCCATCAGAATGGTCCTTAGGCATGCTGGGCCCACGATGTTGCCCCCGAGGTACCCCGATAGGCCTATGGACTTCTATAGGCCACTTCTGCCTGTTCCCATGGCAGCTTTCTCCACTTGCCAAATGCTTGGCCTTGAAATGTCTCTAGCCTCAAACCCAGGAGTGTAGCTGAAATGACAGCATCAACTTCCCACAGGTCCTGTACACCCCACTCATAATAAGCTGAACCAAGGAGACTGGTGACTGAGAGCTGTTGACCACTGAATATAAAGATGTAAACCTAAGTCCAAACACCTGCCCCTCTGCTGACAATCCTGTCATCTCAGAGAAGGAGGAGCTGGGAAGCCTGCATCTTCTCTCCCTGTGTGACCTGGGTGATGCCTTCTGATATCCCCCCTCCTGTCCCAACTCCAGGTCGTGTTGACATCCCTGGCCATATTAAGGTCTAGGGCAAGAGGATCTACTGAATTCAATGCCTCCTCTGACCTGGAGGCGGCCTCTGGGATACACAGTCTTTCCTAAGGATAACTGTGGCTCCAGGGGAGCTCAGAACCCTGAGACCCAGAATACCCTATGTAGATCCAGCTCAGATACACTATTTAATCTGAAGTCAATGTTAACGTGAGAAGGCAATGGATTTATTTTGTAAAATGGATGTTAACACTGACTTGTCCTTTACAAAGGTGCCCTGGAAGAGACCCTGACCCAACCAGGCACAAGACCAACCATGCTTCAAGTTCACCAGAGCCAAGCAAGTAGATGTGACTGCAGTGCCACCTGCTGGAACTCTGTGGAAGTGCTGGGCAGTCGACTTGTGAAAGGAGGAAAACGCTGGGACCACATTGTTGGGTTGGTTATCAATTCTAACCTCTCCGTTCAACCTTGGACATTGTTCCCTCATCTTCACCCTAGATGTAATAACACTAGCCAATCCATCTGAAGGGAGAACAATATGCAGTGAGAACCAGAAGAGAAGTCCCCAGGAGGGATAGGTGCCTATGTGATGTGAGCACCTTCAGAGAAGTGGAATGGGGTGACCTCTTAGGTTGGAATGGAGTAGAAAACCTAGATAGGGATTCCTATCTGTCTCCTCTTGTTCCAGGTTGCCAGTGGACTTGGCAATCCCGTAGTTTCCAAAGTCTCCTATGAAGGTAAATATGCTCTTGTTCCCTATGCCAGCAGGACCTCAGGCTGCACCCTGCTGTCACTAGGCCTGGCCCCTCCCACAGGCTGGTCTCTTCCATTCTTGCTTCATTGTCTTCTTTCCCTTAGGGAAGAACCTGGCTGCTCCTGGTGGGAATCTTATAACCAAAGTCTCCACCTTCCCTTGCTTCCTTCCACCCCCAGATCTACTGAGAACCTGCAGGTGGCAGGAAAAACCCATTCTAGATCCAGCTAGGCCCATGTCACTGTCCTGTCAGCCGTAGTCCCATCTGACTTGCTGAACTCTCAGCTGATTTGTTAAGGCAGAAAATAGTTTACCAGTTTGCTTCTTGCTGCCTGAAGAACATAACATTTAATTTCACATCCTAAATGACCCCTTTAGACCTAGCCTCTGAGAGCTTGGTTGGGTGCTGATCACAAACCCAGGAGATGGTCTGGTGAAGCCCTGCCTGGCTGCTACGGCTCGATGCCTATCCTGAATGGGCAGTTTATCACTGTCCATTCTGCTTCACTTCTTTTTATTGTTTTGTTTCCTTAGTCTCTGTATATCCACTGCTTTTCTGTTTGTTTAATCACAAAACTAATGCATGATACTTGTAACTATCTCAAGAGTTACACACATAATTAGAAAGAGAAAGGCCTCCACATGTCTCCAACTATTGAGACATTACTGTTTCCTGTGGCAGCACACCTCAACTCTTACCTTCTTCTATTGCTAGGATCAAAGAGCTGGGGTGCTTGGGATAACAGAGTTCAGAAGGAACTCCGGGATTGAGTGTAGGAGCACCTTCTGTGCTGCCTCATATAAACCTCCATTGTCTCCTGATGCTCTGGGCTCACCATCCCTGCAGTGTACAGCTGTGGAGGCCAGTTCCCCAGGGCAGCCAGGGTTCTCTGGGACTCACAGTACACAAGCCCCAAAAGCTCCAGGAGATGTCAGAGAGTATAGCATGGTGGATGCCTGACACTGGGGACACAGGTAAAGTTATACCTCAGGAATTTGCCCTCAGGAAAGGAGGGGACCATATGGGTAGAGGAACCCCAGTGGCTTTCACCAATACATTCAGGATTTACTGTCAGGGAAGATACGAGCACTGAAAGCCTGGCATCCATGACGCTGACCACCCCACCCCCAGCTCTCCAGAGAGCTAAACCTGTGTAAGCAAAGGACCAGGGTGGGGAAGTATAAGCAGCATAGAATGGTACAAGGACATTACCACGAGTAAAGCAGAGCTAAGGTCCCAGAACAGTTGACAGAGGGCAGAAAGGAGCAGCACTGAGGAATGGACACCATGCAGAAGAGTTCACACAAAACACAGCAAGCAAACAAGATTCTGATTCCTCCCAAGTTGCCCCAACCCGCTGAACAGAGTTGGGAGTCTGCAAAAGCAGAAGTAGTTGGTGAGTGGAGGAGAGAGGGCTGAGGGTCCAGAGCCTTGGAGATCTGTGAGTTTCCAGCCTGAGTGCTCCTCCACAGAAGTCTACTCTGCAGTATTTGGAGAAAGAACCACGCAGGAGTCAGGCCAGATCAAGTGTCCACACAAGGATGGAAGGAAAGTTGTAACAGACACCAGGCAGAACTCTCAACAGCAGAAGACAGCTGGAACCAGAATAAATGCTGATCCGTTGATGATGAATGAATCTTAAAGTCAAGATCCAAATCTCTAAGTATTCCAAGTAACATAACATCACCCCATAACAAGTGTCAAAATCACAGGCATGCAAAAATATCCCCACCAAAAGAATCACTGTGGATCAAATTCACAATGTAGAACATTAAATCAGATTTCTAGGCATTCAAAGAGACAAAGCAAATGAACAAAAATACAAACAATTGGAACTGACCAAAACTTGCATTAATGTTAGATTTGGCAGACAAGAATATTTACAAGTTATTATAGCTATATTTAACTTACTCAAAGTTAAATAGAGATAGAGAAAATATAGAAAAGATCTAGATGTTTGTAGAGAATTCAGTAGAAGGCTTGGCAAAAGAGAAGACTAGTAAACTTGGACAGCAAAGAAAGGATTAAAAATGAAACATAAAAGAGAATTTTAAAAGAAATAAAAGAAACATCAATGATCTATGCAACAATGTAAAGTGACCTAATACACTTACAATTATAGTCCCCATAAAAAGACAGAAAATAATATCTGAAAAAATCATGACCAACTGGACTGGAGAGATTGTCCAGCAGTTGTGAATATTGGCTGCTCTTCAAGAGGACCTAGGTTCAATTCCCAGTCCCCACATGGTGTAACCACATGAAACTACAGTCCCAGGGGATTCAGTATCCCTTTCTGTCATCCATAAGCACTGCATCCCATGTAGTTCATAGGCAAAAATTAAGGCAAACACTCATATACATAAAATAAAAGTTTTAAAAAAAAATCAATCTGGGCAGTGTTGGTGCATGCCTTTAATCCCAGCACTGAGGAGGCAGAGACAGGCAGATATCTGAGTTTGAGGCCAGCCTGGTCTACAAAGTGAATTCTAGGATAGCCAGGGCTACACAGAGAAACCCTGTCAAAAAAAATCTTGACTAACAATTTTCTGAATCTCATTACTTCAAATTCAGTACAGAGCTGATTTTACAATTGTGCTGAATTCAAATTCAGCACATTACAAGCACAGAGCATATGTGTGACTTAGCCCATGTAGACCCATCATAATTAAATTTCTCACAGTCTATGAAAAAGAAAAATTCTAACAGAATTCAATGACATCAATCAGTAAAGCACCCGAAGATCTGGAAAGACAAGTTAAAAAATGAAGAATAAAGAACAAGAGATTTTTGGGCTTGGAGACATGGCTCAGAGGTTAAGAACACATGCTGCCCTCACAGAGGATCTGGGTTTGGTTCCTAGTATACATGCCAGGCAGCTCACAACCACTTGTAATTCCAGTTCTAGAGGGACCCAATGCCTCTGTCCTCTCCTGACACCTGTATACACACACACACACACACACACACACACACACACACACACACGCACACGCACACGCACACGCACACACACACACACACAATTAAAATAATAACAGTAAATTTTAAGAAGAATAGCAGATGGGGCTAGAGATGACTCAGTGGTTGCTCTTACAGAGGACCCGGGTTTGGTTCCCAGAACCCTCATGGCATCTTACAACCCTCTATAACTCCAGTTCCAGAGAATACCATACTCTCTTCTGGCCTCTGCAGGTACTGCATACAGTTGGCACACAGACATACATGCAGTCAAAACACCCACACATTAAAAAAAAAAAAAAAGCTAAGGAGCTCCCATGGTACTGGACTAGGCTCTCCCGATAAGCAGGACAGTTGTTTAGCTTGAAATGTTTAGAGGGCCCCCAGGCAGTGGGATCAGGACCTGTCCCTAGTGCATGAGCTGGCTTTTTGGAGCCTAGTGCCTATGGTGAGACATGTTGCACAGCCTTTGTGCAGGGAGGAGGGGCTTAGACCTGCCTCAACTGAATGTACCAGACTCTGCTGACTCCCCATGAGAGACCTTGACTTGGAAGTGGGAATGGGAGGTGTGTAGCACGAATTGTTAGAAGGTCTTGTTAATAAAAATGAACCCGGGGCCAAGTATTGGGGTGAATGATGGAAGATCAGAGAAGCAGAACAAGTCACAGCTACCTCAGCTTGCCAATTCCTCAGCTGATCCTGTTTCCTCAGACTGGATGCCTCTCAGCTGAATTGTGCTGCTCAAAAGCCTAAAAACTTAACCAGCTCTAGTTCCTAATCCTCACGCCTTAAATACCTTTTTGCTTTCTGCCATCACTTCCTGGGATTAAAGGCTCTTGTTACCACACCTGGCTGTTTCCAGTGTGGCCTTGAACTCACAGAGATCCAGGCGGATCTCTGCCTCTGGAGTGATAGGATTGAAGGCGTGTGTGCCACCATTTTCTGGCCTCTGTATCTAGTGGCTGTTGTGTTCTCTGACCCCAGATAAGTTTATTAGGGTACACAATATTTTGGGGAATACAATACCACCACATTTCCCCTTTTCTGTCTAAAATTTAAAAAGCTTATAACTAATACAAGAAACACTATATCCAATAAGTATATACAATATATACAATCAAGAATTACATTAATGATGTCTAGTCCATTAACATTTGATAAACTCAGACAAAAAATTTTCATTACTTATCCTATTTAAAACAAGTAGTTCATTTTAAAAAGTAGATTCAATAACTGACCTTTTAATCTTATCATATCCATATTCTCTTTTTTTCTTTTCATAATAGATTCAGTAATCTACCTTTTGTCATTTTTATATCTTCCCCTTTTTCTTTTTAGAGTAGATTCAATGATCTACCCTATTGGTTTAATTATTAAGGCCATTCCACGTAGTTAAAAGGGAGGTTTATTTTGTGGGGTAACTTACAAATGAAGGGATAGGTTGCAGGGTCTGGGAAAGGTATGGCGCAGTCCGGCGGTGTTCTCTGGAGAACTCTGCTCAGTCTACCTCCAGCGTCCAGGATCCTGGAACCAAGAGAAGCCTCTCCTCTCGATCCTGGGTCTTCAGCTTCCTCCCTCAGCTCCGTATTGTGGGCATGACCATTACAGAAGCCTCAATGGGGGTTGGAACTTCCAGGCCAAGGCTGGGATGGCTACCCACTACACTACCCATTTATCCTATTATTTCTTTATCTTTTTTCTCAGAGTAAATTCAATGATCTACCTCATATCTATATTCTCTCTTTTTTTAAAAAAAAACAAACACTCTGAATCTAATTTCCTTGTTCAGCTTTTTTCCTGACCGTTAAAAGTAAACAACTTGTAACCTACCATTGTAAACAATGAAAATATCCAAAACTCATTAAACGACCAAAAACCTCCCATGCCACCTCTTGGGAATGTGGGTGTCATTTTCTTAAAATGACTTCCTGCTTTTTGGGGGTGAAGACATCTTTAGGGGATCCTGAAAAGAAAATTTTTGGGTAATTGTCAAGTCCTGTATCATTTGTTCAGTCGCTGTATAATGAGAAAGTGCAGGGCTTGTTTCAAGTCCTTGTTCAAGTAGTCTGTCAGGCTGGATCGTCTCAGCTAGCCAGCTCAAAATTGTCCTGAGTAGTTTATAGTCCAGAGTCAATCTTTCCATGGTGTTAATCAGCTTAATGGCTTTACCATAGTCCGTGTTGAATTCTGTCATCTTTTTGAAGATTCACTGTTAGGTGTGGTCATGGTTCCCTGCAGACTTTTTTTTTTTTTTTTTTTTTTTTTTGCCTCCTCTGTGGTTTGGAGCAATCACAGTCTGATAAATGTCTGGGTTGTGGGGGGGGGCTGAGGGGCAGGAGGAGGGAGGACAGGGGAATCTGTGGTTGGTATGTAAAATTAATAGGAAATATCTTAATTTAAAAAAAGAACTTAAAAAAAAAGAAGCCAAGACTGAAATTAGGGAAAACATAGAGATCCATGAATCAAAAATATAAAATATATTTCTGATATGTAAAAAAAAAATTTAATTAAAATTCCAAAAATAATAAAAGATTTCTTTTTTTTTCTAAAAATACTGTCTTCTTGGAGAATACAAGGTGTCTTTCCATTTATTTCAGTCTTGAATTTCTTCCAGCAGTGTTTTGTACTGTACAAGTACTACATGTCCTTGGTTAAATATATTTTTAGTGTTTTTTGTATGTTGTTTTGTATGTGTTATGCTGAGTTTGCATATGCAGCCCTTTCCAGGCCCCACAGCCCTTTCCAGGCCCCGCAGCCCTTTCCAGGCCCCACAGCCCTTTCTAGGCCCCGCAGCCCTTTCCAGGCCCCGCAGCCCTCACATTCTCTTGCCTGTGAGCTTCTGCTCATATTCTCCCTCTTTGAGGACCACTCTTTCTTTTGCTCTGTACATGGTTTTGTTCTGTTTTGCTTTGTTTTTCTGAGATAGGGTCTCACTATGTAGCCCTGGCTGTCCTGGAACTCACTATGTAGATCAGGCTGGCCTCGAACTCACAGAGGTCCTCCTGCTTCTGTCTCCCTCCTGATTGCTGGGATTAAAGGTGTGCGCCACCACCTGGGGTAAGACTTATCATATTGCTTAACAGAAACAAGTAAGAAGATGTGTGGAGAACATATTTACATATAAAAGGAAAAAAGTCAACCTAGAATTTTATACCTAGATAAAGTATCCTTCAAAAAACAAAGGCAGGGCTGAGTTTCAACTTACTGTACAGTTCAGAAATCACTCCAACCTCCATAGGGAACCCAAAACACACAGATGATCAACTTTTCTCAACCCCATTACATGTCAGTTCTCAGGGATCACTCACTTAGAGCCTGCAGTCACACCAGTCCCGTTAGGTGTAGGGCCTGAGCAATGGTGACTCAATACATTCTCCTAGGTGCCAAGAACAATATAGTCCTAAACTAGCAAACTGCTGATGCCTGAGTATGGGCTAGTCTCACTGTTAAATTGCTTGGGAACAAAGGTTTAGGGTATTCTGCACACTTTTTTACAGCCCACTGGGTGTTTCCAGGGACATTATGAAGGACCATGACTCTTAGTGTGCCAGTGATCAAGCAAGGGTACACCAGCACGTGCTGTGCCCACCTCCATCTCCTGCAGTAGGAGTCTCCTTCCACAGAGAACATTGAAGAAGATATTGCCACAGAAGGAGAACAGGGAAGAGAAAAGGTCCTTGCCCTGAAGGAATGCTCGACCAAAACACAGCAGAGGGCCCTAGAAGTCAGAGCATTGGGAAAGGCTTAGCCCCGAGATCTCAGCACAGCTCCTGCCTAAGATGGGGCTTACTAAATGTGTAATAGCCATCCTGCCACATGACACCAGTAAGGGCTAGACCAAAATCAAACTATGTAAAAATTCTTTCTAGTATAGCAGGAGGAAAAGGCACAAACTAAGGGGACGACATTCAGACCACCTCTAGTGAAAACCTGCAGCCTGAATAAGGACTGAGAGGACCAACCTTAGCACCAACCAGTCAGCCTGGCCCTGCTTTGTTCTCAGACCTCCCCATCACCACCTTAAAAGGAAAGCTCCTCTTGGCCAAATGTGAGGATGTCCTCTCAGTGTTCATTATCCTCCACAAGAGCTAAAATGAGCAGGGAAAACACCACAGGAAGCAGAGCAACAATCAAAACCAGAGTGGATGGGGTATGACAGATGCAGGACTGCCAGGAAGAGAGCTTAAAATAGCTGTAAGTGATCTGTGGAGACAGCAGCCAGCCTACAAGATGCTTAGCTATTCCAGCAGAGACAGAGCCTGTAAGGAAGTAAGATCCAGATGGAAATACAACAACTCGGACAAAATAGTGCCTTCAATGCTCAGGAGACTCACACAGCTGAAGGAAGTCAGAAAAGGCAAAGGCAGACCAAGGGTTGATTTAAACAGGAGTAGAATCACAAGAGAAAACAAGAACCATCTAGAGCAACAGCGGCCATTTTGCTTTCAAAGTTAACAACAGACTCCAAAATAACAGAGCCAAGAAAATCCAAGAACACCAGGTAGGATAAATGCCAAAAGAACTATGCATGAGAACATCTACCTCAAAATTCTGAAAACCAAGTCAGCAAGATGCCTTAGTGGAACATGCGCTTGCTGCCAAGCTTAATGATCTGACTTCAATCCCCAGAACCCACATGCTGGAAAGGGAGAACCAACTCCCACAAGATGTCTCCACACTTGTGCTATGACATCCATAAAGCCACATGCGCACACACACATACATACACTATGTGCATATGCATAAACACATATAAATGTACAATTATACGTGAATGTACCTATACACATGTATATAAATACACATACCCATATGTTGTAGAATTGTTCATACTGCCACTCTGCTGTGCCAATAAAGCCACCTTGAATCAAGGATGGAGTCAGCTACTGGCTGACTAGGATTAGCCATGGAGATTTGGGAGGACTTAGGAAGTTGGATAGAGAGGGACAGGAAGAGAGAAGAAGGGGCTGAGGGAGATTTCCTGGGCTTTTGGATGGGGAAAACATGGAGAGTAGGGTCAACCAATTATCCCACCTCTGTTCCTTAGATTTGTCCGGTTTTAAATCCCAATTTCTGACTCCCGAATTTTTATTAATACTAGAATAATTTAGGTAAATGCAGTATCTGGCGTACAAGGTGTGGCCTTAGACCACAGCTAGGCCACAAAGCCACCAGGGCCGCTCTGGCCCCCACCCCTCACCACCAGCTGGCTCTGTCATTCAGGCCACCCTTTACACTAGCACACCACGACCCCTCTGCCCTGCTGCTGCAAGAGCAGGTGTCTTCAGCCTGGCCATATGCTGCTAGCTGTGTGGCATGCGCTCCCTGGGCAGTGACCTGCCACCACCACCACCCACAGCAGGCAGGTTGGTCTTCTCCCAAGTGCATCCTGTGCTCTGACACTCATGGCAGGAGGTTTGACCCTCTTCCACACTGGATGGCAGCCACGTGGTTTCTCCTACAGCTCCTCTGGTTACCCCACAGGGCACATGAGCACCATAGTGGCCCCCTGCCGAGGTGTGCAATTAGCACTGGCTGGGGCACCCCTCTGTTTCCACCTCCCTGCTGGGACAGTTGAACATCATCACTGCAGCTGATTACTCCTGCTCAGCTCTGTCAACAGATCTGGTGAGACATCTGGGAATTCTTAAATTAGGAAATTAGGTTTTTAAGAAAAAGGTTTTTTTGTTGTTGTTATTGTCGTTGTTTTCTTTGGTTTTTCGAGACAGGGTTTCTCTGTAGCTTTGGAGCCTGTCCTGGACTAGCTCTGTAGACCAGGCTGGCCTCGAACTCACAGAGATCCACCTGCCTCTGCCTCCCGAGTGCTGGGATTACAGGTGTGCACCACCACCGCCCGGTTAGGGGGGAATCTTTCCCAGGCTGAGAATTAGAAATGTCACAAGGCAGGGAGTTGGACCCTGTTTAGTGCTACTGTGGATGGCTTGCAAATGGAAAAAAAAAAAAATGAGGGGATAAACCACTTAGCTGGGATCGACATAATACAAATTTTAATTACTATCAGTTTGGTAATATTTCAATCCTTAAAAGATGGTTTGATGACTTGCCAAATTTTCATATTTGACTGGTAAGATATAAGCCTTAGAAAGACTCACTAATGAAAATAAGAAAAATATTCAGACACAAACAGAGGAATTTAGAACAGAACCTACCACACCATTGCATGATGAACCTGAAAAGGTTGGTTATTAGAAAACCAACGTTAGTTTATCCAGTTGCCATACAAGAACTACTACCAGATGATAGGCATCCCTAAGGCTATGCAGAAGTTGACTAGAATCCTGTAGCAGCTTTATATTTGAAAAGATTTAAAGGAGCAGTCGTTTCATATGGTATGCATTCACCCATGTGAAGCAGTTGTTAAATTCATAGGTAACTCAGCACAGAATTATTCCACAAGACTGGAAAGATTCAGCAATATTGGAAGCTGGCCCTCAGTTCAGTGAAAAACATGGTGCCAAGAGGAAGCTAGGGTCATAGAACAATGAGGTAGGGCTAGAGGTATGGAAACTTCCCAACATCAGCTTCTCAGTGAAGGTCAGTATGCTGATTTGCAAAGACAATCTAGATTTGATGGTCACGCCTTGGCACTCTATTGCATAGCAGCTTTGAGTGCTTGGGACAGGGTTGAAGAATCAGGAAAGAGGACTAAATCATTTACTAAAATCATACAAGGCCCAAAAGAAGACTTCACTGATTTTTTTTTTTACAAAGATTGACTTCAACTCTAAGTAGAGTGATATCATATCTAGAAGTTAGACAAATATTAATTGAATCCTTGGTTTTTGAAAATGCTAATTCAGAATACAAAAGGGTGATTAGGCCTTTAAAGGCAAGATCAGCAGCATTAGATGAATGGATTAGAAATATGGCTGAACTTGAGACAGGGGGAAGGGCTTGGATTTGCCTCTACTGGATGTGCCTCCCAATAGGAGGCCTTGACTTCTTGTGGAGGGAAGTGGGGGTGGGTTAGGAGAGGGAGGCTGGGGGGTGGGAGGAGGGAAGAGGGGGATCTTTGATTGGTGTGTAAAATGAATGAAAAATTTTTCTTAATAAAAAAATAAAAGAGAAAAAAGAAATATGGCTGATATTGGATCTCATGTTATTGATGCTGCTTTGGTAGGAAAAGTAATTTCTAGAAATTTTAAGAAAAATCAAAATGTCAGATGTTTTAATTGGTAAACAAGGTCATCTGAAAAGGGATTGTAGGCAAGATGTTCTTAAAGACAATGTTTTTTTCTAGAGATAATTCAAACAAAAGGCTCCAGCCTTTTGAAGTATGCAGAAGATGTGGCAAAGACCGGTATTGGACTAATGAATGCAGATCACAAGGGACAGGTAAGGTAACCCTTTGCCATTGGGAAATGCCCTGAGGGGCCTCCCACAGGCCCTAATATCAAATTGTCTCAATTATCCCCTGTCAGCATCAGAGAAATTCACCCACAGAGCAATTAAAAAAGTTACTACCTGTTGTTAAAAACCACGCTGCTCTGGATGTGACCAAAGACAAAACGACTTATACAGATACAACAAAAAGTTCAGGAGAAACCAAAAAACAACTATTTTGACAAACTGCTATAAATGGTCAGATACCAAAGCTAAAAATACATATCAATGACATTAAAATTGAAGGTTTGGTAGACAGAGGGAAAGATGCAACAATAATTTCACCAAAATCTTGGCATCCAGACTGGCCTATTCAGGAGGCAAATACTCAGATTCTAGGGATTGGAACTTTATCTCAGGGAAAACTAAGTGTAATATGGGTTGAGTGTATAGGGCAAGAGGACAGATAGGAAAATTAAAATCATATGTGGCTAACATAGTAATGAATTTATGGGGATGTGATTTGTTACAGCAACGGAAATCACATATTATCGTTCCTCCAATCTCAGAAACAAACCATAAAATAAAGAATGCTTCTGAGAGAAATATTAAAAGGTATTATCAAGAACAGTCACAGACCATCCAGGTTGTACATAAACAGGACACAACAGCTGGTGGTCTTTCAAGGGTACCAACAGCCTTCTTTAAAATGGTTAACTGACAAACCTGTGTGGTTGGAACAATGGCTTTTAACATCAGAAGAATTACAGGCACTGGAACAGCTGGTACAGGAGCAGGTAGATGCTCAACATATTGAAGAATTGACCAGTCCTTGGAATTCTATATTTGTCATTAAAAAGAAATATGGGAAATGGAAAATGTCAAAGATTAAAGAGCCATAAATAAGATAATTCAGCCAATGGGCTCTTTAGAGCCTGGAATTCCCTTGCCTTCTTTATTACCTAAAGGATGGTCTGTTGTAGTGATTTAAAAGACTGCTTTTTTACTATACCTTTACAAGAACAGGTTGGTGAAAATTTTGCCTTCACAGTGCTTATAATAATTACTAATTCTCAGTCTGTTAAATGGTATCAATGGAAAATTCTTCCACAGGAATGTTAAACAACCGCACCTTGTGTCAGTATTTTGTACAACAGCCACTGGAGATAATTTGTAAACAGTTTCCTCAATCTATACTTTACCATTATGTGTATGATATCTTACTAGCTGATTCAGACTTGGATATATTAGAGAAAATGTTCCAAGAGGTAAAGAAAAATTTTGCCTTGCTGGGGACTACAAATTGTTCCTGAAAAAGTACAAAGAGGAGATACTATTAATTATCTAGGATATAAGATAGGTTTACAAAAAATTCAACCACAGAAAGTACAAATCAGAAGAGATAAATTAAAAATTCTTAATAATTTTCAAAAACTTCCAGGAGATATTAACTGCAGCTTAAGTAGCCAAGAATTAAGTAATTTATTTCAAACTTTACAAGTTGATAAGTCCAAGAAAATTAACAGTAGAAGCTGAGAGAGAATTGACTTTGGTAGAAAAAAAATTACAGGATGCACATGTGGATCACTTAAATACAGAGCTTGATTGTATCCTGGTCATACCACCTTCTATGCATTCTCTTACAGGAATTCTTATGCAGGGAAAATATAGTATATTAGAATGGATATTTTTACCACACAAACAGAGTAAAAAATTAAAGACCTATGTAGAAAGAGTTTCTGAATTGATTCTGAAAGAAAAATTGAGACTTCATTAATTAACAGAAAAAGACTCAGCAGAAATTGTGGTACCTTCTACTAATGCTGAAATTGCCTCATTATGTGCAGAAAATAAACATTGACAAAGAGCTTGCAGTAATTTTTCGGGAGAGATTAGCAACAAATATTTCCAAAATAAAAGACTTCATTGTATAAAGAGAACTAATTGGATTCTTCCTCATATTGTATGGGGAACACCAATTTCTGCAGCCCCTACATTATATACTGATGCAAATAAATCAGGAAAGACAGTTTATAAGTCAGGAAAAATAAGTAAAGTGGCTCAAAGCCCTTATGATTCAGTTCAAAAATCAGAATTAATTATATACTATTCTCATAGTATTATTAGATTTTCCAGAACCTCTTAATATAGTTACTGACTCTCAATATGCAGAAAGAGATTGAAACTGAACTTATTTCAAATGATTCAGAATTAACTTTGTTATTTATCTAATTATAATAAATAATTAGGAAAATAAATCATCACACACACATTCACATCACATATCAGATCCCATACAGGCCTACCAGGTCCTCTAGCACAAGGTAATGATAAAATTGATCAGCTATTGGTAATAAATGTGCTAGAAGCCTAAGAATTTCATAATAAATACCATGCTAATAACAAAGGTTTAAAGAAAGATTTCTTTATCACTTACCAACAAGCCAAGGAAATTATAAGGAAATGTCCTACTTGTTCTTTGTATAACCAAACTCCACTACCTGCAGGAAGTAACCCAAAGGGTACTCAAAGAAATAAATTTGGCAAATAGATGTGTTTCATTTTGCAGGGTTTGGAAGATTAAAGTATGTGCACAATACCATAAACACTTATTCAGGATTTCAATGGGTGACTGCTTTGAGTTCTGAAAGGCTGATTCTGTAATAACACTTTTCTTATAAATTATGGCCATTATGGGAATACCTGTACAACTTAAGACTGACAGTGCTCCAGCATATGTCTCTAGTAAAATAAAACATTTTTGCATATTACAATATAAAACATATTACAGGTATACCATACAATCCTACAAAACAAGCAGTTATAGAAAGATCTAATTTCACTTTAAAGGATATACTTAATAAACAGAAAGGGGTAATAAAGGCCCCCAGAAATAGATTGCATAATGCTTTATTAACTTTAAATTTTTTAATGCTAATGAGAAAAGAATGACAGCTGTGGAGAGACGTTAGATAGTAGGGGAAGAAACCTGCTGGATTAAATCAGCCTGTATACTTCAAAGATGTTTCGACCTCAGAATGGAAACCAGGATATATGTTACATTGGGGAAGAGGTTTTGCTTTTGTTTCCACAGGAAAAGAAAAGCTATGGCTACTATCAAGATTAATAAAGATTAGATTCAAATAGGAGAGACTTCTTGATTAGGAGAGGCGATAGTTCATCAATCACATGGCCATTCTATCCAAATTAACTTATAAGACTAATAAATGTCTTTCATTTCATTTCAGTTCAGACATAATCTGCCAAAAAAGGAAAACTCTTCCAAATTAGGGCTGGGGCAGGGTTTTGTTTTTATCTTTCCAGGAGAATAAAAGCAACCAACTAAAGAATCTGAAGACTACTGGACAAATAAGACATCTAAAGAAGAAGGACAAATCATCCAGAAAACAAAATGTCCCAAGAAAAAGAGTAAATTGGCTTAATGGTATAACACATTTCTAAGAGGAAAAAAAAATCATGAATCTTCACAAATTTTTGTTTCTACTGTTCTCTACAGACATATAAGGCAAGTGACCTTTTTGTAGTCCACCTCAACTAAAATTAAAAGCTGGCTTTGGAGTTGAAGTGTGACTCTGCTGCATGAATCCTAACTGGTCTTAATAAAAACCCAGAGCCAGAGAGAAGCAGAGCAAGCCACCTCTTAATTCACCAACTCTTCAGCCTGCAGGAGCCTGAAAAATCTGAGTTTCTGTCTCCTCTTGCCTTATATTCCTTTCTGTGCCCAGCCATATCATTTCCTGTCTCAACCTTCCTAGTGCTGGGATTAAAGGTGTGTGATCCCAAGTGCTGGAGTTAAAGGTGTGTGCCACCACTGCCTGGCTGTTTCTCTTTTAGACTGGATTAATCTCATGTAGCCCAGCATGGCCTTAAACTCATATAGATCCAGAGGGATCTCTGCCTCCTGAGTACTAGGATTAAAGGCATAAGCCACCAGTGCCTGACCTCTGTGGCTAACTCTCTGTGGCTATCTCTATCCTCTGATCTTCAGGCAAGCTTTTATTTCTTAGATTACAAGCAATATATCACCACATGACTCTCTCCTCTAAACTTTCTCTAAAGCATGCTCATTAGAGGAAAATCTAAAGTCTCTCTTATGTCAGAAAAGCCACCTGGTATGAAACAAAAGAAAACCAAAATTAAGGGACTGTTCTATTGCCACTAATCTCATAATCTTTTTGTTTTATTCTGACTCTTTAAAACTTTTCTTAAGGTATAAATATTCTCTCTCTCTCTCTCTCTCTCTATATATATATATATATATATATATATATATATGTATATATATACTTTCTGTTGTGATATTAATGTTCATACAGAGTACTAATTCTAAAAATAGGCTTCATCTAGCTTTCTGTACATGATTTATGGCTTGAGTCTGAAGCAGATAAGTAGGAATTAAGCTTGTGTACCCCAGATGTATTTAATATATTATGGTTCTATAACCTCTCTGAGATCTACTGCATATGACATTTAAAATGTTTAAGTTTTCAGCAGTGAACCATCACCATTCCTAACAGTGACCTTTGAAGTCTCCAAAAGAATAATGGGGCCCCACAATGATAAACCCACCTGGATTGTGATAATGACACTAAGCTGACAAACACCACCCACAGATCAGCTTTGGACTATGAACTGCTCAGGACAACTTCAAAGCAGTTAGCTAAGATGGTCCAACCTCATAGACTGCCCCAGCCAGGACTTCAGATAAGCCTTGCACTCTCCCATCACACTGAAATGAGACAACATCTAGGTCTCCCAGGACTTGATCATTACCTCAATTTTTACAGGGTAAAGATGCCATCACCCCCTAAAGAAAGTAATTTTAAGAATGCTACACCCACATCCCAAGAGGTGGGGTGGGTGGTTTTTGGTCATTCAATGGATGTTTGTCATTGTTTAGGGGGGTTGGTTACAAGTTTTTAATTGGTCATGGTCAGGGTGAAAATTAGGAAAAGAAAATTAGATTCAGACATCTTGTCCTGAAAAGACAAAGGGAATATAGGAATGATACAATAAAAGGGTAGATTATTGAATCTACTTTCAAAGTAAAAAAGCAACTACTAGTCTCAAATATTTTACATTGGTTAGAATTTTTATACATTGATACAAATTTAAGGTTATTTTTATTATGCTGTATATATTTCTACTTTTGTTTAAGATATTTTGTATATTGATACAAATTTAAGGTAATTTTTGTTATACTGTTTCTATTTCTTGTTTAAGGAATTTATCTACACAGCTCACTAAAAAATTTAACATAAAGTTCTAGTCCTTGAAAGCTATTTAGAATAATAAAGAAATACAAATACAGGTTAGTAGCTATCTATAGCAATCAAACTTATAGTCATGTTAGGTATGTTTTCAAGGTCAAACAGAGACATATTTTAAATAGATAGATGGTCTTCAAACACTTCAGAGATCTACAGAATTATAGCATTTGAAATGTTTTAATAATATAAGGCTTTTCATGACAGTGAGACACATTTGCTCCTGGTTGCACCAATCTACTTCAAAAGAGGATGATGGACATCAAAGAACCTCCATATGGAGTTGGCTTTTGTTTGTTGCAAAATTAGCCACTGAACAAAGAGACTGCCCTTGCCTTGACTGCTGACAGCTGCTGTCATGTTGGACAAGCAGGACACAAAAGAAGACAACTGTCAAACTTTACCAAGACAAGGTAGGACAGTCCTTTAAAATTCCTGCTTCACAGAAAAGTCTGTCAGATATTTTAGGCCTATAGGCCAAAGATGGATGCCCCAGTGTTTCAAAGGAACCTTAGGGGGTCCAGGCAGCCAGATGTCTCCGTCATTTCTTAGTTTTGGAAGTTGCTTGTTCTGCACTTCCTGTTAAATTAGGTAATATCATATCCTTCTTGGGTTTCTGATGGGGTTTGAAAATTAGATAGTTATAGTTACAGTTTTTCATAATTTTGATAGAAAGTAAATCAGGTACAAAACTTTGGACTCACCAAGATAGAATAGATAATGGAGTATTTTTTTTGAATTTGTCAAATACTAATGGACTGGACATTGTGAATGTATTTCTTACTTGATAATTATTCTTATTGTATATACTTTTATTATGTTAGAGTTAAGACCCTTCCTTTTTACTTAGACAAAAGGGGGAAATGTTGCAGGAGAATTGTGAACACTGGCACTCTGCTGTGCTAATAAAGACACTTTGAATCAAGGATGGAGTCAGTGATTGGCTGACTGGGATTAGCCATAAAGATGTTGGAGGACTAAGGAAGTCAGATAGAGAAGGGCAGGAAGAGAAGAAGAGGCTGAGGGAAATTTCCTGGGTTTTTGGATGGGGAAAATGTGGAGAGTAGGGTCAGCCGATTGTCCCTCTACTATTCCTTGGATTTATCAGGTTTTTATCTCAATTTCTGATTCCTGACTTTTTACTAATACTAGAACAGTTTAGGTAAACACAATACACATATGAACTACATAAACATAAAACCATACACATGCACATACCTTACATATGTTCACACACACACATAGATAGATACATATACATGTGTAGACAATATACATACAGACAGCAAAGAATCAAAAGTATGAAAAACACTCAACTTGGAACAAGAGCTCAGTGAAGTGATGTCTAAACTGAGAAACAATGCTGTCTTCCCAGAATTCAATAGCCACAAGGTGACCCTTCATTAAGGAGAAAGTCTTTCTCAGGCATACAAAACCAAAGAATTTATCACCTCAGATCTTCTCCCCTAGACACACTAGGGAACTGTTTGAGGCAGAGGGACCATAGCAACAAGACCTTGGGTGCATATAAACACACCAGAAGTGATGGGAACCAGAGTGACTGACTCTGAAATAAAATGTATTTTTTCTTATTTCTACTTACATTTATTTATTTTTTTAAAACTATGGCCATGGCAGGCTTCTTGCTAGCTAACTCATATCTTTTTTTTTCTTTTTATTAAGAGATTTTCTATTTGTTTTACATATCAACCACTGATTCCCCTGTCCTCTCTCCTCCCACCCCCCGGCTTTCTCCCCCAACCCACTCCCCCCTTCCCACCTCGTCCAAGGCAAGGTCTCTCCTGGGGAGTCAGCAGAGCCTGGTACATTCAGTTGAAGCAGGTCCAATCCCCTCCTCCCTAAAAGATACTCCATTACCCCAAGCAAAAACAGAAGTAACATATTTCATGTTTGTAAGCTATAAATTAAAACTATGTAAAAAACCCACAGGAGATAGAGGAGGAATTGGCCTGTCACAAAGAGCTTCAGCTATTAACTGACAAGCCTGGGAAGAGGGAACCTCAGTGAAGGAACTGGCCACAGAGGACTGGCTGTGGGCACATCTGTGAGAGTATTTTCTTAGTTGCTAATTGATGTAAGAGGCTGTTGTTTTTCTTTTACTCTAGCCAAAATATTGTTGGTTGTTTTTGCTCTTCTGAGCTCTTTGCTCTTTGGTTTTGTAGGAGTCCCACTACTCTTCTGGGAAGAGGAAGGGTGGAGTCAGGAGTTGCCAGCCAGAGGCAGAGGAAGCAAGATGAGAATGTCAGATTAAGAAGAGTCACCAAGCCACATGGTTAAACATAGATAAGAATTATGGGTTAACTTAAGTGTAAAACCTAGTTAGTAATAAGCCTGAGTTACTGACTGAGCATCTATAAGTAATATTAAGCTTCCGAGACAATTATTTGGGAAGTGCCTGCTGAGTATTTGGGAACAGGCAGGTGAGGGAAACTTCCATCTACACCCAGCTCTCAAATAAATCACACACTGAAGCTTATTTTCAATTATAAATGCCTGGCCTTATCTTGGCTTGTTTCTTGCCAGCTTTCCTTAACTTTAAATTATCCCATCTACCTTTTGCCTCTGGACTTTTTCCATTCTCTTACTTCTGTAAATCTTGCTCTTACTCCATGGCTTGCTGTCTAGCTGGGTGGCTGGCCCCTAGCATCCTCCTCCTTCTCTCAATACTTCTTTTTCTTCTAGATTTCTCTTTCTATTTATCCTCTCTGCCTGCCATCCCCACCTACTCTTTCTCCTGCCTTGTTATTGGCTGTTCAGTTCTTTATTAGACCATCAGGTGTTTTAGACAGGCACAGTAACACAGTTTCACAGAGTTAAAACAAATGCAACATAAACAAAAGTAACACACCTTAAAATAATATTCTACAACATTTCCCCCTTTTTGTCTAAACAAAAAGAAAGGTTTTTAACTTTAACATAGTAAAACTACATACAACAAAAACAATTATCAAATAGGAATTACTTCTACAACAGGAGGCCCCAGCCCACTGTCAGTTGTACCATTCCTAGGGGGTGGACTGTATAAGATATGTAGCTGAAAAAAAGAGCACTGAATGTATTACTATTCCAGACTTCAAGATATATTATAGAGCTAAAACTAAAATAAGCTCTGTCCAGCTAGGGAAGCAATCAAGTGAAGAAGAAACCTGAAGACTGGGAGAGAATCTTTGCCAGCTACACATCTGACAGACCCAGTCAAGAAACCCCATTACAGGTGTGCTCAGATGCTTGGGTTTTAGTTCATTGCTGATGTCATCAAGTTGACAACCAAGATTAGCCATCACAGTATGTAACAAAAATAATCAAGAAAAAGAAGCTATCAGCTTGAGTGTAGGGGTGGAAGAGGAGCCTGGGAAGAGTTGGAGGGAGAAAAAAGGAAAAATTATGTAATTCTATTTCAATTAAAATATTTTTAAAATTTGTAATTGAAACAAAAACAGGTTATCACTTTCAAAAAGAAAAGGAAATGTAGCTGAACATGAGCCAGGAAGCAGCATTTCTCCATGGTCTCTGCTTCAGTTCCTGCCTCCAACTTCCTACCTTGAGTTCCCTTGATGATGGACTTGTAACCTGTACACCAAATAAACCCTTCACTCCCTAAGTTGTTTTCAATCAGTGTTTTCTCACAACAACAGAAAGCAAACTAGAACATGAGGTTATTTTCTATCAGATAGATGTGAGAAGAGGGGAAAAATAATCAAACCATTTAGAATGAAAGCAAGCACAGCCAGCAGAGGTGGGAGATCTTACTTCACCAGTATCCACTGTCACAAAGAATGAGAAAGCAGTCATTGAAATGCTGCAGAGAACCCAACAAGCAACTTGATGCAGCTCCACTCAGAGAGACACCAACTCATGCCTCCCAATTGTACTCTTAGCTTTCAGCAAGGTAAACTGGACCCTGGGCCATGAAACAGAGCCTATAGTAAGTTGGAAGGAACAGAACTCACACAACTGTGGTCCCAGAATATGAGGAAATTAAACTAGATTAAATAGCAGCCCCCAAAATCCCTAGAAGTAAAGCATAAGGAACATGAGAAAATACTTAGAACTGAAATGAAAATGAGACAAACACATCAAATGTGCAGGAGCCAGGTAATGTGCTGAGAGGGAAAGGTACAGATAGCATCAAAGGCCTGCATGTAACAGAATAGTTCCAATATGCAAATTGAGCTCTCATCTAAAGAAACTGAAAAGAAGAGAAAATTAAACCCAAAAAGAAAAGGTAGAAGAAAAGAAATAGTAAAGATTAGAATAGAAACTGGTAAAATTGACAACAGAAAACAACTGTCAATCAAATTAAACTGTGATGGGGGCAGGTCTGGATCCAGGACCCACAGTGGCTCAGCTCATGCCCCAGCAGTGACAGTGGGCTGGTAGGTACTGAATGTACCTAGTGTCAGGGAAGGAAAGACTGGAGACATTCCTTCCAGGGAGCTAATGGGGGAGGGAAATGAGTGGGGAAGGAGGTGTACTCAGAGACCTTAACACCACAGCAGGAGCTATGGGCAGGAAAGGGAGCTATGTCCTCTGTCCAGCTGAGGGCAGAGGTCAGGATAGGGACAAAGTTGTCCATGCCCACCAAGCTTCCTTGAGGGATAGCAGTGGGCAGGTGTGAGGTGTCCATCCTGCACAAATCACAGAGGACTGTCTGCCAGCAGCAGCAAAGAAGTTAACAGGAATCCATTCCAACGCAAATGTAAGACACACGTGTAAGAGAAAAATAGCAGCTCTGAATGTCAAGCATAGCCCCAGATGCAGCTGTCTGGCTCTGTGCAGGATTGGGAGCACAGTCTGCAGCTCCCTGTGAGAGCCAAGCTCCTGTGGGCTGAGAGACTCCAGGGTGTGGTGAGCAGAGATGTGGGTCACTTTACATCTGGCAGAGCCCAGCTAGGAAAGAGCTGTCTACTGGGGCCTTAACTCTAGCTATAGCTGATGTTTAACACCCAACACATAGCTATACCTAGAGTGATGACAAGGTCCAATAAGACAGAGTAACATCTGATCTAAGGCTGCTCAACCAACCCTTGACTTCATTGTTAAGCCAGAGAGTGGATTCACAAGGAAAAGGTGTATTTAATCAAACCCTCTAGATGCAGTCCAGTGGCCTTACAAGAACTCTCAGGCCCCTACCTGAATTTGGTGCCCTGGAGTCCTAGGGTCAAACCTGATAGGGGTCCTGTGGGCTACTTAAATGTAAACAGTGTATGAGGATGAGAACAATGACACCTGAGAGTAGTGGACAGGCCAGGGCAAACTGAGGCCCAGTGACAAGAGTCCTGAGGCCACAGATTGGCCAGACATTGAACCGAGAATGCCAGGCAGCACCTGAAGCCAGGGGTGAGCACTGCCAGGCAGTCATACAGTAGATGCTTTATAGATGCTCCTGGCCACAGTGTTGGCCTGGATGGCACCTCTGTCTGCTACCAGGTGACATAGAATTTGGTGTAGAAGGTCAGCATCAGCCTATACAAAACAAGTAGAGGTTGCAGTGGTGGCTGTGGGGTTTCCAAGCCAGCAGCTTGAGAAGTACACCAGGTGTACTGTTGACCTTGGTGTACCCAGAGTTACTTGCTGTGGGAGCCTATTCCACACCTCCTCACACAGCCTGCTGCTCTCTAAAATCTCCTATCTTCCTTGAACAGGGTAGGGGATACACATACCTGGGACAGCTGCTCGAGGCAGTAGGGGCTTCCCTTCAGGGACCCCAGTATTGCAGGAACAAACAAGGAGGAGGCTCTTGGGTTTTCTGTTCCCGACAGTTGTTGCCCCTGGACAACATTACTGTTCCAATTCCCTGGCCTCAGTTTCCCAGTCCCTGAGTGACAGCTCCATGCTTTGGGCCCGATTATTATCACTCTGGTGTTCTAGGAGGCAGCAGAATCAGGGGTGAGTGTGGGGCCAGCAGCTCTGGTTGAGGTTCAAGCTGATAGGGGAGATATGAACAGGATCATGTGTCTCCAGGCACTTAGGGAGCACCAACAGATGACTCAAAAAAAACTTAGGTCTCAAGGGATGGAAGCCCTACCCCATCACCCTACTCCCTGTACTCCCCAGCACTCAGTGCTCTTGTTTGCTAGGATCTGCTTACTAAGCCAGGAACAGCTTTCTTTCCAGAGGTTGGGACATAAGGGAGTTAAGCCAGCTGGCTCTAGAGAGGCTAGGCTACTTTAAGGTCAGGTCCTGTGGAGGTCAAGTCCTGTGGAGTGGGGATCCACGAAAGACAGACCCATTTGGGTCTTGTGTTGTTTGGGCTCTGTGGAGGACATCAGTACTGGTTCATACTCCAGGGAGGAGTGTAACAGGCAGGGGTGGAGGCCCTCTGGGACAGGCTGAAAGTGTGGGTTTCCAGGGTATGTCTGACTCCAGACAATGAGAACAGAGGACAGACCCCATGTGATCCCCTCGGGTCTGCTTACCTGTCCCCTCACCTCCAGTTTGGATCTACGAAAGGGGCTGGAGCCAGATCTGAGGGTGAGAAGAGAATGTCAGAGAGATGGGCTCTGCAACTTCCTAAAGTGAGACTGCTGTGCCTATGTCGAGAGACCCTCCAAACAAGACCACCACAGAGCTGATACCAGATGAAAAACACAGAGGTTTATTGATAACAAGCCTGTGTCCAACACTAGACATAGCAGGTGGAGGAGGATGGCCCTGAGCTCTCAGAGTGAGGGGTTTTTAAAGGGAAGAAAATGTAAGCAGGGTGATACAAGCCTTGGCATCATATGATTGGGTGAGGATGTGTAACCTTTGAATTTACTGGTTGAGGGTTACAGTTATCATTTTGGGGCAGGCCTGGAAAGTCCCAGGCTCTGTCCTTGAGCTGCCATGGAGGTTGGCTGGCTTAGCACATACCGACTGTAGGGGCTGACTCAGTGGCCCAGGCTCTGTCCTTGACTCATGCACATAGCTCTAAGTTGGTGAGGGGTCCCAGACAGTAAACAACTGGCTGAACTTTGAGCAGTCAGAGTATGTGCAGAAAGGGAGCTATTGCAAGGACTATGTCTTTTGTTCACGGCCCTCCCAGAAACTGCTTGCTCAAGTCTCAGGAAACTGAAATTGAGGCCTGATCTCTGAGAGAAGCCTGAGCAGCCTGTTATGGCATCTGCTTGGTCCTTCCAAGACCCCCATGGTAGGTGTGGCAACAGCCCCTACCCTGGGTAGATTTGCCTCCTAAGTCACAGGACAGACTGAGCCTTGGTGCTCTGGGTAGAGTCAGGATGGGGCCCAAGATTGTGTATTGACCAGCTTTGCACAGAGGCCCTTTCTGTGCACTGGCTCTGAGCACTGGACTTTCATTGTCTCAGGTTCACATTGACTTCAAGGGTCTAGGCTCAAGTCCCACAATACAGGATCTACCATGCTTCTACACCTTCTGGAGTCTACCACAATCCCATAGCTGGCAACTCCCATGCCCTCCTCTGGCCCTTGGGCCCCTAGTAACTAGTGTGACTAACCAAGCCTTGTCAGCCTGGCTGAGAAAGGCTGTAGTTAGCGGATATGCCTGGCCTGACTTCCTGAGAGGCGGAGTCTGGATTTGTTTGTCCAGAGCTCTTCAGGACTATGTGACTGGTGGCAGGAGTCTTCTCCTGGTGAGCATTGCCATCTGGTGGCCTTTCTGGGCATGGCCTCCACTCCAACATCCTAAACTATCTGCGACATCTGTCCCTGAGAGGCACTAGCAGCTGTCCTGGCCCATCATAGGCCTAGGGAGTCATTCCCCAGCTGCCTCTAGACAGGTAACCCCCAGTGTCCCTCAAGCCATCCTGGCTGGCAGTTATCCACATGATATCATGTCCCTTCTGGTCTACAAACACACCCTATTTGGCCCCTTCGAGTGTGCCTCCTTATGAGGGACCCCTCTCTCTCAGGTGATGGGCAAGTACCTAGTGGTCTTGGTGGAATTTGAGGTCATAGTGTATTTTGCACAGATATGTGCTTTGTGTACAGAGGTTCACAAACACCCTATAGGGTGTTACTTTAGACCTGTGGGATGTTGATGTCACCAGGGAGAGGCCATCTGAGACAACTGGATGAGGTCCCTCTGCTAAAAAGATAAACTTGATTGTAGATGAGAGAGAGGAGGGGGAAGGAGGCATCAGGAGAAAGACACTGTCAGGGAAATAGCATTAGTGCATACATGAGTTGAGGAACACAAAATGCCCTAGGAGATGGTGCGAGGATGCAGTGGCTTCCTAAGGCTAGAGTCTTGGGGCCTTGGGTCCCTCTGCCTATACACTGTCCCTGGATTCCCAAGCTCACTGCTTCCCTAAGAAGAGCATTCCTGGATATCCACTGTCCATGGGATCCCTCATAGTATGTAGCCCCAGGCTCAGTCTAGGGACCTGCTTCTTATTCTTTCCCACCACCAGGCCACATAGGTCTTTAGCTATCTAAGGGACCAATAAGACACCATAGTGTGACTGCCTGGTGATGGTGAGAACAGGGGACACTCCCAGAGTGTCCACAGCATGGTCATCCTTGAAGGAACTTTCCAGAATGCATTTCCATGCTGACCGGAGACTCTTAGGCTCCCATACCCTAGTTTCCCTTTCTATGAGATGGAGTGATAGATGACACTGCTACCCTACAAAGACAGGCATACCACAGAATCCTGGGTAGGGCACCATGACCAGAACAGGTTGCAGAGTGCTTGGGGCAGGTATGGCTCTAACCTGAGGAAAACATTCTCTATGCTCTACTCTGTCTATGGTCACTGGCTAATTGGCCAATGTCTAACCCAAGGCTGTGTGGCTCTGATGTATGGATCAGGTGCACCCAAAGAGGATATACATCTAGTCATCTTTACCCATTCTCTTAATGGGATTCTTCTTTTAACTAGGTTTTTTGGTACCTAGTAGAAAGATTCCATTTCCCAATCTTCTGACTGCAATGAAGATGTAATGGCCTTATTACAGCAGTAATATTAGGACAGGTGGTACCCTAAAGGAGGAAGTCATGCAAAATGGAGCAACAAGACAGCAGACCCCATATACTGGGTGGTCTCTCTGTGAACAAGTGCCATTTGTTATTCGGGCCTCTCCTAATCATCACAGCCAACTCTTACCTCCAATTCTAATCCCACAGACCTCTAAGCTCAGAGAAATGAGGCAGGCACCACTGAGAGGAAGGTGACCATGGCCAGAAAGAAGAGCACAGGACACTGGCCATACCCAGAAAGGTAGAAGCCAACATGGGTCAGGCCACTCAACTGCCCTCAAACTCAGACTGGTCATAACAGCCCAGAAACAGGCTTCACTGGCATCCACAATGTCTGCCATGAACACATGGCCCCATCAACTCTCTAGATACCATGTTGCAAAGCAGAAGCAGGATGTCTTGTCCAGCTGTTCCAAGAGCTCTGGGCATCTGTCTAGGGCCAGCTAGGGCCTTGAGGAGTTCCCAAGCCAAGTCCAGCTGCTCCTCATGTTCAGTTGCCCCTAGAGGCCTTGAGAGGGGCTGTGGGGCAACAATTCTAGAGGTCAGAACAGAAAAGCCGCAAACTTATAGGTCAGAACCCACCACAGCCAGGCTCTACCAACACCCAGGCAGTGGAGAGACAGAGTGTCTACCTATCCTTTACCTCACCCTGCTGGGGTTCAGGGTAGCCAGAGGATAGGCAACCAAGTGTCTATGCAGAAGCCAGAGGAGGGGTGAGGTGTAAAAGAAGGGCAGGTGGACACACAAGGACAGTAAAGAAGCCAGGATGACATCAGAGCCCAGACTATGTGCCAACAACAAATCAAGCTTGGCCAGATAGATCCCTGCTGGCCCAGGTGGTCACAGAGTCAGGACATGACATGTGGGTGCAAGTGTCAGTATGAAGACCAGCTCACTGTTGAAGGGCAGGAGATGAGATGGCCCAAACCAGAGGAACCTGTTGTTCCAGGACCCTGCTGTCCTGACAGTTGAGCATCATCCTGAGGGTGAGAACTTGTGCTGACTCAGACTGGTTCCCACGTGGGCGGGGCATGTCTGATGTTTCATGGCTTCAAGTTTGTGGCTATTTGAAGGTGCCCCTCTTACTGTTCTAGTAGAATGATGAAAGACTAAAGGCTGGGCAGGGCCACACTTTGACCCAAACTGTCTGGTTACACATACACCTCTTATCTCCTACTTAAACTTAATCCTAATGGCAAGACCCTGAAGGTGGATTTGGTATGTGGGGATGGGGTGGTGTGAGCAATCTTCTTTATCTTCCCTATGTGGCCTCATTGAATAAGTCTTTTTCTGCTTCTATTCCTTCATAAATGACTGGCCTATTGAGGATGAGTGGCCAAGCGTAGGTTGTTAAGACTGAAAGGACCCAGCCTCTGACCCTAACAACTCAGGAAATCCAGAGCCTGGGACTTGAGAGCTCCCAAGTTGAAGGGCTGAGTGCCTTGCCTCCCCAGCTAGACCCCCAGCCCTCATACCAGCTGCCAGGAGGCACATGCAAATAAAGAGGCCAGGCAGTCCAAGTTGAATCACTGTGTTTTACTAAGTGCACAAGTCCACTGGGCATCTGAACTTAGCCCTGTGGCAGCAAAACTTTCCAGAACCATCTGCATGCATCCCTGCTGCGGGATTATGCCCCGAAGTTCCCTGCGAGCACACATTGGCCCGCTCACACAGCACAAATGCCATTCTGTTCATGTTGAGCAAGTTAGCATCTCAGCTAGTCAGTTAGAAAACTAGAGTTCATTCCCTGGGCGTCTATCCCTAGAAGACAGCGTTATGTGCAGGTGGCGGCACTCTGGCCAAATGGAGAAGGCCATTCGCTGTGGCCCAAGGGCACGTACAAAATGGTTAGGGTGCACATCAGTATGAAGGCATTATGAAATATTCTTTGGAGCATGAACAAAAGTGCAAAGACAGCCAAAGGCAACAGCGCAGATGGGGAAGCTGCAGCCGCAGCTGCGGCCAGGGGACAAGACTGCAATGGGCAGGTGTGGGCTGGAAGCACAGGGTGCGCTGCACTGTATATGGAACCGCCCCAGGCAGATGGACAATGTCAAGGGGGGTCACAGCTTTGAGCCCCTCCATGTGGGACTACTAGTGGCAGCCCATCATGCCAGCACTCCTCTCCAGTAGCAGGACCTGGAGGTGGAGTCCAGTGTGTCTGTATCAGGCAGAGGCAGGGGTGACCTTGGTGAATTTCCCTCAACATACATTAAGGCAACAACTTTGAAAAGCCAGTCCCAGTTGTATGTGCGGTATTAGCGATGTGCACTCCTGCTTGAGAGTTCCAGAACAGCCCGGGGGACTATCCCTTCTCTGACAGGGAGTTAGATACTGGGGGGACTTCAGGGTGGGTCATGGGCCAGACCCAGTTTTCTGTCAGCCAGGACACCAAGGTGAGCATCTAAGACAGAGTTCTGAACAAACTTAACACTCGGGCACCTCTAGGTGTTTGGTGGGTCTGCTTCCTAGTGTATAACCCCTTCTCTCTACCCTCTGGTGCCCCCCAAGATCTGCTGCTAGAACCACCTCATAGACAAGCAAAATTCATCAACTGTGGCCCCAATGCATTCACAGGGCCACTGGGCCCCCTAAGCCCTAGGGCCTAAGGCATATGTTGGGCACATGCTGAAGACTCCTCAGAAAGAAGAGGCACCTGGGTCTCTAGAAACCCTCATTTCCATCACAATACCTCCTCCGGAAGCTCTTGCCTCCTTAGCTCGGCTCGGGCACAGTAAGAGCCTAGGACAGCCAGGTGGACAGGCCTGCAGACCCTTCTTGGACCTCAACATCTTACGCCCTCAGAGGAGTGGAAGGCCAGTCTCTCTGCATCATGGTAGCAGATGACCACATCATTCCAGCCATGTGAGCCTGGACTTCAGGGGTATTCTGTATAGAGTCTCCACTCTAACCCCAGCCCACCCTGCTGGAACCAAGGTGCTCCAGGCATCTGAGTCCCTCTACTGTGGCCCCATTGTTCAAGTTTTTCATGTCTATTTCAAGAGCTTGTGACCTCACAAAGATCTACATGTCTTGTTGGTGTCAGGGTGTGTGTGAGCCATGGGCAAGTGTATTAGCCTCTACTCTGTGCACTACTTACACCCAGAAAACTGAAAGACACAAGCTCCGGTGTTTCAGAAAGGCATTCCTATCCCTCACTTCTGGGGGAAGGTCTGAAGACATCTCTGGGTCCACTTCTTTCCACAAAAAAAGGAGGGTGTTCTTCACAGTGCCCCAGATATAGGATAAACCCAGTAGGGGTGCACAAGGCAGGGTGGCCTCCTTTTCCACATTCTGAATCTATAGCCACTAGCTCAAGGGGAGCTTGAACCAGTGCATTCATGGTGGAAGGTGGTTCTGGATATGTCTCTTCTTGTCTCAGGACTGGGGCTGACTACAGCTTAGAGTCCCCTCCAAAGAGGCCCATTTAGTATCTAGTGCGGATTTCAAGTGAGGCCCATAAAGGTGAAAGCATGCCAGCTAGCTTAGTGGACACTTGGTCTGCCCAGACCACATGGAGGACAGCAGATGAGCCCTCACCCCAGGTATTCTGGCCCTGGTAGACAAGAGTGCACTTCCTGGAGCCCATAATTGAAAAGATCAGAAAGGAAGATGTTAAGCCAGAAAACACTGATCACAGCCTGGCATGATGAAGCAGGCATGTATACAGGAGGGCACTGGGAACTGGCCAATACCAAGACTGACCCAATGCAAAGACTGATCTGGACCTCAGTAGGCACTAGAACTGCCCTCATCCTGACCTAGCCACAGCCTCTCTTGGCACCTACAAACTACCAGCTAGTCCAAGGGGAGGGCAGTGTGGGAATTCAATGGGTTCCAGGTAGACCCTCTACCAGTGTTGCCCAGAAGCCTTAGATACCCAGAACTCCCACCCCAGTCAGTGCTCAACATTTTAGAACATTCATCATTAATTCTTGTGGCACCCTCCCCAGGTAGCTCCCATCAGGAAGAGCCAAAGAGAAAAAGATTCAAGTGTATGAGGGGTGAAGCCTATGTACGTATGTACGTACATGTGTGTGTGTGTGTGTGTGTGTGTGTGTGTGTGTGTGTACATTATACATCCAGGTTACTCATGTGTGTGTGTGTTTGTGTGTATGTGTGTGTGTGTGTGTATGCATTATACATTCAGGTTACTCGTGTGTGCACATGTACATATGTGTGAGTATGCAGATATAAAAGCAGTTTGTATGTGCGTATGTGAAATTAACATGTAGCTTATAAGCCTGTATGTTCACGTGTTCATATGTATGTGTATATGTATGGTCTGTTATGTGTGGTCTGGAAAACTGTGTGTGAGCTTCTGTGTATGTGTGTAACAAGGAATATGTGTTTGAAAGTACACCTGCTCTATGTACACTTGTGTCTCTCTGTGTGTATACTTGTGTGTGCATATGAAAACATGATCTGTAAGCTTTTGTGTGCACATACATGAATGTACATATATGCCCAGTGTATGGGCATGTGATGGTAGGCATGTGAGAGAATGTGTTGGGACAAAAATTTTGCCATGGGGCAGCTGCTGGCCTCTAGCCATGCTTGGTCACATGTGAATACCCAAGAAAGTGCACAAATTTCTTGTAGGAACCTCCAGGCTGTTCCCCTGAGGGTGGGGATGCCAAGGCAGTAGACATTTGTGTTGCTCAGGCCTGGGTCTGGGTCCCAAAGAAGGGGCTCTATCATTTCTCACATCAGGGTTTCCATGTCACCCCTTGAGATGAACTTCTTCCTTGAGTAGCGGACACTGAAGTCTTGACCACTGCTCCTCACCTGCAGAGCAGACCATGGCCTCCTGTTTCCCTCTTGCTGGATCCTAATAAGGACTGATAAATTCTGTGTGGCTAGGGTTTCTGGGGAGGGCGTGCCTGTCCACTTTCATCCTATAAAACCCTAGGTCAGGCTCTTGTATCTATGGCAGCTTTGGGGACAGGATGAGGGGCCACACATATGAGTCAGGATATACTGTGTGGAGCAAGTAGGACAGACACAAACCTCCTTCCCACATTCCCTGGAGCTGAGACAACTCTGGTCTACCCAAGTCTAGAGGAGGAGTACTCTGGCAGCTGGTCTGTCCAGGGCAGATGTGCTTGTCCCTCTGCCCTGGAGTCTACCTGTGTTTCAGGTGGAGGGTCTGAACCTGGGCTCAACTCTCCAAGAGAAGGCTAGTGAGGGCTAGCTGCTCTTCCTGTCTACACTGCCTGCCATGCCCACATAGGAAGAGACCAGAACATCTCTCCTTCCAAGGAGTTGACTACAGCACTACCCTAGAGAACCAGTGTGCACACACTGTGACATAGTTTCTCAACCAGGATCCTAGCAGAGGCATCCTGAGGTGCAGTCCTAGCAACCCTGACATGGAGGGAATGGAGGCCACAGCAGACAGCAGACCCAGCTTCCCTGACAAATACAGGGATAGAGTGCCTCCTGCTGGGCATGGGCCCCCAAGCTGCTTCTACCCCTACCAGAATACACTTTTTTTTAAAGGGTGGTAGAAGTGGGTAGAGTTCTGCCCAGGCTCGAGCTCTACTTGCCCTCAGTGACCAGGAAAGCTGTTACCTCAGAGAGACTGAGGCCCCCATCCCAAAATGCTATCATTCAATGCCAGACACCTCTGGGCCAGATGTTGCAGGACCACAACTGAGGACTCTACCTTGTCTCCCTCTAAAGCTGGCTGCCATATGGTCCAAGATGCCCACTCACAAGATGGACAGAGTCCTGATAACCAGAGTAGAGGACAAGGTGTTCCCAATTCCCCCAAACACTCAGAGGCCACAGCCACGGAGCCTATAGTGGATGAATGACTGTGGATGGCCAGCTTCCATGGGAAGGATCCTTGGCCAGGTGCAGAGGCCATGCTCTCATGTAGAAAGAGCTGGCAGTTTGACAATATCATGTCATTCAGCCCTGCCTGGGTCTGTAGAGCCAAGTGGGCAGCAGGCAATCTGGTGCCCTGGCTAAGGACAGTGCTGGTCTGTTTACCAGGTGGTTCTCTTGAAGTGCTGGCCACAGCCTGGAGACCAGAGCCACATCAAGAAAAGGTGAGGCCATGAGGTCTCAACCCAGACCTCCTGGGCTATAGTGCCAGGGATGAGGCAGCCAGAACCTCCCAAAGAACTCCTTTCAGGAAAAGGCTGTGAGCTGGGTCCTCCCCTAAGAGGTGGAAACCAGGGATTGGGGCATCCAATGGTCAGTTCTAAGCTCCAGGTTGATCCCTAAGGACTCACCCCTTCCTCAACTCTAGGAAAAGGGGTCCTGATCTAAGGGTGGTTCCCATGGAAGGGTCCACAGAACCTGGAAGAGGGAGGAAGATGCTGGCCGGCAGCTCTCTAGCTAGGTGCCCAGGGATAAGAGGCATTTCCCAGCCACACACAAACAGTGGGCCTGGTAATGCTTTACTGGGGCAGTTAGGAACTGAGGGATAAGCAGTCAGGTGTGAGATTGGGCCATATCCAGCAACCTGCTATACCTCCTGAGTTTCCAGCCTAAGCTAGGAGACCCCTAGGCTTCAGGACTGGCCATCAGCCGTAGACAGGCCTGCTTCACCACTACCTCCCATGTACTTGATCCCAGCCCCACCCCCACTCATAGGTGCCATCACTCTGCTGCTCCTCACTCACAGGGCAATATCTGTCCTCCAAGAAGACTGGGCAGGGCTAGCTTTGCTGCCATAGGTAGCTCCAGGGGCCTCCAGGGCCCAGTCTCAGCCTCTCTTTCCTGGTTGGAAAAGAACTATAAAATGTTACCATGTATGCCAAGGAGCCCTGCCTCACCTCCACTCCACATGAACCCTGAGAGCTAGATCCCATGAGCATCCTCACAACCCACACTACTCTATGTCATTCTGTCACTTTAGGAAAGGCCCTGGAACTCCAGCTCCAAACCAGGAACTAGAGTGGGTGTGGCCTGGGGCCCAGCAGCCCAACCCAGTCTCACTTCCTGGGCCCTGCCCAACCCACATCTCCAAAGGGGCCCTCACCAGTGGCAGAGCGTGGGGGAGGCCCACATGGTGTGCAGAGGTCTGAGTCTGTGTCAGACTCCCCCTCTGCAATGTAGGGCCTGACCTTGGCACATGGCGCCACCGCTGCATAACAGCTGCCGAGGGCATCCAGGTTCTCCTTGGACTGGGAGATACTGAAGCCACTGAAAGAGCGCTCCAGCTCCTCATGGTCCACAGATGGGATGGAAATGGATGTGTCGCTATCCCGTAGGGCACCCTCAGGGGGCCTGCAGGCTGGGGCGCCTTCCAGCCTCAGGAACTCGGTACTGGCCCGGTTGCCCCCACCGTAGGCAGACAGCGACCGCTCATGTGAAGGGGGTGGTGGGATGCGTACCAGCGAGCCATGGTCTCCTACAGGGGAGGTGCCGTGGCGTTGGTGGCTCTGCTGCCATGAGGTGGATGGAGGACACTGGGCAGGGGGCATGGCTGGGGGTGCAGCGTAGTTCCTCTGGCCTGTAGAGCTGGTGGAGCGGACAATCTTAATGATACAGCCATGCTTGTCTGCATGCTCACGGCTATCCTCTGGGCTGTGGTAGGGTGGTGCCGGCTCAGGCTCCTTGGCCCCAAAATAGGCCTCTGTCTCTGCTGGTGGGATGCCCATTCGCTGCGTGTAGATGCTCACCAGGAAGTCTAGCTTCTTTTCCATGGACAAGACCTGCAAGAGTGGAAGCTGCTGGGCTTGGCTTTTGAGGAGAGGACCCAGGAAGGACACAGGTGAGAAGGGGCAGAGGAAAGAAGCTGCCCTTCTTCGACCCCAGACTCAACCTCTGAGCTTAGTGTGCACCTGACCTCAGGCCAGCTCGCAGACGGACTCATATGGTGGCTTCTAAGGATCCATTTCCAGGAAAGTATTGGGCGAGGAAAGGAGAAGGGGAAGAAGTAGGTAACTTCTGGCAAGTTCCCCAGTGGTTACCCCACCAAAGGACCCTCAAATGAAAACCGTGCCTGACAGCTACCCTTCTAGACACTTCCAAGATACAGATACTGACTATGAGAATGGAAAGTGCCAATCAGAGGATCTTCACAGGGGATCAGGGGCATCTCACAGAGCTGTGCCCCCTCCTGCTGCATCTACCCTTATGCCTGGGCTACTCAGCAGCCACAGGCCAACAAAATGAGAGTGAGAGACAGCAGAGGTCATTCCTTCCCAAGTGTCTCCCACCTGTTTTTCCACCTTCCCAAGCCGTCCCATCATGCTGGGGTCTTCGGGCAGCTCCGTCTCTGCTGGGCCTTTGGTGCGGTCCTTGTCCGTTATTGTTGGGCCCCGCCCCACAATCTGGTCCACTCTAGCGGGAATAGAGACCCAGCCCCCAGGTATGAGTTTGGGAGGGTGTGACCAGGCCCCTGCCCCTTCTTCCTGGGCTAACCCACAGCCCCCCAGATCCAAGCTCCAAGCCCTATCCAGAGCCGACCGGGGGGCAGCAGGTGCCAGGCAGATGGACACTGGTGCCTCATGATCTCAGGCTTCCTCCTGACACCTTGGGTCCTATTTCCTATCTGTTCCATCCCCATGGGATCTGGCACATTAACAAGGAGTAAAGGGAAATGTCTCCCCAGGGTCCCCTAGTATGGTTCCATCTCCATTGGTCTTGCTTCACAGCTCTTCCTAGGCCTAGGATTCACTGATCTCACAGCAAACTGAGACCCAAGGGGTCAGAGGTGGTTGGTGGGCATTCAGCCAAGGGACCAGAGTAGGAGAGGTTGTGCCTTTGCCCAAGTAGCCACCCCCTGCCAGCTTTACTCCCACATTAATGTGCCATGGAGTTCCTTGGACCCCGATTGGTATGACAGGGACAATGTTAAATGTCTGCAGCAAGGACAACAGAAGCAGTGAGTGTCAGCCCCATGCATCAGGACAAGGAAGGAGGAAACAAGTGCCACATAGGAACTGCCATAGCACAATCAGGGGAGAGATGAGCACTGCCAACCAGGGGTGTGTGAGGGGGATATATGCACACAAGTGTGCTGATGCATGCATGCAAGTGTGATGCATGTGTACTCACATGTGTGGGGGGTATACTCACACCCATGTGAATTAATGTGTGCACTTGTAAGTGTTGGGCAAGATGAGAAATTCCACTGAGCTGATCAGTAATAATACCATAATACCAAAAAGAAGAGAAGGGATTCCTCTGCCCTCAGAGGATGGGGGTTCCTATCTGCCCAGTGTGGTACCAGCAGATCCATGGCATGTTATGAGGGCATGTAGGGTTGTGGCAGGGCTGGTGGGTGTCACAAGACTGAGCATGGGCTGGGAGCTGCAGGTCACTTGAAAATGAAGAGCGTGTGTAGAGCCTATAAGCCCACTGCACCCAGGGTATGGCTGAGCAAGACTTTTCAAGCTGAGCTGTGTAGCCCCACACACAAAGCACACTCCAGTAGATACATGTCAGCAGGTTCTCCCTACATGTCAGCAGTTCTTTCTACAAACTGGGGTGCCCTGCCTGCTTTTGTGGCAACTCCAGAGGAAGGTTCAGGTTTGCAGAAGGTTCAGGTTTGCATCAGCCAGGGGCAGCCTCTGCATGCTCCACTGGACTCATGCTGGGCTCATGCAAAGGAGGGCAGGGGGATGGCAGGAGGGACCTTCTGGCTCCAAGCAGATGTCAGTGACAACGGCAAGGGAACAGGTTCCCTGATGTTCCACTGTCCACATGGTTCAGGCACAGATGCACAGCCCCTTCACCCCCGCCACATGACGAGCCATCTGCCTGGTGGTGCATCTCAGGGGTGAGCTTCAAGTTGCTGCAAGGTGGCCAGACAAGGGTCCTCTGAGGACCTTGTGCTACTTCCTCCCCCAGGGTTCAGGCTCAGGCATCAGACTCCATCTCCAGGTGCTTCTCACCTCTTGGGTGACAAGTGCCAACTGTGCTGTAAGACCTTTCGTGTGTGTGTGTGTGTGTGTGTGTGTGTGTGTGTGTGTGTGTGTGTATCTGTATATCACCCTGCTGCAACACAGAAGAAGGCTGAGGGGCTCTGAGGTCTGCAGGACCTTCCCAGCCTGGATACTAGTGGCCACAACTAGCAGAAAGACCCAGAGGACTAAATGGGCTTCAGTCTCATGGCAGATAGTGTCATGGGCCACTCTGGATGTCAACTGACCAAGAGTTGCTCACTACATGCTCCCCTAGGGTCCCTCTCTCATGAAGTGATATGCTCATCACATTGACCTTTGACCCCATGAGCAGCAACCCTGATGCTACACCTGCCAGTTCCAATTTCCCAAACTCTCTGAGCTGCCCAGAGCTCTTCTGTCCCCAGCTGACAGACAGGGCAGTGTCTTCCTACCCTCCCTGAGCCTGCTCCTGGGAGCTTTACTTTTCCTCAACAATCAGGCCCACCAGAGGGAGACAGGGTAGTCATGTCTCGAAGCCTTTATTAACCACACCAGAGCTGGCTTTTGCCATCTGACTGTGCCTTGGACTCCATCTGCCATCTGTCAATCAGCTGAGGGCAGGATAAGATGGGCTGCCATCTTTCTTATCAATGACATTAATGATGGTGGGTGACAGCTTGAAATAATGCAAGAGCTGACAGAGCCAGCTTGGCACTGGGTGTACTGTGGGAGATTTCCTCATTTATTTCTGCCCTTGCAGTGCTGGGAATTGAACCTAGGGCCTTATACAAACCAGACAAGTGTTCTACCACCAAGCTACATCCTCAGCCTTCACTTACTCTTCAGAACGATTTAGGAGGCAGGTACATCTCACACCTAAGGAAGCAACCCAGGAAAGCACCTCCACCTGCTTTAAACTACACAGAGCCAAGGTCAGGACCATGTGTGTGGTGGTCACCCCAGTAATGGGCAGGTGTGAAGGGCCTGAGCTGGTCAAGGTCACAATATCATTGGCCATTGAGGTCCTCTGCTTTACCAGCCTCAGCAGATGTCATAGAGATGTCCATGGAAAGTCAATCCAGGTGCTACCAAACAGCCCTGGCAAGGAGCAGCCTTTTCCCTAATGTGCCCTTTAGGAAGAGAGAGAACCTGAATGTCCCCTGCCCTGTGGAAAGAAAAGTGCAAGGTGTTGCTATCATGCGGCCCAGAGCAAAGGGGCTGGCCATTCACAGACAGTTCGGGAGGAGGCAGTGCATCCTAACCTAGGTGAGTACTGGGGTGACTCTCTCGAAGGGGCCGTGGGTCCTTTGGTAGGGTACTTCTTGTGCCGGGGAGTTGAAGGGGGTGGGGGGCCCACAATCATATCTATCCTGGCAGCATAAACAAGAAGAGAGACACCAGCAAAACACATCATAAACAACCCAAGGTGACTTGCTGGACATGCACAGAAACATGGAACAACTTGACAATAATGATTCTTCTGGAAAACATGCTCAAAACAGAATAGTGGACCCACACTCTGGCCCTCACATCTGTCAGGCTTTTCCCATGTCCCAAGCACTGTCCAGCCTGCTCACTGAACCTCAGGTGGAGCACAGGATGGAATGGTGCTGGGAACAAAGTCCCAGAAAGGGACTCTGCAAAAGCAGAGCAACAGGACTCTGTCTGCATCAGAGGCCAGAAGCACACAACTCCTCATTGGCAGTCTGTTTCCCAGACAGAAAGAGAAGGAAAAGGGAAGTGTGGAGCACAAGAGGATACAGAGCAAATAGTTGTGGGGATGGCATAGCGCTAGGCTAGAGACTGTGAATTCTCACTTACCTACATGCAGCACATGTACAGTTTCTGCCCTGGGGAAGCGAGTCAGAGGCCTCAGCCTGAGCTGGGGGGCACCTGCCTGGCCTCCACTTCTGAGAGTAACTCATGGCCTAAAAGCCTTACCCCCCTAACACCTGCCATTGATGCAACTTTCTTTGACCACAAGGAGTCCCCAGGCTGTCTTTATTGTCCTAACTCTTGTCTCCAAAACTCATGCTCCACTTCCAGGACTGGAAAACAGGCTGTGCTTTCCCCACTTAGGAGACAGGTTCCTCACAGGTATATCACACACACACACACACACACACACACACACACACACACACACACACATGGATGAATGATGTATGTGGCTAAGGGTGTGTGCCTAGGAACATGGGGAGTGGGGACATGCTGGAGCAGCATGTTGTAGACATGGTCTGTGCATATACCTGTGTACTCCTGCACATGAATGCACACTTCTGTGTGTTGTGCATCTGAGGATGTGTTCCTGTGAATATGTTGGGGGTGGGTTGAAACAACCACGGATATGTATGTGTACACCAGCATATGTTGATGGCATGTGTATGTATGGAAGGACTCAGGCCTTACTTATGTGTACACAATGCATGTGTATATAACTTCTAGAGTAAGCAAGCCTATTCTCACATGAAGATAAGCCAGGGGTTGTTTCTGATGTACTTCCTACTCAGAAAGTAGGAGCCCACCATGAGGAGGCAGATGGCTGTATCTTGGAGGAACAGCTCCAGGGCTCCCAGCCACTGCCTGACAGGGCCCACAGAAGCCCTGTGTTTCCATCTCTTCACAGAAACACTCCCATCTCAGCACATATGTGCATACCATACACATGCACACATATACACCAACACACATATGCACACACATAGCACAGCATATGGTGCTCATGCATACATCCACACATTATATGCACATTTGCACACATATATGCACACATGTATGCACTTGTGCATGCACATGAGTATATCCAGATGCCCACACATATACACACTCACGCACATGTGCACACATATGTACATGTGGACACACATACACACACTTGTCACCACAGTGCAAGTGAGTGGAGAGAAAAGGAAGGAGCAGAAAAAAGACCAGACAGTGTGAAAACAGAGCAGAAAGCAACGGGAAGCCACACGGTGGGAAGAGACCTCCAATGGTGGCACGGCCCTGTTCTGCACACCTGTCACCCAGCCCTTGGTGCCCCTTGTGCCATGCCTGGTTTTGTCCCGGAGGGCCCTGTTCATGCCCAGACTGGACAGGCAGGGACTCTTGCCTGGACTGCAGGCTCTTGATGCGGGACAACATGTCCAGGTGTCCAGCTGAGTACTGTTCAATGACATCCATCACGTCGTATGGGCGCAGACTCTCTTTGAACTTTCGCTTAGACACCAAGAACCGCATAACACTGCAGAGATGGACAGGTCATGAATTCCAGACAAAGGCTGCACTACCAGGGGCCAGCTCCCACATCCACCTGTCACCCTCAAACAGCTCCAAGACCACCATCCCTGGGAAGTAGTGTCCATTCTCTCCTGGGCCACCCACTCACCCTTCCCCACCAAGGGTAACTCAGTGCTCAGCCTCAGGTCCCATCCTCCTTGGAACCACTGGTATGGGGTAGCTGTTGGCTGTCTGAAAAACCTTCCTGCCCTTGGCCTCCATTTCATCCATACAGTCAGGGGCTGGGCTCTCAGGTCCAGACAGCTCCATCAGGGCTCCCTGGCCCTCTGGGAACAAGCTAACAGGTACAGGAGCTAGAATGGGTCCTCCTCAGGACCCCCTGTGACTTCCCAGTAGTTATGGCCTTTGGTGACTCAGCAAGACCCCCATGAGGTCACTGAACAGGGCCTTCTCATGCAGATTGGATGAGGATCCCTCACCACACAGCTCTGATGCTGACTTTGAGGCCAGGGGTGAGATCTTCAGTCACAAACTCGCAGTTACAGCTCTTGTTGTCCTCCACGATGTCCTCCCCAGGGAGGCTTGCTTCTGGGTGGAAGGGAGCACAGACTGTGAGCAGACAATCACAACAGAGTTCAGTCCCCACACTGATCATCAGGGTCACTCAGGCTTCCCCAGGATACTCCTTCAATACCTCTGCTGCACTGGAGTACACACTCTCGTCTCTCTGCAGCTCTCCTTTCTCAGTCTCTTACCCAAAAGCTATTACCTGAACAACATGAGGGTTTAAAAGGGCATCCCGGACAACAGATGAATGGACAACCACATTGTGGTCATGGTTCAGCCAAGAAATGAAGAAAACTTGACAACACAGCTGATCCTTGGAGACACCATGCTCAGTGTAAAAAGCCACCATGGACCATGTAGGGCTCAATACCATGCATGTGACATGCACGGACTGGAGGTAGAGAGAAGTAGGCATGGAGCCCAGTGCTGGAGAGGGCTGGGATGACATCTAGAGGGTTTAGGGATTCTTCTCCATTATCTGCAGAGGTGGTACTGCAAGTAATGGTATTACAAGATGCCAATGAAGGATGTGTGTTAAAGTGGTTCATCTTAC
Source organism: Onychomys torridus (assembly GCF_903995425.1). Classification (NCBI taxonomy): domain Eukaryota; kingdom Metazoa; phylum Chordata; class Mammalia; order Rodentia; family Cricetidae; genus Onychomys; species Onychomys torridus. The sequence goes on from NC_050446.1 coordinate 136,811,081, forward strand.
ATGATGTCACTTAAAAGAATAAGAATGAGGGCTTCCTGCTCCAAGAGACTTCTATTTGTGCACTATAGCCAAGTGCTAATGTCCTTCCCCCCAGGGCCACCAGCCTTGGGGAAGGTGGTGCTGACCCACCTTCTGAGTTCTGCCGGGATGCAGCACCCTTGATTCGGAAAGCCTGGCGTGCACGGCTGCGATCACCAAAACTCCAGCTCTTGGGCACCTTGCTTGGGCTGTCGTCGAGACTCTGATCAGCACTGGGGGACCGCCGGACCGTCTGGGCCTGGGGAGACCCCTTCCCCTTGGCAGCCACGCCTCGGGGGCTGGAGAAGACACGATCTTTCAAACTGACCTTCTGACTGTTCCCAGGATAACCGACCAGCAGACAGAACAGGCAGACAGACAGACACACAGAAAAACAGCAAGAGAAATCACTCTGGAAATAACAAGTCATGTCTCTTTGCAGCTGATGTCCCCACCCCCCAAGCTAGGAGGGAGATGCAAGTCCAAAGAATAACCAGCCACGCTGGGAACAGGGAGCAGTGGCTGGTGAAGCGCAGGGTAGAGGTGAGGAGCCGCACAGGTGTGGCCAGACCTGGGGAGGCAACGGCGGGGCTCCTAAATCATTCGTCTATCACTACAAGGTGCCAGAGCTCTCTCCACACTGTCCTGTCAGCTTCCCCAAATGACTTCTAGACATACCCTCAGACACTTGAGACTGAATCTCTTCCCTGGAGCTTTTTCTGTACTAGCGCAACCAACAGCTTTCCCTCTTGCCCATTCCAGCTGCCCCTAGAGTGTCCTCACTATCACATCACTTCCAGGATCATCCCAGATCAGGGTTACAGCTGATGTACCTAGATCCGCCTTAGCTCCAGCCTTTTCTATGATTCCCAGAAGCTGCCTGGCCTCTATGTAGGGCTGATGCCTAACACTGTCAGGTCTCTAGGCTTCAGACCTCACCCCTAGGATGTTCCTAGGAGGACATCGGGGATGAGGTTTACTCTGAGGCTAGGCTTTTATTTTCATAGGAATGGCTGTCACAAACCTTGGCCAGCCCTATGTGGTGGCTATAGAAATGGAGAGATGATGTCCAGCCCCTGTCCAAAGCTCTCTCCCACTGGGTGGCTGTTTCCAGACTCTAGAAGGTCCTAGGATCTCCCTCACTCTATGTCTCTTCATAATCCCAGAGTTCAGCAGCTCACTGTGATATAGACATCAAGAGACAGAGGGTCTGTGACTATGTTGCTACAGACAGAGGTGGTCTCCACCCATTACTCTGGGGGCATCATGCTTCAGTCCAGGCCAGTTATTTTTTCTACTGATGACTCCACCATAACTCCAGAGGCAGAAGGCAGCAAGTCTCTTCTGAAGTGGGACTCACTTGTTTAGCCACATAGGAGTCACAGGACTTCCTGGAGTAGCTTCAGACAGGGCCCACGACAATACCTAGCGGTACTAAGGATAACTCCAAGGAAGTTTCAATGCTCAGTATTGCTCATCAGTGCCTCAGAACCCAACTTCACACCCAGCCACAGTGCCCCACCATGGGCCACCAGCCAGATAGACATGTTCAACAGACAATGCAGAGCTGACTATCACAGAGAAGATGGCCACAGTGCTAAGTCTCTCCACCTTGGACTATGGATGGGGCTAGTGGCTCTCCCCACCCCACTGGGGCAGCAGTATACTTGAGAGACCACCCTTGTCTGCTCAAACTCTCTAAAGAAGGAGGAGGAAGACAAGGAAGCCAGGGGCACAAAACCCGCACAGGGAAACTGAGGCAGTTTGAAAGTGTCCTGTGTCCTGGGAACACCAGGAGCTAGCGGCCTCTGCTAGCTTTGGAAAACTGCCCCAATTTTAGACTTCACTGAAACACTGGTGGCCACACACAGGCAGGTAGTGGCCAGGGACACCCAGAAACTACATGACCTTCTGATCCCTTTCTTTTCTTTTCTTTCTTTCTTTTTTTTTTCTTTTTTTCTGAGACACGGTTTCTCTGTGTAACTTTGGCGCCTTTCCTGGAACTCATTCTGTAGACCAGGCTGGCCTCGAACTCACAGAATCCTCCTGTCTCTGCCTCCCAAATGCCTGGATTAAAGGCGTGCACCACCACAACCCGGCTCTTATCCCTTTCTAAACAGAGACTTCTAGTTGGGTCTAGAGAAAACTGAATATTCAGAGGTCTGTGGCTTTCAAAATGCTCTTCTCTCTTCCTGTGGGCACCTCTATCACAGGAACTATTGAAGACCCAAGACAATGTGTCTCTCATGGTCCACCCAGGGTAGATAGGTTAGAAGCTAGGCTGAGGGAGCTCACACTTCCCAGTATCACTCAAGGGCTCTTCCTCTGCGCCCCACCCCCAACTCCAGCTCACACACTGAAGGAAGGGAAATGAGTCGCCACTAAGCAGCCTGGCATTGATCATTCTGAGTCAAGTTACAGAACTGCCTTCCTGCTGGGGTCTCAGGAGCCACTCAATGTTGCAACAATTTATAATCAGTGTGCATTTAACTCTGGCTGTCAGGCAGACTGAGCTGCTATAGCTGGTGATGTCAAGTCAGGTTCTCACTGTCTCCCCACCCCTACCTCTGTTACATCAAGAGGGAGTGAAACAGGTCCCTCCCAGGAGGACCTGTTACCCAAAGTCAGCCACTTTTCCTTCCTAGTAGTGATTTCTTCCACAGCTACCAAGTAAAGTTATCAACCACACAAACGCAGGCCTGGTGGACTCTAGCCCTACACAGGACTGCAGCCCACATCAGAGGCGCAGCTGCCAGGAAAGAGACCCCCACCCTTAGTCTCAGTTCTTCAGTCTCCAACTCTTCACACTGTCCCTTCCTTAGAAGGAGGCCCTGACAAAGAAAGGGACACAGTGGATTGCCGTTGCCAGGACATTCAGTCCCTACACATCCTTCCATATCTCTAGGGCCTGGACAGAGGCATGGAGTCTAAGGGACTCCCTCTTACCTCCCAAGCCACCAAGCCAAGATCAAAGCAAACATCAGGTAGGAAACTCTCCAGAGCATCCCCTAAAGCCCCAGCAAGAACCCATGAACAGAACTGCCCCGTGTGTGATGAGCATGACATCAGCCAGGAGTCAGCTCAGGAAGACCCTGGGGAAGCAAGCAAACCCAGCCTCTCTCTTCCTGTCACCCTCTGCAGAGTGAAATTCAAAAGGAAACCAGCCATTAGATGGCCCTCGCCCTAGTCAGTGCATGGGGACTCAGACTCAGCAATGCAGGAAGCTAGCATCCATAGAGAACTGCCCACCGTGTGCCTGGACCGAGGATGCCCAAGGGACAGTCCACAAGAACATGTAGAGCAAGGTGGACTTTGGCCAGGCTCTTGCAGGCCCATCCTTCCCAGTCCTTCTGGTCTTCGAGCAGCCTGACCTTAGCCTCTGCCCTGAAGGTCCAACCTGTGGCCAGAAGCACCTGGACACAAATGCCATGGGCAAGCAAGGCAGCTTCAGCCAGGACCTGAGCAGGCTGCCTCCCAGGGCAGTCCAGACACCCATCTCCCTGTCTGCAGCTGTGACATTCTCCCCATGAGCACCCACCTCCAGTGTACAGAGCCAGCAGAGAGGCCCTTGGGGTGGGGAGGTGGCCTTTAAGCCCCTCTCCCAGTGAAGAAGGACACGGAGCATGCACAGGTGCAAATGCACAGCATGCTGCTTGGCACAGCTGGCCACATGCACATGATGGGGCCCCCCCATGCGGGGGCCACCTCAGCTGCCTGCATATGGCTGGGTTGCACCAGCCAGGAAAAGGACAGGCATGGGAGGGCAACCAGGAGGCAGGGGCCCCAGAGCAAGCAGGACAGATGCCTTCACACATGGACAACAGACAGGGGAGGGACGGAAGAGGTGTAGTCAAGGTGCAAAGGGTTAGGAGGCTTTTCACCATCCTGTTTCCCATCTTCCCTAAACCAGGCCTGCAAGTCAGAAGGGGGAGACATGGCCTCTGGCTTTTAGGGGCTCTGAAGAGCCCAGAACACAGCAAGCTGCCTCCCTCAGTGAGGTGCCGGCTAAGGGTCGGTCCTTAATGCCTAGTAGAGGTACCAGAGTGGCCGGCCCCAGAGGAAATGTCCCCTGAAGGACATCGGACTGTTTCTACAGCAGTAACCCTGGCCAGCCAGCCCCTTGCTCTGACAGGAGGGGCTCCATCTAGAGTCAGAGGCCAGGCACCCAGCTCTGCCCTGTGCTTAGGCATCAGGGAACTCAGAGCTGGGTGGGCACTGTGCCGGCTCATCCTGAACCTCTAGTAAGCAGGGAGGGCAGGAGCGTGCAGCGTGGTCAGTCCGTGCGAGCATTGCGTGGTACCTAGAGTGTCCCGGGCAGCATCCACACAGGCACCCTCGGCACGGTCTGCCTTTACTGGAAATGAGGAGAGCATAGTTAGTCCCGGGGGCGGCGACAGGACCCGAACAGAGAGCAGGTAACTGAGGCACTGTGACCACCCAGGGAGTTCAGGCTCACAGTCCCCCAGCCGCAGTATTTGCGTCTGAACAGGGACAGAGAGAAAGGAGTGCGCGCGAAACTCTTCCGCGGCCTGGGAAAGAAAACAGTTCTCTATTTTTGGAGAAAAAGAATTCCTGTGGTTCTCCTCCAAAAATACCCTTTCCTTCCAAAGCCAGAGTGTGGGTTCATGTTTTAAAAGATGTATTATTTTTTGCTATATGCATGCCAACAAAAAAAATAATACATGAACTAAGATATGGATGGAGATAGTCTGGGATATGACTGCTGCAAAGCATGCACCTTTTAGGGAGGGAAAAAATATGCAATTTAGCTTTACAAACCAATTGACAAGCGGTGAGGTTTTGCCACACCAGCCTATGGCCCTGTTGGCGTGGGCTTTGATTTATCCAGGAGGTGGTGACTGCCCCCAGTTAGAAGGAAGCTCAAGAGAAGAGGCTTGGGGACACACTCATATTTAGGAGGACTGACCAAGTACATCATCTGGTACTCCATGAGTCCACTTTGTTGTCACGGCCAACAGAGCTCCAGGGGGTACCTGAAGCACCTCAGCAAAATCCCAGCACACACTGGCCATTTCCAAGATTCCAACTCCTGAGATGTGTTTTGCATTAGAACATGCAAAAATTTTAAGTAAAAGAAGAAGGAGAAAGAGAAAGAAAGAAAGAGAGAGAGAGAGAGAGAGAGAGAGAGAAAGAAAGAAAGAAAGAAAGAAAGAAAGAAAGAAAGAAAGGATAAATTAGCATCTAAGGCCAGCCTGGTCTACAGAGTGAGTTCCAGGACAGCCAGGGCTATGCAGAGAAACCCTGTCCTGAAAAACCAAAAAGAAAAACAGAAAATTACAAAAACATTTTTCCCTCCAGGCCTTCCCTCTTCCTGTGTAGTTATAACAGCACTTTACAAACTTTTCACCCAAGGAAACCAACATATAGGACCATCTCAAATCAAAAACAAACAAGCCCCAGGAAAAAAGTGTCCGGTGGGCCATTTTCCATTACATATTTATTCAGACCACTTCTAATCTCTGTTATATGTCACTGATACATGAGCCTCTCTGCTTAGGAATAAAGGACATACTTGGCTAACTGGTGTAAACAAATATTAGAATTGGAACTAGATTCTGGAGAGCAGGCTAGTTTGCCCAAGCATCCACATATGTTTGGTACTCTAGGTAGACAAGTAGCATTCCTGGGGATGCAGGACAAAGGCTGGACACATGCTACCAACTTACTACAGGATATTGCCATCAGCAACATTCCCTATGACTTGACTTAGGGTTAAACAGCCTGTTAAGCAAGTGAGCACCTAGCCCCTTGGACTCTGGCCCCTATGTCCATCCTGAGAACAAAAGACAGAGGTAGTCGATTCCCAGCACCTTTGACAAATGTCCCTTTTGTTCCCCAGCTCCATGGATTCCAGGACCTGAGGCCCAGTTCTGCAATAGAGACCATGGCTGATAGTTGTGCTGTCCAGTGGGATAGTCACTGACCACACCTGGCCACTGAGATTCAGGAATGAACACCAACTGTGTCCATTTTAATGACACGTGCATTTTGCAGCTTGCCATTCCTGTCTAAGAAAACATGGCTTGAGGGCCTGACAAGATCTGAAGAAGAGGAAGCTGCTGTCCACAGCCTTCTCTGATTGGTGGGTGCCAAGGACTCCAATTTGGTGTGACACTGTCCATTCCCTCTGACCCCATTTTTTCACCTCATCAGCAAAGTGAAGCTCTACCCTATCTGTGAACAGTTGGCTGATCTCAATTCCTGGCAGATACCAACTGGCCAGCCCAAGAGGAACCCAAGCCCAATGGGGAACAGATATGCCCACAGACACTGGCTAGACAGGGCAGATGGGCACCAAGACACACAGACACCTCCATCTGTGAAGAAGAGTGGACCTATATGGACAAGAAAGGCAAAGCTGGGGTTAGGGGCTCCTCTAGGCACAGGATAGGAGACAGTGAGGAAGAGGACAGGCCCACAAAGGACAGTCACAGCAACTGCAGTCACAAGAAACACTGGTACAGCACAGGCCTGAGCTCCCACCTGCCCTGGATCCCCCAACCCAGATACCCGCAATGATTCCAGGCTAGTCATGTAGGTCTCTTCAGGAACAAACCACCCCATACACCTGTGTCATGAGCCACAAGACACTGACCAGGAAAGTATCTTTGGGCCACTGAGGGAGAGGTCTAGGGTTCATACCACCCATTTGCCCAGATAGATAATGCTAGCTAGTACTGCCAGGCAAAATGCAAAGCTGTGTCTAGAGCTAGACAGAGCATGGCCACTGACTCCTACTAGACTGGCTGAGTTGAAGGACAGCAAGACTTGGGGGAACTAGGCTTGCCCCCACACACTTAGCATTTCAGACAAGAGCCATTTCAGGGACAGGCTCATCCCACTATTTTCACTTACGTAGCAATTTCCTGAACACTTCCTATGTCCTTGATGCTAAAGAGGGGGTATAGTTGCTCCTGGCGGAGGCCAGATATACCGCCCACCCTCCACAACCTGGCAAGCAGGTATACAACACAATGAAAGAGTTGGGGTCTTCACTGACAGAAATTGTTCCTCACTCCCCCAAAATTCAGCTCTCCAGGTGTCCCAACCTCCTTGAGGAGCCCTGTGTCCGTGCAAAGGTCCTGCACACCCTTCCCAGGGATGGCAAATGTGCTGCCCCAACTAAGCATTTTGGGAGCAGGGCGTCCTGGGAGGAGGACTGGGTTGGTGGGCGCTGGCCCTCAGGGAAGGGTGTGGAGGTACAGGCAGGCAGGGGCCACTAACACGCAGGGAAGACAGAGGAGTGGCGGGGTAGAGAGCGGGGGAGCCACGGAACATACCGGAGAGCCAGGGGCTCCCATGGGTCCTCACCTTGAATCCTGCTTTCAGAGTCAGCACCTCATCCCAAAAGACAGAGCAGACGAGAAAGGGGCCCAAGAAGGGCAGTGACAGTGATTAAAAGCACTTGGGGGCAGCAAGATTTTCCAGATGGGGGCAGGAGAGGAAGAGAGAGAGAGAGAGAGGCTGAGACGAGAATCTGCAGGGGGTGCTAAAGCTATGGCAACAAGCGCAAGGAACTGCTGGAGGCCAGAAGCCTTCCGGGCAACTTGCTCAAGTCAGGGTGCAAGTGCCAGGCAGTCAGGGTAGTGTGGAGACAAGACAAGGAGCCTCCAGATCCATCGCCACCAGGGCACTCAATCCACTTGGGGCACAGCTGAGGGTTAGGCCAATCTTAGCCCTGGTGTCCACAACCAGAGGGACTCCCAGCTCCAGGGTCATTGGAAATAGTGCCAGTGAGGGACAGACCAGAATAACCCTGATGGACAGACAGTGAGGAATCGGGGTGGGTCCCTATGGGCAGTGAGGCTGCCAACACTCCTGTTTTACCCACACCAAGGCAGGTGAAGCTACCCCGCTTACCTCTTCTTGTCAACAACCAAACTGCGCTAGACTGCCCATCTCTCTCCGGCTAGTTTTCTTAGTGGCCAGGGTTTCCCATCATTGGTTGTCCCTTTAGCTGATTTGTAATTCAGGGTACCACCTACAAGTTCTCCTTTTGTAGTATGGGAGAGGAGGACAGTGTCCTCCAATGGATAGAAGCTAGGGTAAGCCTAATTCCACCCTCCTCTGCACAAAAGCTGGTATGTGTATGTGTATGTGTGTGTGTGTGTGTGTGTGTGTGTGTGTGTGTGTGTGTGTGTGTGTGTATTCTAGGTCACCTTACTATCAGGGGGGCACAAGGAGGCAGGCCTAAAGTCTGGGGGCCATATTCACACTGCACCTTGTGGACAGGTCACTTGGCCTGTCCACACTCAGCCTAAAGGCCTTGGCAGATGCACACTGAACTCAAAATCTATGAGATGGTCTTTCTTTTCTTATAAGTGACAGGACAGCACGGTCTGTTTCCACCTTTCGCTACCAAGTAGAACTGATACTGGAGTCCCGTCTAACCAGCCTGAGCAAATGGAACCTTGGAGGCCAGCAGGGACTAGGAGAAGGAACACTGAGGTGGGAATCTCCATGGAGGTATGAGAGGAGACAGGGCACCACAACATCCTCAGGAGGACTGTGGCTCTCTCCCACCCCAAGGGCTATCAGGATAGCAAAGTCCTCTTCCCCTCTGCCAGCATCTGGCCCTGTACTCCACGCCCCCCACACTAGAGTGGTGGGAGAGACCCCTGCTTGGGGTTCCCAGCTGGGTCTGCAAATTCCAGCAACATATCTGCAGGGTACATGGGAATCTCAGCCTCAGAGTCCCCTATGGACAGTGTTGGGCAGGGATGATCCCAAGAAGCCCCACCCATTTGCTGCCCAAATCCCTGTGAGAAGGCTGTAACTAAGCAGTGACCCTGGATGTGTGTCAGGACACACTATCACACACTACACACAGAAGCACACACAGGGCCCCATGGTAGCCCTGCCTCATGACACATGGTGTACACAGAGGGAGCAAAGCAAGATGGGCACAGCACACACCAGAGCAGCTGGAGGCAGGAGGGACTGACCTTGGTGATGGCTCTGGTTGTGGCTCCTTCCTTCAAACAGAGGAACAGAGAGTTAGTAAATACCCCCTCCAGCAGCCCCATGGAACATCCAGTAGCCCAGGAATAGGTACCTCCCTTGGCACCCTCTAGGATCCCTCTGGTATACTCAGGTCCTTGGCCTCAGACCTGACACCTGTCCTCATGCCCACAGGTTGGGCTGTATGTAATAGGACGTGATGCAAAGAGCCATCCTCCTAGCATACCTGTTCTCTTGATGAGGCATTATAAGGCCCAGGGAAAGGAAAGGATTCCCAAGGGAAACTGTGATCCTCTAACCCAGAGGGCTCTTTTATTTGGTATTAATGGATACTCATTTCAACAGAATCATACCGGCATAATAAAATGTTTCAAAAAGAAATATGGCTGAAGAAAGCTCTTGACTTATTAGAATTTCCCTCCTGTGCATTTTTCGGTGGTAGCAGGAATCAGCCAAGGACTTTGCCACAGTCCATGATCCATGTTTGTTTCAAGGCCATTAGTCATCCCCCGGCCCTGATCTACTTGCAGGGCTATTTTGGCCATATCTGTTTTATTGGGATTGGTCCTTTCTAGTGGCAATAACTAGATGGTGGCTGGATCTTATTTAGTTGAGAAGGGAAGATGAAGAGTGACCCCTGGTACCTCAGGAGGGAAGTGCCAGTCCAGTCTTTTGTATGGCAAGGGCTTGTCACTACATTTCCAAATACTGTTCATAATGGCTACTGTACCACTATGATGTTGGCAGAGAAGTTACAGCAGAGAAAAGCAGGATTCAGCCAGGTTCCTGAAGCTTCTGAGGATAAGTCCAAGCCATTTCAGTTTCCTCCATGGCCCTCATGGAGGAGTCACACACCTGTAAGGGTCTAGTTTAGGTAATCCTGTGATCCTTCCCAGCAGCACTGCTAGGAGTTTGGATGGCCTGAACAGTTGAGGGCATGTGCACACTACTACCCACCCTATCAACCCCAACTGCATCTAGGGGCAGTGAAACATTTGAGATTTCCTTTCTTGGCTTTGGAGGCCACAAATACAAAGTCAAGGTATGGGTAGCCACTCCTCCAGTGGACCAGAGAAATGGCTGCCTCTTTGGGGGTTCCAGCATCCTTGGCTAGTAGCTTATCTCAAGTCTCTTCTTCCATCTTCCCTTTGTATACATTCTGGCATCCTGTGTCTCCTCTCCTGACCTTCATGCAGACAGTCACATGGGTGCTAAAGCTTTTAACTTACAACCTGAGCAAGGAAGGGCCTTTTTTCAAATTAAGGTCATATTCATAGTCATGTTTTGAGAATTAGTGCTCATGCACCCATATTCGTGTGTCTGTGAGGTCTAGAATACACCATCCATCCCTAAATTCCTTAAGTTTCAACCCTCTACACCATCAGTTCTGTGTAAAAAAAATCACTCAATTGTCTGTTAAACCTCATTAGTGAGGTTATTAACACTCTGATGTGGTTGTTCTGGGGGAAAGCCCTCTGTACACAGGCCTGAGTCTCAAAAATAAATAATTCGTTTAGTGGCTGTGATGGCAGGACAACACAGGGTGATAGTTCCTCTCAAAATGGAAAGGTTGATAAAGGGGTCCCTGACTACCAAAGTTTGAAACCCAAATGTCAAATTCTACTTAGATTCAAGAGTTATTAAAAACTAACCCCTGATTCTGCTCATCTGTACTGTTGTTGCTCTGAGGGCAGCACATGTGGCCATAAGTGACTCTACCGGCATCCCTCCTGCTTCTAACAGTCTACAATGTTGCTTTATTTCACTTGTCTCTGTCCTTTTCAGTTTCTCTGCTGCCCAGAACTTTGTGGTACTCCGAGGAGCCCCAGGAGTGAAGATTACTAGTTGGGGTGTCCTTTGTGTAATCCTGATGTGGCCCAAGATGGATGGCACTAGTCAGCAGTGTCTAAGTGTGGGGCATTAAATTCACTGGTCAGGAGAGTCCACTATAGAACCCGAAAAGGCTCAGGAGGAATGACATTAGTCAGGAGAGTTCTCTGTGCGACCAAGAGGTAGTCCAAGAATGGATCCATTAGACATGAGCATCTTATTGAGGGCCTGAGGTAGCTGAGGAGTGAATGTCATTCCATAGAAGAGTCCTTTGCACAGCTTTCCTGGACAAGCACCTTCATTCCTGACTTCCATTAAGATGACTGATTGGACCTGAGTCTCACACCTACTTTCTGCCTCATCTGCAGCCTATGCTCTGTAGCTGACCAGCCTCTCCCTGAACTGCTTCTCCTCAGACATAGCCCTTTGCTGTCCAGACAGGTCGAGAACACCCCAGACCTGAAGTTCAAGTTTCTCATAAGGGTTCCTCAACTTCTTTCTTCTGAAATTTGACAATAAACATCAAGGAGAAATCAGGCTGTACTCTGTATATCTGGCAGGGAACCTCCTCCAATGGCTGAACATCCAAAACTACCTCTTAGGATTCTGCTTCCACCCAACAGGGGGACACAACTCAGGCAAGGCTTTGATACTCTTCCACCTTTCCTAGTTTTCAGTAACATGTTCTTTGCTGACTTCCTTCTGAATGGTGCCAAAAGCACTGTCAGTATCAATTCCCATTTAATTTGGATATGAAATATCTCCTTGAACATATCATGTGCTGAAGTCTTGGTCCCCAGATACTGGCATTATTGAAATGTGATTGAGTTAATCCATTCATAAGTTCATAGTGAATTGGCTATTAGTAGGTACAGGGAATGTAGACAGAGACAGACCAGTGGAATTTGCTTGTGAAGGGTGAGTCCCTGGCTTTTCTGTCTCTCTCTTCTTTTTAGCCACCATAAGATGAACAGTTTTCATCCATCATGTCCAGCTGCCATAATATTTCTGCTTTCCCATATCCTATAAGCAATGGAACCAACCAACCATAAACCGAAACCTCATTTCTTGGGAGACCTCCCAGAGTGTCTTTAACACCCATACTTCCATTAACCATCCCTTCAAGGTAGTGTGTGTTTGTTCTAACATGTACTTCAAACCTCTTCCAGGCCCAATCATTACCTGATTTGAAACTCAACGTCACACTTTTAGAATCAAAATCTGAGTTGTCTGGAGCTTTTCAGTAAAAGACATTGTAATCAAGTTGTTGAACCCACAGAAAGTTACTCTCTCACAGTCCTAGAGTAGAAACATCAGAATTCAAAGTGTTGCTGCACTCCTTCCACAGACTCTAAAGGAGGATCTACTTTGCCCCTCCAGGGAGCCTTGGCTTGTGGCTATATTACTACAATCCTTGCCTGTGTCTTCATTTGGCTTCTTCCTGTGAGTTACTCCAATATTCTTTCTTCTTATATGGACTTTATGAATGGATCCAGGGAATGTAGAATGGTTGCTGAAGGTCACATTAGCAGGATTGGAAGTTCTCATATATGTTTAGGAACAGGACCTACCATCAGCCCACTGCCACCCTCCTGCCCATCCAAAGGCTCTTCAGAGCAGGAAGTTGCTTGGGGCTCTAGCCTTATTCTCTACTGGTCCAAAGAAGTGAGTCACAGATTCTGTAATTAAAGAACCAGTAGGTGCTATGAACATGTTACCACCCAACACTGCAGTGCTGGGACACTACTTCCCATCTGGGTCCTAAGCATGAAGCATGAATGGAGCCAGATGATCTTTTATCAAAGTCCACTCCTTACCCAACTTACCTTGTGTCCATCCCTTCAACCAGATACTCTTCTAGGAATAGGATCCTCAATCCAGTCAAAAGAAGCAGAAACCACCAACATCGTCAAGACTAGTAGCCAAGCATACCCCAGCCCCATGGCTTTTTATCACTGGCCAAGTTTCTGAACCCTCTTAGGAGACTCAAACTGCCCATCTTGCCCAATGTTCCAGCCTTAAGAATAGACCCTTAGGAGGAGACCCTGTGCTGACCTGAAAGTGAGTCCAGATTTGCTCTTGAGGTTCCTTAGCAGCTCCAGCTGGTTCAGAGGCGGGATGAGTCTGGGACAAGAGAAGGAGAAGTGAGTAAGCCTAACTTCCATAAGAGCTGAGGCTCAGCTCTGCACACCCACATCTACTTCACCCATGGAAGCAAGCAGCAGGTGCCAGAGCATGGGTGTAGAACACCTGAAGCTCTGGGCTCAGAGCCTCAACCTCTCTCAAGCTCCAGGGCTGTCTTTACTCTCTCTCTCCTCCCATGTTGTTCCTGTGGCCTCAGACACAGGAAATAGCCAGGATCCAGCATGGACAGTAGGCCATGGGGGTCCAGCCCTTCAGCATGGAGTAGATCAAGAGAGCAGAGTCCAGGTAGGATACCTCCTCTCTTGACCTCTCTTCCATTCTACTTCCCTGCTCCTGAAATTTTTCAAGGAGCTGCAAACACAGCACCTCAACATATTCGAAGTCTCAGACCCTTAAGTGATGGAGCTTCTTTGCCTCCAAAGGCTGGAATGGTGCAGGGGGAAGGTCACAGAAAGGGGCTTTTCTGGGCAAAGAGAAGCTCATTCCCAGGTCTACAGGATGGTTAACCACAACTGAGAGGAAAGCTCTGGTCTCAACCAGGCCCTGATGCCCTGGGGACTCTCAGCACATAGCCTGACTGTTCCTATTCCTGACCTGGCTGCATACCACTCTCAGCCCCATGCCTGGCCTCTGCCTGCCCAATGCCACCGCCACAGTCTCAGGTAAGGCATGCTCCCATGTGGAAGGTGAATGAATCCTTCCTTCACACATGTAAAATTTCATCCCAACCCATTTCACCTTAGAACCTCAGCTTCCTCCTGGCAAACACCTGTCCCATAAAATTCCCAGCTCATTTTAGGATAAACGCAGCGGTCCCTTGGCTCCTAAAACCCCAGGCCCTGACACTCGTCTCCCAATTCTGACCCTACCTGCTCTAGGGCAGCCTCACTCTGCAGATCCTCTTGTATCTCTTTCCTTACTGGCCTCCTAGAGTGCCAGCTACATATCAGGACCCTCAGGGCTCCAGCCTGTCCCTGTCTTTCACTCTTGACCCCTCAGCTAAAAAGCTCAGAAGTTGGGTTCTTGTGCTTGGATTCCTGTGGCAGTTAGCCACCTCCTAGCCCATCATTGCCAGCCCTCCTATGTGACCATGGGTACCTCCTACTAGAAACGTCCCGAGTCTTCCTCATCCCGCTGCCTACCTCACCTGACTCTCAATTCTCTCACCATCTCTCTGACCCACCTACCCCACTAGATCTTTCAAATATGCCCAACAGCCTTGCCATTCTCCCACTCAAACATGTAATGGCTCCCCACCACCTCAAAAACAGAAGGAAGGGCCATTGGGCTTGCTGGCAAACTCATCTTGCTCTTCAGTCTTGTTCCTCCGCTCAGAGAGACCCACCTTGCACCCCTGGGCCACTGGTGCCTCTGGCTGTCTTCTCCTCCCTCTCCCTTTACCCCATAGGTTGCACAGGCAAGAACAGCTACACTGGGCCCTCCTTGCTTCAGCCACAGCCCCAGAGCCAGACCTAGAGGGTTGCTGAAAATGCTGTTAATAAACGGAAGTCCCGTGAGCTTCTTTCCTTACCCCTTTCTGCCTCCCCTCCCCCAGGCCATTCACTGTCCTTGACAAGTCAGCATGAAGCAGAAGCCTAGCAATCAAAGTTAGCAGCTAGTGCCACAAGGGCCTCCCCTCCACTCTTTCACCCAGCCCTGGGTCCCGGAGCAGGGTCCTTGGCACAGCCCTCTCCCTTGGACCCCCACAACCACCACCACATAGGCCCAGGTTAGACAATGTAAAACCAGCCCTCCCAGCCACACTGGACGCATGCCCAGGACACACAAAGCAGCCACCAGGGGCAGACATGTGGAAGTGGGGCCGTGCACATAGCTGGTCACCCCTGAGCAGTCACAGAGGATTGGGGGAGGGGCAACCCCAGGAGAGTATCAGCTAATCTGAAGATACTGTTGGTCTCATGGGACCACTCCAGCCACATAGGTTGGGGGCTCTGTATGTGTGTGTGTGGTTGGGGGGGGGTGTCTTCTTTCTGGGTGTGGTGCTGACTGGAGAAGATGGGCTGAGGGGAAGAAAAACGGGACAGGACACAGGTCTTCCACCTGCTAGGGAACTGAGAGCCCCAGGAAAGGCTGGACATTAGGATGCTATTTCCACAGCTACCTGTGCCTCTGGGGTCTGGGAAGGAGAATCCAAGGGCATGCCCAAAAGAACAACCTATTTGAAAGTCAAGTGCTTACTCTCCTAGTCCATTTCCTACAAAAGGTAGGAGAGGTCACAGCTCCAGAGAAAAGAACCTATACCTGCTACTGGACCAGGTCAGGAGGGACTCTGTAGGGCTGTGCTGGTATGTGGGTCTTCCTCCAGCACAGCCCCCCCTAAGTGGGGAGGGGGGCTCACCTTGTACGTGTAGGGTAAACCTTTCTAGGCAGCTCAGCAGCCTGCACATGAGCAAAGCATGTTTCCTGCTTCTCAAATTGGCCCTAAACACAACAAGAGGGAGCCCCCACCCAGAATAAATGAGTCTGTTCCCTGGGCCTTCACACTTTCTCCACTGTGGTATATAAAGATTCCAGAGTTGTGGGGGCACTCAGACTCTGGAAGGGAGACCCTAGGGCAGATGAACAGGTAGGATTCCGTTCTAGAGTGTGCTCGTGGTCCTAGACATAGATCTCTTAAAAACACCATGAGTCCCATGACCACCACTCTGCTCATAAGTGGGGCCATGGGGGTGGAGTAGAGGTAGGGGTAGGGAATCACAGCTGTTAAGACAAGGCAGGAAGCAGGCCAAGGAACAAGACACACTGAGGACAAGGGACCCAGCAACAGGAAAGCAGCAGCTGAGGAAGCAGGAGACAGAGAGGCAAGGTGTGCTCACACTGGCCCAGAAGGAGCTACAGGTTAACACAGGGACTCCAGGCAGGGCGGGGCTGGGGGCAGGGCACAGGGTGACAGGGTGACGACGGTAGCACGTGGACTAAAGGGCAGGTACTCCAGGGTAGGATATAGGCTCTAAAGGGCTTGCCCCACCCCGAACTCAGACAGACGAGAGCTACACACATCTTCCATCCCATGCATGTCCTACCTGGAGGCCCCATAGGTTTGAGTTTGTGAGCTTTCAAGGTTTTCACACACACACACAAAGGGGAAAGAACCAAAATTTTTTAAAAGAACGGGATAAGAAAAAGAAAATGAAAAAAAAAATTGAGGGAAGTGGGGGAAACAACAGAATAAAGAAAATTAGCCCATAGCTCAGTCCTGTCCCAATGCCCTACAAGGAGCATGGAGCTTGGGGCAGGGCCAGGCAAGGGTTCAGGGCTCCAGAGGAGCCTGGGGTGGGTGCTGAAGGAGGAATGGCAAGGCCATCTTTGTCCCAAGCAATGCCCTGCCAGAACTGATGCAGTATGGTCTATCTGACCACTGCTGGTTGTCAGATCCCTGAAGATGATCCCCAGCCCAGGAGTCCTGGCAGAGCTCTGCGCCCATGCTACCTGGAGATGACTCAGATGGATAGAAACGGGTGGGATGAAATGCTCTGACACAGGAAATGAAGCTGGTCCAGCCTCTTTCCCCTCAGTTCAGGGTAAGGGACAGCACCCAGGGGGCTCCAACCTCACACCTTCATCTAAGCTCAAGCTTTGTGCACACAGTTCCCAAGCCAGTGCTGCCTCCTGTCTTATGAGCAGCAGCCCAAAGGCCAGCTGGCACTGTTCACCAGTTGCCCCTAGAAAGGCACTTCCTGACCTCTTCCTGCTGTCTAGATTCTCCTGTGCTGCTTTGCAGAGGATGCCCGGGTCCCTGGACAACATGGTGACTTTCCTCTAGACTCTCCCTGTAGTCTGGGTTATTCCCTACACACACACACACACACACACACACACACACACACACACACACACACTCACGCACACCATAGTTGACCTGGCCTTTTCTGGAGAACACAGTCCCACTACCTTTCTTCTTAAGCCTTGGACTACTGGAGGCTTCTGGCATTGCAGCACCAAGGCCATCACGCATCTCATGGGACAGCTTGGAGCGGGGATCACAACACAATGTTCCCAAAAGAGGAGTAGAAAGCAAAGGATAGGTACAAGAGTAAGAAATAAAAGCCACAACACTGTAAAACAAAGAACAAAATCAATACTGAGAAATAAACCACACAGAATCCTTTGTGGAAAAATACATACACTTGAAAAAAAAAAAAAAGAAATAAAAATCAATGGGGTGGAGAGCAAATGGAATCAAAAAGCAAACCACCATGCAGGGTGGTGAGGCGGCCTGGCGCAGTACCTGTACATGGGGACAGTGACTGTGCGCTCATAGTACTGCCACGTGGAGTGCAGGTCGGTGCGCGAGAGGTTAGTAGCATAGAATCTCCAAGCAGACTGTAGTGGAAAGAGGTGAGATTGTTGTGGCTGGGCTGAGGCTACCCCTCTCCAGGGACCTCACCAACATAGAACTGCAGCCCCCATGCCTGTCCTCACCCCACAGACTCAGTTTAACCTTGTGGGACAAGCACGACACCCACAGAAGCTGGTGGGTCTGGGAGATACTCTGGCTCTGGCTCACAGTGAGCCTTGGTGATCTCCTTCCTCTCTGTCTTTCTTGACATCAAGTGGGTGACTTCATTGCCCTCCCCAGTCCAAACAAGACCTAATGCCAATCCCATGAGACCTGGGAAGGGAGGTAAGGCTAGGATGTAACTCCTTCCTACAGGCAATGTGGCCCAGGCTCAGTCTTTCTCACTCACTCAGGCTTCTTTCCATTCCCTATACATGTTTTTTATATGAAATATAATCCACACAACATAAAATCCATCATTTTGACCACTTTAAAGTACACACACCATTGTGTAACCATGACCACTATCTATCCACAGCTTCTTACCCTTAGAAAAGCATGCCCATACACAGACACTTCCATTCCAACCTCTTCCCAGGCTCTGGCAGCAGCAGTATTTTAGTCTCTACAGATTTGACTATTTTGGAAATTTCCTATCCATGGAATCTCATGATTATGGAGTCTGCCTGTTAGTTTCTTGCATGGAGGGAAAGGCCCTCAAAGTTGACCTGAATGTCAGTGTGTACGAGCTTCATCCCTTTCCTGACTAAATAACACTTGGTTGTTCAGATATGTCACACACATTTTGATCATCCACCGATGAACATAGCTATCCCATATTTTGGTTGTTATGTACAGAGCATGATGAACAAGAGGGTTTCGGGTGAACACCTGTTTTGGGTTCTAACAAAGGAGTGACTGTGTGGGTGAGGAAACAATTCCCTGTATCACTTTCTTTTCTGTTTTTCTTTTCTTTTCTTTTTTGGTGCTGAGGATAGAATCCAGAGCCTTGTGCATGTGAGACAAGAGCCCTACCAGAGAGCCCAGCTCTGATCATTGTTTTCTGAGTGGCCACTGCACCATACATCCCCTCAGTGAATGTGAAGGCCCAATGCCACCAAGTCCTCACCAACACTTACTTTCCACTTTTTACATTTTAACCGTTCCAGTGAGTATGAAGCAGCATCTCATAATTTTATCTTCATTTTTTTCTAATAATATAGCATCCTCTCACAAGTTCATGGCCAATTGTCTCTCTTCTTGGAAAAATGTCTATTTTCTGCTGGTATAGCTGTCCCTATGTGAGACCTACACTGTTTTGATTACTGCAGCTTTGTAATAAATTTAAAATCACAAAGTGTGAGTCCCATACTTTGTTCTCCTGCATCAGTACTCTCCTGGATATTCAGAGACCGTTGTAATTCCTCAGAAAACTTAGGACTGGCTTTTCTGTTTTTTGCAAAATGGTGTGGAGGGCACTGGGCTTATGAAAAGTGCACTGAGCCTGCATATCAATGTTTGGGAAGAACATTTTAATGAGATTAAGTCTTCTAGTCCATGAACATGACGACTTACTTTGGTCTCCATCAATATTTCAGTAACATCAACATGGAGTCCAGGCTGGACAGGCTGACTTCTACAGAATGAAAATGCTTTGAGAGCATAGGAGGCCCTGGTACCTCCTCTGAGACTCCCCTGGAAGCATTTTTCTGCTTGGTAGTCAGAATCATACCCAGGTGATAAGCCTCATGAAAAACCAGTCCTTCTACCCTTACCCTACATCAGGAGTTCTGGGGTCACTGATAACCAAATCTTTGACCCACAAACATGCAGGAAGGTCAGCTTCGCTCAGAGGAAGGACCTTTTGATCAACTACTTTGTCACAGTGCCTTCACCCTGTGGCCATGCATCATAAATGGGTTGGAGTTGTCTTGAAGCTCTAGGAACCATCTTGAAGTCCACAGTGGGGAAAACTGTGCAGACAAGGCAGAGAGATTGCTTTGTCCTAATAAGGATACTTCATCTACAAGTGTCTTCTGTCGCTTGTGGGTGAAGCAGGGATGGCATATGCTGTTGCTCTTTGGTGGCACTTCTGACTTTTGGAAGATTCATAGGCTGCTGTTGAATGGCCTTTGAGAAGAGTGTATGGGGGTGATACTCAGTTTATGCTGTCTCCTATTAAACCTTTTGTCCCCATGGACATGCAGTCATTTTCTTTTTCAAATGGGCATTCTGTTCTTTGTTTTTTGCAATTGCAAAAAAAAAATAGCCATGTGTTTTGTGGTGAAAACTATGTAATACATACACAAAAGGAGGCTGGACCCAAGGTCGAGACTGTGAAGGCCACATCTTTTAAAAAGAAAGACAGATACGGGGCCAGATTCAGCTGGCAGGAAATCCTGGCCAGCTCTAGGGTCCAGCAGGAATCTGTCTTCTTGTATGCATGTTCAGATGGCATCCACATCCCACCTGCCCCTAAATGGTAAGAGCAGCTGGATAAGCTCAGGGAAGGAAGGCACAGTGTCCATTGGCTGAACAGCTAGGTTGAAGTAGTACAGATGTGGTCCAAGAGACATTGGCTGCCATACTGTCAACCTCTCTAAGCTGTGGGTCTCATAGCTGCAGAGTGGATGTGATGAGACCCCTACCTCACAGGACACTGGAGGTGACCATATGTATGGTTACTGGGACAGTATGGCATGAGCCAAATGCCCACTGGGGGCAGGACCACCCAGCATCACTACCATGAGTCATTGGGTGTAACCTCAGGTATCTGAACTGTTCTCATGCTCAACACAATCTTGTCTTCCAAACATGGGCCATGACCTGCCTATCCATAGACATGGAAAAGCCTGGTACAGCCACTGTCAATGCCAAGATCTTGATGGGCTCCCTTCTACATAAGGTGAAATCAGAACAGGGGTTGGTCCCTAGCAGGGACGAAGGCTCACCTGGATCAGACCTGCTGCAGGGTTCCGCCGCTTCTCAAAGTGCTTTTGCCGATGCTGCTCTTGGACTTTAAGAGCAAAGCCAGATCCCAAAATGCCCTGCAAGTCACTGAGGTCAGACCACATCCTGGGACCATGCCCTCCTCACCCTTGCTTATAATGCTGTGTTTCACACAGCATTGTAAGCTACATTCTTGGAATTCCCTAGTACTTCATCACCTAGATACCAGGCTGGGGGAATCTCTGGCTAGCAGAAGGCAGTGCTTACTGATCCCAAAGAGGAGCCCTCCTAAGCTGCTCTGTTCACAAGGCAGCTGCAGACAGCTCCCCTCTGCCATCCCCAGTGCCGCAGTAGGTATACCCATCCTATTCTGTACATAGTAAATAAGGACCCCACTGCCTAGGGTCATTCAGATGGGATAACCATAGAAGTCAACAGAGCTATGTCAAAAAGCCCATTCTAAAGATACTAGGAGTCTGCCTACTGAGGCTATAGGCATCTAAGTTAGGGTAGCCTCACTCTGGTCTGGTATGGGGCCTCTCTAGTGACTATGAACCCCACAGGGACCTACTCCTGTACAAGATCCTAACAGTTCACAGGTGGCCTGTGGTCAAGTCTTGCAGAGAGCCTCTGAGACACTCCCTAACATCCCTGGGACAGGAAGGGGTACATGACTCACTGCAGGAAGAGCGAAGAACGAGACACCAATGAGGGTAAACGTCGCTGCCAACAGTCTCCCGTTCCAGGTCTGAGGGTACTTGTCCCCGTAGCCAATGGTTGTCAGGGTGATCTGAGGAGCAGGGGGCTCTGGTCACTTGGGCAGGCTGGCAATGGCCTACCAGAGGCCTTAATCCCAGGCCAGATATCCCTGCTCAGTCTTGGGAAGCTCACCCAAGTAGTTTACCTGCATCTTTGGGGGCAGCTGGACACTGATAGCCACTCAGACTTGGGCTGGACAGACAAGAGAGTCACCCTTGTTACAGCACCCATACTGGGGCAAAGCAAGGCCAGGATCAGCATAGGCTGTCCTTTATCCTTCAATCCCACCAAACCCCAATCTCTATTCATTCCCAAGGCTCCCCTACTTAACACTTGGGATTGGTGGACCACACAGCACACACTGGCACCAAGCAAGGACAGCAGTTTCCACCCAGGTGAGTTGCTGACATATCTAGCCCCTGCTCTGTGCTCACAAGTAGGGGGTACCAGTGAACTGGTGTGTACCCACCAAGTCAGGGAACAAGAGCAAGGAAGTGCAAGGATGCCAGGGTCCACAGAGGGTAAGGAATCAGCAAAGGCCAAGGAGAGTAGGGTTCAGGGATGATGGGGGGGCAGTCTAGGAGAAGACCTGGCCGGGAGGGGAAGAGGCCAGTGGTGGTAGGTAGGAGGTGGCCAAGAAGACAAATGGGTAGTAGTGAGAGGGCTGCATTTTAGGGACCAGTAGATATTTTAAAATTCAAGGATTACTTTGAAACAATAAAGATAAAATGTTCACTTCAGTTCTGAAAGAGAAGGAGGCTCGAGGTCCCAGAAAATTCTGAAGAGAATGGGCTGTACCACTCTCAGGTCCCCTGGGTGCCAAGCTGACTCCTTCTGTTCTGTGCCTATCACATACTCTCCATTGACACTTATCTCTTAGTCTTAAATTCACTTCACTCCCAACAGCCCTGCTTCTTCCCAAGAGGACACAGGATTCCAGGTCTGTGGCCATTAGTAAGATCATTAATAAACTTCCCTGTGTTTCATCCCAGAGGAAATTGTATGATCCTCTCCCAGTGACTGCAAGCACAACACCTGTCCAGATCACTACGTCATGGCTTTTCAGGTGACATCAGCCTCTGCCCTGAGCCTTCAAGGAGTCCAGAGCATTGGGGGAGGAGGGGATAGAAGAAACTCATTTTTATCTAAGGTAGGTCTCTAAGGACTAGGGTGGTCTTCAGAAAACAGGGGCCTAGGAAGCTTGTCATTCATACCCGCTCCAAGCAGAAGTTCAATGGTGTCTAAGAGGCCCTTCTGAAAAGGGACAATGACAGAGGACTTCTGGGGTATCCCAGGCAGAGTCAAACATGGGGAGCCTTGGGCACAAAGTCCAGGTAAGGCTCTAGCATTTGGGCAGCAGCAAGTCTTGGAGGATTCAGGGCCACTGTCAGCAGGCTGCTGACCACCTAAAAAAAAAGCCCCAGAGAATCAGGGCCTATGGTTTCCCTTTGCAGAGAGAGAGAGAGAGAGAGAGAGAGAGAGAGAGAGAGAGAGAGAGAGAGAGAGAGAGAGAGAGAGAGATTGTGTGTGTGTGTGTGTGTGTGTGTGTGTGTTGTGTGTTCATGCCAAGCTTTTATATGGGTGCTGGAGATCCAAACTGAAATTCCCACACAACTGAACATCTTCCCTTTGTGCTCTCCCTTGTCCCTCACAGTGAAAGGCAGGACTGACTGGAGCTTGGAGGCCAGAAGCAAGAGGTCTGGGATGGTGGTGACTGGCCTTGGGAATGGAAGGCCGTGACAACAATGCCCCCACCTCCCACTGCTCCAAAGTTGTGAGGGTCATTCATACTCTTGAGCTAGGGAGCCCCAGGATGGACCTATCCTGGTCACTGCTCTCAGAACCCTAATATTTCCCCACCCCAATCTTTCTCCTCCACAGTCCAGTGCCAAGTGGGGGTTGCAGGCAGGTGATGGGGAGAAAGGAACTCATTCTGTCCCCTATCACATCTACCAACACAATAACTACATCAACCTCAGCTGTCATCTCCATATGCTGTCATGTCTATGGCCACCAGGTGGCCTCCAAGAGACATGCCCACCCAGGTTAGCCTCAGGGCTGTTAGGTCTCTCTTCCAGGTCCCAAGGGGCAAGGCATGTCTTCAGGACAGCAATACCAACAGGATGTGGAGGAAGAAATGATCAATGACCAGGACTTACCAGGCCCCACCAGAGTGCATCTGCATAGGTATCAAAGTGGTCATTCTCACCCTTCTCTGCCAAGTACACCAGAAATGAGGCCAGGATGAGGCAGAGGAAGCCAATGTACCAGGCAGTCACCAGCTCCTGCAAAGGCAGGAGACCATATCATTGTCCCACTCAGGCCAACCTGGACAGTGTCAAGCATGGGAGCCCTGCCCTGAACTGCGAATCTCAAGGGCTTTGAAGGATCCCCTCGTGATGCCAACAAACTACAACTTGAGTAACACTGGTCAGGTTTGGCAACAGGGCTTGTCCTGAACAATAAAGCGTGACTGCTGGCTGTACAGAACAACTCTTTCAACTATTTTAGACCTGGGAGCAGAGCATCCAACAGCTCAGTAAACATCCTGCCCATGGCTGGAGAGCACATACCCAAGCCAGGAACTGTGGTTTCAGCACTGTTTGGATACTGTGGAGATATCCCCAATAGGGGGTGCAGGTCTCAAGAAGTATATACTCAGTTGCCAACATTGAAGGTACAATGCAAGGAAAGAGAGAGACCAGGCCTCAGGGAGCTCAACTTCCCCCAGGACCCAGTGACTGCTCCCAAACCACCATGGCCAACAGAAAGGAAAGGGGCCCAGGCAGGATAAAGAGTGCTTGACTCAGTGAGCCCACCATGTGCCCAGAGACCCCATAGTACAACCAGGCAGAAATCAGGTCTTGGCCACTGAGGTCTCCTTCAACATAGATGGTGTACCCACAGCCACCCCATGAGTACCTTGGTCAGCAGCCACCACAAGCTGCAGCTTAAACAACCCCTAGGCAGGTGATAGAGTCAGAGAATCAATCCAGACCTCAGAACCAGGAAATGCTCAGCTACAGGGGGGACTGCTCAGACTAGGAACAGAAAACAGCTTCTGGGGACAGGTGAGGAAGAAAGCAGGAGGTCTGTTCATATCTTATCTGGTCCCTGGCTAACATCCAGCTTAGAGCATCCTGGGACAGTAGAGCCAAGATAATCAGCATGCCCCGGGCTGGGCCAGGGCTCACCTTGCTGTGAGCATACACCACCGATCCCAGGAGCTTCCAGGTGCCGCCCCTCCGGTCCATACGGATCATCCGTAAGATTTGCAGGAACCGCAGGCTCCGAAGTGCAGATGTGGCAAAGACATTTCCCTGGGAGCCAGCAGCCAGCACAGCAATGGAGGCAATCAGCACCATGATATCTGTGGGAGACAGGCACAGATCACAGGGTTTCCTACCCTGGGCCCCCAAAGGAGGGATCGATGGCCCCATAGACATGCAAGGTCATGTAGGGCCCTGGGAAGGTGGTTTCCAGTGCCCATCCTCCCTATCTGGTGTCCAGAGCAGACTACCCAGCACTTTGTCCCTCCCAACATCTAGGCTCTATAAGTGATGGGTACCAACTCCAAGTCAGTGGTAAGAAGGAACTTCCAAAAGGTCCTCCTACCCTCTCACTCAGCCCACTGTGGCCAAAACAGAAGCAACTCCTGCCACAGGCCCAACTCTGGTGGCTATGTTGACCAGGCCTCACCAATCACACAGAACGGCTTCCTGGCAAACTTGAGCCTGCCCCTCCAGCCTCGATACCGGCAGCAGCAGCCTGCAGCCCAGATCCTCACAAAGTACTCAACGCCAAACACCACGATGGTCACGATTTCCTGGGAGGTGGGAGGAACACAGATGAAGATACCACCGTGTATACTACATGGGCAGTCTCAGGACAGAGATGGATAAAGCCCATGGCTCAAAGGCTAGAAATTAGAGCTGCAGGCTTAGCCCACAGGGCCCCAGCTCATGTCAGCCAGGACTGAATCCCTTCTAGATACAGATCTCCAGGGACTCATTACTATCAGCAAGTCCCGGCCTATAGACCACCAGAGGAACTACCCTTCTTGCCTCCCTTCTGAGCTAGATCTGACCTATTTGAGCTGGAATAGGAGGCTCTGGTGTTAGTCTGCTGGGTGGGCACACTAACACCAGAACTGAGAGAGTTCCCAGCCATAGCAAAGGTTGAGCAGGTTCCTCTAGAATTCAGGCAGCTCCAGGGCAGTGGGGCAAAGTGGGTGGAAGAGCATTCTAGTGGGATCATTCTCCTTGAAGGGCCACCTCTGTTACTAAGGGCAACAGAGAAATTACAGTACTGTTTCCATGACGCCCACCCCCTGCCCCATCACAGGGTTTATGTGAGTGAGCATCACGGCCTCCCACCCCTTCACCCACATCTTTTGTGAAGCACCAGACACTTCTAGTAGAGGCACCTGTGTTACTTAGACTCCAGAGAGCAGGGGGAAAGCAGAGGTGGTAAGAGCTGCTTGATGTAATGTCACTTCTACTAGGGACTGGGAGGCTGGAAAGGGGCTTGAGGTCTACATAACAATGCCAGGAACAACAGTGGCTATGGATGCAAGGAAGCATTCTACTCTGGAGGAGACCCTGGATACAGAAGGCCTGATTCATTCAATCAGGGTTAGGGACAGAACTGAAGGGGTCCAGGGGTTGAGAGGTAGACTACTGCAGAGGTCTCACCACAGGATTAACCAGGGCTCTTTCCCAGCCTCCAGGCCTCTCCCCCATGCCCACCCACGTGCGGTGCTTACCAAGATGTAGAGGGCCCCCTCCGAGCTCTTCTCGTACTCCTTGATGGTGGAAAATACGGAAAGCACAAGGCAGGAGAAGACCAAGAGAAACCTGCAGGAGGTGAGAGATGTGCAGTCAGTCTGTGACTGCCAGCTGGCACACACTGGAGGGCCCTTGGAGAGCAGCAGGGAGAACACAGTCCACACCCCATTTCCTACTACCCAAGACTCCATAATCACACTGATTGCTGACCAGGCTCTTCCCTATGCTTGTCTATCTGGTTTGGGTCCTGACAGCTTCAGCTAATGCAAAAGCAATAAAGAGAACCAACTTCACACTGCCTGCCCCACAGAAGGCAGACATTCATAGTTTTTCATGGAATGCAACACTTCCTCCCTAGGTTCAGAGGAAGAAAATATCTCTTCCAGCTAGGTCTGGGGCTGAACAAGAACTTCAGATCATCTTTCTAACTTAGCCCTAACTGCCATAGTTTCTCCACTTCTCCTTAAGATGCAGTGGTTCCTGCTCACCAGCCTATGCTTTCTGCTTTAATTATCCTCTCTCCTTTTCTACCTGACCCCTCCTGACCTACCAAAATTCTCCTGAAAGATCTCTGCCTCGTTCACAGCTATGTGCATCCTCTGACAAGCTGTATACCTTCTCCTTTACCCTACCCCAGAGGACAAGTGACATAGTCTTACCACAGGAACCCAGCTTGTGGCCTTTGACAAGGGCACACCAAATAACCTAAACACATGATAGACAGCATAGCAAGAACACTGCCTGCTGAAGACTACCACACCCACATCTCATCCTGGGAGACTAGAACGGCCACAGTTAAATCACAAGAGGCAGACTTCAGGGCCAGAGAGATAGCTCAGAAGGTAAAGATGTTTGCTGCCAAGCCTTGGGACCTGAGTTTCATCTCCTAGACCTACATGGTAGAAGGAGAAAACTAACTCCCACAAATTGTCTTCTGATCTCCACATGTGCGTGGAGGGGAGGAGAGAGAGAGAGAGAGAGAGAGAGAGAGAGAGAGAGAGAGAGAGAGAGAGAACTATAATAAAAATAATTTAAACAGAAAATGCGAACTCCAACACAAATGAGCCTCACAGGTGTGCATGGGATGTGTGCATGTCAGGAGCCCACTTCTTAGGCAGCTCAAGTAATATTAACATTTTTCTGCAGATGATAACATGTCACACAAAATAGACACATCGAACATGTAGTAATTGGGTCCTGTGCATGGAACATGCTTGGCCACAAGGTACTAAGAAGAACTTCACGTCTATCTGAACCACAAGAGCTCTTGCTCAAAAAGTTTCTTGTGCCTGTTTCCACCTGCTACCTTCAAAAGCCAGGTATCTGTCCACATGCCCAGCACACAATGATAATAATGATGATTACTATAGCAACAGAGCTACCATGCTCCTGTTGGGCCATAGAGTCCTTCTATCACCATGGCCTCCACCTTTGGATAGTGGATGAGTCCAAGGGGCCAGATTCCTTCCACATAAATCTCTCTCTCAGCCTAATGTGTGGGATTGGCCACTGTCCCACCTGTTCATCCACTACTTCTCTCTTGCCATTCTTTGATATCCTCTACTGCAGGCCCATGGTGCTGTCCATGAGAACATGCCTCCTTGGGTAGTTACCTCCAGCCCAGACAGGTTGGGAGCACAGCCCAAAGGCCCTTGCAAACAGATCTCCAGGAAAACCAGAAATGTTAAGCACACAGAATTGTCCTCTCAAAGGAATGGACTTAAAATCTGTCCTTCCATCCAGAAAGCTAGGAATTAAAAGTGATTAAAAGCATGGTGATGTGCATTATCTGTTGGGCCAGGCCATATCAAGCTCTCACAACCAGGACCAGAGATGTCTAAAAGCCCAAATGACCTCTATGCTATCTGTATGACTGAGACCAAGTCAGATCCTTCCTTAGGCCCTTAAGCTAATACAGGTAGTCTATCTCTAGAGTACATCTTCTTGAAAGAAATGACATGTACCCTGAGTTGAGTTTCAATGTAATTACACTTCCTGTGCACCAGGGGTTATATTACATGAGGAAACTTTTCCCCAAATTCTATTGTGTTTAAATATGTTGACAATATGGGGCTGGAGAGATGGCTCAGAGGTTAAGAGCACTGGCTGCTCTTCCAGAGGTCCTGAGTCAGCAACCACATGGTGGCTCACAACCATCTAAAATGAGATCTGGTGCCCTCTTCTGGCATGTAGGCAGAACACTGTATACATAATAGATAGATAGATGATAGATAGATAGATAGATAGATAGATAGATAGAAAGGTAGATAGATAAATCTTTGTTAAAAAATATGCTGACAATAAACGCCCCTGGCATCAGACTCTCTAGATTTTAGAGTCTAGAAGGTTTGATCCAGGTTGACAAAGCCAATCTGAACCAGGTTTCATTCTCACCTCTTCACAGTTCACTTCCCTACCTGCCATGACCACCTTCAGGGTCGTCCTCACAGACATACCCCTTGTTACATGCCTTTTTGGGGATCACTGCAAGCGTGAACATAACCACTTGTCATTGTGGGGAGCATGTACCTGCCATCTCTCCTGTACAGCACAGACATACTCTACCTCCTAACTGTCCTTTCTAGTCTAGGTTTCAGGGGTGCTCATGGGTAAAGGCCTGGCCAGCCAATGCCAGAAGTATCAGCCCAGGATTTTTGCCCAGACCACCAGAACAGAGTTGTCCCTTTCCATCTGGAAAATGGCTTTAGCCTAGGAAATCAGTCTGTAAGTTAAGTCCCAGAGAAAACCAGCAACAGGCAGATGATCACTTACATCCAGCTCTGCCAGAACCCCTGGAGCTGCCAGTAAAGCCCATTTCTAAAGATGCTGCATTTGGTTTCTGCTCCTGCAGATTAAAGACCTCTGACTTTTCTAGGCTGTAAGTGGCTGAGGGTCAGGGTAGGTCTTGCTCCAAGCTCACCACTCACCATAATGGTACTGTGGTCAGTTTCTACCTGGCCCCAGCTCCTCCCCTTCAGACAAACCACAATGAATGAGACATAAGCCAGAAAATAAGAAGCTAGGGATCTTGTTTGGTCAGCAGAGCGCTTGCCTAATATACACAAGTCCCTGGGTTCAGTACCCAGCAGAGCATAAGCCAGGCATGGTGATGCATACCTATCATTCCAGCACCCTGGAGGTAGAGGCAGGAAAATCATGAACCCTCAAAGCTGGGCTCCACATCCTGAGAGGAAACAGCACACAGTACACAGTTCAAAGGCCTGCTGTCTGGGTGAAAAGCCTAGGACCATCAGCCTGGCAGTCTCAGACCCTCAAGGTCCAGGTCCCACATTCTTAAAACATAACTGGCCCATCAGGAAAGTGTCAACAACTCAAGCAGTTCATTGATGGAGCTTGACACTTATCAGTGATCAATACACGCCCATCCTACGCTATCAGGGGCTGCCCAATTGGCCACATGGGCCCGGTGACCTGCTTACTTACTCATAGATGCTTACTATCTCATGCCCCATTCAGCAGACTCCTGCACCACAAAGGGCCCTGAGGCCAATCTCATCTCCACCCTCCATGATTCCAAGTACCTAAACACTGTAGAGGGTCACCTGTGCTATGGTTGCTGACTAAAGAGTCCACCACGTCTGAAAACACAGCAACACCAATACATGTGCTTGGCCAATGGGGCATACTGGCACAGTCACACTGATAATATACAACTGACTTTCATGGGTAAGGAAAGAACAAGGGGACTCAGCCAGGTGTATGCTTGGGAACCCCAGCTGACTCAGTGGTCAAAGGGAATGCCCTGATGATGCTCTAGGGCTGCCATGGGAATAGATTTTTGGCCAGGTGCTACCAGTAAATGTCTCCATCACCCAACACTGGTTGTCCTACTCTCAAAATGCCAACTAGCAGGTACGGGAAGACCCATGCAGGCCAGTGAATATACCATGTCAGGGCCTGTGCAATAGACAGCAGTAGTATATCCAGCCCAAGAGGATGGTGAGGGTTGGGGTGGTACTCTCAGAAAGACATGGGGAACTGGCCAAGAAAGATACACAAAATACAGAGTCCAAAAATTGAAAGGGAACTCCAAGAGACCAAGAGGAGACCAGCTGGCACGAGAGACAGTGTTCCTTATCACTCCAATCACCAGTCAGAAGTCAAGACATGGTCTCTCCCCAACAAGAGCTGAAGATGCTGCAGAGGCCCGCATTGTATGTTTCAGCTTGAATCAGGCCACAGCAACAGATAGCCAGCAGCATTCAGGGAGCATCTGTCCCAGGATTCTCAGCCTCAGCCTTAACTAAAGCTACAGCAACACTGCCCTAAAGAGATTCACAGTCCCTGATAATCTTCCTGGACATAGGGCCCAGGTTTGTGGTTCCTCAGAACATTTAACATTGGAGTCCCAAGCTTCTGAGCTCCTGAACAGAGGCACTAGTAGCAGTGACAGGCTGCTGGCACAGTCAGAACAACACAAAGCCACAGTCACATTTCAAAACTGCAATTAATTTCCTTTGTTCATTAGCCAATTTATTCAATTAACTAAGCCCTGAAAAGAAAGAAAGAAAGTACAGACATCTCGTATGCCTTCTAGCACTGATTCTTACTGCCTGGGGCATCATCTACTCCCAACTTGGTCAGTAGGGAAGGAGTGGAAAGGAGAATGGGGAGTCCCATGCCCTGATAAGGACCCTGAGGCTTGAATGGTGATAAAAATACATGAGAAACATCAAAGGTGCCTGTAGCAGGAAGTACACCAGGAGCAGCTTAGCCTACAAGGCAAGGTAGGAGCCTAGAGGAGGCTTCCCCAAAGAAAGGTCCCTGGGGCCAGGCCCTGCTGAGTAAGGAGGAGCTGGCTTGGCTAGGAGGGAAGCAAGGAGAGTGTTTTGACAGAAGAAAAGTTTGGTAGAGAGGGTAGACATGTGCTGGACCTGGGCACAACAGAATTCAGGGTCAAGGACAGACCTACAGGGGCAGAGCTCAGAAATAGAGTATCCACACTTAGTCCAGAAAATCCAGCTCTTTATGCTAGACATACTGCTTTATGTTTAAAAACAATGAAGCTACCCTGTCTTCCTATTACCTATCTCACTTAACCCTTACTAAACCAGTATTCCCTCCCCCACTTCACTTCATACCATCTGCATTCTGGCCTCTCTTGAAACGTCCCTGGGGCCTCTTAGTGGTTTCTTGGTGTCATGCACAAGATCAAAGCAGCCAAAATTCCATGAGGGGTTCATGAAGTCCCACCTCTAGCTGAAGAGCTATTGACAAATCCTGGATGCTGGATGAAAGAGTCCATGTTCTTCAAGGATCCTGCCCCCAAGAGGCTACCTCTTCACCAGTCCATGGCCTGACACTCGTTTTACATATTCACAGCAGTAAGTAGACTCAGTGGGTTGTTTTTTGTTTTTGTTTTTTTTAAAAAGAGCACATGAAGTTGGGAGAGAAAAATGATGACAGGTGGATAAGGGAGAAATTGAAGAGGATGGGGTGAGGGTAGATTTAAAAACACATTATATGCATGTATGAAATTTTCAAACAATAAAAAGTGAATAAATGTATCCAGGTTTTTTTCCATAAACAAACACTGAAGCTGAGCCAATGAGATAGCTCAGCAGGAAAAGGATTCTGTCCCCAAACCCAAGGACCTGAGTTCAAATCAACTTGGCACATATGTACAAGCCTGCATGCAACCACACACACACACACACACACACACACACACACACACACACAAACTGAGGCCCAAGTGCCAGTTGATCAAGCCCTCTCTGGATATTCTAGAGGCCCTACAAGCAGGGGCATTTATGAGTGTGGCCATGATGACCTTGATATACAAAGCCAGGGACTAATCTTGGGGGACATAAGCCTAGTTCCCCAGAACACTCTCATGCAGCCAGCAGGCTGTACATTATCTATTGTACAGAGGAAAGCCACTCTGGAGCCCTGCTACCCCAGCAGCTTCCAGAAAGTGCCCACCATGGCTCCTCTGCTTCATGGTTTGTTTTTTAAGTTTTCAGAACAGACAGAGCAGATGGCCCCCTCCAGGAAGGCTGGTGCAGGGGAGGCTGCAAGGGACACGCAGGAAGAGTAGCGCCCACGCTGCTCTTGGAAGCTCAGAGACAGGAAGGAGCTCGGGCTGTATGGCCAGGCTCCTCCCCAGGCAGGAAGCCTCCAAGGAGAGGGGACCTAGCGTAGGCATGCCTCCAGAGCCCAAGACAACTGCCTAGACACTTGTAATTTCATCCATCTATAAACACCTTGGTGACTGGCGACTGTCCTGTCCAGCACATACCAGGCCCAACACACCCCACACTCATGTCCACTTTAGAGTTGAGGGGGGTTGGCACTGGGGCTCTAGAAGGCTGGTAGGGCTCTGCCACTTCCTACCTTCTATCCTTAGAAGGGGTGATGGATGCTATCCTAGTCTCTAGCCTCCATGATGTGGGCACTTCACAGGATCTCAGCCTCAAGCCTCAGCATGAAATGACAAGGGGAGAGCAATGGAGGTCTCTCTCTAGACCTAAACAAAGCCAGCCTCCTCCAGGCTACGTCGTCATGTGCCAGTGGTCATTCAACCACAGGCAGAAACTGTGTCCTGGGAATGTACATCCCCTCCCTTCTCTCCTGTCCTGCTATGCTGTGTGCTGTTTCTTGACACTCATGGGAACTGCAATAGGGAGCCAAGCATCACTTTTCTTCCCCTCTGAGAGAAGACAGAAACCCCGGGAATATTCAGCAAGCACGAGCACCAGTGTTCAGAGGGGCCTGGAACCATCCACTGGGACTGGCCATCAAAGGAACTGCCCCTGTAACAAAATATTCAGATTTGGAATTCAGCATTGTTCTCAACAAGATGGAACTGGGGGTATGTAGCAGCAGTTTGGGAGCTCCAGGCCATGAGATACCCTCTGAGGCTTGGCCACATATCCCCACAGCACACACAAACCAAGGTTAGGAGCCTTGGATGAGAAGAGGCTCATCACAGTCTGCAGTCCAGCTATTGCTAAGCCTGGAGGTTCAGAAAGGACAAGAGGACTGGGTCAGGAAGAGGGCTGGTTTCTCTACAGCTCAGAATTACAACACAAGGGGTTTCAGGGCTAATTATGGTAATAGATTCAACTTCAGGAGGCTTCCCTGACAGCAGTTGCCAAGGAGACCAGCATCAAGAGCAGCTGGTCCCCAGCCCCAGATTCCAAGAACCAGAAAGGAGCAAGGCAGGGACCTCAGACAGTCCTTGGTGACCCACCCTAGCAGGGGGAAAGTCACCTAGAAATGGAGCTTGCATGGAACTGTTCTATATCTAGAGACACATCCAGGCCCAGCACACACACACACACACACACACACACACACACACACACACACACACCACAGGAGACTTAGAGCCAAACTGTCTTTATCTAGGAGCAAAAGGGACTTTATGGGAGGGACTTCTCAACCCTGGGCAGAGGATGATCACTTGAACCAGGATACAAAGAAGAGACAGGCAGGGGGCAAAGGGGAGGGGACACAAAGTTGTAGGGCCAAAGGGCCCTCAGTCAGGCCCAGAAGCTCCTCACTGTGGTCAGTGACAGCTGGTGCCAGCATATGCTGAGATGTCAAGGGCACAGGTTTGGATGTGTGCACATCCCATGTGTGGATCCCTGCATACCAGGAAGGCTGCCACCCCAGGGAAACATTCCTCTCCTCCTCTTTACTCCTCCTGCCCCCTCAGTCTAACAGGGAACCTTTCTCTTCTGTAAACACATAACAAAGGTGCTGCCATCCTCTTCTAATACTGCCTCACACACTGGCTATCTCACTGCCAGACCCTGGGAACATACTCCAGCCTGGCTCCTGACCCAAAGGCTGACTCAAGGAGGCCATGGTCCACTATCCTATTGCATGTTTAGTGACTAAAAAAAAAAATCTAGCATTTGGACAGTAAATGAAGATAGGCTATCACAGATCCCCCAACCCTGCTCACTATTCTTAGACTATTGACAGCTGGTTCCATGGATGAAACCATGAAAGTCTCTACTTGCCTACTTATGCCAGGTGTGTGATGACCCTAAAGGCAGGCAATTACAAATGGTAAAAAAGAGGCTACAAGGCCACTTGCATAGCCCACATGCTATCCACCTGGAGCAGGCAAAGTTACCCTGTATAGGAACCCTGTCCATAGAAGGGGATTGTATGTACACACAGGGTCCCCACCAGGATAATCCCCACTCCCATAATGTTGGGCCTTTCCAGCTTTGGGGCTAGAATACTGTAAGGCCCGAAGAGGGCAACTACAGTGAGGCCAAACACATCCCCTCTGGTGCAGATCACACATGACTCCCCAAGGACCTCCTGCCGCCTCGTCCATTAGGCGCAGCTAGCACTGTAACCTGGAATCTAATTTCTCCCCCTAATAAACTGCTCTGCTGCCAGGACCTACTGCTTCCTCCAATGTCAGAAGTGAAGCAGAGCTAGGATGCGGATGGCCGCTTCTAGTAAAAAATCACACACAGCTGTTCATTCCCTGGGCTCGGACAGGACAGAGGCCACACTTCATCCAAGGACCTCTCTGCTGGAATGAGTCCCTCATGCTGCCCTACCCTGGGGTAGTATTGGCCTGTCTGTCACACCAAAGTCCACCTACCCAACCCAGAACCACCCACCAGAGCATAAGGTCCTAAGGGGGGGATGAGAGGAAGTGGCCCAGGAGAGACAGACAAGGCCCAGTATACATCAGATGCTCAGAAAATGCCTTAGACCTTGACAGACCATAGCTCAGGAAGCCCCAGACTGTCAGAGGGTCAACTGCTGACTCAGCATTTAAGGTCTGCACAAATGGCCTCATCTAGCCCACATCTTGGCCCTCATCTCCAAAGTCAAGGTCAGGAGGTGTTCTTAAGGGACCCCTCACCCTCACTGACCAGTGGCCACAGGATAATCAACAATAGTTATTTCAAGAATGGGGGGTGCCACAGAGGTCTAGAGCTTCTCCCTAACCCACACATTGCTCTCTAGTTACTCACCCCATCAGAAGCCCAAGACTCACAAGGACTCCAGCCTCAATAGCTGCTATAGACACCATGGGGCCTCCCCAGAAAAGCCAGGTATCTGCTACAGGCACAGATGCCCAAGCTGAGGACCACAGAGGACTCAGTCTGACAGGAACCTGCCAGCTCAGCACAGGGAGAGTGCTTCCCAGGCACCATCTCATGACCTGGCACCTCTTACATGAGATCCCTGGAGACTAAAGCTCCATGAGGTTAATCTACTCCCATTAATCATCATGGGTGCTAGCCAGAGCTCACTGTCTCAGACCTACACACTGCATCCCTGCCTGTTGAATCATCCAAGAAGGCAGCCCTGCTGAAGACTCACAGCACCCCCCTAGCATCCTTTACTACTTCCCAGGAGCTTATTTCTGCCCTTCCCACTCCAGCCAACTGTTCATCCCTCTGAGACCATAGGAAACCTGTCCCATCTCAATCCCAGGAGCAGCCAGAGAGTTGTGGTGGAAATGGCTGACAATGTGCATCAGCCCTGCTCACAGCTCTATGCTGGCCCCAGGGCCCTAAGAACTTGGCCATTCCTGATTCTCCCAACAGCTTTCCTTATTCCTTTCCTGCTTTCTCAACCTTGCCATGACAGCCCCATTCCTCGGGGCCTTTGCACACCTCCTTTTGACACCCAGAGTGCCTTCTACTCACATGACCCAGAGCCACCTTTTCTTCAGACTCTCCTTCCACAGGCAAGTTCACCTTCACTGAGGACACAGCCTCATCTGTTCTGCCCTCTCCAATGCCCGGGAGGCCAAGCCCTGACCATACTGGACCCAGCTCCAGAACACTTGTTCATGCCAGTTCCAGCATCACTTGGGGGTTCTTTGTGCAGTTCACAAGCACAGCTGAGAGGGCCAGGACAGAAGGAAGTCAGTAAGGTGAGCCTTGTACAGGTCTGAGAACAGATGAGATAGGGTCTGTACCAAGAGCCTGGCCACCCCAAGCCCAGCAGAGAGCAAAAACAGCTGACCACCAACAAAGCTGTGTCCACTCATGAAAGGAACATTTTTCCCTAACTGCTGGGATGAAAGATCACCATGGAACCTCAACCTCTCCTGAATGTGAATCTCCATTTTCCTTCATGGTCAGGTGGCCCATCAGGTGTTCAGGGTACTCCAACGATGGCTCTCCTGACAGAGTACCTCAAAGACCTCCCCATCCACAATCCAAAGTTTGATGGACAGCCATGCCCCTGCCTCCTGCCCAAGCTGTGCTCCAGGGCTGGCCCCATAGCTCACAGCATTGATTCCTGATCATCACTGAATACTTTCTCCCACAAAAGGGCACAGATCCAGTGATGGAGATCTTACCCCTTAAACAGAATCTTGTCCTGATATTAGCCTCTCCTGCGCCACCCTTGAGCCTCCCTTGCTCCTCACCAGACTGCCTAATGAGCAAAAGCAAGGGACAGACCACAATCAGAAGCACAGCCTGCAGAAATGACCCAGCTGAACAGGATGTACCTGTGGACAAAGGCATGTGTAGACATACAGGACACTGACTCAGACACCATCCTAACCTGGGTGCCCTCAAAGTGAACTAGTTGGAGTGACCACAGTCCATAGGAGAAGACACACCACAGAACAGCTTATCTGTGAGGAAATCCCAGTGTAGTGTGGACACAGGATAGAAGCCAGACCTCCAAGTCTCATTTTGTGCTACAAATTCACAGAAAAGCAGTGACTAGAAATCTCTATAAAGCTCTTGTTTTCCAGCATTTTCCCAGTTTCCCACATTGGGCATATAATAAAAAAAGAAATAATATCCATAACCAAGTGCTTCTGTGAGAGAAGAAGCAAACTGGTCATACCAGAGCCTCCAGAGCTGTCCACCCACACAGTTCCTTCTGCATGCTAGAATTCAGCACTTGGCTAATTCAACAAGGTGTCATGGAGCGCCATTATGGAGAAGTTTTTCTCATGCTGACCCAGGAAGAAGGAAACCTCCCTATGCCTTTGTCTCATAGTCCTTAGCACCCTCTAGAAATAACTCCCCAAGCTCTCACCCCTTCCAAGGCTAACCACTGTGAGCTAAGCCTCATTTTGTGGAAAGGTGGATGCAGCAATCATACCACAGAGCTTTTCACCCACAAGAAAATACTACTGTACACTTGAATCCAGGACCATGGTCAGTGCTATTTCCCCCTCCCCCACTCCACCCTCTCTCCTTTTCCTGTCCCTTCCCAATTCCAGAAATACAGAAACTCCTACCTCCTCCCCAAGTATAGCAGGCCTTCCTCTGTGCTGGCCACCCGAATTGAGGGGGTGACAAAAAAGGTTCCAAAACCTTGCCTTGCTCCACATGCTGTCTCCCACCAGAGGCTTTCTACAAATGTAATGGACAGCAAGCACCAAATCTGTATATCTAGCCTGAGGAGAAACACTGTTTTGGATGAGAATATTTTCACAGTAATCAAAAGCTTCTTGCAATATCTCCTACAGCCCAAATGTGTGTGTTAAGACATCAGAGAGCCTCACAGCAGCCACGTTAGCAGAGGCGAAAGCTCAGGTCTGTCCTTCATTTCCATCAACAAGAAACCCTTCACACATGTCAGGATGTGCTCAGGTAGTGGGCCTGGAGTGGGGATTAGGCATCTTCCCCGCACTCAGCATAGGAAAATGCCAGGGATGGCAAGGTAAAGGTGGCAAACACAAGGCCATTATAGATTCCATGGTGGTCTACAATGAACTCTGGGAATGTGTATAAACAATACCTCTACAAGAGAGAAGCTGGAAGACACAGCTGACCAGAGAGAAGGCCAGTCTGGAGAATCACTGCACTGCAAATTAACTCATCTATCCCCAGTTTTTCCCACTGGCACGTCTTCTGTGTATGTGGTTCATGTGAATTTTGCCCATTCTGGAAGGAAGGGCTAAGAAGGGTAAGTAATGCCCACACACACATACACACACACACACACACACACACACACACACACACACACACACACACACACCAATGCTCAAGGAACATCAAGGAAGAGAAAACAAGAGAATGTGAGAGCTGGAAGATTGGGAGGAATGCTATGAAATGTCCTTTGGACATGACCTAGCCGCTGCATGCATGAACTCATAGTAGTTGTGTTTATCTACACAAAACCTGCACAAAATCAAGCCAGTTAATAACTCCAACATAGAGGGGGGAGAAGAGTCACCCAAGGTCCTACCTATAGCTATTGGCAGTTGATGGCTGCTGTGGGATGGAGAGTCACCTTTCTTTGGAAGGTAGCAACTGGTGTTGCCCATGCCCTGGTGGATAAGCCCACATCCACATGTTAAAGGCCACACTAATTGGATTCAGTGGGTTATAAAAAGCAAAATAGCCAAGTGTGATGGTGTATACCTTTAATTCTAGCACTGGGGAGGCACAGGCAGGAAGATCTCTGCAAGTTTGAGGCCAGCCTGATCTACATATCAAGTTCCAGGCAAGCCAGGGTTAGGCTTTTTCTCAAAATAAAGTAAAATAAGTATAAAATTAAAAACAGGATAAAATAGAACATGAAGTAGAAATGTTAGTTGGGGAGAGGATCAGGGAGAATGGAGTGGATGTGGCCAGGATACACTGCATATATGTATGAAATTTTCAAAAAGAGAGCATCCAAATAGCCTCCCAGCCAACCCTGGTGCTCCAGAGGCCCTTAATATGCCTCCTCCAGGCATCACACAGCTCCACTGCATCTGGTACATGTTCACTGCACTATCCATTGACACAGCCTCTTCTGAACATGGTTTCCAATTTTTTTCATTTCTGTCTTTCTTCCCCAAACTGAGACTCATACAGAAGCTGCCCCTAACTCATCCTCACCAACCAGTGTCTTTCCAAGTCAAAGTGGAAAAGTAGCACCAGCCTTGTAAAGTCTCCAGCACAGGACAAAGCTGGTGGCTCTTGGATGGAAGGGACCAGAGATCAGGCAGAACCTGGAGCCAGAACGGCCCCTCTACTTAGGGGAAGGAAAGATCTCCAGGGCCACCTTGGAAGTGGCTGACACCCATAAGATCATCAAAGAATCTCTTCAGACAGTTTCCAAGCAACTCTCATTTAGAAAATTCTAGAATAACTGCTCTGCTGGGCATTCACAAAATTATTCCCAATATCAAAAAAGAAACTGAAGACCTAATTCTGTTCCAGTTGGATAGCCAGTGGAGCCCAGAGACAACCAGGAGGGTGTCTGGAACATATCCTGCATCCTTTTTCCATGTAGAGAAGCCACTGTCCCAGAGCCCTTACTTCCTCTGCGAAGGCTCTGATGACCCCAGCAGCCACTCCCTTCAGCCAACTGAAGAGAGACAGGGATGGGCAGGGGAAATGCTAAAATCTTCCCCTTGAGTGGGTCTCTTTATCCAGACCAAAGACTACCTGCTCAGCAGGAGTGTATGGGGGCAGCTACTATATAGTTCAAGAGCCCACATCCCTCTCAGCATGTCCCTCTGGAATATCACTTAGCTGCACCCACTAAGTCCCTCACCTTGGGTGGTGCCAGGAATGATAAAGAGAATGAAAATGAGGCTAGGGAGATGGCTCAGTTGGTAAAGTCCTTGACGCACAAGCATGATGACCTAAGTTTGATCCCCAGTACTTGAGAAAAAAAAAAAAAAAAAAAAAAAAAAGCAGGCATGGTGGTACCTGCTTGTTATCCCAGCACTGAGGAGGCAGAAAGAGCCTAACCTAATCAGTGAAACGCAAGTCCTAGTGAGAGACCTTGTCTCAAAAAGCAAGGTGGATAGCTTCTGAGCAACATCAAAAGGTCAACCTTTTGCCTCTAGACACATAGATAAGAGAGAATGCACACACGCACACACACACACACAAACATAAGAAGAGAATGCAGAGTGCCAGGACTCGTCTCCAGTACAAGGCAGTAGTCCTGAACAGAATGGTGCATCTTCACATTAGACGGTTGTTTTCAAGACCTATCCCTTGAGCATGAACATGGAATACAGTACCTGTGACAGCTCACAGGACACACCTGGGATTCTGAAAACTACAAACAAGTCATCAAGAAAGCAGAAAGCAGGCTGGAGAGATGGCTCAGAGGTTAAGAGCACTGACTGCTCTTCCAGAGGTCCTGAGTTCAATTCCCAGCAACCACATGGTGGCTCACAGCCATCTGTAATGAGATCTGGCACCCTCTTCTATATACATAATAAATGAATAAATCTTTAAAAAAAAAAAAAAAGCAGAAAGCAGAGTTCACTTGGAACAGTGAAGGCCTGGCTATACGGGCCTGGGCAGGCACATGGCAACCATGAGTCACTGCCAACCTGATCTTTGGGGACAGTCACAGGTCAACTCAACACCCTGCACTTGCTCTCTGATCAACTAAACTGCTTCTGCTGTTATTAGGCAATTGCTTAGTTTCCTCCTCCAAACCACGGCTCGGTGTCTGGTATGTCACTGTGAGTGAGATGTTGTTTGAAGAAGCTCCTGGAACTGTCAGCAAATTGTTGTCTGGAAGCAAAGCCCAGTTCCTGCCATGAAAAGGAAAGGCCCATGCTTGGCAGGCATCCACACAGAGAGGACAGTACTCACTGTGAAGGGGACCCAGCCAAGCCAACTCATCCACATCTGGGTAGAAACCAGATGTCTACAGGGCTTATAGGGCAGTTCCTCTGCAGTCTGGGGGCTTACTGGTAGAATCTGCACACTGTATTTTTCAAAACAAAATCATTCCTCTCCTCAATACCCAACCTTAAGGGTCCTGTAACATACTCAGCTCCACAGAGAAATACATCCTTCAACTCCCAAACACACAAACACTGTTCTAGAAAAATGGTTGGTATTCCTGGAGCTGGCCCACTTTATAAGCATCTGGCAAGCTTCTGACACTCAGAACTCATGCCTAAGCCTTCTAAACCTGTGTCTCCTGTTAAACAGTGGCCTAAATAAGCTTGCCAAGATCAAGGTACAGACTGTATCCTGAGGCTTTGTCTAAGGATTGGCTGATGAATGGGAGACTGAGAGTCACTGCCAACAGCTGGGCCAGCTAAGGTCCCCAGCCTTCCATACTCACTAGACAAGGTCTCACTCAAACCTTAGGCATCAAAAGTTAGTGAATATCAATACCTACAAATCTTTGTGTCTACACCCAACCAAGAACATCACTCATGTATTATGGACAGGAAATTGAAGTCCAGAATCTGGAACAAGTCAGTGGAAGCAGGGCCATCCAAAACCCTCAGTCCCTACCCTGTCATCCTTCACCCTGAGAGGTTACAAGAGTCCCCTGCCAACCCTACCTCCATCAGCATCTGCACAAAGGTGCATACTTGGTGGATGGAGGACACAAACAGTGACAAGGTAGTCTGCTTCCCTCAGCACTGTAAGTAACATCAGAGCTTATTCTCCTTCCAAAATGGGGCCCACTAATGTAACTTCAGTCTTTAAAGGATATGACCAGGATCAGGGCCAGGGCCAACCCTTACATCCAACTGCAAGGATGCACAGATGGCAGGGAGCACATGCCACATCCCTTCATCATCCTTTCACATGTCAATTCAGCCCTCATATGCTCGAATCCAGCTGTTAGTGCACTCCACAAAGTTTTCCAAAGAGCCCTTGGTCCTAGAGACTTGCCCATTTCCCTAGATTCAACCCTACAGTAAGTAGTGGACTCACTGTTCTCACTTCGAGGTTCTGAGGAACACACCAGCCCTGTTATTGAGAAATAACAGAGGGTCAGAACACCTCACCCAGGGTGCAATGACATAGCCAAGATCATAAGGATCTACAAAAGCCTATGTATTTTGCTCATTGGAAGACACTAAATACCCCATATTCACCACTGGGTTCCATCTGTACTCAGACACTGTCCCTGGCTCCTTGAAAGCACTCCAGACTCAAGTACTTTCAGAATCAGAGATGGGCCTCCTATCTACAAGGCCAGTACCTGGGAGCATTCCCAGCACCTAGTAGTCTCCATGTCAAATTTCTTCAGGCTGGTGGCATGCTAGAGGTCCTTCTGAGTCTCCACATAGATGACTTTACATATCTGACTCATGCTCCACAAAAATGAGGTTTCTCTGCTCTCATCTGCAACACTACCCAGACAGCTCCCTGCCTACTTGCTAATTCACTGTTTCTTTACAGATGCAAGGGTGTTTAAAGATTTACTCTACACATAACCAGGGCAGAGGGACTGCAATTGTTCTATCTTTTTGGTGTCATTTAAGTTATTGCTGAGGGTTAGAAACTGTG
Source organism: Onychomys torridus (assembly GCF_903995425.1). Lineage (NCBI taxonomy): Eukaryota > Metazoa > Chordata > Mammalia > Rodentia > Cricetidae > Onychomys > Onychomys torridus. The sequence continues at coordinate 136,853,053 of NC_050446.1, forward strand.
AGCAGGCCTGGGAAGAAACATAGGTTTCCCTGGAAACCACAACTCTCTGAGGTATTCCCATCTTTTGGGAAATTTCCATAAGATTTTCTGAATCTCAATCAATGAGGCTGCAGGAAGACCTGCTACTTAAGGAAAGCTGAGCACATGCCACCATTCAGTGATCAGGGTTCTTCTCCAAATGCCACATACCATACAGTCAGAGACCAGACCTTGGGACTCCAAGTGAACACCTCTCCTGTCTGCCTCAGGTGAGGACCAGGCCTATATCTACTCCTCAAATGACCTGCCAACTCAAACTTCCAGGGCTCTTACCAGCCTTGGAGGTAAAAGTAGTTAAGGGGGATGAGAAAGATCTACAAGACAGCCTAGATACCATTCTACTGGGGAAGGAGGCCTATGTGGGCCCAAAGCACCCAAAGACCCTTGAACAAGGCCCTGATCCTAGATGTTGCTCTTTCTATGAAATGGGAGGTGACACCTGCTTGGACAGCCCCTGACGATGATTCTGGGACTCCTAGGGCCCTAACAGAGCTACCTAGACACTGTGGACAGAGGGGCCTTGGTGATCAGCCCTAAGATGAGCCATGGGCAAGCCCAGAACCCACAGTCCAAACCCCTGTGACTTGGTTTTCCACTTAGCTGTCATCTTTTTTCTAGCTGGCTACTGGCCTGGATGTTGGAAAGGCCAAGTTGTCTACACTGTCAGCTCTTAGTTCTAAGGCAGGCCACCTCTCTGCTGATACAGGAAAACCAACCTTTTCAGTCTCAGTTTCCCATCATGCTCCTCTGGCCATCAGGCAATAAGGCTAGAATGTGGTAGGAGCATCATGACCCAGCAGCCTTTCCCTATGTCCCTGAGTTACTTGGAGCTTGCACTCAGCTCTCTTAAGCACAACAGATGGATATGATTCCTCTAAGGCCCCCATAATACTCCCATCTCTGCCTAGATTTGTCTTTGCTATGGCTCACCTTTGAGAAGAGCTGGGCAATCCACAGTGTCTCTGCCTGGGTGACCCCCAACCCTGCCTAGTTGAGTACAGAGCTGTTTCTGAAAATATCTCTCACAAGCAGTACATGGTGGCATCTTCATAAAAGGCATACTGTAGAGCCCTGTGGACATTGGGTCTGACTGACCTTGTCCACCAGGGTCCAAACCAAGGGTGGTCACCTCCCTCCTGACTCTAGACAGTGGCTGACCTTCAGAGATCCAGCATGACTGGCCAAGAGGCTGGCTAGTCACTGGACCTCTCACAAATCAGGCTTTGATGGCCAAAGGCAGAAGGAAAGTGGCCCAGGAAAATCCAGCACTGCTTAGATGAGAGACTCACTTCTATGTGCCTTGACTCTGTTCCCCCACTAGATCCCAAGAGTGGCTGCATCTTCTTTGCTAACTAGTGAACAAATCAAATACTGCTTAACACACAACATGGCCTAGTCCATGAGGGGTCAACTGTCAACACAAGGGCTGACCACATGCTCAGGAATCTCAAGCCATTGGACTACCTAAATCAGACTGGGGTCAGTATGGAGGATACCATGTCTTGAAACTGGGGTGATGGGTCATGAGCAACAAAGGCAGAGGGATCATCATTCACAATGGGATTAATAGGCAGCCTAGAAAACATCAATTGGTCTTTACAAAATCCAGAGAGCCAGGAGTAGCTGTTACCACCTTACTGATGAAAAGATAAGGCTGTCAGGGGTTCTGAGACTAGATACCTGTGCCTGGACCCAAGTTAGTCTCTTCAATGCTCTCTCTCCTGCCCCCAACTCCAAGACACCTCCCTGCAAGCCCCAGACACAAAATAAAGGAGCCAAGGGGCCCGCAGCAAACTGAAGCAGGATGCCTTCATGCTAAAGGTCTAAACCCTGAAATCTGGCACACTTCAGGGACAGGGGTTGCTCTATGATGAACTAGGGCTGACTTGGGCATATGTAGGTGGGAAGAGGACACAGAGCCCATAAAGCAAGGGCCTCCCACACTGGACTCTGAGCTCTGGATGCTGCTGCTTTTAGGAAACAGGATGCAGGCAGCAGAAACAGAAAAGCTGACAAGTCAGGCCCAGGACAGGACAGGGTTCCATAGAGGCTACAGACTCTAAAAAGAATCCTAGATAATGCTGCCAGTCTGGATATCCACACCCAGCCCTGTGGACAAAGGATTCCATCCTATCTGTGTCCCAGGAGTCACCTCCGGTCAGGATCTGGCTGTCTACAGGCAACCACAGTAGAAACTCTTGGGCTCCAAAATAGGTATGGAGAAGGTGGCTACAGCAGAAGGACCATTAGGGGTACATGAACTCTTCCTTGGAGTAAAGAGAAACACAGGCCCCTGGGCAAGGGAAAATCAAATCTACCTCTCTGGAGGGGGTGGGGGCTGACACCACGGGCTGCTCCTCTTGGCAAGCCTATCTGGAAAAACCTCTACTTTGGAGAATCTCAGAACTGTCCACAGGAGACACACACACACACACACACACACACACCAGTTGTGGCTAACCCCAGGACATCCTTCTGCAGGCAGCCCAGAATTTCCCCCTATGGACCTTCCCTTGTCTCCAAACCTATCCAAATCACATACAGAACACTCCCAGACACACAATGGCCCACTCACAGGACACATACCCTGCCAAGGCCAGGACCGGTGGGCACCTTGATAGAGACTTTTTCTTGAACATGGGTCTCACTCCCATCCCCAAATGCTTCTCATACAAAATGGCCGAGTCTCAGTGCTCATCTGTCCCTGGTTCCACTGGAATGGGAGAGCCAGCGTCCTTGTACTGGGAGGTTATGCATACTAATACACACACACACACACACACACACACACACACACACACACACACACACACATGCACAGGGTTGCCCCTTGCCGGCTCTGCCCCATGAGGAGTCCCAGACTTAGGGACAAGGGCCAGCCCCTTCCAGGCCCAAAGCTGGCAGTGCTGGGGGACAACAGCGGTACCTACTGCTGGTCTCCACTTAGGGATCTAGAGCCCAGAATGTGTAGAGGGGCCATCAGCAGGTGCAAATGATCTGCTTGGAGTGTAGAGGACAAGGAAAGTGGGCCTTCAGGTAGCAGGTAGCTGCCCTCAGCCCAGGGCTGAGGTGATGTGATGATAGGTCCCCTCCTCATTTCTGCAACCCGGAAGCTCAGATGGGTAGCAAGAGGTTAGGAGGATGGATGAGAAGAGGCCAGCCCTCTTCACCACCCTTACTTGGTTGTCAGGGAGACCCATGGGTGCAAAGGAGCGGATGAGTTCAAACCTAGAACCTAGCCGCCCTCCCTCCTCGCGGCCCTTTGTTCCGCGCTGCGGGCCGTGGGGAGGGGCCTCTCCGGCTGAGGGGGGCTGGGGCACCAGCACATCCCGTCCTGCGGGGGAAGGGCTGGTACAACCCAGCCAAGAGGCCGTAAACGCCCCCCCAAAAAAGAACAGTGACTCCAGAATGATCTCCAAAGTCACTCTCCAATCTCTGTCCTTCGCTTTAACCAGAGACTGCAGTGCCTTGACCCAAACCCCACGCCCACAACGCGACCCTGGCGCGCGGACACGCACACCAGGGCCCCTCAGTCTACCGCAGCTGCGCCCGCAATCAACCCCGGCCAGGCTAGGGTCTTGCAGGCCCACCGCGCACCGCATCGCTGGCCACTTACACGTAGGCGTGGTATATGAACGCCCAGCCGCGGGGCCGCTCCAGCACGTTGTAGAGGAAATTCTGCAGCTTGCGGTAGAAGGCGTTGCGCTTCGGGGGCTTCCCCGCTCCCGCACCGCCCGCGCGCGGCTTGCTCAAAACGCTGCTGCGCTTGGGGGCCTCGGAGCCCGCGATGAGCAGCGCGCCGTCGCGAGTGGAGTCTGGCGCGCCGGGGTCCAGCCCCACGAAGCCCACCTTGAGCTTCTTCTCCCCGCTAGTGCCAGGGTACACGCCACCGTTGCGCGACTTCTGCACCATGGTGCCTGCTGCGCCCAGTCGGGCGCGGGCTCAGCGGGGGCGGCGCGCGGGGGGTGGCGCGGGCCCCATCCCAGGCCTCCAGTCCGGCAGCCGCATGGCTGAGGCGGCTGCAGCTCCGCGTTCCTACCTGGCCCGGCCGCGCGCGGGGACGCAGCAGCCACCCGGCTCCGCGCGCGCCCCGGTGCCCGGCCCGCTTCCGCGAGGGCTCCGCCTGCCGCCCCGCCCCTCATGGCTTAACCCCTACGACGCCATTGCAGAGGCAGGCAAGGTCCAGGTGAACTTCGTCACCAGGCAACCCTTCCCACTCTCTTAGCCTGGTGACCTTAACAGGGAGTCTAACCATGCTGTCACCTCTGAAAAGGGCAAAGCAACGCTAGCAAGCCCTGTGAGTCAGCTCCAGCTCTCTGAAGAATACCAAAGTGGGACCAGAGTCGACCTGGGGTCGAGAAGTGGATACTTTTCAGAGAGGAGGATACTAGCCATTGTCAAGTTCTGAGTTAAAGATCAGTCCACAGGGATCTTCTCTTAGCATCAAGTGGACCAGGCATCCGGGCTCCATTTCTTCAATGGGTGTGCAGGGAAGTCTGTAGGGGCTCTCCAAGAGATAGCCTGAGCAATGCCTAGAGCAGAATCCTTGCCCACTTCAGGCTTACTGAGCCAACTGAGCTTGGTTAAGAGGAGGAGGCACCAACCCAACCCATTCAGTCAAAGGAGGTCTTGAGTATTCAGGGGAGAAGAGTACTGCCCACTTCCTGTACAGACTGGCTTTATCATGACCTCTGGGTCATCCTCTCCATTCAAGTCTCTGTAAATGAACTACTAAGTCAGGCTGGAGAGATAGCTCAGTAGTTAAGAGCACTGGCAGCTCTTCCAGAGGACCTGGTTTTGGTTCCCAGCACCCACATGGCTGTTAACAGTTGTCTGTAATTCCATTTCCAGGGGACTCAATGCCCTATTCTGGCCTCCTTGGGCTCTGCAAACATGTAGTACACATACAGACATACAGGCAAAACATACATACACATAACATAAAAATAAATATCTTAATACTTTTTAAAATAACTAGGCAAGTGACTACAGCTCATAGATGTCAACAGGGAAGGGCCTGGGCCAGGGCCATCTCATCCCTCATCCTGGGACAGGAGTTTTTCCAATTAGAAGTCAGAAACCTGAGGGACAAAAGATCCTGGTTCCCAAAGAGGGAAATGTGTTCCAAGGGGAGGCACTGAGAGGAGGGCAAGGTTCAAGGTTGTCTGGACTTCTGGAACATCAACAGAGACAAACTTGTTCATCTTCTCTTGCAGGAAAAAAAAATGGGGACATATCCTTGAGGTTGTTAGGAGCCATCAGTTAGCCCCACTAATTCCCTGATGCTGCAGAGTAAGAACACACACAGAGAAAGCTTATAGGGGAGTCAGCTTGGTGCAGATACCATTGCATCTCTATTCTCTCCTCTACCAATGTTGCTTGTACCAACAGCTTTGCCACATTTCAGAAGACCCTAGAAAGTGACTCCTTCATCATGGCTTATAACTCCCTACTTCCTCTGCTTAGGATGTCTTCCCAGCAAGCTGGCTAATTAATCATTTATAGTTTTTTTAATATCATGCCTTGCATACCTGTGGGCCATGCACTGTCAGTAGCTCAGTTACCAGCATGCCACTGGCTTCTCCAAGACCCAAGAAAGTGGGTCATGAATACCCAGTCAGACAAACAACAGGAATTTCATTTGATTTAAAAGTAGATGGGGAAAGCTTACAGGCTCAGGCCATCTTTGCCAAGACTGCATCGACAGGATTCCAGAGTGTGGGGTGGGGGTGGGGGTGGAAAAATTCAGATGCACATGATACCCAGCTCCAGCTCTGGTCCAAGGTGCAGGCACCAGCAATGTCATCCTTCCACCAGGCGCTGTCCCTTCAGCACCTCCTTCACAACCTGCCTGCTCAGCCTGTTCTCTCCTGCTCCTCAGGTCTGGAAGGCTAAGGGGAGTGGCTTTCCCCTGCTCTGCTACCAGTGAGCTACATAAAGCAGGCAGAGACGCTGGACCATCAAAACACGGGATCACACTAGCTCCTGCTATATCAAAGAGCAGTTTGAAGTTCTTGCCAATACCCATTGCCCTTGAAGTTCTCCTTCACATTCCTTCCTTTACAAAACAAATGGCTGGTGACAGGGATTGGTGGTAAAGTGCTTGCTTAGCATGCACAAAGTCCTGGGTTCCATCCCAAGAACCTTTTTAAAATTAATGTATTTAGCCAGGCATAGTGGCTCACACTTGTAATTCCAGCACCCGGGGGCTAAGACAGGAGGAGCATCAAGAGTTTAAGGCCAGAAAGACTGTCTCAAGAAACAAGCAATAGGGGCTGGAGAGATGGCTCAGAGATTAAGAGCACTGACTGTTCTTCCAGAGGTCCTGAGTTCAATTCCAGCAACCACATGGTGGCTCACAACTATCTGAAATGAGATCTGGCGCCCTCTTCTGTGTACATAATAAATAAATAAATCTTTTAAAAAAAGAAAAAAAGAAAGAAAAGAAACAAGCAAAAAATGGAGCTGGAGAGATGGATCCGTGTTCAATTCCTAACATTCACATGGCAGCTCACAACTGTCTATAACTCCAGTTCCAAGGGACCTGGCACCCTCACACAGACATAAATGCAGGCAAAATACATATGCATATATAAAATCTTAAACGAACAATAAAAGAAAGGAAGGAAGGAAGGAAGGAAGGAAGGAAGGAAGGAAGAAAGAAAGAAAGAAAGAAAGAAAGAAAGAAAGAAAAACAAGGAATAAAATCCAAAAGACTATGGCCACGTATTTTCTGTCTGGGTCTTCCTGAGTTTGTATCTTTGTCCTGCTGTCCCAGAGCCTGGCACGGGTGAGGGTCTATAAGCCATGGGTATTGTGGCTACTCATGATGGAAGCCCACCAGCATATCACCTCTCTGGAGAACTACACACAGCAATACAGGTCAGAGGAATCCCAGTGCTTTCTGGATGGAAACATACCACTCTTTCCCCCTCCAGCTGAGGTTGGGATTCTGGTCTCACAGATGCCAAGCACAGGGAATGTGAGTGGAAAAAATATTCAGCTTCCATAGTCTGTGCTGGCCAGACTGTCAGAAGCCTCCAGCAAAGCCACAAAGAATATGTGCAGACAGTTGCCACTATCTGAAACCCTGCTAGGAAGCCCAGCTTTATACTCTCAGCACACCTGACTGTTACGTAATTGCATTCACACCCAGGAGTTTAGTCACCCTCCTTCTAAGGGTCAGTGATCACAGTTAACAGTACATGAGGATGCTCTCCACTGCAGCCTTCCAACAGAGACCTACTTCCAAGCAAGATCTCGGGAAGACAGAGCAGCTGCTGAGGACCAGAAGGGAAAATGCTGCCAGCCAGGAAACAGACTCAATTTGGGGAAATGAGAAGAGACAGGTTCTCAGTCACTCTGGCTGGGCAGAGCTGTGGTTGTTTTAATCCTATAATTTGGACAACAGGAAGTGCCTACCCAGGCAGAAATGCCCCCCTCAAAGGAATTTTCCACTATTAAGAAGAAGTACTGTTGGCTAGATCATGGAAAGCAATGAAGTGAAGAAAAGAAAAGATGTGAAAGTGTTGTGCTTTTTTTTTTTTTTTTAATCTGACAGGAACACTTACTGGTTGAAGTCAATAGGAATTTAATTTATAGTTGTTGCATTTTTTTTTAAAGGACCAGAGCTCTCAACAAGCTGCCCTAGCCCCTGGCAAACTAGCTAATTACATGAGGAACTGAACTTGTACTTCCCAGCTACTGATAATGATTTCACTGCAGGTGTCCCCACTGTGGTGACAGATAGAGATGGTCAGGGGATGGTGGCAGGCCTAGAAGTGTCCAACGAGGCCCCAAGACAAGCTTTCCAGACTTCTGGAAAGCTCCGATTGCCCTTTTCTGTGGCAGCCTTATGTCTTTGTATCCCTCCTTCTTCATTTCTGGACCACAGTTTTCTAAGTACCACCTACACACCCCATCACACCCCAGACAAGCAAAGAAGCTGCAGCAATTTTCCCCTGTTCCATTGAAGATAAAAAGTGAGATACAGAGGCCCTTTGACCCAGTGATAGCATGATGCAGGCTCCACTGTGGAGCAGTCCATGATACACTGCCAGGGCACATTTGTGCTGAGTATTTTCCAACTCATGGCCACTCATCTGTGAGACCAGCCCTGCCACTCCCTCTCAGAACCTTCCAACCTCTGTCCTCAGACACTAGCCAAGCACAGCCCCCCAGCACTGTTAAACAATTGCCGGTTCTGTGCTCTCAGTCTAGAATGCTGTTCCCTGTCTTGGTATTGGATAGACAGTGTGTCAGGAAGGCCTTGAAGTCAGATATCCCCATTCCACTGCCTTCACTCCCAGCCCTAGTTCCTTGTCAGTCTGAAAATATCACTCATTTGCCTACCACATGTTCATCTTCCCTGTGCAGTGAGCTTGGCTTGGTGCCTATGGCCCCTCACAGTCCACAGCCTAATCCACGGGAGGAATTTGTCCACTTTCATCAGTGAATGGTCACTTTGGCCTAGGGCTGATGTCACTTTGAGCCTCCAGCCATATGAGTCCTGGAAGGCAGCCCAGGAATTGCATGGCTTGGAGCCCTTGGAGTGTACCCTGAGAGGGTGTGGGTGGCTGGAACTCTATTCTCCAGAGATGCTCCTGCTGGCAGAGTGGTCAGCACCTGCCCACACACAAGCTACCTGCTGCTGGTTCCTGCCTACAGCCAGCCCAGGCTTGCTAGGGTGCCTTGCTTGACCAGTAGGCTTGAATAGTGCTTTCCAGCCTGGGGAAGGGCCATAGGCCTTTGAGGTTTCTTCTGCAACTGACTCTTACCCTTAGACAAAGTTAGCAAATGCCCCAGCAGATGACTTGGAAATACTCAACAGGAGCTTCAGCCTTTTCCTGTGGCCCCAGGGGCTACATCTTAGCATCTAGCAAACTCACCTTCCTCTTTTGTCAGGTGGTATTAAGAGCAGGGCCATGCCTGTTACAGAGTGTGGCCCCCAGGGGCCCTGTAGCTCTTGCAAGTTGGATGACCTTGAGCAGTCTAAGGCCTAGACTCAATTTGTTTGAGCAAATTCTGGACTAGACTCAATTTGTTTGTGTCTCACAAATTGATTTGTTGGGGTCCTACCCCAAAATGATGGTGTATGTTCAGGGCATCTGGGGAAAGGCAAATGGTGAGGATGGAGCCCCATACTCCAGTCCAAAGCTAGGGAGAGAGCAGAGGCCTAAGCACCTTCTTTGCTCCCTCCTACATGAGACCACAGAGAAGACCGCAGGCCCAGAGGCAGATCCTCCCCATACTCCTAATTCCTGGACTTGTGCCTCCAAAACTGGGAAATAGACTCCTCTGTTTAAGTCCAGGCTTTGGGTTCTTCTTCCGCAGCTGCTAACAAAGCCCCCAACCTTCCTCTAGCAGAAGAAGCACAGCCTCTTCTTAGAACAGGAAAAATGGCAACACAACCTGACCTTCATAGCTGTGTCCAGCTGCTTAGTAACAGGAGAGTGGCCACAGTGACCCAGGTCCAAGTACCCACCTCTTCCATGGCTCCAACACAGACCTTCCCATGGCTATGGTAGAAGAGAGATGCTATATAACCCAAGGCTGGCTCTACGGAGTAAGACAGTAAAATGTGCACTAAAAAGAAGCTACCTGTCCCCAAAACTAGTGTAATCACACTTAATATGGTGCTACACTAACCCCACAAGAGAATTATCCAGCCCAAATGTTAATGGTGCTAAAGTTAAGAAATTTGGGTTAACCATATCCTTCCTTTTTCTGTTGTTGTGGACTTTTTCTTTATTTTTGAGATTGTAATATAATTACATCATTTCCCTCTCCTTTTCCTCCCTCCAAAGCCTCTCTTATAGCCCTTCTTGCTCTCTTTCAAATGGTAGCTTTCATGGTTCTAGAGAGCACCATGGCAGCTTCCAAAGGAAGGAAGCAACCAACAGTTAGTCCTACCTAGTTTTGATGCCTATGAAACACAACAATGACCAACACGGTGCAGTAACCCCAAGGGTCCAGCTGTAGTAGTGCCATGTATACCTTGGTGGTAACCAACAGCTCTCTTATTGGACTTACAAATCAACAAGAAGGGAATCGTGCTTGGTGTTGGAAACCTAACCAGTTACCCAGGGCTAGTGAAGTCATGGGTCTTGGAGGAGCACCATTTTACTAAAGCACCATAATCCCTAGCTATATTCTAAATATTTATCCTTATCCCCAGGGATAAGTGCAGTTCTCACACTTCATCAAGGAAACATCTCTTTGTAACAGATGGACACCATTATGGAAAATCACAACCAATCAAAATGAAGAGTCCAAACCCCAGTCCCAGAGGAGAGTTCTACAAAACAATTCCTGCACCTAAGGGTCAGGCAACATGGTGGAAAAGGGGTGGAAAGACTGTAGGAACCAAAGGATCATGGAGTTTTCTGTGAGACCGTGTCTCCTAGAAATGTCAGAAACATATCCATTCTTTAAATGCACCTGTTTGTGGTATGTAACCATTTGTAACCTAGCACAAAACACCAAAATAAACAGATCTTCTCTCATCTCCCCTCTCAACATCACTCTGAGTACACCAAAGCCAAGAGATGATAACGTTCTTGAGAAAGGAGAGCAGAGTGGAGGCACATGAAAGAAGACTACCCATCCCCAGGAAGGGCTTTTAGGACATCCAGAGTATTGGCATGAGCCCAGCATCCAGCTTCAGCAAAGCAACTTTGGTGTTTCTGTTCTTAGATGGTAACGATAATGCTCCTTTGACAGTGGGGGTCACTGCCTGTGTCTCACAGCTATAAGCTTAACTTCCAGGAGTGGGGAGGTATCTGAGTCTGTGCCTTTGTTTCTTTATCTATAATGGGAATAAGACAATCACACTGCAGGATTCGATGACAGTGGAATGAGATTTGTGGAGCATTGAAATGATGCTGTACAGTGTTATGTAAGTGTTAAGGTAAAAATAAATGAGCCGACTCTAGCGGGCTAGGCGCATCTCTGCCAGGCACATCTCTGCCAGGCTCTGCCTTCCTCAGCAATCAAGACAAAAACTGAGGCCATCAGGGATGCATCAGGGAAGTGGTGAGAGGGTACCAAAGACAGCAAAAGGGCCAGTTGGAAGCAGCCTCAACCTTCCAGGAGGTGGGACTACAAGGAAGAGCCCTTCACGCCTATGACCCTGCACAGGCCTGGGCTGGAAGATTCCCTCCCACTCAGGATGTTGACACCTAGAGCAAGGCAGGGTGGCAGCCTTTTTTGGCATCTTCAGGGAGACAACCAGAGAATGTGAACTTCTCCCTGCTCCACAAATCCCTCCTCAGACTCATTATACAAGCTCTGCCTATAGCTGCATCTCCAGCTCCAGCCACACCCCAAGATCCTGCTACACCCCCAGTTCCTTCTGTACCCCCAGCCTCTGCTACACCTCCAGCTCCTACTGTAGCCCCTAGCTGTGCTGTATCCTACTCCTGCTACACCCCCAGTTTCTACTAAGCCCCCAACTCCTTATGCACCCTAGTTCTTGCTCCATCCTCAGATCCTGCTATTTGTCCCAGGTTACACTGAACCTGTGTTGTAGCATCTTCCAAAGAACAAAGTGAGCCAGTGCCAGGAAGAGTAGGGAGTGGCCTGTGGCCAGGTAGTGGCCCTCCCCTACACTGTTGCCAGGACGAAGGCCTCATCACCTGCCCTCTTTCCAGCTGCTTGGAGACAGAGAAGGGCCCCACATTCTCTCACACTATCCCAGTTTCTGTACCTCCTGTCATTCAGACCCTCCGTCCAAATTCTGACTCTGATTTGGTGGGACTAAGTTGACCAACACACCAGCAGGAGCCATGACCAATGCCACGCCTGAGCAGCTCCCAGCCTCAGTGGCCTTGTTGCTGCCCATGGCCCCTCTTCTTCTGCCAACCAACCCCAATGAGCAAAGGAAGCTAGAACTGAGCCCACACCTCAGAGCTCCCCAGATCTCACTTAGGGTCCTCATTCACCATCTCTAGGGAAGAGATTTCCCCTCATACCAATAAACAGAGTCTAGAAGTGGACACCAGGCCCGCCCGTGCATGTGCCAGTACAGTCCTCATGATTAACACTAGCTCCATACATGACAGAAAGAGTTTCCTCAGGGCTGTTTTGGTCCAGCCACCCAAAAGGCTCCTCCTGGACAGTCAGCCCCAACCCAGCAGCAAGCCAGCAGCAGAGGTAGAGCTAAAACACAGGCATGGAAACAGTCTCTGTGTGTATGCACACACACATATATACAAAGCATATACTGGTAAGCAAGCACATTCACACAAGCATATACATGGGCATATATAAGCTACCTCTAACATCTCTGAGACATTCCTTCAGGTTCTCTGCTACACAGCCCCACATATGTCCAGTTCCACACCCAGGCTACACCCACACAGTACCAGGCCCACACAAGCACACATTGGCAAACACTAATCCTCACACCCACAATCCCATTCAGAAGTTCCTATGGGTACCCACAGTTATCCTCAAAGAAGGTCATTACTATAATACAGAACATGGAAAGCTCCAGGTTCCCAAAGCTGCCGAAAGGCTCAGTCCTTAAAGTGGGGCTCAGAAGCCACCATCTAGATGACATATTGTCACCCTCAGGATCCCAGGGAAGGAAATAAAGTTCCCTCTACAAACGTTACAGGAGGGTGCAGCACCCCTGGGGAGGACAGGCAAGAGACAGATCATATTTGGCCAGCTCAACAACCATGACGTCCCACTGTTGATGCCTCATGAATCTTTCAAAGGTCTTCAAAGTATGTATGGAGGCTGCTGGTCAGCACTGGTGGAGCCTGCTGTAAATTATTCACTAACCCAGCATAGGGTGGCATTCCCTGACCCTCACCCCACCCCATACACTGCCTTCAGAAATGTGCCTCAGGATTGTGTCCCCTACCCTGGAGGCTGCCATCATGGACACCTTCCTAGGCCTGGGATCCCCTTCAGCCAAACAACAACCCCAACCTTGATACTGTCACCCCTGCCAGGCCCCTAGGCATTCTCAGCTATGGTGATACATCATTATCCCACAACTTTCCTGTCTAGCTGCCTACTACATACCCAAAGCCAATGTCAGAGGCCAGCCTTCAGTCTCCCTGTGTGTGCCACCTTTCCTCAGCTCCCACTTGCCCTGAGTTCTCTGTGCTCTAAGTTTCCCTCCATCTCAGCTCTGGCTCAGGCAACAGCAAAGGCATGTTCAATGGTCACTGTGTGCTCATACTTCAAACCAGTGCTGAACATTCCTCAGGCAAGCGGATGCATCTCTTATACCTTTATCTTTCAGCTCTGATATGTGGTCAGCAGCTACTGTCCTCTGACGTCCTGACCTAAGTGTGGGTAGCTCCTGGAACTCCCCAGAAACCCAGTAGGAAGTCAAGAATCAGCCCTTGCCTTCTGAAGAGATAGAGGTAGGATGGGCATAAGAAGCCCTAACTCAGAGGACAAAGGGAATGTCCTGGTGGTCTCAGAGGTGACTCTATGTGTTGACCCCACTGACTACAGACACCAGGAACTCAGTTCAGATTTCTACCCTGAACTGGAATAGAGACTACAGTAAGGTTCAGAACCCTTCAGGCCTCAGACCCAGGAATTTGTGCCTGCCTTCATCATCATCACACCCTTGAAGAGGGGCCCAAGGCTTAAAGACCTTCCCCAGAGGTTCCACCTTCTGAGCCACCAGAGTCAGCAGACACTCATTTACCAATGACTCCAGTGGGAACCAGGAGTGCAACCCAGGGAGTCCTTGGAACGTGTCTGACTAGTAAAGGACAGTGTAGCCCAACACATGCCACTGTGACCAGCTAGCTGGGCAGAACTGGGACAACCTGTAGTGTTTGGGTAGCCAGGGTTCCCAGAGGACACCAAAGTTTGCTGCAGCAACCAGGAACAGGAGGATGAGGTGGGGCCTGCCTACAGGGTTTCCTTTAACTCTAGCCAGGGGCTGTTTCTTACATTGGTCCTGTCTCAGGCTAATGAATTTTCTTAATTTAACCCCAATTCTAAGAGGACTAAGTGTTAAAACAACTTCCTAAAAAAACAAAAACAAAAACAAAAACAAAAACAAAAAACTTCCTGTGTTAACACACTCTACCTGATCCCTCCTGCTAATAATGGTGACCCAGGAAAGACCCAGAATTAGCCAGATGTTCTGGAGATACCTAGTGTCCTTGGATAGAGCCATCAGACAAAATACAAGACACCCAAATCAGAATTCCAGATAAACAAAGATCTCCTTTTTACTACAAATGTCTCAAATCTTTTATATTAAAAAGTATCTGCCAGGTCGTAGTAGCACACACCTTTAATCCCTGCACTTGGGAGGCAGAGGCAGGTGGAGCTCTGTGAGTTGGAGATCAGCCTGGTCTATACAGTTCCAGGACAGCCAGAGCTACACACACACACACACACACACACACACACACACACACACACACACAAGTATCTGATATCCATCTGAAGTTCAGATTCACCTGGGTGTCTGTACCTAACAGCCTTCCCTCAGAGACCTAACATTCATTAGTTCAAACCCACCCTGTGTGGTTCTGCAGGCATTCAGCACAGCCCTAAGGAACCACTTTCCCAAACACATCATTTCCCAGCCATGCAGGTCTTCTCCCTTCCTATCCTGCCTTCATGGATGCTGAGGTGAGAACTCGAACTGTGTGCCCATTTCGCTGGACGGCAGAATTGTCCATCACAGCTGCATTCTCTCTGTCTTCATCTAGCATAGAGGCTGAATGTATTGAAGGTATCAGGAACCTGACACCTGAAACCTGGAACAGCAACTATGTGTCAGGGAGGATTTTGAAGATGTAATTGAGAAGGTGGAAGCTTATCTGGATTCTCCAGATATACTCTGAGTACAGCCACAGGTGTCCTTATAGGAGAGAGATTTTACACTCTCAGAACAGATGAAGCTACATGAAAAAGCAGACTGCAGTGGTTGGGTCATTAGCCCAGGCATGCCAACAAAGACAGGAGAGGAGAGCGATTAAACGGTTTCACCTCTGCCCAGTGGTGCTGATTGTACCATTATCTGGCTCCAAACTCACACTATCTGTGGCCATGTGTTACAGTAGCCCTAGGAGATTGATACAATGGGACCTTGTGGGAATACTAAGGACCAGAACCCTTGCCTGAGGCTCCAGAGAGCTTTACCTTGGCCCTGTGAAGGGAATCTATTCACCTTACCCAACCTCTACCTGCAATAACAAGAACAGACCTTGAGAGGTGGGGAGTGGAGAAGACAGCTTCCCAGGACAGCAATGAGTGGAGCATAGTCCTACCATCTGCCTTGCCTGGCCACCAAAGTCATGGCATATTCTAGGACAAATGGACTAATCGCAGCCCACCTGACATAAGCCATTGGCCTCTTGGCTTCTGGAGCAGGTATGCAGTTTAAGGACTGAAGATCTGGGCTAAGGGGCAGCATGGACATGGGGCTGGCTCAGCAGGCAGGAGTGGGAACAAGATGGGTTTCTGTCAGAACCTTTCCCCGGAAACCTAGAGGAAAGAAGTGTGTGCCCACACTCGTGGGGAGGAGCTCTCAGGTCTCACGGTTCCTTACGGGGCCCGGCCCTTCAGGACACCCAGCCACAGTTTTGGTTCTACAATTGGTCTTGCACATCCCACCAAGGCATACAAAGGTCATTTCCATCCTCACCTAGCTGGGGGTTTCCAGCACCCACGCAGTGGGCCCCACCGCCTACCCACGAAGCTTAGGAGGGCAGTTGGCTATGTCACCTGGCAGTGTGTCACCTGAAATGTGCCAGATTGAACACCTTGGGTAACGGGATTTTGATAAACAGGGCCCCAGCAGTAGGCACACACGGCTCTGGGGTCGCTCAGTTTATTGGGAAAACCGGCACTGAGCGTGCGTGGTGAGCGCTGGTGCAGAAGCCTGGGGCGGGGGCGCTTTTCCTCTTGAAGAATTTCCACTGGACCTTGATGGCGAGCATCCAGTCGCTGACGTAGAGCCTCTTACAAGCGGAGGTGCAGACATGCGCCTGGCGGGGAGCCGGGGGGGCGGGGCCGCGCCTGGGGCGGGTGAGGGGGCGGGGCCAGTGCCAGGGGCGGGGCTGGGGGCGCGGCGCGGCGCCGTCAGGGAGGGCCACGCCGCGGGCGCCCGCGCTTCACTTGCCCGCTTTCTGCGCCTTCTGTGCGGACTTGGTGACCTTGCCGGCGCCGCCGCTCTTCTTCTCCACGTTCTTGATGACGCCCACGGCCACAGTCTGCCGCATGTCGCGCACTGCGAAGCGGCCTGTGGGGAGAGATGCGTAAACTGTGGGAGCGACCAGGATGCAATGCGCAGGTGCATCGGGCATCCGCAGACCAGCTTAACGCTGCTTAAGGGTTGTAAGGGGGAAAATCACTCGACTTGCTGTTGGTGCCAGGGAAATCCCTTAGGGGTTCTTCCTCATAAAAGAAGCACTATCCTAAATTTGTCTGACAAGCAGGGAGGGGGGCGTGGGTGGTGGTGGTTGTTGGTGGGGGGGGGGGGTGTCTGCGTGTGTAATGAGACCTCCTACTAAACGCTGCACTTTGCTCAGTAGTTTGCCATAGTAAAGGAACCCCTGACACTGCCCGCCAGCAATGTATTGACCCCAGCTTGGATCAACCACCATCTTGGGTTACACCTTGGATCACCCAGCTCACCGAGGGGGGGGTACTGTGAGAAGCTCTCCACACACATGGGTTTTCCGGGGACCATCTCAACAATGGCTGCATCACCAGACTTCAGAGACTTGGGATTGTCCTCCAGCTTCTTGCCAGAACGCCGGTCAATCTTCTCCTTCAGCTCAGCAAACTTGCAGGCAATGTGGGCTGTGTGACAGTCGATGACTGGCGAGTAGCCGGCGCTGATTTGCCCAGGGTGGTTCAGGATGATGACCTGAGAGCAGAGTTGAGGACAGCAATGAGTCAGGTCTCCTGGGACAGGGCCAGTGTTAGAAGGGGTGGCTCCAGTCACAGGATCATCTCCCGATCCCTATGATTTTGTGCAAGGAATGCTCAGGCCATAGGGACCCCACTTCTGGGCTCATACCCCAACATCTTGCTAAACATGTAGCAAACCATGAGGCAATCAACAGATAGCTGCGCTGTTGAAAGGGCCAGGACTGCACAGATTAATCCTGACCAGAACCAAGGAAGCCAGGACAAAATTGGACCATAAGTATAGTGCTTCTATTACATTTCAATAAAACTGTTCTAAAATTGAGAGGGTGCACTGAGAACGTAAAGAGGAGGTCAGCAAAATCACTCTAGGACCAAGGTGCTTGCTGCCAGGTCTTGAAGACCCGAGTTCAATTCCTGCAAGCCACATGTTGGAGTAGAGAACTGATTCCAAGTTGCTCTCTGACCTCCACACATGTACTGTGGCATGAACACACACACACACACACACACACACACACACACACACACACACACACACCACACTAAAATAAAATAAGTAGATGTGTTTTGTTTTGTTTTTTTTAGTTAAGAGAATAAAGTGCTACAGTGATACCCCAGGCAGTAAGTTAATAAAAGCATTTTTAAAGGGCAAATATCCCAGAGTAGGACTGCCTTGAGGCTCTGCTTACCTGCTGTAACTCTGAGCTCCCATTTAGCCTGAGTGGCATTATGGTGAAATGGAAGGCTTTCCCCTTCAGTGCCAGGGGAAGGGCCAGAAGCCACTGTTTGATACCTCAGCCCATCTCTCCTCCTATTCTGAAAAGGAATGTCCACATACACTAGTACAGCCACCAACCTGGGAGGTGAACTGGGCAGCCTCCTGAGGTGGATCAGATTTGCTGTCCCCACAGACATTGCCCCGGCGAATATCCTTGACCGACACATTTTTCACATTGAAGCCGACATTATCACCAGGGAGGGCCTCACTGAGTGCCTCGTGGTGCATTTCCACAGACTTCACCTCTGTGGTGATGTTTACTGGTGCAAAGGTCACCACCATACCAGGCCGAAGGATACCAGTCTCCACTCGTCCCACAGGCACAGTCCCAATGCCTAGGCCAAGAGAGGGTACTGTGAGAGAACAGGCAGGAGAAGGGCAGGGCAAAGCAAAAAGCTGAGAGCCTAGGAGTAGACAGAGCTCAGGACTTGCTTCTTTCTGAAGGGGGTCAAGGAAAATAGACTCATGGAGGGAGAAAGGAGATAGGGGGTCCCCAGACAAAGAGTGGGTTGGTGGCAGGAGAGTCTCCCCTAAATAGACTAAGTCAGAGTTCCCAGGATTGAAGGATAAGGGACAGGGCAGTGAAAGGAGGATGGGGTTGTCTCCCTCAGGGGGAGCACACAAGCATTCCTCCTATCTCTGAGGATATCAGCCAGGCAAGGGCCAGCTCACTGGGATTGCTCTTGCTCACACAGGACTGGTTCTTCCACTGAAGAGGCACCTAGCCCCAGCACTTCTGACAGGCCTGCCCACACTGACAGTATGGCTACCACAGGGATACTTGGATGAGCAAGTGGCTGGGAGAGAGAGCACAGCCCCCCACCATCTCCTGGAAGCTTGGCGGTGGTGGCGTTATGGGGTGGTGGAGAAAGAGCAGCAGTGGTGCTCTGGAGTAAGCATCAGCATGCTGTTTTCATTCTCCCCCCCCCCCCCCCGTTGTCTGTCTCATGTTTGGCTTTGGTGTCTATTGACTAATGACTTGCATTTCTCACTCCTGGACTAGGGCTGCTCCCATGAGACAGGCACACCTCACTTGCAGGTGAAGTGTTGGTTCAGTATGCCCAGCTAATGTCTCTAGCTCCTGGCTGAGCACTTGGGGAAATGGGGGTGGGAAAGGAATCCTATTGAATACTGGGTGAATTGATGGGTGGGTGGAGGTGGGTGGGAGGGGTGACTGAATAGACGGATGGATGTGCATGGATGGATAGAACAAGAATCAGGATTGGTGAGTAAATGGATGGGTGTAAGCGAACATGGTGTTGGGAGAGAGGTAGAGATGACCAGCCTGAGGGTTCCTTGTTGATGTCCTGGTCAAGGATGGAGATAGGACCTGCAAGGAACAATGAGCTCCAGTACTGAGACCTCACTCACCACCAATCTTGTACACATCCTGCAGTGGAAGGCGAAGGGGCTTGTCAGTGGGGCGGGTTGGGGGCAGGATTGTGTCCAGGGCTTCTAGCAGGGACACACCACTTGCATTTCCTTCCTTGCGCTCTACTTTCCAGCCCTTGAACCATGGCATCTGGGCAGGAGAAAAAGGTACCAATTATAGGACAACCCATCTGACCACACCCTCAGACTCCAAGATTCTGGGAGCGGCACCTGCCTAAGGGGTAGCCTGGGGAGGGAGACTCATTGTCCATGCTGAATGTCTTGCTCTTCATCCCTTTCTCACCTTCACAGGGACCCTGAACAAACATGACTTAGTAAAGAGGGAGGGGTCAACAAACAGAAACACCTCCTCAGACTGTGCTGTCATGTCCCTCAACCTGGCCTGATTCCCTAATCCCTCAGGGACCTGGTCAATCACAGCCCTAGACAGGGTAAGTACCAGGGGAGCAGGGGCTCAAGTCTGGCCAATGGCCATATCAAGGATAAAGTCCAGCCTCTGCCCCAGCCCCAGAGGCTCTGCTGTCTCCAAGCTCAGGGTCTACCACCACCACCACCCAAGGGCCTCTCTGGAGGATGACTTTAAGCCCTCCTGACACGGAGTTCCTCATGGTCTACCTGTCACAGACAAGAAGTGAATCCACCCAAAGGGCTGTGTGTCCCCTGCCTTTGTCTTTTGGTCAAAGTCTCAGGCACCTCAGGTCAGCAGAGCCCCAGAACACAATAAAGAGTAGGGAGCTGAGGGGCCACAGGAGGACCTGTTGATCAAAGGTCTCCAGGGGATTCTAAGGTCCTGCCCAACTCTGTTCCCATACCACCAGGCACTGGTCCTCCAGCTGTCTTCAGAGAGCCTATCCTCATACCATTTCACTCATTGTGGGCGGCTGCAAAGCTGATCAAAGCTGAGTGCCCACCTTTCTAGGACAGGGGTCTCCTTTGGATAGACCAAGATCTAGGTCCCAAGCTCTCTCTGAAAAATGGCCTCCTCTTCACTGCCAACTCAGAGGCCCAGATCTGCAGAAGCTTCAAGCTTCCCAGATGACCAGTCAAGAGACATTCCTCCACTCTCCAGGCCAGTCCAGGGACATACTTCAGACCTCAGGGGAGGCAACTGAGGAGGGCTTTGTGGGCTTGTTGGTTCTACACAGTATCCAAAGACAGTGGCTTGGGAGAAATAAAAACTGATCTTCCCCCATAGTGAGATCCAGGGCCCAACAGGCAGTAGCCAGAGAAGGAGCCTCATCTTCCTCTTTTCACTTCATGGGGAGGCTGAGCTAGAGGACCCCAAGTGTAGATCCCTTACTAGGAGGTATCCCCAGAAGGCTGATACTTATCACTACAGTGCTCACAGAAACTCAGCCAGACCAAAGGAAGTTTAGCCCACCCTGACTTAGGGTCCTGGAGCCCTGGGCTTTTGGGAAGGTCAGCACTGCCCCCACTATACCTATCTTCACTCACATTGGGTGAAGGCTCCAGCATGTTGTCACCATGCCAGCCTGAGATGGGCACGAAGGGCACTGTGGCTGGGTTGTAGCCAATCTTCTTGATGTAGGCGCTGACCTCCTTGACAATCTCATCATAGCGCTTCTCACTGTAGGCTGGTTCTGTAGAGTCCATCTTGTTGACACCCACAATGAGCTGCTTTACACCCAGAGTGTAGGCCAGGAGTGCATGTTCCCGGGTTTGCCCGTTCTTGGAGATGCCTGCCTCAAACTCGCCCACACCTGCTGCCACGATCAGCACCGCACAGTCCGCCTATCCAACAGGTCAGACACAATAAGCCCCGGCCCAGCCTTTACATAGCCCTACCACCCAAAAGATGGGGCCTGGGCAGTTATCCTGGGGAGAGACTCAGGATCTCTACCTCAAAGGTAGCAGGGGACTCCTCCACCAGGCTCTGAGTCAAGGAGGCCCAGAACTGGCCATCAGCTCCACCACCAACAGGCTATGTGCCCTTGGGTGAGTCATTTGGCCTTTGGTTCTGTTCTGTCTGCCTGTAATTGCTTGGTCTGACTGATTTTCTACCCATGTCTCATTGTTCCTAGTGTGGTCTCTCCTACAACAATCTGTCTGTAAAGGACATGTCCACAATTTCCCCCTCTGTCTGCTGGCCCTAACAGTGGTGGGGTAACCCTGCAGGCACCCCATCTAGCTCAGATAATAAGCCCTGACTCAGTTCTTGAGGGACTCGGTGCCAAGCACGACGGAGGTGACCTGGGTGGGGCTCTGTCCTGGCAGGAAGTACAAGAGACACTGATACTGCAGGAGAGCTCTTGGGCCAGGTGCCCTCCCTGCACACCTGGGATGTGCCAGTGATCATGTTCTTGATGAAGTCCCGGTGGCCTGGGGCATCAATGATGGTAATGTAGTACTTGGTGGTCTCAAACTTCCAGAGGGAGATGTCAATGGTGATGCCGCGCTCCCGCTCCGCCTTCAGCTTGTCCAGCACCCAGGCATATTTAAAGGAGCCCTTTCCCATCTGAAAGGGTAGGGGCACAACTCAGGACAGGACACAGGACTAAGCGGTCATATCCATGTGCTGGGCCTGCCCTGGGCCATGGAAACAGCCATGGGAAACAACCCTAAACAGCCATTTAGGGCTGGGCTAAAGCACCTTGAATCAGGGACCTCTGTACCATTTCTCTGGTGCTAACAACCAAACCCTTCTCTGCCACAAAGTGAAGCCACCTAGTTCAGCCAGCCCCATTCCCCTCCTAAATGGTTGTGGACACACAAGTCCCCCATCAGGGGGCATGAGGGTCTGGAAGTTGCCAGACCTCATTTAACTCCTGTCTCTGGCAAAGGTTCCTCACTACCTGAGGCTAAGATTCCACACCCTAGTCAGTTATAGGTCAATTATCTCATTGGACTTGGGACTTTTAAATTTTTTTAAAAATTGAGTTATTATTTCAAAAAAAGAAAATTTTAAAAATAAATAAATTGGTCAAGGTTTTGAGAAAAGTCTTGCCTTCCAGCTCTTTCTGTAGCTGATGCGTACTTCCAAACAGCTAAGGCATCACCCTCCTCCCTTCCACCAAAATAGGAGAAGAACACCCCCACTAAGAGCAGGCTGGCTGCTTTCTGCCAACTTGTGCCAAAGTGAGACCCCTACAGCCTGGACCACAACTGTGGCCATTGCTCAGCTGAACACAACTCCCTACTCCTACCAGAATCTCACAGGACAGCCTTCTGCACTCCAGGGATGCTGCCCAGCCTGAAGGAGCTATGCAGACAGAACCAGACAAAACCCAGCTGGGACCTGACTGACCCAGGTGACCTTCAGTCCCTCAGCTCCTCCTACCACCTCCCCTCAGAACATTCCCTAAAGGGTAAAAGCAGAGTTGTGGCTCAAAACCCATGTACACACTGGAGCAGGAGTTCAGCACAGAGAGTTGTTGCCCTCAGGCCTGGCCTTATCCGAGAACCAGCTCTTCTGAGGGCAGAGAAGAGAATTCGGCTACAACCACTGCCCATTTGTAGGTCTCAGCCAGGAACAGACTACCAAGACCACCCCCCACCTCCACTTCCAGGCACTATCCTGAACCAGCAACCTTCCCCAGCGTATCTGGAGAAAGTGGAGCTGGCGAGACTGCTGCCCATCAATCAGCTATTAATAGCATCCTTGAGCCCTGGCTGTTTCAAGACAAGTGAGGGCAGGACCACATCCAGCATAGCTTCAGCCCTGGGGAGCAAAAGGAGAAGGCTTGAGGGCCCTCTGGCCCACTGGGGTGAGAGCCCTCTGGTGGACCTGGCAGGACACAAATTCTCCCTCCCTCAGTATGAAGCAAATCTCAGAGGGAGACAGCCCTCTTCACCTCCATCCCCAGACACCCACATCCTTTGCATTGAGGTAAGTAAACCGAGCAATGCAAGCACCAGGCCCACGGTGCTCACCTCTGCCGCCTCCTTCTCAAACTTCTCGATGGTCCGCTTGTCGATGCCCCCGCATTTGTAGATGAGATGGCCTGTCGTGGTGGACTTGCCTGAGTCCACATGGCCAATGACCACAATGTTGATGTGTGTTTTCTCCTTGCCCATTCTGCCTAGTTGAGGGAGGGGCTGGCACTGTGGGGGCTGTGGCTCAGGGTTGAGGGTATGCCAGGCAGGAACTCTGTGGGGCCAGTGACAAGGGAGACAGGTGACTAGGAGGCCCAGCAGAGACACCCATGCCATTCTTGTATTGTTTCCGAGCTTGCCCCCACCCAGTCACCTGAGGTTGGATGAGGAAGAATGATTGCCCCTTGGTCCTAGCCCAGTGCAGCCAGGTTGCACCTGCTCCTCTACCTTAGCCCAAGCCCAAATTGTTCGTTGGAGTGTAAATGTTTGGAGAGTTGATTTGGAGGAAAGTTCCTTAAGGAAGGGTTAATCTTGTCGGGACATCACAGAGCAGCAGGCTGAGTGATCCTCTGGAGCAGTCAGGAGCCCTGTGATGAGTCACTGTGCCCCGCTCTCCAGTGCCTTGTCCTCCCTGTCCTCGATGCCGCCACTCCCCCCCCACCTCCCTGCCCCTACACCCCCCCCCCACACACACACACGGCCCAGGGAGGGACACTGCCCTACCCCCATCTGCTGCCACCATGAAGAAAGGCCAGCACTCCTCAGCCCCTCCTCAGGCGAGGGCGCCATCTTCCTCTCTCTGCCCACAGGCTGGCAGGGGAGACAGCTGGATGGTGCCCAGGCAAGGGCCCAGAATAGCTCAGGCCCTCCCCATACTCAAGCAGGGGGACAGCCATCAGGGCTGAGAGGTGAGTGTCCTGTTCTAGCCAGAGGAATGAAACTCTCACCCTGACCCAGCCTCAGAAAGTGCCCTCAGAGATGCCCTCACCCTCGCTCTTACCATCTGGTCCAGGCCCTGGGTCTCAGTATCTGCGCATGGCAGAGGTCAACGGAGAAGCTAGGACGCGGGGGAGGGGGTGGCGGGCATCCTAGGGTGGAAGCCACGTAGGGCGAGGTAGGGGTCCTCAGGTTTCACCACCTCCCCTGCCCTTCTCTGACAAATCACTGACACCCCTAGAGCCCCAAACCACGCCAGCACCTGCACCGACCAGCCTGTCCAGCCCTGTAGCGCCTGGGAAAGCCCCCAAGGTCATGGTGACAGCGTGATTGCAGGTTTCAGGAGAAGCCCCCCCACCCCACCCGCGCCACTGTCACCAAGTAAACAACACTTAGGGAACACACCGCCCGACTGCCACGGGGACCCACCATGCCCAGTGTGCGACCGAGAGACCAACCCAGGGGTGTAGCTCAGCGAGGTGCCGCGTGTCCCCCTCTACCTCGGGTTGGGTTCCCAGGGAGGCGAACCCTCGGTGGAAACCTAAGCTAGGGTCGCAGACAGGAACGTGCGTCCTTACCCAGAGCCGAAGTCTCAGTCAGAGGGACTGGCGACGGCAGCGACGGCGGTTTTATCTCTCCAGGAGGGGGTCCACCTATTGACGGTGCCGGCGCAATGCACTGCGCCCCTGCAGTACGGCAATGCGGTACCGGCGTGGGGGAGGCGGGCTCCGGGAGGCTGGCGGATGGGGTGCGAGCGATGCACGGACGCAGGGACCGTGCATCCACGGGCGCGGGCCGGCGTAACAAGGATCCGAGAGGACGCAGCTGCAAAGATGCACCGGAGCAAGCGAGAGAATCAGCCAGCTAGAGCGCAGACCAGGAGAGAAAAACAGGCAAAAGGGCGGGGATCGCGCAGAGGTGGGGGCAGGGAAACAGAGCCAGGAAGGGAGGGGCAGGGATGGAGAGAAGGGAAAGAAGCAGCAGAGAGAAGAGCTGGGATAGCAGAGACAGTGGTCGCTGGAGAGCAGAAAAAGGCACATCCAATGTAAAGATGTCCCCAAGAAGGTGGAACACAAGACAGGGAGCCAGTGGAAATGCCCCCCCGTCGGGGGGGAGCCCCAAGCCCAGGTGAAGGTCCCTGCAAGTCCTGATGTGGGCATCCAGTGCTGTCCCTGTTCATGGTTGAGTCTCAGTGAACATGAAGTTCAATTTCCAGAGGCTTTCCATGTTCTGATGCCCCGGTACAGTGCCCGTACGCTTGTTCACATGAGCCCAACACGGCAGGCCCTTGAAGTGATCAGCAAGTACAGACCGACCCAGTCTTGTTCTGAAGCCCTGGAAAGAGGCTGTTTCTACCTATTCCCTTAGGTGTGGGGAATGCATGGAGCCCATTAGAGCTCAGGCATACTCCTGATTGTTTTCTTGGTCAGACTGTCTTAGCTAAGATCATCAAGCACATCCAAACAGAGTTAAGACCCCCCACCACTAACCCAGAGTTGAATGCCAGCCTCCTTCAGGACTTGTGGGTAGGCAGTAGGGAGCCCTTGAGGATTCTAAGAAGATGAGGATAACCAAAATAGGCCTTAAGGGAGTTGTGACCACTGTGTGTCACCAGAGGCTTCTTCAAGACCCCTATCTTGTCATCTCATGTAGACATTCCTATTTTCCAATGCTGCCACCAGTCTTTGTCACTGCAGGGTATGGTAGGAAGCAAAGGATCCTTGGTTGTTTATGCTGAATGATAACAGGCCCAGTGAGGAAGGGTCCACGTCAGGGCCCAGCACCTCCTCCTGAGGCAGTGCCCACAAGGAGCCCCTGGAGATGGGTGCCCATTAGGACAGGCAGCTAGCAAGTATGAAGAAGGAGTAAAGGTGAAGCCTGAGGGTCTGGCAGAGGGCTGCCAGAGACTTAGGCAGACCTCTCAGATGACCTGGCACTTCTGAAGACTGCTGATACTGTCAACTGGGAGCCAGGAATTAAAAATAAATTCCTGGCAAGACATTAGCATTTACCCCACCCGCTTGCCCAACTCATCTCTCCACTGAATGCCTTCCTTCTTACATGGAGAGCAGACCTGGTTTGGGATTCAGGAGGCTGGGTGGACTCAATAGAAGGGTCCAGAGTTCAGGATGCTTAGGAATAGCCACCAGTCCTTCAGTTTTGGAGTTTTCATCAGACACCCCTTCCCTGCATAGTCTTCCTCTGTGTACATCTGACCCAAGGCCAGAAGCTTGCCCACCTAGAGAACTGGCCACTGATGGCAAGAGGTCATATCCTACCTGAAACACCTATACATTGACCTAGAGGAGGCAGGCCAAAAGTATCTCCCTGTCATTAGGACATACTTTGCCTACCAGTACAAATTCCTGAAGCCTCTGTTGGCATGGAAGACCCTGGGAATGTGCAGAAAAACAAACCTTCAAGAGGTAACAGTGCTGAGCAATAACACACTAACCCCACTGAGCAGCCTTGAGGCCAGCAGTCCTAAGAGGCTCCTGACCCAGCAGCATTAAGCAATTGCCAGACACACAATATAGCTCCTGCAACTGAGAAGCTATTGTTTCCATCTGCATGTATCCCCCAAGTTCAGTGTTAGGACTGAATCCCAAGGCAATAGTGCTGGGATGGGATTTTCTAGGGGGCAGTTAGGTCCTGGAGGCTCCAGCCTTATCCGTGGATTAAATGCTACCATAAAAATTGCCTATGGAGGACTCTCCTGCCTTCCACTTTCCACTGTAGGACCTAGTGAGCATCTTGCCAGAATTTTGGTCTTTTTTTTCTAGCCTCTTCAACTGCATAGTTAGTAGTACTTAAATAACTAAGAAGTTAGCATACTAAATAAAAGAAGGTCCTATGAGTAGGCCTGGGTACCCCAAAACCTATGAGGAAAGTGGGCAAAGGAAAGCTAAGTCCACTGCCTGAGATCACACAGCAAGTAGGTGACTCAAAACATTAGAACCATGACAGTATGACTTCCAGATTGAAGCCTGGGTCTCACCTGTCGCCTGCTTCTCAGTTACTGATCACAGTGACCCTGAGAAGCTGCCAGAGGTGGGGCATAGCAAGCAAGGAGAGGCTACAGGAAACCAGGATTCTTCCTAGGGACAGTGTGGAGGATAGGGTATCAGCTCTGTCCCTCCTCAACTCCTCCGGAAGCCCTCAGATGCCATCTTCAAGCTGTTTGGGAAGACAGCACCCCCCTCTTTGGCTGGTGGGGGTTTCACAAATGTTGGGAATGAAGATCTAGCTAAAATTAACTGTTATCAAGCTGCCAGCCCTGCAAATAAACCTGCCTCCCATTGGCTGCTGGTGATGTCACTGTCAGGTTAATAATAGCTACAGTGCCCAGCTAACCACCTGTGTGGGTGCCTTCTGTGAGCCATAGTCAGGCCAGCCTCCTGGAGTCAATGTCCAACAGATGTGTGTCACTTGGCCCAAGGTGGCTTATACAGGGTCTTGGGGACAGGGTGAAGGTCTGGGGACATCTTCTAGTCAGACAGTTTCCAGGGAGCTCCACCTAGTTTGGGCTGCCAGATGCATTCTGGTCCCAAAGCACAGTCCTTGGGCATGGAGCCATTCACTACTCATTTACCTGAGCCTGAGTCCTGAGCAGCCACTGAAACAAGGTCCTCCCTTGAGATCAGCTACCAGGCAGGTACCAGGAGACTGAGTGAGCTCCTGAGGCAGCAAATAAACTGTCTCCATGATGAGGGGAGTTCTGGGCTAGGGACCAATCTTTGACAAACATTCAGTACCTTATTGAGTTAGAGCAGTTGGGCAGGTGGCAGGTTAACTGAAGACCTGGAAAACAGATGGATTTCAGGCTAGCCAGGACCCCAAATATATTATCCTCCAAGGCATGGGGCCTGTAAGGTCTGAGACATCCTGAGTCTGTCAGGGAGCCCAGAGCCACAGGGAGCTGTTGCCATGGTGAGCAGCAGCTCAGCAGGCAGGAGGCTCCTCCTTCCTCCTCCGGGGAGCCCAGCCCTATATCATCCAAACAGCAGAGAGCTGTTCATCTTCTGGAAACCAGTAAGAGTATGACAGACACTGTGGGACACAAGTCACATTCCATCGATGCCACACAGCAGACCCATTTCTGGGGTAAGGGTAGGGTGCTACATCCAGTAACATCCAGAATCAGAAGGGAAGACCAGAAGCATCCTCAGGCCACAGAGCACACAGTCATTTCATTAAGAGGAAAGTACATCAACCAAGCCACTCACCACAGCCAAGTCCAGCAGTAGGATGGAGGGGGTCCTGGGTATGTGGTTAGGTCTTCTCAGGACTCACTGGAAGCAAAGCTCACTTCAGTGGCCCTATCGTTTTGTTTGTTTGTTTTTTGTTTTTTGTTTTTGTTTTTGTTTATTGTTGGTTTTTTTTTGCCAGATCTGAGGCCCAAACCCAGGGTCTTGTGCTTGCTAAGCAAGCACTCTACCACTGAGCTAAATCCCCAACCCCGAGTGGCCCTATCTTTAGTTGAGGAAAGGGCACCACAGCACCTGTGTATTTGACACATGTTCTGTTTGTTTGTTTGTTTTGCTTTTCGAGGGTTTCTCTGTGTAGCTTTTCGCCTTTCCTGGAACTCACTCTGTAGCCCAGGCTGGCCTCGAACTCACCTGGCTCTGCCTTCCGAGTGCTGAGATTAAAGGCATGTGCCACCGCTGCCCAACTCTTGACACATGTTCTTTATGGTCTGACTGCCCCGGGAACAGTGCTCACAGTGCCTGTAGGAACTCTCACCCCTTGAATTGCCTTACAGTAGGCAGGGACCCTGCAGGGAACAGCCAACCTTAGGAGTAACCACGGTCTACATGATCCAGGAGAATCCCTGGGAGGCCATCATCCATGCCACCAAGAGTCACACCTGAGGGCAAAGGGACTCAGAAGAGGTACAACATGGAGAGGGTATAGTCCTTAATAAAAAAAAAATAAAAATTTTAAAAAAAGATTTATTTTAAATTACTTGTCTGAGTGTGTGTCTATACATGTAAGTACAACTCAGACATTGAATCTCCTGGAACTGGAGTTACAGATAGCTGTGAGCTACCCAATGTTGGTATTGGAAATAGTCCTCCTGAAGAGCAGCACATGGTACTAACTATTGAGCTTTCTTTCTAGTCCCATGTAGATTCTTTTAAAAGAAGGTGAACAGACTCAGTAGTCCCATGTAGATCCTTTTAAAAGAAGGTAAACAGACTCGGAATTGCACAGGGAAGACCATATTTTTTTAGTGTCCAGAGAGTAAACACACCCTTGGAATTAACATCCAGATCACTCCCGTGTGCCCCTCCTGATAATGGCCACCTCTCAGTGGCCACCCCTGTGAGGACCCCTGACACAGAGTCATTAGAGCTATTTTTAAACAGTACAAACTGGAGCCTTCAACCTTCATCCTCTATCTGACTCCCCTCCCTGATCATCAGCTTCCTGTCACCATAACAGACACCTGATATGAGCTGCTAATAAAGCGAAAGTATCATCTGCCTTCAGCTTTGGGGTTCCATGGCAAAATGGCCCCACACCAAGGCAGCACACTGTGGCAGAGAACAAAATTGCTCACCTCCTATCCAGAAAGCAAAAAGAGAAAGGCCCAGGTCTCCCAATTCTCCTCAAGAGCACATTCCACTATCCTAAAGACCTTCTCCTAGGCCTCTGCTCTAAAGAAACCACTATCTCCCAATAGTCCCACCTTAGGGTCCAAGCCTTCAAACACATGGGCCTTTGAAAGTATTCAACATCCACACTACAGTGTACATCATCCTGGTTGTGAGATTCAGCCACACTGTGCCAAATGCTATAATTTTTCTGTGGCTGAATATTATTCTACACAGCTTTAACCTGCTACAAGCAAACCTGCCATAAACAGGTGTGCATACATCATGTGTTATAGTTCTGAAACAGAGGGTCAAAGACTTTGGTGTACTGCCTCTTGACTCCAAATTCAAGGTGTGATGGTGCGCAGGATGTATATCAATATCATCATTGGACCCAAACAGAATCTATTCTCCAGGTAACAGGGACTAGTCAAGAGCAGCTGGAAGCCCTTGGTGACTGGGTGACTGACTGACTTCCCTCACTGTGGATGGCACTGCTCTCATTTCTTATGTATCTGGTGTCCCTTCACTGTATACAGAGCTTTGGGAAGCGGCTCTGAGTTCTATGATCTCTAAAGATGGCTGTTTTTTATTCAATTGACATTCAGTTACCAGACTTATACAGACTGCTTTCCAAGATGTTAGAGACACCCATGTAACTCCTCCTGAGTGCCATTCAGCCTTCCACCTCCGTCTCCCCTGCAAGGCTTCCAATGGGCTTATATTGAACCTGGATGTATCTAGGGCAAGCTTACTATAAATTGAAGTCCTTCCTCAAATAAATAAATAAACGAGGACACCCACACATGCTGGCTGGATCCATTGCTGCTCAGTGCTGCTTATTTTCTAGAATTTCTCTCTATTCAGCCATGTGGTGGCCTCAGCCTGGGTGAAGTCCAATGATTCACACCCTTGAGTATTTCTCTGTCTTGGTTCACAGGACCCTGAGACTGAGCTGCTGGGATATGAGAGCAATGGTTACCTCCAGGCTCTATCTTGTAGCCTACATGGCAGATGCTCCTGCTGGGTGGGAGGAAGCCAGGAAGGCATATGCATTACTAAGGGGCTTCCAGGCTGCCAGCTAACAAGAAGAGTTAAGTATTCCTAGTGACCAGAGACACTGAACATTTTTTCTCATAATGATTGGCTTTTGTAGATCTCTGGAGAAAGGTCTAGTCAAGTCCTTGACCCAGTTTAATTTGAGCTATTTATCTTTTTGTGTCAAGTTTTGAGAGTTCTTTATAGATTATAAACACAAGTCCTTTGGCAGATGCATGATTTGAAAACATTTTCTTCTAGTTTATAGGCTGTTTTTCAATCTCTTAACAGTATTGTTCACCGTGTTTTTTCCAGCATGGTGGAGTACACCTGCAGCCCCAGCAACTCCAAGACTGACTATGTGAGACTCCCTTGACCCAGTCTCTTAAAAAGTAACATTAATAATATAAACTAAGTTTTTAACTTTGATGTAACCCAGTGTGTACAAACTCATCTGGAACAGCATGCTGTTTTTACATTGGCTGGTCCCAGTCACAGTCATACTTGCCTGTTACCCATTTGTATATCTGATTCTTAGCAATTTTTTTCCAGAGCTGAGGACAGAACCCAGGGCCTTGTGCTTGCCAGGCAAGCGTTCTACCACTGAGCTAAATGCCCAGCCCTCTAACAATGTTTCTATTTATTCTTTGAGAGAATTTTTTTTTTTTTGGCTTTTTGAGATGATCTCACTCTAGGCTACTAGAGTAGTACTCACTATGTAAACCAGGCTAGCCAGGAATTCACAGAGATCTGTCTGCCTCTGCCTCTCAAGTGCTGGAATTAAAGGCATGTGTCACTATGCCTGGCTTATTCTTTGAAAACTTTATACAATATGTTTTGATCATATTCACTCCTCTGCCTCAACTCCTTCTAGATTCTTCCCCTCTTCTCTATCCACCCAACTTAATGAACTCTTATGTTCTCTCTCTCTCTCTCTCTCTCTCTCTCTCTCTCTCTCTCTCTCTTTCTCTCAAAAAAAAAAAAAAAAAAAAAGCACACACAACAACACCAAAAAAAAAAAAACAAAAACCTGAGTCTAGTTCATATTGGCCAACCACTCCCAGGCTCTGGAGTGTTTGGAGTGTGGTCTATATTCAAGGTATCACTTCATTGAAAAAACTAACTTTCACTCTCCTAGCAACAACCAAATGTTAACAGCACCTTACCAAGGGTGGACTACATGCCAACCTCTCATCCTCCATACTTGGATTTTGCCTGGCTTGAATTTACACAGGTTTGTAACCTGGAAACTGTGACCATCTATGAAGGCTGTCACAGTCTTTGTGAGTTCATATGTGCATCTGCCCTATTGTGTTTTTTAAAACATCATTTCCTTGAAGTTATCCACCACCTCTTGCTCTTACAATCTTTCTGCCCTACTTCCACATAGATCCCTGAGCCTTGTCAGGAGAGGTGTGACACAAACATCCCATTTAAGGTTGAGCATTCTAAAATCTCTGATTCTCTGTATGATGACCAGTTGTGGGTCTCTGTAATAATTGCCATCTACTACAAGAAGAAGCTTCTCTGATGAGGGTTGAGCAAGGTACCCCTATATGGGCATGTCATATGTCACTGGGAGTCATTTTATTGCTGTGTTCATTTAACAGAATAATAGTAGTGTGTTTTACCCTAGGGCCCATGTCCTATCCAGCCTTAGTTGTGTGGTTGATTTGTTTGTTTGTTTGCTTGCTTGTTTATTGAGATAGGATCTCACTGTGTGGTCCTGGCTGGCCTTGAACTCACAGAAATCTGCCTATCTCTGCTTCCTATTAAAGGAGTATGCTACCATGCCTGGTTTGTAGTTGATTTTTGTATGAGGTGTAGGTCAAAGTTTTTTTTATTTTTCAGTTTGGGGGTTTGTTTGTTTGCTTGATTTGTTTTTGTTTTTGTTTTCTTTTGGATGGCCACTTCTCCCAGTACCATTTGTTGAAAAGATGACACTTACCTAGTCAGATAGCACACCCTATGATCCCACAGCTCAGACTATGGGCAAGAGGATAGCAAGTCTGAGACTAGTCTGAATTGCATCATAAACCCTATCTCAAAGAAGAGGGGGGGGGAAAGATTCTTTTTTTTCTCCATTGAATTGCTCCTGAGGCTTTCTTAGAGCACACTTTAAAGACATTTATCAGGCTGTCTAAACTCTCCATCTGGTTTCACTGACAGATATTTTTGTTCTCACCAAGACCTTCACTATCTTGCCATTGTTCTATAACAATTCCTAAAATAAGGTAGTATTTGGAAGAACAGTCTCTTCGTAAACAGTGTTGGGAGCACTGTGTAAAGGAATGGACCCTTACGCACACCATACATAAAAATCAACTAGAGGAGCCAATGAGATGACTCAGCAGGTGCAACACTTGGAACTTGACAATGCACGTCTGATGGCCTGGGTTTGATCCTTGGAACCCTCTCTAAGGTAGAACCAACTCCACATATGTACCATGTTCATGGCAGCAGTATTCTTAACAGCCAGAAGATGAAACAACTTGAATATCCATCAATAGATTGAGCTGTATTTATATATAGTTAAATATATGTAGCCATTAAAAGAAATGAATTTCTGACACTCGCTACAATGTGGATGAATCTTGGAAACATTTTGCTGAGACACAAAAGTCACACTGTGTCTGAAATATCCAGACAGAGCAATTTGGAGGCTGGGGTGTTAAAACCCTCAGTCTGGGGCCTTTTTTTCCTCTTCCCAGATATGACAGTGGGCAGGTTTGAAGAGACTTCTCTTATTGAGGCAATCCTGGACAAGTGCTCAGAGCTAAAATCCAGAGGCTTATAGACACAACCCCTGTAGAAACTAGAGACTTACAGTTCTAGGCTCTCAGTTTGGAGGTTTATAGCTCTGGGCTTTACCATCAGCCTGGTGTTTGCAGCTTTGTAACCCTCTGCTTCCAGAAGTTAAATGGCTGCAGCAGGTAGCAATAAAGTGGCTCCAGGTGGCATCTTCCAGTGTGACAGCCGTCACACAGGCCTTGCGTATTGGACTCATAGCTCCACAGCAAGCATTACACCCCTAGCCTAGGGTGTCAGTATAGCGTCTAGCTTTTGGTCTAGGATATCTGAGACCCTGGGCCCTGAAGATTTTCTGGAATGCCTGCAGCCACCCAGGCATGCAGTTTCTCTTCTTTCTGTCCTGTTCATCCTCAGTTCCTACCCTCTCTTAACTACCTTTTACTTTCAACATCTTTCACGGTCTCTACCACCTCGTTCTCATTGTTTCTACCCTAATTGTTCCCTTGAACTCTTCAGCTAACATTCATCACAGTAAATGCCATCACCAACCCTCTGCTACAGCCACTTCTGCCACTGACACTGCCTTTGCACTGTTTCCAACTCAGCTCTCTCCACCAATGGTGATCAAAAGTAGGTCAGAAAAACCACCAGAGAGAAGCATTTTACTGGGCCCTGTGTTGTAACACCAGGGGGCAGCAAAAGAAGGCATATCCCTGCCAACCTACAAAATGAGCAGACAATCTGCACCTAGAGCTACAGAAGGGTTCTGGCCAGGGTGTGTGCACCAATCACAACATTCCTTCATGAAAATAAAAGACTAGGTCTGTATCAATTCCAAGATTATGGTGGGACACCAGGAGAAGTGTCCACTTTGAGTCTCCGTGTAGAAGTCTAGCATCCTCCTCCTCACAATATCTTAATCTTTTTCCACTTTTGACTCCTTTTCTTTTTTGTTTTTTGAGACAGGGTTTCTCTATGCAGCCCTGGCTGTCCTGGAACTTGCTCTATAGACCAGGCTCGTCTCAAACTCACAGAGATCTGCCCACCTCTGCCTCCCAAGTGCTGGGATTAAAGGAGTGTGACACCAATGCCCAGCTTGTGACCCCTTTTCATCTGAGAAATTTTACATATCCCTTGGGATATAAGTATATAAATCAAATGTTCACTGATAATAAATAATAAATTTTTTTAAGTTTATATAACTTTACCATTTATTATGTAACATATAATTTTACCATTTATTAAGGAAAAAGCAAATTTTACTACTTATGAGATGAGTGTGCTTATTTGTTTTTACATAAAGAATTAAATCTCTGCCAAATATTTGATACTGCAAGACACAGCATCTTCAACATTTTTTAGAACTGATCAACATTTTGATTTTATTATCTTCAGTGCTTTGCTTAGCATGGTCTCCACGTAAATACATGGTACAAGTGATAGAAGTATGTATAGAGCTACTTCAGAGATTGTTGGTGAAGAAACTTTTGACCATGAAGCAGGACCTGACTTTGATTCCCACATGTCAGAAAGAGAGAATTGGCTGCCAAAGTTGTTTTCTGTCTTCTGACTGTGACACAAGTGTGCACACATACAAAAATAAATAGATAGATAGATAGATAGATAGATAGATAGATAGATAGATAGATAGATAGGGATAAATAACATATATATAAGCTAGTTTATTTCTCTTAAAGAACTTTTTTAAATTTATGTAGTATGCATATGTGCAAATGTGTGTGCTCATGAGTATCATGGACTGCTTGTGGAGGTCAGAGGACAACTTTCAGGAGTTGGTCCTCTCCCACCATGTGTTATCTGAGGATGGAATTCAGCTTGTCATGTTTGGTACCAAGCACCATATCCACTGAGCATGTCTCTGGCTTCTAAAGAATTTTTTAAATATTTATTTTTATTTCTGTATGTGTGTGTATGAATCTGTGCCAGATGTTTGTGCTTGTGATAGTTCCCTACTGAAGGACTACACTTCCCAGCTTCCCTTGCAGACTACTTGGCTGCATCCCATCTTCTTCTGTAGGAATTTTGGTCATCCAAACACGTGACAAAGATACCCCTTCACCATGAATAAACATAGTCCTGTCTAAGGTCAGACCAAGTCTCTCTTTCTTCCCACATTCCATCTTTATACAGTTGCCTTTTAATAATCTAAGATAATGGTGTTGAAACTTAAGATGGGAAATCTAAGCCTACTAGTGTAGTCCTGCCTGGCCCATGGTCAGGACAAATCTCTCTCACCTGCCAGTCCCACAGCCAAGTAAACACACAGAGATTTATATTACTTATAAACTGTATGGGCATGGCAGGCTTCTTGCTATCTAGTTTTTATATCTTTTTTTAATATTTATTTTATTTTATTTTTATGTGCATTTGTGTTTTTGCCACGGTGTTGGGGTCCCCTGAAACTAGAGTTTCAGACAGGTGTGAGCTGCCATGTGGGTGCTGGGAATTGAACTCAGGTCCTCTGGAAGAAAAGTCAGTACTCTTAACCCCTGAGCCATCTCTCTAGCCCTAGTTTTTATATCTTAAATTAACCCATTTCTATAAATATATACCTTGCCACATGGCTTGTGGCTTACCAGTACCTTACATCATGCTTCCTCTGTGTCTGCCTGGCAACTCCTGACTCAGCCTTCCTCTTCCCAGAATTCTCCTCTCTCCTTGTTCCACCTATACTTCCTGCCTGGCTACTGGCCAATCAGCACTTTATTTATCAATCAATCAGAGCAACACATTCACAGCATCCCCAGCATACTAGTGCCTCAAGCCCACTCATGAACAAACCTCCCTGGCTCTCATATGTTCCTTAGACCTGGGCCTAAGAGGTTTAGATGGGCCACCAGTTTCTCTCAGGCAGCCTTTTCTTCTCTCTGTCTCTGTCTCTCTGTCTCTCTGTCTCTGTCTCTCTCTGTCTCTCTCTGTCTCTGTCTCTCTCTCTGTCTGTCTGTCTGTCTCTCTCTCTCTCCCTCTCTCTTTCTCTCCCTTCTTCCCTCCCTTCCTCCCTTTCTGTGCTTTCTCTCCTTACTGTCCTGCCTTGACACAGTCTGACTTAGGTGGAAGGCCATGTTGTATTTGACCAGACTATGCATGCAACATATTAAGACACTGGGAAAAGGTAATCTGTTGGACCTAACTCAGAGGCACCCTAATTAGGTCTGGGAGCTCAGTAGAGCTTTCTTCTGTCTTAAGACCTAATCAGTCGAAGGCACAGGGACTTGCCACTGGCCCTGTGGTTTCTTAGCCATATAATTTTAACAGTTGATGACACCCCCTTACTTTTCAGGCATGTTTGGTCATTTCTAGACTTAGAGGACACTCTAAGCAACTGAAGATTGACCCCTGTCTGAAGCCCCATAAAACTCCCAGATCACTTAAATCTTTCTTAGGGCTCTGGCTTACAACCACACCCAGAGCAAGACTACCCACCATTTCTGCTGGGCCTGCAAACTTCTATCTATTCCTAACTGAGCTAGCACAGAACTCTTGCTAAGCCCTTTGGGGCCCCACCACATGGGCAATACTATTTACTAAGACACTTGCTCCTCTCTGTAGGCAGAAGTTTCTGTCCCTTCCCCAGCCTCTCCCAAGGAACCACTCAGAGGCTTAATAGTAATTATAAATGCTCAGCCAATGCATTGCTCAGGTGTGTTACTAGCTAACTCTTACATTTAAATTAGCCCATATGAACCCACTACCCAAAGATTAAAAGTCTCATGCTATACCAACTGAGTTAGCTGGGCGTTTACAATTAATATCAAGCCTCTATGTGGTTATTTGGGAGTAGCTGCTGGAACAGGAAAACTCTGCCTACACCTTTCTATATATATTGGAACCCTCACTTTTCCAAAAGCCTTTCCTAGTGCACCTCTCCAGCTGCTTTCTCCTCTGCCTGCTGCTGTGTAATAATTCTTCTGTACACTGTGAATGTATATAACCCTCACTGGTTAATAAAGAACAGACTGGCTGGTAACCAGGCAGGAAGTATAGGCAGGACAGCCAAACCGAGAATGCTGGGAGGAAGAAGGGGAAGAGTCAGTGGAGTCATCAGGAGACACAGAGGGAGAAAGACATTCTGGAGGACAGGTAAAGTCACAAGCCATGTGGTAAAACATAGATTAATAGAAATTGGTTAATTTAAATTGTAAGAGCTAGTTAGTAACAAGCCTGAGCTATCATTTGAGCATTTACAATTAATATTGTTTCTGAGTGATTACTTGGGAGTGGCTGTGGCACAGGAAAACTCCCTATAACTTGCTCTAACTACTTCTCTCTACCCGTCTACTGGGTAAGTGTCTACTTTTACTACAAAAGTGACACTGGTGTGCAAGGAAGCTTCCTCATCATACCAGGCCCCTATCATGTGAAAAGGGACGCCTCTCCTCTGTGATTTTGGACATTTCTATCTGACAAGTCTCTCAGTCTTCTTGGGGACATCCAAGATTGAAATTCTTGTTACTACATTATCCCCTCTGTTCCTTTATGGCTTCTCTCAGCTACTTCCTGGAACTTCCTCGTCTCCCCATAGGAGCTACATACTAAGTTCCACGGCTTTTCTACATGTTCCTCTCTGTAGGCGGAGGTTTCTATGTTCTGTGACCCTCTCCTTGCCCCATTCCCTGAGAGCTACCTGCTCTATCTCTTCTTGTGCCCTCCTGGACCTA
Source organism: Onychomys torridus (assembly GCF_903995425.1). NCBI lineage: Eukaryota > Metazoa > Chordata > Mammalia > Rodentia > Cricetidae > Onychomys > Onychomys torridus. The sequence goes on from NC_050446.1 coordinate 136,890,966, forward strand.
TACATTGTGATTCTCCTTGACTCACCCTAGAAGCTGCCTGCTAAGTCCCACAGCTTCCTTAAGTCTTTCTGGGCCTCAGCTCCCTCCTGGAAGTCCTGCACTTTCTCTATGCCTTGTAACTTCTGACATATTGTCACCCTCCCTCAGGTGGAGTTCTTACTTGTTCCTACTTGTCCCTTATGGCTAGTCTCTGTCTCTTAGCTGCCTAACCCTCTCTATGTCAGAGTTCTTTTAGTGACCCTTCCTCCTTTTCTCCTTGGACTTAATTCCTTTCTCAGACTCAGAGATTTTCTTAAAGCTCACTGTCTTACTGAAAACAACTTGACTTCAGTAGGGCTCGATGGCCAAAGACGGTGCACTTGAGTTCCAAATTCTCACAGACTATAACAACTTCTACCACCGCACAAGCAAATGATCCCACAGCCTCTTATTCTAAGGTTTTACAACTTTCCACTCTTAAATCTTTTATCTCTGTGATTTCTCTGTGTTCTGAACTCAAGAAATCATTTAAAATTATTGTGTAAACAGTCTTTACCTCAGAATTTGTAAAAATTGTTGGGTGTGGTTAAAGAATGTATAAAATCTGTAACAAAATTTAGCTTAAAACTTTTAACAAATCAGGTAGTGGTGGTGCACCCCTTTAGTCTCAGCACTCAGGAGGCAGAAGCAGGCAAATCTCTATGAGTTCAAGGCCATCCTGGTCTACAAAGTGAGTTCCAGGACCAAAAAAAAATTGTAACAAAAGTCTTATAGTTAAAGCCTATACACAGGAATTTTAATTTGTTATAATATCCTATATATGTGATTCAACTCTGGTTTAGAATATACTGTATATGGCTGGGTGGTAGTGGCACATGTCTTTTATCCCAGCACTCAGGAGGCAGAGGAAGGCAGATCTCTGTGAGTTCAAGGCCAGCCTGGTCTACAAAGCAACTTCCAACACAGCCAGGACTGTTATACAGAGAAATTCTGTCTTGAAAAAACAAAACAAAACAGAACAAAACAAAAAATATAGATAGATAGATAGATAGATAGATAGATAGATACTGTACATGTATATATAAAATGGATTCAATTCTTGTTTAAAAAAAAATAGATCTACTAGGAAAACATGTTTTAAACAGCAATCATATGACTTACCTCCATCTTGGCTGATGACCTCATCAAGACAGAAGTAACCATGTGACAAGCAGCCATCTTTACTAAGGTTAAAGAGCATATGCCTTGTGACTTTACCACCTTAAGATGACCACATGGCATGAAGCAACAATTATAAAACTTCTCAATCCTATTGAGCCCTTAGTTGTCATTGTATCTCTTTTTAGAATAGGGAAGCAACAACAAGTCTCCAAAATAATTTGGATTGGTATGGATTTTTGTATGATGATAAAAATTTAAGGTTGTAAAGTCTACTCAGATTAACAAAATCTGATATAAGATGTATGTCTAACTACTTATGTCTTTACTAATTATTTCACACCAAGCTTTTGGAAAATTTAAATAAGTTAACAACATGTTTTGATAAATAACATATAATTTTTGTTGTTGTTGTTGTTGTTTGTTTTTTGAGACAGGGTTTCTCTGTGTAGCTTTGTGCCTTTCCTGAAACTCACTTGGTAGCCCAGGCTGGCCTCGAACTCACAGAGATCTGCCTGCCTCTGCCTCCTGAGTGCTGGGATTAAAGGCGTGCGCCACCAACACCCGGCCATAACATATAATTTGATAAGTAAAATTTATAAATTCCTAAGGTCTATTCAGGTTCAGAGTCTAGCTTCTTTGTCTTTGCTCACTTTATTAAGCTTTATCTATTTGGATAAACTAAGTCATAAAAAAAGCCCGTGATATTCCATAATGGTGCACTATGATTAAAAGGGTTTTTTGATACTAAAAGAGCTTTAAGCCAGACGGTGGTGGTGCATGCCTTTAATCCCAGCACTCAGGAGGCAGAGGCAGGCAGATCTCTGTGAGTTCAAGGCCAGCCTGGGCTACCAAGTGAGTTCCAGGAAAGGCACAAAGCTACACAGAGAAACCCTGTGTCAAAAAAATAAATAAATAAAATAAAAATAAAAATAAATAAAAGAGCTTCAATTCAATATTCAATAAAATATTTTTAAGGCTAAATCTAACAGGGATAAAATGTAAAGTCCTAATCTTATAAAACCTACTAACTTATTATAAACTGTTAAAGATAATTAAGACATGCAAGTTAATAGTCAGTCACCTTATAAATGATCAAATTCTTTAATGTGTTCAGAACTATACTTGTAGTCATGCTAAGTACTAACATAATTAATTATAGAAATATGATTTATTTAGCCTCCTATATATGTTTTCAAAGTTAAGCCTAAAATAAGTAACTAAAAACCAGCAAAGTTTGTTTAGTTTAGATATATTTAATAGATAATGGTCCTCAAAACTTTTCAGAGACCTGATGAATATGATATTTAAGGTTTTTAGTGGAAGGGAGGAGTAAGAAAAGATAGAAAAAGCTTCCTGTGATAGAGAGAAGTGCCAGCTTCTGGCAGCAGCCCTAAGATCTCCTCCAAAGAAGATGATGAAACACAGAACAACTCCACCTGGAGCTTGCTTTAAATGTGGCAAAGGTGGTCACTGGGTGAAAAACTGCCTTCACCTTGCCCACTCTCAGGACCCTGTTCAAACTGTGGACAAGCAAGACACTGGGGAGATAATCACCCCACTTTGTCTAGACAAGGTAGGCCGGTCCCCCAAGTCCCTCCTCTACAGGAAAAGTCTCACAGATCTTCTGGACCTGGTAGCTGAGGACAGACGCTACCCTGGGACCTCTGCCCCCAACAAAATCAAGATTACCATGGGGAAACCTAGGGTGGCTGTCTAGGTAGCCAGTAAGACTGTCATTTTTAACAGACTCAAGAGCTGCTTGGTCTATGCTTCCTGCTTACTTTGGTGAAATCTACCCTTCTCGGATCTCTGATGGTGCTGACAACTAGGCTAATGACAGCTTTGCCAGTTTAACAGCAGCAAACACACCAGCTCCTCCCTCAAGGCTGCATCTCAGCTCTCTTCATATTTAAAAATCAGATCTAAAGCCTCACTTCCCCAGAGCTACTAGATCTCTGTCAGTTCTAAAGGACTAAGAAAGTGTTTTAAGGTATATTTTTTAAAAATGAAATATGCGGGGTTGGGGATTTAGCTCAGTGGTAGAGCGCTTGCCTAGCAAGCGCAAGGCCCTGGGTTCGATCCTCACCTCAAAAAAAAAAAAAAAAGAAAGAAAGAAAGAAAGAAAAGAAAAGAAAAATGAAAAATGCTTCCTCTCTCTATGCTATTGTTATACTAAGACTCCAGAAGTTCAGAATTTTAATAATCAATAAAGTTCTGATAAGCTATTAATCTAGCTCTGGTAAAGTGCTGTTAATATTATCAAAGTTACAAGTTCAAATTTTCAAATTTCCTTTGGTAGTCCTCTAAATATAAATTTAAAAATTGCTTCTCATTATATCTCTTGTTAATCCCACCAGTCTAGAATAAGGCCACTACCACCATTTAAAGCCAAATTTGAAGCAAGCTTTAGTTAAAAACTGGCCAGGTGGATGAGCTCTGGCCAGGTCCATCTCTGGGTTTCCAGAAAATGGCCCTGAGTCAGGGTTTTCAGGAGCTTAAAAGGACAAACCCACAATTCACATTTCCCCTCAGGTCCAATCAGGGGCAAGTGTACATCCTGATGTATTTCCTGCCCATGAACCTCCATCCCGCATGTGATCAAGCACATCAGTGAAGATGGTTCAAATAAGCTTGTTTAGGGTAGTGAAAATAATTAACTATTATCTCGCATAAACAAAAGCTCCAGCATTTCAGGAACTATCTGTTCTCAGTCAAGGGACTTACAGATCAGAGGCATTTTTGTTTCAAGGATCTCTTAGGCATAGTAATTAAAACTTAAAATGTAACTTTGGTTCTCACACTCTGTCCAATCTATATATCCATCCCTCTGGAAAGAGTGTTCATGCTTTTAACCCAAAATCATTTTGGGGTTCCCAAGCTTTCACTATGACTATGAATATACTGCCTTTCCTGCAATGTAGATTTCAGTACAGATTACAAACAGTGGGAATGCTAACATGTCTAAAACTTTATCTCTTTTTGTAAAAAAAAAAAAAAAAATTCTTTTTTGTGAGGGCAGGTTTTCGAGACATGGTTTCTCTATGTAGCCCTGGCTGTCCTAAAACTTGGGCCCAGAACTAGCCCCTCTGACAAAGGCCCTCCTCAACAGAAAGCCTCACATAATACTCAATGTGAATGAGCATGGTCCTACCTCAGGTTAGACCAAGCCTCTCGGTCTGCCTTCCATTTCTCTAGAGCTGACTTTTAATAATCTAACAGTTTAGAGGCCAGAGAGGATTTGGATCTCCAGGATCTGGAATTATAGGCAGTTGTGGGCTGCCCAACATGGGTTCTGGGAACCAAACTCTGGACCTGGAATAGAACAGAAATAAGTCTTATCTGCTAAATCACCTATCCAGCCCAAGAATTATGTTGTTTATTTGTTTGTTTGCTGAGATTGTAAGGTAGTTTTATGGGGCATGCTGCTTAGATTAAGGAACTAGCAGGGCTTTAGTAGTTAACCTGAAGGGCACACACATTCTGACCCCATGTAAGCACAGTTTGTTGTTTTGACATCTTCTTTGAGATGTCTCTACAACAGGCATTATTTCTGCAATTTTTAGTTTACCAGTTGTGTTGAAACTGCTTGAAGGACTCCAGAGTGAGGGGCTTCTTTCCCTTCCTGTGTTCTCATAGAGTTTTTCCTGTCTCTATCCTGCCCCAACTATCCCTAACAGCTGTTTTTAAAGTCAAGCTTTCTAAAGCAATACAATCCATAAATGTGCTAATTTGATAGGTACTTGCTAAGAAATGACAGTAGGAAAATTGTAAGTCTTCCACTGTTTGCATCCCCAGAACTTAATAAAGCTGGGCAGGCATGGCAGTCCCTTAGCCCAGCACTCAAGAGTCAGAAACAAAAGATCCCTGAAGCAAGCTGGTTAACTAGAATAGCCAGAATTGGCCAGCTCAGCTCCACATGCAAACACAGACATACACATAAAAATTTCTTGAAAATAAAATAACTGGCTTTAACATATGTAAATTTGACCTCAGTATTTAAAATTGGAGCAGCACAGTTCTCTGTATTCTACTTTAGTGCTTTTAATTTGTCTTCCCAACTTAACTTGAGCATCTGCTTGTTTCTATCTTTAAAACACCTGACTGATTTTCACTGGGAGTGCATGAAACCTGTAAATCAGCTTGGAAGGGTTGGCATCACACACTTGTGATCTCTATGTTGGGGTTGCAGTGACAGGTAGATCCCTGGTGCTGGCTGACCAGCTAGCCTAGCCTAATCAGCGAAACCCAAGTCTCAGTGAGACACTGTCTCTAGATAGGGCTTCTCTCTCTCTCTCTCTCTCTCTCTCTCTCTCTCTCTCTCTCTCTCTCTCTCTCTCTGTCTGTGTGTGTGTGTGTGTGTGTGTGTGTGTGTGTGTGTGTGTGTGTTAGACAGGCTGTCCTGGAACTCACTCAGTGGACCAGGCTGGTCTTGAACTCATAGAGATCCGCCTGCCTCTGCCTCCTGAGTGCTGAGATTAAAGGTGCATGCAACCACCACTACCTGGCCAACATTTCTCTTTTTGACAATAGTGGACAAGTTCTGAAGAATGACATCTGAGCTGACTTCTGACCTACACATACACACATACTTTTTTTTTCTACTTCCAACTAGATGTTGCTGGTATCTCTAAGCACATTGATCTTTGTGTGTTGACTTTGGTGTCTTGCAATCTTGCTGCCCTCACATATTCGTCCAATTATCTTCTTCATAAATTCCTTGAGCCCCTCTACAAAAACAACCACTTTCGTAGACTTCTTGGGGGTATGGAGTAATTGTGGTGAGAGTGAAGAGTCCCATCCTGCAACCAGGCCAATGCAAGTCTAGCTGTCAAAACTTTATCCACACTTCTTACTAGACTGAAGATGTTCCTTTCTGGTTCTACGTTGTGGAGAGTATTTGTCACAAATTGACACTGGATTTCATCCAGCCCTGACTCTCCATTATTTTATAAGTGTTCATAGTTGCTTGTTGATGCATTTTTTGACAATCATTGCTTTAAAGTCTTTGTGATATAATTGCAGTATCTGTGTAGTCTCAGAGCCAGTGTTTGCTGATTGTCACTTCCTGTGTGAACTGGAATTTTCCTGGTTCTTTTCTGCTGAGTTAGCAGGATAAAAATCTCTGGATTTTTGCATTTTTCAGCATTTTTGATGAATGAACATCTTTGGTTGAAATCCAGAGCACTAGGCTATATATGATGGCACATGCCTATTATCATAGCACTCAGAGGTAGAGGTAGAAAGAACAGGAGTTCAAGGTCATCCTTGGCTTTAGAACAAGTTAGAAGCTAGCCTGGGCTACATGAGTTCCTGTCTCAGAAGAAGAAAGAAAGGAAAGAAAGAATCTAGAACACTGAAGTGGATGCTTGGGACAGTCTTGCCCAGGTTAACCATTGTATTTAGGGGATGTAGTTTGTAGATTTCCCAGCCTTTATTACTGGAAATATTTTTTGCAAGTATATGTGGTGGTGGTGGTGGTGGTGGTGGTGGTGGTGGTGGTGGTGGTGTGTGTGTGTGTGTGTGTGTGTGTGTATGTTACATACATCACACACTGTGGTGGCTTGAAAGAAAATGGTCCCCAAAGGGAATGGCACTATTAGAAGGTGTGGCTTTATTGCAGTGGGTGTGGCCTTGTTGGAGGAAGTGTGTCACTGTGGAAGTGGGCTTTAAGGTCTCATATATGCTCAAGCCATACCCAGTGTTTCAGACCACTTAGTAAGAACTCTCAGCTCCTTCTCTAACACCATGTCTGCCTTCATGCTGCCTTGCTTCCCTCTGTGACAATAATGGACTAAACCTCCAAACTGTAAGCAAACCACCACAATTAAATGTTTTCCTTTATAAGAGTTGCTGTGGTCATAATGTCACTTCACAGCAATAGAAACTCTAAGACACACACGCACAAATACAAGTTAGCATTGTGTGGGTACAGGGTGTGTGTGTGTGTGTATGTGTGTGTGTGTGTGTGTGTGTGTGTGTGTGTGTGTGTGTGTACGCTAGCAAATGGATGTGCCTGCAAGTCTAGAAGTTGATGTAGATGTCTTCCTTGTTCATTCCCACCTTATGTTTTGAAGCAGGGTTTTTTCACTTAAAACCAGAGCTTGCCCATTCAAGGTAGTATAGCTAGCCAGCTTTGTTCTAAGGATATTGTTTCCACATCCTGTGATTACAGGTAGGCTACCACATTCACCTGCATTATGTGGGTCCTAGAGATCCAAACTCTGGTCCTCAGGCTTATGTTGCAAGTACTTTATTCACTGAGCCATCTCCTCAGTGCCTGAAATTCTTTAATATCACTCTGTAATGTTTATTTTTATTTTATAAACTTTACTGTTGAAAACCCTTGCAAATAAATTAAAGCATCACAGACCAAAATTAATCAGATTCAAAGTCTATACAGCCGGACGGTGGTGGTGCACGCCTTTAATCCCAGCACTCGGGAGGCAGAGGCAGGTGGATCTCTGTGAGTTCGAGGCCAGCCAGGTCTATAGATCAAGTTCCAGAATAGCCAGGGCTACACAGTGAAACCCTGTCTAGAAAAATTAAAAATAATAAGAAAATAAAATGCACTCAGAAGGGAATTTGTGGAGCTTCACATTAAATTTTATGACTTCAGTACTGGATCTATTTTATGCATTTATCTACACGGCCCAAGTGGATGATGACTAAAGTTTCATGAAGGGGGAAGGAAAGGCTCTGAGTTTGCACTGTAATATGTGCTTGCCGCCTGCCACTCTTGTCCCTTCCTCACAAACGTTGATGGTGGTGGCTTGCAAAAGGCATTTGAGTTCACAGGTTTGGCCGCTGTTCAGTAATAGGGGTGGTTCCTGTGGTTGCCTCCTGTGTTCTACTCTACTTAAGGCCTACTACATGACAGATTCTACTTAGCTGCTAGGATCCCAGTGATGGACAGGTGTATTATCCTGTATACTTCACTTAGCCAGCAAATAAAAAATAAAGACAAAATATTGTGAACCATGATAATATCATAGTATTTGCCTTGTTCTGTTCTTTAAGACAGGATCTCATTATGTATTCTGGACCTTTTGATCTTCCTACCTCAACTTCCTAAGTGCTATGATTACAAGTATGTGCTACGTGTGCATGTGTGTGCATGTGCGTGTGCATGTGCGTGTGCGTGTGCGTGTGCGTGTGCGTGTGCGTGCGCGTGTGTGTGTGTGTGTGTGTGTGTATATTTCTAGAGATTGAACCTAGGGCCTTGGGCAAGCACTCCTACATTGGGCTACTTCCCCACCCAATATCTAGCTTTTATTGAGCATATACCACCATGTGCCAGACAAAGATCTTAGCATTTATAGGAAACTTCCTAATCTCAAGATAGTCCATCTCATGAATAAGATACTTTTGCATTTTACAGAAAGGAAGTTGGGGAAATAAAAAGTTGCCATCTATTCTGTAAGGCTTCATTAAACATTAGTCATTTTATTTTCTTCTGCAGTAGTGACATCATCAAGATGGTACCAGGTCCTGCCAACAGCAAAGAGTTTGGAGTTGGGCCACTGCAAAAACAGCATTCCCAAAGAATAGACTAAGGAGTCCCGAGGACCCTGGTCCTGTCTCAGTCTTTGGCAAAGCACCCACTTCTACCCCAGATGCCTGTGGCTGGAGTAGAGTACAGGTAGTGAACACAGGCCCTATCTCCATTGCTCAAGAGTAGTCAACCCTATATACCCATCTGTGAGAAAGGGATAAGGTGCAGGAATGGCAAGTGGCAGGTAGGTATTATAATGCAGACTCTGAGCACCAGCCTTTCCTTTCTACTCAGTGTGAGATCTTGGTCATCATCCACTTGGGCCATCTGATATGTTCCCATCAGTGTCATCTATATAGAGACTGCATCCAAGCAGCAATCTGGACCCAACTAGTCTCTGTGCAGCAAGCCAATGGTGGACTCACTTACACATAGTTTTCTGCCCTTGTTTCCTGTAGCTAGAGACCAAAATTTATAACCTTTCTATTTTCCTGTATCCTGACCCAGTGCCCAAACCTTGCAGATGCTGAAGCCTTCAAAATCTACCAAGCAGAGAAAGGCTGGTATTCTCTGACCTCATTCTTTTTACTTGAATGGCATTCACTCTGCCTGTGATAATTCATAGGAGAAGCTGAATTGCAAGTCGGCTGCTGGCCAGATCAAGCAGCCAGTGAAAGGCCACACTTCAGGGATCCTAACCTTAGCTTTCCAACATGTGCCATGGACCAAGGACAGGTCAGCAGCTGGAGCTTGACAGTGATGTAGCCAGCCTCATTAGGCACCTCAGAGGAGATAAGAAAGGGCTAGGTGTCTACCCTGAGGTCATAGCAAGCTGTCTGCACAGAGGCAGGGGGCTATCTGAGGACCAAGTCCTATAGTTCCTTTCCCCACACTGACTAGCATGTGTAGAGGTCAGAAGACAATTTCATAGAGTCAGTTCTCTCCATCCACCTTTATATGGGTTCCAAGGACTTAACTCAGGTTGCTAAGTTTGCAAGACAAGTAGCTTTACCTGCTGAACCATCTCACCAGATTGTATTTTTCTATTTTAAAGAAAGGATATCCCATTTTCCCTTTGGCAGCACATATACTGAAATTGGCATGATATCGAGATTAACATGGCCCCTACACAAGGATGCCATGCAAATTCATGAAGCATTCCATATTTACAAGAAAAAATAAAGAATATTCTAAAGCTGACACAGTAGTACATGCCTGGGACCTCTGCACTTGGGAGGCTGAAGCAGGAGGATCACTTAAGCCAAAGGTCTGAAGCCATCAGCCTGGATAGCCGAGTGAGACCTCATCTTGGATAGGAAAGAAGGAAGGTAGGGAAGGAAGGGAAATGGAGGGAAAGGGTGATGGAAGGGTGATATGGACATATACACACACATAGAGACAGACAGATGAAAGAGACTCACTTCAGACTCTACTACAGATGCTGATAGGTGAGGCTGAGAATGAGGTGGGATGATTAGGCAGGCCCAGAGCACAGCCAAGGGTGGCCAGCGAGATACTGAAGGTCTTATTGCCCAGCGGAGGATAATCAGCAGATGGTCCCCACTGAAGGCCCCTGCCAGCCACATTCATCCAAGTGAGGCAGCTAGCTTGGCCCAGTGTGGGAAATTCTCATGGTCCCTTTTCTTTCCTTTCCCAGGTGCTGACCCACAGACTACACCTTGGACCACAAACTGTTACCAGGAGGGGCCTATAGGGGGCGCTCCTTACTAGTAGAAAGTGGGCATAGCACTTCTACTGTGTTAACCTGTCCAACCTCAGAAGTCTGCACCTCCAAACTGCCTAGCCCTGAGACATCCAGAAAGGCCCCAGGTGGGACATGACCTTAGTCCCACTGGGCAGATTCAGAGAAGCTGTACATTCCCAGGACAGGACAACATAGGCTGTGAGGCTCAGTGACCACAAGCTACACACATCCCCTGTTTTCTGTGGGAAGTAGTCAAGGCAGAACAGGAGGTGGGACCTGGCTCTAACCTCCTTAATGGACCAATGTACTACAATTCCTGCTAGTCTCAGAACTTTTGCATATGCTGTGCAGGTGCTGAGGTTGGTCTTACTCAACTTCCACTTCCTGGGTTGCCAAGGGCAACAGCTGCTTCCTTGGTGAATGCATTTCTGCATTCTGACCTCCCACTGTGTACAGCACACACCAGGACCTATTTGATGAATACATAGATAATCCAATCCTGGAAACAGGCTAGAGCCACTCTCAGTAGAAGCCCTGGCAGCCCTGCTCTCCCCTGACTGTCCTCTACCTCCACTCCACTCTGGGACAGCACTCTGTCTATTGCCTGGACCCCTAGAGGTGGCACACTCATATCTAACCCATCTGTGTCCCCACTGAGTAACCACCATGCCCTGAATCAGGGCAGATAAATGGACAGTGTGCGTCCCAATTCCTGACCTTATCTCAGGTCTTTGCAAGGTGTATGACGCCTTCTTCCAAAGCTCCTTTGCATTTGGGTCCTGACAGTCCCTTCCTTCAGCCTGGTCTCTCTAGCCGTGGCCTGAACCACACAGGTGTTGCATGGCTTTTCCTGGGGAACATGAACAAACATCTGTTCACCCCAGATAGGGCATCAATGACAGACCAAAGAGAAAATCCCAAGTCTAGCTTGTGAACCAGTGAGTTTATTAGAATTACTGACAAAAGCATGGGTGTGATGGTTAATCTTAACTGTTAACTTGATGGGATTTCCAATCACCATGGAAACAAACCTTTGAGCATGTCTGTGAGGGAGTTTCTAGATTGGAACTGAGATGGGAAGACATCTCCTAAATGTGGACGGTACTATTTATTCCATGGGCTGTGTCCTTGAATAAACAAAAAAGGGCGGGGTGGGGTGGGGTGGGTGAGCTGAGCATTTCTCGTTCTGTTTCCTAACTGCACCTAGTAACACCAAGCTGCCTGCCGTTCCTGCTGCCATGATGTCCCATGACTGCACACTTCAAGTCCCTTCTGTCACGTAGTTTGTCATAACAATAAGAAAATCAACTATTAAAATGGATGAAGGGTGACCTACAAAAGTATAGGTGACTCAGGCAGCTGCATCGCCAAAGGCTCACATCAGCCTGGGTGACAAGTCATGGAAGCTGCATGACGTGGGTTCCCTGCTTGTAGGCAACTCTATTTGCGGTGGTATTGTGTTCCTGGAAATATTGTGCATGCTAATAAACTTATCTAGGGTCAGAGGACAGGACAGTCACAATATTAAACATAGAGGATAGGCAATGGTAGCACACACCTTTAATTCTAGCATTCCAGAGGCAGACATCCCTCTGGATCTCTGTGAGTTCAAGGGCACATTGGAAACAGCCAGATGTGCTACATCTACTGAAGCATCCCCCTGTCTTCAGAAAATGTTTTCTCTTTATATAACCTGGAGGGAGTTGGTAAATGTCATGTGAGTTCCTGTAACAGTGCTCTTGTATTCTTTGTTTTTTTTTTTTTTAATTTATTTGTTTATTATGGATACAATGTGCTGTCTGCATGCCAGAAGAGGGCTCTTAACCTCTGAGCCATCTCTCCAGCCCTTGGTTTTGATTTTTCAAGACAGAGTTTCTTTCTGGCTGTCCTGGAACTAGCTCTGTAGACCAGGTTGGCTTAGAACTCACAGAGGTCCACCTGCCTCTGCCCCCTGAGTGCTGGGATTAAAGGCGTGTGCCACTGCCACCGCCGCCGCCACCACCACCCCACCCCCAGAAACGCTCTTGTTTTCTTGAGAGATTGCTTGCTTCCTTTCCAGAGAGAATGTTTCATTAGAAGAAACAGCTAATGAGCATTGGAGATGCCCACACACTTGGTCAGGGCAGTCAGTCCAGGGTAAATCACAGAGCCTGAAGCTGTGAAGCAAGCCTGGTATGGGCAGAAGTCTCATCTTCCTGGTGTCACCTGGACTGGCTAATCCGCCTTATACCCACTTTTGCTGCTGTCATGTCAACTGCCCCACCTCTCTTTCATTATGCCTTACCCCTCTCCCTTATTGCCACTAAACCAGCACCCTACTGGATCGCTTCTTTCTGGTTTCCCATGCCTGGCTCAATGTTTGCATAGAGTAGGTCTCAACAAATCCAAGCAAAGGGTCTCAGCCAAAGCCTCCTTGAGACCTCGGGGACTCGAGAGCACTCCTTGGGTCCTACTAGTCTAGGTTCTTCCTGAACCCCCATGAAAGCAAGTCTAGCATCTTTGGTTAGAGGAGAAGCATGCTGCACAAAGCCCAGTCCCCATGGGGTCTGGCAGAAAACTGCCTGCAAAAGGAAGGGAGGCCAAGGTATGCTGACCAGCCCTTGAGCTCCAAGCACTCGATTCCCCCAAACACAAGACTCTGACCAATAGTGCAATAGTGCAGGACTCTGCCTGATCTAGCTACTAGAGACTGCCTCTGTTCTCTGCTCTCCCCGCCCCCAGACAACCTTAGCTTCCATCACTCTTCTCCAGGCAACAGAACACAGGCTGGGTCTAATGAACAGTGAGAACCAGGCTACTCCCTGTAGGGCCGCTTGGGGGCTCCAGACACCATCCAGTGCGCCAGAGATTGCGATGCAGGGACGCGTGCGCGCGGGGGGGGGGGGGGGGGGGCAGCTGCCCTTTGTGCTTACTTGAGTTAGACAGACCCACTCAGCCAAGAGTCAGAGTGAGGCATTTGGAAAACAAAGCCTGCCGGGACCGGCGCAAGCAGCGAACAGCAAGTAAGGGGAAAAGAACACTAGAAAGGCTAGGCTACGTGAGGCCACGTCCGAGGGGGTGGCACAGACTGAGGGCACAGGAACCACTTTTATCTGGGGCCAGGTGCTCCCAGTCTGGACAAAGAGGAAAAAGCAGCAGAGCTAGACTTTGCCTAGAGGTGGATTGCTGACGTTTGATCTAGGCGGTTTGAGCCAAGGTGGAACCTTCAGAACCCAAACATTGCAGAACATGGAGCAGATCTTCGCTCGGCTCGGGGTGGAGTCTAAAAGAGAGAAGGGCGGGACCTCATCGTGCTAGGGCGGATCTAATAGGGGTCAGAAGGGCTCAAAGATCTCAAGGATGGGGCCGCCGTGATGGAGGCGGGGCCTCGACCCTCGCTCCGCCCCACCGTGATGTCTGTTGCCAGCACGAGCCAACGAGTAAGTATGCGCGTGCGCATCGCGCGAGGTTCGTGGAGTTGCGGTCTCCGGTGGGTTATCCCTGCAAATGGGTTCTGCAGCGTAGTGTCCCACGCATTACCACCCGTGATCGTGCGCCGAGGTCCGCGAGGAGGGGTTGCCGCCGAGGTGAGGGCGGCGGTAGTAATGGAGGTGGAGGCCTCCGGTGGGGGAGGCGCGCGCCTTCTAGGGGCAGGGTGCGTACAAAGCGGCTTTGTCTCACCACACAGCCGGCCTAGGCTGGTTGGAACCACCCGGAAGCCCGGCGGCTGACAGGGCCGGAGGACTCGGAGTCCACTCGAGTGTGCAGTAACCAGGCCTACATTTTGCTCAGGTCTCCACCGCGCGCGGGTCCTGAAGTATGGCAGCCATCCCTTCTAGCGGCTCGCTCGTGGCTACCCATGACTACTATCGGCGTAAGTAGACCCTCGCCGGCCCCGCCCAGAGCTGGGCCAGGGCCCTGTGGCTGACCCGCCTCCCCTCCCCAGGACGCCTGGGCTCCTCGTCCAGCAACAGCTCTTGCGGAAGTGCAGAGTACCCTGGGGACGCCGTGCCCCACCCCCCGGGTGAGTGCAGAACCATCTAGCATAAGGGCAAAGTTCACATCCTGAGGTGGGGGAAGCGTGGAGAGGGACAGCACCCCCTTGGCATGGCAACATCCTGACCCTCCTTTGCTCCTCTCAGGTCTCCCCAAGGCCGACCCTGCCCACTGGTGGGCCAGCTTCTTTTTCGGGAAGTCTACCCTCCCATTCATGGCCACAGTGTTGGAGTCTCCTGAGCGCTCGGCAGAATACCCCCAGGCCTCCCGAAGCCCTATCACCCGTGGCCCGGCTCCTGAAACCGTGAAGCAGCAGCCAGTTGTCCATTCTGGCCAGCCCAACACGAGGGCCCCGTCCTGACCTAGCAGAACCACAGCAAACTCACTTCAGTAGTGCTAGGCCAGAGCCACCCACCCATCCACCCACCCACCCCACCGTGTAAACTAGGAAGTCTGCAGCAAGCAACAGACACCAGCAGGAGCTGGAGAGAGCCCCCCTCTTGGTTCACAGCACTGAGCTTTTCTAACCTCATAACTGTGCCTTGCACTAAGCAGAAAATAAACCCTCAGCAGCGGTCCTCCCCATGGTGTATTTGAGATATTACTGAATCCAGCCTTTCTTCTTGCTGGGTGCTTCACTGCTCCCAGGTCTTTCTGCCAGCTCCTTTGAGACCCTTCCCAGTCATATCCCCAGATGACCTCTCAAGTGGGCCTGGCCCAAGAAGCTGGGATACCTCTATTTCTGGAGAGCCAAGGGTAGCAGTTAGCCACTGGGTAGACAGTACAGGGGAGGCTGGGCCTCTGTCTTAGTTTGGGAGCTCTCAGCTATAGGGACCCTGTATCTACTCAGGAACCTGGTAGATGGCCTTGCTGCATGAATGGTTCCCAAAGGTTGGGGATACTAGCACAGACTGAGAGAGGATTCTAGCCACAAGTAGTCTAGCCTCAAGGTAAGAGGGCTTAGGGACCATGGAGGGCTGCTTAAGCCAGCAAGCAAAGGAGTCTTAGGTGTGGCACAGCAGTCCTTCTGCCATAAACAAAGCACTCTCCCTAGGGAACTGAGGCCTGTGCTTCTGACAGCTGAGCCTTCCTCCTGCCTGCTCTCAGGGTATCCAGGTGGCTTGTGGGATGCTGCCCTTACTCCTGAACAAGTTGTAGGAGGAGGAGGCTCTTCCCAGCTTTGATGGACTCAGAACAGGGAATGTGTCCTACTCAGGCTGAAATGTCCAGATAATGCCCACAGAGCTGCTGATTGTATCTGCTCGTTGTCAGAGCTGGAAGCCGGGGACAGCCAACAGCTCTGGACGGCATGTAGCATTGTTCTATCTTCCCATCTACTCTTCCCATAGTTCCCTCCCCATAGGCTTTTGGTCTTTGGACTGAAGTCACAAGGGTTTCCTATCTGTGAGGTTTGGTTTCTCAGAAGTCTTGCCATGTTATGCAGGTGCAGATGGCAGAGCTAAGAAAGGGCTTACTGACTTAAGAAGGGTTAGAAAACAGGTGGGGATACTGGATAAAAAGTGATTCTAAGAGAATAAAGGAAAGAATTTGGGATCCACTCTAGATCTTGGGTACTAAACCTCAGAACAGATAGGCCTGGTGCTGGGTACACTGTAGCTTCTGAAAAAAAACCTACAATTTCAGACAAAGTAGGGCAGATCTGTTTACCAGTGGTCTGTTGGTTTACACCATGCTGTAAAACAGAAAAACATTTGGAAACAGGGCAAATTAAAACTGTTTTTATGTGTTCTCCCTATCTAGTGACAGTTATATCCCTGAGAACTATATTTAAAAAAAAAATAGCTTGGCTTTACAGGAAGCAGTACAGAGAGTGTCATCTCTTGGACACAGAGAGGACATTTCCTCAAGGGAGGTTGGGGCATGTTCACCCATCTTGAGAGGTTGAGAGGTCAGTTTGAAAACTGGTGGTAGATATGTGCTGAGAGGGTTAAGCCCACTTCCAGTAAGGCAGCCTCCAGTAGATACTTTGGAGGTACTCTCACCCCATCAGAACTGGGGCCCTAATGTCCAAGTATATAAGGAGCTGACAGAGAGAGCAGGACTTCAGGGAGTCAAGCATGGGTTCAAGAACCCTGGAGACACATGGGGAAAGCAGCCTTGGACCAGAGCCATCTGGGAAGATTCAGGTCCCAACAGGAAGGGGAGAATGGAGGATGAGGCAGAGTGTGAGGTCAGTACTTTTCTAGAGTTCTGTCTCAGGAGCTTAGGACAGAAACAGCTGTCTCTGAAGGGAAAGGACCTGAAGATCCAAAACCTGTTCTGTGGCATAAGAGCCTGTAGAATTAAGGTGCCAAGGTTGTGTGTGTGTGTGTGTGTGTGTGTGTGTGTGTGTGTACAATTGAGAAGAGGAGTGACCAAGGACAGGTATGCTCTGAAAGTGATATGCTGTTAAGAATTCCACAGGCCTGTTGCTTAGACTCTTGGCTTCTCTGTCATATGAAGTCTTCACAGGAGAAGGGAAGAAGAAGCCAGGATGGCTGCCTGGATTTTGTGGAGTGCCTCCTGGAAGAGGGTAGATGGGAAGGTGGTATGGCACTCTCTTCACTCTTCTGGACAGCATGCAGTATCTGAGGTATGTTTGACATTTTTCCTATCCCCTCATCTCAGTACGCTGAAGTATGGTGCACACCTTCAATGAATGTCCAGGATAATCATGAAGCCTTTCTTCTGTGGGTCCTGGCCATGTCCAAGGAGCTCAGACCAGGTTCTCATACCTGGTGATGCCTGAGAGTTTGTCACACAGTTCTTTGAAGCAAGGTCTCTGCTTGGGATCCTGGCTCCAACAGCTGAGCATCAGCTTGTACATGTTGGGTGGGCATTCCAGGGGGCATGGCATGCGGTAGCCGGCATCTACCCTCAGGAAGGCCTCATGATTGGACATGCCTGTGGCCCATGGGAGAAGAGAAATGAGAGCTAAGAGGCTAATGTCCACCCTCCAATCCCTGTAAGCTGCCTTTGGTCCCTCCCTGGATGTTGTCTCCAACAAGAATGACCACCACCATGCTGTGGATATTTTCTAGCACACTGTCTATGGCTGTGTGTCAGACACTTCCCTGAGGACAGTGTCTCCAGGAAGTGATCTCAGCAGCGTGCTCCTGGATGCTCAAGGAGTGGAACAGGGATGGGGTCTGTTTGAGGCTCTGGAAAGTACCTCCTGTCATCTCTATCAGCCATCTAAAACCTGCCCCCACTCCACCTCACTGCCAATCCATAGTTGGGGACATTCTTGGGCCATGTACCTGGGTAGGGCATCTGCCCCCTGCTGAAAATTTCATGGAGGAGAACCCCAAAAGACCAGACGTCAGATTTGATGGAGTAATGCCCTCGGGAGAGTGCCTCGGGTGCTGTCCATTTGTAGGGGATGTTGTGGTCGTGGGAAAGGTAGATGTCCTCCTGTGATAAGATGGCTTAGGATGGGGCCCTGGCACTAGAGGGAGCTGCCCCTGTACCCTTCCTGTGTAGCATGGACAGGCTTAGATGCCAAAGTCCTAGTAGGCATGTGTAAACACACTGCCTTATTATCTGACCCACTGACACCACCCCACTGCTACCAGAGGTAACTGCCACCAATGTTACTATAATCATGGTTAGGCCCTGTGTATCAAAAGTGCCAATTCACCAGGATTCTGGCAGGGAGGAGGCATGACAAGGGGAGAGCTCCAATGTGTGAGGACAGGAAAAGCTCACTGTACGTGGCTGTGTACAAGGTACCCAGAGCTGCCCCAACGTGGTGTAAACAAGGCTGTGGCTGTATGAATGAAGCCATTCCTTGCCTGATAACACCACCCTATCAAGAGCTCATCTTGCCCATGGCTGGGTTCAGCTCAAGGCTTGGGAGATAAAACCCCATATCCTGCTTTTGGCTTCTACCTCCAAGGGTCCTACCTTGACGAGCCTGGCCAGCCCAAAGTCCCCCACTTTGCAGAGATTGTTCTCTGCAACGAGAACATTTCTAGCAGCCAGGTCACGGTGGATGTAATTCTGAGATTCCAGGTAGCACATGCCCTCAGCAACCTGTGATGCAAAGTCCACCAGCTCCGAAATAGGCAGGGCTTTCTCATCAGAGTCTGCAGGGTGATCAGAGGCCAGAGTCAGTTGGCCAGAGCTCAATCCTCATTTACTGGGACTGTGAAGGCTCCAGCAAAGGGCAGCTGGTCTGACTTATTTGGAAAGTGGACAGTCTTAGAGCTTCTGCAGTACCTAGAGACAAAGAGCACACATACTCTTTGCCCCACACCCCTTCTGGGAATTATAAAGCAATCTAAGGGCAGGGGTGTTGCTGCAAGATATTCTTGGTATAGTGAACTCTCTAGAGGTTGTACATCCAACAAGTGCTCCACCTACAGGGGGTGTGCATTTCGTCTCTGAAGCCTACTTCCTGCAGAAACTGCTTATGAAGCATGTAGACTATACAACTTTACTCTTCCAAATGCTGGTCATATGTTAATATGTATACCCCCAGGCATGACTGTCCTACACTGCCACATTCCCTTCCCTGTTGTATGAAGTTGGTGGCATCTTTGCACAGTTCTCAGCTGGTGGAGATGGTCTGGTTCTGTGTTGAAGAAAACAGACAGTGGTGTCCTCTTGTGGGTGAGATGAGTTGTGCCTACATATGTGAGGGTATGTCTATGCCATGTGTGAATGTCTGTATTTGTGTATGTCAGTGTTTTACATGTGTTTGGATATAAGTATGTATAGGTATGACTCAACATCAGGTCTCAGGAAGAGAGAGAAGCTGGTAGGCTGAAGCAGGTCACTAGCAGGCTACATAGAACCTATAGTGACCTCAGTTAACTATGGGTGTAGAAATTGTAGATGGGTGCTCTTCTCTGTACTTATCTGTACCTTTTCAAATTTTATCATCAGCAATTGGTAATTTGTCATATTTTAAGTCATTTGCTTTTTTCTTTGCTGTGTATGTATAATGCTTGTGTGTACATGTCCGTGGAGGTCAGAGGACAACCTTGGATGTTAGTCTTCACCATTGACATGTCAAGGAGGGTTTTTGTTGTTTGCTGCAGAGCCAGATAAAGGTTTTCCATTTCCTCCCATCTCACTGTTGGAGCCTTAGGATAACAGATGCATGCTTCTATGATTAGCTTTACATTAGTTATTTTGCCTGCATATATGCACCACATGCATGCCTGGTGCCTACAGAGGCCAGAAGAGAATGTCAGATCCCCTTAATTAGAGTTATGGATGGTTGTGAGCCACCATGTGGGTGCTGGGAACTGAACACTGGTCTTTTACAAGAACAATAAGTGACCTTAACTGTTGAGCCATCTCTCCAGCTCCCACCCCACCAACCACCACTTAAAAAAAAAAAAGAAAGTAACTTCTTAAACAAGAAAGCAACAAGCTCATCTGGGAACTCCTGGCTGTTTTGTGTGGGTCAGGCATGGACAACTAGGCTCTGCATATCTGTTGGCTCTTTTGTGTGTCTCCTGCTGCCTCCAACACTTCCACCTCAGGGAAAGGAGTATGGAGCTTGCCACTTACCCCGTAATAGCTGCAGCAGGCTCCCCTTGGGCATGAGCTCTGTGATGATGTAGACTGGGTCCCCTGCAGATGCCACAGCATACAGTGCCAGGATGCGTTTGTGCCGCAGCCTCTTCATGGCCTGGATCTCAGACTGGAAGGTGTGCTGGTGCAGGAGGTTATCTGAGAGACACCAGTGAATACAGCCCTTGACCTGTGCCCCAGGTAGGAGGCCCAGGCCTCCTGTAGCAGCTCAGGAAATATGGTCAGCCTAGGAAGACAAAGGCTAGCCCCCAACCTACAACACTAAAACCTCCACAAGCAAGCCTCAGTGCCCCAAGCCTGATGTGTCCATCTGCCCTCCTATGCCCTCCTGGGTCACAACTGCCAAAGTCAACATTTGCCAGCTAGATGTTTTCAAGGTCTTGGCTTACCTGATCCTTGAGGTATCAGGTATAAACCTGAGGGTGAGGCTGGGATTCTAGGTAAACTCAAATTTCCCGTGATTTGTTTCAATAAAAATGGGTACAAGTGAAAGAAATTACTCCCACCATAATGTTGTAGGTGCCCAGTAATATGTTGGGATACCACCAGTGGGAAGAGACCAGAAGTGTCCACTGGCAGGACTAATGGGAAATAGCATGTGACCAAGTTGAGTTGGGCCTGGGCCTGGGCCTGCTCACCTCTAGAGATTACCTTCACAGCCACACGGACCTGGCCTTTCCAGAGCCCTTCGAAGACCTCCCCAAAGTAGCCGGCCCCCAGCTTCTTACAGAGTGTGAACTCCTCCCTTGGCCTCTCCCAGTCATCCCAGTGGGGCAAGGGCTCAGTTTTGTGCTGGGGAGACAGAAAGGGCGATGGTGGTGGTAGCAGTTGGGTCACTAAGCTGATCTTCAGGAAGGGTTTGCTCTGAACCTGACAGGACGAGCCCTACTTAGCTTTAAATTTAGAGCTACATCCAGCATAGTAGTATCAGAGTGTCCTGCATAAAAATGCAGCTGTCTTCATCCACCAAGGTCAATAAGCCCCCTCAGGCAATTGGCCAGTGACCCTTGTCACCAGGCCTACCATGTGTCAGGACTTAGCAGGAGAACAACTAAGTTCTGGTGAGCCAGTGTAATAAGAGTGATAGCCAAGAGGAAAACCATCTTCTGAGCCCCTCCTGCCCCGACACTGTACTCCACCTGTCTGACCCCGAGCAACTTTGTCACAGAGGATCCAGTGGCCTACCTTCCAGCAGGGCATAGTCAGTTGCAGGCCATGGGACAGGCTCTGGATCTTGTGGTAGTTCACAAGCTCAGTAAGGCTGGGGAAGGACACTGCCTCATTCAGATGTAGCCGGCCCACATCGTCCATCCAGATCCTGTAATGTCGCACGGCCTGAGTGTCCCGCACTGAGGTGGGTGGCCGGCAGAAGGAGGCGTAAGCAGGCATCCCACCTTGCATGTCTCCCGCTGCCTGCCCCTGCTTCCATCATGGACACAGCTTGCACATGGCTACCTGGCACTCCTGTCATAAGCCATGACTGTTCTGTTTCCTAGGTTATTGGGGTGAATGCTGGAGATCAGAGAAGCAGAACAAGCCACAGCTTGCTCACCTCGCAATTCCTCAGCTGATCCTGTTTCCTCAGACTGTAAGCCTCTGTGTCCTCATCCAAATGGATCTCAGCTGAACTGCTGCTAAAAGCCTAAAAGTTTAACCAGCTCTAGTTTCTGGCCCTCACGCTTTATATACCTTTCTGCTTTCTGCCATCACTTCCTGGGATTAAAGGTGTGAGTCACCATGCCTGGCTGTTTCCAGTGTGGCTGTGAACTCACAGAGATCCAGATGGATCTCTGCCTCTGGAATGCTAGGATTAAAGGCGTGTGCTACCACTGCCTAACCTCTATGTTTAATATTATGGCTGTTCTGTTCTCTCACCCCAGATAAGTTTATTGGGGTGTACAATATATCAACTGCAGGTTATTGGGCCATGTGTACAGGGGGACACCTGTGGAATCTTGGCTTCCATGACACACATAGGACATGCCAGAAAGCACAGGGAAACAACCCAACCTGAAGAGTGCCTGGCTTTCTGCCTCTAAGGCTGAAAGTGGGTAGCTGGACCACAGGGAGGGGTCAGGGCTTCCAGGGGAAAAGGAGGATGTCCCAGACTTCACAATTGGAAGAAAGGCAGATCACCATGTGGTCAGGAAAGCCACAGAGCTAGCATAGGTTAGGGCAGGTCTGAGAAGAAGTACCAGAGAGAACATAGTCTGCTCCTGCCTTGTGGCTGACTCTGACCAGGAAGGCACCCTTTGAGTTGTCCTCAGCCTGCAGCCTGTGTGTGGCCTCTAAGCGGGAGATGTCACCAAAGAACCACCTGCAGGGGAGAAAGTCAGCCTCAGTATATTATCCCAGCCCCACATCCAACTTGTCTCTCAACTATCTAACCCTTCCCTTTTTATTTGGAGTCCTAACTACCCCTGACTCCTATCTCACACTCCCAACCCCAACCAAGCTGCCTCTCATGCCGCTTCCAACCCTGCAGAGGCCTCTCAGCCTATCATGGACCCTGAAAGTCCTAAATGGCTGGCTTTGGACACCAGGAAAAGTCCTAGTGGCCCAGAAGTGGGATGAGCAAGCACTGCCTACCATCCAGTGAATGATGACCACCTGTGGATCAGCCCTCCCCCACACCCCGCAAAGGCCTGCAGTTCCATCATGTGGATGTCTCAGCAGGTTATGGGACCAGAGCTATAGACATCAGCCTTCCCACCAGAAGTAGTGGGAGAGGGATCTCTACAGCAGCGTCCCAGTGCTTCTTCCTGGCTTATACTTTCATACACATGTTCACATAATCACATAGCCATTTGCACATGTGCACAGACACACATACCCATCCATGCACTCACATTTGCATACTTACACAAGTATGCACATATACTGATGAGCACACCCTTATGTACTTGCACAGACACAGTGGCACACATTCAAAAGCATTTGTACCTACTGGCTTCCAATAGGAGGGATGGACACTCCTGAACTGAACTACAGGTGAAAGTTCATGGAATTACATAGGTGATCTCTGCCCATGGAGTCTCCAACTCCCTCAAGAGCAGTTGGAACATGGGCTCCACATAGGAGCCTAACATTCAGCTCAAGCCCTTAAAGCCTACCTCCTCAAACCTGTAAAGCTAAAGAATCTCTCCCTCTAACCCCTGACTACTTCTCCTCTGACTTCATCTGTGTTAGATTTTCAGGGCCTTTGCTCTTGTTATATTGGCCACATGATCCCCACCCTTCCTACCTCTCTTTGTCTTACTCTCTATCTCTGTCTCTCTGTCTCTGTCTATCTCTGACAGGACCTGTCTATGTAGACCAGGCTGCTCTTGAATTTAGAGATCCATCTGACCTTACCTCCTAAGTGCTAAAAACATGCCACTACCTGACTCTTCTCAGTCTTTTATGTACACTACCCATGCCTACCTTGTTCCCATTATGAACCCCTATCTCTGGAACTGTCCTAGGTATCATTTATTACTCTTGTTTCTTGTCTCCTTGTGTGCTCATGGTCTTCCATTGAGCACAATTGCAGGGGGATGTTTTTTTGTACGCTGTGAATATATGTTGTTCCCATTGCTTAATAAATAAGCTGCTTTGGCCTGTGGCAAGGCAGCTTAGAGGCAGGTGGGAAATCCAAGAAGACAGACAGGAAAGAAAAAGCAGAGGTGGGAGAGACACCAGCTGCCACCAGGAGAAGCAAGATGTGAAAGTACCGGTAAGCCATGGCCCGTGGCAACTTTAGATAAATAGAAATGGGTTAAGTTGTAAGAGCTAACTAGCAAGAGGCCATACAGTTTGTAATTAATATTAAGCCTCTGAATGATTATTTTATAAGCAGCTGAGGGACTACTGGGCCAGGCGGGATGGAGAACCCTTCTGGCTACATACAATAGGTGCTCATTGTGAGACCGGTAGGGAGAGGGTCTGAGGAGCAAAACAAGAAATTCCTCCTGCTGGGTAAGAAATCTCTTCCCAGCCTTAGCCCAGAGCAACCTATATAGCTTGGGTCCTTGGGTGGTTGTGGACATGCCCACACCAAGCACTATTGTAGTTCCTCAAAGCCTCTAAGGGCTCAGGTATGTGGGTGACCAGGACAGTGGGTTAGGGTGCTTGAGGGGGCATGAAAATACATACCACTGTGTTTGCACCATGTACCCCCAACAGGTGATATAGATAGGTGTGCCCCAGCAGCCTTCTGTCTCCCT
Source organism: Onychomys torridus (assembly GCF_903995425.1). Classification (NCBI taxonomy): domain Eukaryota; kingdom Metazoa; phylum Chordata; class Mammalia; order Rodentia; family Cricetidae; genus Onychomys; species Onychomys torridus. The sequence goes on from NC_050446.1 coordinate 136,915,030, forward strand.
TAACTAGGTCGCACATCTGGTTCTGTCTGTTTGGAAAGTGAACAAACTTCACACCCCCAACAGCTCTTGAATTCCCACACAGATCTTGTCTGTCACACCATCCTAAAAATCCACAGTGGGCCCTTCTGTCCTGTCCTATCTGGGTCCTAGCAAAACAGTACTTATGACTGGGAAGTGGTCATGGGTGGGTTCCAAAGGAGAGGCCCCATTCCCCAGTGTCACACAGAGGCATGGCCTCATCAGCAACCCTTCATACCAGGATGTTAAGGATCAGAGTATGACCAACTGAATGTCTAGCTAGGATCTTACACCCTCTGGCTGCCCCAGTCCAGCCCAAGGCCCATCCCTTCCCCTGTGCCAGCTCTCCAGGGCCACTCACGGCTCAGACTCCACAGTTTCCTTCTTAGCCAGGTAATTGTAGGGCACATAGCCCTCAGCCAAGGCTTCGCCTGCCGAATCCAGCAAGGTGGCCCACCACCATTGTTCCTCCTTCCTGGTAACATGCAGGAGGTCTCCTGCCTGAAAGCTCAGCTCCTCATCTGTTCGTGCCTTGAAGTCCCAGAGGCCCATGTACTTAGGGCCCAGGTGGACCTTGTCCCACGACGACGACATGGCAGGCTCAATGGCAAAGCCAACTGTGAGCTGTGTATGGACACTTGCTGCTGGGAGGGGTAGGCAGGGCTTTTCCCAGTAAGCTACTCATACCTACTTCCTCCTGACAGTCAGGAGAGCAGCCACACCCAGCACCCATTGCACTATCCTGTCTCCACCCTTCTGTCCTCAGAATCAAACCATGGGAATGTTCACACTCATTTTCAGTGGAAGTCTGACATCTAAACCACCCTTTGACAAGACCCAGTCACAGTTACATGGAATATCCCACTAAATGGTGAGCATACAGGTATCAGCTGAACCCCCAGCCACTGCAGTGTGAGTCTTGGAGCCCAAGGATAGAGAGGGGAGCAGTGGAGGGAAGTTTCAAGGATGGTGGGCAGGTTGCTAGAACACACAAGGAACAGAGTAGAGAGCCAAGTGCTGCTTTTTCTACATAAAACTCTCCTAGAATGGCCAGTGCCTTCCGCCAGTGGAGGCTTCCCTCCTGCACACACTAACAAATACTGAGAATTATGCAGGACTTGACAGTCCTGACAGCCACCTCCCTGGGCAGGTGTCCACCTACCAGACACGGACAGAACTAGATCTAGGGATGGCATCAAGAGAATTAGGCAGGACCTGCATTGGAGACAAGAGTAGGAGGGGCCTGGGTGAGACCTGTGAACCAAGAGAGGGCATTCCCCAGCCTGAGCTTCTGCCACAAAACTCTGGTTCCTTGATGTGAGGACAGTATCTATCCTGCAGAAACCACCCAGGACAGCATGCTAGACCACAACCTGACAGCTGAAGAGACGGTGAGAGCCACAGGATATGAAAGCATAAAGACCCATGTGGGTTATGGGGCTGGTTTGGAGGGCTTCCTGGTATCTTCTGACATGCCTGCAGTTCTTCATAGACCTCAGCTCAAGAAGCAGGCACTGCCCTGTCTTCCCAGATAAGGACACAAGAGGGCAGCCACAAAAGGTAATAACTAGGAAGTGTCCACACCACCAGGGCCTCCGCAGCCCCACCGCCCTCCTTCCCAGGCTTCTCTTCTGCTCTGTGCTCCCCCCCCCCCACCCCAGGGCCCCTTTCAACTCACCTCCCATGCTACCCCAATTTCCTGCAGCTTGTGACTGTTCCAGACTTCCTGCCTGCCCCTCCTACCATTAAACCTTGAAAACTCCAAAGATTCCTCTCTCCAGAGCGGCCCAACCACCTCCTTATTCTGGCTGATCAGTTGTGTCCACTATGGGGTGCTCCTACACAGGGGTCTGGAGGACAGCCACAAAGAGGGGTGGGGAGGGCAGCCGATCAGTCTGTAAGGATGAGTGGCCTAGGAAATAACACTGTATGAGAATATTTTGCTTTTTTTCTTTTCTTTCGCTTTTTGTTTGTTTGGGTGTTTGTTTGTTTTTATATTTTCAAGACAGGGTTCCTCTGTGTAGCTTTGGAGCCTGTCCTGGAACTTGCTCTGTAGACCAGGCTGACCTCGAACTCACAGAAATCCACCCACCTCTGCCTCTCAAGAGCCACCACCGCCCTGCTATTTCTTTTCTTTTCTTTCTTTCTTTCTTTTTTCTTTTCTTTTCTTTTTTTCTTTTTCTTTTTTTTTTTTTTTTAAGGCAGGGGAGTGTGGTGCTGCTGCTGCTGCTTCATGCTGAGTATCAAATCCTGGTCCACATGCATGCAAGTAAATGTTCTACCAGTGAGAACTGTGCCAGGCCTTGAATTTTCTTTCATTGAAGAGATATAGCACTACTCACCTGCTTCCTATTAGGATTAAGAACAGCAACATGCATTATTTAGTAGCTTTACATCTACCCAGCCCAACTCAGTTCCCAACAAGGTGTGGGAAAAGGGCATCACAGGAAGAGGAAAGGAATAAGGATGGCAGAATTCAGCCTCAAGAACTCCATGGTGGCCTCCCATCTGCTCCAGAGCCCTCGAGTCTTGAGCCTCTGGGTCCAAGCTGTGTCCTGGACAGCCACATGTCCCTAGATGAGACCTGTGGGCAGCTCTATGGAAGATACATCAGGTAGCTCAAAAGTCCCTGGCCTCTCCCAGGAGGGCCAAACCTACTCATCTTTGGCTGAGTAATCACACAGGAATGTGCCACAACCCAGCCAAACCTGCTTCCATGGCTTGGCCACAGTCCCAGCACCATCTTTCTCCCTAGGCTGTGCCATCTATCTCCAGTGTCTCATCGTTTGGCTCATGGTAGCCCCTTAACATCAGAATGCTACTATCTTGTGCCACGTAAGCCCTTGCTCATACTGCTGTTCTGTGTGCTGGCAAAGCAGGGAGCCCACAGCAGTGAACTGTCAGGTCCAGATTCTTCTCCTCAAGAGGTCAAAGCTGCAGGCTGAGGCAGATGCAGGGCCATGGCTCAATCCAATCCCACTGCCCCTTCCATAGACAGAGACCAATGTTAGCATACTCTGTTGGCTTGGCCTCCACAGCTTCTAGAACCATTCTGTTCTGAACTGTAACCAGGTTAATTGGGTCCCGTAGTGATAAAGCCGCACTGCCTCCATCTTTGGTACAATCCATCCCCTCACTCCCCCTCATCAAGCCTCCCCATAAGAAAGCCCATGACTGGCTAAGCCCCAAACTCTTTGCTGTACCTAAGGGGTCACTTCATACATGAGGTCCAGATCCCAGCTCCCTCTTTTGTGTTTCCACCTGTTTTTCTTTTAATTGAATTTGCAATAAAGAAGGTAGTGAGGGGTGGAAAGGAGACATTTAGAGTCAGAACTCATATTAGACAGTGGGGAGAGAAAAATTAAATCAACAAGTGGAGAATTTGGAGAGAGCCCACCTTTAAAGATCAAATAAAGAAATCTGGGGGAAGCAAAGGAGAACTGGGCACCTGTCTTTAGTCCTCCAGGGTGGGGAATGACTGGACCAGCAGGCACCCCATCCTACGCAGACTGGTCACTCTTCCCATGGCCTCCTGAAGGAGGCCTTAGCCAACAGAGATAGGCAATGGACGTGACCCAGCTCCCTCTTTAGCCAACCCACAGATGAGATGTGGTTGGTGATCATGAGCAAATTGGCCTTGGTGGGTGCAGAGCTGGCCCCAAATTCCATCCCATTTAGGGTATTGCCAGCCTTTCTGCCTTACAGCCTTCTGGATACGGGAGAGTGAAATGGTCTTGGACCCCTGAGCAAAGGTCCCCTAGCCCCAGTATACTGCTCCTAGTGCCCTAAAGTGTTGAATGATCCAGGGCCCAACTTCTCAAGGTGTCACACTCAAACACAAAAGTGACCCACAGGGGCTTTGCCCCAGAAAGTAGGTTGTCTGGTTGTCAGCATCCTACCTATATCTGACTAATCCTGCCAACCAGAAAATTCTGCCTCCTAACCACTGCCCTTCCAAAGAAACTGTGTTGAAACTCCACCCTTCTGCATCTGGAAAAGGCTTGGGAGTGCTGACCACCAAACAACCAGCCCACCCTTTCTGAAACTGAAGAATTTTCTGGCTTCAACCCCAGGCCAGGGAGCTGGAAAGGGCTGTTCACTTGGCTCCAGCAGTCTCCACCATTAATGTCATGGGGGTCCACATTGTAATGCAACTCTGGCTCTGGGGTTATGTTTCAGCTCTTCCTCCCATCTTTCAGAGCCTCCAGCATTCCATTCTGGGAACTGATATGTGAATCCATTGGAGCATGTTTATTGAATCTGATTCTTTGTGCCTAGAGTTTGCCAGTACCTGTGGGGGCAATGGGTGTGGGCAGGGGATGCTACCGTCCCCTGTGAGTATACAGCATGTACTGGTGAGATATGCTTGGGAGCCCTAGCACTGGATACTTAACCAAATCCACAGTAAGACTTGAGAGAAATTGGGCTTCTTATTCTTGATCCTAGGAGGGAGCTGAGGAAGCCCAGAGTGAGGTGAGGGCAGAGAGGAAATTGTTGGCTCTGCTGGTACACTTCCTTACAGCTCCTCTTTTATCCTTTATCAACACTTTGGAGACACCAGGGATTCAAACTGTGCCAGGAGGAGGACACAGCCTTCACTTCTAAGTAATGCTCATGACCAGACCCAGTCTGCACGTGTCCATCTGGTGTTGTGCACATGTAAGTACCAGCCTATGTCAGTGGAGGAGCCCTCAGTGTGGGGTTCTCTGAGGCTGTTGGCATTCCCAGTTGTGCAGCATCTCCAATGTGTGTTGGCGACAGGTGTTTCCTTGGGAGACACCCTTCGGAAGCAGTTGCCATAACTGCTGCCTGTGGGGCTGGAGACCTGGTCACGTGAGGCTCAGATGGAGCCGCCTGTGTATGGCATTCATCTTCTCCCTCAGTGTGGCAAAGGTGGGACGCTCCTCAGGGCTGCCCTTCCAGCACTCCACCATAAGCACATAGACCTCTGCTGGGCAGGCAGCTGGGCGGGGCAGCCGGTACCCACGACTGATCTGCTGTAGTGTCTCATGGTTGGTCATTCCTGGTAAGAGGCCAGCAAGAGGGGCCAGGCAGCAGCTGCCTTGATTCTGCCTGGGTGTCACCAAGGAGATTCCCCCAACCCAGGCCTCTGCATGACCAGTCTGTGCTGGTACTCCAGCCCTATCCTGGTCCCTTTGGGGGTCAGTGACTTGCAGGGCAGTGTATATCTCTTCCCTGAGGGTGGACCCCAGGCTACCTCCCTCAGACTAAACTTTCTCTGATGAGTATGGTTTCCTCTCAGATGGCTCACCTTCATAGGGACATTGGCCATAAGTGAAGACCTCATATAGCAGGATGCCAAAGGACCAGACATCTGACTTTTGGGAGAAGACACGGTAATTAGCTGCCTCAGGTGCCGTCCACTTGACAGGGATCTTGGAACCACTGCTTGGGGAGTAGACATCATCCTGGGGATGAGGGTAATGGTGGGGAATTCAGAGTAATGCCTTTGCATTACTCTGCAGGGGTTAGGAGCCTAGAGCCCCACTGACCTTGAGCAGCCTGGCCAGGCCGAAATCAGCTACTTTGCAGGTGAGGTCATCACCCACCAGCACGTTCCTAGCAGCCAAGTCCCGGTGGACAACACGCCGTTCCTCCAGGTAGCTCATGCCCTCAGCTACTTGGCAGGCAAACCCCAGTAGATGAGGCAGGCTCAGGGCCTTTCCCTCAGGGCCTGCAGAGAGAGAGGCAGTACTCCTGAGGGCACAGGGTGATGACTAGCAAGGCAAGTGCATGTGCTTTCTCTGAGCCCTGGTTCCCCGTCTCTGAGGGAGTGAGAGCAGCAGGCCTACTAGACAATGAATGAAATGAAAAAGGAAGTCTTGCACTCACCACAGGCCTCAGTGCAAGCTGCTTCTTGGTACCTGCCTGGACCCCCAAGGAAGAGAGGACCCAACCTGGACTGGGTCCAAGGCAATATATCAGAGGTTAGTGACACAAACTTCAGCCCCAGCCTCAGAACCACCAGGTTTTGACTATCCTTCAGCTAAATCTAGGCCTGGCCCAGACCCTTGGCCTCAATACCTCTCCTGATCAGAGGCCCAGTAGGACCAGGTGTCTGCAACCTAGGCCACATGTATCCCTTCCAAAGGCCTAAGGATTCTTCTTTGTGGACCCAGAGCATGAATGTTATCATGAGGGTTGGCAGATATGGCTGCTACAGGGTGATGTCAGTGAGGGTATTCACTGCCCAAGTGGAGAGTACTCACTGCCCAGGTAGACCTGCAAATTGCCCTTGCCCATGAGTTCAGTAACGATGTACACAGGTTCACCCAGGGAGCATATGGCGTGCAGCCGAATCAGTCGCTCATGCCTCAAGTTCTTCAGTGCCTCAATCTCCTTGGTGAGGTCTGCCAGTTTCATGTCAGCTGTGGAGAGAATGCTGCTCTAGGGCCGTGCATGACCACCACTGCCCCAGGCACCAGGGTCAGAAGGCAGTGCTGCCCAAGCCTGGGTGCAAGGCCTCACCTGATTTGATAACCTTCACCGCCACAGGCATAGAGCCCAGCCACAGGCCTTCCCACACCTCCCCGAAGAAGCCTTCACCCAGCTTTCTCCGAAGGACAAATTCTGAGCGTGGCCGTTCCCACTCGTCCTGAGCCAGGGGCATCTGTGGGAAGGGACACTCAATGTGTTGCCTGAGACTCCCCTAGCAGAGTGGGCAGGAAGGCTGAGCTACTATTTGAACCTAGCCTCCCTGTGAGTCTCAGGAAGAGCCCCAAAATCAGGCCTCAGCCTCTCTCTCTGCAGCACACCCTTACTCCAGGCCCAGGCAAGGACAGAGGGGAGACCATAGATGACCTCCAGGAGGCCAAGCCCAGGGCTAGGAAGCTAATTGCTTTGGGGACTTATGTGGCCTCTTTACCAGAGCCGGACATCCGTCTACAAATACTCATTACAACCCCTGGCTAGGCTGTCATTACAGAACCAGAGGAACCAGATTGTTGCCCTGGACCCAGTAATACCAGATACTGGGGGAAACAATATCTCCTCTCTCAGCTTCTGCCCTCAGGACTTGGAGCACCCTTCCCACGCTAGCCTTGACTCCTCCTGGTGCCCTCCCTACAGAATTAAGAATCCTATATTCCTTAGGGGTCTCCAGTCTTCCAACAGCCTCAGAGGAGATAAAACTGGTAAAGTGGCCAACTCCATTAGAATAAAGAAGCCATTGGATACTGGATATTCCCTGACCAGGTTCTAGGGCAGGGCTTGCCAAGGCAAGGGTCCTTGGTGGTCCCCAGATACGGGGAATATCTCAGGTCCACCTGGGGTATGCAGGGCTGCAACAGAGGGTTCTGTATCAGCTTCCAGTTGGTCTTGTAGTAATCGAGCAATGCATCCAGGCTGGGGAAGAACCGGCCCTCCTGCAGGTAGAGGCTGCCACCAGGTGCCATGCAGATGCGGTAGTGGCAGACTTTGGTTTGGGCCCGAACTGGAGATAGAGATGGAAAACAGTGCCTTGGCTACACCTGCCTCAGACACCCATACCCCAGTGTCCCAAGTGGCTTCACTCAGATTGGCCGTGGGGTCATTGAGGTGGACAATACTCTGTACAAGAGGGGACATGAGCAGCTACAGGCCACAGGACAGCCTGGGAACCCTGGGGACAAAGAGTGTTAAATAGGTACTTGTTGAATGAAATATTAAGTCCACTAGGTGGTGAATGGAGGAAGTAGGGAGAAAGAGAAAAGGAAGGAAGGAAGGAAGGAAGGAAGGAAGGAAGGAAGGAAGGAAGGAGAGAGAGGGAGGGAACTTGATGACTAGCATGTCTGTATGAAGGGCTACCTGTATAGGGATCAACCACTCTAAGGTCAAGAAGGGTAGAGCTGAGCAAGATACCCCACCCAGATAGGAAGTCTTGAGGGGTTGTCTGAGTACCTGACAGAGAATATCCCCCGACGCTGCTTTCGCTGGGACGGATGAGGAAGGCCCCTGGTGCATTGGCGGGAGACAAGAGCAACTGCTGGGCCTGAGTCCTGCTGATCCCACTGAAGTACCAACTGTAAATCCAGGACACAATAGTCATCTTTCAGACCTAGCCATGTGACCCTGGCAAGGTATGAGGCCTCAACTGTCCTGCTGTCTCTCAGGGAGAAATGTACCCAGTGCCTGAAGCTGGGGTCCCAGGTCATCACCATCAGGTAACTAGAATCTCCTTCCACACTGGTATGACTGTCCACTAACCTGGGCTACTGGTTCTGTTACTCTAATATAACGCTCATGCTCTGCTCAGAATATGATCACCAGGCCTCACCAAGAACTAACAGCCCTGGACAAAAAACAAAATCCCAAACTTGAAAATTTGTTGAGTCCCTGTGGGGGTCCACTGGGAACGCAGGTACCCAGGGGGCTGCCCCAGAAACACCCACAGAACTGCTAGTATGACCAGAGAAAGAACCAGCGGTGTTATCTGTCTGAGAGATTGGCTCCATGGGATCTGGGGGTCCCAGAAGAAGCAGACTAAGGCAGGGTGAGCAGGATGTTAGCAGAAGCAGACAGTAGAAGTTTGGTGGGGGGGCTTACTCTGAAGAGCCATGCCTAGGTGGGCCAGCCTCTGACAGCTAAGTTAAATCAAGTATGGCTCCATTCACTTCTTTCTTTTCTTTTTTTTAAAGACAGGATCTCATTGTGTAGTCTTGGTTGGTTTGGAACTCACTATGTAGACAAGGCTGGCCTCAAAGATCCACCTGCCTCAGCCTCCAAGTGCTGGGATTAAAAACATATACCACCATGCCTAGCCACTCTCTTCCTTCTTAGAATCCAGAAACAACCTCAGAAAGATAAAGTCAATCCCAGATCTACTCCATTGCAGGCACCTCTGATCCCCAAGTCCCAGACAAGGTTCCATAGCTGGCTCAACTTCCCATCCAAGCTTTTCCATTTCTGAGAACTTCCAGAAACCCAGTGGGTTGAAGACCACAGCAATGCAAGTGAGCTTAGTCCTTCTGTTCCTTCAGATGGAGGCAAGGTCGTAGGGGACAATAGGTGTGACTCAAGTTAGTCCGCAAAAGAGCAGACAGGCCAGTCCCTCTCCTAGGAATATGTGGGAGAAGAACTGGTGTGGCCAGGGTGTGGGCCTGGGCTGGAGCAGTAGGGGTGAGCACAACTGTGACAGAAAGATATTAGCAAATAAGGAGACAGAGGCCAGGCCTGAGAAGCAGGAGTTTGTATTGGCAGGCTGAATGGATGTGAGGGACTGTCAAGGATACAGATGGAGCCTGGGCTGGGCAGCATGCTCAAGAAAGTCCACAAACTCATTTCAGAAGCTGGAAGTCTAGACCCTTGAGGCTTCCTGTGTCTCTACTAAGAGCCAGAACCCTTACTTATAGGATCTGTGGGCAGGAAACTGAGATCTTCTGGCAGGTGAAGAGCCCCTGGGGTGAGGTCCCTTCTCAGGACAACAGGCAACAAGACTGGAAGACCAGAAGTGTGAGTTTCTCCAACATAGCCCCAGCCTTTCCTTGAAGCCATGACAGGGTACAAACCACTACAGGATATAGCTGGGCTTCTGCGACAGCCTGAAGTGTGGAGGATATGCCTCAAGGGTCTCTCCCTGGATTATAGGGCCAGATGTCTGGGACTAATGACACTGTAAATGTGGTCAGCTCTTTGATCTCCAGGTCCAGGCAGTCATTAGCTCTCCTACTAGAAGCCCTGCCTCCAGGAACCCAGCCCTGCCTGTCATGCCAGCAGCCTACAGGATCTGTTCACAAGTTCTGTCTCCCACACCTGGGTGTCTGAGGGACCCCTCCACCAAAACAGCTACTTGACCTAGTCTATGCTCTACTGAGGGCCAGCAAGCAGGCATGGGGCAAGTGCCTGGATCCCTTTCTATGGCTCAATTTCACCTACCACACAAAACCTGCTAGGAGGCTGTGACTGCTGAAGGGTCCTCAGGAGGCTCGAGATGGATTTGAGCACTTCTAATGCCTGAGGTTGGTATGTGGATGACTCAGGCCAAGACCAGTTGAGTGCAAGACCAGAGACAGTTTCCTAGACAAGCTCTTGAGCTTTCAATGGATTCCTGCCATGACCCTGCTGCATCCTTGCTGGTATGCAAGAGTTGGACACCAAAACCAGCCAGTGACTGCCCAGCCTTGTGGGCAAAGAGTAGGCTGTCCCCCACACCCACTCACTGAAACAAATCAGGGCTATATCTGTCTCATATTTAGACTCCGTTTGTGGTGGTTGGTGAATATGAATAAATAAGATTAGCCCTGGCCTGGTTTGCAGTGCCTGGAAGTACTGGGGACCCTGCAGAGCCATCTGGAGGCTCAGATGTGGCCCCCACATTTCCAAGCAGTACAACACTATATCGCCTAGAAAGGCATCTCAGACCCAGTTCCTAGCCTGGAAGCAGCAACCACTCACTGCATTCTATTACAACCTCTATATGGAGGCAGGGTCCTGAAGTGAATATGCTGAGTACTTGGTCTATCCAGCAATTGGTTCCCTGGACTTGCTCACCACTGGGTTCCCCCTCAACAGTGCAGCTCTTCCTGTTTGTACTGCTATGCCACACTTGATTGCTCAGCCCAGTGCCAGCAGGCACTCAATAAGTCCTCACTGACTGTAAGCAGGTATTTCCTACTCTCAAAACCCTGACATACTCCACTGGGCATGGCAGCCTTTTAGCCCTATATCCCAAGCCCAGATACTTACGGTTGGTCTGAGGGCGTCTCAGGGGTGGCCTTGGCAAGGTAGGTGACTGGAACCAGTCCCATACTGGGTGGCCCAGAGAGCCTTTGGGCAAAGATGTAGTCGCCCTCCTCCTTGAGGGCGTAGAGTCTGTCTCCACGGCTGACGCTCAGTTCCTCTGCACACCGAGCAGTGAAGTCGTAGAGCGCGCGGAAGAGTCGCGAGCGTGGGGCGGGAAAGCTGCAAGGCTCAACGGCAGCGGGCAGCTCCAGCACTGGGTTGTCGTCAAGTCCCTGGATCCGGGGGATGTCTTCGTCCGACTCACCCGCTGGCCAGATCTTATCCCAGAAAAAGGACAAGAAAGTGAGCCGCTTCCGGAAGAAGGGCTCCATGCCTAGGGGGCCTGGTTGTGGACGAAGGCGCATGGAGCCCACTTGGGTCAGTACTCTTTCTCAGTGTGCCGCTAAGAAGGCTGAGCACTACAGCCATGCACCAAGGAGCCCACGTACGAGGGAGAAACCGGAAAGGCTGGTGGGACAGCCAAGCTACCCCGTACTTCCTGCCCACATCCCTATTTGCACGGGACAGGGAAGCGACAGGTGACACAGACCCTAACCCTAACCCCGGAGGTCATTACAGAGGGCTCCTCAGTCAGGCACACGGCACGTGTCGGGGTGACATCCGGCCCAGGGCCACTCAGACTGCTCCTCCTATCCTTCCACAGATGTATGGTCTGCTGAGTAGGATCTCGGCTAGGGTTCAAAGCAGCAGGGCTTGAGATTGTGCCCTCAGTAGGTTCCTAGGCTAGACGGAGTTGGGCGGAGCTTGTGGGAAGGGGCGGAGAGAGGAGGGCCTACTGAGACAAGCCGCCTTCTAACTCCCCACTCCCAGGTACACAGGGGCCTGCCTGCACTGCTCTGCTAGCCTGGCATGTGCAACCAGCAGCTGCCCTAGGGAGTGGGGTCTAAAGAAGGAGCAGCTCATCACCAGTGGCCATATGTCTTTGAAATACTATTTGGCTTTTTAAATGTTAGCTAATTCTTTAACATAACTGTCCCACCGCCCCATTCAGGGCCAGACAGCAATAGGTATGGGCAGCCTGTCCAACTTAGCAGTGGCCTCTGGAGCAAATGCTCAACACACAGTAAGCTCTTGGCATCCTGATTCCTGTATTTAAAAATGCTGGTAGCAATCGTAGGGGGATCAGTGAGGGGCCAGGTACATAGGAGGTGTGGATGGAGTATGATTTCTGAGCCACTTCATGGCCAGGAGATGCTTAATACCACTGCAGAGAGGAGGAGACTTAGATATCTAGGACTTTGGCTTGGGGATATGGTCGGCATGTAAGGAAAGGGCAGTGGATAAGCCTCAGACAGGCTCTCATCTAATCCTGAATTCTCTTTCTGAAGAATGAAGCAAGCTGCCTGCCACCCAATTTTTCACCAAGTCAGGAAGTGGGGACCAAGCCCCAGAAAGCTTAGTTCTTGAACATGTGCTTTTTTTAGTCTGAGGAGGGGGTCTCACCTGCAGGCTCTTTGCCCCTTTGCTGGCTTCTCTCTCCCAAGCACAGCACTTTTAGGACCTGAGTAGTTACCATTAAGCTTCCATATGTAATCGCTGCAGATCCTTCTCCCACTGTTTATACTTCCAACGTATCGAACAGGTTCCTTCTCCATCTACTCTAGAGAAGCAGAGACTTTCTTTCTGAAGTACCTCGGGCAATTTGTAAGTTCTGATGTACTAGAGATACCTATGAGCTCACTGGCTTTGGCCTTCCAGCATCCCAGATAGCAGAATCCCAATCCCCAGCTTGAGCAGCCAGGAAGGGACAGGAACCCTATGGCACAAGCTCCATGTCATAGAGATTCAGCCTGGTGGGTGTCCAGAAAAGGTAATTACAAATATAAAATTCAGGGAGTGCCAGAGGACCCTTGATGCTCATACCTGACTGCAAGGTATAAATGGAGATTTTCACACCCTAATCCTCAACATGAATGATGTACCTTCCTGGTAAGAAATTAAGCTTCCTATCTTCAGGCTGTGAAGCTACAGGGAGTTCCCCTCTGCATTGATCATGGTGAGGTCAGGCTCAGGGCACCTAGTGTAGATTCCTCCTGAACACTCCCTTGCCCCTAAAGTCACTGGGTCCTGGTCTCAGGGACTCAGCACATTCTATGTGTAGCTGGAGCCCAAAGACAGACTGATGGCAAGAATAGAAGACTCTGCTCTGTCCAATGACCTGTTCTCCGGTCCTGGTCCCCAGACCTTTTATCAACTCAAGGAAATGCCAAACGACAGGAGACTGAGAACTGTTGTTGGAAAAGCTTCAAGGTAGAGGAGTCTTCTTCCTCTTCCTATAGATGAGGAGAGTTCAGTGCCTCCCTAAGATCAGAGCAGGGAGAGAATTTGTAGGATCCAGCTCGAAAAGAAAGAGAGAGAGAGAGAGAGAGAGAGAGAGAGAGAGAGAGAGAGAGAAGAAGAAAGAAGAAGAAGAAGAAGGAAGGAAGGAAGGAAGAAAGGAAGGAAGGAAGGAAGAATTCCATCCATTTCCAGGAGCTAGAACAGACAAAATTGTATATTCTGTGCCATTGTATGTTGCATGTAATTTGCTTTTTGATTTTAATTTAATAGGGGCTTACAATTAAGAGACTGCCTTGAGTCCTTTGACTGATGTTTTGTTTTTCTGTTGTGTTTTTGTTTTTGTTTTTCATAGCTGAGGACCGAACCCAGGGCCTTGCACTTGCTAGGCAAATGCTTTACCACTGAGCTAAATCCCCAACCTTTGACTGACTTTTAAACTGTGTTAGACTCTAAAAAGACTATGAGGACTTTTGAAGCTGTACTAAATGCATTTTGCATTATATATGACCACAAGCCTATGGTGGTCAGGAAGTGGAATATGGTGGTTCAAATGAGAATGGCCCCCATAGGCTCACATATTTGACAGTTGGCCCTAGTTAGTTGGATTATTTGAGAAGGATTTGGTTTGCCTTGTGGAGGAGGTGTGCCATGGGGAGGTGGATGGGCTCTGAGGTTTCAAAAGCCCATATCATCCCGAGTTAGCTTTCTCTGCCTCTATCTTGCAGGTAAGAATGCAAGCTTTCAGCTATTGATCCAGTACCATGCCTGTCTGCTGCCTGCTGCCATGCTCCCTACCATAATGATCACGGATTCACCCTCTGAAATTGTAAGTCCCAATAAACTCTTCTATAAGTTGCCTTGGTCATGGTATCTTGTCACAGTAATAACAAGTAAGACAAGGGATGACTTGGAGACGGGCTGGCCCTGCTGGACTCCATGGGGTATCTCTGTAGCCACAGACCTACCCTGTGTCCTGGTATGAGCTGGTGCTTCAACTTTTCAAGAATTTGTGTCTGGGAAAATGGATGAAGGATAAGTGGGATTGTAGAATCATCATTCTTTACAACTTCTGTGAGCCAGGTGTGATGGTGCAAGCCTTTAACCCCAGAGTTTGGGAGAAAGAAGAAGGTGGATCTCTATGAATTTGAGCCCCTCCTGGTCTACAGAGTTTCAGGCCAGTGAGGGCTAATGTAGTGACACCCCATAAAAAGCAAACAAACAAAACACTGCAAAGCATGCATGTGACTCTGCACACCTCAAAATGAATTTTTAATTAAAAATAAGAGAGGCTGAAGAGATGGCTCAGAAGTTAAGAGAACTTGTTACTATCGCAGACTACCTGGGTTCAGTTACCAGCATCTACATGGTGGATTAAAAAAATCATCCCTAACTCCAGTTCTATGAAAACTAATGCCATCTTCTAACCTCTGTGTGGGCACCAGGCATGCACATGGTGCACATACATACATGCAGATAAAATGTTATATATATATATATAAAATAAATCTAAAAAATTAGGAGTGAGGTTGGGGATTTAGCTCAGTGGTAGAGCGCTCACCTAGCAAGTGCAAGGCCCTGGGTTCAATCCTCAGCTAAAAAATAAAAAAAATAAAAATAAAAAAATTAGGAGTGAAAACAAGAGATATAGTGGGACTGAGGAGCTTTCATAAGCCCAGAACAAGCCCAACCCCCAAGAAGAACAGGACAGTGAGCCTTACCCACCTCCTTCCTGAGGAAGAGCTGGGAGCTGGTATTCTTCCTGTGGTTTTTCATTCTCTTACCTCCCAGGGACCGGTTTCCCTTCTGGACCTTCAGATGGCATCCCTTTCACCAAAAAAATCTAGTTCTTGTCCCTGGGACTCCCAAAATGAGTCACCATGACTAGCCTAGATGAGCACAGAACCAGCACCAATCGCTTCACCCTCCTACAGGACCTCCAAGGCCTGTGGCCAATGCAGATTGACAGGTAGGAAAGCTATTCCCTGGCTTGTCAGATGCCACCAGGAGGGCTGGGAGTTCTGTGGAATGGCAGCCATTGTATGGAAATGAATCAGCCCCTTTCAAGTGTCTGAGCCCGAGACCCTTGCTAGGAGTAACCAGGGCTGGCTCTTAAAGAGGAAGGAAGTGGGTAGTAAGTCCAGGGGCCCAGAGCCCAGTTTGGAGTATGAGAGTGACTTATACTTGGGTATTCCTTTGAGGATCCCTGGAGCTATGGAAACCCCATTTATCTAGACTAGAGGGGACAGAACATGAGCTTCCAAAGGTCTGGGAAAGCCAGCACCCTTCACCAGAAGGCTACAGCTTGGTTTGGAATGTCAAGCAGGCGCCCCTTCCCTGCACTCCATTGGCACTTGCGGGCTTCTTGGGCCCCAGAAGCAAAAGCTGTCCCTGCTCAAAGACACCAGGAAACCCCACTTCAAGCCAGGCTGTCAACCCAGCCACCATAGTGACTCCTGAATGGCTGGGAGGCACGAAGCTGCTGAACAGTTCCACTAGCCCGTGGAATGGGCTAAGGTCGAGCTTGTTTCCAGTCCGTGGAGCCCTATACATAAATCGCTGCTACCGCATATCTGAGCTCAGCCCTTAAATCAAAGTTCCCTGCACCTGGGCCGGTGCACAGCGTCACAAGGGCCAGTGGTTCCCATGGCAACAAGTGGGCCTGAGACAGGGGCTGACCAGACAGTGCACCCTGCGGCTCCCGCTGGGCAGAGGAGGCGGGCGCCAGGCACTTGCAGAGGGGGCTGGGGGCTCACTGAGGTGATCCGGAAGAGAAGTGGTAGGTAGACGGTTTTGAGAAGTGTGCCCAGGGGATCGGGGTGAGTAGTCTTCACAGGGGAAATGTGAAGAACTTAAATGAGAAAAGTAGTTTTGGAGAGTTCCACAGAACTTTCTAGCTGCAAGAAACTGTGTTGGTTCAGAGTCTTGGGGTCCTGGTCTCAGCTTGCATTCAGCCAGGAACCATTCACTGTTGTCCCTGATGCCTGTTTTAGCCCTCCTGACCTACACAAGTCACTTTGAATCGGTCTTTGGGAAGTGTTTTTGTTTTTGTTTTTTTGTTTTTCTGTTTTTCAAGACAGGGTTTCCCTGTGTAGCTTTGCGCCTTTCCTGGAACTTGCTTTGTAGACCAAGCTGGCCTCAAACTCACAGAGATCCGCCTGGCTCTGCCTCCCGAGTACTGGGATTAAAGGCGTGCACCACCACCACCCGGGTCTTTGGGAAGTGAAGCCCACTTGAATCAACCGTACTAGTAGAGATCTGTATGGATGACCTTGAGCTAGTCATCCAGTCTCTTAGTTCTGTTTCTCATTCATCCAACCTCAGTTTCCACAACCTGAAATCTCCAAGTGAAACCACTGGCCCAGTGCCAAGGACAGCTGGCAGGACGTTGGTGCCTTTTCCAGGGAGCTCTGGCTGCTGGGCTTTGTGGCACATCAGCCTCTCCACAGACAGCCAGATTTGAGGACCAGGTATGGGGGACAAGGAAAGGAGGGCAGGCTCTGGGGGTTAATGATTCCAACTTTGGGATGAACTGGATACAATAATACACACTCCTGAAGTCTCAAGAGGGTATGATGAGAAGATGACTTGAGCATAGGAGTTGGATGGCAGTCTGGGCAACACAGTGAGATGCTATGTCAAAATCAAAAGCAACCATGGAGGAAGACCAACCTACCAAGCTTTAGTCTCAGACTCCCTGTCTGTGGGAAGGTAGGATGGGTCTGCTCTGTTCTTGGGTAAACAAAGCCCCTCTTCATGTGAGGATGATGTAGAGTCCTGTCTTTGGTTAGCCTTGTCCCCAAGCACTGTAGCAGTGCTGAGGTGTACCAGCTCTCTGGAGAGTATTGGGATGCATGGGCAATTCATCAGTGCCCCAAGGGTTACCCCAGGCCCCTCCACAGCCCCATAGGCACCATCTATTATCCATGGTATATGAGGAACCTGAGGTTTATGACCTGTTTCACAACTGGTTGATATTCCAGAGCTTCTTTCCAGGCCACTCTGACACTATCACCCACTCTCTCACCCTCGTTAGCCCATCACCACAAAAGACTATGGCCCCTTGATAGAACTTTCCAGGCCATCATCTACTTTTGTCTACTACCCAGACTACTATTCTGCCCCTCCAGGGGTCTCTGCTCAGAAGGCTGTGGTCCAGGAGAGAGCAAAGGCCATTATGGGGCAGAGGCTGATGTGAGGCAGAAGGCCTAGGTTGGGGGCAAAGCTAGTCTGATTATCACAGCTGATACCTAGTCCTTACCCTCAGCTCCTAGACAATGAACTTCCAGGTGACAGGACTGGCCCTGGACAAAATGAAGCTGGACAGTCCACATTCCTTCCTGGACTCAGAGGAGGTGGAAGAAGCAGAGGACCAGCAGCTGCTGGAGCCAGAGGCTTGGAGGACCTATATGGAGCGACGCAATGTGCTGCGTGAGTTTCTGACCGCAGACCTGAGTCCCCAGTTGCTCAAGCGCCATCATGCCCGCATGCAGCTGCTCAAAAAGTGTTCCTACTACATTGAGATCCTCCCTAAGCACCTGGCCCTGGGTGACCAGAACCCACTGGTGCTGCCTAACACCATGTTCCAGCTCATTGACCCCTGGAAGTTTCAACGCATGAAGAAGGTGGGCACAGCACAGACCAAGATCCAGCTCCTGCTGCTTGGGGACCTGCTGGAGCAGCTGGACCATGGCCGAGCAGCACTGGATGCCCTGCTTGAGGCCCCTGACCCACGGCCCTTCCTGGCTGGCTGGGGGCTTGTGGAGCAACAATTGGCAGACCTGTCAGTTGTCATGGATAACTTCCTGGCCATGATGGTACCAGGGCACCTGCATGTCAAGCACCGCCTGGTATCTGACATTGGAGCCACCAAAATCCCACACATTCGGCTTATGCTAAGTACGAAGATGCCAGTTATGTTCGACCGGAAGGAGTCAGTGGCCCATCAGGACTGGGTCAGCCTGCGCTGGTTTGTTACCATCCAATCAGCAGCACCAGAGCAGTATGAGCTGCGCTTCAAGCTGCTGGAGCCTCGGACACAACAGGAGTGTACACAGTGTGGCATAGTCCCTGTGGCTGCCTGCACCTTTGATGTCCACAACCTGTTGCCCAACCGTACCTACAAGTTCACTATCAAGAGGGCAGAAAGCTACACCCTGGTGTATGAGCCCTGGCGGGACAGCCTCACCTTGCAGACCACTCCAGGACCCCCTGAAGGGCCTGTCCCCAGTCGGCTGGGCAAGCCCAGCCTGCCCTTGACCACACCTTCTGAGAGATGATTTTCTAATATTTATCCACTAATAAAGAGGAATATACACACACCAAATTAAAGACACAACCCTACTTAGGCCTTAAGATAACACCAACCACATAGTGTTTCCCTGATGGCCCAGCATCCCACGAACCCCAGAACCCCTGCCTTCTGTCTTTTCCAGGAGAGCCCCAGGCTGGACATTTCAGGACCACTGTCCACTGGAGCAGGAAGTGCTGGCTGCTAGTACCTGGCTGCTACCTCCAATAATAAGAGCTGTCCCAAGAGAACTCAACTCTCTCAGCCTCAGCACCTTATATGCCCCTTACCCTCATAGCCATAACCAGATTTCTTTACCAGCCTCCTAGTTTGAGATCCCTGAGGAAGATGATGTTTTGGTCCTGTCTAGACACCACTGATGGCCGTCATAGCCTTGGTGTGAGCATCCCAGATGCCTTGGAACAGGGATGCCCAGGACCAAATGATGTCTTACTTTTAAAATAAAGGTCTTACATTCTTTCCAAGTAAGCTGAAGTTCATGGGCACCCCAAGTGTGTGAGGGTCCCAGGAAGGAAGCCTGGCTGGGAACTTTTCTAAGACATTCAATAGTGCCTAGTTTCTAAAGTGTGACCACCCTGCAGTACTTATTCTCCTTGCTAGTTAGTTGATGGTATTCAGCCCATATAGGTGACCACATTCCTCACTGCTGTCCAGGACACCTTGACATTAATGTCTTCCATCCAGATCAACATGTGTGCACACGTGCTCACATGTGCTCACACGTGCACACACACACACACACACACAGAGGTTGATGCAGGCTTGGTCACCTTTGGGTCCAGAATGACAACACTTTGTACCCTGGGCAAAGCAGCAGAGCTGATAAAAGGAATAAGAGCTGACACAGCACACTCTGATCCCAGCTTCCTCTCCACCACACATACCACGAGTGACAGTCATTCTGAGACTACCAGGCCTGGCAGGAACAGGTGGTCAAAGACAGGGAATCCTCCCCCCAGTGGCAAAGGGGTCGTATTCTGAGTGGGATTGGGGTGGGGAGTAATAATGATCCCCATTTCTCCCACTGGGGAAGTGCTCTGCCTATTGAGGCTCAGCCAGGGTAGCAAGCCAGGTATCTCCATTCACTGATGGATGATTCAGAATAGTCATTTTTTTGTGGCATCTTGTGGTCAAAGTGTCAATTGCTTATAGGTGTCTCACAGGATAGGGTCATCCTAGAGATCTAGGATGGACACACAGTGGTCTGTGTGTTATGGGTGAAGACTGTGTATTGGTTATGGCAATTCTACCAGAGAGGGGAGGCCTAGAATGAAGGCTGGCTATGAGAAGCATATGTAGGTCTAGTAGCCTGGCATGCTGACTAACAAGGACCAGAAGACTCCTGTCCCCAACTATGGCCCAGCCTTGTGCCCCATTAGTCCCAGAGAGATGTGGAGCTACTACAGGCACTAGGTGCTGGGGAGCTGGTTCACATAGCTCATTCCCCAGCCTGTGCACTGCCTGCTAGTGTCGATGCCTTCCCAAGGCTCATTGCTTCACTTCCACCATACTTTGCATCTTTATTCCTGATGGGATCTGGGTTTTCTTCTCTTCTTGAGCTCCAAAAACCTACTTAAAACCATTCCTCACTACTTCCCACAAAGTTCAAGGCCTCTTTAGGAAGCCCTCCCTGACTCATGGTGGGGGAGATCCTTCTGCATCTAGGAATGTCTTGCTTATTTTAGTACATATCCATCCCTGAACTCCACTATTTATTTATGGCTGCTCTTGAACTACTCTTTGAGCTCGAGGTAGCCCAACCTCTTGCTCATCTTCAACTATAACACTGCTAGCACTCCATCCCAAGCTGCCCCCAGGATCCCAGCCAGGACATTACATCCCTGCCAAACTCAACTGCAGACCTAAGTGGATGAGGGGCAGGTGGAGCTGGTGCCCTCTGCTGTTCCTCCCTAACTCTAGCAACAGACAGGCTGTGGGAACCTCTTTTCCTTACAGTGTCTCTAGAAATTCCCACCATCTTTTCCTGGCCCTATCATTCTTGTATCAGCTGTGCTAGGATAAGCTTGTTTGGCTACAAGCCAAAGGCAAAATGAATGCACGTCACAAGCTGACTTGGAGGGAGTGGTGGGGCCCAAAGTACTAGAGGACAACTTCAGACTGGATAAGTGGTCATTGAGGTCACAGTCATAAGGACTTTGGACCTGCTTCAGCCTGGGGACTATGAACAGTCAGCTAAACCTACAGCAGCAGACTTAGCTCTCCAGTTTCAGCCCATCTCTGCTAAATTACCCACTAGCTTCCTATGACTGTGCAGTTTTCTCAGTCACAAGATAGATGCCACTACCTTCTCTCCCCATTCTCCCAAGTTCTGTACTCATCTCTGACCACTTCAACGGCTGCAAGATGAAGGCCAGTCCTGTTTACTTTTGCCCATACAACAAAACACCCATGAGAACTTTCAGAGCAAATTTTATAATAAAATTATCCAGTTATATAAAAGTATACAGTTTTATATATATATATGAGAAAAGATTAAAAGATGGAATGTAGAAATTTAATTTGTAGAAGACACCAGATGTTATTCTCATAGGAGGTTCTGCAGCCAGGTCTTAGGAGCCTCACTTCTGGTGTACAGCTCACTTGTAGCATCTCTTCCCTCTGAGAGGGAAGTCACACTGAGAGGGAGCTGGCTCCAGCCTTGGAACTTCCAGGAGATGGGAGTATAAGAGGGAGACACAAAGGGAGAGATTTCACCTGTTCAGTCCTGCAGAAAAAGATTTAGATTTAGGTTGTCTTAAAGCCCTAATATAGGCATGAAAGCTTGGTGAAGAAGCATAGTCCCAGTGGTACTGGGGTACCTCATTCTCAGCTGCCTAACCACATCCCAGGATGCTACTTCACATCCCAGGAGGCAGGGTTGTGATCATCTAGCTTGGCTCTGCCCTCTGCTCCTATCCTAGCAGTCAGCCCTTCAGGATGTAAGGCAATAAGTAGTAAAAGATACAAGAAAAAGTTTCTTCCAGGAAGGCTTCCTTGCCCACTCTGAGTGGCCCAGTAAGGAGTGCTTACTTTAGGTCATTAAGACTAGAAAATATGACAAATGAACACATGGTGCCCAGTGCAATCATAGATGGATCTCAGTGTCAAAGTACAGCCTCAGAGGAGTCTCATTCCTGTTTAGGCTCTCTTGGGGTCCTTTGTGGCTACTAAGAAGTGTTCTAGCACCAAATGCACCAGGAAAAGCAACACAGTCAGGAGCAAGGGGCCCACCTCCAGCTCTTTCCCCTGCACTCAAGTCCAGGCACAAACAGGAAGGCCATCATTATTAAGCCTGCTTCCGGCCCAGGAAGAGGCCACTGCCCATAAGACTATCACTGCTACAAGACTGCAGCCAATACCAGGGCTTTTCCCAAGAAGATAGCAGAGGTGGTTGACTAATGTTCAGCTGGGACTGTGAGCTATGGCAATCCACTGCATACCCAGGGCCTTGGCAGAGAAAAATGAGGGACATACCCTCAGCTGCTGGCACATCAAAGGCTGGGGAGGTGAGAGCTCTTCAGGAAGAGAAAGCAGACTTTCTCTGGACCCGCACCTTCTCAGCAGGCACAAGGCTGTGCTGGGCCTCACAGAAGTCTAGGAGACGGTGCCAGAGTGGGCAGCAGCGCAGCAGTACGTGGTCCCCTGCAGGAGAGTCAAGGTGGCTCTTAGTTCTGCCCTGAGCAAGCTTGACACTGCCTTACCCTAGCCTTCCCCAGAAATGCAACCCCTCACCAATGAGACACAGCCCCTCCTGGGCCCGGGTGATGGCCACGTTTATTTGGTGGGGGTCCACAACAAAGCCCAGAAACTTCTTGAGCCAGCTCTTGGTTGGCCGCTGATCCACATCACTCCTAGGGCATGTTCTGACTGTGCTCACTAGCACATAGCGCCACTCACTCCCTGAGAGGCGGGGAGGGAATGGTAGATGAATTCACAGCTCTATGCCCACCAAACCCCCTTCTGACCCCCACACAAATATGGCCTCCTTAGAGCCAGGCTCACCCTGGCTCTTGGTTATAGAAGTCACAGTCACTCCAGTGACCCCTCTTTGCCTCAGGCCCTTGCTGATTGCTGCAGCCTGTGCATTGTAGGGTGTAAGGACAGCAATGTCCTTGGGATCCACCGTCCGGTCCAGAGTCAGCTGCTTGGTGATGCGGACCTAAATAGAGGAGAGGGCAGATGGGGCTGGATACCCAGGCCTTCTGTCCTGAGCACAGGGACCTCACTTGATCCCAGCCTTCCTGACCACTGAAGCTTTCCCTGACCCACCCAGGCACCAAGGAGAGTTGCTCTGACACTTACCACCTCTGTTACTTCCTCTGGATTGGCCCTGGAGTTCTCATTGCCATCCTCAGTGGACACCAGCAGCCTCTGCTCACTGCCCTGCACATAGCCAAAGATGACAGAGCAGCTCTCCTTGCCAGCATGGCCCAGGATGCTGGGTGGACGCTTCAGGTCAGACCAGGTCTTCAGCTTTCTCCCATAGAACTCCATGGAGGGAAAGGAGCAGATATCCTTATGCATACGGTACTGTGTGTCTAGCATGATGGCATCCCTGTGGTACCTCTCAAAGAGAGACCGGTCCATCCCCAGATTTCGAAGCTGTTCATTCTTGACCACAGGCTGCAACTGCTTGTGGTCTCCAAGCAGAACCACCTAGAAGCACAGCTAGATATGATCTTGACATCCTTGTAGCCAGAGGCATCCCAGCTTCTTGGCCATCTTCAACCAATAGCAAAGCTCACCTATCACACCCTTAGCACCCCAGCATAAGCTGCCCCCAGGAACCCAGGCAGTAGTTAACCCTTCCAACCTCACCTTCTCAATCTGTGAGAAGCGCACCAAGGGAATAAGGGTTTCTGGTTCAGTGGCCATGCCTGCCTCGTCGATAAGGATCTGTCGGACCTTCAGAGTTTTCAGGCTCCTTGATGCTGCACAGGAGCATGTGCACAGGATGACCGAGTGCCGGTCAAGCTCATATTTGCGTGCCTTCCCCAAGACTCTCTTGTACCTGTGTGAGGTAACACCTGTCATCCAGTGAGCTTGCCAATGGGCAGCTCCACCTCTGAGCCCACCACTTACATCATAAGATCTTCCCTTGAGAATATTTTTCCTTCCCGAAGTTGGGCATCAAATTTTCTAATCTCTGTTGCATGTGGATTGGGGGCCTGGCGGATCCTGTGGTGAAGGGTAATGCTCCTAGAAGGCAGAACCTTGGTGAAACCCTGCCCAGTGGAGGTCCCCTTGCCTCAGTCCCAGCACAGACCAATGTGTTGTACCTGAGGCTCTGATTTGGCCTCCCTTCCTGAGAGGTATTGCTGAATAGACTCCTGCTACTCACTCCTGGAACCGGGAACTCAGTGGCCTCTGCCTGCTCCCCATACACACGCAGGGGTCTCAACTCTGTCTTCCTACTCAGGAGCAGTCCTAGGGCAAGGGAAGGTGTGAGAGACTGTACCTCAATGCCCAGCACCCTCTGGCAGTCCCACACTTTATCTGTAACACACCTCCCAGGACATCTACAGACTTGTTAGAGGGGCCACAATATAAGACACATGGGCCCCTCAGCTGTTCCTCTCCATCAATGCTGCTGCCAGTTGGCACCTGCTCCTGGTTTGACCTATGAAACCAGTATACAATGTGGAGGCCCACAATGGTCTTCCCGGTGCCTGTGGACAGAGAACAATGTGAGTCCCTACGGCCACACCTGCCTGCCCAGGGCAGCCCCTGGCCCCTGCAAATGAACCCCACCTGGCGGGCCCTGAATGACTGTGAATTGCTTCTCCAGAGCACTCCTGATGGCTCTGTTCTGGCTAGGGTTCAGCTTATGACGTCCACCAGGGATGTTGTAGTTCTGCCGCTCCAAGAACCGGCTCGTGTGCTGCCACTTCAAGAACCGGCTGGTAGGTGCTGGGGTGGGAGTGGAGCAGAAGGCAAGGATCACTTGAGTACCATGCACTGGGAAGAGGTGGAAAGCTAAAGAGCAGACCTACCCCTGCAAAAAGAGTGTTGGTGAAGCCGGTGACGGGGCTCAGGGATGGGCCGGCCCAAGGCAATGTTGATGACCAGTGGGGATGCGTTTTTCAGTCCACGCACAGCTTCTTCCTTGCGGCTGGGATAAGGGATACCAGAAAGTGAACAGGATTCTCCTAGGGAGGGAGCCATGTCCTCCCAGGAGAGGGAAGCCCAAGGAGGTCCTGGTGCTGGACCTCAGCCCAGGGACCTTCTCCCTGGCCTCAGGTGATAGAAACCACTCACAGATCAGGAAGCTGCTTAGGTATCACTTCCACAGTGAACTGAGCACTGGGTTTCAGCACCTCTTCTGGAACTTTCTCCATGGCCATGTGGTGGATGAAGAAATGTACCTGCCTGGGAACATCCTGTCGATCCTCCACACTCTCCTGGTCCCAGTCACCAGCCAGCCCATGCTCCCAGTCACCAGCCAGCCCATGGGCCACCCAGGTATATGTGTCAGGGTCAATGCTCAGGAAGGGGCCAATGCAGCTGGGCCCAGGGAGTGGGCTGGCTGGTGGGAGAGGGAGCCCCTCAAGCCGAATACAGAGGTAGCAGCAGTCATAATGGATACTGATACATTTCTCCTGGAGAAAAGCAGCTTCCAGCTGGAAGGTGCCCTGCAGTTGTCCCTGTGATGTCCTATCTGTGTCCCAAGAAATGTGCACATTCTGTAGCACAATAGAGTCATTTTCTGTAACAGCACTGGTAAGTGACTCCAGGGCACAGAGTGGTTCCCACACACGTGAGTACTCGCTTACTTTTTGGTAGTGGTCCTGCAGAGCCTGGTGCACGTGGCCTGAAAAGCAGTCACCTGGCCGTTCCATGTGCTCCAGACAGAGGCTGAAGCCAGGTACCACAGTCCACAGCTGCAAGGTTGGTGCCAGAAAGCCCCGCTGCAAGCTGGCACCAAGCTGTACTTGGAGAGTATCTCCTCTGCCCAGCTCACAAGCCACCTCTACAAAGTGTCCACAGCGACTCTGTGTTATCTGTACCTGCTCCCTTCCATGAGGGAGCTTCTTATCTTGCTCCTTGATGAGGGCAGCTACCTCAGGCCAACGCTGCTTCTTCACCAGCACCAGTAGTTGAGTCCACAGAGCTGCATCTATAGTCTGGGTGTGTGGATCAAAACATGTGCCTAGCAGTGGTAAAGGTGGCGTGGACACCTGCACTGAGTAGATACGGCGGCGCCATACAAGCCGCAGGCCTGTCTGGCTCACTAGCTCCTGGGGGTGCTCAGCCAACTGCAGGGAGTGGTAGTGGACAGGGCAGGGGTCAGGCAGAGTTTCTCGATTGACAGGGAAAAGCAACTTGAAGCAGCGGGCACCCATCTCGACATCCACCACAAAGCCCAGCTTGTCTCGAGGCTGGGCCTTGAGCTGGATGGCCAGGTGCAGGCTGTAAGCCCGCCGTTGGTAGCTCTGAGCACATGCATACTGACGACTAAAGTCCTGGCAGAGCCCATCAATGTCCCTGGTAGAATAGGTAAAGTCCCTGTGGCCCAGCGCCATCAGGATCAGCCGCTGAAGCACCACATCTAGATACCTACGGATGGGTGAGGTGGCCCATGTGTACCAATTCACTTGCAGTGAGTAGTGGCCAGCAGGTTGCTGCTCACCCTGGCTGGAGCGACCAAAAACAGAGCGGCCTAGAGCCTTTCGGAAGTCCAGGCATGCAGGAGCCAGTGAAGGGTGCATGTCATCGGCAGCAATAAGGTCCACCATCTGGCTGTAGTCCTGAGTACCAGCTGCAAGCTGCACCTGTTTCCAGAGTGAAGTCAGGACATACAGCTGCTTGCTGGGGGTGTAGTCGGTGTTCAAATGGTGGCACAGGTGCAGCGACAGGGACACCAGTCCTCTGTGCTTCTTAAAAACACTGTCAAGCTGGTGCCCACTGGGTGTGGGCTGCCACCTTAGTGGTGTCAGTGTTTGTGTATGCTTATTGCCCACAAGAAATTCAGCGACATGACTGTTAAACTGGATCATGTACTCTTGGACCATGATGTGGGCTGTGCGAAAGCCCAGCACACTGTCCTCATCTGGTGGTTCATAGTAGCAGGCGGCCGGCAGGCGCTGACGGCGCAGCACCCAAGAGAAGTAGCAGGCAGCCACAACACAGGCTTCCACAGAGTCCAGGTGGGCTGGCAGCTCCAGGCCAGCCCCAGGGTGCCCCTTGATCAGCTCTTCAGCTTCCTCATACGACAGCTGGCAGTCAGAGCAGACTATGGAGGGTGCAAATCGCAGACTCTTGATCTGGCCACTGCCCTTCTCCATGATGAGGAAGAGAGAGATGGTAAGGCGATCCTGGCCTGGCAGAAGGCTGAGTGCATCCTGGCACAAGCTGGCTGGCAGCATGAGTACTGGCTCCCGGCTCGGGGCATAGAACACAGAGCCCTGCTGGCGGGCTTCCACATCCAGTGCTCCATCCTTGGGCACCAAGCTGGCCACATCAGCAATGTGCACAGCCACCTCATACACTGGGCCTAGGTCCCGGACACTGAGAGCATCATCAAGATTGCAGGCACCCTGGGGATCCACAGTGAAGGTCAAGAAGTGGCGGCAGTCCTCTCGGGGACCAGTGGCCATGTTTAGCTCTGAGTGGTATCTCTGCAAAGCCTTGGAAACAGAGGCTGGGTCCGGTGTGTGGGCCTTTAGGCCATACTCTAGGGAAAGAATATGAAGGCCCTGCTCCCAGGTGATGGCCTTGGGCAGCACTTCCAGGACAATGCCTAGTGGGTAATAGAAACGTTCCCGCCAAAGGACAATACGGACCCAGAAAAGCCGGGTGCTCCGGTCCTCAGGCATGAGACTCTCATGCCCTACACGCTGCACTTGGCCTTGAACAAGGCGGTGGATGGGAACTTGCTGTGGGTCCTTCATCTCTGCCACAAAAATCTTGGTCACAGAACCATTGATGGGGATCATGATTCGGGGGTCCCACTCATCCATTCGACATACAAAGGCCAGTTCACGTCTCCTTCTCTTCAGCACACCCATCACACGACCCTGCAGGCTTCCTGAAATGCCCCTGTCATCAGCTGCTGGGTTCAGAACCTGTACTAGCACCTCATCCCCTGTGAAGGCCATCCCACAGTTCAGGCGACCCCTGACCTGGATAGGGCTAGAGGCCATGTCATCCAGTGGTGTGGCCAATGCTCTCTCAAAGGTCTCCTGTAGGAAGCTACAGCGGCGGTATTGTTTGGGGTTGGAGCGCAGGAACTTACGCAGCATAGCTGAGGGTAGGTTTGTATACTGTCGGGCTTGCTGTGGGGATGCAGGCCAAACCATGGTGTCCAGAAGCCCATCCTCCCGAACAGTCACAGTCACTTGCCGGCTTTCATCGAGGAGTTCCTTCAGGATGGCATCATCGGCGTTGAGCTCCCAGTCAGAGGGCCAGAAGTCAGACTCAGAATCCTCAGGTTCTTCAGACATCCCACCCTCCAGGGTGGACACTCCTGCCACTGCATCTCTAGAGGCTGAGTCTCCTTTTGTAGCGTCCCCTGCTGCTGCTGCCTCTGTCTGTGCTGTGGCCACTGTCCTGGCTCCAGTCTCTGTCTTCACTGTGACTCTGGTCCCTTCAGCTATGGGCCTTTGCAGGTCCTGTGCCAGAGCTGTGTGATTTTCATCCGGGCACCCAGCTCTGAGCATCAAAGCAGCCCAGTGCTGTCTCTGGGCCACACCCTGCTCGATCTGCCCCAGAGACAGGTCCTCAGGGAAGACGCTATGATGTTCTATGCACTCACGGATGAAGCTTTTCCAGAGCTTTCTGCAGGCTCCAGAGGAACAGAGAGCCACGGCATCTCCCACAGCCACCAGCTGTG
This sequence comes from Onychomys torridus, assembly GCF_903995425.1. Lineage (NCBI taxonomy): Eukaryota > Metazoa > Chordata > Mammalia > Rodentia > Cricetidae > Onychomys > Onychomys torridus. The sequence continues at coordinate 136,943,208 of NC_050446.1, forward strand.
ACTGGGCACGGGTCATGACTGTGTTCAGCACACGAGGCTCAGTGAAGAATTCTGAAGTTGGTGCTCCAGGGCTGAGCAGACTATTGCGGTTGTGAACAGAACTCAGTATCACCACCCGGAACTCACGCCCTGTAGGAGACATGGATCAGATGGCCAGGTAAGACCAGCAGAGTGTATAACCCAGTCCCACCCTACATATGCAAGTCTGAGGAATGGGCTGGAAGCTGCCTCCCTATTAGGCCAGCCCCTGGCCCACATTTCTATCACCTACCTGGCAGAATCTCAAAGCTGCCCACAGACACCTCACCCAGGTTCCTCCTTCTTAGCTCCTGCCTCAGCGCACTGACCTGCAGACAAGTCCAGGATTCTGAGAGCCTGTCACCCAGTTAAGGAACACGTCTTCTTGCTAATCCCTATACATCCTTACCCCAGCATGGCCACATGGATCATATTGGAAAAGGAACAAAGCTTCACAGGTAAAGAAAGTAAAGCTGTGGAAGCCAGAGGAGACAGCTCACCTGAGCACCATGGGAGACGGCACAGATGTGTCTCTGCTCCCGGGGTCCCCAGCAGTGAGGCCAGGTGTTGTAGATCTCTTGCACCTTCTCCACTACCTGGGTGACCTCAGCTGAGTTAAGCCAGGATGTCATGGACATGTCCTGCTCAGGGCTGCCTGCCACATGGCAGAACATGAGAGGGTAGTTTTGGGGGTGACATGGGACTTTGCCACTGGCCTGGATGGGGTTGCCCTTGGCTACATAGAAATGATGGGAGACGAAGTTGATGATGGCTGCAGTTGAACGGTAGTTCTCATGGAAGATAATGCGGCTCTGCTGAGCGATCTTGTGTACCTCCTGCTGATAGTACAGGAAAAGGCGGTACAGCAGTGTGTGCTCAGCTGCCTTGGTTCTGGGCACACTGAAGAGTCTAGGTGTGATCTGCATGTGGTCCCCTGCCAGTACTACACGGGTTAATGACAAAGCATAGGCCAGTGGGATGAGAGCCTCACACTCCAGCATTTGGGCTGCCTCATCAATGAAAATGTGGGAGAAGAAGCCGGCTGGCACCTGGAGCTCCCGAGCCTGGGAAGTGGTGGTAACCACCAATCGGTGATGTACCAATTCTGCTCCTGTGGGTGGGCGAAAGGCCTGGCGGTCCTCAGTTAAGCAGCAGTACTGCAATGTGGTTGAGTCTGTCTGTCTTGGAGGACGATCTGTGTACATTACCCTGAGTGGAGCTACCTCTGGATGGCCACTGTTGACATAGCCATGGAAATACTCCCGGATATAGATATCTGCAGCACTGTAGGGAGAGTGAGGTGCTGTGAGATGCTGCTTCAGGCTGCTGGCTAAAACATGCATTCAGCTTGCCTGGATGCCAGAACCACTCATAAGGCAGACAAACAGGGCCTTGCCTAGGGACTCAAATGCCCTCAGAACAAAAAGCAAAGACACAGGGAAGGTCAGAGCCTGTGTGGTCAGGGATAGCTTAGAGAAGGTGGTCTCTAAGTTGAGGCCAAGGGGAGAGCCAGCTGTGGCCTGAGACAGTCCATGGTGGCTGAGGGCTGGCACTGATCCTGAACACAGCTCCTGGGTGCTGCAAGCTTTGTCAATAAGAACTGGTGCCCAGCCCTGAGGAGTAGAGCCTGAGAGTTGAGAGGCCAAGGAGGTGCTGTTTAGGATCTTCCAAGTAAACAACAGCCTTGCCCCTCAGATCTCCAGCTCAGCCTAGAATTGGCTCAGGCCACATGGCCATTGTTCTGGGCTCCTCCTTCTACCCGCTTCTCTGGGATAAAGAAGGACTCTATGCCTGTAATAATATGTGGTAATAGGGAACTTAAAAAACCACATTAGTCAAAGAGGAACTTCTTGGTTGAATAGCCCGTTTCTATTAAATAAAGAAATGGTGCGGGGGTGGGGGGAGTGAGAGGAAGGATGAGAGGGGATCTGTGGTTGGCATGTAAAATGAACAGTAAATAAGTAAGTAAGTAAATAAATAAATAAATGAATAAATAAATAAAGAGCCTTGCCCAGGAAACATGGGGCAGACTAAAACACAACACCACTACAACTCCCTCCTTGGTCCAGGGTTTATGGAAAGGCACCCACATCTATCTCCTCACCCACACAGTATATCCATTGCAATATTCAGGGCACCCCAGTTGGCTTTGAAAAATGCAACCAGCCCCAGCAGCATCTTCATAAGAATCAGAAAGCTGGACATTCTGGGAGCCAGGGCAGTGGTAAACAACCTGAAAGCAGCTCTGGGCTCACCTGTTGGTATGTGTACAGATGAGCACCTTGGTGTGGGGCTGCTGGACAACCTCAAGGGCAGCCATGGCCAGTGTATAGGTCTTGCCAGTGCCAAAGGGGCCATAGATGAGTAGTGGTGGAATGGGCTTTGTGCCCTCAGGTCTTCTGCCTGCAATGAGCCCTACAGCCAGCTTCTGTTTGTGATTGCCACGAAATGAGAGTGGGATGGGCCAAGGGTGGGGCAGGGAGCAGGTGGGCAAGTCAGGAACCACCAGGCGCTCTTCAGGCAGTGCATCTACTGCCTGATGCCAGAACCGGAAGGTCAGAGGGTCAATCTGGAATTGCACCTCTAAGATGGGGCTGTCTTGTGGTTGCAGCCCCAAAGCCATACAGCACCGTGCTGGCAACAGCAGCCATAGTGCATGCTCTGAGCTGGCGCGTGTTTCCAGCCGTACTTGGTATACTGTTTTGTCAGGTGCAGGCACAGGAGCCACAAGGGCTGTGCTGACTGCTCGGCCCAGCAGGAAGCCTTGGTCAGTGTCTGGCAACAGAGAAGAGGGGAAGGGAACCTCGGCATAGAGGGCTCCTGGTGGTGCAAAGAGCATGCCAAGTGCTGGTGTCTGCAGTGCCGTCTTCAGGGATACCTGGCCCTTCATGGCCAGCCTGGTGGAAAGTTATAGGTCAGCTCTCTATGCCACAGTCAAAGACCCAACTCCAACTCCAGACTTGGGTCACTCCTGCTAGCCCACTGCCCCACTTACTTGGCTACTAGCTGCTGCTGAGCTGCTTCTTCCTCATAGAGAAACTTGTGCATCCTCTGCCGGTAGTTTGTACGAGAGATGGGGCCCCAGACCAGACCACTGTGACTGAACTCCAGGGCCAGGGAGGGTACCTTGTACTTGGCCATCAGGGCTTCCTGCTCAGGTGTCCAATCTACCTCAAGCACCACATGGCGGTTGCCTGTGTGCCAGCAGTCCAGCTCCTGGGGGTGCCTGGGTGCTGGCTTCCCATCAAGCTCCAGGCTGTGTGCCTGGCCCAGCTGCAACTTCAGCTTCTGGAGCAGCACTGGCCTGTGACCGAAGTCAAAGACCACCCATTGCTCAAAGCTGCCAAAGGAGGCAGCCTGTACATGCACCCCTACCTGGAATTGGGCCGGGGAGTTGGGCACACAGAAGTGCTTTCCCTGTGCATAGAGCTGGTCTGGTGGGAGACTGGGAGCCACCAGTGAGAAGGCTGCTCCAGGCTCTTGCTTGAGCAGAGCCACATGTAGCAAGGGATCCTGGAGAAGGAGATAGGTCATGAAATGTTGAATGGGCCCTCAGACTCTTTCAGGGCCCATGGTGACTCCTTCAACCTGGTCAACCCAATCCTCCTGAGAAAGGCAGCTTGCTACTTTCTGAGTGTGGGACCCTCAGATTGTTCAGTCTGCCCTGGTTTCTATCTCTGCTCATGGACCTTGACTAAGGCCCAGCAGACATTAAAAAAGAGATGAGCATCTGGGATTTTCAGGGTCCTGTAATTACAAGTCACATTCAGTCTCCAGGTGCCAGACACTGGCACACTTGTTTCTTATATTAATTAATTTACTCCATTGAGTGACCCCCATAGGGTGAGGATGCCATGATCAGTTATTACTGTAGGAAGAAACTGAGGCAGAGAGGCTACAGGGTTTATCCTAGGTCACATAGATACAGAAGTACAGCCACTGGCAGCATCAGCTCCAAATCACAGGCTTTCTATATCTGTCCACCTGTAGTCCTTAACATCTTGGGAATCCTACCACCCAAGGCTGGGTCTACACATATGGTCTGAGAGCTGTTGAACCTTCACCTCAGAGTGGACAGTGAACATCCAGTTGTGCTGGGTCTTCTTCTCCTGGGCCTGATGCACCAGTGGCTGGTGGCATGTGACAGATACTCCATTGACAGTCTCAGCCATCTGCACAAAGAAGCTTGGCTTTCAGTAGGGCAGCCCTGGACCCACCCTCTCATTCTCACAAGCCTCTACTTACCACCAACACCTCTTTGCTGCTGCACTGGTACTCAGCTAGCAGTCGTGCCTGGTAAGACACCAGTCCATCCTGCCAGGCAGCCTGTTCTCGCAGCTCCATGGCCTGTGCCCGCTGAACCCACTCCTCCAACTCCTGTTTTGAGTGTGCCTTGATGCAGACATCTCCATACTCACAGAGGTCAGGCCTGGAGAGATAAGGAGGTCAGCAGGACCTCATGGAGGTACAGCCTCAGGAGCAAACCCTCTCAGCCCAACACTGGCCTGTATGGCGAGCAGGAATGAATTCGGGGTGGTGGTGGCATATAGGGATTTCATTTGCTATACACCAGGGCAAGGGCTGGTACAAGGAACCATCTTTAGAGGCCACTGCAATACTAGCCTGACAATGTAGAGGTCACAGGCAGGTCTCAGGCTTGGTGGGCCTCACGATCCCTAGTGCTCACCTGAGGTGGGGGGTTCTTCTCCTACCCTAGGCTCCCACATAATTCCCCTTACCTAGGACAGAGCTCAAATTTGGAGAGCCCCATTGGTGGAGCACGGTGCTTCCAGGGCACAGCCTGGTCAAAGGCCACCATCTGTGCATGTTCCAGGGAGGAGCAGTGGTTCTCAAATGCCTCCTGAGAACTACAGGTGACCAAGCAGGCATGGCAGTACAGTTGGACCTCAGGGGGCAGACCACGGCTGGTCTTCCATTTGTCCTCTCCAAGGAGAGGACATGTGAGCAGATCTCCTCTCTGGAGCCCATCCAGCTGCTCAGCCTTCCACACAGCCATCTCCACAGCGCTGTGTGCATACTCACAGCGTGAGGCCCCATGGCGGCATGGTGCTCCACGGCCCACAAACATGCAATAGTTTAAAGGATGTTTTTTTTGTGGCTGTGGCCGCACCTCCACAAATTGCCGCTTTCGGCCCTCAGTTATAACATGGATGAGGAGTGTGGGACAGGTTTGATGCTTAGGGCAGTGGCCCCTGGGATCCACAGGGCGGAGGCATGAGGGACGGCACTTGAAGCAGAGGGCACAGAGCAGTTGGAAATGGCCACCAAACTCTGCTCGGATGGTGTCAGCTGGGGTTTGCGGCCTATCTGGGGCTCTGGTGCCCTGCACAGCAGCTTTCAATTTCAGGCGGGGAAGGTTGTACTTGCGCTCAAATGTCCAGACCAGTGCCTCCTCAGAGCTGCTGGCAAAGGTGCATCTGTTCTGGTGGCGCCTACAGCCCAATCCTGGGCTATAGTAGCGACAGACTTCATAACGCATAGGTCTTGGGAAGCTAGGCCGGCGGCCTACCTTACGCCAGACCTTGCCTTTGGCACCTTGCTTGTATCGGACCAGCAAGATCTCCTGGAGGCAGTCATGCTCCACTTCATGAAGGATGTACGTACTCTCATTGAGGCACTGGGCGCAGCGGGAACAGCCCAGGTGAAGGTCTACCTGAGCATAGAGTCCTGCCAAGGATAGCCCTTTGGTGGCCGACGTGCTAGCAGACCACAGACTGCACCCCAAAGATGCCATCTCAGATGAAGGCCAGGTCCTTCAGGGTAGTGGACAAGGCTTCTGAGCAGCTGTTCTTCTGGAACCGTTAGCCCTGAAGAGATGATAGGGGAAGAGAAGCAAGTCAGCCCAAGGCCAAGAAGGATCCATATATCCTCTGCCAGGTGAAGGACAGAAACTTCTGTCCAACCTTGTTGGGGAGTTCCATCTGAACCCCAGCTCAACCTCTCCTCCTGAAAGGCCTCCAAGTCCTGCCCATAAGGAACTCAAGTGGCAGCTAGTAGAAGAAAGGAGCTGGGAAGCCAAAGAATCCTCCATCTGGTACTTCTGGGGCTCCTTCACCCCTCAAGTTTCATATCTTCTGGATCTCTAAAAATAGTACCCCCTTTCTTGAGAGCTGTTAGTCAGCTCCTGAGACTACCATAGCCTCAGGAGGGAAGGGCACAGCCTTGTCCTGCTCTACCCAGGTTGGATAGTCCTCAGAGTTCTCACAGAGATGCTAGGAGGAAAGGTAATGTCCAGAGCCCAGAGTCTGAGTTAGTGCCATCCCAGAAAACACCTAGGTCAGGTGTAAGGGGAATTTTCCTTTTTTTTTTTTTCTTTCTTTTTTTTTTTTTCTTTTTCAGTGTTGAGGATGAAATCCAGGCTTCTTACACAGGCCAGGCAAATACTCTACTACTGACCTAGAACCCAGCACTCTAAAAAGAACTTTATAGGGAAATGTTAAGGTAAAGAGTGTATTTTAAAAGGAAAGAATGAGCAACAGGCAAAGCCTGTGGTCCCCCTCTCTGCACTCCTGTGGAGGTTTCTAAATCGTCAGAGCTAGAACCCCATACCGGGCAGCTGGAGAAGTAAGAGGAGGGGGCCATAGGGCTGTCCGCTACTGGAGTCTGTCTGGGGCAGCTGGTCCTGCCCATTTGCAGGCAAGGGGATGATCCTCACACCTTTCCGGGTAGCCCCTCCAGTCCCCAGCCACCACCCCATACTTACCCAGTGCACCAGCATCGACTTGGAGCAGCGATCAGTTTCGATTCTGCCCCTGGGGCGACTCAGTCCTCTGACGACAGAGCACGGAAATTACCTCACTGCCCCCCCTGCCCCGCCCCCGCCCCGCCCTCAAGTGATAGCCTTCCTCCCAGACCTGGCGGAGCTCCCTGGACCTAGTAAGATTTCCCCCCACTCCCCACCCCCACAGTTTCCCTGGGGTCAGTACTGCAGAGTTTGACCTGGCCCTTTCCCTGTCCCTCCCCTCTACTCACAGTTGGATGTCTGTAGCCTCTTGTGTAGGGACGGTAAGATGAGCCCCTGGGGAGACGGCTTTAGAGTCAAAAGATGCCTATCAGGAATGAGAGGTCCCTTGCCTATAGAGTCCTGACAACTTACTCTGTGCAATATGGCCAAGGGCTAGGGTCCCTGGGAGCAGGGCCAGAACAGGCTAGAAAACGAGAACTATGTGCTGGGGCAGGACCTGTTCCTAGAGGCTCTAATGATTATAGTCAACCCCTTAAGATACACAGAGATGTTGGGATTATGCCAGAACTCAGAGAATTAGAAAACTTCTGGCCCCAAACCAAAGAGCAGAAAGAGCTGGGTGCAAGGAACATTCTCATTTGAGTTGCCTGACTTCCTGAGCTCAGTGAGGAAATGCTGCCAACCAGTCTCAAAGTACTTTGGTCACCCTAAAGGCTGAGTAGCCCACTGTGCTAGGATACTATGGCTTGGGAATCCTGGCCTCACAGGCTGCAAAGGGTAGACAAGAGTACCCAGAAGAAATGACCAAATATTAAAAAAGACTCAGCTTCCTCCTTGTGGTTTGGGTCATTCACAACAGGAGTGGAGGGTGGGAATACTGAATGATAGCTCCTCCTCTGTGGGGGGTGGGGCTTGTGGGGGAGGAGCTGAAGCTGCTAACCCAAGCTAGCAAAAAGAAATTCAACCCTCACTGCTCCCAACTGAGAAGTTGTGATGAGCACAAATGTGTTAGAAATAAGTTAGGGGCTGGGTGTGATGGCACACGGCTTTAAAAAACAGAGGCAAGCAGATCCCTGAGTTCCAGAGTTTCTAGGGACTACACAGAGAGATCGGTCTGGAAGAATCAAAAAGAGAGAGAGAGAGAGAGAGAGAGAGAGAGAGAGAGAGAGAGAGAGAGAGAGAGAGAGAGAGCACGCATATTTAGAAGAGGAAACACACAGTGACAGGAAATACATTTTGTTTTCGTTCTAATTCAGGTGGTGACTGTGTCTTTTCTCATTGGCTAGGGGTCTGACCTTAGTCTTATTCGATTGGCTAGTCTGAAAAGAATTGGTGCACAGAAAATGATGGGGGAGGGAGATAAGGAATTGTTACTGCTCCATCCAGGTCATCAGATTCTTGGAATGCAGCTGGGGGCTCTTTTTTTTTTTTTTTTTTTTTTTTTTTAGGTGAGGATCGAAGCTCTACCACTGAGCTAAATCCCCAACCCCATGGGGGGGCTCTTTGTGTAAACAAAAATTTAACTAGGTGGGGGAATTAAAACATTTGCAAGAAAGTTTTACACTGCAGGGAGGATGAAAAGATTTTAATTCCTTTTATATTTGGTAGAAAAGATTTGTATTTAATATTTCTTACAGATGGACAAGCAGATCTCTGTGTCAGGGTCCACAAACTGATCAGAATGTGTGGGGTGAAGCAGCATCCACACTCTGAAAAAGATGGCTTGCTCTCAGGTTACTTATTAGCAGCTAGTTATCATCCTGAAGCAGAAATGACAGAACAGGACTATTGTGTTCCCCCACAACATTGTGCACCCTAATAAATTTATCTGGGGTCAGAGAACAGACAGCCACTAGAACAGAGCCAAAAATGGTGGCTAGAAAATGGGTCAGAGCAAGCCATACCAGAAGTTCTGGACACTTTACTAAAGAAGAAAGTGTTCAGCATGCATTTTTTACTATAAAAATAAACACACACACACACACACACACACACACACACACACACACACCTCACAGCAATCTGTCCTAGCAATCAAGAGTAAGTCATAGCCAGTGTGGGATTTACTGTTCTCTCTCAGCCTTTGTGCCTTTGCTTTTGGGATCGAATAGATGTCTCCATGGGAATGAGGAGTAAAATGTATCGCCTCTAGGACAACTTGGTCAGGCACCACATACACACCAGGGATCCAGTTCTCTAGCCTTTCTCATCTGTACTAAAGCCAGAGAATCTTCCAGACTGTTCCCATGCCAATCACACAGGAGTCTAAGCCTGGACTCCTGGAACTAGACACTGAGATCCAAGAGCCTCCCCAGCTTCTCTTCCTGAGTGTCTCAGGAACCTAGCACGAACTCTTCTCCTCTTATTCTCTAGCAGCAAAGGATATCCATTCTCTCAGAGACCTAAGCTGAAAAGATGTGTCCTGGATACCCCACTTCATCCATATCCCAACACAGCAAATGCTGATAAAGATTAGTGATCAGCTATAATCCCTCTGTGGCCTCCTTATTTTTCATTCCTGTGATGATCACAGCTCAGGAATAAGTGATGACTTCAGGGTCTTTAGAAACCACTACAGTGACTACTTGGATGCTACTTAAACAGAGCAGTCAAAGTGTGCATCACTAGAGGCAGACAAATGGATGTCACAAGCTCTGTGATGAGGGGTTGGGAGGACAAAGCCCCCTGTTTGATTACAAAGATTGAGCTCAACTTCATCACAATGACCTCCATATAGACTCATGAGAGATGTTCAGTGACTACCTGTTCACTTCAGAGAAGTCCCCAGAGGCCAGGCTAGACTGAAGAGGCCAAGAAGGCCCAAGAACTGGTGTGACTGAATTCTAGAATTGGATTAAGGAAAAAAATGTACATTTTTAATAAAAAATTAGATCATTAATATAACTTTAGTACAAGTTATAAATGCATATGTGTGTGTGCTAATACTATGTCTTAATTACTTTTGTATTTCTATTGCTGTGATAAAGCACCATGACAAAAGTAATTTATAAAAGAGTTTAATTTAGCTTATGGTTTCAGATGGTTAGAGTCCATGATGGTGGAGTGCAGAAATAGCTAAGAGATTATATCTTGATCAATCAAGATCACAAGGCAGAGGGCATTGGGAATCTTTTGAAACCCCAAAGCCCACCCTCCAGGGACACATTCCTCCAACAAAGCTACATCTCTTAGTCCTTCCTCAACAGTTCTACCAAGTGAAAACCCCTGAGAAAAATTAAAAGGTAAAGCACTGTGGTGGTCTGAGTGAGAATACCCCCATAGGCTCATAAATTTGAATAGGAGAAACTGTTTGGAAAGGATTAGGAGGTGTGGCCTCTGGAGGTCTGTCACTGGGAGTGGGCCTTGAGGTTTCAAAAGCCCATGCCATTCTGCATTAGCTCTCTTTACAACCTACTTATGGATAAAGATATAAGCTCTCAGCTATTGCTCCAGCACCATGCCTGCCTGGTTGCTGCCATATTCTCCACCATGATAGTCATAGACTTCAACCCTCTGCAACCATGAGGCCCAAATTAAATGTTTTCATTTATAAGTTGCCTTGACTACGGTGTTTTGTCACAGCAATAGAAAAGTGACTATGGCAGCAACAGCCAGTGACAGAAAAAATACAGTAAAAAATATGCATGTCTGATGTACTGTAAGCAGATTTCTTTTTTATTTTTCCCTCTCTCTTTTTTTCCTCCAGTGCTGGGGACTGAAGTAGGCACTTGTGAATGCCAGACAAGTACTCTACCAATGAGCTATACTTCCAAACCACAATGTTTTTAAATTCCAAAGTGTAAGTGCAGTTTTTGTTGGTTGATTGGTTGGTTGGTTTGAGAGAGTATCTCACTGTGTAGCACTGGTTTGGAACATACAGAGATCCACCTGCTTCTGCCTCCCAAGTGCTTGGATTAAAGGTGTTGGCCTCCATGCCTGGCAAAAGTTTTTTTAAAAAGCTCTTTTAAAATTATTGTTACTGTTTGTTATTATTGTTAATAATTATTGTTGTTAATAATCTGGGAGAGAGACTTGAAAAAAATCTGATGAAAATGTCCAATAAAAGGCTAATATCTGCCCCGACCATTAATCTCAGCATGTGTGAGAGAGACCCTGAGTTTTATTCCCTTGCACTGCTGGAAAAAAAAGAAAATAAAAAATAGAACAGAAGTCATAATTAACAAAATGGACCTAGTTAAAAATGGGTAAAAGACATGGGTTGGGATTTAGCTCAGTGGTAGCAAGCGCAAGGCTCTGGGTTCAGTCCTCAGCTCTGACAAAAAAAAAAAAAAAAAAAAAAAATGGGTAAAAGAGGAGCTGGAAAGATGACTCAGTGGGTAAGAGCACTGGCTGCTCTTCTGGAAGATAGGTTTAATTCCCAGCACCCACATGGCAGCTAATTTTGTCTGTAATTTTGTGAGCACCTGACATGCTAGTGGTGGCGTTCATAAATATAAAGGCTCATAACTAACAAATTAAAATAAGCAGGCTGGAGAGATGGCTCAGAGGTTAAGAGCACTGGCTGCTCTTTCAGAGGTCCTGAGTTCAATTCCCAGCAACTACATGGTGGCTCACAACCATCTATAATGAGATTTGGTGCCCTCTTCTGGCCTGCAGTCATACATGCGGTAAATATAATAAATAAATAAATTTCTAAAAACAAACAAAAAAAAAATAAATAAAATAAGCAAATCTTTAAAAAAAAAAATAGGCATAAGACCTGACACTTTTCTGTAGAGGATATATAGGCACATTAAAAAAAGAACTTTTAAGGACTTACTGATTTTGCAGAGGACCTGAGTTTAGTTCACACCACCTATATGGCAACTCACAAATATCTTTTTTTGTTTATTTTTTGTTTTTTGAGACAAGGTTTCCTTGTGTAGCCTTGGCTGTCCTAGATCTCACTCTGTAGACCAGATTGGCCTTGAGCTCATAGAGATCTGACTGCCTCTGCCTCCTGAGTGCTGAGATTAAAGGTATAAACCATCACAGCCCTGCTTCACAACCATATTTTATCTCCACTTCAGGGAATCTGATGTCATCTTCTGGAACTGCAAACACCAGGCAGGGATGTGCTGCACATACATACATGTAGGTAAAATACTCACACACATGAAAATAAAAACAAATCTTTTAAAAATGTGTCCTGTACCATATATCATTATGCAACTACAAATTAAAATTAAAACAACAGGGAAGGGCGGTGAGATGGCTCAGTCTGTAAAAGCAGTTGTTGTACAAGCCTGACAACCTGAGCTCTATTTCTGGAACTCATATGAAGGTGGAGAGAACTAACTCCACAAAGTTGTCCACTGACCTCCACATGCACATAGCACATGCCCCCCCCATACTTCATGTACATAATAATATAATAATTTTTAATAGGGAAGTTGAATGTGGTATCACATGTCTGTAATCCCACAGGAGAGAGAGACAGGAGCATTACAAGTTTGAAGCTATTTTTGGCTACACAGTGATAATATTTCAAACAAAACAAAAACAAGCAAAAATGCAACAGTGAGATACCACCATACACTTACCACAATGCCAAAGTCCAAAATGCTATGTACACTACATGGAGTGAGAATGTGGGTCAACAGGAATACTCATTGCCGGCAGAAATACAAAATGATACAGCTGCACTAGGAGACACTGTGGCAATTTCTCATAAAACTGAAAAAGTATTTCTGTATGACCTCGCAATGGTTATTTACTCAAAAAATTTGAAAAAAAATTGTCCTCTTTCAGTAGGTGAATGGGCAAAGTGCAGTCTGTCCAGATGTGGGATATCACTCAGTCCATCCTCTGTGGACTCATGCTACAGAACATTGCAAGCTGAGTGGGTAGACTGCTCCTCTGTTCCCCATCCTTCCCTCTTGCATCCTCATCCACCAGTAGCCAGTGCTAGAACCTGTCTCTAGGACCTTCTCAGTGGGGGCATAAGAGGTTAACCCTTCTGAGCTAGTGGGTTTATATTCTGCAGCCTGTGACTGCCACAAATGTCAGGAATAGGTGTCAAAAGGGCTGATGAAGGTATATACATTCCCCTTGCCCAGGGGCAAAAAAGGGTTCTTTGGTAATGTCAGGAGCAGGGTGACTATAGAGCACAGCAGTAAAGAACAAATGTGAATGTTCTTGACCTGTGAGGTGGCAGGGTATGGCTTAATGATGAGGGGATATCTGAGGTGAGATTGCAAAAAGATAGCCTAAGCAACATGTGGCTGGTGATATCCTTCCCAGAGACAAGAAACAACAGGAACAGGTTCAGGGGAGAAAGTGAATTCTGTCTTGGACTCATTAAATCTGAGATGCCTATAGATTTTCTAGGGATCGTAGGTGGGCTGCAAACAGGAGGTCCATGAAGTACAAATAGGCAGGGCCCATGGCCCATCTGTAGGCTCTATTACAGCCCATCTATAGGCTTTGTTGCAGTGGTGCATGCTGATGGAAAACATTGAATCAGAGCAAGTCTTCAGATGCTAAGTGGACATTTGTTTAGGTCCCCACTAGGAAGTCACATATCCATCAAAACCCACCCCCAAGGAAGTCTATGCCTTATCCAACTCTCATTAAGTGACATGACATGGTATCTGCCTCTCTGCTCTGTGGGATATAGGAGAGGCATACCTGTGGTAGCATTCCTGCTGGGCTACACCTGGCCTGACTCCAGAGAGTTAGCACCTACATGCTATGGGATGTCTTTCTGTATGCTGTGAATATGTGTTGCTCTCATTGGTTGGTAAATAAAGCTCTTTGGTCAATGGTGAGGCAGAATAAGGTTAGGCAGTACATTCAAACTGAAGACAGAGATAAAGAAAGGTAGAGTCAGAAGCTGCAAGCTACCACCAGGAGAAGCAAGATGCGAGAGAACAGGTAATGCCATGAAGCCATGTGGCAAAACATAGATTAATAGAAATGGGTTGAATTAAGTTATAAGAGATAGCTAATAATGAGCCTGAGCCATCAGCCATACAGTTTGTAATTAATATAAGTTTCTGTGTGTTTACTTGGGACTGAGTGGCTGCGGGACTAGGTGGGCCACAGGAAAACTTCCAGCTACATCTGGTGTTCCAATGTGGGGCAAGAATTTCCACTGAAAACCAGAGAAAGCTTTAAAAAAAAGGGAGGGGTTCTAAAATGGAGCCAAGAGCAGCTTCCTAGTTTGTGTCTCTCACACAGGCAGCAGCACAGACACTGTGGCATTTGATCGTGAGCACAGCATGGTGGATTCCTGCTGTACAGAGAGGCGTCTCCAAGCCAGGTTTCTGGGCTGGGCTACACGCTGCTTGATGGAGGCATAGAACCACGACTTCCCAGAGTTGGAGGTGAGCATGGCTCTCAGAGATTACAATAAACATACTCCTGCCATGTTGGGAAACCAAATAGGGTGGAGTCAACAGCCAAAGCTGCTGTCCAGCTTAGCAGTTTCAAATCTCTCCTGGTCAGAAAAGGATTACAGATACACAATAAGACAGATTCTGATGGAATAAACCTCTAAATGGTTTACAGTGTATGTAAAAATGTATGTAGGCTTGGAAGAGAGAGGAAAATGAAAATAGGCAGTTATATAAAGAAATAGTTTTTAAAAATAAAATCTTTAAAGAGACAATAAAAGTAATATAAAAGAAATAGCCACATAAAGATGGGAAATACACAGAGAGCCTGGATTATGTTTATTGTGTTTTCTTTGAATTTTTTGACTGCTAATGAGCTAACTGCAGAAACACATTTAATTATAAAGGCTACTAAGTTAAACCAACATATATATTTTAAAGGTATCTTGACTTTAAAATTTGAGTCTAAGGATATGTTGTTTTGGAAAAGAGGGTCTGCTTTTGTTTCCACAGAGAATGAGAAGCAGTGGATTCCTTCCAAGTTAATATGGTTCCATCAAGGAAGACCCCCTGAGAGGTCTCCAATTGGATCCATGGCATGCAGAACAGCTTCAAGGCAACTGGCTGAGATGATGCAGCTTCACAAACTAGACCTCAAGACTTGACCATAGGCCGGGCAGTGGTGGTGAATGTCTTTAATCCCAGCACTTGGGAGGCAGAGGCAGGCAGATAGATCTCTGTGAGTTCAAGGTCAACCTGGGCTACAGAGTGAGTTCCAGGAAAGGCACAAAGACTTGACCATAATTCTAAATTTTCTCAAGATCCCCAAAAGATTGCCAGTGCCCCCAATCAGCAGGAAGTATTATGAAAAGCTATGCCCAAATTCCCAAAATATTGTTTATAAATGTTTATTTTTATTTAAAGGGAGTTGATTATAAATGCAATTTCTTTCTAAAGAAGAAAAGGGGATATAGATATGGTAGGATAAAAGGGTAAATTATTGAATCTTTTAAAAAGCAACAACTTGTTTAAAATATTTTACATTGCTATGGATTTTAGTTTATTGATACAAATTTAAAGTTAATTTTATTATATTGTATGTGTATTTCTACTCTTGTTTAAGGTATTATGTTAATGCAACTCATTTAAAATTGTAATGTATAATTAAGAAATACAGAGTAATTAATAGTCATGTATGATAATCAAACTTATAGTCATGTTAGTTTTCTAGGTATACATATATATTTCAACTAGGTAGGTAATCTTCAAACACTTCAAAGACCTACAGAATATGGCATTTAAAATGTTTTAAAAACTTATAGACTTTTCTGGACAGTGAGATATGTCTGTTCCTGGCAGCACCAATTTACTTCAAAGAGGAAGATGGGCATCAAAGACACTCCATATGGAGTTTATCTTCTTCTTGGCAAAACTGGCCATTTGGGCAAGAAACTGCTCTTGCCTGGACTGCTTGACAGTATGTTGTATAAACTGGACATACAGAACCCATAGGAAAATGACCACTCAACTTTGCCTAAACAGGGAGAGATGATCCTTCAGATTCCTGCTTCACAAAAGATACTGCCAGACATTCTGCAGGATACAGAGGAAAGTGACTGATAAACTTTGCCAATAGGTGAGACAATCCTTCAAATTTCCTGCTTCACAAAAAAAGTCTGCTAGAGACTCTAGGCCTGTAGGCTAAAGATGGATGCCCAAATGTTGCATAGGAACTTTGGGTAACTGTCCAGGCAGCCAGATGTCTCTGTCATTTCTAGAATTTTAGAAGTTGCTTACAATGCACTTCCTGTTTACTTAGGAATATTATATCCTTCTGGGGTCTTTGATGGAGTTAAAGACTAGATAGTTGTAAGTATAGTTTTCCTTATGATAAGAAGTAAATTAAACATAAAAATTTAGATTCACAAATATAGGATAGATATTTTCCTTAATTTTACCAAGCACAGACTAGATATTGTAACTGTAATTCTTGCTTGATAACTGTTGTTATATATAATTTTACTATGTTAAAGTTAAAACCTTCCTTTTTACTAGACAGAAAAGGGGAAGTGCTGTGGGATATCTTTCTGTATGCTGTGAATGTGTTGCTCTCATTGGTTGATAAATAAAACTGTTTGGCCAATGGCAAGACAGAATAAGGTTAGGTGGGACATTCAAACTGAAGATGGAGATAAAGAAGGGTGGAGTCAGGAGAAGCTGCGAGCCACCGCCAGAAGATGCAAAATGTGAGAGAACAGGTAATGTCTTGAAGCCATGTGGCAAAACATAGATTAATAGAAATGGGTTGAATTAAGTTATAAGAGCTAGTTAATAATGAGCCTGAGACATAGGCCATACCGTTTATAATAAATATAAGCTTCTGTGTGTTTACTTGGGACTGAGTGGCTGTGAGACTGGGTGGGACACAGGAAAACTTCCAGCTACACCTACCCCTAATCCATCTTTTGTTTCTTGGTTGGTTTCCTTTTGTTTCTCTTGTTGCCATCTATGTGAATCTTGTCTGAGAGCTTCCCAAAAATACAAGCCTATGCAAAAACTTGGTTCAGGAAACCTGGAAAACTTGTGGTACCTGATGAATCGAGGAATTTGCACTTGGCATTATATCTTTGGGAGCTTCTTTTAGGTTGTTTTGAACATATGGAAGCCAACTGGCTAAAATGAAAATATTAAGAAAAATAAAAATGCCCTGGGCAAAGGGAAAGTGTTTCAGTCCTTAGAGACTGGATCCCCCTGCAGCTAGAGAGGCTAGAGTCATTCTTAAGGTGCCTCTGAGTCTTTTTTCCATGAATTTGAGTGAACCCACACACCCAGGCTGTGACACGTCATGACACATACCTGTGGTCTCCTAAGGACCACAGTACCAAAGAGGGTAGCAGTGCTAAAGAAGGATCTTGAACAAGCTGAGCAAGGGAAGAACATGGCTAGCTTGACAGCAAAGGCCCCTCCCTATCCTCTAGAGAAAGTACTTGAAACTCTAGCTTTGGGTCAAGGTGAAAAAGAGTTAGTTACTCTGACTTTATCTTTACCTTGTTCCATGTTCCTTACAGCTCTACAGTGTCTGCCTTGATTTACAAGTAGTGAATCTCTGTTGTTTCTGAGTCACCCAGTCTGCAAAGTCTGACACAGCAACAGAAAGGCACACAGAGAGATGCCTAGCACCTACACTGCGTACACCTGCACACTGAGCTAAACAAGGAAGCCAAATGGTACCTGGTGCATTATTAAAAGTGTTTGAACAGAGTGTGGTGGTGCACACCTTTAATCCCAGCAAAGGCAGGTGGAATCCCTGTGAGTTCCAGGTCAGCCTGGTCTACATAGTGAGTTCCAGAATAGCCAGGGCTATGTAGAGAGACCCTGTCTCAAACAAACAAACAAAACAAAAAAATCCACCACCACCACCACCAATATATATATATATATATATATGTAACAATCAAACAAATACACAAACAAAACTGTCTGACCTTAGGACACTATGAAGGCTCCTTGGCCCCCAACCCCAGCCATAGTCAGACTCAGTGGCAGATGTGTGTGAAGAACCTGAAATAAGCTAGCATTGTCACAAGGGGCATGTTTTTACAAGCTAAATTTGGTTTCTTCCATAGTTTTCATCACAAGAGACAAACACACAAATTAAAAAAAGTGTTTTTATTTTAAGTCAAAGTACCAAGCAGATACTTACTTAACAACATACAAAGTAGAACTCAAAGAACTCAAACTTGCCTTTCCCTGCATGCCTCCTGGGCAGGCATGGGAAGGAGTTTGCACCTTCTGCAAAACCAAATCCTGTCCTATTTCCTCAGAAAACAAAACTGAAAGCAGCCACAAGCACCCATGTTTGCATGTGGAGGGGAAGACTTTCCTTCCTGGATCCTGAATGGCCCAATGGGCAGGGAACACAGCAACAGGAGTCAGTAGGAACAACAAGAGGCAGGTACAAATAAGTGGTGGGGCAATGATTACACTTCCTCCCCAAGAACTGCAGGTTCCATGCAGATGGGACTATTAGGCCTTCTCTGTCCTGCAGAACCCTCCCCGGCCTGCCAGGAACAGCCTTGGAGGGTGGGCTATTGACAGCCTCTGGGGACAGTGGGAATACATGGTGTGAACTAATTCTGAAGCTGATTTGAGGGTTATTCTTGTATGGTTCTGAAATGAACTTCACCTTCCAGTACCTCCATGCTCTAAGGGGCAAGGGCTAAAAAGGTTTCAACCTTGCTCTTATGAAGAAAGGAAACTGGCCCACATCCCAAAAAGCAGATGGCACTTGAGACTTGTGCCAAGGAAAGGCTCTTGGTTCCCAGGGCAGGAAGGTTTTATTTGTGACACTAATACAGTCTGAGCTTGTAGAGCAGGGACTTCTGGGCAGTACCCACCCTGCTGGTCCTTCCAATGCCCCTAGAGTCACACAGCTGCATTCAACAGGACTTGTAACTCAAGCAAAGTAAGTTTTCAAAAAGGAGTATATACATAAACAGGTAAACATCTGCCAAAACCAGCCGACTCATGACCACAGTGAACAGTGATGTAACAGAAGGAGACAAGAGCTAGAACCTCAGTAGCTTGACATGGTGTGAGAGCAGGGGCAGGCAAAGCCCCAGTCTCAGCAAAGGTGAAAGGATCTGGGCACTCAAGGAGATGGATGGATAGACAAAAAGTTTACCAGTTCCCTTCAAACAGATAAATGGGACAGTGGTCCCTTCCTGCTGTGGGGTCCTTGAAAGGAAAGCATTCAGTTGACAGAACAGGAAGTTTAAGAGGCACCTTAGGGCTATCCAAGGACATACCTTACCAAAGAGGCCAAAACTCTGTTCCCTGAATTGTTTGACTCCAGGGACTCTGGCCTAGAGGATAGCCCCTGCATGGGCCCAGCCAGACCTATAAAAACTACCTGCAGACAGCCTTCCATGGAACATTCTGGATCCTATCTCCTAGCTGACTGACCCTCCAACTCTAAACAGCCTTCTCACATACCTGGGACTCTCAGGATAGAGACACTGAGTGAGTATTGGACAGAGAGGCCCTGCTCTACCTCCAGGGAAAATTTAGGGGTGCTACTAGAGGGGACTATAAGAGCAGGCTGCACATAGGGAGTCATTTGAGCTACCCCAAATCTCAGACATACCTCCATACAAATCCTCCAGAGCTTTCTCAGGGAAAGACACTACCTAAGACCTCTAGCACCTGGCTAGGTGTATGTATAGGTGCTCTGGGTCCCTCCCAGAACTGACTCAGGAGCCTAGGCACTCAGCATTGTTTTGGTTGAAAACACTATAAATTTAATTTTTCCTAGAAGCCTACTAAGCAATTTACTTAAAAACACCTGCAGCCCATGTGCAAAGGGGTCTAGAACACACCAGGTCCATGAGATCCCTTCACCACCTGAATGCCTCTGTGGGGTAGGGAGGGTCCTGACTGGGGTCTGCACTCAGCCCCAGGGCATGTTCCCACAGTGTAGGAACACTGGCCATACTGAACCTACAGAGAACTGTGGGAAGAGACCAAATCCATAGGATCTATGGCTTCCACACTCGGGCATGCTGCCCAAGACATGTGTCAATAATGACCCAGCAGGTTCAGCCCCATTGGGGTGCAGGCACTAGGACCTGTGATCAGTTGGGCTCTGGTGCTGGCTCTGCAGCTGTTCCAGAAGCACCCAGCCTTCTCCTGGTCACTGACCCCCTGGTTCCTGCTCAAGGCCCAATGTGTAAACAGGATTAATAAGCAACAAATGGAAAAGAGTATTTCCCACAAAAAAAGGGGAGGAAGTTTAGAAGCTGAAGACTGATTTTCCAGGTTGCTGGCATCATTCTGCCCCCTTTTCTTCTCTTGATTTATCCGGCAATCCTCTCTTTGGTTCAGCCCATCAGACCTGCCTGTGCTGAGCCAGTCCTGTGGCCTGTGTCTGTAGTGGCCTCTGCCTGCAGTGGCCTGAGGAGAGGCAGCCAGCCCAACTTGGAAGGATCTTACCCTCCCTGCCAGCTACTTATGCTCATGGTCATCTGCTACAGCAGCCACCTCAATAGTGGCTGTGTGTTCCTCAGGTCCAGTAGCAGCTGCTGTGGGCACTGTCATGATGGTGCTGCCTGCAGGTGATGCCTGGGCCACATTCTGCAGGGTGGGTCCGAGACCAGGCAGAGTGAGCAGCTGCAGTGGACTGACCACCTTTAGTACTGTACTGCCATCCTGCATGGCAGCTGTGCTCAGAACTGTGAGGCTAGATGTGTCCGGATGGATCTCTACCGTACTGGGGAAGGTAGAGCCAGAGGAGGCCAAGACTGTGTAGCCCCCAAGCAGTGGGGAGGCCGGTGAACTGGCTGGGGCAGCTTGTGGAGAACCCTTACCCAGGACAGTGGAGGGCAGTGTAGACACCACTTTACTAAGTGGCATACTGGTCAGCTGGGACACAGGCATTCCTGGACCGAGAGCAATCTGTGCAGACTGTGTAAGCACCTGCGAAGCCATAGCAGCTGGTCCAGATGTAGCTCGTGCAAGACGGGGCCGCTTCATAGGGGATGGCAGGGAGACTGGTGTCAACGTCATGAGCACATTGCTGAGGTGCTGGGACTTGTGCTTCAGCTCCTTGGCACGGCGACGGTGCTCATCACACTGCTGTTCCAGGGCTGCAGGGGATACACAGTGTCACCACAGAGAACAGAGATGCAGACAGAAGGTGTTCCCACAGGGACAATGCAGACATGTACAATCAGTGAGCAGATCATAAATCAACAGCAACCTGAATGATTGAAAGGCTGCTTGCCAAAGGAAAGGTTGGTAGCAGTAGGTCCCTTAATGGCCCTCAGGATGACCCAAAAGCACAGTTCCAAAGAGAAGTTTTTTAGGCCAAACCTTTCCCTCAGCATCAAAGTGTTCCATTCAGTTTCACATGAAAGTTGTTGTTAGGCAAGAGCAACCAAGTAAAAGGCCTATTTGCACACAGACAGACAGACAGATACACACACACACACACACACACACACACACACACACACACACACACACACACATACACAGTCACATGCAGGGCATACATTTAGGTAAAAACACCAGGGAAAAATTATTATTAATATACAAACACCACAGGACAATCCAGTTCTGGCTGGAGCAGGTGATTTTTTCCATTCCCCTGTCATATTCCTTTAAATTAAAAACTTGGTTCATCACAAAAAGGTCAGTAAAGAGTGACCTATCCTTTCTGTACTGGCAAGTCCTACACCACAGCCACTGGAGTTTCACTGGCTTTTCCATGTATGATGCCTGTGTTCTTCTGACTTCTTGGACTTTAAATGAAAAGCTCACCTATGTGGCTGTGACTCTGAAGTATGTGGACACATGACTAGAGAAGTGAGCCTATAGGCTCCCCAAACCTCACACTGCTGCTGGGCATACCTGCCAGGTCCCGGGCATACTGTTCCCGAGAACGGTCCATTTGACATTTATGGCTGGCCAGCACCTTCTTCACTAGATCCAGCATGCCGAAGTTTTGTACGATGTTATTGAGGAGGACAGCATCTTAAAGGGACAATGCCAACACTTAGTAAAAATCTGGGCCCCTCCCAGAGTTCCTGAACTCCGGTGCTGGGCTGGCTCCTGAGGGACCAGCCAGTGGGAGGAGCCAGCTCCACTGAAGTTTAGGATGTATACCAAAAGACTCTCCCACTGACAGCTCCCCTCAGCACAGCAGGGTCCTGTGTTCAGGTTCAGCTTCCATCCCAGCTACATGGCAAGACCTGGGGATAGCAGGAGGGAGAAGCAGGTCCCTTTACCTCGAAGCTGCAAGGGTGGGTCCTGCACTCGCTGCTGCAGGCCTTTCATGGTTTCCTCCAGTTCCTGTTGGAATTCCTGTATGACCTCATCCAGTAAGCCTGCATCCTTCAGTCCCCGCCAGAATGCAAATGTGTCATCTATGATGGAAAAAGAGTCAGAGAGGCAGGAGATAGATCGATGTATGGAGTAACTGACAACAGGAAGTAGTAAAGGACATCACCTTAGGAGGCCAGCACATGAAGCACTGAGTTCCATATTACAGCCCATATGTCTAGTGGTTCAGTGGTTGGATCCTGAGCTCAACCAGGATTAGATCATAGGTAGATAGTTCCTGCCATGGGCCCACCTGTATTCCCAAGAGGCTGGGGAATATACCTCCAATGGCTGTGGTCCAGTCACCAGGGTCCTCACAGGTCTCTATGGTGATGGTAGCAGGTGAGCCATTCACTGCAGGTAAGACAGAGCTGTGGGTGAGTGTTGCTCTATATTACAGCCCCCAGAACTAAAGTCCTGATAATCCTTCCAAGGCTACATCTGAATCCTTCTTTCCCATCCATTTTCACAGAACTAAGAAGCACAATACACTAGTACTAGTCAAAGTACTCTCTACTTCATAGTGAGTTTATTTTTAATCACAGATGTCTTTAAACACACAAAAAAAGAACAGCCTCTGAGCCACCATCCAACTTCAGTAGCTCCCACCATTTTGCTCCTCTGGTTCTATGTGCAAGCCCCTGTGACTAAGCCTTGGAAAACTGGAAGGGGAACTCTCTGCCCACCTTGTTTTCCTCTCCTTGTCCTATGGGTCACCTTTACTTCTTGTCTAAATTTTACTGATGCCATAGTAATCTTAGAACTCATCATATTTCCAATTTTTTAATATTGAAAGAGACAGACTATCTATTCTAGTATATCCCCAAGTTCCTATCTGGCACCTACAAATCCAACTGCCCACATAGTTTGCACTTGGAAGTTCTGGAGTTTCTGACCATGGCTTCATGCACACACCTAGCTCAGAGGCAGACTCAGAAACAGACATATATTTCAGAAGATATGGAATTGTTGAGGAGGACAGCATCTTAAAAGGACAATGCCAACACTTAGTAAAAATTTGGGCCCCTCCCAGAGTTCCTGAAGGGACCAGCCAGTAGGAGGAGCCAGCTCCACAGAAGTTTAGGATGTATGCCAAAAGACTCTCCCACTGACAGCTTTCCTCCGTACAGTAGGATTATCAATGTTGTAATGCTTGTAAGTCCTGTATGCCTGGAATCAACTAAACAGGAATACCTCCCCCTAGCTATACTATATTCAAGCCAAAGACTCATAAAAATTCTAAGCTAAAGAAACCAAATCACATGGGGTTGGGGATTTAGCTCAATGGTAGAGCACTTGCCTAGCAAGTACAAGGCCCTGGGTTCGGTCCTCAGCTCTGGAAAAAAAAAAAAAAAAAAAAAAAAAAAAATCACCAGAAGAGCTAAATCCTAACCTCAGTTCTGCTTTTCCCAGGAATCACAGCCTTGCTTAGGGGGCTCAGAAAGCCCACTTGCTCTGTCAGGAGATGGCACTAGTGGTTCCTATTTGTCCTGGCCTGTCACCTATAACCAATGTTCTTTTTTCAGGAACTGTTATTTATTGGCTATTTATTTTAAAAGCTATTTTATACTTTTTTTTTTTTTTTTTTTTGCATGAGACCTACAAAATAATCCCATGAAATTGGCATTCTGGCTGGTTACCATCTCACTAAGGCTTGCAGGAATAAGCTAATAGGTGTTCTTCCTGTTATGATGTGGTTACACACTGATAAACACACCATCAGTTGGAAACACTACAAATCCCATAGTTCAGCCAACTCCAAGTGTACTTAAAACACCTCACTCGCACCAGGCGGTGGTGGTGCATGCCTTTAATCCCAGCACCCGGGAGGCAGAGGTAGGTGGATCTCTGTGAGTTCGAGGCCAGCCTGGTATACAGAGCGAGATCCAGGAAAGGCACCAAAATTACACGGAGAAACCCTGTCTCAAAACCACTCACCCCCCAAAAAAAGAACACCTCACTTGCCTCTGTTGGGCTGTGACTAAGTTTAATAAGGCAAGCCAAGACAGCCACCAAGACCTGGACTACTCATTCCCCACACTGCCTTTCATTCTGATGTGCCCCCAGAAGAGCTCTGTCCTGACCTGGCGCTTTGGGTCCAGAAAGGAGCTAAGCAATAGACACCCTCAAATCATGGTAAACCATAAACATGGACTGAGGGAAGAGCTGACAAAGGTCAGTCCCTATGACCCTAGATGTCCCTGGGTTTCTCAAGAGAATTCAGTACTATCAAAAGAGCTGAATCCTCACCCTGACTCTACCTAATCTTGACCAACCAGTCTGTAAAGAAGCACTTTGAAAGAAAATAGGGCAGAACTCATAGGGCCTCACTCTCTTCTCCCATCCTCAGATGAGGCTCTTCAATTGGTCTGCTTAAACACCAAGTGTATATATAGTTGATCACATGGAAGCACATGACATGCCAGCTTAACTGACAGAAAGATAACACAGCCCAATTTCACAATAAGGAACTCAGGACCCAACTTCATTCTCACTTCAGTTTTCAAAATATCTCACTCAGAACTGGATAGAATTCTAGAAAACTGCCAGGTGGTGGTGGCACACACCTTTATTAATCCCAGCACTCAGGAAGCAGAGGCAGGTGGATCTCTGTGAGTTGAAGGCCAGCCTGGTCTACAAAGCTAGTTCCAGGATGACCAGGACTACACAAAGAAACCTTGTCTTGAAAAACCAAATTGAATGAATGAATGAATGAATGAATGAATAAAAAGAAAGTAAAGAGTCAATCTTTCTACAGCTCTGAAGGATGGATATCTATGGTTATATATTATGTACCCTAATAAAATTGCCTGAAGATCAGAGAACAGAACAAGCCACTAGATTAAACACAGATGCCAGGCAGTGGTGGCAAATACCTTTAATCCCAATACTGGGGAGTCACATGCCTTTAATTCCAGCACTAAAAAGGAAGTGATATGGTGGGTGGAGAAAGGTATATAAGGTATGAAGGGACAGGAACTAAAGCATTTTTGGCTGAGGAACCCTTTTCGGCTAGAGGCCTACCAGCTGAGGCTCTTGTAGGCTGAGGAATTGGTGAGTTAAGAGGTGGCTTGCTCTGCTTCTCTGATCTTTCAACTTTAACCTTGATATCTGGCTCTGGGTTTTTATTAAAAGACCATTTTAACATCGATCAACAGATATTAACAGAGAAGAATATCCTAAATTGTCACCCAAAATCCAAATAGCAGGAAAGACCTGCATCCAGATACCAGTAAAAGGTCTGAAAAGTCACCAAGCACCAAGGAAAATGTATCTCTACTTTAGGCAGGCCTTGAGTTATTGACAGCAGGCTTAGGACACAGGCTATTCTTAACCTTTCTTTATATCCTCTCTATATGTGAATTACTATCTTAAAATGAAAATGACTAAAGATGCTTTAAAATTCCCCATTAGCAGCCAGGCAGTGGTGGTGCACGCCTTTATTAATCCTAGCACTATATGAGTTTAAGGCCAGCCTGGTTTACAGAGTGAGTTCCAGAACAGCCAAGGCTGCATACAGAAACCTTATCTCGAAAAACAAACAAAACAAGCAAACAAACAAACAAAAGATCCCCCATTAGCAAACCCAACAAATCCCCAGATGTGCTTCCAGGAAGAATACAAGGAAGAAGGCTGACTCAACATTGTAGGGCCCTGTGGAAGGAGTGTCCTTGGAGAACAGACAAGGTATATGGCACCCAGTGAAGGCTGATCAGGATAGCTGCAATGACCTGCAAGACTGGCAGCCTCTTATACCTACCATCAGCTGCAGCTGGTGTAAGTGGGATGTACTCTGTGGATGTGGGGCTGTTCAGGGATACACGGGCCCCTGAAAGGTCAATCTTTGTGCTGCGACAGGTATTAGAGCAGACCTTGTCATGCTGGTAGAAATCCAGCTCCCCAGAGTCCATGATCTTCCTGTGGAAAAGCCAGAGCAATCCAGGTGAGACCTAACTGAAAATACCTCCTCTACCACTGTGACTTGACTGTCCAACTGCAGGGAGTAGGTTCCAGCAGAGGTGCCAACTAGGGCTAGGCTCCTCTGAGGTAGAAGATGGGCTGCAATTTTCACTATGCAGAAAGCTCAAATACAAGTACAGTATAGGTGGCACAGCCACCTCAGGCCACCTACACAGCATTCTGTCCATAGGAAGGAGATGAAGGCACTTGTGGTGATATTGTGTTCCCCAATATATTGTGTATCCTAATAAACTTATCTGGTGTCAGAGAACAGAACAGCCACTAGATATAGAGGCCAGAAAATGGTAGCACACACACCTTTAGTCCTAGCATTCCAAAGTCAGAGATCCCTCTGGATCTCTGTGAGTTCAAAACCACACTGGAAATAGCCAGGTATGGTGACACACACCTTTAATGCCAGGAAGTGATGGCAAGAAGCAGAAAGGTATATAAGGTGTGAGGACCAGGCACTACAGCCTGGTTAAGCTTTTAGGCTTTGAGCAGCAGTTCAGCTGAGATTCATTCTGGATGAGGACACAGAGGCTTCCAGTCTAAGGAAACAGGATCAGCTGAGGAATTGGCAAGGTGAAGTGTGAAGTGAGCTGTGGCCTGTTCTGTTTCTCTGATCTTTCAGCATTCATCCCAATACCTGGCTCCAGGTTTGTTTTTATTGGTAAGACCTTTTAAGATTCATGCTACAGAGGCATTGGCTAGCAACTATCCATACTGTGATGGTGGATCTTCAGCTAACAAAGGTGGTAAGTGACTCAGTCCTGAGGCAGGGAATTAAGAATCATTTCCAGAGGAAGCTTTGCTTTTTGGAAGGACAGGAAAGGAATTCCTCAAAACTGAAAACAATTTCTAAGGCTAGTCACTTATTCTCACCTACCAGGGTCTTCCCTTCTAAGTACTCTGGCCTCTTTGAGGTCTTGACTCAAAATTCAACCAGTCTCAGCCAGACTATCATAACCCATAAACATAAGGCCAGAGGCTCTAGTTTCACTCAGCCTATGGGCAGTGGTGGCCTCAGACAATCCTAACATACTTCTCTCAGCCTGTGGTCTCAATAGCTATCCCATCAGACATATTTTAAACAGGGTTTCTCAGAGGTATAAGGCTGAGAGCTATGAGAAAGCATCCAGAGTTGACTACTCTGATACAAAACAGTGTACCTTAGGGAGTGCTTAGGTAGTGAGGTAGCTGGTTGATGGAACACCCCTAGGAGAGCTTGCCAGTCCCCAGATACACAGAAACAAGTATGGCTCTTAGGTCATAAAGTATGTGAGCCTGGCATGTCCTAAGTACCTGTGTACTTCACCAGGGACTTTCATAAAAAGTAATAAAAAACACAGAAGGGTCCCATAAAGCACTGTCAAAAAAAATTAAACTTAAATGTCTATGTAAAAACACCACGTTATATCCTTAATTTTTAATAGTAATACATTCAAAATATACATCCACACCACCACCACCACCAAGTAAAGAATTAGTGGAAGTTAAAATAAAACTCAAATAATTCATCTTCAAAGATCCAAAACCAAATGAAAAAGCAATGGCTGTGAACCCCCCTCCTTCCCTCCCATCATCTCAAGCTGGTCAGATGCCCACCTGAGCATGATGCCATTCATCCGGATGGCTCTCTTCCAATCCTTCAAGGTAGATTTCCCTGCCAGGTGCACAAACTCCTTTGGGCTGATCACATGTTCATCATACTAGAAAGAAACACAGGAGTAAAGGACCTCCTCAGACTGACACAGGCCTGGTGAAACTGTAGCACAGCCCATTTTCCCTTCCAATGCTAGCCTGCACCAGAGGTTCACGGGAAGGAATGATATGGCTTGACCAGTCACAGGCCTCAGTATAGAACACTCTGATACCGTGCTCATTGGAATATGACCCAGTAGCCAGTGGCCAGGGTGAAGGACAGCTCTTTACCTGATATTTAGCACACTGTAGCCCCACAAAAGTGTACTATGTGCCAGATGAGGGGGCAGACCACAGCAGAGAAAGCTTCTACTGTACTCTCCCACCAGAAAGGACACAACAAGTTATTTATAGATTATTCCTTAAGTGGTATGCACCCATTATCACATCAGAAAAATGTGATATTAATCAAGACATAAGTATATAGCCTACCTATGATGTGAATGGCCCCTTGCTTGGATGAACCCACTAAGAAGCCACAGAAACATAAGATGCACAGTGCCCTGCCTTGCATAGTGCTCATACATATCCACCTCAAAGCCAAGAGAATTGCCCCCTTGATTCAACACTGTTCTGGGGCAAAAAGCTTGAAAAGGTAAACATACTATTCAATATCCTGAAGCAAGCAACTACGAGCACTAAAGAATGAAAATAAAGCTCAGATGGACCAGTTGCAGGGCTCCAGAAAGCACCTCTTTTCAGAATTCTGTTTCTCAAGCAGTATTGTCACAACTGTCATGATCAATCACAACTGCAATGGCCATCTGCTGATAGAAATGATGTACCTAAATTCCCCAAAAACCAGTGCAGCTTTTGTAATCCAGAGCAATTGCAAAGAACTCTCTTCACATTGCTGACCAGTGCAGAACTAGAAGACTACTGTAGCATCCAGCCCTTCATTCTGCAATTACCTCTGCTCATCTGACCTTGCCTTCCTGGCTTGATCCTGTTCAAGTCTGACACTTGGTTCTAGGAACCACTTCTATTTGTTCTTTCCTTTCCTACCTTCATGTGGGATGATGGCTATCTCTATTTCTTCTCTGCATGCTCTATGCTGGGCCCCGAGTATATCATGGCTTGGCTATCAAAGCTCACCAACCACTGAGCACCACTGTGTAATTCCCCCTTTTATTTATTTATTTACTTATTTATTTTTGAGATAGGATCTTGCTATGTAGCCATGGCTGGCCTGGTAATTGCTATGTAATCCAGGCTGGTCTCAAACTCACAGCCATCCTCATGCTCAAGTGCTGGGATTACTATTAGCATTTGCCACCATGCCTGGCCACCCAACATTTCATTTCCATCAGTGCTGCCAGTTGACCATGTAGTATCTGCCCTCATATCTCTTACCCTCCACTCCTCTTTGTATCCTACATTTCTGTTTGGGATCTCTTTTCCTCTGCATGAAACATATCCAGAGCATCCTTTGCAGAAGATATACTGATGACAATTTAGTTTTTCCTGAAAAATATCTATTTCATACTTACTTTCAGGAATAACTTTTCAATCAGGTCTCTTATCATAGGGAGAATCTTGCACTATGTAACTTCTGACTTCTCCTGAGCAATCTTCCTCGCTCTCTAGCCATTTTTATTTGGGGGAACTTTTGTTTGTTTATTTGCTGGAGATATAGTCTCACTATGCAGTACCTGGTTGGAATTCTTTATGTAGACCAGGCTGACCTTGAACTCAGAATTCTGCCTGTCTCTGCTTCCTGAGTGTGTGCTAGGATTAAATATATGTACCATCATGCCTGGCCCTTTGTTGTTTTGTATTGGGGATTGAAAGCAGGGCCTGCACATGCTAGGCAAGTATTTTACCACTGAGCTACATCTCCAACTTTCAAGCCATTTAAAAATCTTCTGGGGTTGGGGATTTAGCTCAGTGGTAGAGCTCTCGCCTAGCAAGTGCAAGGCCCTGGGTTCGATCCTCAGCTCAAAAAAAAAAAAAAAAAAATCTTTGCCCCTGTAATTCTAGTGCTTTACTGTCATGCCATCTATGGGACATTTACTTTTTTATTTTGATATAATTAATCTTACAGAATAATTGCAAGGGTATTCCAGGAAATCCACCACACTTTCTTCAGAATCACAGCTATTTCACTTGGCCCTTCTGCATCACTGCCATCTACACATACATGTATATGCATGTTTTCTGGACTGGTGAGACCCTCGACTCCCTTCCTCCCCCACTTTTTTTTTTCTTCGAGACAGGGTTTCTCCTGGAACTTACTCTGTAGACCAGGCTGGCCTCGAATTCACAGAGATCTGCCTGCCTCTGCCTCCCGAGTGCTGGGACTAAAAGTGTTTGCTACCACCCCCCAGCAAGACCCTTGACTCCATAGTACATAGACACAGACTGCCTAGGAACAAGGTACTCTGACACAATCATGAAATAGTTTCCCAGATCAGGATCAGTACATTATTAATGTCCACCTGCAGTCCATATTCAAATACACCAACTGTCCTGATTACAGTCTTTCTCCCTGTTTTGTCTTGATAAAAGAATGACTACAGGGTTTATCAGAGTCCTTCATAAAACCACCTCCCAACCTGCTTTTATCTTTACCTTTGCATTTTTGAAGCACACATGTCAGGTTTTTATTTTATTTTTAATTTTACTTTATGTGTATGACTATTACATATATATATGCATCACATGTATGCCTGGTGGTCACAGAGGGCATAGGATCCCTGGAACTAGAGTTACAGGATGGTTATGAGCTGCTATGTGGATGCTAGAAACTGAACTTAGATATCTTAACTACTGAGTCATCTTTCCAACTTTTTGTTTTGTTTTGTTTTATTTTGTTTTGTTTGAGGGCAGTGTTCAAGACAGGTTTTCTCTGTGTAACAGCTCTGGCTGACTTACTTTGTAGACCAGGTTGGCCTCAAACTCAGAGTTCCGCCTGCCTCTGCCTTGGAATGCTAGGATTAAAGGTGTGTGCCACCACTGCAGAGCTGGTTTTGTTTTGTTTTGTTTTTAAAGCACCCACTTACTCTTCATTGCTTTTATGACCAAGCCGTCCCTCCATATATCTGCTCCGCCCTCTGACCCATGGCATTTACTTCAAGTAAACATGCCAAATGGGGAAGAAAAGTGATGGGTCAGAGAACAACACTTGAGGGTTAGGAGTAACCAAGTCTTTCACAAAGCAAACTTAAAAGCAACAATTTTGGCAAATGCCTCAGAGGGTTTCCACAGTGGAAAGGGAGGTAGTCCTTAATTATAGATTTTCCTTTCAGGGCCTGAATAGATCTTGGTACGTACATGTGTCTAATAGCTGATCTTTTTTTTAAATAAATTTATTTGTTTTACAGTCCAGCAGCAGTTTCCCTTCTCTCCTCTCCTCCCAGTTCCTCCCCTCCAATCCCATCTGTTCCCCCTGCCAATCCACTCTTCCTCCAGTTCTGTTTAGGAAAGGGCAGGTCTCCCGTGAATATCAACAACATGGGACATCAAGCTGCACTAAGACTAAGCACCTCCTCATGGTTTTGTTTTTTTAAAGGCAGGGTTTCACTGTCTAGCTCTGGCTGGCTAAGAACTTGCTATGTAGGCCAAGCTGCCCTGGAAACCACAGAGATTCACCTGTTTCTGTCTCCATGTGCTAGGATTAAAGGCAGGTACCATGATGCCTGGTCCTGCAGGTTAGGTATTTTATTATAGTTCTGTCTCCTAATTAGTGTTTGAAGTTTTTCTCGGGAGTAAAGTTAGGCTGTGAGTTTGGGGCAGGAATACCTAGAGTTTCCTACCCATGGGTTCTATCAGTTAATGATTGCCTACCCAAGGAATTCTACTCCATCTTGACAGCTGCTTATCCTAAAACCAAGAATATAGACATTGGCCCCTAGACAGGGAAGCATCTCAAAGCTTCTTCACCGCAGCCACATCCCTCTGTGTTAGTGTGTGATCTAGAAGGGATGTTCTGACTGCTCCTCACTCTACTTCACAGCTAGTTTTCCTAGTCCACCACTCCTTCCATATTCACTGGTAGACATTCTCATGAAAACTTCACTTCTCTCTCTGCACATATCTAGTAGAATTGTACTTAATATAAGAAAAAGTACATGAAATACATTGTAATAAATTTTATTTCCCAGTCCATTGCTAAGGAGCCTCCTCATGCCCCTTTCTTAACACTCTATCCCAACTTCTGCCTGTCTTTTCTTGCAGTACCTTCCACAAACTATTCTACAGAATAAAAGAAATTGTGCTTCATGTACACTATCCATATCCTACACTCTTTTTAACTCACTGTCAATACAAGTAAAGATCATGACTAGCTTCTGTTGTGGATATCGCTCTGTATAAATAAAATGCTGATTGGCCAGTAGCCAGGCAGGAAATATAGGTGGGACAAGCAGAAAAGAGAGTTCTGGAAAGTGAAAGTCTGAGGCAGAGAGACACTGCCAGCCTCAGTGATGAGAAGCAACATGTTAAGATACTGGTAAGCCACGAGCCATAACTATATATAGCCATATATGACAACTTATAGATTAATATAATTGGGTTAATTTAAGATATAAGAACAGATAGCAAGAAGCCTGCTATGGCCATACAGTTTGTAAACAATATAAGTCTCTGCGTGTTTACTTGTTGGGTCTGAGCGGCTGTAGGACTGGCGGGTGAGAGAGATTTGTCTTGACTATGGGCCAGGCAGGACTGGAGAAAACTCCAGCTACAAGCTTCCTATTAGCACTGAGTTATACCTGTAGGAAAATTAACAGAAAAATGCAGGAGGACCCTTACTATTGTCCAAGGGATCACTGATGAATAGAATCAAAAGAACTAGTAAGGATTTTGTGTGTGTGTGTGTGTGTGTATATATGTGTGTATGTGTGTGTGTGTGTGTGTGTGTGTGTGTGTGTGTTTATACACATGTATAGAGAATGAGAATATCTACCATAGGCTAATATATTTGAAAACTTAGTCCCCAGTTGGTGGGACTGTTTGGGAAGGATTAGAAGATCTGGCTTTGTTGGAGACGGTGTGTTACTGAGGGGGGCTTTGATTTTTCAAAAGTTCACACCATTCCACTTAGCTTTTTCTCTTTCTCTCTCTCTCCCTCTCTCCGTCTCTCTCTGCAGTATACCTGTAGTTCAGGATGTAAGTAAGTTCTTAGCTACTGTTCCAGTGCCATGCCTTCCTACCTGCTGCTATGTTCTGTACCATGATAACCACGGACTCTAACCCTCTAGAATTATGAGCCCCAATAAATTCTTTCTTTTATAAGTTGCTTTGATCATGGTGTATCTTCACTACAATAAAAAAGTAGCTAAGATATTCACCAAACCTGGACCTCACCAATTTGGAAGACTAGCTAGTCAGCAAGTCCCACTGCCTCTGTCTCCATAGTGTTGGGAAGATGCTTTTGTTTGTTTTGGTTTTGTTTTGTTTTTTTGAGACAGGGGTTCTCCCTGTAGCCCTGGCTGCCTTGGAACCCACTTTGTAGATGAGGCTGGCCTTGAACTCACAGAGGTCTGCTTGCCTTTGTCTCCTGAGTGCTGGGATTAAAGGTATGTGTCACCACTGCCCAGCTAAAAGGGTTGGTTTTTTTTGGGGGGGGGGATTTTTAAAATTATAATTTAATTGCAACATTTCTCCATTCCCTTTGCTCCCTCTAAATCCTCC
Organism: Onychomys torridus; assembly: GCF_903995425.1. NCBI lineage: Eukaryota > Metazoa > Chordata > Mammalia > Rodentia > Cricetidae > Onychomys > Onychomys torridus. The sequence continues at coordinate 136,976,448 of NC_050446.1, forward strand.
CAAATAACCTTCCTTGTTCTCCTTCAAATCTATGGCCTCTTTTTCCACTAATTGTTATTGCATACATATGTATACACATATATATTTCTAAATATAATCTGTTCAGTCCATATAATGTTACTGGTATGTATGTTTTCTTAACTGACTATTTGGCACTGGACAACCAATTGGTGTGATCTTCCCTGGCGAAGACCACCTCTTCCACTCCCAGCTTTTTTCAGTTGCTTCAAGTTCTTTGTAAAGGGTTGAGGCTTCATAGATTTTTCTCCATCCAGTTTGGCATGCTCATTGGTGTCATCCCTGTTCAGCTAATATTTGAGCAGTCATGTTGGTGAGACTTTATGGGTGAAGCTTTTGATATTACTAGGAGACACAATCTCGTAGCAAACTCGCTTAGGGTGCTAGGGATTTTAACTCAGATCCTCTTGCATGCATAGCAAGCCCTTTACTAACTGAGCCATCTTCCTAGCACAAAGATGTTTTTATTTGTTTGTTTTTTAGGTGGTACTGGAAATTGAAATCTAGGGTCTTTTGGTTGCAGACAAGTTGTGTGTGTGTGTGTGTGTGTGTGTGTGTGTGTGTGTGTGTGCATGCGCCTGCACACGCACACATGCTTCCATACATATGTATTGAGTTACATCCCCAGCCTGTAGTAAAGGAATTTAAGAAGAAATTTACCTGCAATAACACCAGAGTTCAACATCCAGAATACAAATGAAATAACTCAGCTCCAGGGTAACCAGTAAAAGAACATTTGCCAGCTCTTTGGCAGAGATTGAATTTGCTAAGGATGATCAGCTAAAGGTGCATAGGTTTTAGATCAATGATTCTCAACCTGCAGGTAGAGACCCCTTTGGAAATCAACTAACCCTTTCACAGGAGTTGTATTATTAGAAATCCTGCATATCAGACATTTATATTATGATTAATTACAAAATAAGCAAAATTACAGTTATAAAGTAGCAATGAAAATAATTTTATTATTGGGGGTCACCACAACATAAACTGTATAAGGTGTTACAGTGTTAGGAAGATTGAGAACCACCGTGTTAGATGCTTATAGTTCATGAAAGGTTAAATCAAGATTTCCTTGTAAGGCATAGAATTTCCCTTCTGTCCCTTGACACAAATTTAAAAGCATCACAGCTTATGTCATAATCATATGGAGTCTGCTTTTTAACTTAGTATAAAACATTTATGCAATAAACTAAAAGATAAAGGGAACCTTATCTTACTCATGTATTACTACTTATTTCTCTCTTGTCATGCTAGGATTAAACTCAAAGCCTTACACATGCTAAACAAGTGATCAGTCACTGAGCTCCAGCCTGATGTTATTTATTTTAACATTAAATTATTCCAGAAGGGAGCCTTTCTGTTCATCTGGGAATCATTCAGGTCTTTCAAAAGATGGACAGCAGTCTTGCCTCCTCATGAAGTCTTCAGGCTCCTTCCTTGCAGACAGACATGTCATATTTTTCTCCTGCTTCTATCTGCCACTTCCTTATATCTATGAACTAAGGTTTGAATGAAGTTTTTGATTCTATCCTCCAGTTCACTAATCATCTCTTCAGCTATGTCTAATCTCTGAAACAAATCAATCAAATATTTAGTTTAAATCTATTCATTTCTAGCTAATTTTTTTTTGTCAAATTTGCTCATGCTTTACACATGTTCAGGCTTATCTTTTATTATTTGAGATGAATTTTAAATAATTATTTGGAGTTAAGGGATGGCTCAATTGGTAAAGTGCTTCCTGCATAAACATAAAGGATCTGTTTGGATCCCCAGCACCAACATAAAAAGCCCAGAACAGTGATTCATGTCTGGAATCCCAGTGATGAGCTGATTCTGTTGCCCAATGTTTCTGCACATGCTCATCCAAAGCACCTTGCTCCCTTGTGTTGAGTGCTTTGGTTTTCTTTTTCTGTAAGGTAGTCTCCACCCCTTCCTGACTTAGAACTTTGTAGAAATTACATAAGGCAAATGGATTTCTTCAAAAAGGATTTTCAACTATTTCTGTCAAATTGTGGGAGAAGTCAGCCTAGAAACTACTTAAAACCAAGCTATCCTCTGATGGAGGTTCTAACCATACTGTCACAGGTCAGTGCTCCAGAGATCAAGCTTCTATTCTCATTGCTTAAACTGGGAGTGCCAGCATTATGCTCAGGGTGGGCAGAGGTGGGATGATGTCGTGAGTCTCATCAGTATCAATTTGAGAGACCAGCCCCTCTCTAAATACATGCTATGAAGAACCCCAGGTTTTACCCTTTTGTCTACAGCAGGCAAAACTTAGATGACTCATATCTTGGGCAAGAGCAAGACTCATCATTCTGTCTGGGCACTATACTCACACTTTGACCCTGAGACTAATGACTTTTACTTTTTGCCAACTTAAGATAGCTTTGGGGTGGGGGGTGGGGGAGAGGTGGTTCAGTGGTTACAGTACTTGTTTTCTTGCAGTGGACCTAAATTCAATTCACAGCACCCACATGGTAGATCACAATCATTCATAACTCCAGTTGCAGGGGATTTGATGTCCTCTTCTGACCTCCTCAGTCACCAGGCATGCATGTGGTGCACATACATACATACAAGCAAAACACTCATATATAAAATAGAATAAATTAAAAAATTCAAACCAGCTTTATGAATATACCTTAGTGTGAATTTTGGGCTGTTTCAATACAAAATGAGTTTAGGTACTAACCTACCATGGTGCCAGAAATAGAATACCCTTCCCACTCAATATTCCCTAGCTACTAAATGAGGTCTCTTCAGAGCATACCTCAGTCTGTCAAACAAAGCCATTTGCAACTCAGAGGCCATAGCTTCCACCATATACCTAACAGAGGTAAGTGTACTTAATATAAATAAGAAAAATGACATGAAATGAACTGCCATAAACTTATCCTCCTTCAAATTAGGAATGTCTTCTCACCAACCTGTCTCTGTTGCTTCACCTCAGCAGAAATTAAATTACTCTTGCTGGAGGCTTTTTCTCACTATATTCATCATTCCTAGAGGTTATCTGCTATGCCTCCTCTGTCTCCCCAGGCCCATGAGACTCAGCCTCCAGAGGAGTGTCCTACATAGGATACTGCCACCCCCAACCCCCAAGCAGGAGGAAGTGCAGGTAAAGGTGTGCGCCTCACCTGACCCTCACCTGAACACATTTCACATTGATGCCAGGGCACACAAACTTCCTCCAAATGAGGTTAGCTCTGCTGTCTCCACAAGTGATGGGGTACACAATTTCAGCCTCTAAGTTCTCCCCCTCTTCAGCCATCTTCACTTCTCACAGACACATGGACAAGAAAAGTAGAAAGAGAAAATCAGTTACAAACTTTCCAAAGCACTTCCTGCAAATGTGGAAAGCAGCTGCCAATCTGAAACCAAACTGAGACCCAAGAAGGCCTGAAACAGAGCCCAGAAGCAAGGTTCCCATCAATCCCATGGAGAATTTCAGATGAATCAACAAAAAAGACTTAACTATTTATCAGTAACTATTAACCACAATATTAACATAAGCTCATTAAACAATGGCCAATTGAAGAGCCACGTTAGAAGACAAAAATCAATCCACAGTTGAAACACTGCCAGGGAAACATGTCTTAGGCATCCCAGTTCTTTACTCTCACTGACACAAGACCCCATAGATAATAAATGAATACCTACAATCATTCACTGTAGACAAAGGAAATGGGGAAGACAGCAGCAAGACAACAAACTACAAAAGAGCTGCAAAATTTGAGATGACTCATTTCTTCTCCCACCAGTGGCTGGTAGAAGCAGTTCTCATTTAAGATACAATGTGCCCCTCCCTCTTAAGAAGACCTGGGACCTGGTCTCTTATGTTGGGGAACAGCCCAAACAAGGGCCTAGCCCTTGCTGTTACCTCAATTGTGGGACTGTCCTGTTCTCAAAACCAACAGAGTAGGCAGAAGGCAGGCTTCCCACCTAATACTGCTTCCCAGTCAATAGGGTTTCCTACCTAACACGGCTTCCTTGAGCTGTGAGGAGGCTGTAAAGGCTGCAGCAGCTGCAGCTGCTGCATTTTCTGTTTCCATGTTATCTTCTGTCAAGTCACCCCTGGTAGACAGAGAAAAAGAACATCAGAATCACCAAGTGCACATTTTGCAGCCTCTGGCATACCTAGAGTGTGGAAGGATGAATCTCATTGCTAACAAACTAATTATACTTTGCTATCTTTATTCAGAAATTGTGGTGGCTATGCAGTCAGAGAAGAATGCACAGACAAGTACTTATGCCACCCTTAGGAGAACATGTAGCTTGCATTCTCTGTTCCATTTTTGCCTTCCACCAGTGCCAAGAATGGCATGGACAAGCAAAGCCAGTGTGAGGAATTTATAAAAAGCAACAAACATTCATGTTGGAACTCAAAAGCATTATTTCTTTATTTAATAAAGTCTTCTATTTCCAATATAATAATTTTATACTGTTATACAAAGTTGCTAAAAAAATATACATTTTATACAGTTTTAGAGATCAAACTCAGGCCCCTAAGCATGCTAGGCAAATGTTCTACTGAGCCATATACTCAAAAAATACAAAATTTTTGAAAGAGGAAAAATATTAATCTTGACCAAACCTTATCTTTTGTTTGTTTGTTTGTTTGTTTGTTTTTCGAGACAGGGTTTCTCTGTGTAACTTTGCTCCTTTCCTGGATCTCGCTCTGTAGACCAGGCTGGCCTCAAACTCACAAAGATCCGCCTGCTTCTGCCTTTCAAGTGCTGGGATTAAAGGCATGCGCCACCACCGACTGGCGACCAATCCTTATCTTATACCAAAATAAATTATGAGCAAACCAAAAGCAAAGGCAAAGGTGAAACCCTATAGTATTGAAATTTTTTAAAAGAAGAGGATTAGTAGTAGTAGTTATAAAATGGTAAAGGTTTTTCTTATATACAAAATCCAGAATCACAAAAAAAAAGGATACTTTTGGCTTAAAAATAAAAATACTTGGGGATGGGATGTATCTTAGCTGGTAGGGTGCCTAGCTAGCATGCACAAAGACCTGAATTTGATTTCCCAGTAACATATAACACTGGGCATGGTGGTACATGCCTGTATTACCAGAGGGCAGAATAATCAGAAGTTCAAGATCATCCTTAGAAATACAGTAAGCTTGAGGCCAGCGTGGGCTATAAGAGATCCTATTTCAAAACAAACAAACAAAAATAGAAGCCAGGCCACTTATTGCCAAACCTGACAACCTCAGATTAATCATCAAAACTTAGTCCTCTGACACCCATATGTGGAAGTCCTCTGACTTCTATATCTGTGCACATGGGTGTACATACACACACACACAAAAAAAAAAAACCACACAAACAAACAAACCAACAGAAAAAACATATACTTATCATTTCAACACTCAAGAGCAGAAACTGGGGAATTGCTACATGTTTCGGACAAGCTGGTCTACTTAGCTCTTTCCAGGCCAGTTAGGACCACATAGCAAAACCTCCCCTCAAATTTCCTCCAAAATTTAAAATATAAATAAATAAAATTAGGAGCCAGAGAGATGGCTCACTGGTTAAGAATACTTGCTGAAGCTGGGTGGCAGTGGTACATGCCTTTAATCCCAACACTCAGGAAGAAGAGCCAGGCGGATCTCTGTGAGTTTGAGGCCAGCCTGGTCTACAGAAAGAGATCCAGGACAAGCACCAAAACTATAGAGAAACCCTATCAGGAAAACAAAAAAAAAAAAAAGAATACTTACTGCTTTTTACAGAGGACCCTTGTTCATTCCAGCACCCATATGGTGGTTCATAACTACCTGTAACTCCAGTTCCAGGGGCCCCAGTGCCCTCTTCTGACCTTTATAAGCACTGCATGCGCATGGTACACTTGAATACATGCAGGTGAAGACATATACACACACAATAAAAATGTAAAAAAAAATCTGTCTCTTTGTTTTGTTTTGTTCTAAGACAGGGTCTCACTATATAGCCTTAGCTGGCCTTGAACTCAGAGATCCACCTTCTTCAGTCTCCCAAGTGCTGGGATTAAAGGCATATATCACCATATTCTGTCCCAAAATAAATAAATAAAACTTAAATTTTGGGTTGGTTAGATCATCCAGCCAGTAAAGGCACTTCCTATGTAAGCTTGATGACCTGAGTTAAATCTCCAGAACCCATGTAAAAGTGGGAGGGAGAACCAACTACTCAAAGTTGCTCTCTGAGTTCCACAAACACCATGGCATACACAATAAATTAAAAACAAACAACAACAAAAAAATCCTTTTAGCACAGGGCAAAAAACACTATGAGAAACTTTTTAAAAGAGAAAACACATGAATAGTTGGAGGACAGTCTACCAAGGTCCAAGACCAGAGCCATGAGAAACCTGTGAAGAGACTACTTCTAATTCCTAAGGAATGCAAATGAGGACTATGTTGAGAACTGAGATGTTCAGTAGTGGAGTGCTTACCTAGTGTTATCAAAGGCCTGGGTTCAATCTCCAGCACTGGGAGAGAAAAAAGATGAGTGAGAAACCACTTTCACCTAGATAGGCCAAAGATGGAAGTATCTATCACCAAGATATTTGTGGGAAAAGCTGATGGAGTGATAATACAGGTATGAAACAGCAGCACTCCAGCGTAACTAGAAAACCACAAGAGGGCACATGTCATGGTTTATATATAAGGTAGCTCACCCAAAAGGTTTGTGTTGAAGGTTTAGTTCCCAATAGAGCAGTATTCAGAGCTGGAGCTTTTGGGGAAGTGACTGGATCATAAAGGCTCTGACTTTTCAATGAACTTATCACTTGATGGATGATAATACAATGATATTGAGAGATGGTAGAAAGTGAAAGATGGAGTCTAATTAAAGGAAGTAGATCACTGGGAGTGTGCTCTAGAAGGGTGTACCTTGTCCCTGGCTCTTCCTTTCATTTTCTGTCTCCTAGCTGTCATGAGATGAGCATTTTTGCCCTGTCATCTCCATTCACCACAACTTTCTACCTCACCATGGCCTAGAAATAATAAAGCTAATTACCGTGCTCTGAAACCACTTTACCAACAGGTCTCTGGCATCCACAGCTGCTTGCACAGCTGTAGGCTAAATAGTGTTCTAGTCTACAAAATGTCCACAATTATTACACAAGCAATTAGCAATTTTCTAGGCAAGTTTGCAGTTCATCAGAGGTCAGGCTTGGCCCAGACTAGGGATCCCTCAGTATAGCTATTGTGAATAAGAGGGTCTCTTGAGCTGGACAGCTGGCCCAGAGGTTAAGAACTGTTGCTCTTCCAGTGGACTTGTGTTCAATCTCAAGCACCTACATGGTAATTCACAGTGTCTGTAACTTCAGTTCCACAGGATTCAACACCCTCTTCTGGCATTGCACCCAAAAGGTATACAGACATACATGCAGGCTAAACACCCATACAAACAAAAATTAATTAAGAGGCTCCCTAGGAGATAAGGAAAACAAAGGTAGTGTGAGACACAGATGATCCCTGGGAACAACATTTAGGCCAGGGTACCAATATTTAGCAGCATCAGAAAGCCAGGCCTTGGAGAGGCTATCTACAGTAGTGAATGCAGTGTGGATAATAAGTGTGGCTAGAAAACACTCTCAGATGTGCCAGATGTCCCTGGGAAGGACAATGGGTACCATGAAGAGACCAGGAGGAGTACAGGAAGAGGAGGTTATTCAGGGTTAAAACATGGGCTACTTAATGCAGAGAAGAGGGTGCCTGGAACCCATAGCTGTGTCTTACATGTGAGGGCTCATTTGCTCACTGTGAGTTTTCATAGTCAGAGCCCTATACAGTCTCTAGCCTGACCACTCCCCTCAATGGATTTATGTACAAGGAGCTCCACCTCAGCATCTCAGCATCTCAGGAAACAGTCCCTGAATAGCAGGCATATCTATCCTAAGGGCTAAATCCGATCTCTCCTGTGGAATACCTACTGATGTTAAGTCAGCTCACTACTTCCCAATCATCAAGATTTATTTTACCTTGAACCAGGTCAGAAATGGGATAAAATAAAAATACAAACTTGGAATCTGCTTTTTTTTTTCCCCAGAGCTGAGGACTGAACACAAGGCCTTGCGCTTGCTAGGCAAGTGCTCTACCACTGAGCTAAATCCCTAACCCTCTGCTTTTTTTAGGGGGGTTCAAAACAGGGCTTCTTTGTGTAGCCCTGGCTGTTGTCCTGGAACTCACTCTGTAGACCAGGCTGGCCTCGAAATCACAGCGATCCACCTGTTTCTGCCTCCCAAGTGCTGGGATTAAAGGTGTGCACTACCACCTCCTGGCTTGGAATCTGCCTTTTAAGACATTAAGAATGACACTGAACCAGCCATGGTGGTGCATACCATTAGTCTCAGCATTCAGGAGGTAGAGACAGGCCTGATCTTCATAGAAAGTTCTAGGCCAGCCAGGACCATTTAAAGCAGTGGTTCTCAACCTTCCTAATGCTGAGACCCTTTAATATAATTCCTCATGTTGTGGTGTCCTCCAACCACAAAATTATTTTCATTGCTATTTCATTACTGTAATTTTACTACTTTTATGAATTGTAATGTAACTATCTGATATACAGGATATATGATAATGCAACCCCTGTGAAAGGGTCAATCAACCCCAAAAGAGGTCATGACCCACAGGTTGAGAGTCTCTGATTTAGAGAGATCCTGCCCCATAAACAACAACAAAGAATGACTCTGATATGAACAGTAATATTAAATAGGAACACCCGGACTCCAAAAAGTCTGCAGGAACTTGGAAAGGAAGCTATCCTCCTAAGCCAGAACTTTAGACAAAGCAGAGGACAAAGACAGAACCAGAAGAGACACCCTGTCCAAAACAAATTCTTCCAAGAAAGGAAGTCACGAGTGGGGAAAAGAGACCTGAAACCCCTAGCTGTGCCTTTAGGAGAGACTACAGCTCCTGACTTACAAGGACATTAGCAAACCAAGGGCCAGCATTCAATGGAGACAGCTGAGGAAATCAAAGTGAAGACTGAGGGGGAAGTATCTCCATGGATGTAGTACACTCCCTCGGCAGCACAACCTGTAAAACTGTCTCCAACTCTCAGCAAAGATGCTAACAAACTGGCATTTCTATTCATGTCACATAAAAAAGGTATACTTTCCCTAAACATATGAACTCCTGGCTTTCTAGTGAAAGCTGCTTTCTTCTCTGTAGTAGGCAGACTTTGCCACAGAATGGTGGTGAGCAGGAATAATTCTGTCAGGCTTTCTGAGTAAAGAATACTCCCCAGGTCTTCCCAAATCAGGAAGGAAATCATTTCCCCACAAAGAAATTAACTAGCCTCTACTTCACTTTTTTTTTTCCCCACACATTAAGAGTTAAGTCTCCAGGGAATTTAGCTCAGTGGTAGAGCGCTTGCCTAGCAAGCCCAAGGCCCTGGGTTCGGTCCTCAGCTCTGGTTTAAAAAAAAAAAAAAAGTTGGGCTGGAGAGATGGCTCAGAGGTTAAAAGCACCAACTGCTCTTCCAGAGGTCCTGAGTTCAATTCCCAGCAACCATATGGTGGCTCACAACCATCTGTAATGAGATCCAGCACCCTCTTCTGTATACATAATAAATAAATAAATCTAAAAAAACAAGAAACAAACAAAAAAAGAGAGAGACATCTGTTTCACAATAAGATGTCTTTAAGATTTTATAAAAAAAAAAAAAAAAAAAAAAAAACTGACCTAGTCTGGTGATCAGATGACTAAACACCCTAACAGTCGTCTTGGAACTCTTTATCCAATAACTGATGGAAGTGGATGCAGAGATCCTCAGCCAGGCCCCAGGTGGAGCTCCAGGTGTCCAACTGTCGAGAAAGAGGAGGGACTGCAAGAGCGTGAATTGTTGAATCCAAGATTGCAAAAAGCACAGGGACAAATAGCCAATCAAATGAATGAAAGCACATGAATTATGAACCAACGGCTGTGGAGCCCCCAGCTAGATCAGGCCCTCTGGATAAGTGAGACAATTGAATAGCTTGAACTGTTTGGGAGGCATCCAGGCTGTGGGACCGGGACCTGTACTTAGAGCATGAGCTGGCTGTTTGGAACCTTGGGCTTACACAGGGACACATGCTCAGCCTGGAAGGAGGGGACAGGACCTGCCTGTACTGAATCCACCAGGTTTAAATGAATTCCCAGGGGAGTCTTGGCCCTGGAGGAGATGGGAATGGAGGGGAGGGGCTGGGGGGAAGGTGTGGACGGGGGTGGGAGGGGGGAGGACAGGGGAACCCATGGCTGATGTGTAAAATTAAAACACAAATGTAATACATAACAAAAAAGGGGAAAAAAAAGAGTTAAGTCTCAATTTCCAATTAGCAGGATCATGGAAACTATTCCCCATCAAAAATGGAAAGTTCTCCAACCTTCAGGATAGATCTGCTATGGGGGCTATATGGGCTCTTCCAAAGGAGGAATTCACAGCCTTTTCTGTTCTGCAGAAAGGACTGACCATTGGGGTAACATGCTAGCACCCTGGTACTAAGGCCACAGATGGAAGGGTCTTCTGATCCTTCATTGTTTTTCCCATCAAATGAGTCATTTATTATTCTCCCACTTAACTCAGGCAAACTTTGATCGGCTTATTAATGGGATGGAGAAGACTCTACAGTTCCCAACCCTGCTATTAGAACCTTCCACTATGAAGACACACTCAAGTAGGTAGGTACCTTGATGGTGACAGGCACATGAAGAATCTGTGTTCTAGGTATAGAGGGGCCACACAGACAAAGGAAACTCAACATACCAAGAAAGCAAAAAGCACTGGTTATCTAGTCCATTAAGTTCTGTGATAGTCTATCATATAATTTCTGTAGCTAAGACAGTAATGATATCAGAGTGGAACTGCATTTTCTCCCTAAGTATAGAACCGGGACTGGAGAGATGGCTATGTGGTTAAGAGCACTGGATATTCTTCCAGAGGACCTGGGTTTAATTCTCAGCACCCACATAGCAGCTCACACGTGTCTGTAACTCCAGTCCCAGGAGATCTGACACCCTCACACCAGTGCACATGAAATAAAAATTAAATAAAAATTTAAAAAATAGTATAGAACCATCAGCAGAGGCATGAACAAAAGGAGACACTGCAACTACTGGGCCTCATGGCAGAAGAAAGAAATCTGTCTCTTGGCAATTTAGAAGGTGGAAACCTGATTAATGTTTGAATCTCATGAGGAATATCTTGGGCAAAAAATGTAGAACTTATAGAGAGTACAAAGATTGAATGATTTCATATCTCCAACTGTCAAAGCTTTAGGGCACCAAAACAGTGTGTGCCTGTGAAGGCTTCTAATTTGCTCTCAAGGATTCAAGTAAGTACCTGGTCAAAAGCTCCAACAACCTTCAGGACCTATCCAGAAAAGCAGACAGATGCCCACCTAAAAGAATTCATCACATGGCCTTGGAACAGGCCTGCTCCCCTGGCTCTTCCCTCTGTATGCTGAGTACATGGAGAGGAAGAGTGCAAGCTAATTTTATGTCAACCCGACAGAACCAAGAGCCATTTGGGAAGAAGAATATATTCAATTAAGAAAACATCCCCCGGGCGGTAGTGGTGCACGCCTTTAATCCCAGCACTCAGGAGGCAAAGTGGGGTGGATCTCTGTGAGTTCGAGGCCAGCCTGGGCTACAGAGTGAGATCCAGGACAGGCGCAAAGCTACACATATATTCCCTGTGGAAAGCCTATGGTACATTTTCTTTATTGGTAAATTATGTGGGAGCCCAGCAGTGCTCCCCCTAGACTGGTAGTTCTAGATGCTATAAAAGAAGGCAGGCTGAACAAGCCATGAGGAAGCAAACCAGTAAGCCACACTTTTCCATGGCCTCTACGTCAGTTCCTGACTCCAGGTTTCTACCTTGAGTTCCTGCCTTGATTTCTCTCTGGATGATGAACTATAATGCAGAACATGAAATAAAACCCTTCCTCCTAGCTGGGTAGTAGTAGCACGAACTTTTAACCCCAGCACTTGGGAGGCAGAGGCAGGCATATTTCTGTGAGTTCGAGGCCAGCCTGGTCTACAGAGCTAGTTCCAGGACAGTCAGGGTTGTTATATAGAGAAACCCTGTCTCAGAAAACAAACAAACAACAACAACAACAAGAAACACTCCTCCCCATGTTGGTTTTGGTTATGGTGTTTCATCACAGCAATAAAACTTTAAGACAGGGAATAATTTTGTTTTTAATTCTCAGGTTTATGATCAAAAGGCATTTTTACATTTACCTATGAAGCCAAGACTTAAGGCCTGGTGCCATAGTTGGACATGATGTTGAGGGACCTTTGGGATGTGGAGGAATTAACTGTCGGAGAGATAATGTCAGACAGTAGAGGCAGCCATGGTATCTTGGTAAATATTGGATATCAAGTGTCCCACTAAAATGATGGCTTAACTGGTGATACTATTTTGGGAGGTGGGAACTACATGAAAAAAGTAGGTCACTGGAGGAAAGTCTTTGGGAATATTTTGTTCCTGGTCCCTTCCTGTCTCCCTACCTTGCCTTCATGTTTCCCTTTCTCACCCTCTTATCTCCTATGAGGCAAACTGCCTCTTCCTCTACATGTTCCCACCACCTTGATGTAGTCACTAAACCCTCTGAAAACCATGAGCCAAGGTACATCCTTCCTCGATTGAATTGTTTATGTCAAGTATTTTGTCACTGTAACAATAAAACTAATGATCTACAACTTTTCTGATCCTGAAGTAGACTTGGTCTACCCAAGCGGGACTAAGAGCTAGTACATGGTTATATAATTTGCTCTAGTTGTTGGGAAATGAGAACACACAAGGCATGAGATAATCAAGGAAAGTCCAGGCCAACTAGTTGGAAGATTCTGAGAGGCTGGAAGACATAGGGATGCCCTCACTACAGCTATCAAAATAGCCTGTGAATGAGACATGACTGAAGCCATCTTGACCAGTCAACCCACCACAACACACGACAGTGTCAAACAAGCAGCCTAATGTTGTAGAATTTTATTTTAAGATGTGTTACATTTGTTTATGCTGTGGACCATTTGTTTAATGATGCACAGATATGTTGCATTCTTTATGTTGCATTTGTTTAAAATTGTGAAGCTGTATTACTGTGCCTGTCTAAAACGCCTGATGGTCTAATAAAGGGCTGAGTGGCCAATAGTGAGGCAGGAGAAAGGATAGGCAGGACTGGGAGGCAAAGAGAATAAATAGAAGGAGAAATCTGGGAGGAGGAGATCAAGGAGCAAGAGAAGGAGAGGAGGATGCTAGGGGCCAGCTACCCAACCACACAGCCAGCTATGGAGTAATACTGAAAGTAAGATATACAGAAGTGGGCTGGAGAAATGGCTCAGAGGTTAAGAGCACCAACTGCTCTTCCAGAGGTCCTGAGTTCAATTCCCAGCACCCACATGGTGGCTCACAACCATCTGTAATGAGATCTGGCACCCTCTTCTGTATACATAATAAATAAATAAATCTTTAAAAAAAAAAAAGATACACAGAAGAAAAGGGAAAAGCCCAGAGGCAAAAGGTAGATGAAGACAATTTAAGTTAATAAAAGCTGGCCATGCCAGGCGGTGGTGGCGCATACCTTTAATCCAAGCACTTGGGAGGCAGAGACAGGTGGATCTCTGTGAGTTCAAGGCCAGCCTGGTCTACAGAGTAAGTTCCAGGACAAGCTCCAAAGGTACAGAGAAACCCTGTCTTGAAAAACAAAAAAAAGGAACAAAAAACAAAAAGTGAAAGAAAAGCTGGCTAGAAACAAGCCGAGCTAAAAAGGCTGGGCATTGGCCAGGCGGTGGTGGTGCACACCTTTCATCCTAGCACTTGGGAGGCAGAGGCAGGCAGATCTCTGTGAGTTCGAGGCTAGCCTGGGCTACAGAGTGAGTTTCAGGAAAGGCGCAAAGCTACACAGAGAAACCCTGTCTCGAAGGAAAAAAAAAGAAGGTTGGGCATTCATAAATAAGAATAAGACTGTGTATATTTAGTTGGGAGCTGGGTGGCGGGCCCCATAAAGAGTGACAACAACCAACTACAGCCTAAACCATAAAGCCAGAGCCAAATGAAAGAATTAGAAGAAATAATAAATATTTACATATTAAACCCCTGAATTTTGAGATGGTTTCTCTCCCTTCCTCTCTTGTTCACCTCTTCCTCACTACTACATAGTCTACACTGGCCTGGAACTCATGATTCTTCTATCTTAGTCTCCTAAGCAATAGGATTATAGGCATGAGCCACCACATCCAGCATGTGGTGGTTTCTTACTCAGCTAAAGAAACTAACATACTAGTAAACAGGGTAAACAAAGAACTGACCAATTATGCACTTGCTAATTCTCACTACTGTTAAACATTTATTTTAAGCCAAGCAGTGGTGGCGCACACCTTTAGTCCCAGCACTCGGGAGGCAGAGGCTGGCGGATCTCTGTGAGTTCAAGGCCAGCCTGGTCTACAAAGCGAGTTCCAGGAAAGGCTCCAAAGCTACAGAGAGAAGCCCTGTCTCAAAAATCCAAAAACAATTATTTTAAATCCTTGATATATGCAGACTCTTGGCATCCTAGGAAAGCTGCTCAGTGTTGATACAGCAAAGGTGACCTCCAGAAATCACCTTTCTAATGAAGACAAAAGTAGCAAATGTGGACACTCAGATGCTAGAGAACTATACTGGCTAACACTCTCATATCTAGGATAGCCCCAGAAGTTGATCTCTCTTACAAGAAGACAAAATTCCCACAAGGGACAGCTCTAAACCCACAACTATGTAAAAATAGCCAAGAAGACAGTAATACCCAACTGTGCGTGGTGATGTCTGCTTTCCATTAGTCAGGAGTGAGACAAGAGGATCCCCTTTCCTTCCAGGCTATAGTGGGCTACATAGTGAATTCCAGGATAGATTACAGAATGAGACCCTGTCAAAAGAAAGAGACTGGAGGAGGGGATGTAATATTGAAGGGTCTTTAATGTGGGACTGAAACTGTACAGTAGTGGTCCACCACAATGCTGGGTTTCAGCTGGGAAGACCATCATGAGTATGGTCCTCCTCATCTCCCCCTAAAATCCTGGGTGATACCAGAGCTATGAAGTATGGCAGCTGAACTCCTAACAGAGACCCTAGGGCAGAAAGCAGAAGCTACATGGTCTTTTCTAATCCAGCGTCACTTCTGCCACACTATTTACCACAGGTTATCCCAAATCTAAGGGAAAAGGTGGGTATGGCTTTTGGATATGGCTTTATGAAAAGGTCTACAGGAGGTGTCAGAAAATACAGTATACCTAAAATATATACACAGGAAACATCTAATCCATATATCAAGACAATGATACATCAAAGGAGAGTCAGTAAGCTGGGTATGGTAGCACTTTAATTCCAGTACATGGCAGGCAGAGGCAAGTAGCTCGCTATGAGTTTGAGGCCAACGTGGTTTACACAGTGAGTTCCAGAACAGCCAGGGCTATATAAAGAACCTATCGCAAAAAGAAAAAAGCCAGGCAGTGGTAGCACACACCTTTAATCCCAGCACTCGGGAGGCAGAGGCAGGTGGATCTCTGTGAGTTCTAAGACAGCCAGGGCTACAAAGAGAAACCATGTCTCAAAAAACCAAACCAAACCAAACCAAACCAAGCCCACACATGAGAGAGAGAGAGAGAGAGAGAGAGAGAGAGAGAGAGAGAGAGAGAGAAGAGAGAGAAGAGAGAGAAGAGAGAGAGAGAGAGAGAGAAGAGAGAGAGAGAAAGAAAGAAAGAAAGAAAGAAAGAAAGAAAGAAAGAAAGAAAGAAAGAAAGAAGAAAGAAAGAAAAGGAGACTCAGTGGAAAATGCTATTGGAGGTCCTACTTTATAGACAGGGTCTTGTACTATGGCCACAAAGCAGGAAGGATCATACATAATTCAACTCACAACCACCCAAAGCCAGCCCTGCACAGCTAGGCACACCAGCTTCTATTTCTTTCCCTGAGGAGTAAGGCAATGTCAGACCTCCCAAACAGAGCCCAGATCCCTATTCTACAGCTGACAGCAAGACATGCATAGGAAAAGACACAGTCTCCTCAATAGAGAGGGCCACAAGGATTGGTCTACAACCTTCTTCCTAAAAATTCACTGTAAACATGTTGTTATTGAGCCAAAAGCTCACCTAGGCTCCAGGAAAAGTCAAGTTCAGTATGATAATATGACACACAAGATGCAGCAAAGAGAAGCCAAAAGCCCAGAGACCAAGTCTCTCAGGGGAGAAAGAACAGAAAGTCCCACAGCATCTGACTGCTGCCCTCCTCCTACATAAGAGGCAAAAGAAAGACAAGAGTTTGGTTAAGTGTGACTTTTTAACCAACTAATTCTCAGTTCTGACCTCTAGAACAAGAGATGATAAAGAAAACATTCAGTTCCCATTGTTTCACTGGTCAAGAGATATCATCAAGAGATTTAGAACCACACTGCAATGATGAGCTGAAACATCACCCTAGAGCCTCTGTTGATCATCTTTCTTGATACACTTTGTACTTCACCTGGGTCCAGTCTTAGAATCTTGTATGTTCAGAATCTTGAAGCTCACCCCTACACCTGGCATACCAAACTGTGCCACCATAACATGGCAGGACCAAGGTTTAGTTCTTACCCATGAGGAGCTAGATTTGTTGTTACAAGCACTGTCTTCACTTCCTCCACACCACTGCCATCAACTGCAGTATCTGGAGTTGTCACAACCACCACCTCTTCCATGTGGACGCTCACATCTGGGGTTGCCATGGCTTAGTGGAAGAAGATGCCTGAGGTAAGCAGTGTCACTCCTCCAGGGTCTCAAATCCTAGAGCAAACAAAGCGGGGCACAGGTTATAGGGTAGTTTCCATACAGGAACAACAGAATAGTTGAGGGCTGAGGTGTAGCTTAATAGAGCACTGTGGAGTATGTGCAAGGCCCTGGGTTGTATCTCTAGCACTGGAAAAAAAAATGCTAACACAGTACATAGCAATTGATGGTCTTCAATATCAACTAAGACTCTCCTCCAAGTCCCTACCTACTGTTCTCTGTCAAGAAATGGCAGTAATGCAGGAGCCCTCTGGAGCTCTGGTTTGGTAGGTGCCATGGATAAACCCAATCTTTCCTCCTGAATAGATGGGTCATACTCCTTCACTCAATCTGTGTGAACATGGAAGCTCAGAGGCGGAAAGCAGCAGGATAAGGAAGGAATACAGACTCTAGGTGATTTTCCTGAAGGCAGGCTTCCAAATTACTACTTTTCTCTCTGTATCTCCTAGCTGAACTCAAAAGTGGTCTGAGCTCAAGTATAGATAGGAAGCACCTGACCTTAGGAAAGTATAGTGAAATCCACATGACACAAAAAGGGGGAAATGTCCTGTTTTTTATTATTATCATTATTATTATTATTATTATTATTATTATTATTATTATTTTCTGTCTTTGTTGGCCCTGCCCTAGGCAAACTCAAGCTCTAACTCTATGAAGGTAGTAGTAGCTTCAAAAGCACAAAATTTAGAAGGAATGTCTTCCTCACTAGGACTGTGTCTCAAGAGCCTAGAGATTGTATTATCTCATACCCCCAAGCTCTATACCAGGCCCAGGATGGACCCAGTCATGAAATGTTGGGGCAAGCACGGCATGGATTTCTAGCCAGAGGACAAAAAAAGAGGCCCTAGAGTTAAGAGTTAGAATGGGACATGGTATAGACAAGAAGGACATACAGACAGGATAGACAAGAATGTGTGGGCTATCCTGAGATGTTGTATGTATGGACCTAAGCCTACATGGCAAAACTAATGGCTTTGAGTACTGACCTACAGGGCAGACTGCTGTAATAGTTAATGTTAACTTTCAACTCGATAGACTCTATTATCACCTGAGAGATGAGCCTCTGCCCATGCCAAATGAAGGATTATCTTGATAACCTTAATTGATATTAGAAGACTCATCTTAATTATAGATGGGACTACTCCCTGGGCAGGGAATCCTGTACTATACAAGTAGAGAAAGGAAGCTAAGAAGCACACATGCATTTGTGCTTTTTCCTTGTGACTAGCCACTTCAGGCTCCTGCTGTGTTAACTGAAATAAATCCTTTCTCCCTTAAATTCTGCTTTTTGTTTTATTTTGTTTTGTTTTTTGAGACAGGGTTTCTCTGTGTAGTTTTGGTGCCTGTCCTGGATCTCGACCTATAAACCAGGCTGGCCTCGAACTCATAGAGATCCGCCTGGCTCTGCCTCCCAAGTGCTGGGATTAAAGGTGTGCGCCACCCAGCAAATTATGCTTTTGTTAGGATATTTTATCACAGTAACAACAGCAACAAAAAACTAAAACAATCACACTTAGGCTTCAGACTGGGCCATGGGGGTTGGGGATTTAGCTCAGTGGTAGAGCACTTGCCTAGGAAGCGCAAGGCCCTGGGTTCGATCATCAGCTCAAAAAAAAAAAGTGTGTGCCACTACCACCCACCAGACTGAGCCATGGACAGTATTTACAAGGCGGGTCTCAGGATCATTGCAGAGACTCTGAAAATGGACCTGAGCACAATATGGCAGAGTAAAATGCTCCTTGGCTAGGGTGTGGTGGCACACACCTGTAATACCAGATTTCAGCAGCTAAGCAAAAATGATCCCAAGATAGAGGTCAGAATGGATTACAGAGTGAGATCCTGTCTCACTCAGGGCTGACCAGATGGCTCAGGGAGTAAAAGCACCTTTTGCCAACACTGACAACCTAAATTTGATTCCTGAGAGCCATTGATGAGGAGAGAACTGACACAAGTTATCTTCCAATGCCCATACATGCATTATAAAATATACATGCACATGTACACACATACACAAAGGCACACACTCTAAATAAATAAATAAATAAATGCAACTTTTAGAAAGTTTAAAGTAAACCACTTGGCCTGACCAACTAGGTCCAGCCCCTACTTCAGGAAGTTTCTGCACTCTGTGAGACTAAACAATACCCAACCTCATACAATAACATTAAAAGTATACAGGTGTAATTCAAAACTGATTGACAGTTGGGTGTAGAATGCCAACACTCAGGAGGCAGAGGTAGGTGGATCTCTCTAAGTCTGAGGCCAGCCTTTTTTACAGAGCAAGTTCCAGGATAGCCAGGGCTACACAGAGAAACCCTATCTCAAAAAACCCAAAATAAATAAATAAACTGCTTAATATACAAAGAGCTAAGAAACCCTGGTTACTCTCAAGGGAAAAATAATCAAGAGACACTCATTCCTATAGTCAACAGACTTGTAGACAACTAAGTGTACCACCCTCCCCCCTCCAAGATAGTAAGCCAAATATGCCTGAGAAGAGGTCTGGGCACCAAACAGAAGTTACCACCAATCAAAAGTCTGAGAATAAAAAATAAACAGGACTGTAGATACTTGAGTGTAGAATGCTTATTTAGCATGCTCAAGGCCCAGGGTTCAATCTTAAAGTGTGTGTGTGTGTGTGTGTGTGTGTGTGTGTGTGTGTGTCTGTGTTTATGTGTAAAATAAAAATAAATACAAAATAAAACAACACTGGATGGGTTCCATGGAGACATAGAAGAAGGAGACAGGGAACATAAGACAGAGCCTCAGAAATTATCCAATCTGAGCATCAGGGAACAGGTTGGAAAGCAGGCTGAACTGAACTTCACAAAGGTACAGCAAAACCAATGAGTGTCACTGGAGTCCTACAGCAGAAAGAGAAAAGCTTTAAGCTGAAAAAAAAAATTTTTTTAAGATACACTTGCTAAACATAGCCAGACATGGTTGTGCATATTTGCACACTAGTAACCTCAGCACTCAGGAGGAAGAGGCAAGAGGGTTTCCAAAAATTCAAGGCCAACTGAGTAACATATCAGAATCTGGCTTTGAAGAAAAAAGAAAAAAAAATTGCAAAATGTTCCCAAATTTAATGACAAACATGCATATCCTAGATGCTTGGCAAACTTCCAACAGGTATATCCCAGTCAGAATCTAGCTAGAAAAAAAAAAAAATGAAAAATCTCCAAATACCAGGCAAAAGCTATGCTTTACCATATGTTAACTGGAGTTCTCACAGGAAACCACAGGGACTACAAAGTAAAGAACAATTTTTTATTTAATTTAATTTATTTATTTAGGTCTTGGAGTACTGTGGAATAATCCTTCTGTACATTGTGAATATGTATTACTCTCATTGGTTAATAATGACTGGCCTATAGCTGGGCAGGAAGAGATTGGGTAGGATAGCCAGACTAGGAGGATGCTGGAAAGAAGAATGGCCGGCCAGGTGGTGGTGGAACATGCCCTTAATCCCAGCACCTGGAAGGCAGAGGCACATGGATCTCTGTGAGTTCAAGGCCAGCCTGGTCTACAGAGCAAGTCCCAGGACAGGCTCCAAAGCTACACAGAGAACCCCTGTCTTGAGGAAAACAAACAAACAAAAAGGATATATTTGTTTTTATTTTCAATTTGTGAGTATTTTGCTTGCAAGTATAAATATGCATCACATGGGTACTTGGTGCTCACAGAGGCCAGAAGAGAGCATCAGATCCTCAGGAACTGGAATCACAAATGGTCATGAGCTACAATGTGGTTGCTGGGAGCCCAACCCAGGTCTTTGGAAGAGCAGCAAGTGATCTTAACCACTGAGTCATCTTAATCATCTCTCCAGCTCCTTGTTTTTATTTTTTGAGACAATGTCTCACCAAGTTGGCCAAGCTGCCTTTGAACTTGCAATTTTCCTACCTTAGCTTCTAGAGTTGCTGGGCCAGTGCTAACAGATACTACAAAGAATAATATTGTTAGTGTGCTAAAGAAAATATCTGGGCGGGCGGTGGTGGTGCACACCTGTAATCCCAGCACTCAGGAGGCAGAGGCAGGTGGAGCTCTGTGAGTTCAAGGACAGCCTGGTCTACAGAGCTAGTCTAGGACAGGCTCCAAAGCTCCAGAGAAACCCTGTCTCAAAAAAACAAAAAAAGAAAAAGAAAAAAGAAAATATCTGATCTCCATGAGTTTGAGGCCAGCCAAAGCTACACAGAGACTTAGCCAACCAATTTTGATGGCTTACATCTGTAATCCCAACATTCTTAACACTAAGGCTAAGGCAAGGGGATCACCATGAGATCTAGGTCAGCCTGAGCTATAAACATAAGATCCTGTCTCAAAAAGAAAAATAGGAAAAAGGAAGGAAGTACTGATGGATGGGTTAGCTGCCCAACTAAGTATATATAACAGGGTCAGCCAGGGACTCAGCAGGTAAAGGTACCTGCCACCAAACTGGTGACCTGAGATGGATACCTATGACCTACATGGTGGAAGGAAAGAACTGACTTCCTCCAAGTTGTCCTCTGACTTCAACACAGGTATTGAGGGACACACACACATGCACATTCGAAAAATAAACAAACAAATAAATAAATATGCACGCCGGGCAGTGGTGGCGCACGCCTTCAATCCTAGCACTCGGGAGGCAGAGGCAGACGGGTCTTTGTGAGTTTGAGGTCAGCCTGGTCTACTGAGCGAGATGCAGAAAAAGCACAAAGCTACACAGAGAAACCCTGTCTCGAAAAACCAAAAATAAAAAAATAAATGAATGAATGAATGAATGAATAAATAAATAAATAAATATGCATAACAAGGGCCAGAGATTATAAAGCACTTGCCTAGAATGCACAATGCCCTGGATTCAGTCCCCAGCACCTTATAAATCAGGTATGGTGGTAGCACATGCCTATAATCATGGCATTTAGAGGGTAGAGAAAGGCAAAAAGATCAAAAGTTTAAGGAAATCTCCAGCTACAAAGGGCATTCAAGGTCAGCCTATGTTATACAAGACCCTGTCTCAAAAAGAAAAAAAAAAAACAAAAACACATAATCTGGCTCTAATAATGATAAGTACCTGCGGTCCAAGCTAAAGTAGGATTGCTTGAGCCCAGGAATGTGAGAAGAACCTGGGCAACAGAGAGAGACCTGGTTTCAGGGGAAACAAAACAAAATTACACTTGTATTATAGCTGAAACAAAAAATTGTAACACTGTCTGGTATGCAAATAGATATATGAGAACTACTACTGAAAGGGTGTGGAACAGCTGGGCACAGTAGCACAGGCCTTAAACCCCAGCAATTGGGAGGTAGAGGTAGGCAGATCTCCAAGTTTGGCCTGGTCTACAAAGTGAATTCCAGGACAAGGACAGCTAGGGCTGTTATACAGAGAAACTTTGTCTCAAAAAAAAACCTTAAAAAGAGAGAAGAAGAGAAGAGAAGAGAAGAGAAGAGAAGAGAAGAGAAGAGAAGAGAAGAGAAGAGAAAAAGGAAAAGGTGGGAACTATTACCAAAAGTGCTACAAGCTGCAGGAATTTAGTAAAAATTCCACTGACTATGGTAAAGCTATACCTGAAAGAATTAAGGAATTCTTCCAGAGAAAAAGCCAAATTTCAGGGAGTATTTAGTGTTATTTGGCTTTTAATATATCAGCTGTTTCCTGCTATGAATTTCTTGTGCACTCTCATACCTTCCCCAAGAAATTCTAACAGTGTATTTTATATGACATACTTTTCTAGCATCCAAAACCAAAGGGCTGACAGGACAAAGCATTTCAGACCAACCACTGAGTCTCCTAAATTAAGGTAAACACCCTTATGGAGATACCGCCTATCTCCTAGGCCTAGGAGACAGGCAAAGGTTAGATGCACAGCTCTGCTTCTTGTGCAAATTAGTCTCAGATTCCCTTTCTTATAAAGGCTTAGTGGTATTTATACTAACATTATAGACTCCTAATATTTTACCTAACCTCTTCTAGGAATGTAGTTTGAGCACATAAATTCCCATTTTCTGATACATTAATCGATTTTAGCTCTTAGTTGACCTCCTCCCCTAACCACTCCCCTTTTGGGTTGTAAAAGAAAGCCTGACTGCTTGAGGAAAACCCTTATCTGCCCTTTTGATCCTGTAAGAATTCAAATCTGGTGACTTTGCTTTAGCCAGAGCATTGTTATTGCATGGGTATATAACTGTAAACCTCAGATACTTGGGGGACTAGAATGGAGGAGAACAGTAGAAAGAGGTAGAAAGAATCAGGCAAGAAAGAAGCTAATTATGAGAGCAGAAAAGAAGCTGTGTAGAGAGAGAACTGACTCGGAAGAATGAAGTGTATGGACTAAAGAGATTAATGAGCATAGATTTATTAGTGAACCCCTGAGATTAATCTGCCGCTGGTAGTGTCTCTTCTAGAAGGCTATTGAGGGGCTGGACCCCAATAGCTTTCGTTACAAAAAGGTGGGGAAGGGTTCTATATAATAATCGTTTTGCTATTCCTTACAATGGTATCACATTCTTTTAGAGAGAGCTAGGGCTAAAAGGCACAAAACAAACAAAAATATTACTCAGTAAAAGAAGCTATACCCTGTAGGATTTTCCTCTCTGACATTAGGGAAAAGATAAACTATAAAAAAAATAGTTCTGGAGTGGGGAGGTGGGGGTTGGGGGGATGATGAACAGTGAAATACAGACTCTCTTGGGTATTGAAGTTATTTTACACAATACTATAAGGGTGGATCATGTAGTCATGTATAATCAGAATTAGGGTTAGGTTCCACAAGAAACCTACTATAAACTGTGGGCTCTGAATGATATGTCAGTATAGGCTTATCAGCCTCAGCAGACTCTGTGGAGTTTCCCAGTAGAGAAGCTGGGGAAAGGAGAGGAGCATATGGGAATTGTTACTGTAACAGCCTTCTAGTTGCTAGGATACAGTTCATAGTGGTAAGGAAGTCAAGGCCACAGGAGCCTGAGGCAGCTGGTCACACTGCATGTGAGTCAGGAAGTAGAGAAAAATGGTAGTGATGTTATCCCTTTCTCCTTTTCATTTAATATAAGTCCTCAACCCATGAAATACCCATAGTTACAGTGGTTCTTCCCACTCTCAAATTTGACATAAGCCTATACTACCTTAAAATTAAGCTATTGACTAATTTTAAGTGTGTGTGTGTGTGTGTGTGTGTGTGTGTGTGTGAGAGAGAGAGAGAGAGAGAGAGAGAGAGAGAGAGAGAGAAATGAAGAATATAATACAGGGCACAGACTGAAAAAAAATTTACAAATCTTGATTCTAATAAAGAATTTGCAACCAGAATATATAAAGAACAAAAAGAAAACAAACTACCCAATTTCAAGAATGAGTAAAAGATTGGAATAAACATGTTTGGAAAATAAATATATAGAAAAATTCAACATGGGCTAGAAATGAAACTCTAGGTAGAGCCTGTGAAAAGGCCTGAGTTCCATCTCAGCACAGCATAAAACTGGGTGTGGTGGGAAGTGGAGGCAAAAAGATCAGAAGAAACAGAAACTCAAGGTCATTGAAACCAAAATAGCAAGTTCCAGGCCAGCCTAGGACACAGGAGATCCTGCCTTTTTTGGGAGGGGGGGTGGGGGGGTTGTATTTTGAGACAAGGTTTCTCTTCGGTTTTAGTTCTGGCTGTCCTGGAACTCATTCTGTAGACTAGGCTGACATTCAACTCACAGAAATCCACTTGCCTCTGCCTCCTGAGTGCTGAGATTAACGGCGTGTGCTGCCGCCACCACCACTCAGGCCAGAGATCTTGTCTTTAAAAAAAGAGAGAGAGGAAGGAAGGAAGGAAGGAAGGAAGGAAGGAAGGAAAGGAGGAAGAAAAAAAGAAAAGAAGAAAGAAAAAGAAAAGACAATAGGCCAAGGAGAAATGTTCACTAAAGCCTTGATAATGTGTTTCCACTACCTACAAAATGGCTTGAAAAAGACAATAACAAAAAGTTGCCCAAGGAGATTGAAGAGATGGCTCAGGCATTAGGAGCACTTGCTGTTCTTGCAGAGGACTTGGGTTCAGTTCCTAGCACCCATATCAGGTGGCTCACAACTGCCTGTATTCCAGTTACAGGTAAGAGACATTCTCTTCTGGAATGTTCAGGCAGCTGCATGTACACAATGCACATATATACACTCACACACACACACACACACACACACACACACACACATAAATAAATCTTTAGAAATAGGAGAAGTTGATAATGCTAAGTTTTGGAGCAACTAAAGATGCTGAGGAACTGAAATTCTCATATACACTAAATGATCCAATTACTCTAAGAAAAACAGGTCAGTCATTTCTTATAAAGTTAAATGTACTCTTACTATGCCTCCTAGCACTCCCACCTCTAAATATTCACTCTATAGAAATGAAAACTCATATCTGACTGAAAAGTTGGATAGCTATTTCTCCAAAGAGTATCTACTGACAATCAGTAAGCACATGGAAAGAAAAGCTGGACTAGCTATCAGTGAAGCAAGAATCTCTCATACTATCAAGATATGATAATAACAAGCATTGTTGAGGATGGTAAGAACGAGAAGCCCTTCAACAATCAGGAGACAGATTTGTCCAAGTTAAAAACAGAGTAACTATAATGGGCAATTCTACATTGGAGTACATTGAAAATAAGGACTAAAACACATACTCGTACACCAATGTTATTAGTACTATTCACAACACCCCAAACTAAAAACAACCCAAATGAAACAACAACAAATGACTGGATAACAAACAGAATGTAGCATATAGGTACAATAGAATATTGTCCAGCCTCAAGATGAAGTAAAATGATGCCAATACAATATGGAAAATAATACTTGACATGAAAGAAACCATATACAAAATGGCAGTAAGAGTCAAATTTGTAGACAGAATGTAGAACAGAGACAGAGTTCACTGAGAGCAGGGCAGGAGAAGTGGAAACCTACTGATTAATGGGTATAGAGCTTTAATGTGGGATGATGAACAAGTTCTGGAAAAGAAAGATGAACAATAGTGTGGCTGCTTGAAGCCACTTTTCCTTTTGTCACAATAAGTTTTTTTTTTTTTTTAATGTAAAACCTGCAAGATTTTTCAGTGGATAAAAAAAAAATTATATACAATCCTGATAATTTGAGTTTGATCTTCAACTCCCATAGTGGAAGGAGAGAACCAACTCCCAAAAATTGTCCTTTGACTTAAACATAAGTACCACAACATACATCATGTGCACATACACACCATATACAATAATAATAAAAATGAGAGTTTTCCTGGTAGATGGACCATGCTCCAGTGAATAGCGTCACAGCCTCACACCCAGAAGTATATGCAGAGCACAAACTGGAATCAATGGGTTATTACTTTTTTTTTTTTTTTGGAGCTGAGGATCGAACCCAGGGCCTTGCGCTTACTAGGCAAGCTGAGCTAAATCCCCAACCAACATGTTTTTTTAAAGGAAGGACACAAAGCGGGGAAATAGTGATGGAACTGGGAGGAGTTGGGGTGAATATGATCAAAATACATTGTATAAAATTCTCAAAAATTTAATAAAGATATTTTTACATGAAAAGTTATTTTCTTTAAAAGATTCATGTGCCCAATGTGATGGCACATGCCTGTAATCTCAGCACTTGAGGATGAAGCAAGAGGATCAAGAGTTCAAGGTCATTCTGATATTTGGAAAATTCAAGACCACCTACACTACATAAGACCCTGTCTTTAAAAGAAAAAAGAAAAGAACAAAGTTTAATGCTATTATAATAAAACAATTCCATTAGGACTATATAAAGGCTAGAAGACTGAGACCATAAATACTTGCTCAGGGGCTGAAGAGATGGTTCAGGGTTAGGAGTGCTTCTTGCTCTAGCAGGGTTTGGTTCCCAATACCCATGTCAGGGGCTAGAATGTTCTCTTTTGGTGAGTGTACCTCCAGCACATACTGGTGCTGATCTAGATGGAACTCACTATGCAAACCAAGCTGGCCTTGAACTCTCAGAGATCTGCCTGTCCCTGCCTCTCCAGCACAAGGATTAAAGGTGTGTGAGTTGTCAGGATCAGAACTTGAGTTTTTTCATAATAATTGTTAATGCCTAGCACTCACCAAGCAGCAAGTATGTCCAAGGACAGAGACAGTTCTCAGACTCCACCTCCACAGCCATATCCAGCCTCTACAATTAAGTCTTTGGTGATAGAACCAGCTAACCAGTCAGTCAGTCAGTCACATCCCCTTACAGAGCTCAAATTCTCTGTTAAATTATATATCCAGCCCTTATATCCCCAGCACTTTTTTTTAAAGAGAGGATCTTGTTATATTACTCAAATTAGCCTCAAATCTGTGACCCTCATGCCTCAGCCTTTTGAGTGCTGGAATTATTGATGTGTACCACCACTACCACTGCACCTGGCTCCAATCCTCAGCACTTGAAGGCTCTTTAGCACTGCTGGGGATAGAAATGCAAAGTTTTCAGATTCCCCTCGTTTATTTCCTCCCTGCAAACATGCCAATCAATGGTCTTGGTTCTGGGCAGGACCTGAGTCTCTGGAGGATTTCCAAGGGCCAAAGGGAAGTAAAGGTTAGTTAGGACTTGGGCTACCAAACACCAACAACATCCAGGCCCTGTAGTACTCTTGACCCAAAGATCCAAGGAACCAGGAAATGTAGGCTGACTAAAAGCAAGGATTGTGGCAAGGAAACATTCACAAAGAAAAAGAAGCAAGAAGAAACTAGGGGCCACTTTCCAAAATAATCACAAGCTGGTAAGAATGAGCCCTACCACAGAGGATCTGGTTGAGTTAGAGTAAGAAGGAAAATCATTCAGAGCCAAATCCACAAGGAAACACATTGATTTTCCTACAGAGAACATATTGAACATGTGTAGAATGTATCTTGTTTTGTTTGGGGAAGAGCAGAGAATACGAATGCAGGAGCATGGTTGCCACATTGCTTGTGCATAGGTCAGAGGTGTTGGCCTCAACTTCCACTTTGTTTCAAAACAGGATCTCTTTGTTTTTCGCAGCTTCATATTCTAGGCTAGCTAGCCTGTGAGCTTCTCAGGATTCTCCTGTCTCCATTTCCCGCTGCCCTGTAATGGGCTAGGATTACAGACACTCCTGCTACATGTCCAGATTTTATGTGAGTTCTGGGGATTTGAACTTATGTTCTCACACTTGCAAAGTAAGCACTTTTACCCACTGAGCACATTTCCTCAGCCCCAACAGAATATATCTAAGCACATGATACTAACAATTAGAAACCATGGATAAGACAGTACTTCTCTTTCTTGACTAAAAAGGTGTAGAAAATGAGCAATGGAGAGAAAAACAAAACTAAAAAGAACAAGAGAAGGAAAAAGTGCTAAAAACAAAAAACAGAAAAAATATTTTCAAAATTCAATATCAGAGTACTCGTAAAGTCCTGAATGAGGCCATAAGTTCCATCCCCAACACTGAGAAAAAGTTTCAGAACATCATTAAGTATAATCTTTTTACTATCACTCCAATATAAACTGGAAGCTATCCAACAGGACGAGGTGCATTGAGTCAAGGTAGGAGGCTCACATATGAACTTTTCCAGCTATGAAAGCATTTCTGGAAATCTCCATCCCCAGGTTAGGCTAATCCAGGTCGGTAGACAATTTTCAAATGCTTCTCAGGCAGAAAAGCTACAAGGAATCATGTAGACTTCCTATTTCTGGAATGAAGTTTTTCACCAATGTAGTGTTTGAGAGCTAGTCTTCAAAGCAAAGACCTTTAAACAAGCCTCAACAAACATTTTAAGTTTCTTTCTTTTTTTTTTCTTTTGTTGTTGTTTGTTTTTGAGACAGGGGTTCTCTGTGTAGCCTTCCTTGGCTGTCCTAGAACTCACTCTGTAGAGCGATGCCACCACCATTAGGTTTTAAATTTCACTTTAAAAAAATATTGCATTGAGGGGCTGGAGAGATGGCTCAGCGGTTAAGAGCACTGGCTGCTCTCCCAGAGGCCCCGGGTTCAATTCCCAGCACCTACATGGCAGCTGACAACTGTCTGTAACTCCAGTTCCAGAGGATTGGACACCTTCACACAGACATGAATGCAAGCAAAACACCAATGCATATAAAAATAAACATGCCAGACGGCGGCGGTGGTGGCGTACGCCTTTAATCCCAGCACTGTGAAGGCAGAGGCAGGCGGATCTTTGTGAGTTCAAGGCCAGCCTGGTCTACAGAGTGAGTTCCAGGAAAGGAGTAAAGCTACACAAAGAAACCCTGTCTCGAAAAACCAAAAAAAAAAAAAAAAAAAAAAAAATCAAAAATAAATAAGAGATCCTAGATCAGTTCTAGGCTAGTACTATGTTTTTTGTTTGTTGGAGATAGGGTTTCTCTGTATAGCCCTGGCTGTCTTGGTACTGGATCTGTAAACCAAGCTGACCTTAAACTCAAGATCCACCTGCCTCAGCCTCCCAGCTAGAAAGGAAGTAAGGAAGAAGGAAAGGAAAGGGAGGAATGGAGTGAGGGAGCGGACCAGTAAACTTCACCATATGGCAGGCCCAATCCATGTGAGTTTGTCTCCTAGCACTGAAAGGTGAGTCATAAAGAGTCTACATGGTGGTGGTAGTGCACGCCTTTAAACCAGCACTTGGGAGGCAGAGGCAGGCAGTTTGAGGCCAGCTTGGCCTACAAATAGAGTTCCCGCACAGGATGGGCAACACAGAGAAAGCCCATATCCATTCATCTCTCTCTCTCTCTCTCTCTCTCTCTCTCTCTCTCTCTCTCTCTCCTCTCTAAACACACACACACACACACACACACACACACACACACACACACAGACGTATCTGTTCTTTGCATTCTACATAAGTTCAAATGGTATGTACGTATGTGTACTCCAGGATGTTTTCCCAAAAAGTTTTGCATACTTCCTATGAAAAAACAAGCTAAGCAGGCAGTCATACATTTAATTTTAATTTAGTAAGAATAATGTGATTGAAACTGTTGTATTTGAAATGTTTGCAAGAAAGAGAACCGGTTCAGCAAAAAAGTTATCAACTAAATAGTAGCTAAAGATGTACCCAATTATGGCTAAAAATGGGCTAAACTGAAGAGGTTCCCACCGATAAGATTATCCATTCAATTCCTACCGAGGAGTTCTTATTAATATAGTTCCCACTGACCACATAGTTCTACAAATGGGTCTCTAATGCAGTTCCCACCAACAAGTCCACAGTGACATGGTTCCACTGACGATGAGTCCCTTACAATTATGCTCATGGGTCTCTGTGTATTCTGTTCCGAGTCAAGGGACCATCAATAAAGGTCCCATCAAAGAGTCTACACCGGTACGAATTCCCACCCATGGGTCGTTCCCCAGTCTTTCCACCCTCCCTCAGGGACTCGATCCATTTGGCGCCCATCGATGGATCCGACACCACTCCCGCCTACCCCACACCCCACTGTCCCTTTCCGCCTTGGCTTTCACTGACGATCCGACCCTGCCTCTGGCGAAGCCAAGATGGACGCCGGAAGCACAGCCGCCTCCGCGAGCCCTCTCGCCAGGCGCCCGCGCCCGCCCGCCCGCCTGACGCCGCCGCGCCTGACGCCGCCGCCGCCCTCGCGCGCCCGCCGCCCCTCCCCCGACCTCCCCTCCCCCCGCCGTAACGTCCTGACGCTCCGCAGGGACCCCTGACTGGACGGCGGCGCGTGAGCGGCGCGAGAAGCTTCGCCGCGGGGGTGCGCGGGCACGCCGAAGCCGCTTACCTGGGCCCACACCGGCCTGCTCTGGCGCCCGGCTGTGACGGGTGCGGCGGCGGGTGGTGGCGGTGGCGGCTGCAGGCTTCGCTCCTTGTTGGGGATTCGGCGGCGGCGGCGGCGGCGGCGGCGGCGCGGGCGCGCGCTTCCTAGTGACGCAGACACCAAGGCCGCGCACGCACAGGTCGGGCGGGCTTGGAGACTTATTTGGCGCCTGGCGCGGAAGTGAACGGTGTGGTGAGATAGTACCCGAAGGGCCCTGGCGCGCGTGCGTTTGTTCCTTACTTCTGTGCTCGGTGGTTAGGTGTTCCGTGGCTCAAGTCCAGGTTGGCGTTTGCTTTTTAAGCCCGCGTGTCGGCTCCACTAGGGAGCCGCGACCAACACGTCCGTAGAATTCGAGTGCGACCACCGAGTGTGGGCGTTCTTGCCCATTTCGGGCAGAATCGTGCTTTCTTGTTTGAAATTGAAGAGTTTTCGAATTTGCTTTCGCAACGTGCTCATTGCGGAGCGGTGTTTTCTTGCGGTTGACCAACCGGCATTGCAGCGGATAGTCCAAACCGGGACTCGCTATGTAGACCAAGCTGACTTGGAACTCTTAGAGATCTGCCTGCCTTCCGAGTTCTGAGATTAAAAGCGTGTGTCATCTTGCCCAGCCCAGTATTCTAAAGTTTTAAATGAAAGTTAATGAAAGGTAAATGTCTCGGGGTATCTTGAAGCCATAAAAGTTTCGTAGAGTGTCTTGGCTGCCCAAAGAATTGCCTCTTTCATTTTTTATTTTTTCTAACTTGTAGGGAAAGGTATAGTATTTAAGATACCTGGATTTTCCAGAACATAAGAATCCCTCAGCCAACATTTATTATATTTCTTACAGTTGAGAGCCAAAGACAAGCAGTTCTTGTGTGGTTCAAAGGTAACAGCATTATGCCCTAGCAACATGAGCTGTGTTTATCTTGGCCCTGGTGGAGCCTGGGTACCATGTTGGACATTGTGGTCTTGGCAGTAAAACCCTTACTTTCCCAGCCATGGGCCTACTGGCTGAGACAGCCAATTCTAAGCATGGGGCTAGCTCTCCTAAGCTCTCAAAATGTGCTTGGTCACTAGAGTTCAGTCAAAGGTTTCAGGATCCCTGTTCTGCCTGTCCTACAGTCTTCAGAGAATTGAGCTTTCATTATGAAATGAGGAAATCTTCAATGCTGTTTATTTTGGTTATTATGTGATAAACATGCAAGTTTGTCATTGCAGAAATAAATGCTAATGAAGTTAAAGGGTAAGTCTAGAGAAGAGGTGGAATGGAGATCAAAGCCTGCATGAACAGGAATAGCTGATGTCTGCTGCTGCCAGTAGGTAAGTGGAATGAACTGGTGCCCAGTCTGAGCATTTGTTCAGGGAAGCTGAAGAGTGTAGTTAAAGACCACCACCTTAGTTAAAGGTACATGTAAACTCTCCCTGCAGGATATAGCAGATGTAAAAATCAGCTTCTCCCACCTGCTCAGACTCACAGGCTCTGATCACCAAGGCCTCAGATTAGTCCTGCTGTGGGCATCCTTCATCTGAGCAGAGCCCTCCTTGTCTGTGGAGGGAATGAAGGGTGTTATCAGCTGGTATTGACATTTGTCCATGACCCACTCACCCCTTTTGCATGTTGAATCCTAACTCCCTAAGAAGATAGTAGAAAGTAGGGGTTTGAGAGGTGACAGGTGCCATGTCTGAGACAGGAAGCAACCCTCTTCGTGTATTACACCATGCCTTAATCTTGGACTGCCAGCCTCCAGAACTGTGAGTGAGAGCTACGTTCTGTATGCTCTTTTTGTTGCAGTAGCCTCAATGATCTAAGCCAATGTTAAATGAGTTCCCTGCAATTAAGGAAATACTCCCAAAGTGGTAGCCCTTCACAGGGAGTAGAGTAGCTCAAAAAAACCACCTGTCTGTCAGAGCTTGGTCCATGTGAGCACCAACTCATGATATTAGTGTTACATTATGCCCATAGAACAGGAGATTGTGTAGGTTCAAATACTTCATAAGTAAAGGGGAGACAGGACAGTTCCCTGCTAGAGTTCTGATTACTAAATATAATAAGAAATGGGAAAAAAAAAACAAAAACAAACAAACAAAAAAAAAAAAACATTTGTGGCAGACAAAATCCATTGGATAGTTTTGAAAATTAATGAAAGTTTGAGGTAAAACAAGTTCTGCATGATTTCAAGATACCTCCCCTAAAATACTTTCTATTACTACTGTTAAACAGCAACAACAACAAAAAATTACCAAAGCCAAGCCGTAGTGGTGCACGCCTTTAATCCCAGCACTCGGGAGGCAAAGGCAGCTGGATCTCTGAGAGTTCAAGGCCAGCCTGGGCTACAGAATGAGTTCCAGGAAAGGCTCCAAAGCTACACAGAGAAACCCTGTCTCAACAAACAAACAAATTACCAGTCAGTCAGAGTCCTGGAAAAGCTTGTTCTGCTGAGCCAGGAGACAGTCTGGGAACAGCAGGAAGGACCCGGAGAGTGAATGAGATCAAGATTAGGAAGTTCGTACCTAACTCCAGTAAAGACCTAAAGTTTATTAGACATTACGTTGCGTTTGATTTCAGGCTCATTGGTGTATTCTTGGTAAAGGTTGTTCATGCAGCATGTCCCAGCCCTAGACCATGATTTTTAACCTCACCTGGTCATGGCTTTACACTATCCCTGCTTGTTCAAATGAGTCATATATGATGGTCCTGGACAGAGTTCCAGGACAGCCAGGTCTACACAAAGAAACACTCTCTCAAAAAACAACAACAACAAAAACAAGAAACAACAACAAAAAAAAAAACCACGTCAAATTTAGTGCTTTAAAAGTACAACTTTTAGGTCAGATGTATTATACACCTATATTTCCAGCACTTCCAGACAGAAGATGCAGGATTGAGAGTTAAGTGACAATTTGAGTTACATGACAAGACCCAGAACAAACAAGTAACATGATTTTGTTCTCTTACTCCTCTGAAGGCCAGAATTGAAGCCCAATCCAAGTTCAGTGAGCTGAAGCCCATGTGCTCCAGGACTGGTGCCTTCTAGAGGAAGCGAAGGGGAGCCCTTCATCTTTAAGGCCAGCTCTCCTGTCTCCCTTACCTACTTTTTTTGTTTTTGCTTTTTTTTTTTTTAAATTAAATTTAATTTTATTTTAGTTTGGTTTTTCGAGACAGGGCTTCTCTGGGTAGCTTTGTGCTTTTCCTGGAGCTCACTTGGTAGCACAGGCTGTCCTCAAACTCACAGAGATCTGCCTGGCTCTGCTTCCCGAGTGCTGGGATTAAAGGCATGCACCACCACCGCCTGGCTTTTGCTTTCTTTTTTTGAGATAGGGTTTTACTGTGTAGCCCTGGCTGTCCTGGAACTCGCTCTGTAGACCAGGCTGCTCTTGAACACACAGAAATCTGCCTGCTTCTGCCTCCTGAGTGCTGGGATTAAAGGTGTGAGCCACCACTGCCCTTCTCTCTGCTCTCTTACCTACTTTTAAAGACCCTTGTGAGTATATTGGGCCTATCTAGATAAAGCCTAAGACCCACACACACACACTTAAAGACAGTGACCTGTGTAGCCAGCCTGGACTACAGATTGAGTTCCAGGACAGCTAGAACTGTTAAACTGGGGAGTGGGGTAGGGGGTGGGGGTGGACATGGATGACACATGGGACAGTGATCTGGTGCCTTGGTTGGTTTTATGTCAACTTAACATAGCTAGAGTCATTTGAGAAGAGGGACTCTCAATTGAAGAAAAAAAAAAAAAGATTTGCCTGCAGACAAGCCCATAGTGCATTGACTTGATTAATGATTGAGATGGATCCTTCCCGTGGGGTAGAAGTGGGGCTAGTAGTAGTCCTAGTTGCCTAAGAAAATAGGCTGGCCAGGCAGCGGTGGCGCACGCCTTTAATCCCAACACTCAGGAGGCAGAGGCGGGCAGATTCCTGCGAGTTTGAGGCCAGCCTGGTCTACAGAGCAAGATCCATGACAGAATCACTGTCTCGAAAAAAATAAAATAATAATAATAATACATAAATAAAAAGAGAAGAAAGAATATAGGCTGAACAAGCCAGTAAGCAGCGTTTCTTTGTGACTCTGCTTCAGGTCTTGTCTTGAGCTTCTGCTCTGACCCCCCTCAGTGATGGGACTGTGATCTGAGAGTTGAAAAGTGAAATAAACCCTTTCATCCTCAAATTGCTTTTGGCCATAGTGTTTATCACAGCAGTAGAAACCCTAACTAAGACACCTAGCAACCTTCTTGCCATCTACTTCAATTCCTCTTTGTACATAACCAAACATATTCCTATATTCCATGGATGAAAACATGGACCTCTTGTAGGGTGATAATTCTGCCTTCCCAAAACTTATAAACCATAAAAGGAAAGATAGTAATTTTTTTTTTTTTTTTCAAGACAGGGTTTCTCTGTGTAAAAGTCCTGGCTGTCCTGGATCTCTTCTGTAGACCAGGCTGGCCTCGGACTCACAGTGACTCGCTTGCCTCTACCTCCTGAGTGCTGGGATTAAAGGCGTGTGTCACCATGCCCAGCTCAATAAAATACTTTTTAGAAGTGAATTATAGGAATGAGTGAAGTGATCTTAAAACAATGTCTGCTCCTTCGTGAGTTGTCCCTCACAGAGCTGCTTCCACTCTTGACTGGCTTCTGGATTCTGAAGAAACACTGCACCTAGTGGTTGAAATGTTAGCTGCTAAACAGTCTTTCTTTAAACTTAACAAAATTCAACACATCTGGTGAGCTTTAGAATGTATAGAAATGTGTGATCTAATGCTTTCAGAAAAGTATTGTGTTTGTCTAAAGACACTAGCCTCAGGAAATGTAGTTTAGGTCTACTATGATATTCTAGCCAAAGTAATAAAAAGAAGAAAGTGGGGCGTGGGGAGACACACTGTATGAAGAAGACCCTGCTCAGAATATAGCCTTTCTGCCCAGTGTCCAATTGTACTTCCTTTCCTTCCCTGTAATAGCTCCTCCATCCACTTAAGTTCTTCAGGGTGATCTTTTAAGGGATGATGATAACACCCCCTTCATCTCAGGATGCCAGCCTTTGGATGATTCCCTTCCTACTAATCTCTCTTCCTGAATATTTTGGCTTTTAAATGGCAAACAGTTCCAGTAACAGTCCATTGAAGGAAACAACCATTTCTGTGGTTCTGTTGCCAAGAATGTCTAACCCTGATCCATCTTTGAGAAAACATCAGACAAACTCATACTGATAAAATCAGCAATATAACTGACTGATGCTCTTTAAAAATATACAAGGTCATAAAGGACTAAATCAGGTGTGACAGTTGTGTAGCTTGGTCTGTGCGGTTCCTAGCAGTGGGATCAGGACCTGTCCCTGGATCTTGAACTAGCTTTTGGGAACCCAATCTACAAGCTAGGTTGCCTTACCTGACCTTGATGCAGAAGGAGGAGCTTGGTCCTGCCTCAACTTGATGTGCCTTGCTGTGTTGATTCCTATGGGAGGCCTACCCCTTTCTGAATGGAGATGGAGGAGGGCATGGGTAGAAGACAGGTGGGGAGAGGGAACTGGGGGGGGGGGGCACCTGTGGTTAATATGTAAAATACATGGAAAAAAACAGAATGAGGAACTATCACAAATGGGGGGGGGGGGGGGTTTAGAGACCCAAAACCAAAAATATTAAGAGATTCTTGTAGTCAAGTAGTGGTGGCACACGCCTTTAATCCCAGCACTCAGGAGGCAGAGGCAGGTGGATCTCTGAGTTTGAGGCCAGCCTGGTCTACAGAGCTAGTTCTAGGACAGCCAGAGAAACACTGTCTCGAAAAAAATGAAAAATAAAAAATTAGGGGTTGAGGATTTAGCTCAGTGGTAGAGTGCTTGCCTAGCAAGCACAAGGCCCTGGGTTCAGTCCTCAGTTCTGGAAAATAAAAATTTTTTAAAAAAAAGAAAAAATTTAAAAAAGAGATTCTTGCAATATTGGTGAAAATGCTAGTAAAAATCGCATAAGGTCTTTGGTTTGGTTGATAGTGTGCCAGTTACAATTTCTGGCATCAATAGCTGGACTGTGGTTATGTTAAGATACTTGCATTGGGGGAGCTGGGTAAATGATATGTGGAACTACTATCATTTTTACAACTGTTATATATATTTTGGCTTACAACAAAAAGTTCCAAGTTTTTTTTTTTTTTGGTGCCTCTGTTTGTGCACATACAAATACTAGGGACTGGACCCACCGCCTCAGTACATATTGAACATTTACTTGATCTACCACCAGACTACATCTAGGTCACCAAAAACATATTCAATGAACACCAGAGCCAGTTATTCGGATTTTAGGTAAATAAGATGGTAGGAGTACATGAGGATCAACAAGACATAGCTGGGGAGAGGTACAGAAGAAGGAAAGTCTGCGGTTATAAAAAGAAAGTGAAGAGTTAGATGTTATTCAAAAAAAGCCTTGGAGAATATAAGCAATGTGGGATGAAAACAGAAACCCAATTTAAAATCCAAGTCTTGGCCAGCGGTGGTGACGCATGCCTTTAATCCCAGCACTTGGGAGGCAGAAGCAGGTGGATCTCTGAGTTCCAGGCCAGCCTGGTCTCCAAAGTGAGTTCCAGGAAAGGCACAAAGCTACACAGAGAAACCCTGTCTCAAAAAACCAAAAAAATGAATGAATAAAAGAACTACATTTCCCACAGTTAATGGGGTTGGGGATTTAGCTCAGTGGTAGAGCCCTGGGTTCAATCCTCGGCTCCACAAAAAAAAAAAAAAAAAAAAAAGATTCAGAGAGACTCAAAACATGTTCAACTTCATGAAGTTGAGACAATTCATAGCAATTTAAAAAGTCAGGCATTCTAAAAATAAAATCCAAAGATACATAAATCTGACACATACTAAATCCATTTTCCATAATTATTATTTTCTGTAAGAGAGAGAGCTTTGTATGTACAGTAAAAACAATGCAATGTGTAACATATAGTAGTCTCAAATAACCAAAGTGTTTCAGGCAGGATTCATTGCTGTTTTGTGTGACTTGATGGCACACAACTGCAAAGTGTTCATGTTGTATGTTCAGAATGAAGGCTACAAGCAAAATCTCAGGATATAATGAGAGTATTGCCAGAAACAATTTGAATTCATTAGGCCTTTTAGTTTGAATTAATTTTGGTCATTACACATTCAGAAACCTGTTGCTGTTGCCAAAAAATTTGTGATCCCCACATTCTGTTATTCTACCAAAAATGTTCACTACTCACAGTTTAAGAAGCTGTATATTAAACAATGATAAAATCATCATGATTTAATTGTTTCTGGAAATGCCTTTTTAGACACCCCAGAGGTGTGTTTTATTGATCTCCTAGGTGTCTAATCAAGTTGATGGTAAGATTAACTGTCATGAGCTGTCATGTGTATGTGAGAGAGTGAGTGCTTATGCACACTCTCGCCAATGGAGTATGAATATCCATGCGGTCCAGGGTCAAACTGGGGTGGTCAGGCTTGGCAGGAAGTACCTTTACTGGCTGAGCCATCTCCCCAGCCCCCGTAATCAGGTTCTATTCACTAGCTACAAATTCTTTCAGAGAACTGAGCAAAGTTCATTACTACAGGGCTGGCAGTAGAGTGGTAAATAATATGGTAAAGTACTTACCTAGGTGAGAGACCCTAGGTTCTATCCCCAATATGGGCTGAGGGGTCCTTTAAGGTTTGGGGCTATAATCCTGGCATGTGGGAGGTTAGGCAGGAGGATCATAAGTTTGAGACCAGTTTTGGCTACATAAGAGTTTAAGACCGGCTTGGACTACACAGTAGGAAAACCCTGTCTCAAAGTGGGAAGGAAAGAGGACTGCTAAGATGGATCCTCCATTAAAACGCCTGCTGCTAAGCCTGAGGATCAGAGTTTGATCCTCATGACCTACATTATGGAAAGAGGAAACTAACTCCTGCAACTTGTCCTCTTACCTCCCCATTTGTGATGTGATGTGCTCTTGTACACACACACAATAAATAAATGTAACAAAAATATTAAGGGTGAGAAAACAAAAAGGACTAGGGAGATGGTTCAGTAGATAAAAGCACTTGTGTCACAATACATACCTGATGACAAATCCTTGGAACCCACATAAAAAGACAGAGGTACATAAAGATGGGAGGTGGAGACAGGAGAATCCTCAGAAATTTGTAGGCCGCTGGCTTGGAGTATGTATTGCAATGGCAAACAACAGAAGAGATTCTGACTCAAAAAAAAGTTCAAAATAAGTGCTAGAAGTTGTCCTTTGACTTTTGACCCCTATGTGTGTACCTGTTCACCTACACTCAGAAACACACACATATTTTTTAAATTAACAAAATTTAATTGTTGGGGTAAAATAGCACACATATAATATGCACTCAATTTTTTCTGAGTACTTGAATGTTCTAAGCTTATATTCAATATAGTTTTGTCATTTTTAATGCATTTATCTCTTATTTGTATGTGTATCTGTATGTGCTTGTGTAAATTATGTGCCCTATGTGTGTGCAGAATCTACAGAGCAGAAGAAAACATCAAATCCTGTGGAACAGGAGTTACAGACAGTTGTCAGCTGCCATGTGGGTGCTGGGAATTGAACCCTGGTCCTCTGGAAAAGCAGCCAGTGCTCTTAACCACTGAGCCATCTCTACTTCCCCTCAGCCTTATTGTGACTTTATCCTATATGAAAGTGATTTTATGGAGTTAGAATTTTCAATTTTTTGTTTCATTTCATTTTCTACAGTGCTGGGGATTAAACCCAAGGCCTCATGCATGCTAAGCACATACTCCACCACCAAGCTGTACCCTTAGCCCCTGTGCTCCAGGCTAGTGAGATGTGATATGACATACTCTCACATCCTTGGACAGCTTGTTATGTATTACATGGTTCTGAACACCTACTGTGTTGCCAGCAGTGTGATGGTTAATCGTGCTTATCACCTTGATTCGATCTGAAATCAGCGGAAAGACAAGCCTCTGGGTACACCTGTTAGGTATTATCTAAATTAGATTAACCTCTGGGCATGGCTGTGAGGGATTTTCTCTTTTAAAAAATATTTTTCTATTGCTGGGCAGTGGTGGCACATGCCTTTAATCCCAGCACCCAGGAGGCAGAGGTAGGTGGATCTCTTAAGTTGGAGGCCAGCACGGTCTATAGAGGGAATTCCAGGACAGCCAGGGCTACACAGAGAAACCCTGTCTCAGAAAGAAATTTTTTTAAATTATGTGTAGGTGTGTGTCTTCATGTGGGTTATGTGTATGTGAGTGCAGGTGCCCACAGAAGCCAGTGGTGTCAAAGGATCTGGAGTTAAAGACAGTTGTGAACTGCTTGACCTGTGGGTGCTTAGAACTAAGCATTTGTCCTCTGAAAGAGCAGCGGCAAGTGTTCTTAACTACTGAGCCATTCTAGCCCAAGGGATTTTCATTACATTAGCTGAAGTGGGAGACCCACTTTGACTGTAGGTAGCACCTTCTAGCACCAGGCACAGAACAAGAGCTAAGGGGTTAGGGTTAGGGTTTTTGTTTTTGTTTTCTACTTGTTTGCTTTTTTGTCTAGTCGGTGAGTTCATCTTCCCTGTTCACAAG
The DNA here is from genome assembly GCF_903995425.1 of Onychomys torridus. Lineage (NCBI taxonomy): Eukaryota > Metazoa > Chordata > Mammalia > Rodentia > Cricetidae > Onychomys > Onychomys torridus. Next base: position 137,016,520 of record NC_050446.1, read on the forward strand.
TTCACTTACATTGTTGCTGCTGTTGTCATTGCTGCTGACATCTGAACCCAGCTTCTTCAGCCTTTCATCCTGAGCTGAAGACCAATGGTTCTCCAAGAATCTTCTGGGACTTCAACACCACATTGGGACTACTGAGGCCCCTAGCTGAGTAGATGGAGCAGCTAACAGTTCTCTCTTTCTCCATTGTTAGGGCAGCCATTGTTGAATTACCTAAACCATATCCTGTATGTCAATCTAATAAATCCCCCTTTCTATATCCATCCTATTGGTTCTGTTTTTCTATATATACTCAATAAATTAAGACCTCCAGTACTTTGTTTTTATTTATTTGTGTGTGGTTGTGTGATATGTATCAGAGGACAACTTTATGGAAACAGTTCTTTCACTTTTTCATGTGTGGCAAATACCCTTATCCATTGAGAGATCTGTTTTGTTTTTCAAGACAGTTTCTCTGTGTAAGAGTCCTGGTTGTTCTGGAACTTGATTTGTAGACCAGGCTGGTCTTGAAGTCAGAGATCTGCCTGCCTCTGTCTCCCAGAGTGCTGGGATTAAAGACATGTCCCACCACACCTGGCCCATTGAGACATCTTGATGATGCCCAACACTTTATTATAAGATAGATTCTGGCTTTTTCTGTTTCCTCTCTGCTCCCCGCTCCCCTCCCCCGCCAGGCCTGGCTCCTCCCTCCTATCCCCTCTTCTTTCTAATAAAGCCCTTTATAACTCTGGTAGTCATGGCCGTGGCTCATGACTTTTCCGCCGATAACCAGCACCGTTTACCCATCATTTGGTGCCATGAACTCAGATAGGAAATTCTGCACACTCAGCATCAAGGGGCTGGAATGTCAGAAGCCCGGTGACTGCCAGATCCGCTTTTTCATTTTCCCAGCTGCTGGACCTGCACACCACGCCTGCCGCTGCCACCACTGCTTCATCTCCACACATTTGATTGCATCCTGTCAGACACAAAAGTGGCCAGGGGGCCAAGCCAAGAGGGATGGACGGCTCCAGGGCAGCAGGACAGCCTAACCCACCATCCCAGGATGCCTGTCTGCTTCAGAAGCTCCCTTCCCTATCCCCCACAAGAGCCAACTGAAGCTCACCAAGGCAGCTGGAAGCAGTTTTTCTGGAAGAAACAACGCCCTATTCCTGTTCACTCACTTTTTTTTTTAATAATAAGCAAAAGCCTGGAATATTAGGATTCTGTACATGCTCAGCATGGGGCCTGGCATCTTGTGTCTTACATCATCAGTGAATGCTGCATGGTTACAAAATCCCTGCCTAAAAAGCAGGACACAGACTCCCACCCTCTCTGTTTCCTCTCTGCTCTTTGCTCTGCTCCCCACTTCCCTTCCCTACCAGGCCTGGCTCCTCCTTCCTATCCCCTCTTTTTTCTAATAAAGCTCTTTATAAGTTCTGTGTGACTGTCCAACTCTCAGCTAGGGTGTCTTCAGCATATAAGGATGGCTATTGTATTAGTTACTTTTCTCAATGCTGAAGAAATGCCCGACAAAAGCAACAAAAGGAAGGGAGGGTTTACTCTGGCTCACAGTTTGAAGGTACAGTCCATCATCATAGTGGAGAAGCCATGTGGCAGGTCACACTGCATCTAGAGTCAGGGAGTAGAGAATGATGGATATTGATGTTTGTAGTGGGTAGCCATCCTAGCCTTGGCCTGGAAGTTCCAACCCCCATTGAGGCTTCTGTAATGGTCACGCCCACAAGGCGGGGCTGAGGGAGGAAGCTGAAGACCCAGGATCTGAATGAGAGGGATCTCTTGGTTCCGGGACCCTGGACACTGGAGGTAGACCGAGCAGAGTTCTCCAGAGAACACCGCCAGACTGCGACATAACCTTTCCCAGACCCTGCAACCTATCTCTTCATTTGTAAGTTACCCCACAAAATAAATCTCCCTTTTAACTACATGGAGTGGCCTTAATAATTTCACCAACAGATGTTCAGTTTTCTTTCTCCTTTTTATTCAGTCCAGGACCCCAACTCATAGAATGGTGCTGCCCATAATTGGGGGTATTGGTATTTCCCAATTCAGTTAACTCAATCTAGAAACCTTGTTTTCTAGGCATTTCTAGTTCCTGTTGATAACCAGTGTTAACCAGCACAGTTGGGATAAACTGTGTCATTCATAATTTAGGCACATTAGATGCATTTTCAAGCCAGTAGTGGGCACATGCCTAAAATCCCAACACCCAGGAAACAGAGGCAAGGAAGATCAGAAATTCCAGGCCTGCCTGGACTACACAGTGAGACCCTGTCTCAACAAAACATAGCAAACAAACAGAAAGATGGCCTGAGTTTGATCCCTGGGACCCACATGGTGAAAGGAGAGGACTGATTCCCTCTCTAACAGCCCAGACCTTAGCACAACTGACTCCATGATGGAAGTACCATCCAGGCCATACAACTCAACACATAGACAGCACCATCTGCCAAAACAAAAACAAAGACCTAATCCATCAAAATCCATCACTGGGAAAGTTCCTAAATGTACTAACCTTGCTTCTGTGCTTTTGTAGTTCTGTTTCTGGCTAGCCATTCTTGTTAACTGGATTATGTCAACCTAATATATCATTTTTTTGTGCTTGAAAACTCACCTTGAGAAAAGCTTGGGGCTACACTGGGATCCCAAACACCCAGTGTAGTTACTGACCAGCTAATAAAAGCTTTCTATTGGCTTCAACCCATGTCCAAGAAGTCTTCTCCCATGAATACCCTACAACACCTCAAGTTGTCCTTTGACAATCTGTACTGTTTCCCCCTCCCCCCACTGCCCACACAGTTCTAGAAGCTGAGAAATACATAGCAAGGTACCAGCTGCATTCGCTAAGATTGTATTTTTTAGATTTATTCTATTTTATTTTGTTTGTGGGAGTGTTTTGCCTACATGAATATGTGTGCACCATGTGTGTGCCTGGTGCCCATGGAAGTCAGAAGGGGGAATTCAATCCCTAGAAACTAGAGTTACAGATGGTTGTGAGCCATCAGTGAGTGCTGGGAATCGAATCTGGGTCTGCAATAACAAGTGCTCTTAAATGCTGTGCCATCTCTCCAGCCCTGAGACTGTATTCTTATGTTGTAGAAAAACAGGAGAGGTTCAAGCCCTGTTCATGGCAGAATTAATCAATAGGTGAGAACAGACTCTCCAGGAGTCAAATAAATGCTCACCAAAAGGCCCACCTTCTACACTGTTGTCCTGGGATTAAGTTTCCAACACTGAGTTTGGGGTACACATGCAGATTTCGGTAGTGACTCCAATCATAGCATTTGAAGTGACTTTTTTTTTTTTTTTTTTGAGACAAGATCTCTCTATTATATAGCTCTGGCTGTCCTGGAATTTGCTATAGACCAGACTGGCTTCAAACTTACAGAGATCCACCTACCTCTGCCTGCAGAGAACTGGAATTAAAGGTGTACACCACCACACCCTTCCACCCAGTTTTGAAGTGACTTTAAAATATGCCCACAAAGCTGAGGACAGTTGCACATACCTTTAAGCACATGCCTTCTAAGCTCATGCGTGCAAGAGCTATAAAGTGAAACTTTGTCTAAGCAAGAGTAAAATTAAATAGGACCACAAAATCTTTGGCACTCCCTTGAGTGTGGTCTATTCTTTTTTTAAAAAAAAAAAGATTTATTTATTAATTACGTATACAGTGTTCTGCAACACATATGCCTGTAGACCAGAAGTCACCAGATCTCACTATAGATGGCTGTGAGCCACCGTGTGGTTGCTGGGAATTGAACTCAGGACCTCTGGAAGAAGAGCCAGTGCTCTTAGCGTCTGAGCCATCTCTCCAGCCTGAGTGTGGTCTATTCTTATTGACTCAGTTCTGGCAAACAGAAGTGAATGACTCCTGAAATGAGTCCAGGCATCTTCTTTCCCATCACTTTCTGATGGCTCACTCTGGGGGAACTAGGATCAAGCAGTTCAAAGTTGGCCCATGTCCTGCTAGCATGAGTGGAAATAGTGCTTCTTGGAAGGGACCCTTAACACCAGGGCAGCCTCAGAATGATCAGAGATTGTTGACATTCTGTCTGTAGCTTAAGTCATAGATGCTCAGCAACTGTATCTGTACTTATGGAAACAAGATAACAATGATGTTTTTAGTTGCTCCTTAGGGTAATATGTTATATTATATATAATAGGTGACACATATATTCTGACCAGCTTCCCATAGGAGTCCCATTTTTATTTCTGTTCTTTGCTAAGAAAAATGGAATCAGTCTGAAGGATTCCCATCCCTGTTTGTTGTTGGAGGCTCCACATAGTGACTGTCACAAGTACCATCTTACCTTTGACCAAGTTCCTTTAATTCCCTAACATGCAAACTAAGAAGTTCTGGTCCATGATCAGATCTGCTATGCCAGGGCTAGGTATGCTTTTCTGGGATATACAACATTGATACCCAGAACCTATGCCGGCAGATTCACCTTCATCTTCATATGATACTCCAGTGTACCCCTTTCCTCCCATCCCCTCCTGAACAATTCTCATGTTTCTGTTTCCTCCAGTGTCTTACATTCTGACTGACCCATCCTTCTTGGGCAGGAGATAGAAAAGTGATGTCACCAGAAATGATGTTACTCTTGTGCTTCTCCCTGAGTTGTGGAAAGTAGGCATCTTTCCAGGGACTAGGCTGGAGGCCCACATATGAACCTGAACAGAGGCATGTGTCCTCTTTATCACATGATTCCCAGATGGCATCTCCAGTGGCTATTTGGGTCCTAAGAAAACAAGTATATTTACAAAATCATCAAGGTATCTCCTCATTCCCTGGAGCTTGGAATAACCAGCTGTGTAGTGGTGACCAGGAACAAGTCCACAGAGCTATAGGGCAAGTCCCTGACAGGCAGTTCCAATTTAGGAATCCCTTAAGCCCTGAGCCTCAAGACAGAATTTGATTCAGACTTTAGACCCGATTCTATCAGCAGCAACTGACCAGTTGGAAAGCCCCAATCCAATAGGATACTCCTTAGAGAGGTCCCTTTTTGAGAGATCAAGGGTGGTCCCTGTAGCAGCCAGGCTAGGCCTCAGTTCTGACTCTATCTTATTCCTGTGGTATTGTGTTGACATACTCATTCCTCAAAACAATTGTGATTTAAACATATGATTGACAGCTGATGTCAGTCTGGAGTTGTATCCAATATAAGCATTCCCTTACAGTGACCTCACAGGGTTCCTTGGCTCAACAGATGGAGGACATCATACTGGGTAACATGCTATTTCTAAGCACACAGGATATCTTTTTTAAAATGTTATTTATTTGTTTGTTTGTTTGTTTGTTTATTGTGTGTATGTATTGTGAGTATGCATGCCACAGCATGCTTATGGAGGTCAAAGGAAAAGGACAAGGTGTATGAAATGGTTCTCTTCTACAATGTGAGTCCTGGAGATTGGACTCAGGTCATCATGTTTGGAAGCAAGTGCCTTTACTTGCTGAACCATCTTGTTGGTTCAGGGTTTCTCTCTCTCTCTCTCTCTCTCTCTCTCTCTCTCTCTCTCTCTCCCTTCCTTCCTTCCTCCCTCCCTCCCTTACTTACTTTCTTTTTAATTTTTATTTTATCTATGAGTGCTCTGCATGTATACCTGCACACCAGAAGAGGGCATCAGATCCTATTATAGATGGTCATGAGCTGCCATGTGGTTGCTGGGAATTGAACTCAGGACCTCTAGAAGAGCAGCCAGTGCTCTTAACCCCTGAGCCATCTCTCCAGCCCCTTTTTGTTTTTTCAAGGCAGGATTTTTCTGTGTAGCCCTGGCTGACCTGGAACTCTCTCTGTAGACTCGGCAGCCCTCAAACTCACAGAGATCTGCCTGCCTCTGCCTCCTGAGTGCTGGGACTAAAGGCGTGCACTACCACCACCCAGCTCAGGATCTCTTTCTTATTAATTTAATTTGTAAGTTCACTATGTGGATGAGATGGGTACATGTTACAATGGGCTTTGGCTACTTAAGAGCTGCCATTGGAAGAAATCTAGTCTCAGTTCCTTTCCCTCTTCCCCTTCTGAGTCCCACAAAAGCCACTTGTGGGCACTGTGGAGTTCAGGTTCTGACTGTTGCTTCCTCTTGTGATTATCCTATTTCCCCTGAGCCACTGAAATGTTCAGTGTCCATAGACTTTGGAAGACCCTTCCCAGTGCCCTCTGCCTGATGGAAGGTGAGGGTACTCATGGCCACAGCCACCTGGTTTCTGGAGCCTTGATTCTGGGTTGTTAAAAAAGAAAAAAAAAAAAAAAAAACATGTCACACAGGCTGGAGGGATAGCTCAGACGTTAAAGGCTAGGCTCACAACCAAAAAACATGTCATGCATTTTCCTTACACTTCATACCAAGCAGGTCAGAAGGTACTCCACGTCTGTAACTCAATGGTGGAGTGGGGCTTCATAGAGAAGAGAGAAGATGCCGCAGTGTCACAAAAGTGTGGGATCCCCAGTATGTCCAAGCAGGTGACCATCTTCAAAGGCCACCATTGGGACATTTGGAGCCCCCGGGCTGAGAGAGAAGAAAGCACCCTGCTTAGATGCTTAATCAGAAGAGGCCTGGAGCCAGGCTTTCTGCCTTTGGTAAGGAATTCCAGGATGGATATGGGAAGGGTGACTTGGGAATTCTGACCCTTCCAGTATCTGAATCTTCAGGCAGCTGGTCCTAAGGAACCTCCCACCCCCAAGAACTCCCTGAGAATTCATGACTGCTACTTTCTCACACCTGGCCATGACTGCCAGCAAGTGATGTAAAATTCCAGTGTCCAGGAGCATTCTTGGATCAGAGCACAGGACAGGAGGAAGGGGGCAGGATTCCAAGGGGCTATAAGACCCCTGAGGGCATTGAGACTGGCTCCACAGAATTCCTCAGCTAAGGTGTTGGAAAGAGCATGCACTTTTGAGACTGTAGGAACAGTAGGAGATGTCTATGCTGCCCATAACTCTCCTAACCACAGAAGCTCATGGGCTCTTGGTGGAGAATACCTACCCCAAACCAACTCAGGTGAGATAATACTCCACCATAGGCCTTGTGCATGACTATAGGCTCTAAGGTTGGCCTAGGGTATCACTGGTCTAGGTGACCTCAGGACTCCTGTGAAACTGTTACATTAGAATGTTGTAACTCTCACTCTCCAGCTCTAGTATGCTCTGCAGCTCACAGGCTCAAGGACTGGCCATAATGATAGAGCAGGCCCAACCTACTCTGGGGTCCTCAGTCTTTCTCTGTCCTCTATAGACTCTCTCCACAAAGTTTCCCATAAAATTATGGGCAAATGCTGCTGTCTGGCCTTGCAGAAGCTGGGAGTCTGAGAACCTGAATGAGAATCCACACGTTTGTGCCACTGCCACTAGATTTATTAAGGTTGCCAACACATCCACTAAGAGAGCCATCAAGAAAGCCCCAGCCGCACCTGGCCTGGTGTCTGAACAGGAGACCATACCTCCTGCCTAGGGAGCTTCTTTAGGGAGAGCCCAAAGTCAGACACGTTATAAGGACTAGACAGTTTAGTGTGGGAAGAGAAGCAGGAAGCTGGGGGTACAAGGGAGCGAGTAGGAGCAGGAAAAAATTTGCATCTAGACAGAATTGAACAAAACAAAAACAAAACCCAAAAATGTTCTCATCGCTGCTGGGTCCAATGTTCCTTAGCCAGACATTTCCTCCCGCTGCTCCTTGTTCCTGCGCACCTCAGCAGCATGCAGCTCCTGTGAAGAAAGGCGACGCCTTGATGAGCGGCCAAGGGTAAGGGTGTCCCTAGGAACTTCCAGATATATATACATATATAGTCGGCAGGCATCACTGCACTCCAGGAGCACTGGAGCCACAGTGTTTAGGGATCAGACCAAGGGACTGGGCATCTGACTTCCAGCGTAAACAAGTTCCATTCCCTCTTGGAGCTGAGCCCCGTGGGGATTCAAAATCTTTCAGAGCACTTATAATTAATATAACTATATATTATTGTGATTGCTAAATATGTCTCACTAGGACCAGATTCTGGGCCTTATTCCAACGCTGAGGAAAGTGCTCAACTTTAAAAAAAAAAAAAAAAAAAGGCTATAAAGGTATTATTAGGACCCCCTTCTTCACTCAGTGTACAGACCGGATCCCACATCTAGAGCCTGCCCAGCAGTGATCACGCCCACATCAACGCCCCCAACCCTGCGCCCACCTTCTCGCGTAGCCGCTCTCTCAGGGCCGCGAGATGAGCCTCGCGTATCTCCTTGCTCAGCTCCATCTTGTAGTTGAGTTTTTCCTCCGCCAGGCGGCTAAAGTTATTGTTTTCTTCCAGCGCCTTGTGCAGCACCTCACGCTCGTGCTCACGCCGCTCTGCCAGCTGCTTCAGCACCTGAGCCTCCTGCGTCTGCACAGAGCCAGGAGTTAGTAAGCAGCATCTGAGACCCCTCCTGACAGGCCTTCACTCTCTGGTGCCCAAGCGCTAGACAAACCCTACGTGCCTCACCTGCCAGAACATGGACCTAGCTCCATCTAGTACCTATCAATCACTCTTCCCTCCGTCCCTGGGCTAATTTCTGTGAGTTTAGGGACCTTATGCTATCCTGCATCCAATCCCAGTTTGCCTGGGACTTCTGGGCCTTTTGTACTGAAAATTCTGCTTGCCAGAGGCCCCTCCAGTGCCAGGTGAACTGCAGTGGCTTGCTTTGTGCTACCCTTAGCCACAGAGTCTCCTTGTTGGACTGAGAACTCCCAAGGCCACAAATGTTGAAGAGGCAGGGTAAATTCTGAACCCTGAGCTGTGGTGGCTTCTCCAGACCTCTCCAGACAGCTCCCTGTTGAGCAATGAGCAGGTATAGACACAGCTCGGTCAGCCAAGTTCCTAGCTCCCCACTATTGTTCAGCAAAGAAATGGGTGCACAGGGATCTGGGAAGGGACATTGTGGTGCTACACTGCCCTACCCTGTGGGGGTGGGGGGAGGAATGTCTGGTGACTGCTGGGAAAATGGATAATGAGGAGCGCGAGGATCCTTAGGGTGATTAGCTCCTGGCCTAGGCTGCCTCCTAAATGATGCTGGGGACCCATGGGTACATCAGTTTTCAAAATAAACTTGTTGATCCTGAGTCCTTCTGTGCATGGATTAAGTAATTTCTCCTGTCCAGTGGACTTTGCCTCTGGGATCTCAATCCTAGAACAAATCTTGTTCTTTGTGTTTCAGTTATAAAGGGGCTAGTGTGAGGAGGGGCTGGGAGCCCCATTCATACCTCCCAGGGCCCGCTGAACTACCTAACCAACCCAACTAAGGATCTTCGAATGTGAGACCTTTTCTTCTCACTCCTCTGTCTTGAAAGGAGTGCTAGCCTCTGCTTTATATCCCCAAGGCTCCTCCTGTGGGAACACAACCTGACCTCCCTCTGCCATGATCAAAGTTGAGGTCCCTCTCAAGAATGTGGTTCCTGTTGTCCTGTTTGTCACCATCTCAGCACTGTCCTTCTCTCTCTCATCCCAATTGCTCAGCAGCAAGTCCTACACTCCCCAGCCCAATGCCCTGATCAAGCAAAGGGCCTGGTCAATGGTGCCAAATGTATGTGGAGAGTCCTTGCCTTCCTCCGCTCCTCAGCTGCCTCCAGCCGCTTCTGCAGCTCCTCCAAGGAAGCATCCTTCCTCTTGGGGGGAGAGGAGAGCACAGGGCTCTCTGGAGATAGGTCAGAAGGAGACTTGAGGATGACCTCGAAGCTCTGGCCAGAGGCTCGCTTGTCCAGCTGTTTCACTTCCATATCTGCAGGGAAGACCGGATGGGAACTTATGAGGCCTAGCCAGAGGATATAGGCAGTATGAGAGGCCTTCTCCCAGCACACATCTTAGCAAGGGTTGAGAAAGGGGTGCAGTTGCTCAGGTAGTACTCTTGGGCATGGGTCCCTCCTCCCAGAATGACTCTCTGCAGCAGCCAGCCAGGCCACAGTATTACGGGAGGTCAGAAGAAACAAGAGAAGTAAGGTGGTCATGCCCTAGCTGAGCAGGGCTAGCAGCTGTGTGGATACACTCACCCCCATACTGGTAGATGGTGTTGGGGTGAGGCTGTGAGTAGAAGCAGGAGCAGATGAGAGACAGCACAGACAACTCCTTCATCTTCTCCTTGTAGGCTGTGGATATGAAGTCAAGATGAGCAAGTACTATGACCATCCTGACATTTCTGTGTCTTCCTTTTCTATATTGCTCTTTATCTATGTGCATATTTGTTTTTTCATTTTGTTTTGTTTTGAGACAGGATCTCATGTAGTCCAGACTGGCCTTAAACTCACTATGTAGCCAAGAATGAACTCTTTATCCTTTTGTTTCCACCTTCCAAAAGCTGGATGTATAGTTGTGCACCACCATGCCTCTGTTTTGAGACAGTCTTACTATATAGCCCACGCTGGTCTGAAACTCATTACATACACCAAGCTGGTTTTTTAACTCATGTTCCCTGCCTGGCCTGTCTCTCTCTTATATTTTTTGTATGTTTCTCTCTTCCTTCTGTGGTCTGAATGTTCCTTCCCTTCCATGTTAGGAGGTGAGCAGGTCATAAAAGTACAAATTGGAGTAAAGCCTTGCCTGAAATAAGAAAATCAAAACAGTTTTGGGTTTTGTTTTGTGCAGACTCTTGAATGAGATTAATGACCTTACAGAACAGTATCCTTAGTAATTCTTCAGATCTTCCAACGTGTGAGGTCACAAGGACACTCGTAATGAGGAAGCAACCTCAGGCCTAGAGGTGCCTTGACCTGGAGCTTTTAGTCTACACAAAGATAAATTTCTTCTTCTTCTTCTTCTTCTTCTTCTTCTTCTTCTTCTTCTTCTTCTTCTTCTTCTTCTTCTCCTCCTCCTCCTCCTCCTCCTCCTCCTCCTCCTCCTCCTCCTCTTTGTTTGTTTGTTTCTGAGACAGGGTTTCTCTGTGTAGCTTTGCGCCTTTCCTGGAACTCGCTTTAGAGACCAGGCTGGCTTCAAACTCACAGAAATCCACCTGCCTCTGCCTCCCAAGTGCAGGGATTAAAGGTGTGCGCCACCACCACCCAGCAAGATAAATTTCTACTTCTTAGAAGAAACATCCAGTCTAAAGGTATTTTTTTCTGATTAATCTGAACAAACTATAACACCTCTGTCCGGGTTTCTGTGATTCTGTCTTTTTTACTTCATCACTATTCTTGTGTCTTTTTCCTTTTGGAATTTTGCCTGTTTGTTTTGTTTTTCTTTTTTTTTTAAACAGGGTTTTGCTCCAGTCCAGGCTGGCATTCAACTCCCAATAATCTTCCTGCCTCAGCTTCCTGTGTTAAGATTACAAATGTGCCAGGCAGTGGTGGTACACGTCTTTAATCCCAGCACTTGGGAGGCAGAGGCAGACAGATCTCTGTGAGCTCAAGGCCAGCCTGATCTACAGAGTGAGTTCCAGGACAGGCTCCAAAGCTACACAGAGAAACCCTCTTGAAAAAAAAAAAAAGACTACAAATGTAAGTCACTGCACCCAGCTTCTTAGGGTCTTTCTGTATCTCTGGTTACAGGTGTTCAAACTATTTCTTTCTCTGAGCATCTATTTCTGTGATTACTTGTAACTCTGTATCTTTGGTTTACAGGGTCTCACTGTGTAGTCTTGGCTTGCCTAGGACTCCCTATGCACATCAGGCTAGCCTCAAACTCACAGAAATCTGCCTGTCTCTGCTACGATTCTCATGACCAGGACAAGTACAAACGTAAGGAACCCTCCCTGTAGCCCTTCCTTTCATTCCTACCTCTCTCCCTTCTTTTTTTCCTTCCCCAAAACTGGATCTTGCTATATTGCTCAAAATGGCCTTGAACTCTCTGATTCAAATGATCCTCTTGCCCGAAACTCCCAAATAGCTGAGACTTCCACCTGTAGGGCATTTGTCTCTGGCTTGTAAACTTAGTTGTAAACTTGCATCTCAGACACTACCTCCACATCATTTACCACTTTGAGGTGAATCTTTGTTCTCTCCAGACATCCACTCACTGCCCTTTCAGGTAGGCTTGGAGCCCATGTTCCACCAAGGAAAAAGACAAAGGAGATGTCCACTCAGCCCTACAGACCCACTGCTTCCTTCCAGATCAAGTGCCAACCATCCAGTGCCCCTACTACCCAACCAGAAAGGAAGGCAAGCCTGATGCTATGACCCTGACCCCAGATGAAAAAAAAAAGACACTCACTTTTTTGTTGGTTTTGTTTTGTTTGTGTGTGTGCTGTTGTTGTTTGTTTGTTTGTTTGTTTGTTTGTTTTTGTATGGGTTTGGGTTTGGGTTTTTGAGACATCATTTTCCTGTGTAGCTTTGGGTATCCTGGAACTCAATCTATAGACCAGGCTGGACTTGAACTCACAGAGATATGCCTCCTGAGTGTTGGGATTAAAGGCATGCACCACCACCACCACCTGGAGAGACACTTACTTTTATTTTTTTTATTTTTATTTTTATTTTTATTTTTTGGAGCTGAGGATCGAACCCAGGGCCTTGCACTTGCTAGGCAAGTGCTCTACCACTGAGCTAAATCCCCAACCCTACTTTTAAAATGTAAGTAACTTTGCTGTTGTGAGACCATTCACTTGTGAACCAGCTCCTTGGAGACTACTGTCTTGCTAAAGCTCAACAGTCCTGCAAGCCCAGTACAGTTACTCCATTCCACAGGGCAATACTAGGTCTTAGCTTACTGGTATGACATTAGCAACATATTGAAATGCAATTCTAGATTATCACTGTTCTTCCCTCCATTCTAGCAATTCCCAATGTCTGATAGGCTATGAGGCTCAGAACTAGGTCTCTAGATAGACACAAGAAGGGGGGGGGGGAGAAGATGGCTGCTTCCATGTCTGATTATCTATTAGCACCCTTTGAGGAAACAGACAAGAGGAACCTGGACAAGCATTGAGATAGACCAGAAACATTCTGATCACGTTTTACCCAATAATTTTTAAAAATTGAGTTGGGTCAGGCAGTGGTGACATATGCCTTTAATCCTAGTACTAGGGAGGCAGAGGCAGGTGGACCTATGAGTTCAAGGCTAGCCTGGTGTACAGGGTGAGTTCTAGGACAGCCAGGACTACACAGAAAAACCCTGTCTCGGGGGGGTGGAATGAGTTGGCATAGAATTAAGGATATGGGGTAGAAGTGGTCAAAACTTTCATGGTAAGTTTTGCCCTCCCACAACAAGCACAGAGAATGCTGTTTTGATTTAAATTTTTTAATAACTCAGATTTATTTAGAAGCAGCATGGAACCCAAGAGGCAGCAGAGAGGGCAGAATGCTTTTTATTTTTTATTTTATGTTATATGTATGGGTGCATTTTTTTCCTCCATGTACATCTGTACACCACATTTGTGCTTGGTGTCCATGGAGGTCTGAAGAGTCTGGTCAGATCCTATGAGACTGCAGTTACAGAGGTTTGTGAGCCACCACCATGTGGGTGCTGAGACTCAAACCTGGGACCTCTGGAAGATCAGCCAGTGCTCTTAAGCTCTGAGCCATCTCTCCAGCCCCTTGCCTTGTTTTTTCTTCTCTTCTCTCTTTCGTCTACCCCCCCTCCTTTTTTCCATTTCCTGCTTTCTTCCTTTCTGTTTTTGTTTGTTTGTTTGTTTGTTTGTTTTTAAAGACAAGGTGCCGGGCGGTGGTGGCGCACATCTTTAATCCCAGCACTCGAGAGGCAGAACCAGGTGGATCTCTGTGAGTTCGAGGTCAGTCTGGTCTACTGAGCGAGATCCAGGAAAGGCACCAAAACTACACAGAGAAACCCTATCTTGGGGGAAAAAAGAAGAAGGTACAATGTAGCCTAGGCTAACTTTGAACTCACTATGTACTGAAGCCTGGCCTTGAACTCCTGATCATCTTGCCTCCACCTCCTGAGTGTACTGTGCTTAGCCAAGTTTTGATTTTTTTCATAAACAACATCTACTCATATATTTGTGCTGTGAAAAGGTTAATCCAACAAAGGAGGTAGAGGGGCAAGCTCCAAGATCATGTGATAAGGAGCTAGAGGATTTGAAAGATTAACAGCAACAAGTTAGTAGATATCTTGTGCATCTAGAAGATGTCAGTCTTGTGTTAAGGAGATAGGAGGGCAGGAGTAAGAAGAGGGTCTTGGCTAGGGCAGGAAAGACCTGGACCTGGGAGAGGCCAGAGAGAAGGAATTTTGTTCTCATCAAGTCTGATGAGAATAGCGCCCACCTCCCTGCCAGTCTTAGTGTTTCATATTATCACTTCTCATCTTGTATCCAAATCCTTGATAGGCTGTCCTCAAAGGTCTGGCCAGGAACTTAGGGCCCGACAGTTGCTCAAAGGCCATTTCTGCTTGAGCCTGAGACATTCACAGGGAAAGGACTGCAAGTTCATGGCAGAGTTTAAGAACCAGTACCAGGAGGCTGTCTTCCAGATAACTATCACTTCAGCATGGGGAAGGCTGGCAGGGATTCAGGAAGCAGTACCAGCCTGGGCAGGTGTGAGCATCTGGAGAGAAGGGTAGGGTGCTATCCACCTGGGTCAGAGATCCCTGAAGTCAAAGCTCGAAAAATAGGGGTTCAACTGGCAAATGAGTTACCATATGTTGTAGCGCAGTCAGGGGCACAGTGTCTGGTGGTCATGGGCATTCCTTGTTATGGTTTCTCTCAGTCTGATAGACAATGAGGAACTTTCTTCCCATAAGACAGATCTTCAAGGAGCAAATAGAAAAGTGACCATAGGCAGGGCCTGCTCTATGATCTGGCTGCAGAGAAGTGAGCATGTTGGAGAGGACAGGACAATTGGTGAGGAACTGGTACTTAAAGACAATAAGCAAGATGAAGACCTTACCTGTGGCTGATGGGCGAGGTCTGGCTATAGCACAAAGCTGAAGTTGGGTCCATGTTTTTGGAGCTGGAGCTTAAAGAGTCTTACACACCTGGTCCCCTCCTAGGATGATACTAAAATTCTCTGGGCGTGAGGGGTGGGATCAGGGCGGGACCGCGTGATGGGTGGAGTTTGTACCAAGGGCCAAAGCCAAAGAGTGGGAGAACCACGCATTGACCTATTTGACCGACGACGAGATCAGCCTCCTGGGCTGAGGGAAGGAAAGGCAGCAAGAGCATGTGGTTCTTAGAGGAAAGCAAGGTCAGGGGGTTGGGGGTCATGGGTCCTGCAGTCACAAGCGCCCTGAAAAAAAAGACGAAGCCCTGCAGGGGCTGGGGACTGGGCGGGGCATCCAGTGTGGGAGGGGCTGTCCAGCTTTAGGTTCTCAGGTCAGGAAAGGAGCCACAGCAACCACCCCAGAGCCTAGTATCCTCTTCGTGTCCTGCCCTCTGCCTGCTTTCGATCCTCTATGCAGTCTGAGGTGTAGAAGACGCCCTACGAAAGCAGACCTCACCACACCCCGGAAAGGTTTGGAAATGCAACAGCCTCTCCTCCACTTACACCCGGTGGCGCAAAGGGCGGAGATTTTTCTGGCTGGAGCAGGTGGTCCTAGCGTCGCAGAAGGTGGTCCCCGGTAGCAGTGGTCACAGAGGGAAATCGAGGTGGAGAAGCCTCGCTTGTTGCAGGCTCAAGCCTCCCCCTCTGCGAGCTGTTGAGAGGTTCTCTCCTGTGTTCCCGAGCCCCTCCCCCACTTCTCAGAGACCGAGGTCCAGGCTTCTGCGGAAGGTCCCACCTCCCCCTCAACTCCCTAGAAGACTCAATGGCACTGAAATCCAAGGTTTCTGGAGCCTTAGAGGACCTCCCAGCTCCACTGCAGACACTTTTATGTGTCTGCAAGCAAGAATCCGCAGAGCCACTCTGCCGCAGTCGCACCTTGGCCCCGCACCCCGGCGCCCGAAGGGGCAATGCGCCCGGGATCCCGACTTCACGCAGTGATGCCTAGGGCGCGGCTGCTGCCCCGTGTCCGACTGCGGCTCCTCCCGCACTTGAGTCCCCTCCCTCCCTTGAGGGCTCCGGACCCCACGTTCTTGCACAGCCCAGTCTCGCCATGCAAAGGTTCAACACAGGAAAACGGAGTCAGTAACTTGTTCCTGCATCAGGCAAGGCCCCTGCTTAGACAATGGCCTCTGCTCAGACCCACCGCGGTCCCACCATCCCACACCCAGGCCCCCGAACCTTACCGGATACGGTGCTGGCCATGGTGCTGGCGGTGGCTGGGGCTGCGGAGGCCGGAGGGATACGGGCGGCGTCTGGGAGCTGCAGTCGGCGAATGCTGCAATGCTGTGGAGGGGAGGGAGGAAGGGCGGGTGCGGCAGGAGGGGGAGGGAGAGAGGGATGGATGGAGGGAGAGGGGGTGGAAGGAAGGGGAGGGGAGAGGAAGAAAGAGAGGAAAGGAGAGAGGAGACAGAGAGAGAGAGAGAGAGAGAGAGAGAGAGAGAGAGAGAGAGAGAGAGAACGGTAACAACTATGAAAGGAAAGACAGTGGGAGGGCATGGAGGGAAAGAAGAGCAAAGGATGTAGCTAGAGGCCTATGTTTCATCTGCAGGCAACCGTGGATGACACTTCTGTAATATGGCTTGTGTGTTTTGGAGGATATGGAGACAGGACTCATTCCCCAGAACAGGCAAGGAAGGAACAAGGCTAATGTGGGCCTGTTCCATAATCAGGGTAGATGACAGAGGCTGCTGGATGCTGGATAACCACTTAGTCCCTGTCTGTGCTGAAAGGAAGTGATAGATTCACTGGTTTGCAAAGGGTGATACTGGTCTGCAAGAATGTCTGAGGTAACTCTGTGTCCAGGGAATGAGCAGGTTCTGTTTAAATAAGGGGAATGATGAGGCCTATGACTTGATGTGACTTTAAGTCAGGCTCTAACACCAGCTTTGACATCCTCTATTTGATGGATAAAGAATATCTAGCCTCTCTGGGCCTTTGCTTCTTTGGTGTACGATGAAGCCAAAATGCCAGACCCCAGAAGATAGAAAAGAGAAGATGTGTCAGAGCTGAGTGTACACATGTAGTTTTGTTCTAGTTTCATTTCTGCAGTGATAAAATTCTCTGGTCAAGGGCTGGGTGTGGTAGTGCATGCCCTTAGTTCCAGCACTTGAGAGGTAGGATCTCTGTGAGTTTCAGGCTAGCTAAGGCTGCATAGTGAGACCCTGAGGGGGAAAAATAAGCTCCGGCAAAATGCAACATAGGAGGAGGATTTATTTCAGCTTCCAGGTTACAGTCCATCATTGAGGGTTTCAAGGCCAGAACTTGAAATCATGTCTGCTTGCTATTCCATAAAGGACTACCTCTGACCAAGAAACCCAGTCACTTTTAAGGAAATGCAGCAGGGACAATGGAGACATGCTGCTTTTTGGCCCACAAGCAGTTTTATATTTAGCTAGCTTTCTTTTTTCTTTCTTTTTTTAAAACTTTATTTTTATTTATTCTTTGTGTCTTTCACATCATGCCTCCCAATCCCACCCATCTCCCTCTCCTGCCCAAATAAAACAAAATAAAATTTAAGAAGAAAAGAAGGAGAAAATCTTGTCATGAAGGCTACAACGTGGCACAGTGAGTCACATAGTAAGTTCCTTTATCCAAACTTTTTACATGCAGGCATCCATTGCAAAGAGTCATTGGTCTGGTTTGAGGCCCCTAGTCTCTGCTATACCATCGACACTGGGCCCTAACTGGGTCTCTTCCTGGACATCCCGTTGCTGCCCTGTGTCATGGAGATCCTGCAGCCCTGGGTCTGAAGGACCAACCTGACACCACATAACCCTGGTTATGGGCCTGTGTAGCCAGCTCTTCCTGGTCTTCACCACCAGGGTGAGTTCTCCAGTATTGCCCTGGCTAGTTCACCCCTAGCAGCACTGAGCAAGGAGTGTGGTCAGTTCTCTGGCTTTCATGTCCTCAGGGTTTGTTCTCCCATACCTACACCTTCAGGGCCAGCTCTATGGTGTTGCCCAGGCAAAGTGTAGGGGCCACTTTCCCAAATGCTGCAGCTGATGAGGGTCAGGGACAGCTCCCTCACTCCTACAACCTCAGTGCTAGCTCTTCCACATGTCTCAGGTGTTGTTGGAGGGGGTGGGTATCTCTCCCCCACCAATGCTGCCACATGACAGATAAGTAATGGGGATATCTCTCCCAAACTAACAACATCTGGGCTGGCTCATCCACACCTCTGACAACAGAGTTAGCTCTACTGTGCTGCCCAGGTGACATGCAGGGTACATTCCCCTGAGTGTTGCAGCTGGTAAGGGGGAGGGTCAGCTCCTTCACCCACCACAGGTGGCAGGGTCAAGAGGGGAAGGGCATCTTTCCCTCATCCTCACCACCACCACCACATAGGGGGATGTAGCCAGCTATCCCACTCTCACACCCTCAGGGCTATCTCACCCATACCTCTGCCAACAGGGTCAGTTATATTGTGCTGCCTAGGCAGGGAGCAGGGCCCAATTTCCTCAGTGCTGCAGCTGGTAAGGGGGAGGGTCAGCTTGATCATCTGTCATAGGTGGTAAGGGGTGAAGGGCAAGGGGGACATCTCCTACCCACACCACCAGATGGGATGGCAGACTAGTAGGGGCAGCTCTCCCATACTCACAACTTCTGGCTGGCTAACCCACACCTCTGTCAACAGGTTGGCTCTATTGTTCTGGCAAGGTGAGGTTCAGGACCTGCTCTTCCTAGTGTTGCAGCTGATGTGGGGGAGGTCTCACTCTTATGACCTTGGGGTCATTAGCTAGCTTTTTTTTTTTTTTTTTTTTTTTTGGTTTTGGTTTTCTTTGTTAGTCCTCAACGTCCTGAAACTCACTTTGCAGACCAGGCTGCCCTGAACTCAAAGATCTGCCTGCCTCTGCCTCCTGAGTGCTGGGATCAAAGGCATGCACCACCACCACCCAGCTAGCTTTCTTATATAGTTCAAGACAACATACCTGGAGATGGTCTTGCCCACAGTCAGCAATTAATAATCAAGACAGTACCCCAAAGACATGCACACAGGCAAATCTTGACTTGGGCAATCCCAAATTGAAATTCCCTTCTCATGTGACTCCAGGCTGTGTCAAGTTGACAGTTAGGGCTAACTAGGTCAAGTAAGGAACCTGGTTTGTCTTTCCTGAGGAGAAAGCCTGATATCCAAATGGAGTATCTCATCTACATTTGAGATGGAGTCATTGAAGTCAAGAGAAAAAAGATTGTTTCACAATCATTCAACACATATGGCTAGGAATAAAACTGAGAATCCTCCATGACTTGAAGGCAGATGAGACAGCTCAGAAAGGCAAAAGTCTGTGGTAAATCTAAGAACCAGGTATATATGGAGTCAACCCAGTAGGGTTCCACACAATCTTGCACCTAGTATATATACCTGGGCCTGAGCCTATGGATCTGACAGTCGTGATTAAATTGCATTGTATGGAACAGAATACTTTCAAAGAAAATATCCAGTGGACTTGTATAGCTTTTTTCTAAAGACCTCTCTCTCTCTCTCTCTCTCTCTCTGTGTGTGTGTGTGTGTGTGTGTGTGTGTGTGTGTCCATGTGTGTCTATGTGTGTCTATGTGTGCCTATGTGCCTGTGTACACTTGTGTACAGGTACCCATGGAGGCCAGAGAAAGCATCAAATCATCTGAAGTTGTGATCTGTCCACTCTGGTCTTCTTTAAGAGCAACAAGTGCTCTTAACCACTGAGCCACCTCTCCAACCTTAACAGGAACACTTTCAAATCAGGGAAGACAGTTCTCATTACGGAGTCAAGTAGCAAAGATATGAAAACTGTTTCCATCTTGTAGTCAGCAAGACCTTAGAACCAATGTCACCAGAAGCAAATGCAGCCAACATGAATAACCTGGATATAGGTTTGCCTTCAGACTCTCCAGATGGAAGTCCAGGCTTAATACATGAGACCTAGAACAGGGCTTTGGTATGAGTTAGAGTCAGGTCTCAGCACCAGCTCTGGCATTCTCTGTTTAACATTCTCTACTGGAGGGAGAGTTTCTGACCTCTCTGAGCTTCTACATCTTCATATAAGATGAAGCTATTATGCCAGACCCCAAAAGACGGAGGAGAGTGTACTAGAGATTATCTTGAGCTGTTTCCTTGTGTTACTTCGTTATGTAGAAATACCAAGCTCACCAGGAATTGGTGGTGAACGCCTTTAATCCCAGTACTTGGAATCTCTGTGAGTTCAAGGCCAGCCTGGTCTACAAAGCAAGTTTCAGGACAACTAGGACTGTTACACAGAGAAACCCTGTCTTGAAAAAAGAAAAGAAAGGAAAAGAAAAGAAATACCAAACTTGGGCTGGAGAGATGGCTCGGAGGTTAAGAGCATTGACTGCTCTTCCAGAGGTCCTGAGTTCAATTCCCAGCAACCACATGGTGGCTCACAACCATCTGTATTGAGATCTGGTGCCCTCTTCTGGTCATACATGCTGTATACATAATAAATAAATAATTTAAAAAAAAAAAGAAAAGAAAAGAAAAAAGAAATACCAAGCTCACTCACACACAGAAAGCACAATTCTTCTGTGTGTACACTATCATTGGAATTCTGCTTTGGAAGGGACTTGGAAGAAGGGAGAAACTTACAAATTTATTCCCAACAGTGGCCTTGATTCTAATGGAAACTACCAACCATGTCTTCTAGATTAGTTAGTGCGCCTGCACTTGGGTATTGTAATATCCTTTATATGGACTCAGATCCAGAGGCTGAAACGATGAAGAGAAGTAACCCTCTCAACCTCCCAGTCTTCTCTTGCAGATGGAAGAGCACACACCAAGGCAGGTTCACAGGACTGTATTGCCACAATCTCACCTTGGGCATGCTTTCTCATGAACTTCTATCTTTATCTGAACCCCACAGACCAGTTGTGTTGTTTGTTCCTGGCACAATGTCAGGCACATAGTAAGGAAAATACTATGCACAGTCAGCATATTAAATGTTTGCCTCAGTATGGTGCCATGTTTGGGAGTAGACCTTGAGCTCTCACCAAGGTCAACTGAAGAAAGTTCATGAGCTGCTGCTTTGGGCATGTTACTCATGGACTAAGTTTACAGATCAGAACTCTTTACTGATCTGAGTAACTGTGGATCTCTAGGAGGAGTTCTGCATCTCAGAGGATATTCAGTCATTCAACAACACCTTTAAAACATCTGTTATGTGTTTAAAACACCTGGTACTTGACAGCTGCTGGCAATGAGGAGGCTCCTGGAGACAGATGCAGGTGGATCCACTCAATTACAGTTATTTCCAATCTTCTAGACCTCAAGGCAGGCATCAGTATATTCCTGAACAGAGTGAGTGTTTAGATTAACTTCTCTTTACTCTGTTCTTATGAGTCTCTTTGAGCTTTTTATTACTCTCTGGAAGGTTTGTTATGTCCCATCACCTTTCAGAGTCCCAGAGCCAGCAACATGGCCTTTTTCATGCTATCCCCAGAACAGTCTTTGTGAAAGCCTTTTTTGGCCTCTAGCCAAGGGAGGTCTCTCACTATTATTTCCTTTCTTTATACTTATCACAATCTTATATGTGGTTGATTTACATCTACCCTGTGATTGAGAGTATTTTGTCCACAGAGTATCCCTTGGAGTCTGCCAAGGCAGACACTAAATCCAAGTTTATTGACTTGGTTGAGATTCCTTAGCATCCTGTGTGAGACTTGCTATATCCTGCTTCAGTTTACCCCTCATCTCTTAGGTTAGATTCAGGAGAATAGCTTTCACATGATTTGTTACTAGCGTTGTTAGAATCAGAGCATGGGCTCTGGCAGCCCTAACAATATGTACTTAACAACTGATTCTAAATACATCAATTAAGTAGACAATGCAATAGTAAAAGCAGAAAAAAGATTTCTTCAATGAGGCAACATTAAGCAGAGGAACAATGAAGATATCTCAGGTGATCTTCAGGGTTCTGACATGAGGTTTAGGTTTATTTAGAGGACAAGAGGTATGATTACTAAGCAGCCATCATTGTCACTGGCTTCAGTCTCTCTGGCAGAGTGGTCTGACAAGTTGGCATAACTGTGTAAAATCTCTTTCCCTAAGACAAGTCCCTTCTTCAGCTGGTACCAATTCATTCTTTTCATTCCTTTCCTGGGAAATTCCAATTTCTTGGTGGTCCATTGTTTAAATAATCTGATAGTCAAAGGGAATATCAGAAGGATCTCTTTAGAATATATTCATTGCTGCCAGAATGGTTTCATTGGAAGCTGTTCATGCTGCCTCAAAGCAACTATCTATATGCTGTGGAGCTAGACTTGCCTTGCTATGAACCCAGGCAGCACATGAATCAGTTCAGGCCTCAGTTCCACAAGTATCCCAGGAAGTTTTGTCTGTGCTTGGTGCCCATCCCACTGTGTATGGCCTCCCTAATTGACAATTTCCCAGTGACAGCTGAGGGTCTAAAGGACTGAAACAAGTGTCTGCTGGTAGTGTACAGATGTGTCATGGTGTTCTGTAAGTATGTTCTCACATGCATGAGTATGGGCATATCTGTGGGAAACTACCTGAGTATTAAAGAGAGCCAAAGAAAAGTCCTAAAACAAGTGTCTTCTGGCAGTGTACAGATGTGTCATGGTGTTCTGTAAGTATGTTCTCACATGCATGAGTATGGGCATATCTGTGGGAAACTACCTGAGTATTAAAGAGAGCCAAAGAAAAGTCCTAAAACAAGTGTCTGCTGGCAGTGTACAGATGTGTCATGGTGTTCTGTAAGTATGTTCTCACATGCATGAGTATGGGCATATCTGTGGGAAACTACCTGGGTATTAAAGAGAGCCAAAGAAAAGTCCTAAAACAAGTGTCTACTGGCAGTGGACAACCTTTGAAACATCAATTTTTTTTTCTGGTGCCTTTTGGCACATATTGGGGTTGCCAGAAACAAACAAACATCTCTGATGTCAGGACTGCCCTCAAGGACATGCTGCTCTCTCTTCCCTGGAGCTCCTGGTTGACTGTCAACTAGTGCTAGGTGCTGGAGATTTAGAGTACTTACCCTGGCTGTTGGGAGCGGGGTGGAGGATGATTGGAAAATAAACTGGACCCAGTGTAAGTGAGACAGAAAGTAGTGAGGACTCGCAAGATACAGCCATTTATGGATTTTATATAAAAAACGATAGACTTGTATTGTGAGGCGAGGTCAGTAACCATGAGAAAGCTAGGATCTGTGTAGTTGTGTGGACAATGGTGGTGGCCTGGCCAAGTGAGCAAGTAGACGACAGAAGATCGAGCTCACGATGCAGAAGTGGGAGAAGAACGAGATTCTAGAAAACTGCAAGTGCTCCGGCTAGAATACAGAGATGGGGCCAGGTCTACCGCGGGGCGTGTAGAGGAGGGAGAAGCTGCGGGCCTAGAGGTTGGGGAACAGTTTCCGCCCGGATAGCAAAGCACCGGACCGGAAGGGAGGAGGCGGAAGTGCAGCGATTAGCGGCCATCCTCGAATCAGCCCGGGAAGTTCTAATCAGCCGACTGCGGATGACACTGGTTAGGCGTCCTCACGGTTGTTTGATCCCTCGAGACCCGGATTCTGAAAGGCACCCCCACCGAGACAAGTGAGCTGGGAGTCACTCAGGTCCTGCCACTGGCAGTTTTATCTGAGCAGTCCTTGTAGGAGGTCATAGACCACGCTTGCGCCGGTTCTAGAGCGGCCACGGTGCATTCTGGGTCGGGGCCACGGTGCATTCTGGGTCGGGGGTTGGGGGGAATGATACACTCGCCTGTCAGTCCCATCTTAGAGTGCACCCGGCGGTCTGGAGAAAATGAATGACTTGCCAAGGGCTGCATGGCTTTACATACCATGAATCTGTTTTGCTACACTCCCCCCCCCCCCCCCATCCCCGGCCTTGAGACAGGGTATCTACATAGTCCTGGCTATCCTGGAATTCTATGTAGACCAGGCTGGAACCCTCAAAGGCATGTGTCACCACACCTGGCCTGGCTCGCTGCTTCATCTGCACTTGGGTGTCCATCTGGACTGAATGGCGAGCGAGCCCAATCTTAAGAGCTTCAGAGACAGGAGGAATTCCGTGCTTCAGTGTGCTGGCGCAGGCCACGAGGGATGCTGCCAGAATCTTAGTCCAGACTTCTTGTGAAGAGTTTCGGGTAGAGCATGTAGACTGTGTTTGTTCTTATTCATGTGCCTGTTGTTTTGATAAACAGATTTTTTTTTCAGAGTAGATTTGAATTGTGTGAGTTAGGAGATCATCCAGCTGTTACCTTTACCTCTCCAAGCACGCCTTTTTTTTTTTTTTTTTTTTTTTTTTTTTTTTAATATACAGGGTCTCTGCATAGCCCTGGTTTTCCTGGAACTCACTGTGTAGACCAGGCTGGCTTGGAACTCACAGATTCTCCTGCCTCTGCCTTCCAAGTGCTGGGATTAAAGGCGTGTGCCACCATGACCTGTTCTAAGCTCCTTTTGATAAGAAATAACAAGCTTTCTGACCTCACAGGAATAACTTCCTAAAATGATTGGTGTAGCCTGTGGCTACAAAGGCTTGTCTTTTCCTTGTCTGTGTTTTAGGGAATTCCTGCAGAGAGAAAACTGGTGCCACATGTTGCCAGCACTTACCTGGAGTGGCTAAACCCTGAGATGTTCAGAGGGATTTGTCTGACAGACCCAAACAGCCTGCATCTTGGCCCAACACTTTGTCCTCTTGAATATAGGCTGATATGCCCAGAGTAGTCCTGGACGGTGTGACAGTGGATTTCCCTTTCCAGCCCTACCAATGTCAACAGGAGTACATGACCAAGGTGCTAGAGTGTCTCCAGAAGGTAAAGCTGCAGAGCCCAAATCATTGCTTGTAGGGAGGGGACAATGAGGGTGTACCTTGAGCAGACCCCTATTATACCTCTACCCTCATCCATTCCAGAAAGGCTCTGTCTGCATTTTTTGGTCACTAGAGCTTCTGGTTATGTTAAGGGAGACTATAACAAGTAAACAAAAGAGATAATTCCAGGTAATGATAGCTTTGAGAATGTTTTGGTGCCCTTTCCAAGTAGATGGTGTTTGTGCTGAGTCCAGTGGATAGGAGTGACTGTCATTTAGGGTCTGGAGGAGTGTTACCAGAGGGTGGGAAAACCCAGCTCTCACTGTGAAAAAAAAGTTTTTTCCTTTTTTTTTGAGGCAGGGTCTAACTGTCCTGGATAAGCCAGGCTAGCCTCTAATTCACAGAGATCTGTCTGTCTCTGCCTTTGAAGTGCTGGGATTAAAGGCATGTATCACTATGGTTGATTTATTTTGTTTGAGACATAAAAAAAACTTTCGCTATTAGGGTGTGTGGGGAAGATAACTTTCACTGAGTTTCTTGAGGTGCCCTCTTGTATTCTAATCACCTTTTCCTCAGGTGTCTTGCTCAGGTTCACATCTGATATCTGGAATATAGAGCATCAAATTCTGTTTAAGTAGGGTGAATGCCTAGACCCAGAATTGCAGAACAGCTTCCTATTTTGAGACTTGACACCTAATTAGTCATCTAACTATTTATATTAGGCTGAAATATGCTGTCAGATTTTGGGTAATACTCTGAGATTATTTTGCTAATGAGGGCAGTCTTTTTTTGTATGCTTGTTTGTTTTCTGAGACAGGGTCTCTTTACATAGCCCTGGCTGTTCTACAGCTTACTATGTAGACCAGCCTGGTCTGAAACTTACAGAGATCCACTTGCCTCTGCCTCCCCTCTGCCTGGAAGGCAGAGGCAAGGAATTAAAGGTGTGTACTACCATACCTGGCTAATGAGGGCAGGCTTAACCTATGACTTTTAGGGCAAAAGTAGAAAATGTCACAAACTAATTTATGTCCTTTGGGTGTGGGCTGGGCGCCTAAGAGTCATCTCACTTTTCCCCGTTTCTTTACATACCCTACTTTTCCTCTCCTTGTTGCCGACTCCATTTAGGGAGTGAATGGCATCCTAGAGAGCCCCACAGGCACTGGGAAGACACTCTGCCTCCTCTGCACTACATTGGCCTGGCGGGAACATCTCCGTGATGCTGTTTCTTCCCTAAAGATTGCTGAGAGAGTTCAAGGTGAACTCTTTGCCAGTCGGTCTTTGTCATCCTGGAATGCTGCTGCTACCAGTGGAGACCCAATAGGTGACTTTTTCTTTTTGTTTGTTTGAGACAGGGTTTCTCTCTGTAGCTTTGCGCCTTTCCTGAACTCACTCTGTAGCCCAGGCTGGCCTCGAACTCACAGGGATCCGCCTGGCTCTGCCTCCTGAGTGCTGGGATTAAAGGCATGTGCCACCACTGCCGGCTCTGATAGGTGACTCTTATCCCTCATCTCTCCTGGCTTCTTGTGTGGATGATAGGGAAGGGATAGAGCCTGGGACAGGGCCAGTTCACTTAGGCTTCCACTGTTTCTGAAACAGATTTAAGAAAGGAAAATTTTGTATCATCTTTACTCACCATTCTGGGTATATACCTGGGGTCAGAGCTTTTTTCCTGGAATTAGGATACCACAGCAACCCACAATGTCTACTGTCAGATTTGTGGATGCCTGCAGGGCTGAGTTAACTCAGTGCTGCATATATAAACACACATGCAGATATTGCCTCACAGCTACCCCTTTTCGTTATGTTCGTGCAGCTTGCTACACAGACATCCCAAAGATCATCTATGCTTCTAGAACGCACTCACAACTAACTCAGGTCATCAGTGAGCTTCGGAATACTTCCTACCGGTATGTCAGCATATTCACACCTCCAGAGATGATCTGCATAATGATCTTGGTTTGGAGCTGTTTCTGTAGCCAACTGAGTGTATGTGTGTATATTGGAGATGAAGACTGGCTGGGTTTTGACATACATTACTTGTGAGAAAGCGTCTTTGAATGTTGAACTTATGGCTGACCTTGTTCTTGAACTCTAGGCTTCTTGCAGGGCTGTCATGTTGCCTGTGGTTAGGGTCAGCTTTGGCTCCTCAAGGAAGCTTTGTTCATGATGGAAGAAGAATCTGCCTTTTGACAAAATCTATCTGAGTCTTGATATCTTGCTATGGCTCCCATGTGAAAGAATTTGTACAATAGTTTGCTCTGTCCAGTTTTTCTTGCTGTACCTACCACATTCTAACCGTTGTTTTTTTTTTCTTTCCCCAGAGCTGGGCCTAGCGTGGAGTTGGCACCAGTCACATATTCTAACCTTTTTGTTTCCTTTGTTCCCTAAGTTGTCTGTGTGCGTCCATGTGTCTCCGGACAGCTCATGCTGCTGGACCACATTGTAATCTGCATGTTCTGAGGTAGCTCCTTCTTGACTCTTCCATTCTTTCATTTGTCAGGCCCAAGGTGTGTGTGCTGGGCTCCCGGGAGCAGCTGTGTATTCACCCTGAAGTGAAGAAGCAGGAGAGTCACCACATGCAGGTGGGCTTTAGGGCACTCAGTCTCCATGATTCTACTGGTTGGGTGGTGCCTGGATCTTAGAATACAGAATTGTGCTCCAACAGATAATCCTGACCACTGTGCTCCCTGCTGGGCTGGTTCAGGGCTTAGAGAACACAGGGAAGATAGATATAGGGAAATTGCTGGTGAGGGCTGAGGGCCACTCGTGGACCATTTCTTAGCCATTCCAGGTGAGCACTCTATCTTTCCTCTTACAGATCCATTTATGCCGCAAGAAGGTAGCAAGTCGCTCCTGCCATTTCTACAACAATGTAGAAGGTAAGACCAACTCCTTAAAGCTGTTCCTGCTGCCTGTTGTCAGAGTTTGGGTGAGGCTTGTGCAGCCTTCTAGAGTTTAGTAGCACCACAACCTATCTAGTTTACCCTGTGGGACAGAGTATGGCTATGTACCTGGGTACTATCTTTTGGACGTGAGGGGTTGCCTGCATTGGTATTATATAGAGAAGAGCTCATGTAGTCTCACTCAGGAATGGCTCTTATCAGGTGACCTGTTCAAACAAGATTGATATTGAGTACCTGCTTTCCCTCTGGGAGCCTAGTCTTTGCCTGACAGAGGTGGCCTTTGACCAGTCTCCCAAAGAACTAGGATACTGAGTCTTCTATAAGTTGTTCAGTTGACAATATGAGAGTTGAACTTACCTTTCTTCCCCTGAGTTTGCCCCTTGCCTCTCTTTCGTTTTCTGGCTTGTGACAAGACAAGCTTCTTAGGATGTTTTCTGTAACCTGACGGTCATACATCTGCATAACTGACTGCATGGCTGAGGGCTTCAGCCTCTATAGGATTAGAGTTGCTTTTATTTCTTGACAAAGTGTTGGGGCTGAGATTCCCACATTAAGTAGGAGGACTCAGATGATGTGGCTCTGGAGCACTTTTAATTTTAAGGCTTTGATGATCTGAGGGTTACTATCTTCTTTGATGCTTATTGAGTGCCCAGGGCACTAAAATTGAGGCCTTTGCATCTGTTGCTGGTCTAGCCAGAAGCCTGAGCTCAGGGGAGAGGGTCTCCCATCACTCAGTATCTTTGTTTTGAGCCTCTTGGAGAGAGAAGATATAACATGGCTCTGTGGTGAGCAACTCAGCTTTGGTCCTTCTTGCTTGCTTTGTTTTTTGGTTTGATGTTACTGAAGACTCTTAGTCATCTCAATGTGTGATTGTCCAGGCCTGAGATATGGATGTGTATCTATGCCAGCCCTCAGATTTCTGATCTCGATACTGTGAGTCTGGGCCTGGTGACCATTTTGGAAAGTCTCCATGATCAGAGTTGTCATTACCTGTCCTTGTTAGCTTCTTAGAGGGAGGACCTCCTGGAAGTCCTCAAGCCTGTATATCAGGGGTCTGTGGGAAACAGGAAGATATATACAGATAACACCAAGCATTTCTGTAATGGCCTGGTTATGGATAGTCTCTGGCCACTGCTCCTGTCTCCTGGTGGGAGACTACTGACTACCCTAAGTAAGTTCTTCCATGGGTGTCGGGTTTCCTGGGAGGTGCTCTTTCTCCCTCCCTCCCTCCCTCCCTCCCTTCCTCCTTTCTTTCTTTCTTTCTTTCTTTCTTTCTTTCTTTCTTTCTTTCTTTCTTTCTTCTCCTCCTCCTCCTCCTCCTCCTTCTTTTTTTTAATGTATAATGTTTTGCTTTCATGTGTGTCTGTGTATCACTTGAGTGCCTGGTGTCTCCAAAGGTATGAAGAGGGCATTGAATCCCCTGAATTGGAGTTACTGACAGTTGTGAGCTACCACATAGGTACTGGAAATCAAACCTGGAACCTCTGGATAGCAGCCAGCTCTCTTAACTGCTGAGCCATCTATCCAGCATGCCCCCCCCCCTTTTTTTTAAAGAGTATGTGTGTGTTGGTTGGTGTACATATGCACACATGAGTGTGGGTACCTAGCCAGATATGGGCATTGCATCCTCTGGAGCTGGAGTTAGAGGTGGTTGTGAACTGATTGATCTCAGTGGGTACTGGGATCCAAACTGGTTCTTACAGTAGCAGCAATACTCTTAACCTTCAAATCATCTTAATAGTTTCTCTCTTTTTCTATTTTGACAGCATCTCAAATAGCTAAGGCTGGCTTTGAACTTGCTTTATAGCCAAGGATGAACTTGAACTTCTGGTCTTCCTGTTTCTACCTTCCAAGTACTGGGATTATAGGCATGTGCCAGCATTGCTGGCTTATGTAATGCTGGGGATTAATCCACAGTTTTTTGTATATTAAAGAAGAGTTCTACCAGCTGAACCATATCTCTAGCCCTAGAAGGTGTTCTGTCTTCTCACCTTGTCCATCTCTCTGCTTACAGCCCTCCCATCTGGTTCTGCCCTTACCTATTCCACGGCTTGAGTTTACTTTATTCACTCGTTCTCTCTGCTTCATCCTGGCTACCTTCATTCATACTCCTGGCAAAGGAGGTAGATGTAAGTGTTCCTTTGCATTATGCCAGAGGGTTCTGGTATAGTTCTATGGGAACAGCCCTAGCCAGTTTTCCACACTGTGCAGGTCAGATTTTGATCCTCTAAGCTTCATTTTCCTAGCCCTTATCTACATTGTCCTTCCCCTTCACAGGCCCTGAGGGACAAGGGAGTTTTGACCACAGCAATGGCCCTGTGCTGTCAACTCCTTCCTCAGGGATCTGTGTTCCTTATGATAGGAAGGAACCATTCTACTTGGCTTAACAGCTCTGACATCTCTTTGTCATCTTAGGCTTCTGGGCTTAGTTTTATGAGCTACAAACCAGCTCCTTCTACACTTAGCTTTGGTTGTTTCACTGCTTGGCCTTTTGGGTGATTGCTTATCTGCAAACCTGCTTGTCTGTTCTAACTGGCCAGTGTTGCCTGTCTTTGGAATAGGATGCAACTTCATGGGGGTTCAAGAGGAAGGTATCTTAGGGTTTATTTTATCTTGCAGTTTATAGTACTTCATCCAGGGAAGCAGGGTAGGAAACTCAAGGCAAGGCCCTGGAGGCTGGAACTGAAGCAGAGGCTGTGGAGGGGTGCTGCTCACTGGCTTGCTTCCTGTGGCTTGCTTGTCTTGTTTTCTTGTAATAACCAGGAACACCAGCCTAGGGGAGACACCACCCACAGTAAGTCGGGCTCTCCTCCACATCCATCTTTGTCCTTAGGCCAATCTGGTGGAGTGTTTTCTCAATTGAGGTTCTGTCTTCCAAATGACACTAACTTGTATCAAGTTGACATAAAACTAAGCAGCAAAAAAGGCTTGTGTTGTTGGTGAGAAAGGAAGAAGGTGGTAAAGAGCTGGAGTGCTACCTGCTTAGCATAGTAGAAGGACCTTGGAGGAAGATGGCAAACCATCTCCACCTAGAGTTATTCAGAAACAGTTCTGGAACAGCTCTTGTCATCTTCACCTGTGTCTTCTTGCCCTACTTCTCTTTGCTATCCCTTTACAGGTGTCCCTTCCTCATCTCCGCAAACTGGTCTCTGCTACAGTGTGAGCTGAATGGCTGATCTGTTATATGGTACTGCTGAGGGATATAATCTTCTTTTCTTACTAGTCCTGCTATTCCTGGGGGCATTTTTTTGAGAGGTCACCACTGATTGTGGTTGTGTGTGTGTCTGTGTTTTAGCCTCAGCAGCTGAGAGATGGGCCTTAGTTCTTCCTTCAGAGAGGGAGCCTGATACCTGGTTTGGGCATGAAATGGACACAGTAGAAAGTAGAGCTGGGAGCTGTGGGGTTCCATATATGGCTGCTCCATAGTTGGTAGTTACTTCCTAAGGCCAGTAGTTTCTGGTTGGGGGATTGTGTTATGACAGTGTAGTCCTTAAGGGCCTTTCTGCCTTGTGCCTTGTAGCCAGCACAGATGGTGCCTATTCCTGAGCTGCTCTTCTTGTAAAAGTAATGGAATGACTACAAGTTGAACTGGGTAGGCTCTGCCTGCATGCCTTGCTATGCATTTGAGGTGCCAGCTTTCCTTTTGGTGCCAGTGTGGGTCCACTGATTGGTAGAAAGCTAGAGCGAGTGGCACTATTATTATTATTATTGGTTTTTTGAGACAAGGTTTCTTTGTGTAACAGCCCTAACTGTCTTGGAGGTCACTCTGTAGACCAGGCTGGCCTTGAACTCACAGAGATCTGCTATCTCTGCCTAAGTGCTGGGATTAAAGGCGCCCGCGCCACCGTGTCCAGTTTATTTTGTATGCTCTGTGAACGATGATGAAAAGCTGTGAGTCTGGGCTCTCCGCCCCACTCTACCTCAGGAGGCCTTATAAAGCCCTTCCTGTCCTGTTTTGAGATATCCAGGGGTAGACAGGCTGCTTGGAACCTGGGAGATATTGGTATCTTAGACTGGTACCTGACTCCCAAGTACAGAATAGGGTTCTCTTGAGATCACTTCAGGTTGTGGTCTCTCCTGGTGGGGACTTGGTCTACTTGGTAAGGATTCTTTCTGGAAAGTCCAAAGGTAGTAGAGTGCTGTGTTACCTGCTTCATAGGAGCTCTTTTTCTAGGGTGTCTCTCAGGGTCTTTGAGCATGTGTGTTTACTCTATATCTTACCTGCAGAGAAAAGCCTGGAGCAGGAGTTGGCTACCCCCATCCTGGACATTGAAGACCTTGTCAAGAATGGAAGCAAACACAAGTGAGACCTCTCCCCATGAGGCCATGGCTGTTTATCCTTCCTTGATAGGCTCTCATATGGGAAGCACAATACGTTTGCTTTTCTTTTTATGAAACTAATAATGTAAAAAGAATTTAAGCAGATCTGAGGAATATAAAGTGAAAAATATGAAATCAGTTCCTGTTCCCTGTCTCTTAGCCCACTCCAGGATGACCATTGTGATTTGCTACATAACTGAGAATGACCCTGAACTGGTCCTCTTGCCTCTACCTCTAATGTGTTGGGATCATAAGTGTGCACTGCCAAGCCTGCTTATACATCTATGACTTTTGTAGCTTTGTTGGATTGAAGTGTTGATAAGAAAAACTTTAACAGCCAAGGCTGTATGTAGTTCTTGCCTGATTTCTACAAGGCCCTGGGGTTCCCTTCCTATTACTGCAAAAAAGAAAGATTGAGACTTGAGACTTTGTTATACCAAGGAGAAACCAAACTAACTTACATCCTCTCTCTCTCTCTCTCTCTCTCTCTCTCTCTCTCTCTCTCTCTCTCTCTTTCTCTTCTTTTCTTTCTTGTATTTCTTATATTTCTGTTTCTGGTGACCTGTGCCCAGGAATGGGGCTAGATTTTGATTTTTTGGAGACTTCTGGTTTTGTTCTTATTTTTTTATTTAGGCAGATAAATAAAAGGCTGGCTTTGAGCTCACTGTGTGACCAAGATGACCCCCCCATTTTTAAATTTTTGTATGTGTGTATGGTATGTGTAGGTGTACACTCTTGGGTGTTGGTTCTTACTTTCTACCTTACAATAGAATCTCTTGTTATCATTGAGTATGCCAGGCTGACAAGAACTGTCCTGTCTGCCTCCTCTCTCTCTGAGATTATAATTTCTGGTTTTATATGGATTTTGGGGATCTGGACTATGTTCTTCATGCTTTTATGGCAAGTACTTTACTCACTGAGCCATATCCCTAGCCTGATGACCTTGAGCTGATCTTTTTGCTTTCAAGTTTTGAGTGTTGAGGTGGTGCATGCACCACTAGGTCAGCCTTATATAGTACTGGGGATTGAACCCAGGGCTGTACACATCAGACAAACATTCTACTAACTCAGTTACTTTCTCAGCCCATTATTATTTGTGTGTGTATGTATGCATGGTTGGTGTGGGTATCAGAGGACAGTTTTGTGGAATTGGTTCTGTTTTTTGAACTTTATGTGGATTCTAAGAATCGAACTGAGGTTACCAGGTTTGTATGGCAAGTGATTTACTTGCTGAGACATTTCCCTGATCCCATCAAGTTTTGGAGTTGTTTGCTTATTTGTTTTTTGAAACAGTCTCACTGTGTGGCCCAGAACTGTGTGATCCAGAACTCATTTTTAAGATCAGTCTGGCCTGATCAGAGATTTTACTTCTGCCTCTTAGTGGTAGGAATAAAGATGTGCACCACCAAGCCCAACACCATCAAATTTTAAGACAGATGATACTTTCACATAGTGAAAAACTCAACATGGGCTGCCCTTTTTTTCCCCAGGTACCAATTTCTTCGAGGCTTTGTGTACAGAAAGAAAGGTTCCTCCTTTATCAGAGGGCACAATGGTTCATGTAATGGTTGCACCTTTTGCATATCCCCTGTGAAGGGACTTACGGGGTCTTCTGTCTCCTTTTTCATCCAGAGTGTGCCCATACTACCTTTCTCGGAACATGAAGCAGCAAGCGGACATCATCTTTATGCCATACAATTACTTGTTGGATGCTAAGGTGAGGAGTTGGTGATTACTTATGTCCAGGGTTGTCCCTGGGCTTTTGGAGTGGCTGAGCTTTTGTTTGTTAGGTCTTCAGAGAGCAAATGTGCGGAGGAGGCCTCTTTTCCATCACTGATTGGGCGGAAGACCTGTACAGATGCAGCTATGAACAACCTAGAGAAATAGGTTCATCATTCTGAGCTACCTGGGCATAGGCAGGCTGACTAGAGTGAGAAGAGCCCAGGTTGTTACCTTTGAGTCAGTGTTTGCTTACCTGTAGCAGGAATCTTAACAGGCCTTATTAATAAAATCAAACCTGAGGCCAGTTATTGAGGTGAATGCTGGAAGATCAGAGAAGCGGAACAAGCCACAGCTTCCTCACCTTGCCAATTCCTCAGCTGATCCTGTTTTCTCAGACTGGAAACCTCTGAGTCCTCATCCAAATGGATCTCAGCTGAACTGTTGCTCAGAAGCCTGAATGCTTAACCAGCCAAATGCTTCTAGTTTCTGGTCTTCACAACTTATATACCTTTCTCTTTCTGCTATCACTCCCTGGGATTAAAGGCTGGATTTCTGGGATTAAAGGTGTGTGTTACCGTGCCTGGCTGTTTCTAATGTGGCCTTGAACTCATAGAGATCCGGACGGGATTTCTGCCTTTGGAATGCTAGGATTAAAAGTGTGAGTGCCACCATTTTCTAGCCTCTGTATCTAATGGCTGTTCTGTTCTCTGACCCCAGATAAATTTATTAGTGTGTACAATATTTTGGGGAACACAATACCACCACACTTACACTTGATCCTGATAGTTCAGCTCAGTCACTGATCAGATCACAGGAAGTGCAGATGACTCAGGAAACTTGAGCATTTTTGTCCTCCCTGATGTTTTGTATGTTTGTCTGGCCGTCTTTTTGTGTACTACTTGTTTCATTTAACATAGCTAGAATTTTTTTCTCTTTCTTAAAAGTTTTAAAGCCGGGCGGTGGTGGCGCACGCCTTTAATCCCAGCACTCGGGAGGCAGAGGCAGGCGGATCTTTGTGAGTCCGAAGCCAGCCTGGTCTACAGAGTGAGATCTAGGACAGGCTCCAAAGCCTCACAGAGAAACCCTGTCTCGAAAAACAAAAAACAAAAAAAAACCAAAGAGTTTTAAATTATGGCCGAGCAATGGTGGCACACACCTTTAATCCTTGCACTCAGGAGGTAGAGGCAAGTGGATCTCATGAGTTCAAGGCCGGCCTGGTCTACAAAGAGTGTTCCAGGACAGCCAAAGCTGTTATACAGTCTTGAAAAAAAAAGAAAAAGAAAAAAAAGAAAATTTAAATTTTCTTATATATTTTTGTTTTATATTATTTATTTATATATAATATTTATTTATTTAGTGTATGTGTGTGCACAAATACATGTGTGTTGTGTATGTAGAAATCAGAACTTCTCCCTTCTACCATATGAGTCCCAGAAATTTTGTTTTGTTTTTTGTTTTGTTTTGTTTTTCGAGACAGGGTTTCTCTGTGTGGCTTTGTGCCTTTTCTGGATCTTGCTCTGTAGACCAGGCTGTCCTCGAACTCATAGAGATCCACCTGCCTCTGTCTCCCAAGTGCTGGGACTAAAGGTTTGCGCCACCACCACCCATCAGAGTCCCAGAAATTGAACTGAGATTGTCATACTTGACAGCAAGTGCCTCTACCCACTGAACCTTCTTATTGGTCCTAAAGTTAGTTGTTGGTTTTTTTTTGTGTGTGTGTGTTTGTTTTTTTTTTAACATGGGGTCAAATGTATCTCAGGTTGACTTCTAGCCTGCTATATAGCTGAGGAACTTCTTATTCTCCTACCTCTACCCTCCTGAGGGCTACCACTGTAGGCATGTACCACTAGGTCTGTTTTATGTAATATTGGGTATAAAACTTCATGCATGTTAGGCAAGCACTCTGTTAACATTCTTGGCTCCCATAGGATATACTCCATGTGTTCAGTAACTTGTAGTGTCAGAAATAACTTGATGGGCATCTTGCTTCTAATCCTTATGGTAAGTATTCATCAAGAATTTACAGTGCTGGGTACTAGCCTAGGCATCTCTTTGTGTGTGTGTGTGTGTGTGTGTGTGTGTGTGTGTGTGTGTGTGTTTTCCACATTGTTTTTTGGCTTTATTAATTTGCCCAACAGCTTCTTTTGAGCTTTGTTGCTAAGCACTTCTCTGGATACCAGGAATTCAAAAATAATTCGTGCACCGGGCATCATGGTGGTACTCTTTGGGATTCCCCTGTATCTCTTATACAGCTTGGGTTTTTGTGTCTGGAGTGGGGGAGTAGATAGCAGAAGATACTATTGAAGGACACATGGAGATTGGTGATAACTGGAGTAGACAGACAGAAGGCTCCAGTGGATGGCATCTGCTGAGCTATCTTGCTGGCCTCAGCATGACAGTTTTAAAGAACTAGGTTAAAAATCATTGGAAAATCCAGAATGGCAAATTTGTGCTTATAGCTCAGTGGAGTAGTGGTTAGTGAGCTCAGTACTGCAGCATAGGGTTTTGACATGCACACCAAAGGAATTCGATGGGGAATGGAAATTTGTGGTTTTTATTATCTTCAAAACATGGTCCTGAAATAGGTGGATATTCTTTTGGAAAAAATGAGTCTTAGTCCTCACTATGCATGTCTAAGTGCAAAGGCTGAAACTGAAAGTTCTTGAAGGAATAGGGAAGGTCTATGCAGCTTCAGAGTAAGTTGAGATTTTATTTATTTATTTGGTTTTGGTAAATTTTTTTGTTTTTTGTTTTTTGTTTTTTTGAGATAGGGTTTCTCTGTAGCTTTGGAGCCTGTCCTGGACTAGCTTTGTAGACCAGGCTGGCCTCAAACTCACAGAGAT
This sequence comes from Onychomys torridus, assembly GCF_903995425.1. Taxonomy (NCBI): domain Eukaryota; kingdom Metazoa; phylum Chordata; class Mammalia; order Rodentia; family Cricetidae; genus Onychomys; species Onychomys torridus. The sequence continues at coordinate 137,052,939 of NC_050446.1, forward strand.
CCACCTGCCTCTGCCTCCTGAGCCCTGGGATTACAGGCGTGCGCCATCGCCCCATGGTTAGTTTTGGTAATTTTAAAAAAAATTTGGGGGGGTTGGGGATTTACCTCAGTGGTAGAGCGCTTGGCAAGCGCAAGGCCCTAAGTTCGATCCTCAGCTCAAAAAAAAAAATTTTTTTTGGAACAGTGATCCACCTGCTTCTGCCTCCCAAGTGCTGGGATTAAAGGTGTGCACCACCACTGCCCGGCTAATAAAAATAAATCTTTAAAAAAAAAAAACAAAAAAACAACTCAGCTGTGGTGCTGAGCATAGTAATGTACTCCTGTAATCTCAGCACTCCGGAGACTGAGGCAGAAAGATCATGAGAGCGAGGCCAGCCCAAGCTTAGTGATAGAGCTCTTGAGCCTGGTTTGGTGCCTAATGTTGCAGAACAAAACAAAATATAACTGTACATTTAACTTGTAGGTTCAGTTCTCTTCCTCTCCACCTTGTAGGTTTCCGGGATCAAAATCAGGTTGTCAGGCTTAGAGGCAATCCCATCTTATTGGATGACTTGGCTGTCCTCTTTTTTAAAAAAAATATTTATTTATTTATTTAATATGTACATAGCATGTATGACTGCAGGCCAGAAGAGGGTACCAGATCTCATTACAGATGGTTGTGAGCCACCAATGTGGTTGTTGGGAATTGAACTCAGGACCTCTGGAAGAGCAGTCAGTGCTCTTAACCTCTGAGCCATCTCTCCAGCTCCTTGGCTGTCTTCTTGACTGTAGCATCTACTCCTTTCTGCTGTGTGAGCAATTCCCTGATACAGATGGCCATAAGCATCCAACTTTGGTCAGGCTTGGATAGGTACTTGCAGTAGTACTTTCTCGTTGGGGCCACCAGCCCACAAGCAATAACTCGGAGACTGACTATTAATTATGAAAATTTGGCCTTAGCTTAGGCATCTTTCTAACTAGCTCTTATAATTTAATTAACTTGTTTATCTTAATCTGTGTTCTATCATGTGGCTAAGTTACCTTTCCTCTGTCATGTATGTCCCGTTGGCATTTCCCATGCATCCAAGATTCATCCCTCTGACATCAGCTCTCTTTGTCTCAAAGTCCCGCCTAGCCTCTCCTGCCTAGCTATTGGCCATTTAGCTTTTTTTTTTTTTTTTTTTTTTTTTTTTGGTTTTTCGAGACAGGGTTTCTCTGTAGCTTTGGAGCCTGTCCTGGAACTCGCTTTGTAGACCAGGCCGGCCTCGAACTCACAGAGATCCACCTGCCTCTGCCTCCCAAGTGCTGGAATTATAGGCGTGTGCCACCACCACCCGGCCCATTCAGCTTTTTATTATACCAATCATAGCACCACATCTTCACACAGTATACAAATATTTTACAACAGGTACTGTAAATCTGCTTTAAGTCAGCTTGGAGCAAGTGCCAGTCCTTACAGTGGAGTATGAGAACCTTTGTTCTTTCTCCCATAATGTGTGTGTGACCTGTTTATGATGTTTAGTGCCTACCATATGCCTCAGGTTCCCTCTTTTCCTGTATATGCAGGCCTGCACTCTAAGTTGGCCTTGCTTGACTCAGCTCCAGCCCATGGTAACTTCCCTTCTTTGTAGAGTCGTAAGGCACACAACATTGACCTGAAGGGGACAGTCGTGATCTTTGATGAAGCCCACAATGTGGTGAGTCTCCTTAGCTTCTATGCTGTGTTTCCTATCTCTCCCAGCTTGTTAGATATTTTCTGGAGAAGCTCTGCCTTGGACCCAGAAGCCTAGTTCTCAGCACCAAGCCGACCCAGATGCTAACTGCTCCCCTGATGGCCTATCAGTTGCCATTGGGCTTCTGCCCTTCTAGCCAGTTGGTAGGGATATCCTGACTCTGCTGTCTCTTGTACCACATCTGTTGTCTTTCTTACATGTCTCTGCTCTTTAGGCTACTTGGCTTGACCCTTAGGAAACTGCTGCGGAGACAGCTGCTCATCTTTGGTGGCAATAGCAACAAGAGTGGTTGGACCCTCCTGGGTCCCTTTCTCCCTTTTTACCCACATGTTATCACAGTGACTCCACCACCCCTGTCTCTGCTGTCACTGTTTGCTTGGGGTTGTCTAGAATGAATAGCCTCACCCTTAGCTGCTGTGGAGCCTGAGATGAGACTGATAGAGAGCAAGGTCCACCCCACCCCAAGCAGGACCTTGCTTCCTACTTGGCTCCAGGCAACTGTTGCTATAGGAATTATTGAACTGATATGTGGTATCTTCTGACTTTTGAAGCCAAAAATACTGCTTTTGTTGATAAATATTCCTATAGCAAAATCTTGGCAACTCAAGTGAAATAATGTTTTAAAATGTTGGTGTGGTCAGTGAGTTATCTTTGGACTAGCTTTGACTTTAGAGATCAGGAGCTAGAGTTCTGGGGAGTTGGCTGTTGTCTTCTGTCCCTCTTGTGTCTTCACTTCTGCTTCCTAGAGTCCCCATTCTGCTCTACTCTGCTGTAACATGGATTTATTTTGTCCCTCAGGAGAAGATATGTGAGGAGTCAGCCTCTTTTGACTTGACGCCCCGTGATGTGGCTTCAGGACTGGAGGCTATTAACCAGGTTTTAGAGGAGCAAGCCCGGGTGGCTCAGCAGGGTGAACTCCAAGTAGAGTTCAGTGCAGATACCCCCGGCACAGGTAAGTTTATGACCAAAAACTGAAAAGTAAGTCTGGGCCTATTAGAGGCATCTTAGAAGTATATTCTGCATTAGAGCAGTGTCTGATCTTTCTGGTACCTTTTATCTAGATAGCACTCTAAGATAGGAGTTTGCTGAGACACTTGGTTCAAGGTTCCTGTTGTGTGATTTCCTGTCTGTTCATCCCAGATAGGGCACCAATAACAGACCAAAGAAATACTTCTACCCAATCTAGTTTAGTGAGTTCCAGGACAGTCAGGACTACATAGAGAGACCCTGTTTCAAAAAACAAGCAAACAAAAGAATGATAGCAGGCCACATGAGTGAAAGGTACTCAAGGGGCAAAGCCTCTTCCCCCTAGCAACTGTTGCTGCCTGTATAACCTTAGGGAGGGAGCTTGTGACTCTTGTACATTGAGTCTTATGGACTTCCCTCTTCCCTCTTGGGCGGAGTGTTTTAGTTGTAGCAAAATGCAATTTAACATCTTTGTAGACCAGGGAGGACTGGTTCATTGGATACTTTGAGTGCTTTTTTTTTTTTTTTTTTTTTTTTTTTGAGATGAGTTTCATGTAGCTCAGGCTGGCCCCAACTTATGTCAGAAAGAGAGGGAGAACTTTAGCTTCAGGTCCCTTGCCTTTACCTCCCAGGTGCTGAGATTTTAAACTTAGGCCACCATTCCTGGTTTATTTGATGCTGGAATCAAACCCAGCACTCTGTGCATACTAAGTAAGTGTTCTACCAACTGAGCTATATCCTTAACCCTAGTTTTCCCAGTGTCTTCTAAAGTCTTTACTATAGTAGGAATCTTAGAAGGTCTTATTAATAAAAACAAACCTGAGGCCAGTTATTGGGGTGAATGCTGGAAGATCAGAGAGACAGAACAAGCCACAGTTTCTTCACCTCGCCAGTTCCTCAGCTGGTCTTGTTTCCCAGACTGCAAGCTTGTCTTCTCATCCCAGTGGCTCTCAGCTGAACTGCTGCTTGAAAGCCTGAATGCTTAACCAGCCAAATGCTTAACTAGCCAAATGCTGCTAGTTTCTGGTCTTCATGCCTTATATATAATCTTTCTACTTTCTACCATCGCTCCCTGGGATTAAAGGCTGGATTTCTGGGATTAAAGGCTTGTGTCACCATGCCTGGCTGTTTCTAATGTGGCCTTGAATTCAGAGATCCAGAGGTATTTCTGTCTCTGAAATGCTAGAATTAAAGGCGTGTGCTACCACTGCCTATGCTCATGTATTTAATATTGTGGCCGTCCTGTTCTCTGACCCCAGATAAGTTTATTTTGGGGAACACAATATCACCACACTTTACATCTTTTCCTAGCTTTTTTTGGGGGTGGGGTGGGAGTTGGGACAGGGTCTCTCAGTGCAGTCTTGGCTGGAACTTTCTATGTAGACCAGGCTTGCCTCAGAGATCTGCCTGCCCCTGCCTCCTGAGTGGTGGGATTAAAGACATGTACCACCATACCCGGCCCTGCTTTTAATTTTAAAGCAAAGCACAGGTACAGGAAATCTCCACAAAAAAGTCAGCTATGTCTGCCTCTGCTTATAACCACAGTGTTACAGATAGAGAGACAAGTGGATCCTGGGAGCTTTCCTGCCAGCCTATCCAAAACATTGCATTTCAGGTTCAGTGAGAGACCTTGTTTTAAAGGAATTAAGCTAATGGGCAGTGGAGGAAGACAACTGATACCCTCATTTGGCCTCTGTGTGCACAACCTGATATACATGGACATACACAGAGGCATGTATGCATACAGCACATAACACACAAAAGAAAATCAATTTTCTTTTTCTTTTCGAGACAGGGTTTCTCTGTGTAGTTTTGTGTCTTTCCTGGAACTTGCTTTGGAGAACAGTCTGGCCTCGAGCTCACAGAGATCCACCTGGTTCTGCCTCCCAAGTGCTGGGATTACAGGCATGTGCCACCACTGCCTGGCGAAAATAGATTTTCTTATGAGATACATGGTGAACTAAACACCCAGAGAATTGCCACCAGTCAAGAGGGGGTTTGCCATCATAGCCATAGCTCTGCTTCTCTAGGTGATCTTTTACCTAACTTCTAATTCATCTCTTGATGACTGCTGGTTACCTCCTCCTTCTTTTTCTGTGGTAATGTTGTGGCTATTTGATGAGTGATTTCAAGGTGGTGCTGTCTCACTCATCCCTTTAATTTTGTAGCAGAAATAATGTAAAGATTCTTCAGCTCTGTGGTGAAAAGCAGGATCATGCTTAACACACACCACCCATTTCAAATCTGAAAGTTTGAGTTGATTCTCAATTAGTGATTGAGTGTTATCTTCAGAGGGGAACAGTGTTTACATAGCATGTCTGAGTGTTGGTTAGTTAGTTATTTTTTTTTTCTCCTCATAACAAAATACCTAACCAAAGCAATTTAAGGAAGGAAGGATTATCTTGGCTCACATTATCAGAGTACAGCCATCATAACTGGGACTTCGTGGTGGCAAGGGCTTGAGCAGCTCGTGTGTCTGTAGTCAGGAAACAAAAATGAGGGGCAAGAAAGAGAGAAAAAGGTGAGGGAAGAGAGTGAGATGCTGCTGAGCCTCCCTCCCCCCTTTTTTTGTGATAGGGTCTCTCTATGTAATCCTGGGTATACTAGATCTCTATATAGACCAGCTTGGCCTGGAACTCTGTTTGTTTGTTTATTGATTTATTTAGGTCACCTTTAACTTTTGGGGTTTTTTTTGAGACAAGGTTTCTCTGTGTATTTTTGGTGCCTGTCCTGGATCTCACTCTATAGACCAGGCTGGTTTTGAACTCACAGAGATCTGCCTGGCTCTGCTTCCCGAGTGCTGGGATTAAAGGCATGCACCATTGCCACCCAGCACCTTTAACTTTTTACTCAATTCAGAACTGTAGCTGATGGAATGGCCCTGCTCATATTTAGGATGGGTCTTACCATTTCAATTAACTCAGCCTAGAAACTCTTTCAAGAGCAGACATGACCAGAGATTTCTGTCCTTGCTTATCCTTTTTTTTTTTTTTTTTTTTTTTTTTGTGGAGTTGAGGATCGAACCCAGGGCCTTGTGCGTGCTAGGCAAGCACTCTACCACTGAGCTAAATCTCCAACCCCCCCTTTTTTTTAAAATAATTTTTTTATGATTTATTTATTTATTGTGTACACAGAAGAGGGTGCCAGATCTCATTACAGATGATTGTGAGCCACCATGTGGTTGCTGGGAATTGAACTCAAGACCTCTGGAAGTGCAGTCGGTGCTCTTAACCACTGAGCCATCTCTCCAGCCCCTGCTTATTCTTGAGATTATCAGGTTGACAATATTAACCAATATTAATCATTACTGATGTGTTTAACTGTCTGTGGTTGATACAACACATCATCAGTCTTACTGCTGAGGCTCAATATCCCACTGAAATACTCTTGAAGGTAATTTCTGTGCCCTGCTAACCTGGGCTAGCCATCATGGACAACTTCTTTGCCACTGTGCTTGTGAAACTTTACTACTTCCTGCCTAGACCTGACACCAGCCAGCCTCCAGCATGCCCTGGTTCCCTTCAGATGTGTTTACTCTCTGTCCTCTGTTCTCATATGTCCTCATTTTTGTCTGAGCGTATGTGGGCACATGTTAATTGTCATTGGCCATTAATTATTTTGAGGTCTTTGAGAGCAGAGTATAAAGAACCTGTGTGTGCAAGGATGTGTTTATGTGTATTTCTAAAGGTGAACATGGTCTTGTACTGTTGTATCCAATTCAAATGTGGGTCCCACCTCACCTCCTACCCACCTACCCTTTCTACCACACTGGGAACCCTAGTTTTTGAGGCTACAGACAGTGTTAGAAAGGTATGGAATTGTGTACATACTTTCTCACCCAGGGCTCAACATGGAGCTAGAAGACATCGCAAAGCTGAAGAGTAAGTGTTTCCCTTCCTTCCCCTTGGCCTGGGTGGAAGGCATGCCCCTAACATGCCCTTGATTCACAGTGATTCTACTTCGCCTGGAGGGGGCTATTGATGCTGTCCAGCTGCCTGGGGATGACAGAGGAGTCACCAAACCTGGAAGGTGAGGGATAGCTGCTGACCTCATTACCCCAATTCCTCATGAGGTTCTGTCTGAGTACTCACCCAGCAGTGGGGTCTGCCTTCAATTTTTCAAGGCTTAAAAAGAGTTACCAGGTTTTAAAAAAGGATTTATTTTTTTCTTTCTATATGTGTGTGTGTGTGTGTGTGTGTGTGTGTGTGTGTGTGTGTGTGTGTGTATTTGTGTAAATGTGTGCTGGTGCCTGTGGAGTTTAGAAAGGGGTGTTGGATATCTTGGATCTAGAGTTACAGACAGTTGTGAGCTACTCTATATGGGCTCTGGAAACCAAACACAGGTCTTCTGGAAAAGGAGCAAGCACACTGAACTACTAGGACATCTCTCTAAGTCAGTTGCCAGCTTTTTATGTAGTCATTGAAAACATTGGGAATAACAATACACACTACTACACAGTGTCTCCTCCAGCTTTTCCCTCCAACTCTCTCTGGCCTCTTGTTGATATATTAAATGCCAGTTGGAACTAGACTTTCTCTTTGGGACCATCAGTGCTATCACTGAGGCCTGTTTAGGGCTCTTAGATTGTTCCATAATCTGTTTTTTTCTGAACAACTGTAGGTAGCCTAGTTTGAAGGCTTACGAGGGACTGTAGCTGGGACTGAGGGGTTGCTCTTATAGCATATAGCCAGTAGCTGTGCTAGGACCTGGTCTGGGCTTGTGGAGGGTAAAGTATTTTCTGGGGTCTTGGGCTTCCTACTTTCTCCTTGATTCATTTTGTTCCCCTTTGTAGGTACTCCCAGTTACTTCCAGATAAGCCTGATATACCAGCCTAACCTGGGTTCTAGTGTGCTTTCTTGGCCTTCTCTACCTGCACCTGAAGACCCTGCCACAGCCTCCCTGTTTCTGTGGCTTCTGTTGCCCCCTTCCCATCTCTTTCCAAGGCTCTTAAGAGTTACAACCCAGGGTTTACCTGCAAAGACCTGCACTCAGGCCATCTCTGATGGTGGTCTCATGCCCAAATACCTGGTCTTTTCCTTGGTAGGTAGTGATTCTCATGATAGTAATCCACTGTACTCTGCCTACCAGGAGACCACTGAAGGGAGAAGCCTCTTATCTCCAGTGTTGGCCTCATTGAAGTACTCAGCAGTTATTTCTGAGTACCAGAAATTTCAAGTTTATCTATACCTTGTAGGTTCCAAGAAACCATAGCCTTGTCTCCTCAATTTTAAGCCTCTATTCTCCTCTTTGGCAGCTACATCTTTGAGCTATTTGCAGAAGCCCAAATAACATTTCAAACCAAAGGCTGCATTTTGGAATCACTGGACCAGATAATCCAGCACCTGGCAGGACGTGAGTCTTGGGTTACCCTTATGGAGCATGCCCGCCTAGTGATTTTGATGTAGATGAATGGGGTGGGAGTTATTATTCCATGTCCAGCAGTCAGTACAAGTTGTAGAGTAGTACTTGACCACCAGTGCCAGCAGGCTGCTATCATGCCTTTCTCATGAACAAGAATCTAGTCAACGAAGCTCCTCAACTCACCCACCTTTTGTGCTTGTTTATTTATTTTTGGGTAGTACTGGAGATTGAACCCAGGATCTCATTCATGGTAGACACAAGTGCTCTACTATTGGGCCCCATCCCTAGCCCTCTTTTTCTGGGATGCTATATATCTCAGACTTAGACTGGCTCTTGCCTTTATCTCTAGAGTGCTAAGATTACAGGGTCCAGCTAGCTTCCTCTTTCTCATTGCAACATGGAGGCAGTAGTGACATTTGGCCAACCGTTATTCTCTTTTGAAGCTTTCTTTTTTGTGGTTTCTCTTTTTTCTAAAGATTCATTCATTCATTCATTCATTCATTCATTCATTCATTCGTTTGTTTGTTGTGTATACAGTGTTCTGCCTGCCTGTTAGAAGAGGGCACCAAATCTCATTACAGATGGTTGTGAGCCACCATGTGGTTGCTGGGAATTGAACTCAGGACCTCTGGAAGAGCAGCCAGTCTTAACCTCTGAGCCAGCTCTCCAGCCCCCTGTGTGTGGTTTCTTACTATAGTATGTCCTCATTATTCCCCTTTTATGGAGGAACATCAGAGACCTTAGTGGATTTAGTGAGATGTGAGTCTCTTTGGCTTCTCCCCTTGTAAACAGGCCTGCTTTCTGCTTAGTTTGGAAGATCAGTTTCCAAAGGGCAGTGTTCTTGTGGGCTGTTCTGCTGAGTGGGGTGAGGTCTCCAGTGCCATATGCAGCAATATCTGCTATGCACTGGGGGATAGCAGCCACCCTCCACCTTTGACCACTGAGTTATTTTGGAAGCCTGAACTCCTTTGGGGAGATTCCCCATCTGACTACTCCTTAACACCAGGCAGAACAGGTCATCTGCCCTTCCTTAGCACATCCCATTCCTGATATTGGTTATGGGGAGTCTGGTTGCTTCCAGCAGACCTGAGATAGAGCTTGAAAGTGAATCTGTGCTGGCTCCTTGTAATGTGGGATTCGGTGTCTCTTCTGATTGTGTGGATGTCAGCTCCCCGATGCTCCACAGGTACTGGTGTATTCACCAACACGGTTGGGTTGCAGAAGCTCATGGACATTATCCAGGTAGGAGACTGCTTTTAATTATTGGGGTATCTGTTTTTGGAAGTAGCAGCAAGGGCTTCAGGGAATGGACAAAGTATTGGTGAAATTATTAAGGCCACTCCACGTAGTTAAAAGGGAGGTTTATTTTGTGGGATAACTTACAAATGAAGGGATAGGTTCCAGGGTCTGGGAAAGGTATAGCGCAGTCCGGCAGTGTTCTCTGGAGAACTCTGCTCGGTCTACCTCCAGTGTCCAGGGTCACGCAACCAAGAGAAGCCTGGGTCTTCAGCTTCCTCCCTCAGCCCCGCCTTGTGGGTGTGACCATTACAGAAGCCTCAGTGGGGGTTGGAACTTCCAGGCCAAGGCTGGGATGGCTACCTACTACAACAAAGGTCCTCATATCACATGTCTATGGTTAACAAACCCTTTAGCATCTTACTTTCACCTGAATGCAATGTAGGCCTCAGTGGGTGGTAACAGAGGACAGATCTGGACATTTTTGACTCTTCAGTGACCAGATACATCTAGAGTAGTGTTAGGACTTTAGGACCAAGGTCCTATGAAGAGTGAGGTCAGGAGCTATTTAGAGTCCACTAATGCCCTTTGGGGCCGGGCAGGACCTCCTTGTTCATAGCAGCTCCAGATAGATTCAGACTGGGAGAAATCCAGAAACAAATGATCTGAGTGGCTTCTCAGGGAAAAGACAAATGGGCCTATAAGTGCCATGATCTGTGTGTCCCCAGCAGAGGGAGGGATGACTATGGAGCCACTGTCAAAGACAAAGGTGGAACTGTAGAGCCCTGACAGAGAAGCATGTAGACTCTTACCACCTCATCAGGTCTCCTCCTGCTTGTCACTGTGCTGTTTTGGTGCTTTTCTTCTCCTTGTCTGTGTGACATGCAGTTGTCCTCGGGCACAGTGCACCAGCACTTTTTTTTTCTTTTTCCTTCCTTCCTTCCTTCCTTCCTTCCTTCCTTCCTCCCTTCCTTCCTTCCTTCTTCCTTCCTTCCTCCTTCCTTCCTCCTTCCTTCCTTCCTTCCTTCCTTCCTCCCTCCCTTCCTTCCTCCTTCCTTCCCTTCCTTCCTTCCTTCCTCCCTCCCTCCCTTCCTCCCTTCCTTCCTTCCTCCTTCCCTTCCTTCCTTCCTTCCTTCCTTCCTTTCTCCCTTCCTTCCTTCCTCCTTCCCTTCCTTCCTTCCTTCCTTCCTCCCTCCCTTCCTTCCTCCTTCCTTCCCTTCCTTCCTTCCTCCCTTCCTTCTTTCCTCCCTTCCTTCCTCCCTTCTTCCTTCCTTCCTCCTTCCTTCCTTCCTCCTCCTTCCTTCCTTCCTTCCTTCCTTCCTTTCTTCCTTCCTTCCTCCTTCCTTCCTTCCTTCCTTCCTTCCTTCCTCCTCCCTCCCTCCCTCCCTCCCTCCTTCCTTTCTTTTTTTCTTTCTTTCTCTCTCTCCTTCCTTCCTTCCTTCCTTCCTTCCTTCCTTCCTTCCTTCCTTCCTTTCTTCTTAATTTTTGTATGTTAATGGGTATTTTTGCCTGTATGCATTATGTGTGCCTGGTATCCATGGAGCCCTGCTATTTGCAGACCTAAAGGGCTCATGTGAACAGTACAACCTCTGTATTCCCCAGAACACTGTTCTCCACAATTTGTTTATGAAAGAGAGAGCTCCCTTATCCATGCTTTGTGGAACATAGACCTGCTTAGCCAATGATTTGGAATTTCTTTGGCAGCTGCTACAAAGGCCCCTGGTACCTTCCCTGCCCCATCCTGGTACTGTACTAACTAGATCCTTGCTAGCATGTTCCTCAGCAGTAGAACAGGTGACTGGTGAGTTGATCATCTCTCAGCTGCTTCTAGTATAACTGTTGGTTCCAAGAATTCTTGTCAGGACGTGGAAATGTGCACAGAAATGCAACTAGCCTCAGAGTTGGGGTGCCAGTCAGATTTTGTCAGGCAAGAGAAGGGTCAGCCAGAGGTAGGCTTGTGGCTTCTAGACTAGAATACTTTCTTTTTCCTCCCTCTTGCTCACCTGGGCCAGACATGTAGTGGGCATTCATATTTATGAACATTCACATGTGAGTGAATATGTGTGCTCATACTATGGAGTTAAGTTTTCCCCTTATCTCACCCCATCTTGCTTAGGTTGGAGAACCAGGCTTTTAGTCACCTGGGATTCTTGTTGATTTGTTTTCTATCTCCCACAAACCTGTCTGGTGTTTCAGGACCAGGTGATCTGTCAGTCTAAGATGTCTCTTGTTCTTTAAGTTTAAATTTTTGTGGATTCTTAGAGAAATAAATGAGTCCCATGGGGTCAGGGAGCCCTGCTCTTCCCTCATATGGCCAGTTTAAGTTGTTGTGTGTGAGAGTGTTTCTAAACACAGCATGCAAAGTCCAGGGAAGGATGGATTAGATCACTTTATTCCCTCTCACAGTTTGTGCCAGATGGAGATAAGAATGATAAGGCAGTTCAGGAGGTTCAGAGTACCAACTGATGATACCCTGAAGGCCAGAAATCTAGGCTGATACAGATAGGTCCTGAGAGAACATGGTGCCCTATTTACTCAGCCCAAGTGGGAAGCTGGTCCTCCCTGGTGCTACTAGGGGTGCAGAGATTGGCACAGTGGTTTCCTGCACAGCCAACAACAAACAGTCCAGTGGACATTGGGTGGAACACAGTGCCTGGGGGTTCTCACCCAGGCTGTGCAGGACTTCTACTCAGAGCAGACCCCTGTTATGAGAGTTTGGGGTTGTCAGTTTAGCTGGAGGTGAACAGGGAAGCACAGTGAAGGAGGGTCTGCCTGTTAAGGAAGGCCAGAAGCAGTGACAAGCTGCCTTTGCAAGGTAGGCGGTCTGTGCAAAGACAGGTCCTCTTGAGGGGAGTCAGAGCCATGTGTAATACTTGCACCTGTTCCTCAGTGACTATCATTTACTTCTGTTGCCCTATGGATGTGGTTTCTCACAGTGGGTGGTGCTTCTTTTGTATGGCTGTGTTTCTCACTGATTTGAAGGCTTTGTAAATCCTGTGTGTTCACCTTAGATGATGGGCATATCTTATATCTTCTACTTGCCTTTTCTGTCTTTTGGTAGGCTTGATGGAAAGGTTTCCTTGTTGCTGGAGGCTTTGTTGCTCTGGCTCATGCTGCCTCACCCATTCCTAGTTCTCTTTGGTTTTTGAAACTTCTGTAGAATTGTGCGGGTTTGTATAGGGATTGAGCATCTATCTACCACTCCTCATAAAGGGTGTGAGTGGCAGGTGTCTGCTTTTATCCAGCTCTTCCGCTTTTGGTCTCTTGCTGCTGTTGTCATATTGCTTTACTGTTTAATTCTTACTTGCTGTGGTTTTAATAAGTTCGATACTGGCTAGAATAAATTCACTTTTGTTTTCATAAATTGTCTTAGCATTTCCTGTTAGATGAATTTGGGGAGGTCAACCTATTCCTGGACTTTAGGAACCCTGCCATAATCTTAACTTGAATGTTGAATTTCTGGATTAATCTGGAATACCAAGAGGTACTGAAGGAAGAGTAAATTTAGTCAAGTAAGGGATGTCTAGACTGCTGCATTCCTAACATGTGCAGGTGGTTCTCAGTAGGAAAAGCTCAAGAGAGCTCTGGAGCCATTTGGAGTAGGGGACATCCCAGATAAACTACTTCCCCTAAGCCAGGGAATGCTCTCTAGCTTCATGGTTGGGCAGATGAGGCCCCTGAACATGAGTGTAGAGAAAGATGAAGTAGCTTCGGGCTCTTATTTGCTGGGCTAAGAGGCCTTAGTTTCCATCTCAGCATGAAGGTATTTGTGTTCTTAACTCAGGTTCCCAATCCTTTTGCTGTGCTGTCTTGCCTTTCAGATTGTGTTCAGTGTGGACCCTCCTGAAGGCAGCTCTGGTTCCCTGGTAGGGCTGGGTATCTCACATTCCTATAAGGTAAGAGCAACTTCCAGGATGTGGGCTAGTAGAGAGGTCTCGTAGACCTGTGGGAGAGTTGCTGTAGGACTTGGGCAGGCGTGTATGTATGTTTGTCCTTCCAGGTACACATCCACCCTGAAACCAGCCACTGGAAGGCAGCTCAGCATTCAGATGCCTGGAGCACCACTACAACTAGGAAACAAGGTACAAACCTGTACTGCAGGAAATTTTCTACTCTGTCCATCTTTTGCACAGTAGTACTATCACATGTGGAGTCATGCACACTTATGCCCACTAAAAGCCAGAGACCTTGGAGGAAGCTGGAAGCACTGTTATATACCCAGAGTCACCTAGTAGGGCAGTGGCAGAACCAAGGCCCTGCAAGGTCTCCCCTCCCTCACTTAGGGTATACTTCTTTGAATTTTATCTATCTGTCTGTCTGTCTGTCTGTCTATCTATCTATCTATTTATTTGGATTTTTGAGACAGAGTCTCTTTCTCTGTATACCCCTGGCTGGCCTTGAACTCTGCTTTTCGAGTGCTGGGATTAAAGGTATGCACTGCCTTGTCTTAGCACTGGGATCTTGTCTGCAGTCTGCCCCACCTACCTTACATGATAGTTAGCCCTGGCAACTGGCAATGAGTCTGGCTTCACAGATGTGCCTTGTGGCAACCACTGACTCAGATGACACTCAGCCTACATGTCAAGTTTGCTCCTTAGCAAGGCTACAGCACCAGCTCCCACATCTCTCACATTGTCCAGCAATGCCTTGCCTGTGAGCTTCTGTTCCTATCTTTCCATTTTTGTAGACCACTTTTTTTTTGGGGGGGGGGGCTGCCTTGTTTTGCTTAGTTTTTTTCCCCAAGATAGGGTCTCACTATGTAGCTTTAGCTGTCTTGGAACTCACTGTGTGGACCAGGCTAGCCTTGAACTCACAGTGATCTGCCAGCCTCTGCCTCCCAAGTGCATGCTACTACATCCTGAGTCTGCTTTGTAACTTACAGGTTGCAGCCTTAGCAAAAGCAGTCCAATGGAGCTTGTATGGATGCTATCATTTAAGTCATTCTGGCCTAGAGGGAGGAAAGGGTTAGAGGAATGACGTGTTCAGCAGGAGCTGTGGTGTGGTTCTGCCCCCTAGGGGCCTCCCTACTGTACAAAATACCCTCTTCCAAGCAAAAAGTGTCCTTCATGATAATGATGCCTTGTGAGGTTGGTGGGTGCTTTGGTACTGAAGAGTTCTCAAAAGTAGTCTTCCCTAGAGGGTATTTATATGAAATGAGTTTATTGAGGTTGTTGACAGCTTCAAGCTCAAGCAGGGCAGGTTCTAACCTAGGATGGAAATCGTCTCTGATGGCATCAGACTTTGCCTTCAGTGACTTTTAAGTTGTGGTGTTTTAATTTTTGGAGCTTCCAGAGATCACTGGGCATGAGCAGTGTGTGGTTCTAGTCAGTAAGGCATTGCTTGGAACTCTTCTGAATCAGTGACCTTGCTTGCTGCTGATGTGACCAGAGTCTGGGACTTTGATACCCTTTTTAGCAGTTATACTTTAAATGTCAGGAGTTTGGATGCTTTTTCTTTCCTGTGTGCCTTTGGCAGAGTAACTCCAAGTCCAGTGCCACATGTCATGGTTTCTACATAAGTTAAAGGTTGGGGCCAGATGTCTTTGTATCTGCTAGTATCCTGAGTCAACCTCTTTCTTGCTCTCTGGACCCCTGAGGGGGGCTAGGTTATAGGCTGGGCTTATTCCCAGCTCAGACCTTGCCTTTTGTCCGGGTATATGTATCTGGGCCTATGTGACTGCAGATGGTTTGCTATCTCCACACAGTAGGTTAAGATGGTGGACCCTGGTCCTGTCCTCATCCCACTTCTCCTCCAGGGAAGGTGCTGAGCTACTGGTGCTTCAGTCCCAGCCACAGCATGCGTGACCTGCTCTTCCAAGGAGTCCGAACCCTCATCCTCACCAGTGGCACACTGGCTCCGCTGTCCTCCTTTGCTCTGGAGATGCAGATGTATGAGACACCTCTGGCTGGAAGTCAAAAAACTAGGAACATGGTGGATGGGGGGGGGGGGTGGGGATGCTGGCCTGGACTCCAGGGCTTCCTGTGGGCCAGGGTCCAGAAGGGTCTCAGACCTCAGGTCTATTTGTTATCTATTTCCTCTGGCCATTCCCAGCCCATTTCCAGTCTGTCTGGAGAACCCACACATCATTGGCAGGAATCAGCTCTGGGTGGGGGTTGTCCCCAGAGGCCCTGATGGTGTCCAGCTGAGCTCTGCCTATGACAAAAGGTAAGGGTCCTAGTTTTGGGCTTTTCTGCAATGTTATGGATTGCTGAGATCTAGGCCTCTCTCATGGCAGCAGCCTCTAATTGTACAGGTTTTCTAAGGAGTGCTTATCTTCCTTGGGGAAGGCTCTGGGTAAGTACTACTCCACACAATTCCTTCCTTCCTTAGGAGACCCTTATTCATAAATGGTCTGGTTCTAGACCCTCTATCCTGTTCCATCCCATGGGGGTTAGGGACTTGGTACTTCCCCATTTCCATTCCTGAGAACCAACAGGGCCCTCAGCAGTCTTCTAAGCCTTGCCTGGACCACAGCTATGACATTTCCAGGCAACATCGCTCGTGTGGTGCCCCAGGGGCTTCTGGTGTTCTTCCCTTCCTACCCTGTCATGGAGAAAAGCCTGGAGTTCTGGCGGGTGCGTTCTCCTACATATCCACCTGAGAGATGGAACTCCCAATATGACTGAAAATCTGGGCAAGGTAGTTGGAAAGAGCCATGAAACGGGGCTATAGCTACAGCCCTTACCTATCCATTCACATCCTGTCTTTCTCCCATAGGCCCAAGACTTGATCAAGAAGGTGGAGGTACTGAAGCCTCTATTTGTGGAACCCAGGAACAAAGGCAGTTTCTCAGAGGTCTGTGACAAACTAGGAGTCAGGTGGTGCTTGTTTCTACCACCCCTCAGAGCCTCCGGCTGACCACTGTCTCTGACCAGGGACCCTGGCTAGCTCCAGGCGGCCTGTTCTGGGCTGTGTGCTTACTTCCAAGTGTGTCACCTTTTAGAAGGCCTCTGACATGGTCTGGCATGTAGATAATGGCCCCTCATCCTCCTGCCTGAGTCCTTGGAACCCAGCAGCTACCCTGGCTGTGGGGTTCCCTGTGTTTTCTGGAAACACTGGGCAGGCTCTGGGTGTTGGGTGTACCTCTGCTGGTAATGGGATCGTGAAAATGCTCTCTGAACCCTCATGTCCCACCCAGCTGAGACCATCCTTTATCTTAGAAAATAAGATTTGGGTGTCACTTGAGAGGGACAGGAAGCTAAACCTGGCTGACCATCCTTTTCATCTAGGTCATTGATGCCTACTACCAGCGAGTTGCTTCCCCTGGGTCTAGTGGGGCCACCTTCTTAGCAGTGTGCCGGGGAAAGGTGAGGTCTCTGCAGGTCATTCTCTTTATTCTTACCTGTTTTCCTTGCATAGGCTGAAACAAGGCTCCTGCCTTGGATCCTACATCTAACAAGCAAATTAGTAAGGAGCCATACTAGGGGCCCTACTGGGCACTAGTAGCCAAGGCCAAAGTTAGGCAGGAGGTTGGTTCTGAGTGTGGCAGAATTAAAATGGGCCCAGCTGTGGACCTTATCTGAGGATGGACCTTTCTCTTGTCCCTGCAATATCTGGAATAGATGGCTGGAAGGGTTAGGGCATGGGCAGACCCCAAGCCAGGGTAGAGACCAACATGGCAGAGGAGTGCCTGTTTTCTGTGTTCTAGGCCAGCGAAGGGCTGGACTTCTCAGACATGAACGGTCGTGGTGTGATTGTCACGGGCCTCCCATATCCTCCACGAATGGATCCCCGTGTTGTCCTCAAGATGCAGTTCTTGGATGAGTTGAGAAGCCAGAGTAGGGCTGGAGGTCAGGTGAGGTACCACAGGGCTGGGTTAGCAGGAAACTTTAGGGACCAAGGACCATAATAGCCAAAATTATTTCCTCTTTAGTGCCTCTCTGGGCAGGAGTGGTACCAGCAACAGGCATCCAGGGCTGTGAACCAGGCTATTGGGAGGGTTATCCGACACCGCCATGACTATGGAGCCATCTTCCTATGTGACCACAGGTACAGGAGGGCTCTGTGGTGATGTGCATTTCTTTCCACTTTCTAGGCCCTGGGCCCTTTTCTCCCCTGTATGAAGCCTGGAGCAGCCTTTCTTGCTCTGTCAATAGATACTGTAGCCTTCACTTTGAGGCTTCAGGGCAGGGATGGCCCTTGAGCTGATAGCCACACATTCACCCTCCAGGTTCGCTTATGCTGATGCCAGAGCCCAGCTGCCCTCCTGGGTGCGCCCCTACCTGAAGGTGTATGACAACTTTGGCCATGTCATCCGAGATGTAGCCCAGTTCTTCCGTATTGCTCAGAAAACCGTGAGCTCCAAATGTCCAGTTGACTTGCCTGTGTCACATAGAAAGGCTGGAGTCCCTTCTCTGAGGAGCAGTGGATACAAACCTTCTCCTTACCTTATAATTCTACAGATGCCTTTGCCAGTTCCCCAAGCTGTGACCTCAAGTGTAAGTGAGAGAGAAGTTTCTGTCAAGGAGGCTACATTGTCCAGCCCTCTTCTCTCCACCCGGAAAGCCATGAGCTTGGATGTACATGTGCCGAGCCTGAGGCAGAAGCCCATAGGTGTGTGGGGCTGGGTACAAACTACACATGACAGAGACAGTATCCTTGCTTCCTGGTAAGCTTTCCTGTCAACACATTTCTTTAGGATTATCAACTTCTGGAGACTCTGAGAGCAGCCTGTGTGTCGAGTATGAGCAGCAGCCACTTTCTGCCCAGCAGAGGCCCGTGGGGCTGCTAGCCGCTTTAGAGTACAACGAGCAGAAGGGTGGGGCATCTGAGAAAGAGCAGGTATGAGGCAGGGCGAGGGTGTCTGGCCTGAACATGGACCCTTTCCAGCACACAGGTGGGCAGGTGAGAGATCTCAGCACCTCCACTGTACTATGCCTCATCCCCAGAGCCTGGTTCCCATGACCACCAGGTCTTTGGTGGGTCAGTCTGGCACAGTCTACTCAAAATTTAGCACATCTTGCCCCCAGCTATGCCCAAAGCTGTCCTTTTTTCCAGCCTGTGTGGTGTGAATAGAATCTCAAGTTCCTTTTCCTCAACTTTGCCTCAAACCCTGTAAGTTCCTAGGTTTGACTTGGAGCTCCTTCCTTCCATTCCTGCTCTGACAATCAGTTAACCACAACCTGTCCTTCCTGTGGCTCTCTCACTGCTACCTGCAAACAAGGGCAAATGGCATGATATAAAAGGGACAGAATCTCAGCATTGCCACCAGGATTGGGGCATGATACCCTCCCCCTTCAGCCCTCTATTTAGGACCACTGGACCCAAAAGAATATCACAGGTGCTTTGGGAACTCTGGGTTTGGGTTAGGACCACAGCTGTATTTCCCTCAGGCACTTGGCTCCTCCACCCTGTCTCTACAGTGTGAGAAGAGGATGTGTGTTGAGCAGAGAGGAGGAAAGAGGAAAGTCAGGCTGGTCAGCCATCCGGTATGTCAGCCAGCCCTGCAGCCAAGCTAGCTGCCTGTGGGCAAATGTGGCAATCTTGCCTCTGGTGCCCATTGTCCCTAACCAAGCAGGGGTGTGGTTAGACTTGAATAGCTATAATATTGATAATCTAGGGGCTCTAATTTGCCATTCTTTCTCTAAGAGGATACCCCCCCCCCCCCCAGTGTTTTTTAGTTTTGAGATAGGGTCACAAAAAGGCTGGCCTTGAACTCACTATGTAACCAAGAATGACTTTTAACTCCTGTTCCTCCTGCCTCTACCTCCTAAGTGCTGGGATTATAGGCATGTGCCACCATGCTCACCCTGCTAAGAGACTCTTCTTTTCCAGCCCTGCTTAAGAGATCTTTCTTTTTCTGCTGGAATCTGGCCTCTTAGGCCCATTTGATTTGGGGTTTATAACTGGTTGTGGTTTCCTCCACCATAATGAGCAGAATGGCTTGGTACTAGCTTTTTCTGAGTGTGGACACTGAATTATCTGTATGAGGAGATGCAGTGTGTTCTTAGTCTCAGATGAAAACTTGAGTTACAGCCTGAGCCATTAACCCCTTGCCTGCTGGAAAGCCTCAAGTGGTGACTTTTGTCCTTAACCTGCTAGTGAGAAGAATCAGACAGTGCCCAGGAGGGCTGATGCAACAGGAAGTAGACTAGCTGTGGGGGGCCTGAGCCTAACGATGAGTGGAAATGATAGGAGTGGGAGCTGCCTTGGTTTACATAGTTCTATATAGGTCTGAGATGTATAGAACTAGGGTTGAATCTGTTGAAGTGTTCTCCACAGCTACATCTGCTGTGGGGCAGTAAGCCACATAGGTTCCCTATAGGTTTCTGACTGCCTTTGGTGTGGTTTCAGACAGGCCTAAGCTTCACCACACACCAGAACTGGACCTTCCTTCTCCAGCAGCCCTCTCCGCTTTTTGTCCCAGTAGATGGTTCATAGGCAGTAGCTTGAATGGCAAGTCATTGTCCCCTGACCCTAGACTCTGTACTGCCTTCAAGGCAGAAGGGAAGGGCTGACTCTCATAGGGCTTTTGATTATATGTCTTGCAGACGGAACCGATGACAGGCACACAGGACAGAGCCAAGCTGTTCATGGTAGCGGTGAAGCAAGCATTGAGTCAAGCCAGCTTCGACACCTTTGCCCGGGCTCTGCAGCACTATAAGGGTTCTGATGACTTTGAGGCCCTAGTAGCTTCTCTCACCTGCCTCTTTGCTGAAGACCCCAAGAAGCACATCCTATTTAAAGGTACCTTCAAATTTCTGCTATTGGGATTTCTGCTAGTGGTGGGGTGGGACTGGTTAGGGGGGCTACTAGGGCCCAGGGTGTCTCTGTTTCCTAGAGAAAGGGCCTGGTGGGTAGGCCATGGTCCACAGAGCCCCTAGCCATAAATCACAGTGTATAAAGCCTATATAGACTCAGACATCTACTTCCCACAGACTTCTACCAGTTTGTACGACCCCATCACAAGCAGCAGTTTGAAGACATCTGCTTCCAGCTAACAGGCCAAGTCTGTGGCTACCAGCCAGGGCACGACCTTCCCTTCAGAGAACAAGCACAGTCAGCTGCGGACTCCACCAGTGAGCAAGGGCCCTTGCTAGACCCTCAACCTCAGATATGAAGGGCAGTTTACACCTGAGATGGGCATAGTAGGCATCCCTAGGCTTTTGCTTGGCTACTTAGATTAGCCAAGCATGATTCTCCCTGATTCTGTTGCCCAAGGGTAGCACTATTTGTTGGGTGAACTCTGTTTCCTAGCCTAGGCATCCAAGAGACCTGCCCCTGGAGAATTCATGCTAGAGTCTTGGCAGCTGGGCACTTGTCCTACTTCTGAGTAGCTGAGCTGGCCCCTCCACAGAGTCAGTACCTGTTCCACTGCTTGATGCAGGGCAGGTGTGGCAGAGGGACTTTAATTCAATTGGGAGAATTCATCTTTTGGGCTTGGTATTCATTAAGGTTCCTAGTGTCTGTACTTATGCTCCTGAGCTGGACCCATTGTCTGGGCCCTCCAAGCCAGTTCGGTGGGTCTCTGATGTGTGCCTGATGTCATGGTCCCCTTCCTATCTTAGAATTATGAGGTCTAGTCTCAGGAGCATGTTTTTCTGGGAAGGAGAGAGTCAGAGCCTAAATTGACCTTGTTTGAAGGTGTAGGTAGACAGCTGGACCCTGGAGAGCACCTGAACCAGGGGAGACCTCACCTGTCTGCCCATCTGCTCCCTAAAGGTACTTGGCTCCTAACAACCACAGGTGGGACTTAAAAATCCTTGAAGAGTCGTGTTGGACTTGCTTGATTCTTAAACACATTTGTCCTGAGCATCTAACAGACTCTTCTGGAAGGAAGTGGAGTAGGGAGGGACTCCCAAGCCATAAGACACCCCCCCCCCCAGTAATCTCTCTCTCATAAGGAGACCCCAGCAATTGTCCAAAAGTGGGATGTACAGTAGAGAGACCCGGCCAGCCTGCCGTGAGTACCTACCTGTCTGACGTCCGCAAAGCTCTGGGATCTACAGGCTGCAGCCAGCTTATGGCAGCTCTGAGGGCATATAAACAGGATGACGACCTGGGCAAGGTGCTGGCTGTGGTAGCAGCACTGACCACTGCAAAACCTGAACACTTGTCCCTGATGCAGAGTAGGTAGTCCTTGGCTGTAGAGCATAGGTTCTGGGGAAAAGGTGGTGTGGGGGCTATATATGAGAAGTGCAGAGCCTCAGCAAAAGTTCCCTACAGGGTTTGGCATGTTTGTGCGTCCCCACCACAAGCCTCACTTCCTACAGACCTGTGCAGATCTGACAGGCCTTCCTACCACAAGCAAGGGCTTGGAACTGCCAGGTCCCAAGGATGAGAGCATCACTGTGCCTTCTGAACTTGCCCATGAGGACACAAAACCAGGTGAGGGCCCACCTTAGGACTCCCTCGACCCCCGCCCTGTCACCCTGAGCCTCTCACGGCACCTAGGAGTTAACAGGAGGGAAACACATAAGCTTCTTATACTCATTGCTGTCTGTAGGTCCCTCAGTGCCCAAGAAACCTGAGAAGACCCAGAGTAAGATCTCATCCTTCCTCAGACAGAGGCCAGACCAGAGTGTAAGGTCTGATAATTGTACCCCAGAGCCCATGAAGCATGTGAAGCCTGAGTGGAGTAAGCAATAGGGGCTACAGGGACTGTTGGTTATGGCAGGCCACCGGAACTCTGTGCTCACTTAGACCTCCTACAGCAGCATTTGTGTGCCCGGCCTGTGCAGCTGAAGACACTGTGCTTTTCCAGTGCCCCTCCTGTGATTTCTACCGTTGTCGGGCTTGTTGGCAACTGCAACTCAAGGTTGGAGCCTGACCTTCTCTAGCCCATCAGGCATCTCCCCAGGTGGTGGGCTGAGGGGCATAGGGTGCGCACTTAGCCAGGCTGCAGTGCCTAGCAGGCAGGTATTTCCACAGGTCTCTAGAATGTGTCCAGATTGTGGTGCTGTTAATAGGAAGCAAAGCCTTACACAGGTCTTCTGGCCGAAGCCCCAGTAAACACAAATGGAGACTTGGGAGCCCTGATGTGGCCAGACATTGGCTGACCCACTATAAGTCTCATCTTGGCCATCTAGTGGGATCTGAACCTACCTGTGAGAAACCCTGAAACTTCAGGGCATGGAGTGGGTCTGCTAGATGCCTCCTTGCCAGAGGTTTTTTTGTTTTGTTTCTTTGGGGGGGTGCCCATATTGGCATTGTGCCTGTATTACTAAAGGGATGGGCTTTTCAATAAAACCAACAATTGTCAAGATGGTGTCTATGTCCTGGGCTTGGACAATTTGAGTGTCATGAGGTGCTAGGTATACTGGTACAAACCTTTTTTTTTTTTTTTTAAATTTTTTGAGACAGGGTTTCTCTGTGTAGCTTCACGCCTTTCCTGGAGCTCACTTGGTAGACCAGGCTAGCCTCGAAATCACAGAGACCCGCCTGGCTCTGCCTCCCAAGTGCTGGGATTAAAGGTGTGCTGCACCACCACCACCACCACCACCACCACCACCACCACCACCACCACCACCGGCTGGTACAAACCTTTAATCCCTATAGAAGCAGATAAATTTCTCCTAGTTTCAGGACAGCCAAAGCTAGAGATTCTGCCTCAAAAACAAACAAAATATTGCTGGTACACACCTTTAATCCTAGCACTTAGGAAGCTGTCTTAGAGTTTGAGGCCAGCCTTGTTCAGGGCTACACAGAGAAACACTCAAAAATATATACATAGAAGGACAAAGGTCTGGGAAGAGCCCTTCTTACAGACCTGCTGTGTTCTCCATGTTCAGCTAGCTTCCAAACCAATAGGGACCCATTCCTTCATCTTTCTCATAGATTTCTTCTTCCACCACCCATGCCCCAAAGCCCTTCTGGGTGGTTCCAGGTCTCATCTGTATGAAATTTTCCAGCCTAGCCACATTGGAAGCTAGTGTGTGTATGCGCACACTTCCCCTGAGCTTGAGCATGGGAGTTCTTAGCCTTTCAGCTCCATCTGGCACTAGTATGATTGCTCCTGGTGGATGCCTGGCATCAAGTGAGATTATAGAAGCTTAGGACTTAAGATGCTGGAGGAAGGTAGATTCTAGGTAGTCCCTGTCCTCTTCCAGCCACTTCATTAGGCACCTAAAAGCAGGAATACTCAGTGGAGCCTGTGCCCTACAGGCACCTCAGCTAGCTACTCAAGTTCAGAGCAGTGTCACTCTCACCATAACTGCTCTGCCCTGGCCTAGATTTGGCTTTCAACTTTGCCCATTTCCTCCTCTTAGAACCAGGACCTGGTAAGCCAGAATTTTCAGGCCACTTAAGCTAGGAAGTTTGTGGACAGGGTCAGAGCCCTGGAAAGGGAACTCCTGTATTTATGTTAGCCCAAGGTGATGCTGCATTTGATAATGAAAAACAGGTTACCCAGACTTAAGTTTTTGAGAGGCTCCTTGCAGGTAATGTCAGGTCTCAGTCCCGCCTATATTGGCCCTCCTTACCTTTTCCAACAAGGCTCGGGATTCTTTTGTTTGTTTTTCAAGACCGGGTCTCTCTGTGTAGCTTTGGTGCCTGTCCTGGAACTCACTTTGTAGCCCAGGCTGGCCTTGAACTACAAAGATGCGCCTGCCTCTGCCTCCCAAGTGCTGGGATTAAAGGCATGTGTCACCACTGCTGGCTCGGGATTTTCATTAGGCTGTCTAGCCCGAAGCTCCTCTCTGATTAGCTGCCCTGTCCCTTGTTCCCATGGGCATTCTGTTCCTACTTTTCCTATTATCTACTTTCACTCCTTGTTTAATGCTTAGGATTTCTCTTTAGCTCTCTGAATTTAGTGACCATGTGCCTACCTTGACTTTTTTGTAGGGACTTCTTGATTTTCTATGGCATTTCCTTTAAAGGGCTGTGGTAGCTGCAGCAGGCCCTGGTAAAACCCAGAAAAAGAGCTCACCACTGCCACAGCAGAAGGCCCTTATGGCCTTACAGCTGCAGCTTCTGCAGCTCTTCAACTTGAGTGAGGTTCAGGATCAAGCACTGTTGCCACAACTGCTTTAGATGTCTTATAAGGCTAGGCTGCTCTATATGGAGAGGTGCTGGTACACCATTTTTCTTGTGGCTGGCTAACTCTTCACTGTACACAGAACTTTACACTCCCAACCAATATCACCCCAGCCTTAACATTTCCTAGGTTCACTTTTTATAAAGCTATTCATTTCAGAAAAACAATTGTTCTCAAGTTGTGGCTCTGAACACAATCTAGCAAAGCTCCAGGATGACCACCATCCATAGGAAGGCCCATCTGCTCCAAGGTATCCCAAAGGTCACACCATGAAGCCCCTAGTCTTGCTCAGTGTTGACAGAATTGAGCGAAGGTGGCCAGAAAGACACCTGAGATATCTGGCGCACCATGCTAGACTTCCCCTTGGTTTGCCCATCTTAGGAGCAACCTGTTCTTTAATTCCTAGGAGGATCCTCTAGGAAGGACTCAGCCCAGCTCATAGGACACGTATGGGTTGGGACCTCTAAATCAGAGCACCCACAACCCTCCTCCTGATTCATAACTTCGCAGTCACCCTTCCCAGGCCCCATTGAGAGATATGACCTGATCTTGGACAAGGAGCTGCTAGGTCTTGAACCTGTGGCTTTGCCATAGCTCCAAACTTCCCTGGGAGCTCCTGCTTAGCAGGCACTCCAGGATAGCAGCTTCTGGCTGTAATCACTGCACCAGCTGGAACCAGACTGCTTGAAGGGATAGTTGATCAGGAATCACTTAGGCTGTCTTTATTTTACAACCTTATCCTGGCCACATGAGAAAGAATTTAACCCAGTGGCCCTAGTGGGCATGGCCTCTAGGAACCCGCACCTCATACCCATCTAGAGACACAAACCCAGAATTTCACTGACCTGGACCCTGTAGGGACCCAGCCCATCTGCAGTAGCTACAGCAACACCTAATAACCTGGTGAAAGCTGTGACCTCATAACCTGAGTGTGGGTGTACTGAAATGTACATTCAGCAAGATTTGACCGCCAAGCATTTCTATATCAGCTTTCTCCTTTGGAGATAAAAGCAGAATGAGAATAGGTTAGTAAGAGAAGTCAGACTTCCCAGGCAGGTCTACTGAACCCTGTCCTGAGATTAGATCAAAATCTAGTGGAAAGCTGAGTGTAATGCCCCGCACCTATAAATCCCACAGGTACAGGGAAGGAGGCGAAAGTTAACATGGGTTAGAGAGAAATCCCGTCTTACACACACCCAACTCAAAACAACTAGGGGCCATGCTGGCCTCTGGGATGTGGGCTACGTCTTTCTCCAAGTGAGATTAGCCCTGACCATTCCCACCTTCATTGGCAAGCTGGACAAGCAGCTGCCACAGCTAGACCCCCATTACAAGTAGGATGCCCTTGAGATCCACTTTGGAATGGGCTAACAGGCAAGCCTAGGGATGGTCTTACCCCTCCCCCTCCTCACTAGTTTAAGAAGGTTCCAGATCTGGGACAGGGTGGAATGAGGGGTAGGACATATAGAGCTGGATGGCCTGCATGCCCCACACTTGTCTCTGGATACCTACACTTCTCCAGACACAGAAAAGTTTGTCTTAGAGAAAACACAAAGCAAATAAAAGAATGAACAAACAAAGCCAGCTCAACCCCAGCATCAGTGGCACAGAGCCAGCAGGGAGCACTCTTCCACCACTGGGGTGACAGTCCCGAGACTTTGAAGTTGGCAGTGCTTATGTAATGTCCCTCTGCCGTGGTGGCCGGTGAACATTCCGAACGACACACTTCACCATCCATTCGATGCCCTCTCGAACTCCTTTTCTGTGGAGACAGTATGTGTGAGGCAGGGCTAGACTTGGCCCTAAGAACTCTGTAGATTGAGGCCTCAACTCACCCTGTGAGAGCAGAGCAGGCCTGGGTCAGACAGTCTCGCCGGCCAATCTTGCAGGTACAGTCACTGAATGCAGTCTTGATGTCAGGAATGGAGAGGCAGGTCTGACAGGGGAGGTGAGAATCTGAGGCACACTCCCACTACCTAGCTCCATCTAGCCTTTTTCTTCCCTTAGGCTTTCAGGAAGACCATATAGTCCCTCACCCCCAAAAGACCAGTTAGGGGTGAGCCTGCCTAGAATGCCAGTGTCCTTACAAAACCAGTGGTAAGGCTACTGCACCTGGTCAGAGTCTCCTGCTGATGGCTTTACCCAGGGCTTTTGGAAATCTACACAGCTCTCAAGAGAATATTCCCCACTACCCAAGAACAACCCTCAGAGCATCGACCAGCAGAACACTGAACTAAGCCAAGTGAGGAAGGGCCCGTAGCCCTGGGTTGAGAAGCTTTGGTACTATTCAGTGGCTTATCCGTTCCCCTTTTCATCTGAGTTCCTTAGTACCAGAGACCTCCATTAGTAGTTTTGGGACACAGATGGAATAGTGGGGGGAGTCCTCAGGAAAATGAGTCGAGAACAGGTCATGTTAGATGTAATTACGTAGATACACAGGACCTCAGAAAAGTAAAACTTCCTTGGCCCTCCAGATACTAGTTGCTACCATGTCCTCGATAGCTGTTTCTGTACAGAGCCCTTTTTGTAAGATGGTAAGGACTTTATGTGGACAGAAGTCCAAAGAGAAGTAGCACCTCATATCAGAGGATGCCCATTGTGTATTACCCCTTCAATCCCCACTTTAAAAACTAAAGATTTGTTTTTATTATACATATGTACATGTCGGGGCAGGGGTATGTACACATGAATACAGGTATCTACTAAAGCTAGGGGTATCAGAGTCCCCTGGCATTGCAGTCCCAGATGGCTGTGAGCCACCTGACATGGGTAGTGGGAGTCAAACTTGAGTCTTCTGGAAGGGCAGTACATGCTCTTAATCACTGAGCCACCTCTGAGGCTCCCCATATCCACTTCTTTGAGCCCAGAGCTTTCACCTGGGTCTTGCTCTAAGCTCCATACTCCCAGAACCCCTGGGAGTATCCAGAGACACGAGCCTCTGGTCCTCCTTTGGGAAAGAAGATGGCACCTGCACTCTAAGTATAAAAACCTCTAGTAAGAACATGCCTCTTCTAATGGTGGCAGCTCCAGGTGACACCCAGAGAGCAACTGAAGTTGGCAAGGTAGGGATCCCAAGAAGGGCAGAGGAGGTTGGGATGAACGGTACAGACACCAGGTTCTGGAATCTGGAGGCCTACAAGTCACTTTCTTTGCAACGGCAATAGAGGTCCTACAGCAGCTTTGTGGGGCTCACCTCCACATCCTGCTTGTTGGCCAACACCAGGATGGGGACACCGTCCAGTGCTTCACTCGAAACCACCTTCTCTGAGGAAAGCAGGAAAGGTGGTGCCTTGCACCCTGTGTCCTGTTCGTGACTGCAGACTCTGCCCAGGCCCAAAGGTATATATAGGCAGCTCCCTTCCACCCTTTCCCTCACATATTAGACAGCCCAAGCAACATGAATGAGGCTTTCTTAGCCCTGGTATCCAGGTGTAAGCCCAGCCTCTCTCAAGGCAAGTTCCAGACATGTAGGAGGATCCAGATTAGGCTGGTATACCACCCCCTGATACTCCCCTCCCCACACAATTCCCTAGATGTAGGTCTTCCCATCTTCTCTCCTTCCTAGAGTGGCCACGTAACACTCACCAAATGCCTCTTTGGATTCTGACAGTCTCTCCTCATCAGTGGAGTCAATGATATAGATGACGCCATGGCACTCTGCATAGTACTAGAAGGAAAAGGAGGAAGCTAGGGGCTAGAGGTATTCATAGTTGGGCCAGCTAGATAGCAAGACCCTGTGTCACAACTACGAGAAGAGACCCACAAGAGGAAAAGACAGGCAGTGAGTGGTGGGAACTTTGCTACCCCAGGGCAAAAATGAAGAAATGGGTACAACCCAGTGGGAAGACTTGCTAAGAAGCTTTCTGAGACTGATTTAGTGATAAAGATACCATAGCACTTTGAGGAAGGCTTGCTGACTTTGGCAGGGTGATCAACCTCCTCTTCCTCCTCAGGGCCTATCCTGAGAACTCACCTGGTGCACTGGCTATACGGTGTTAAGAGAAGGGTGGAAACAGGGCTAGAGGTTGAGAAACCAAAAGAGGCTCATGGCTGAGGTCAGCGATGCCTATGAAGCTACCCTGCCTGAACAAAAATGATAGTACTGAACTAGGCTCCTGCAGGCTGGAGTAGCCAATCCTGCTTTCAACAGCAAGTGTGAGGAATGGACACACTGCTGAGGCAAAACAGATAGGGCAAGGTAAGCATAGGAAATGAAGACCCACACAGTAATAGAGATGTTGTATGAGCTCCTCTCCCAGTCAGAAAAATAATGCCTGTCAATATGGGGCACATAGCATACACTTGCCACTTCACATCAGGACTGCTGGCTCTCCTGTCTCAGTGAGAAGTCCACACTAACTAGTAAAATAATGTGCTGCAGACAGGGTAGGATGTATACCACTGAGGTTGTGTGACAAGTAAGAAAGGAACACTTCACTCTAGTCAGTAAAACTCCCTCCCCACCTGCACTTCCCACAGAGTACTAGAGGCTAGGTCCATTCTGCAGGCTTTGCAGCCAGACTCATCCAAAACAGCTCCAGCCTTACAATAGGCCTGGCACAGAAGTTGCCAGCTCTGGGGGCAAGGCAATGGGTTGGCCAATTGCTAGAGGCCTGAGAGCTGGCAGGTCCTACTATAAAGGCATTGATGGTAACAGTGGATGATATAAGGTTTGCAGCAAGCCGAGCGAGTCAGCAGGCAGCACTAGCAGCTCCAAAGGTTGCTAAAAACATCTTATGTGATTAGGCACAAGACTTAGGAATCAGATAGCTAGAAGCACTCATCACATTCACCAGGCATAAGGTCCAACAGCTGCCAGAGAGATGGGAGAGGCATACTAAACCTTAATAGAGAAGTCACACATGTGGCTATGAGTGTGTGTTGCAGGCAGGTGCAAAGAGACCTGCATAACCAGCATAAGGAAACACTCTCAGCTGGACATGTTGAGACAAGCCACAAGCAGCCCACCTGGTCCTGCTTGTATAAGAAGTTGTGATCTAAGCCTGGCATGTGCACAGATCTGGAGACAACAGCACACTGCTTGAGCAGAGAACGTACCAAGCTTAAGGCAGATGTAAGCAGCAGACATCGCAACTTGGTTTCTATCTATCTCAAGGTTCACTAGAGTACCCATTGTCCAGAGCAACTTGCCCATCAGTGGTACTGTGCTAGACTGAGAAGAGCAGTGGCCAGAATGGCAGACCACAAACATATCAGTATAGGTTCCATTCACCAAGGCCAATGGAGCCCCTACTCGGCATGTCACTTGATAGGGCAGCATGGCTAAGCCCTATGAGGTATCATCTCTTAAGGAAATGAGAGGGAACTTGAATACAAGCATGTCTCATTAGCAATAACACAGACTACATGGGCACAAGACACCAGACCACAGTCTTATGTCAAGCGATGTCAGCAAGGGAGATTCAAGTCACAACAAATGGACTGTGGCCATAACAGGACAGCAGTGGGCCATAGTGGTAGCATTATAGTAGGATACCAGGTCCCAATACTAACTCTCACAATAAGAGACATTTCTGAGGTGCTAGGTTTGGGACAGAACACAGTATCCAGGAACCAAGGCAGGACAAGAGAGCCCCTCTTCCTGACCCTCCTAGTAATCTAGAAGCAATTCTGCTATACATCTTCACAACTCTGAGTACTATATGGGTTGGGGAGTAAGGGAGAATGGGTCCTGCCCACCAAAGCAACAAACTCAGCAGAAGCACTGAGTCACCAAACATGGCTACCTAGTGGACACATTGGGCTCCTTTTGCTCAAAGATAACTGTCCCTGATTGGCAGGAGACAGGATGACTTAGTCAACCACCAGGAAGTCACATCATTGCCAAGATGACTAGGAGGCTACTCCCCAATGTAGAGTACATATCCAAGCAGTGCACATATATTCACTCTGGTTGTCCATCCCAAAGAGCATTGTGACTGGTGACTCAGAAAATGGCACGCTTGGGGATGTCAATGTACACCAGTGCCCCATGACTAGGTCTGTCCTCTGTCCAACCTGGTGGCCATCAGAGACCTTCTGGATGTAGGAGAGATGCCACCCTCTTGTGTAATTTATAGCAGGAAGAAACATCTTAGGGAAGCCCAGGAAAGAGAAATGGGAACAAAGTTGGCCCTCAGTTGTAATACCTGGCTGCTGGGAGGTGTCACAGTAGCTAAAGCACCTGTACCACAGCACTGGGCTGCACCAAATGACCAACCCACAGAGCAGGAGACTGCTCAAGAAAAGTTGGGCTTGCTTGTTCTGCTCAGTGCTGGACCTAATACCTGACACAGGCTGGGTGGAGGAGACTCCAGTGTAGGAATGTATATAGAGAAAAGTCTCAGTCTCAGAAATGTCTAAAACCAAAGAAGCAGGTGCTATCTATATCTGAGAACATCCTTCTCAGATGGGGAAGAGGCCATCTGGAAGAACCACAACAAGCTAGAATGAGGTAGATAGACTTACCAGGAAACAAAGACTTTGTGTGCTCCCTATATATGACCTCTGCCATTTCTGTCTGCCTGTAAGAGGGTAGGTTACAGTCCTCTTTGAGTTCCCCAGTCAGTGCTCTGGCTACTACCCTGGTGAACAATGCTTCTTTCTTTGGGAATGAAACTGGCCTCATCAGGAAAATGTTGGGTACTCCCTGTGGGAATTTCTCTGGTGCCACTTTTGTGGTGATTCTAGGCCTGGGTTTTCCCACAGTGAGACAGAAAGCAACCTGGGAACCTGGGATAGGACTGAAGAGAAAACCTTTAGACAGGGCCAATGAGATGGTTCAGCAGGTAAAGATGCTTGCCTGAGAATCTGAATTTCATGTCTGGAACCCATGTAAAGGTTGAGAAAATAGACTCTGAATAGTTGTCCTCTGACCTCCACACACGTTGTGATCCCCCCCCCCCCAATAAATACAGAATCTCCAGGGTAAATGTGGACAACAGAAACTCTCATGGAAGAGGTTAAGAGGAGCCATCTAGAAAAATACAGCATGGAGCAGATAGTGTGTCTTACCTTGTCCCACAAAGACTGTAGCTCTTCTTGCCCACCTAAGTCCCAGAACATGAGACGAGCCTTCCCCACGTCCACAGTGCCAACTGGGGAGAGGACAGAATGAGCTAGCTCCTGAGCTTACTCTTTACACACAGTCCCAGCTCTTTCTGGGGCGAGGCAAACCATTCTGGTACCAATCCCAGCAGGCTTGAACAGAGAATGGAGAGATAGGGATCTGGCCACTGGTCAATTGGGCTGTGGCGCTTGCAGCACCCATCTCTAAGGGACCCCAAGCTGCCTAAAGGATCCCTAAGGTGCCTCCTTACTGTTTAGACCCACGGTAGTAGTGATTTTGGATAGACTCATCCCCTTGTAGTTCTTGTTAAACCGTGTTTTTGATTGTTCCAAGAAGGTCTGAGAAAAGAAAGAGAGGTGGTTAGTAGCAGCAGCTAAAGCAGTTTTCTTAAGTCTTTCCTAAATACCCCTTCACCCCCATATGCTTTGGGCAAATTCAGGTATCCACACCCACACGCTTTGGGCAACATTGGGCCTTCACACCCATATACATATGCACACAAACCTCTGCCTGTAGAATGCTCTTCGCAGGCTGGTGGCAACTAACCTGTAGACTTGGGTGGGGATTAGATTTCCAAATAAGAAAACATAAGGCAGGAAATGGGAATTGGTGAGAGAACAGGCACCTACTGTCTTCCCAGCATTGTCCAGGCCCAGGATCAGGATGCAGTATTCATCCTTCTGGAACATGTACTTGTACAGCCCCGAAAGCAGCGTGTACATCCTGTCCTGGAACCCTGAGAAATGTCAAGGTGTGTACCAGGGGCATCGGCCTCCTGCCCACTTCATCAGTGGTCCGTCTATCCTGCTAGTTTTAACATGTGGAGCCTCGTGGCTAGTGACTCCTTGCCCCCCTCTTCTGTAAGATTCCTGACTCTGCCTCCACCGCTGTCTGAATACATCATCAGTCCTGAAAAACCCGTGGCGGCCTACCCTGGTCTTCCTTCCTAAGGCTTCTCTTTCTGTACCCTCAACTCAGCACAGGTTCTAGGTCAGCGACCGTCTAGGGAGCTACCAGAGAGGTAGCGCTTCGGATCCCCGCCGCTGCCGGGCCCACGGAGACTAGGAACCAGCTGCCGAAGCCGCTTCCGTCCCCCTACTCCAGGATTCTGGAACCCGGCCCCTCAGCCTAGTTGAGACCCACCTGCACCCGCTTAGACCTCGGAGACTAAGCCGCCGAAGACGCGTTGCAAACCCCACCGACCTCGGGTTGACCTCGCGCGGTGCCTGACGGGACACCGACCGGCAGCCCGAGTACGGGCGGAGCCGCATCCCGGCGGCCCCCGCGCGCCCCATCCTGGCCTCTCCGGAGCGCAGGCACTTCCGGCAGCATCAGCTCTCGGCGGAAGTGCGGGTGGAGGGAGGAAGGCTAGCGCGAAGGCTTTGCTGGTGAGGCCGGAAGCTCTGTAGTCTGCGAGCACCGGCGGGAGGCGGGGCTGTGGACCGCAGAGGACACGGCGGGATACTTGCAGTTCCCTCTTGGCAGAGCCGAGGTCCTCCTCAGGCTCTCGGGAGGTTGTGGGGAGGCGTTGTCCTGAACTCTGCTGACTGTTCTTCCCTCAGGTCTTGTCTGCCTTAGCAGTTCCATAACTATCGTGCGCGTGTAGGGATGGACGAGGACAACCTGGAGACTGCCCTGCAGACCTACCGGGCCCAGCTTCGGCAAGTAGAGCTGGCTCTTGGTGCTGGCCTAGACGCTTCCGAGCTGGCGGACCTGCGCCAGCTGCAGGGTGATCTGAAGGAGTTGATTGAGCTCACCGAGGCCAGCCTGTTGTCGGTCAGGAAGAGCAAGCTGCTGGCTACAGTGGACCAGGAGCACCCAGCACAGGAGGATGTTGAGTACTTGTCTTTCCAGAAGGCTATGGCAGAGGAAGTGGAGGTGCCCGTCGCCCCCGGGGATGACTCAGTCGCTGGGAGCGAGGTGGGGCCGGGACCCACCTCCCATGCACAGGAGGAAGACGAGGAGGATCCAGATCAGGAGGAGGAGCTGAGTGGTGCCAAAGTGAATGCTCCTTACCACAGCGCTTGGGGCACGCTAGAGTATCACAACGCAATGGTTGTAGGCACTGAAGAGGCCGAGGATGGTTCCGCATGCGTTCGCGTACTCTACCTGTACCCTACCCACAAGTCCCTGAAGCCCTGCCCTTTCTTCCTGGAGGGAAAATGCCGTTTCAAGGAGAACTGCAGGTAAAACCATCTGCTACTAGTAATGAGGGGCACTCAAGCAGGACCACCGCTGTGGCCTGCCTCCTTCACATCTTGTTCTCCACCCCGCAGAATTGATAAAAGAGAAGGGCGAGCTTCAGGTGTCTGACAGGCTTTTACAGAAGTGTTCTCCGTGTGTTTACTTAGATTTTCTTTCATTCTTTTTTTTCTTTTCTTTTCTTTCTTTCTTTTTTTTTTTTTTTTTTTAATATAGGGTTCACTGTGTAGCCCTGGCTGCCCTGGAGCTCACTCTCTAAGACCAGACTGGCCTCGAACCCAGAGATCTGCCTGCCTCTGCCTCCCTAGTGCTGTGATTAAAGGCATGTGCCCCCACTGTCCAGCTTAGGTTTTCTTGCATTAATCAACAAGTTTGAAAGGGCTTATGTTGGAAAGATGAGGCAACCCATCAATATTCTTCTCCAGGTTTTTTTTCTTTGAGAAAGCAATGTAGCCCAGGCTGGCCTTGAATTCCTGATCCTCCAGCCTTCATCTTCCAAGTGTTGGGATTACAGGTGAAGGCCACCACTTCTACTGGGCTACATCCACAGCTCTGAATCCTCTTTTAACTCTAATTTTATGGCTGTGCTGAGGATGGAACCAGGCAACATACTACTCTATACCTTAATCCCATCCACAGCGTCCATAGTTTACTTACTTTACTAACTACTCCCATAGTTTAATTATGGAAGTTTTCAAACACTTAATCTCTTGCTAATTATTTACCCTACTTTCCCCTCCTGAACTACTTGAAAGCACAAGTTTCACAAGTTAAATCTGTTTTTTTTCACCCTTAAGTATTTCAGAATGTAGCTGTAATCTTTAGTAATAATAATTACTAAAACTTCTTAAGGATTTTAAGTAGGGCTAGATACTTTTGGAAGTCTGAGGGCAGAATCCAGGATCTATTTCCTTGTCCTTTAAAAAAAAAAAGATTGTTATTACATCATTATTTTATTTATTTTTCACTTTTTTGGATACTTTTCTCCAAGGATCCATAGGTTCCTTTGTTTTGTTTTGATTTTGGAAAGAGGGTTTGGTGCAGGGCTCAATATGTAGACCTGGCTGTCCTCGAACTGGCTATGAAGACCAGGCTGTCCTCCCACCTCTTGCTCCCAAATGCAGGGATTAAAGGTTTGCACCATGGCCTAACTATCTTTGGCTTTTTGAGACAGTTTCTCTAGTAGTCCTGGCTGTCCTGGAACTCACTATGTAGACCAGACTGTCCTGGAACTCTCTATGTAGACCAGGCTGGCCTGGAACTCACTATGTAGACCAGGCTGGCCTGGAACTCACAGAGATCCACTGCCTCTGCCTCTGCCTCCCAAGTGCTTGGGATTAAAGGCATGCACCACCATGCCTTTTGGCTAAGATTTATTTTTAATTATGTGTTTTTGTGTGGGTATGTGCTCATGAGTACAGGTGCCAGAAGAAGGTATTGGATGTTCTAGAGCTGGAGTTACAGGTGGTTGTGAGCTGCCCAACATGGATTCTGGGAAACAAACTCAGGTTCTCTGTAGCTAGAGTTTTTTCTTTGTAGTTAGAGTTTTCCTGCCTGGCCTACAGTCAGGACAAATCTCTCTTACCTGCCTGTCCCACAGCCACTCAGACCCAACCAAGTAAACACACAGAGACTTATATTGCTTACAAACTGTATGGCCGTGGCAGGCTTCTTGTTATCTAGTTCTTTTATCTTAAATTAACCCATTTCTGTTCTATAACCCACATTGGGCACCAAATGTAGATGTAACCGTCTTGTTAAATAAGAAACACAGAGCCAATACAGAGTTAATAACCAAAAGGTCAGAGCAATAGCTAAGAGCTGAAAACCTTACCCTTCACTGCTGCTCTGTCTTTCCTCTCTGCAAGAGGCCTACTTTCTGTGTGTTTTTCCTTTTTATAGACTTTCTGTTCTGCCTTCTCATTGGTTGTCACTGCCTTTCTGTACAGAACTCCAGGTCTTCTATGGTTGGTATTGAGATTAAAGGCGTGTGTTGCCATGCTGGCTGTGTCCTTGAACACACAGAGATCCTGCCTCCCAAGTGCTGGGATTAAAAGTGTGTACCACCACCACCCAGCTTCTGCTATGGCTTGCTCTGACCCCAAGGCAAGTTTATTAACATACAAATAAAAATCACATTTCAGTACAAATAAAATATCACCATATTTCCCCATTTCTATTTTAATAAAAAGAAAGAAAGGAAAAAAGTTATAACTAATATAAGAAAAACTATATACAAAAGTACAATAACTATATACAGGCAATAAATACCTAAACAATGTCTAGTCCATTTGCATTTGACAAATTCAGAGAAAATAATTTCATTATATATCCTATTTTGGTGAGTCCAAAATGTACCTGATTCACTTTCTATCCTACTTATATTACTAACAGACTGTCTTATAATGTCTTTCAAATTTATACACTTATACCTCTTTAGTGAGCAGTATGCTCTCAACCACCAAGCCATATAATTCTATATATTTATTTTTCTTTTTAATTGTTTATATGTGTATGTGTTTATGAATAGGCATGTGTACTTGTGTAAGGTGCCTGAGGAGGCTAAAAGAAGGTGTTGGATCTCTTGTAGCAGGAGTGACTGACAGTAAACAACTTGGGTCTTCCTCAAAAACATTACATACACATCTCTCCAACCTCCAGAGACCATCTGTATTCCTTTGTTTGTGGCTTTCTCATATCACTTTAAGCTCTTATCTCCATGGTTACATTTATACTCTGCACATTTTATTTCTTTTTTTGTTTGTTTGTTTAAGATAAGATCTCATGCAGTTCAGACTGGCCTTGAACTCCATATATAGCCAAGGATGACTTTGAACTCTTTATCTTCTTACCTTCAACTCCTGCTTATACCTCCTAAGGGCCATGATTATAAGCATGTGCTACCTAGCTTGTCTCTGCACATCTTTTTTAGTTCATAGTAGACTTAACATATCCCTTGCTCTCTCTCCTTCCTTCTCATACCAATATGATAGGTGAATAAATAATCAGTGTGCTCAATGGGTTTTCTCCAAGAAGACATATGTTCCTGTGACCAGTGGCCACTTTATCTTCCTGCCATAGTTTTTTGTGGAAAGCCTTGTGATGAGAGATTTAATACATCTGAGTGCTTTCTCTAATTGACCTATGTTCACTTCTCTGTGCAACAACCCTATAGGTAGGACCTGCACTCACACCATTTTATATAATTTTTGTTTTATTTTGTGTGTGCACATGCATATGCCATGGTGCTTATGTATAGGTCAAGAGATAGCTGTTGAGTGTAGGCTCTCTTCTACCATGTGGGTTCTGGGAATTGAATTCAGGTCACCAAGCTTGGCAGAAAGCACCTTTATTTGTTGAACCATTTTGTCACCCCCCACCCCATTTTATAGATGGAGAGACAGACACCAAGGCAGTAAGTGATTGGTCCAATGTTGCTGGCCCTGAGACCACTTCATCTGGAGCTGCTTTCAGTGTCAATTTTAGGGCAGAACTAAAGGCTGTAAAACATCTAACACCATCTTTACCACCATCCAAGACTAATAAGTTCTTTTCTTGGATTTGCTTTAGATTCTTAAAAATAAATTGAGAAAAATGTTTAAGTATCTTTCTACCCCTAACTCCACCTGTATTATTATAAGTTTGGTGTATAACTTTCCAGTGCATAGTTTTCTCTGTAAACACATGTATTTGGGCAATGGCATCTCAATAGTTAGTTGATCATTTTCACATATTTGTTATAACTAATCTTCATCTTCCTCTGCTCCTCTACAAAACAAGTGAGAAGTGTCCCTAGCAAGTGGGAATAGAATGCAGACCTTGGAGCTGCCCTGAAGCGGCACAGGTGAACTT
The DNA here is from genome assembly GCF_903995425.1 of Onychomys torridus. Lineage (NCBI taxonomy): Eukaryota > Metazoa > Chordata > Mammalia > Rodentia > Cricetidae > Onychomys > Onychomys torridus. The sequence continues at coordinate 137,090,310 of NC_050446.1, forward strand.
ATTTACTTTGTGTTATAAAATAAATTCAGATACAGGAACCAGAGTATAGGGAAACTGTTGTAAACTGAACTCTGGCTGTCAAACCCAGATTACAACTGCCATTTGCCATCCACCCCAGATTCCCTAACAAGAAGCAAGTCAGGTGGACTTTTTTGCCTTGTACCTTAGCCCAAAACAAGCTCCCTCCAACAGACAAACCAACTTTTTGTGGGGTTGGTGGGGGTTGTTGGTGTTTGTTTTTTTTTTTACAAGGGAGGTGTTGAGTCTCAATTTCTCTGTGTAGCCCTAGCTGTCCTGGAACTTACTCTATGGACCAGGCTGGCCTAGAACTCAAAGATACACCTGTCTCTGCCTCCTAGCTGTTAGGATTCAAAACTTTTATAATAAGTGCTTGTGTTTCTGTAGCTTATATCTTGAGTGTCACTGTGATGTGACTGTGACATCATAGTTCAATACTGTCCATTTTCTAAACCTGATTGAAGCTGAATCTAGCCATTTACACACTTCTCCAGGCCTTTCCTGCCCAAGTTCCTTATTGAAGAATCAGCCCCCTTGACTCATCACTCAACATATATGCTAAAGGGCTGCATTTGTTGGTGTGGTTCCAGGGAATTAACAACCAGACCACATCACTCCAGTAAGACTAGGAGCATTTCATTTGTCAGGAGGCATTTTTTTTGTTGTTGTTGTTTGGTTTTTTTGTTTTGCTGGAGCTGAGGACCGAACCCAGGGCCTTGTGCTTGCTAGGCAAGCGCTCTACCACTGAGCTAAATCCCCAACCCCGAGGCATGTTGTTTTTAACCAAATCTTATTCTATTTTATCAATAAAGACTTGGGAGTTAGATGCTGGGGTGAAAACCTGCTAGCTCAGAGAGGCACAGAACATACCCATCTGCTTCCTCCTCTGCTGTCATTCCAGAAAGAGAGCTTTTCCTCCTCTGTCTCAAACAAAAAAGCTCTTCCAACTGGGTCTTCCTCCCTTCTACTTCCTGTGCATCTCTCCTACCTCCCAACATACCCTCACTCTATAGTTACTTCCAGTAAACCGGTTGCTTGTTCAACCTTTTGACCTATGGAATGTTTTTATTCTGTTCTATTTACAGTAAGCAGAAAGCTCTTGGATTAAAGGTGTGTACTAGGGCTGAGCCATACCACAGCTAGAAGCAGGTTCCTCCAATAAACAACGCAATCTTGGGGTTCATATTGTGATCAGATATCCCATATTTTTCCCTTTTTGTCTAAAAAGGAAAGGTTTTAGCTTTAACACAGTAAAACTATTTACAATAATGAAGCTATTTCTGTCAAGCTTTCTACGATGTCCAAGTTGGTTGTATTTGGCAATTTTAGAATTAAGTATTTTTTAGTTCAAGTTCTATAAAATGTTCATATCAGTCTCATATGAACTCAGCAATTTGAATTTCCTGAGCAATTTGTAGTCTGAATTAATCTTTATATGGTGTTTGTCAGTTTAGTGGTGTTACTACAATCCAAGTAGATTCATTGTTGCAGGGTCCCATTATCTTCTTGGAGACCTCAAAGGTGTCATTGTGCAGAATCTGGTAGCAGAAGGGCTGGAGGTAGCTGATATTAGCCTGTTGTGGTCCAAGGCTCCAAATCAAACCAAGTAGACAATAAGAGGTTACTGCAAGGTAAGATTTAATGCAGGGCAGCACAAAAGAAGGAAGGGAAAGGCAGGGGGCTGATTGATCAGGGCCATAGAACAGACTTGGGAGCTGAACAGTGACGCCGAATGCCAGTTGAATGAAGTGAGCTTAAAAATCATAAACAGCCGGGCGTTGGTGGCGCACACCTTTAATCCCAGCACTCAGGAGGCAGAGGCAGGCGGATCTCTGTGAGTTTGAGGCCAGCCTGGTCTACAAAGCGAGTTCCAGGAAAGGTGCAAAGCTACACAGAGAAACCCTGTCTCAAAAAACAAAAAACAAACAAACAAAAAAAAACCACACACACATAAACATTGTTGCCAAGTTACAGTTACAGTTTTTCACCAATCAAAATTAGGGACTTCCTTGAGTGTCCATCATTGTCAACTGATATACAGTGCAAATCTTTCAGTCCAATCAATCAGATTCACTTATTCTTTCTGTTGTTGGAAACAGCCATGTTTTTAGAGAATTAAAACACATAACAACTATTTCTGTGGTTTAAGGATATGGCAGGTCAGCTATTGGAAAGTTCCCAGCTCCTCTAGGGCTTATGCCCCTGAAATTTTTTCACCCTACAGGTAAAATGGACTCTGAAATAAAAATGGCAGTACTTAACACAAGGTGCTTTTTGTCCATTCCCAACAACTCAATTTACTCTTTTCCTTGGGACAGTTTTCTCTCGATGATCCATTCTTCTGCAGATGTCTCACTTGTCCAGTGGTCTCTGGATTCCTTAGCTGGATGATTTTATTCTCCTGAAAAGATGAAAGCAAAACCCTGCCCCAACCCTAACTTTGGGGGGAATCCTTTCTTGGCAGGTGTAGTCGGACTTTTTTGTCTGGACTGTTGGTTCTCCAATAATGACACAGAGTGTAAGTGGAAGTTTCTGTTCCACCAACAACTCCCAAATACCCAGCAGCCACTTCCCAAATTACTACACAGAAGCTTATAGTATTTATAATTGCTCAGCCACTAGCTCAGGCTTATTACTTACACTTAAATTAACCCATAATTCTTATCTGTTTAGCCACAGCAACAGAGATTTATTATTAATTATTAATTATGAAAGCTTGGCTGATAGCTTAGGTTTGTTTATAATTAGCTCTTACAACTTAAATTAACCTGTATCTTTTAATTCTACATTCTTTTACGTGGCTCAGTTACCTTTACTCTGTATTGCCCATGCTGCTTCCTCTGCATCTGGTGTCTCTGCCCTTCTTTATCTTCTGTGCCTGAAAATCTTGCTTAGCTATTGGCTAATCAGTTTTTTTTATTAACCCAGTCAGAGTGACACATCTTCGCAGTGTACAAAAAGGTTATCCCTTTTTGTCTAAATGAAAACAAAAAGTTTTAACTCTAACACGGTAAAACTATATACAATTAAAACAATTAGCAGGTAAGAATCACATTTTGAATGTCCAGTCTATTTGTATCTGGAAAATTTAGAGGAAGTATTGTATTATCTATTCTGTCTTAGTCCAAATTTTTATACCTAAATCATTTTCTACCATAATTTGTATTACAATCTCAAAACTATCTTTTTAGACCTCAAAACATTCTCCTAGACAAACAATTTAAGCTTTTATGTCTCTCATACCCATACATTTTATACCTCTTTTGTGAGTTTCTTTTCTGAATTTGGTAACAAAGAAAACTGTGACTATAAATATCTAATTTTCAACTCCATCAGAGACCCAAGAATGATATATTACTCAAGTAAACAGAAAGTACAGAGCAACCAACTTCTAAAAATATAGAAATGACAGAAACAGCTGGCTACCTGGACAATCACCCAAGGTTCCTCTGTAACATTGGTGCATCTGTCTTCAACCTACAGGCCTAGAATATCTGATACACTTTTCTGTGAAGCAGGAATTTTGAAGGATTGTCCTACATTGTCTTGGCAAAGTTCAGCAGACTTTCCATTGTGTCTTGGTTATCCAGTTTAGACGTTACACTGTCAGCAGTCAAGGCAAGGGCAGTTTCTTGGTGCCCATCATCCTTTTTTGAAGTTAATTGGTGCTGCCAGGAGCAGACATGTCTCACTGTCATGAAAGTCTTATGATATTAAAACAGTTTTAATGCTATATTCTGTAGGTCTTTGAAGTGTTTGAAGACCACCTATCTATTCAAAATATATCTGTTTGACCTTGAAAACATACCTAACATGACTGTAAGTCTGATTGTTATAGATGACTAACTACTAACCTGTGTTTCTTTAATATCCTAAATAGCTTTCAAAGTCGAAAATTTTATATAACCTTTGAAAATGAACTGCATGGGTACAATACCTTAAATAAGAGTAGAAACATATACAGTGATAACAAAAATAACTTTAAATTTGTATCAATATATAAAAATCTATACCAATGTAAAATATTTGAGACTAGTGGTTGTTTAAAAGTAGAATCAACAATCCACCCTTTTCACCCATCATTTCTATACTATATCCTCCTTTTTCCCTTCAGAAAGAGATCCCTGAATCTAATCTCCTTTGTTTAGCTTTCTCCCTGACCATGACCAGTAACAATTTGTAACCAACCCCCCTAAGTGATGACAAACATCCATAATCCACCAAACAACCCAAAACCACCCACCCCACCTCTTGGGAATGTGGGTGTTGTACTCTCTAGACTGCTCCTTGTTGTCTGGGTGTGCTGGCATTATTAGGGGACCCTGGGAAAATTGGGATACTGGTCAAGTCCTGGGAGAGCTGGCTGTAACATTTGTTGTCCAGTCTCTGTGCAATGGGGAAGCACAAGACTTATCTCCAGCCCTGGCTGGAATAGTCTGTGAGGCTGGAACATCTCAGCCAGGAGCCTTGAAGACGTTCTGGATGCAGAATTCTGAGGATACTGCAACAGAGGCATTCTGAGAATCTGGATCACCTGAGCCACTCGTTTTCATTGGTGTCTGGTTCTCTTACTCTGAAAACACATAAACTTTCAAAAGTAGCATACATATCTTCATTAACACAAGTATGGAGTTTGCAGTGTGCACAAGTCAATTAAAGATTTTTGTTTGTTTTGTTTTTCAAGACAGGGTTTCTCTGTGTAGCTTTGTGCCTTTCCTGGGCTTTGTGCCTTTCCTGGAACTCGCTTTGGAGACCAGGCTGGCCTCGAACTCACAGAGATCCACCTGGCTCTGCCTCCCGAGTGAAGATTTTTTTATTCTGTGTTTGAGCGGGTAAACTATACATCACCTGTCTTGTAGGTTTTCTAGGTTTATTTCTTTATGTCTGTAGCCAGGATTTTCAGGGGGGTTTCCTCTGACCAAATTTATTCTCTATCAACCTTGAATGAATCCATAGCCTCTTGTTTTCTGTGGAAACAAAAGCATAATCTCTTCCCCAATGCAACATACATTTTGACTTCCATTTTGAAGTTAAGACATTTTTTAAATGTATAGGTTGGTTTAATTTAGCGGTTGCCATAATCCAATGTGTCTCAACAGCTATTGTTCACTCATCAGCAATCAAAACATTTAAAGTCAACAAGGATCCAAACTTTATATATTTTCTATCTTTACATAGTTTATCCTTTTTATATATTATTCTCTTTTTAAAGACTTTATCTTCTTTTTTTTTTTTTTAAGCCCACACACATTTTTTAAACACAATGTAACCTGTTTAGAGGGTTTCTCTGTCTGGACCTGGCTTTACTAAGGCTGTGCTGTGTTTTCTAACTGCATGAGACAATCTTTTTTGTTTGGTTGCTTTTTTTGTTTTGTTTTGTTTTTTGAGACAGGATTTCTCTGTAGCTTTGGAGCCTGTCCTGGAACTTGCTTTGTAGACCAGAATGGAAGAGGTCCACTTGCCTCTGCCTCCCAAGTGCTGTGCCACCACCACCTAGCATGAGATATTTCTTAAACTGCTATGTCAGCCACCACACAGCTCAGCTTAGTGCATGGAGCTGGTGGCTGGCTCCATCCTGTAGGCAGTGGCCAGTAAATGCTGAGCACCAGCCCACCTGAGAGACTGCAAGACTAGAAAACTATATCCAGCTCCTTGTCTAGAACCTTCTCAGGCCCTATGTTTGGATTCAAGCCCCCATGGTGGATGTTATATGTAGTCGGGCTTTTCTTTAGGCCACCAGCTCAGAAAAAAACACAGAAAGACTTATAATTATGAAAGTTCAGCAGATAGCTTAGGCTTGTTTCTAACTAGCTCTTATAACTTAAATTAACCCATACCTTTTAATCTACATTCTTTTAAGTGGCTTGGTTACCTTTACTATGTATTGCCCATGTTGCTTCCTGTGTGTCTCCTGGCATTTCAGCCCTTCTTCCCAGTGTCCTCTGTACCTGAAAATCCTGCCTAGCTATTGGTCACTCAGCTTTTTATTAAACCAATCAGAGTGACACATCTTCATAGTGTACAAAAACATTATTCCACAACAGGCAGGTTATATCTTTGCTAGGGCACAATGTTTTTTGGCAACAGAAAAAGTATTATCTTTCAAATCCCTAGAAGCTGAATATTTTCTTCCTGAAGAGGCAAATCTAGATGCCAAGATTTTGGTGAAATTATTGTTACATTTGCCCCTGTGTCTAGTAAACCAACAATTGCAATGCCATTTTTTAATTTTTTTTATTTTTAGCTTAGGTCTCTGATCATTTATAGCAGTTTGGCAAAATACTTGTTTTCTGGTCTCTCCTGAAGTTTTTTGTTTCATCCACTGAAGCTGTTCCATCCTTGATTACATCCAGAGCAGTGTTATTTTTTAAACAATAGACAGGCATTAAATCTTTTAATTGCTCTGTGGATGAGTTTCTCTGATGTTGACAGGGAATGATTAAATTGAATTTGGTATGGATGGGTCTTGGAAGGCCCCTTAGAGCATTTCCCAGTGGTAAAGGGTTACCTTGCCTGTTCCTTGTTGATTTGCATTTATTAGTCTAATGCTGGCCTTTTCTATACCTTCTGCATACTCCAAGAAGACTGGAGCCTTCTGTTTGGATTATTTCTAGAAAAAAATTGTTTCTAGGAATATCTTGCCTACAATCCCTTTTCAAGTGGCCTTGCTTATCACAATTAAAACAACTGATGCTTTGATTTTTCTTAAAACTTTTAGAAATTCTATCAGAGTAGCATCACAAATGTGAGATCCAATATCAGCTGTATTTCTTTTTTCCCATTAAGTATATTTTATTTAAAAAATTTTTTTTCAGAGTATAATTTCTCATTAGCAATTTTCACAGTAGGAAAACACTTTATTACTCAATCTTTTATTTGTGGACAGTTTCTTTCTGCACAAGTGACACTTATCTGTAGAGTAAGTGTGTTTGGAATCTGTCATATTTTTACCCACCTACAAAGGAGAACTCCCTAAATTGAACTTCTCTAAATTCAACTTTCCTTGATTTCCTTCCTAAGACTTAAAAAGAAATAGTAATTTGAGATATCAAAACCTGATTTGAAGTTCCCTAGATTCTGAGCCATCAACAGTTGGTGTCAACTGAACAGAGTGGGAGGTTCCAAATGGAATACTTTTCAGTTTCATGCAAAATCTATGAGTCATGAATGAATAGTCCTTCCCCTCCCAGTCCAAGTAGAGAAGTCTCCTCTTATCCCAACAGAAAAAAAACTGAACTCTTCTCAAGAAACAGTAGTTAAAGGCAACATGAGCTCATGAAATGTGCAGTTATACTGTGAGTCTTGTGAGCAGGCAACCACCAACTCAGTGGAATATGAAACCCAGACTCATGACTGGTTGAACCTAATTCCTCTCAAACCTTTTCCTCAACAAATGAATTGTAAAAATAACCATGTAATTAGAAGGAATTCTGCCTACCAATGGACTTGTCCCTCATTCCCTCCTCATTGTGAGTTAAATGGCATTGACAGAGCAGAGGCAATAAGGCATACAATCTAAGGTGTTGCACCAAAGAGGTCAGAGCTTCCACAGCATGACAACTGCTCTGCCAATGCCTACATCATGGTAGTTGAAGTAGCAAAGACCCACAAAGGTCAAAGCTGAGACTGCCAAGAGGCCTACCTTGACAGCCTTCTTTGGTGAATCCCCATGAATGTAGACAGTTACCACTTGTCCAAGGCCCCAGTGACTGCAGGGTAAGGGCTGCAGCCATCACCACAGAGCAGGGACTCAAGTACCTAGCTGGAAGCAGGCCCAAGAGCAAAACACTGATAATCCTCTTGTTGGTCCAGTGGAGAGATGCAGCTTTGGAACCAGAATGGTAGCTTGGTCATAGGTGAATGTGCTGTGTGCCATGCCATCCTGGGGTAGGCTGGTCCTGGAGAAATGCTGAGACATAAGCAGGTTTGACCACCAGGCTTTGAAGTAACAGAGCTCGGCCTCCTTGGCCTCTGCAGAGGATCTTGCCTTTAGTGGCCTAATCACCTTTTTGCATTCTGAATCAGCATTTTCAAAAGCCAAAGAGTGGATTAATACTTGTCTGATTTTTGGATCTGCTACTAGTCTAGTTACAGCTGAAGTCAGTCTTTGCAAAAAATCAGTAAAGGCTTCTTTTGGGCCTTGTATAATTTTAGTAACTGACTCAGACCTCTTTCCTGCTTCTTCAACCTTGTCCCAAGCATTTAAAGATGCTAAATGACATAGTGCCAAGGTATGGTCATCAAATACCTTTCCATTTCAACGTATTGGTCTACAGCTAGCAACTGATCTTGGGAAATATTAATGCCTCTAGCCCTATTTCATTTTTCTATGGTCCTAGCTTTCTGTTTCCACTCTGTTTGCCATTGTAACTGAGGACCAGCTTCCAGTATTACTGTTGCCAAATCTTTCCAGTCTTGGGGGATAATTCTGTTCTGAGTTGCCCATGAATTTAACAACTGCTTCACATAGGGTGAATACATACCATATTAAATGACCACTTCCTTAAATCTCCTAAATCTAATATTTCTTTTTCTTTTTCTTTTTTTTTTTTTTTTTAGCTGAGGACTGAACCCAGGGCCTTGCGCTTGCTAGGCAAGCACTCTACCTCTGAGCTAAATCCCCAACCCTCTAATATTTCTATAGAATTCCATTTAACTTCTTGATAACCTTAGGAGTGTCTATCATCTCCTGGTAGTTCTTGTATAGAAATTGGATAAACTAAGCTTGGTTTTCTAATAACTTTGGGCTGCCCCTCCAGTTTTATCATGTGGTGGCATAGTAGGTTCTTGACTAAGTTCCTCTGTCTGTGTCTGAGTACTTTTCCTTTTTTTAAATTTATAACGCTTATATCTTATTGATCAACTTTTCATATGTGGCACAAAAAACCTCCACTATGGCTACTAAGGATAAAATATGAATTACCAGACTGATAGTACTTATAACTGGTATTATGTAAACCTCAGTTAAGTCATTTATCTGCTTCTGTTTTCAAGCCATCTAAAGTAGCACTATACAGGGTTCTAACACTCTGCATCGTGATATTTTCTATCCTTAACGTGGGAAACATTTTTCCTTTAAATATTACTTAATTCTCTCCTTAAGGACTTCCCAGTTGTCTTACCAAGTCTGATGACTTCTCAATTTGTTCACCACTGGCGTAATTTCTGTCCATGTGGTTATGCCATAAGTTGGAGCATTAAATGTTTTTTGTTTGTTTGTTTGTTTTTCTGGAGCTGAGGCCCGAACCTGGGGCCTTGCACTTGTTAGACAAGTGCTCTACCACTGAGCTGAATCCCAACCACCAAATCTTATTTTTTAACTAAGTCTCTATCATTCTATTTTATCAATAAAGACTTGGGAGTTAGATGCTGGGGTGAAAACCTGCTAGCTCAGAGAGGCACAGAACACACCCAGCTGCTTCCTCCTCTGCTGTCATTCCAGAAAGAGAGCTTTTCCTCCTCTTGTCTCAAACTAAACAAAACAAAACAAAACTCCTTCAACTGGATCTTCCTCCCTTCTACTTCCTGTGCATCTCTCTCTCCTACTTCCCGACATGCCCTCACTCTACAGTTACTTCCAGTCAACTGGTTGCTTGTTCAACCTCTTGACCTATGGAATGTTTTTATTCTATTCTATTTACAATAAGCAGGAAGCTCTTGGATTAAAGGTGTGTACTAGGGCTGAGCCACACCACAGCCAGAAGCAGGTTCCTCCAATAAACAACGCAGTCTTGGGGTTGACAGCGTGATCAAATATCCTGCAACAGAGGAGTCATATGTTAGCCCAAATGAAAGGGGCACTTTTTTTTTCCACAGTTTGGTTACCCAGTAGTACTACAGTTCATGTAAGAAAAGGAAGGTAAATGCTGGATGTTTTCTGTCTTGTTTACTTCTTTTCCAAGACAATAAATTATTTAATTTGTTTGTTTAGTGACAGAGTCTCCCTATTATGTGTAGCCATGGCTGTCTGGGAACTTACTATAGGCAATATGACTAGCCTCAAACTCACAAGGGATCATCTTGCCTCTGATTCTGGAGTGCTGGGATTGAAGTTGTGCACTACCTAGCTATTTTTAAACATAATATCTTGTCAGGAAAATTGGTGCATTTCTGTAGTTCTAGCACCCAGGAGACTTAAAAAAAAAGTTAAAAAAAAAAACAAAACTGCAAATTCAAGGCCAGCCTGAATTTGCCTAGTTAAGACTCTGTTTCAAAAAAATAGCAATATCCTTATAAATTCATAGATTTAAATGTATTGGATGAATTTCTCGCCCCCCCCCCCCAAAGACAGGGTTTCTCTGTGAAACACCCTGACTCTCCTGGAATTAGCTTTGTAGACTCAGGGTCTCAAACTCACCAAGATATGCCTGCCTCTGCTTCTCAAGTGCTGGAATTAAAAATGTACCACTACTCCCTGATTTTACTCCTTTACAGTTCTACTCCTCATTGAGTTTCTAATTGCCCCAATTTTGTCCTGTGGGGTCTCTTCAGTTTGGCTTTCCAGTCCTGATCTGAGCCAGCTGACATTGACTCCCTCCTTACTGTCTGGGTCACATCACTTCTTGCCCAAATATAGTAGCACTGCTTTCCCTTCACATAAGGGTTGTTTAAGACCCCCAGTACAGGTGTCACGTTGTTGATTATCATTGACCAGACATTATTTTGAGGTCCTTTCTGGGGGCAGGAATAGAAAATGTTGGTGACATGTACATTTATGTGAACATAACATATATAATGTACATATAAAATCATGCACCTGTATTTTTAATGACTACCTCTTTAATGACCCAGTCTCTCCTGGGTCACATGTTTTCTTTTCAATCATAGGATCTAGTTCTTAAGGGCACAGGAGACAACTTCCATATGTGTGTATGTGTCTGTGTCTATATTTGCACATGAATGTAGTTGGAGAGCTTCTTTCCAGGTACCACCAAGCCCCCGTGGTCCCACAACCCATGTATAAAATAATCAGACACTTATATTACTTAAAAACTGTATGGCTGTGGCAGGCTTCTTGTTATCTACTTTTTTATCTTAAATTAACCCATTTTTATTAATCTATACTTTGCCACGTGGCTCATGGCTTACCAGTACCTTACATCTTGCTTTTCATGGCAGTGGCTGGCAGCGTCTCTCTGCCCCAGCCTTCCACCTCCCAGAATTCTCTTCTCTCTTGTCCAACCTATACTTCCTGCCTGGCTACTAGCCAAACAGCATTTTATTTATACAGAGCGATATCTACAGCACATGAATGTGCAGGTGCCTGCAGAGGCCAGAAGAGGGCATTGGATACTCAGAAAGTGGAGTTACAGGTTGTTGTGAGCTGCCTGATGTGGGTCCTGAGTAAGTGCTCTTAACTGCTGAATCACCTCTCTAGCCACTTCCCCTCCTCATTGCTTTCTTGTCTCATCTCTCTCTGTGTACATACATGACACTCAGAATTAAATACACAAACACCACTCGATGGTGACTCATGACTGTCAGAGTATTTTTGTAACCCACATTCTCCTGACAGTGTTTACAGTGATGTGAGGTCTCCATTATAGGAGCTTATGGTCTTTATCTCAGCTGAATAATGAGTCTTTTTCCGATACTGTTTGTCTGAATATTGGGGTTTAAGGCATTTTGTTTTTCTGAGGCATGTTTTCTTGGACACTCCTAATTTAAAAAGTGTGGTGTGTGCTAAGAATCAAATCTAGGGCCTTGTGCATGCAAAGCAATTGGCATACCACTGAGCTATATTGAAGCTTTCTTATGTTATTAATATTTGAAGGTTCTGGATGGGCATGATGACGGCCTTTAATTCCTGCCCTTGAGAGGCAGAGAAAGGTAGATGTCTGTGAGTTCAAGGCCATCCTGAGTTCCGGGCTAGCTAGGGCTACACAGTGAGACTGTCTTTTTAAAAAATAAATACAAAAAAATTGAAGGCCTCTGAAGCTAGTAATCAAACTTAGTGACTACAATTGCTAGGCAATGGTTCTACTATTGAGCTACATCCCCAGCACTTAAGGTCAGTTTTACTAGATATAAAAATCTCTTCAGGGTGTATGGCCACTGATAGGTTACCCATACTTCCTCCAGTCAGTGGCTCCATACCCATGTACATATGGGCAGGATTAATTGGACTTACTGAGTTATTTTTTTAAAATGGAGGAGGAGGGGACGTAGAGTTGTGATGAGGACATGATGTGGGGGTTGGGGGAAATAAAGGATGGATATAATAAACTGTATAAATGTATGAAATTCTCGATTTTTTTTAAAGAAAAAATACTTTGTTCACATTTCTCTGTTTCTTTTCTTTTCTTTTCTTTTTTTTTTTTTTTTTAAGATTTATTTATTTGTTACATATACAGTGTTCTGCCTGCATGTTTGCCTGCAGGCCAGAAGAAGGCACCAGATATTACTGATGGTTGCTGGGAATTGAACTCAGAACCTCTGGAAGAGCAGCTGTCAGTGCTCTTAACCTCTGAGCCATCTCTCCTGCCCTTCTCTGTTTCTTTGAATGTTAGTAATTTAGGGGCTGGAGAGATGGCTTCGTGGTTGAGTGCCTACTGCTCTTGCAGAGGACCTTAAGTTTAGTAGTTTTTCATAGTACATCTTGATGTGGATCATTTTTAGATGATCCTCTCAGAAGCATGCTCTTCTAGTAGGTAGTTTCAAATACATTTTTAGGGGTGGGGGGCAGGGTCCTACATCGTCTAGGCTACCTCAAACATGCCATGTAGATGAAGTTGACCTTGAACTACTGATCCATCGGCTTTAATTTCCCAAAAAACGCTAGGGTTATAAGTATATGCCAACATCTGGCTTTTAATGGATTCTTGGTGTTTTTCCATCTTTTAGCTGTTACAAATAATGCTGCCAACAACACTGGTGTACAGATACTTGAGTTCTTGTTTTCAATTCTTTGATTTCATTATCTGAAAGGTATTTTATCCTTAAAAATACAGATTATAATAGTAGTGGAATTCCTGGATCACCATTGCCAAACTTTTTCACAATTAGCTCTACTGTTTTTCTTGGCCACAGCAGTGCCCAGGGTACCAGTTTTTCCACATCTACCCAACACTTTTTTTCCATTATTTTGCAAAACAGCTATCTTCCTGATTTTGAAGAGTCATCTCATTACAGCTTGTTGTTATGGATTTGTTTTCACGTTTTTGTTTTTGTTTTTGTTTTTGTTTGGAAGTAGAGGTGTTTGTTTTGAGACAGTGTCTTACCATGTAGCCATGGCTAACTTAGAACTTAGTCCATAGACCAGGCTAGCCTCAGACTCACAGGGATCCTCCTGCCTCTGCCTCCCAAGTTCTGGGATTAAAGGCATGTGATACCCATCTCATTGTATTTTTTTTATTTACACAGTGTGTTAAGCATATTTTCATGAACCCATTGGCTATATAACTCAGTACTCAGGGGGTTAAGTCAGAAGGATAAAAAACTTCAAGGTCATGATGCTGGAGAGGTGGTTCAGCAGTTAATAGCACCTACTACCCTTACAGAGGAACCACCACATTGGGCAGCTTACAACTACTTATGACTTTAGTTCCAGGGTATCTGATGCTGTCTTCTGACCTTCACAGGTACTTGCACTTATATACATACACATAGTTTAAAATGTAAAACTTAATAAATATTTTTTGAGTTCCAGTTCTGGGCTAGCAAGGTGAAGTGCTTGCCACTGAAGCCTAGCAACCTATGGATTCCCATGGATATCAAATGGAGAACATCCACATCTATAGATATAGTTTGTTGAATGGTTTGTAGTGTAAGGATGCTTTTGTATTATAGAGATGTTTTTGCTCATCCTCTTTCATTCATGAATGTAGTATATTACACTGAATGATTTTCATGGGCTGAGCCAGCTACCTTTGCCTAGCAATGGTATGTAATCCTTTTAAAATGATGCTGTTTGATTTGCTAATATTTCTATGAGAACATTACATGAATACTCATGAGAGATTTTAGTCTGTAGAGTTTTGTTATTATTTGGTGTGTGTGTGTGTGTGTGTGTGTGTGTGTGTGTGTGTGTGTGTGTATGTGAGAGAGAGAGAGAGAGAGAGAGAGAGAGAGAGTGTGTTTTCCCACAGCTCTATTTTTCATCCAATCAAAGCACTTTCTAATCTCCTGATTTCTTCTTTGACCCATTCATTAATTGGGATGCCTGCTAGTTTTAGTTGTACACAGCTAGAAGGAGGAGGCAGGAGGATCTTGACCGGGACTTCATTGTGACACCTTTTCTTAAACACACACACACACACACACACACACACACACACACACACACACACACACACACACGCACAAATGTATTACAAGGGCTAGCTCATTGGCTAAGAGCACATGTGGCTCTTACTGAATACTTGAGTTTGGTTTCCAGCACCCATGTCAGGTGGCTCACAACTTCCTGTAACTCTAGCTTCAAGGAATCCAAGGCCTTTAGTTTCTGTTAGCACTTACACTTACAGGCATATGTCCACACATGGACACACACACACATAGAGGTACACATAATTAAAAATTAGCCGGGTGGTGGTGGCGCACACCTTTAATCCCAGCACTGGGGAGGCAGAGGCAGGTGGATCTCTGTGAGTTTCAGGCCAGCCTGGTCTACAGAGTGAGATCCAGGGCAGGTGCCAGAACTGCACAGAGAAACCCTGTCTCAAACACACACACACAAACAAACAAACAAACAAATAAATAAATAAATAAATAAATATAAAAATTTTAAAATAAATATATTTCTTTAATCTCCACCATTTTCTTTTAAAGATTTATTTATTTATGTATGTATCTGAATACTCTATCTGCATATATGCCTACATACCAGAAGAAGGAATCAGATCCCATTGTAAATGGTTGTGAGCCACCATGTGGTTGCTGGGAAATGAAGTCAGGACCTCTGGAAGAACAGCCAGTGCTCTTAAACTGCTGAGCCATCTCTAGCACCTAATCTATACCTTTTAATGTTTAACCCACTTACATTTAAAGTAGTGACTATGGAGAAAGGATATTTGTGTTCTGTGTATCTTACATGTTTTTGTTTATCTGTCATTTGTTTATTACTAGCTTTATTGTTTTGTTTTTGTTTTTTCCTCTTACTGGTTCACTTTTCTGCATGTTTTTGTTTTTGTTTTTGTTTTTGTTTTTGTTTTTGTTTTGAGACAGGGTTTCTGTGTAGCTTTGAAGGCTGTCCTGGAACTCGCTTTGTAGTCCAGGCTGGCCTCGAACTCATAGAGTCCGCCTGCCTCTGCCTCCCAAGTACTGGGATTAACAGGCGTGGGCCGCCGCCACCGCCGCCACCACCACCCGGCCTTTCTGCATACTTTTTATTTTCCTTTTTTATTATTTAACTTACATTTAGATATTTTGCCTGCATGTGTATCTGTGCACCACTTGTGTGTCTGGTGCCCATAGAGGCCACAAGAGGGCATCAATCCCTTGGAACTAGAGTTACAGACAATTGTGAGCTGCCATTGGTTGCTGGGAATTGAACCTATGTCCTCGCAAGAGCAACTAGTATTCTTAACTGCTGAGCCATCCTTCCAGCACCTTTATTTATTTCCTTAATATTTACTCTAGTATATGGTTAATACCTTAAATTTATAACAGAATAGTTTGAATCACTACCAATTTAGCTTCAATAATTTAAAAAAAAACAAAAAACAAAAAAACCCTGATCCTGTGTAAACTCACATCTGTGTATTATTCCTATTAAAAGTTGCATCTTTGGGACTGGGGATGTAGCATAATGATAAGAATGCTTCCCTAGCATGCATGAAACCCTGGGTTCTATCCCTAGGGCTGTATAAACCCTACACATATGTCAGAGACCAGAAGAGGGCATCAGATATACTCTATCACTCTGCCTATTCCTTTGAGTCTGGGTCTCTTCCTGAACCTGGAGCTTATGTGTATGTTCTAACCTAGACAGGCAAGCAAGCCCCATTGATCTTCCTGTCTCTGTTCCCCTTGGAAATGGAATTACATGTGGATATCAGCTTGTTACATGGGTGTTGGGATCCAAATCTGGTCTTAATGCTCATGCAGCAAGTGTTCTCAACCACTAAAATATCTCTTTATATATTATTCTGCTGCTATCTCTTTCTTCTTCAGAAACGCCAGTTGTGCATGTGTTGGTTTACATGATGCTTGGTAGTATACCCATAGGTCCCCTGAGCTTTATTCCCTTTTCTTTTTCTTTTCTTTCTAGTCTTCATGTTTGATACATACTGTAGCCCTGTCTTCAAGTTCAATTTTATGTTGCAGGGTATTTGATCACACTGTACCCCGAGACTGCATTAGTTACTGGAAAAACATATTCCTAATTGTGATGTGGCTCAGCCTTAGCACACACCTTTTCTTTTTTTTTTTTTAATTAATTAATTTTTTTTTAAAGTTGTTTTTGGGGATTTAGCTCAGTGATAGAGCGCTTGCCTAGCAAGCATAAGGCCTTGGGTTTGATCCTCAGCTCCAAAAAAAAAAAAAAAGTTGTTAGCCAGGCGGTGGTGGCACACACCTTTAATTCTAGTACTTGGGAGGCAGAGGCAGGCAGATCTTTGTGAGTTCAAGGCCAGCCTGGTCTACAGAGTGAGATCCAGGAAAGGCACAAAGCTACACAGAGAAAACCTGTCTCGAAAAAACAAAAAAAAAGTTTAAAAAAAATTTTTTTTTAAATTTTACATACCAATCCCAGTTCCCTCTCCCTCCCTTCTCCTATCTCCCTACCTCTCCTAATCCCAACCCCCTATCCACTCCTTCAGAGAGGGTAAGGCCTCCCTTGTGGAGTCAGCAAAGTCTGGCATACTAAGTTGAGGCAAGTTCAAGCCCTCCCCCCTGTGTCAAGGCTGAGCAAGGTATCCTACCCTAGGGAATGTGCTCCAAAAAAACCATTTCATGCACCCAAGATAAGTCCTGGTCCCACTGCCAGGGGTTCCCCAAACAGATCTAACCACATAACTGTCACCCACATTCAGAGAGCCTAGTTCAGTCCCATGCATGTTCCCCAGCTGACAGGTGAGTGTCCATGAGCTCCCACCAGCTTGGGTCAGCTGTCTCTGTGGTTTTCCCCATCATGATCTTGACCTCACTTGCTCCTGTCATCCCTCCTCCCTCTCTCCAACTGAAGTCCAGGAGCTCAGCCCAGTGCTTGGTTGTAGATCACTGCATCTGCTTCCATCAGTTACTAAATGTAGGTTCTGTGATGACAATTAGTGTAGTCACTACTCTGATTATAGGGGAAGGTAAGTTCAGGCACCCTCTCCACTATTGCTAAGAGTCTTAGTTGGTGTTATCTTCATGGATTCTTAGAGATTTCCCTAGCACCAGGTTTCTCCCTAACACACACCTTTAACTAAGAGTTTTCTGCTTGAATATTGTAAACAGAATTAAGTAAAATCAACCATAGGTCAAGAGGCAAGAGCAAGCAACCAGTTGACAGGAAGTGATCATAGGATTATTAAGAAAAAACGATAGAGAGTAAGAGGGAGTCAAGAGGATAAGAGAGATGCACAAGAATTGGAAGGAAGGGACATTTTAGGTTGAGAAGGTTTTTAAGACAACATAGGAGAAGGCTTCTGGGATGTCAGCGGAGGAGGAAGGTCAGTCAGCTAGGTGCTACCTCTGCCTCTCTGAGCTAACAGGCTTTGACCCCAACATCTGGTTCTCGAGTCTTTATTGGTAAAATTGAAAGATTGAGATTTTCTTAAAAACAAGTTTCTTCTGACTATTCAACTCCTCTGGAGAACTTTTCATTTCAGTTAATATACTTTTTTAACTCCAGGATTTCTATTTAATTCCTTTTTATAATTTTTTAACTGGGATGGGAGATACTGAGGAGTGAATTCAGAGCCTGTGCATGCTAGATACGTGCTGTGCCACTGAGCTGTTCCAGTTATTCACAAATAATTTACAATGGCTTTAGACAGCATCCCCTCTCCCACATGCACACACACACTCCATTCTGAGTGCAACACCACACATGCTAGACAAATGTTTCTACTCCTAAACTACATCCTCAACCATGGTTTCTAGTGAGAAATAATCTGTCAAATTGTTATTTCCTTATATGTGAAGAACACCCCCCTCCCTCTTGCTATTTTTAAGGTTTTCTGTCTTTGGCTTTCCTTACCAGTTTATGACTTATCTAGATGTGATTTTTGTGTTTATCCCACTGGGGCTTCAGTAAGTGTAGTGGTTTGAATAAGAATGGCCCCCATTTGCATGGTTAGTCCTCAGTTGATAACTCTTTGCCAAGGAGTAGGTGTGGCCTTGTTGGAGGTGGTGTGTCCCTGGGGGTGGGTCTTGAGATTTCAAAAGCCAGGCTGTGTGTCTGTCTGTCTGCCTGCCTGCCTGCCTGCTGTTTGTGGATCAGGATGTAAGCTGTCAATTACTGCTTTAGTGATATACCTGTCTGCTTTCCTTTATGATGATAATGGACTAAACCTCTGAAACTGTAATCACATCCCCAACTAAATGCTTATAAGAGCTGCTTTGGTCACGATGTCTCTTCACAGCAATAGAACAGTAGCCAAGACGATAAGTGTCTTGGATTTGTAGACTGGTGTTTTGTTTTACCAAGTACAAGTGGGTTTGCGTGTCTTGGTTTTTCAAGAAAAGGTTCCTTTGTGTAGCCCCAGCTGTACTGGAACTCGCTCTGTAGACCAAGCTGGCCTCGAACTCACAGATCTGCCTGCCTCTGCCTCCCAGTGCTGGGACTGAAGGTGTATGCACTTATGGATCTGCTTTGAAGTCTGCCATACTCAACTCTAGTTCCAGGGAATCTAGTACCGTCTTCTGGTCTCTGAGGGCACTGCACCCATGTAGTATGCATATAGATAAGCAATCACATGCACATAAATTAAAATTAAATAAATCTTTAAAAATGAAAAAATAATTTTAATAGCTAAATATTTGCAAACACTATTACTTCCTTAAAATTATTTCTTAGAATCACTTATTGGGTAGAAAAGTATACAAGTGGAGCATATATTCCAAATAATCCAAAATCTGAAATGCTCCAAGGCCTAAAACTTTTTTTAAAACTCTGTGTGTGCAAGCAGAGGAGGACACTGAGTATCCTGTCACTGCTTCCTTATTCCCTTGAGATAGGAGCTCTCAGCTTTTTAGGATCGCAACTCTTAACAATCATCCTGTCTCTGTTTTCCCCCAAAGCACAGGGGTTCTAGACATTCAAGTCTACATCCAGCTTTTTATGTGGGCACTGGGGATTTAAACTTGAGTCCTCACACTTGCACAGTGAGCACTCTTACCCACTGAGTCAGCTTCCTAGCCCCTCAAATCCAAAGCTTTGAGCACTAATATGATACCACTAATATTTTTTTTTTAAATACAAGTTGGAAAAACTTCTGATCCTAAGCATGTTTCGATGTTGTTTTTGTTTTTATGTGTATGAGTGCTTGTATGTATGTCTGTGCACCACTTGCATGCCTGGTACCTGCAAAGGCCAGAAGAGGATGTCAGATCATCTGAAATTGGAATTACTCATGGTTGTGAGCCGCCATGTAGGTGCTAGGAGCTGAACCTGAGTCCTCTGTAAGAATAGATGATGTTCTTAATTGTTGAGCCATTTCTCCAGCCCTCTTTAAAAATACGTATTTATTTCATATGGAGGCATGCAAGTGCCACTATGAGAGCATGGAAACCAGAGGACAGACAGCTTGTGGAAATCAGTTCTTCCCTTCTGCCTTCTGAGTTCCAGGGGTCAAACTCGGAATAAACCCCTTTGAGTACATCCTTTTGGTCATCAATTCTCAGTTGAACAGGACTTTCTAGTCAGTCTTTACTGTGCTTTGGTGGCACAGTCTTATAGCTGTTGGTGCCATTTAGCTGTCTAAATAGTTGTCTAAGATAGTTGGTGTGAGAAAGTATTTCCTGGAATCCTGGCCTGAGCATGTGGTAGCAGAGGCTGTTGGTATGAGTTATGGCAAGTTCTGACCTTTTCTTTGTCTCATCTCCCTCTTTCCCTACCTACTCATTACTGCATAGGAAGAACCCCCAGCTATCCTAGAGTGAATCCCCTCAGATGCCCTTTTGGGGTTAAAACAACTTCCTGTCTGAAATGATGGCATGTAGTAGTTGGTGGTGGTTAGCTTTTTCATGCCTTTATTTGGCAAAGTTCATGGCTGCAATCTTCTGTGTCTCCACATTTCCTCTTCGTTTTCTGTCAGATTTGGTTTTGGTTTTAATTTTACAGCTGCACTGATGTATAAAAGACACAATACCATTGTTGTAACTAATTTCTTCTAGTTTTTCAAGTTTTGAGGAGGATCTCTGTGTAGCCCAGACTAGCCTCAAATTCATGATCACCCTGCCTTGGCCTTCCAAGTACCCATGCCCAGGGAAGACTCAGTGTATCCCAACATCCAACACATCTGCCTTGAATATTTGTGTCAAGAGCATCATGTTTGGTGAGAGGCCACACAAGACTCTGCTACATTGTCACCCTAACCTAGGAAGCTGATAGAAACACAGGCCATCTCCCCAAAGTAGCCCTGTGTGTCCTAAGAGAGAAAATTACAGTGTGTATACATATGTGTGTGTGTTTTAGGGTTTATGTATGTATATGGATACATTCTATTTGTTTATATGTTTAGTATGTATGCATGCATGCATATGTGTTGTGAGAGTATATGTATGTGTGTGGGTTCATTCTATGCATTCATATGCCTATGTACATGTGTGTTTAGTGTGCATAGCTATATGGTAGTATGTGCATACATGTGTGTGAGAAATATTGTATATATAGATATGCAGGTATATATGAGTGTAGATATATGTATATGCTGAGAGTGTGAGAGTACCTGTACATTCATATATGAATGAGAATATTTGAATATGTATGTGTGTTAGAGAGAAATGTGTGCATAAATCCATAGGTATGAAAGTGTAGATGTTTTTGCTGGTGTACCTGTCTTGACTTCTTGAATTTCACTCCATTATAGGCAGTGCTCTGTTGATGGTCTTTATGCTTCTGGGCTCACTTGCTCCTGGTAGGCCATGTCTAAGCCACTGTCTCCTGTGGTTTCATTTACAGGTTCTCCCATGGGCAGGTGGTCTCTGTGGATGAGCTGCGTCCCTTCCAGGATCCAGACTTGAGCTTACTGCAGGCTGGCTCTGCATGTTTGGCCAAGCACCAGGATGGCCTTTGGCACCCAGCACGGATCACTGGTAAGATTGCCTACAAGGACCTACCTGGTGGGACCCTTTTTGAAACATCTTCACTGTTGTAGCCATTTTCCACTTCCTCTGGGTTGGGCTTTAACTTCATCTGGGCTCAAAAGGAGCAAGTCTGCCTTTGCCCCAAGCCCTTTTCCTTCCTGTTTCTCACTTTGCTCCTAACTGGTTGCCCAGCCTGTAAAGCTGCTAACCTACAACCTGCCTCTATCACTCTAGATGTGGACAATGGCTACTATACTGTTAAGTTTGACTCACTGCTGCTGAAGGAGGCTGTGGTAGAGGGTGACGGCATCCTGCCTCCTCTGCGCACTGAGGCTACAGAATCATCTGACTCAGACAGTGGTGATGCAAGTGACTCCGGCTATGCCAGAGGTATGGCAGAAATCAGTGCCCAAAAGCCAGGATGGTGAGGGAGTAGAGCAGATTGGTGATAATCTAGACAGGCACTTAGCTTTTAGGATAATTGTAGAACAAGTGATGTAGTGAATATACATAGCATAGTAATCTACAGGAGAGGGCTTGAGGGACCAGAGAGTGTGTGATGGGCCTGAGTAAGACCCAAGACCTAGCTTTTGCCTTTAGAAACAGACACCACAATCATATGTAACAGTCGGAACTCCCTGAAGTAAGGTGGCATCACAGTGTCAGAGAGAAGGGAATGTGGGTGCTAGATCTGCCAGCAAGCCACAGGAAGTAACTGAATGTAGAGTGTAGGAAGGCTTTCTTCTTCAGATAGCTTCTCAGATTTAGAGCTTGGTTGCCTGGTAGGTAGGGCAGAAGAGATCTTGGCAGATGGAAAATGTGTCTAGGTAAAATAGAGATTTCAGGAAATGAAACTAGGTAATGTATAGTCCTCCTGAGAAATTGGTTAGGATGAAGATAGGAAGATGTCTCAGGGAAGCTGTGATGTGAATTGGTAGTTTCTGAGCTCCTATCCATAGCAGCAGATAAATAAGCTGAAACAGTGAAGTTGGTTACAGTAGAGCCATGTGTCCAGGCAGAGTTGCCAAGAGTAACCACAGCATGCTTGGAAAACCTGAGGGTACCAGACATTCAGGAGATCAGGCCCTTCCTAGGATCTGAGTCCTTGGGTAACACTCACTGGAACCCACTACTTGAGTCCTCTGTCTCCCACAGTGGTGGAACCAAACACAGTGGACACTGGGACCTGCAGTTCTGCTTTTGCCGGTTGGGAGGTACATACACGGGGCATTGGCTCCAAACTCCTCATCAAGATGGGCTATGAGTTTGGCAAGGGTGAGTGTGTGCTGCCCTGAGACGGGAGGGATGCCTCAATACAGCCCAAGAATCTGGCAGAGGTAGCACAAGGCCCTGTCTTTCCCAGGTTTGGGTCGGCATGCAGAAGGCCGAGTGGAGCCCATCCATGCCGTGGTGTTGCCTAGAGGGAAATCACTGGACCAGTGCACAGAGATACTACAGAAGAAGACGAAGGGAGGCCAGGCTGGGACCAATAGGCCTCCAAGATGTCGGAGGAGTGGTGGTAGACCCGAGGCCCGCCCACCCCCTCGGAATGTGTTTGACTTTCTGAATGAAAAACTGCAAAGCCAGGCATCTGGGACTCCAGATGCTGGGGTGGATACTCCAGGGAGAAGGAACAAAGACATGTATCATGCTAGCAAAAGTGCCAGGCAGGCTCTGAGTCTGCAGCTCTTCCAGACTGAGGAGAAGATTGAGCGGACCCAACGGGACATCCGGGGCATCCAGGAGGCCCTAACCCGGAATGCTGGCCGGTATGTGTGGGGTCCAACTGAGGCAGTGTGGGCTCTAGTGGCTGTGCCCACAGGATACCTGCTAAAGGTCACCTGACCACAGTAGCCCCTGAGTCTGAGGTGGTCTGAGTGTTGGAGGACGGGAATTGGCCACAGCAGCTGGGGGCCTGGTAGTGGGGAGCCAGAAAACAGTGCTGACCAGCAGGCTCTCCCTAGGCACAGCATGGCAACGGCCCATCTGCAGGAGAAGCTGGAAGGAGCCCAGCGGAAGCTGGGTCAGCTGCGTGCTCAGGAGGCCGGCCTACAGAGGGAACAGCAGAAGGCAGATACTCACAGGAAGATGACAGAGTTCTAGCAGCCCTGCCTGTATTGTGGATAGAGCCCTGGGACCCAACTGCCTTGGCAAAAAGACAGCCATCACCCTGACACCTAAACAGCACTTGAAAGAAGGACCAGCCCATTTCCTAGGCTGTCCCTTATTCAGCCTTGTCTGCCTAAAATGTATGAACACTACCAAGTAGATATGGGATGTCAGGGTTGATTTTGAACACTTATTTACCCACCAAGCCCACTTACCAGTGTCTTGGGGTATCTCCTTAGTGAGGACATTAAAGTGATCTCATCATAATTTCTCTCACTGGAGACTCAGCTGGCTTCAGGATCTCTGGGGACAAATGCATCTTTGAGGGTCCTGGCAACAGACAGGTGGGCTGTGGGAGGCTACAAAATGAGGCCACTGCCTCTGTCTACGGTCCAAGAGTCCAAGAGAGGAGCATTTTCCCTCTTCTCTGACCAAGTGATTAAGATCCTAGGGTGGCCTTTGTGCCTAGTACTCACAGACAGGTAGGGTATGTGAGATAGAAACACCTTTGGGGAACACTATCAGTGATGAAAGCAGGCAGGCCTGACTCAAGTGGGTTTGGGGTTCATTTCTGGTTTTTGGCTGCCACTGATAATCCATCCAGTTGACCTGCTCTGTCCACTTCATTAATACCCGGGTATCTGCCTCATTGGGGTAAAGGGGACTGTGTTAGTTTTATGATAATTGCCTGTTGGTAGCAAATAGTCATGATGAGACGTGAGGAGGTGAGCAGAGACTGTGGGAGCAAGAGCTGTGTGGCTGCTGGGAGGTGCTCAGATACACCGGAAATGAGGTGAGGAGCTCACCAGCAGCCCACAAAGACCTTCCTGGCTGTCCTAGACAGGGCCAAGCAGCTCACAGTGGCCTTGGTAAGTACTGTCCCATTCTCCATCCTGGGCCAGTTCCTAAGCCTCTCCGGGCCCTGGGGTCTGGGAGGGATAGGTCCTGCCTGGTCAGGCCATTGAGACTTGGCTGTAGCCAGGTTAGTGAACTCAGCCTTCTCTGTGTAAGATGCCTACACCCCAAGCTTGAACAGACAGGCCCTTACCTCAGAAGACTGTTCTCCCTCATTTTGCTCATCCTGAACTCTTAGGTGAGCCCCTAATCAGTTCTTCTAAGGGCAACTTTAGGAAAAGCAGGGATCCTGGGAAGGGAGGAGTAGGGTGGGGATACTTTGCCTTCATAGCAGCTCTTCCTATTCAGCACTCTCCCCCCACCCCCAACTGCTTAGCTTCTGTAGTGAGTAGTCTAGGAACATCACCTGACACAAGGGGTCACTCCTGGGCAGTGGTGGCTGGAGGTGAGGTCTGTGGTCTGTGGCTCAAAGTCAGAGTGATATCAGAGATTCCCCCCAGGTAATGGGTTTGAGCTACAGTGAGTACAGTATATAGCCTTGTTCAGGTCATAGCTGCCCCTGGCCATGCTCCTCCATTTCCACAGCCATCTCTGATAACTAAAGGAACCCTAGGTAGAGAAGGATCAGTGGGGCAGGGCAAAAACACAAGGCCTGGGGGTTTCCGGTGTGCTGAGTCAACCAGGGAGAAAGACCCCACCAGCTGGGCAAGATCTGCAAGTAGAGCTGCAGGTGTGCACTAGTTCCTCAGTCAGCCCCCAGCGCTCATTTTTTCTGTCCTCAGGTCCCTCTTCCCTGCTTTACAAGATGAGGCCACCAGTGCCTTCAGCCCCACTAGCCCTCTGGGTCTTGGGATGCTTCTCCCTGCTCCTCTGGCTGTGGGCACTGTGCACAGCCTGCCACAGGTATGTGCCTGGGGTTCTGTCTGCCCTCCTCCTGCATGGCTCAAAGTCAGAAGTCACAACAGAGAAGTCCATATGAGGGCTCTGCATGTGCCTCTACACTGAGCCTGGGCCAGCATCTGATCACCCCTGCACCTTCCTCTGCCTACTGGACT
This sequence comes from Onychomys torridus, assembly GCF_903995425.1. Classification (NCBI taxonomy): domain Eukaryota; kingdom Metazoa; phylum Chordata; class Mammalia; order Rodentia; family Cricetidae; genus Onychomys; species Onychomys torridus. The sequence goes on from NC_050446.1 coordinate 137,115,524, forward strand.
AACAGCACTCTTGCCCCCAGGAAGCGGGCTCAAAGGCAACAAACTGGGCTACAGGGCAGTTTGATACCAGTGGAAATGGTGAGTGCCAGACTGTTCCTGGGGTCAGGGCAAGGACAACAGGAAATCAACCAGCCTTCCTTGTCCCTAGTCACTGCTGAGACAGACCCACCTCTGCTCCCTCAGCAAGTCTGACACCAGATTGCATGAGCTTCACCAAGGCCCACGCTGCAGCATAGGTGAGTTCCTGGGAGGCCATAAATGTAGGGCCAACCCACTGAGGCCAGTCCTGTTTCCTTAGCCCCTCAGTGGCCTCTGCCTTGATTTTATCCCTAGCCCCACGGCCTGCTAGCATGGATCTCCTGCATCCACACTGGCTGGAGGTATCCAGGGGCAGCACCAGGTCTCAAGTAACTCCCTCTGCCTTCCCACCTCGGCAGCTGCCCAGGGCCCCTCCTGCTGCCCCTGCAACTGCACCTTCTACTAGCCCCGAGGCCACTTATTCCAATGTGGGGCTGGCTTCGATTCCCAGGGCCAGCCTGGCTGCTAGCCCTGTGGTATGGGCTGGAACACAGCTGACCATTAGCTGTGCCAAGCTTGGGCCTGGGGCCGAGTATGCCTGCATCCAGAAGCGCAAAGAGACAGAGCAGGGCTACCAAGAATTGCAGCAGAAGGCTAAGGTGATCCCAACTACTCAGGTAAAGTGAGCTGGGGTAGGGTAGGGTAGATGGGACTGAGCCCACCTTTGACAGAGGACAATGCTAAGCCCTCCCTGGGTTTGCTTCCTCTCTCCAGATGGATCTCCTGTACTCCAGGGTCTGCAAGCCTAAAAGGAGAGACCCAAGACCTGACACAGATCAGCTGGCCCCCCAGGGTGGGAGAGCAGTTCTGGCCTTTGGGATTGATGTGGAATATGAGGCCATCACTCTCAGGGGCCAGGATATGAACCAAGATCCCTTAGAAAATGTGTATGAAAGCATCAGGGAGATGGGCCCCTGAGAAGTTGAGGCCTTACATCCTGTTTATTAACATGAGTTGACATAGTTAAGGGTACCAAGGCTTCTGCCTCAACAGGGTTTGATTGCAGATCCTTCTGTGTCCTTCCACCCCCACAGCTGACAGCACAAATTTCAGGTCCAGTCCCTGTGGCCTAATTAAATCTCTGTCACATAAGATTGGCTCTCAGTTGCTTTTTTTGAAAGCTGGGAAGATTGGAGTGGGAGTTTTCCAAAAGGGCTATAGATGTCCCTTTCTGACCTCTGGGAGAGTTTCCTCATACCTGGTCCCAGGACCCTGATATCATGACCTGGTTGTGAGACTCAGAAGTCAGTGGGCGGGAAGAAAGGCAAACAAGCCCTTTGCTGTGGTGGTTTCCCAGGCTGAAAGGTCTGGGACAGCATGTCCACTTAGAAATGTGAGATCTGGACTCTCAGATCCTCCTACAGCCTCTGCCACCATCCCTTGAGGTTACATAAGTAGGCAGAGGTAGACAGGCAGGCATTAAAGAGTAACTTGCTCCTAGGAGGCTGGTTAGAAAAGTGCAGCCCTTTCCTAACCCTGATAGCTCAGCGCTTACCCTAGTCCCTTGGGAAAACCAGCCCTCAGGCTGCAGTGTGCTGGGCTTAGCCTGAGTTGAGCCAGCCCCTCCACTACCGGGGCAGGGCCAGACACGGACCACTTAGGGTGCTTGCCTCGGGTGGGGCTTCGTAGTGGGTGTAGTCCGTCAGGCAGTTGTGGGTCTTGTGGGTGGAGGCTGGATTCTGGGTGGGGGTTGGCTGGCCTGGCCCTGGCCTGTGGCACAGTCTGGAGAGTTGAGCCTTACCTCTGTAACATAGGCTTCCAGACGACTGTGGAGGCCGAGCGCCCCCCGGAACTGGGTCGGGTCTGTGAACGTCACCCGCCCCACTCTCAGGGTCAGGACCTAGGGTCCATAGCCTCTCCAGAACCTAGGGGGCTGCAGATCACGACTCTGCCTGAATGCAGAGGGCATGAGTCAGCGCCAGGCTGGTTACTGTGCCCACACCACCACAGGTACCAGTGCGCAAGGGCACTGCCAAAGTTTCTTTCCCTGCAAAGATGGTATCAGGGCTGCACAAACTTTGGGCCCTGAAGGCGTTGCCAGCTGGGGGTGCTGCGTAGGCCGGCCAGTGTGTGTGGGTTAGGCCAAGTGGAGCTGAGAGGCCAAGCAGATGCTTCCTGCCACCGGAGCAGGGGGCGGGGCTAGGGCGGGGCCGTGTAGTCCACACAGGCTGCATCCGGTGTGGGAGTTGGGCGCCAAACAGATTTGAGATGGAGTCTGAGGTCCCTAGGCCAACTCCTCCACGGAGCCCTCCAACCCCTATTTTCAGGGCCCTTCCATAGGTGGCGGCCTTGTAGTCTTGGAGTTCTTAGAGCCACAGGAACCTCAGGCTGTGGACCTCAGGAAGCAAGTCTGGAGCCTCAGTATGCTCCCAACGCCTTCTGATCACATCCCAGTGCCAGAAGTGGTGAGGTGTGGGCTAATGCCCAAGACTAGGGGGGGGGGGAGAGAGAGAGAGAGAGAGAGAGAGAGAGAGAGAGAGAGAGAGAGAGAGAGAGAGAGAGAAAGAAAGAAGAGAGGAGAGGAGAGGAGAGGAGAGGAGAGGAGAGGAGAGGAGAGGAGAGAGACAGAGACAGAGACACAGACACAGACACAGAGAGGAAGGAGAGCGCCCTAGCTGCCCTCGCCCCTTCTGCTGGACCTTCAGACCTCTGCTCAGCACCAGCCTAGGTTATGGAGAATGCAGGCCTTTTGTGCATCCCCATCCTGTTCTATGCTTCCTGGATTTTCAGCTCTGCAACCTGAGCTGGGGGTGGAGCCAGGGCTCCTGCCCAGAACTTGTAGTAAGGCAGCTTGATGCCCACATGTGTCCAAGTCCAGCAACTGTATGCTGGACCAGGGGAGGAGCCTAGAGCACTTGTTGAACCCTGACCTCATCTCCAGCTCTTACAAACCTATCTACCAGCCCTGTCTGTCTGGGGGCCCTAGCTGCAACCTTCAGCCCAGGTGAAACTCAGAAAACTATGCTTAAGTATGGACAGGGTCTAGAACTTCTGTTATTCCAGGATACTAAAGCCACCAAGCCTCTATGGGGTAAACAGTGCCCCCAAACCTAATATGCCACCTTCTAAGCTTGCCTCAGGCTCTCTTAAGAGACATCTGGGCCCTGAGTGACCCTCATTGAGGCCAAAACTGTACCTCCACTTTGTTGGCCATGTTGCTTCCTGGCCATGCCAAGCATGCTTACCTTTTCTGTTTTAGAAAAGCTTCTCTCCAAGTCTCTGAGGCCAAATTCTCCTAGTTGCCCCTACTCCTCAAGACTCACCTCAACACGTGGCAACTCAAAATCAGGGACTTGGAGAGAGCCAGCAGGCAGCAGTTTCTGCAAAGCAGCTTGAGCCTTCCGAGCTTCTGAATGGGGTGTCCCTGCAGAGTCTGGCTTGGAGCCCTGGAAGGAAGCCAACCACGTCTTCTCCATCCACTCCATCTTCCCCCGCTGCCCCCAGAAGCAGCCCACCTTCTGTTTGGGAGGCCACCCTGAGAAAAAGGAAGGTAAGTATGGGAAAATCCCCTCCAGGGTGGGCTGGACAGGATCACTCCTGTTGACCTAGGCCCCTATCACTCCAGAGCTCTATTCAGGTCATGTTCCAGTGCCTGTGGAAGAGCTGTGGGAAGGTGCTGAGCACAGTGTCCAGGATGCAGAGACACATCCACCTGGTGCACCTGGGGTGCGGTGGGACTGGGGGTTGGTCAGGGTGGGGTCAGGCCTGGCCAGAATTTGTGCTCTCACTTTGCTGTTCCTGGCAGGAGACAGGCAGAGCCAGAATGGAATGATGGGAAGAGGACTTCTCCTACACAGAGCTGGATGTTGGTATGGACATGCTGACTGACTGACAGGTTGTCCAGCCTGACACCAGTGTCTCCTCCAGTCTCCATGCCACTTACCTTTCCTCATGTGGAGTTCTCAGAGCTACTGGAGCCCTCAATTCTTCCCAACCTGCCAGAGCCCCTAACTTTGTTTCCATCTCCCAAGCTCAGCTCTTCAGCTGTTCTACAGGTATGCCACAGTGACCAAGCCTACCAGCAAGGTGAGGCCACAGATGAAGATTGGGGGCAGGTCTCAGAGCACTCTAGAGAGAAACAGAACAGGGCCTGTGACTCCTTCCAGAGATGCCTGGCCCCCAACCACCTGGAGCCATAGCCCACTGAGACCCAAGCCTACATCCCAGCCCTGCCTGCTAAGCTTAGGGTCAACTTGAGGTATGTGTAGGTTGAGGGACTGGGCATATACTAGGTGGTAAAGGTCTTAGCTGACAATTCTCCATGCCCCCTGTATGCCCCTCCAGGAAGCCCTGGGATAATGCCAAGAAGTGCCGGAAAGTGTATGGCATGGACCACAGGGACCTGTGTACACAGCCTGCCGCTGGAAGAAAGCCTACCAGCAGTTCCTGGACTGAGCCTACCCCATAATGTTACTGCCTGACCTTTCTCCACTCCCAGCCTGAAGCTACACCAAACCTGTGGTGGCTTTGATGGCCCTGGACTCCTAGAGATGGAGGAGTGACTGGCTACTCAAAGTGCCTTGGAAGAAACCAGCCTTTTGCACTAAAGCCAGACTGCATGTTGTCCTTTTAGCTCCAGGGGCAGCTTGCCTCCCTGCCTCTCACTCACAGACTTGTCAAAGATGTCAGTGGGCTCTACTAAAGCCTGTTTAAGTTGCACTTTGAGAGGTGTCAGGGAGAGTATTCTCCTGCCCACATTTAACAGTGGTGGTTCCAGGCCCCCCCTGGGGCTGACATTTTACCATGTTAATGAAGCTCAGGTGTCTTGTGTTTGGGCTATATCAGTCAAGGAGAAAAATTAAAAACTGTGGGGGTTGTTTGTTTGTTTGTTTAGTTTTCCAAAAACCAATGTTGTCTCCTGGGGAAAGAAATGAAAGTAGGAGAGTAATGGGGAATGAATGATAAGCAGTAGGGGCTGGCGGCTACCTGCATTCAGGTTGAGATCCAAGAAAGGGTACTGTTTGAAACCACACAGGAGGCATCTGCATGGAGCAGCAATTTCCCATTTTATTTAAAGTGATCATTTTGCAAGAATGTCTACACTAATCCCATCACAGAAAGAAAACCCACAGGCAACCTGGAGCACACCTAGGCAGACAAGAAATCGCGAGAACCACTGTAGAGAAGGTAATCTTTACTTGTCTGTGGCTGTAGAGAAGCAGGACAACAGGGCTGTGAACCCCACCAACTGATTATGACAAGCCTTCTGCAAATATTAACCACATCTTCAGTATAAACACAGGTTTATAATAATTAATATAAAGTCAATATAATATAGATTATCTCCAGAAAAAAAAAAATCAACACTCTTCAAACACTGCCTTTTTTTTCCACTTTTTGTTGACAGATTGAAAGCATGTTGAAAAATAAATAAGAAAAGCATACACACAGCATCCTCACTACAAGTGATTCTAAAAGAGCCACATACAAAACACAATAGGATCTAAAAAATAATATCACCATTAAGTATGGCTTTCTTAGGAGTTGTACATGTCATAGAATGAGCCAAAGTAAGATTATCTTTCATAATATTGCAAAAGTTCCAGTTTTGCATTTTCTCAGGTTTTTGTTTTGTTTGTTTTTAAAGGAAGATGTGCAAAGTTGGAAGCATGGCTGTGTCTTTTGAGTTAAGTCCCTGTCAAGTCCTATAGTGTCCTGTTCCCCAAAACTCAAGAGTTCAGTATGCAAACTGGTCAAGATCCAGAGATCCATATAAAAATCGTATTGTTTTCCCACCTCATCCCTAACAACACCCACCCCATGGACTATATTTTCCACTTTGGTGTTTCAAACACCAAAATATAGACACACACAAAAAATACAAAATGTGAAATGTAATCTACATTTTCTTCATAAAAAAATATTTATTAGTTTGAACATTGAATAAAAAAAAGTCACATTAAAAAAGAAAAAAAACTTCAATACATATGTCCTTTCCCTCCATGCCTCCTGAGTTGGATGTATTCATCTGGATCTCTAGAATTCCACTTTCCAATTGGAAACTGAGCCAGAACAAAGCCTGTCACATGGCAAACACTTGGAAGGTGGTGGGACCAGAACCAGGACCCTTAGTTTTCTGGTACAGTACTGGTTTTAAGGAAGTGCCCTGCGGTACTGACAGGGAACCCCCAGAAAGGACAGCAAAGGCAGTCTGGAAGTGGGGCCAGTCAGAGCAAGACATCCTGAGAGTGGAGGGCACAGGTGCCTTGGGAGGTGAGCCAGAGGTCCTGGGTCCTGGGCAGGACAGCCTGAGAAGTAGGGACTGATAGAAAAACCCAGAGACAGTGGTAGCAAAGGTCTAGTTTCCAAATGCATTTTATAAGAAAATGTTTAGAAAAGGCAATTTGAAAGAGAGAGGAAGGTACTAAGTCTGATAGCCCTCAAGGGGCCTAGCAAGGCTAGACGGTCTCGACCTGGAGTTCTGTTGGTAAAAGGGGGTCTAGCTACGCTACTGTACTGGACAGAAATGTCCTCCAGAACCAGTATGCCTCAGAGGAGAGGGCAGTGAGTAGAGGGGCACACAGCTTTCAGACAGTGGTTCCTACACTCTGTAGAGAGTCCTGGCCCTGTTCCTCTTGACTGTTGTTTTGTTTAAAACAATAAAAGCTCTGATTCCTTCTTGTAATTCAGGCAGCTGGTACTTGGGGAATGTTACCAGGTGACATGCTCTGTATAACCACTGGGACCTAAATTACAGTTTTATGGGGCTTCCTCTTACCTAGAAAGAACAGATGAGCCAGTTTTAAAAAAAAAAAAAAAATGTCTAAAAGCCATTTGACTTAGTGTTTGAGAAAGGAAAAACAAAATTCTCGAACTGGCCCTAATGCTTAGTAGCCTGATGAGCCCTTGCACAGAGTAGGTTAGCCCACGGCACCTCATCGGAGTGTTCACTCACTGAACATCACTGCAGTGGGCCTTTGGGAGATGAGGTGGGTGAAGGATGGAATGTCTTGATAGTTTGTCAGAAATGGCCTCAAGAAGAGGGCAGGCTGCAGTATCTGTGTCTACCCTGCAGGTTAAGTGGACAGCTGCCTCTCTGGGCCTCAGAGCCATGGAAATGAAGCCTACACTTTTCACAGAACAAGTGTGAGGGCCTTTAGAAATACAGAAAGTGGGCTTGATGAAGAGTTAAATGAAACCACTCCTGTAGAGTCCTGTCAAATGAGAAAAACAATTCAGAACAAAGTAGCCTGTAGTAACCACCTGAAAATGTCTCTGACTTCTTTAAAATTTGGTTCCTAGGCAGGGAGGCATCAGCAGCACACTGCAGCTAGGAACACCCACCTCCATTGTTAGCAGCAACAAATGCAGGAGCTTGAGCTCTATCTGGTCCAAGGAGGGGTCAGCAAGGGCTTAGGCAGAACTCAGGGTGCACAGTGGGGCTCTCAAAGAAAGTGCACACAGAACAAAGAGCTGTGGCCCTTGCAACTCAACCCTGTGGGCCTGAAAGCGTAAAGCATCCAGCCACAGGGCCCTTCTTGAACAGAACCTTCTTCCTCTTTGGCCTGCCACTTGGGTAGCTGCTTCCAACAGAGATAGCACCTGGAGCCTAGGGCTTCCAGAGAGGCATCTGCAGCCATTTTGTGTTAAGCACCAAAGCCTGGAGGTAAGAGGGTTGCAGGGCTTTATGCTCACTAGATTCTACCAGCTGCCATGGGGCAGCAGGAACCAAGAGGACAAAATGACAGGGCCAGAGCCCATAACCTGACTGACGGAGAATGGGGGTGGAAGATTGAGCAATGCTGTGGATGGAGCAGTTTGTATTTATGTGAAACTCAACACCTACTCAGACCTGGTGGGCTGGGGGATTGCCCTCATGACCCTAACTAGTGCTGACCCTGACCTGGCCACTGAGTCATCTTGCATTCCTAGCCAGGTTCACAGCGAAGGGCTCCTTTGATACCCTGAGGAAGCATGCCCAGGCCTTGGTGCAGCCCTGCCCTTATATCTAGACCCACCTGTTGGGGATTCCATTTATACCTGGACAGGTGCGAGTAGGCATTCTCCCTTTTCCTAAACCCATACTGTATCCTCACTTTGTGTTCAGTCCTAGTGCTCCCCATTCACTGGAGTCACACCCACTTCTTAGCTCATAGGACCAGTTTCTGAAAGAGGGGAGGGTTATAGGACAGAGGAGGGCCTGTAGGAAGAGCTTCAAGGAGTCAGCATGGCCCTGCTCCTTGGTAAGTAAAGACCCACTAAGACACACACAGGTGGACAAAGCGATTCAGCCACTACCCACCCTGCCCACCAGAGCAGAGCCCCTAGGAGATCCAGGCAAAGTCTTTATCAGGTTCCCCAGAGGGGCTGCGGGGCCCCTGTGGAGAGTCCTCGTCATCCTTGTCATCTCCCAGCAGTGCATCCTCATGTGTCAAACCCACGTCGTCCTTCCATTTGGCCACATCCTCATCCTCATCTAGCTCCTCTTCACCTTCCCCTCGTGGATCATCGGGGTCTTCCAGGTATGGCCCTTCACCAGCAAACAATGCCTCAGGGGAGCCCTCACCACCTCCACCATGGTCCAGTGGTGTGGCCACACCCTGGCCAGCACAGTCTGCACATACACCATGGCGACGAGAACCATGCTTAATACCCACGCTGGCTGCAGACATAAACACACGGCTGCACACCTTGCATACATACTTCTTGTCCTTGCTGTGGACCTGGAGGGACAGAGCAGTCAGTGGAGGGGTGAAGTACTGGAGTGAGGAGCACAATCTTTACTAGGCCATAAGAGATGCAGGAGGGACAATCCCTATTAGGAAAAGGAGGTAACAGATCTATCTGGAGCCAACATGGGGAATATCACTAGAGGCAGCAAAACATCCTATCTTAAGCGGATGCTATAAGCACCAGAGTAAACAGTGTCATGTCCCCAACTACAAACTAGGCCAGTCCCAACATAACCATATTCAAGTACTCCCACTCAATGGTATGTAGGTACACTTCTCACTTGGTCATATTGCTCCCTCTGCCTGACGTACCCTTCCTATAAATTTCCCTGCAGGGCAGGCTGAGAGGCTCCTATCAGATCCCTAGAGCTCCGGAACCCAGCTACCATTAGCCCTGTACTGGCAGAGGAGCTGGCCTGGAAGCCCAGGTGATGCAGAGCTAAGAAATACAACACTGCTCAGCTGAGTGCCCAGGACAGGGAGCCCATACACAGCTGTGGTTGGAGGCTGCAAGTGGACTCTGCCTTCCAGGAAGCCCAGTCTAGATTGGTGGATTGGGCAGCATGGGAGCCACAAGTGAGGAATATGGGGGGTCAGCATGGAGTCCCACAGGATGGTGGGTGGGAAGCAGACTAGAACCTGGCAGCAGGGCAATGGAGCTGAGCCCTAGCCAGGCTGCCATGCACCTTGCTTCCAATGAAAAGGGGCAACTCCTTCTGCCCTCCCAACTGAAAGGCAAGGATAGAGGTTAGCAATTAGGGTCTGCAGAAGAGACATGGCAACCAGGAAGGGACAGCAGCCATGCTCTGCCTATTGTAGTACTTGGCAGAAAGATACAGTACTCAGTAGAGGGGCCTTGAAAGTACTGAGGACAAAAGTCTGGAGATCCTGGAGGGGACCCAGGAGGCCTGGACCTGAGGAAGTGTGCATAGGAACCAGTGTACTCTGCAGAAAGTTGCCCTATGCAGAATTGCCTTCCTAGAGATGAGCAAGGACAAGGCAAATGGGATTTGTGGAGTACCCATAGGCATTCTCAGCCTGGCCAGCTCCACTGTGCCTCCTTGCATCTAAGATCTGGTCCTAAGCTTCAAAAATGGAGGATGGAGAAACCCAGAGGAGACCATAGCTATCCCTGGCCAGGCAGCCCCAGGCCATACGCAGATGGACTATTCTCAGATCAGCACTCTAGAGTAGGTTTCCTTAGCTGGAAGCTTCCCCAAATGCTAGGTTCCCCTCCTTCCTACATATGCTGCCACCAGGACCTGTTGGAGAACAGGCTACACAGAGCTTAGGGGGTGATTATAATTTGTTCTCACCTTTCTGAATCTGCCAGCTCTCCAAGTATAAACAGTACACATGTTGGGAAAAGGCTCCTCCACTCACAAAGATCTGCCCACAAGATGTCACTGTAGTCCTATGTCTGGGCCTTGAGTGATACCCTCCCCATTTTGGGCTTCTCAGGCCTGCAGTTCCAAAGATCACGCAGAACACCCCCTCCTTTTGAACGTACCTTTCTTGCAAACAGAGTTGCCTTCCACAGTACTCTAAGTTGTTAAGACTTGAATACAACTGTCTACTAACTGAGAAAAACTTAAGAAGCCCACAGCATGACCTGGGAAGGATTGTCACTAGGGAAACTGGTGGCCCTTGGAGCTGAGGTACCTGCCTCACAAGCTTCCCAGAAAGCTTGATTCTAGAAAAGAGATCTCCAACAATGTGGCACTTCCTTTTTGGTTTCTTTGGTTTGTGTGTTTCTCTCCCTCTCTCAGTCTGGTCTGAAACTCTGAATACTCCTGTTTCAGCCTCCACAGTTCTGTGATTACAAATATGATTCACCATGCTTGGTTTTACGTAGTACAAGGGTTCAAACCCAGAGTTTTCTGTATGTTAGGCAAATACTCTACCAACTGAGCTACGTATCTCCCCAAGCCCTTGTTTTGCCATTTTAAACCCAGAGTTCCCCCCTTTCTCTACCAAGGAGGAACATAACTTAGACTAAGTTGCAGCAAGATCTGTGTCTAATCTGTGTAAACTCTTACTAGACAAGAGCAGGCCGAGGAGGCTGACAACACCAAGATTCCTGTGGCCTGCCGCTACCATATGAGCTAGGGGCTGTACTATGATGTTCAGAGACAATAAAGGTGTTTTGGGAACCCTCTCATCAGAACACTCATCCATCCTAACTGACATGCCCAGGAAGGAAGCACAAGAGAAGGATGCTGGATTTCATGGTAATCTGCTGCTAAGTCCCTTGATGGTGTTGTAGAGCAGTACAAACCCACTCTTTCCTGATCCTGGGAAAATACAGCAGTGTGGCTCTCAGCACTGTCTCCACCTATGGAGGTGCCTGGAGGCACCTTTGCATGCCAAGAAGTCAGGGCAGTAGATATTGCTGTGGTGTACTTGGTGGTTTGGGCTACAGAGCTGCCTCTAATGCAGAGAGCTCCACTTTTTCAAAGGAAACTAAAGGATTAAACTACATAGACCCTTTTCTTATGCAAACCCTGACATATGGTACATCATCATCATCATCACCATTAAATACAAGATGTCACTATATAGCTGAATCTGAGCCCGGTACATAGGATGTCTTGGAACTTATCATCCTCCTGCCTCCTCCTCCAAAACAGAGGGATTACAGACATGCGCTACCACACCAAACTAAGCTTCTACATTTTAAATACATTTTTAGGAAATTATGATGAACAGCAGGCAGAGTGACACAACCTCAATCAAAGGTGAATGTGGCTTTACTCAAGAAGATGCAGCAACACACACGGTCAAGACTTTTTAGCACCTATGAGCTGAAAAACAAGACACAGTTCTCTCTGAATAGGAAAGGCTGGGTGGAGGTGCCAGCATCCCACTTAAATTTTTCTGTAAGTCTGTAAAACAATATCCATGAACTTAGGAAAAACAAATACAGAACTAGTGAAAAGTTATTTTTTTTTTCTTTTCTTCTCCTTCTTTGCCTTTTGCTTTTTTCTTCTTCTTCTTTTTTTTTTTTTAGGTCTCCCTGTTCTGTTCCACATTCCCCTCTGAAAGGCACCTATTACTGGGGGGTGTCCTGGGTATTCTGCACCCTCCTCCTGATCTGCTTGTCAGGACATCTTAAGCCAGCTCATCATGTGCCCCAGCCTCACACCCCACTAGCACCCTGCACTCACCAGAGTATGTCGCTTCATGTGTTCTCGCCTAGTGAACTTCTTGCCACAGATCTCACAAGGGTAGGGTCGTTCTCCAGTATGCGAGCGCATGTGTCGCTTAAGGATGCACTGGTGCATGGCCGAGAAGCTGCAGTAGGGACACTTGAACTTCTTCCTGATCACTGTGAACTCGTTCACTGAAAGACAGTGGCAGAGACATCAGCACCTGACCCCACCCACACAACCAACCATCTCACTCCACCCCCAAAAGGACAGTCTACTCACTCATCAGAGCACAGGGAGAAGGATACACAGCTCTCAGGAGCCTCCCATAAAACAATCTTCCAGGCCTCTGCTGAGGACAGACCCAGGGCTTGCTGACTCAACAGCTTGCTATGGGAATGAGTGACCCTGCACAGCTGTCCACTCCCTGTCCAGAGCTTCCCTGTACCCATGACCCCACTGGACATCAAGGCATGCTGTTGGGCAAGGGTGCATCAGATGCAACCCTGGAGAGGAAGATAAGAAAAACCAGCATTCCAAATGTGGCACAGGCCCAAAAGCTAGAAAAAAATAACCAAATGCTTTACTATAGTTCTGTCCTGACAACTAGACAGCACACTGTGGCAAGAATACATCATTGTCATCTCTACTAAGTGGACACAATCAGCCTCAAAAACCCAGGAACCCCTCAGTGTCTCCAATGCTAATCTGTTCCTGAGGCCCCAGCCACAATGTGGGGCTTTGAACTGAACAGTATGGAGAGTAGCCATGAGGACGCCTAGGTGTCTACAGGCCCCAATGATGTCAGGGAAATGCTCCATGCTTATGTGACAGGGCCTTTCATTCTCAAATCTCCTGCCATTCTAGGTACCTAGGATGTGCAGGTGAATACTGGGTACTCTGTGCTAAAGAACAAATATAGTACTTGCTAGTCCTGGAGAGACCCTGAGTTTATACCTAGGATCTGCAAGCCAGGCTGTGTGTGATTCATCACAACAGGCAACTGGTTATTCCTCAGAGCCACTGCACACACTCCCAGTTTCTGTGTTCCTAAAAAGGATACTGAGTTGTACCCTCAGAAAGCTGAGAACACTGTTCCCAAGGCTTCCTCTTACTTAAGATTTAAGATCTTAGCCAGGCAATGGTGATGTATGCCTTTAGTCCCAGCACTCGGGAGGCAGAGGCAGGTGTTTTTTTGAGTTCAAGGCCAGTCTGGTCTACAAAGCCAGTTCCAGGACAGGCAGGCTGGGATACATAGAGAAATGCTGGCTCAAAAAAAAAAAAAAAAAAAAAAAAGGGGGGGGGTTTAAAAATATTTAAGATCTTTGAGTGTGTGTATGTAGGCAAGCTGGTCTACAGGGAGGGGCTGGGGACAGGAGTCAGGAGGGAAATCCATCACAGCCTAGAGAATAAAACTAGATACTGTGGTCAGCAATCTGATTTATTTTGGGTCTCTTTTCCTTGTAAGAACACTATGTGTACTTAAAGAATGGAGATCGTGTGTACACAGGACATAATATCATATGTAACATATTATGACCTCATTTTAAAGCCATGGTTTTTAACCACATACCTCTTTTTGATTTGTTTTGGTATTGGTTTTTCAAGACAGGGTTTCTCTGTGTAGTTTTGGTGCCTGTCGTGGATCTCTCTGTAGACCAGGCTGGCCTCAGACTCACAGAAATCCACCTGGCTCTGCCTCCCAAGTGCTAAGATTAAAGGCGTGCACCACTGCCACCCAGCAACCACATATCTTTTAAGTGTTTGAATAATCTGCAACTTAATGGAGATGGTGTTGTTTGACATCTACACTGCTTCCATTTTTTGTTCACAGAAATGCTTCAGTGGGTCTCTACAAACAACTCTGCACAGATCCTGAGAGGTAGAATCTGTTTCCATTTGCTGTGCTTTCAGCCAACTCCAGAGCCCAGTACCAAGGGAGTATGTGAATGAGTGCAGTTCTTGCAGACAGGCCTTCTCAAAAGTGGGTGCCAGTAGGAGAATGGGGCATCTGTCAGTGGTTGCTGTGTGGTGCCAGGGTGTCTGTGTATATTAGATGGGAGGCATAGAGGCAAAGCAGCTAACACTTAACTGCATGACCAGAACTAGCAGGATACTCATGATATGCAAAGGGGACGTACATGTCTGGCTACTACCCGCACCACTCCTGGAAGCTTCCAAAAGGGAAAACATGAACTGCTTTTTGTCTTTAGGCCTTGGCTCACATCACAGGCAACAGAACACTGTTCCTCAGTCTAGTCTTATACATCCATAATGGCCTTTCTCATTCCCATGATTCCTAGTTTTCTCTTATCACACCTAAAATAAACAGGCTACTCAAAGATAGGAAGGAGAAACAAGAGACTAAGTTTCAACAATGTTTTCTTTAAAGATATCTTGAGGGTTTATCCGTTATTTCTATCCTCTTATAAATACAAAAATTGAAATTTAGAATGATGGGGCTGCTGAGATGGCTCAACAGTTAAAGAGTGCATACCATCCTTGAAAAGGACCCAAGTTTGGTTCCCAGCATGCACAGCTACCTATAACTCCAACTCCAAGTGGCCCAATACCCTCTTCTGACCCCACACATACATATATAAAAACAAAGCACTGGAAATTTTAAATTATAGGGACTGGAGAAATGATTCAGTGGTTAAGAACACTTGCTGCTCTTGTTGAGGATCCAAGTGGTTTACAATTGTCTATAATGCAAATTCCAAGGGATCTGATGTTCTCTTTTGACCTCTGTCAGCACCAGGCATGCATGTGATGCATATATATATATATATATATATATATATATATATATATATATATATGCAAGCAAACATTTATGTGCATAAAATAAATTTTTTAATTTAAATATTTTAATTGCATATTTATATTTAAGTACATAACTCAGACATACATGTTAAATAAACACTCATAAATAGAAAGCTTTTTTGCTTTTTATGGAGAGAGGGTTTCACTATCTAGCTCTGGCTGTTCTGAAACTCACTATGTAGACCAGACTGGCCTCAAACTCACAGAGACCTACCTGCTCTCAAGGGCTGAGATTAAAGACATGTACTACTTCACCTAGGTATAGAAAGATTTCTTTTTTTAGAAAAACAACTTAGGCCAGGTGGTGGTGGCGGCGGCAGCAGTGGCAGCGCACGCCTTTAATCCCAGCACTCGGGAGGCAGAGCCAGGTAAATCTCTATGAGTTCAAGGCCAGCCTGGTCTACAGACAGAGATCCAGGACAGGCACCAAAACTACACAGAGAAACCTTGTCTCGGAAAAAAGAAAGAAAGAGAGAGAGAGAGAGAGAGAGAGAGAGAGAAAGAAAGAAAGAAAGAAAGAAAGAAAGAAAGAAAGAAAGAAAGAAAGAAAGAAGAAAGAAAGAAAACCAACTTAGACTAGACATGCACTGTGACCCTATCCTTGTGACAGGCTTTGTCCAGAGTGGCAGATAGATGCTCCACTTAAACCCAAGCCAGGAGGTGGTGGCACATGCCTTTAATCCCAGCATTTGGAAGGCAGAAGTAGGTGGATCTCTGAGTTCAAGTCCAGCCTGGTCTACAGAGTGAGTTCCCAGACAGCCAGAGCAACACAGAGAGACCCTGTCTGGAAAAACCAAAAAAATAAAAGGGAACTACAGACCAAGCCAACTACAAAGTTAGGACACAGGATGACATCAACAACCGGACAACTCCACAATGTTAGCCTGTACACCTACAGGTTATATCACTTATACCTAGGAAACATCTTTTGAAACTGCCTATGAGTGAACAATTGCTTTTCTTTTTGTAAAATGTAGTTTGGTCTCATATTTTTATTGCTGCTAAGCCACAAGATGCCACCTTCAGACAACACCACCCCTCTGGCTGTAGAATGCGCAAGTGGTCACTCAGGAACCTCTTCATTACTGCCAAGAATGCAGAGAACCACCAGTGACTGGGACAGGATAGGCAGGTTTGCTGTATGCAGACCTCGAAGATGACATCAGTGGGCACTTCCAGAATCAAACATGAATGGTCCTGTGTGCGGTTCCTCATCAAGTGATAATTTCCAAAATACTGCACTTGTGATGCATCTCATTAGTGGAACCAAACAAGTTATGCCTCATTTTCCCATTTATAAATGTACTAGAATGTCATTTTTATATTAAAATAACAAAATTAAGTAAAGAATAGACATTCAAATTATTCAGAATTTTTAAACATTTGTTATTTTATTTATTTATTTATTTATTTATTTGGGGGCATGCATGAGACAGTTAGATGACAGCTTGCAGGAGTTGGTTCTTGCCTTCCAACTTGTGTGGGCTCAGGGAATCAAACTCAGGTAGTCAAGCTTGGTGATTAGTGTCTTTACTTGCTGAGTCATCTTGTCTGGCACTCAGAAAAATTTAATCTTCTGTAAAGTGTGCATATCTTAAGAATCGTCTGTAGCATACTCAGAGGATCCTCTCAAGCCAACTGGAGTCAGCCCCTAAAGGCAGTGAATAACTGCTCTACCCTTTTGTTTTGCTATTCTAGGATTTTGTATCTGGAGTTATCTGATTGTGACTGGCTGGATTCAGTCAACATCAGTCTGGGGAAATGCAGTTGGTTCTTGTTAGTTGCAGCATAGTATTCCTTTGTGGGACACAGCATGCCCATTTCTGAAGATTCATCTGGGCCTAGTAAGCAGTGGTGCTGAAATGGGGCCTACATGTGTGCCTTAGTGGTCAGGAACTCTTATGTCTGTTAGGCACCAAAGAAAGGAAATGGACCACAGACTAGTGGCTAAGCAGCTTTTCAAAAGTTTACAATCCAACTCAAGTTACTTTTTGTGTGTAGTAAGAAGAGCACAGGATTTTCCTTCTGGGTGGATTTCCAATTCTCTCAGTACCATGTGTCAGACACACAAAGCAACCAGTCATCCATGTCACCAGTCTCTACCTGCAGCAATTCTGAACAGATGATGCAGAGTCAGCTTGTGTCAAGTTTCTCTTCACTTTCTACCAACCATGGTCTCTATTTTCTGAATTTGAAACTTTGATACAGGGGACCCCAGAGGATGGCTACTTCCAGGCCTGGTCATTCCCTAAAGTAAATGACCAGCTGTGATGGTTAATATTGTCAACTTGACAGTATTTATAATCACCAAAGAGCCTCTGGGTATGCCTGTAAAGGATCATATAAATTGGGTTGAGGTGGGAAGATCCACCCTAAATGTCTGCAGTATCATTCCATGGGCTGGGGTTCTAGACTGCACAAAAAGGAAAAGTTCAGCTGAGCACCAGCATCACTCCCTGCTTCCTGACAGCAGGTACAATGCAATATCTGCCTCCTCAAGGTTCTGTCACCATGCCTTCCTCCTCATGACAGACTGTATCCTTGAATTGTGAGCTAAAATAGACCCTTCCTTCCTTAATTTGCTCCCCAGGCATACAGCAATGAGAAAAGTAATGTTCCAGAGCCTCACTCCTACTCCTCTACAAGACTCCCACACCATGACTCCTGCTGCCTGCCTTTGATCCCCAGGGCAGGTGCCAGAGAACCAGGAGTTGTCCCTATACACCCTTACCTGGTTCTTCCTATGGAAACCACAGCAAAGTTACTCCATTTTCTCCCTCTGTCTGCCTCCCAAGTGCCTGGTGCTTCCCTGTGTGATTCTGCATGGTGAGACCTGCCTCCTATTTCTAGGGGTCAATGAGTATAATAAACTTATTTCTTTAGGGCAGGCATTTCTATGACTGTGACTCACCATCACTGATTAAAACTCAAACACAGGGCCCATGTTTGTGCAGCAAGTACTCTAACCTACTGAGCCATCTCTGTTTATTTTTTCTGTGCCTGTTTGTGTGCCTGCCTTCTGTTTCATGATACCTTTACTTCCCTCCTGCTACTTTTTAAAAATTTATTTCTCCCCTCTCTTCTTGACATGGAAATTTAAAACCTTCCTTTTTCTCTGTAGAGGGCAATTAGCTATAAACAATTATGGATGTGGTTTACAGGTTTGATAGAATGTACTTTTAGTATCATTCACCTGTAATCCTAATACCATTGACACAGAGATAGGGACATCCTGATTTGAGGCCAGCCTAGGCTACAAAGAAAACCTTATCTTGAAGCACACACACACACACACACACACACACACACACACACACACACATTCACACCATAGGGACATCCTGATTTGAGGCCAGCCTAGGCTACAAAGAAAACCTTATCTTGAAGCACACACACACACACACACACACACACACACACACACACACATTCACACACGCGTGCACACACACACAAAACAAACAAAAACAAACAGCTGTGAATAGTGGCATATACCTTTAACCTCAGCACTTACGAGGTGGAGGCAAGAAAATTGGGAGTAAAATGTCATCCCCAACTACATAGTGAGTTTGAGGCCAGTCTGGGATATGGGAGACCGCCTCAGGAAGACAGAAACCAGACAAAGCAGTTTTTCTACGGCTGAGGCAGGAAGATCCTTTGTTTGAAATCAACCTGGGCTAGTGTTCCAAAATAATAAATAGAGAGAAGGAAAGAGAAAGGGAAGAGGAGGGGAAGGAAGGGGAGTGGGGAGGGGGGGGAGGAAGGGAGGAAAGAAAAGAAAGGAAAAGAAAGGAGAGAGAGAAAAAGTGTTTATGTGCTTAGTGTCCTTTTGCTGCTAGATTCTGTTTGCTGGTAAGCACTTGCTCTGCAGTCTTGACCTTTGAAATTGTTGTATATGGCCCCAGCTGGTCTATGCTAGTAAAACTTTCCTGCTATGAGTTTGAAATATTCTACACTTGTTGATATACTGTAGAGTTTCTAATTGTGTTGTTACAGGCCAATATGTCTGTGAATATAGACATAGAATTTAAACAAAACAGAAAGTTGAATGTAACAATACAGAAAAAGAGTAACATCTTGCAACCAGATGGGTTTATTTCAGGAATGCAAGGTTGATTTAGCACTGAAAACCATTCAAATCCTATCCACTCTCACTGAGATTTTTGCTTGCTACTCTATCAATTACAGAGAGTGCTAAAAGCCTCAGTCATAACCACATTCTTCTCCATGTCTCCTAGTCCCCCAACTTCTGCTTCCTACCCTAAAGCTCAACCAAGAACTATCACCATGCAGGCTCCTCCCAGGAGAGACAGTTACAGCTATATTAAAATTATTGTGCAGTACCTGATTTCTTTAGGCTAGTGTTTACTTGGTGTATATTTTTCTATCTTTTTGCTTTTAATTTTTCTCTGTCTGTCATGTACAAACTGAAAAAAAAAAAAAGGTAGGCGGTACTTTAGTGCCTGCCTCCCCTAGCAGTATACAAATTATTTTTACTTACTAAACAAAACAGACAAAGCTGGACTAAGAATGCAGGTCAGCGGATGGAGTGCTTGCCTAGCAGACACAGAACCCTGGGTTCCACACTGGCACTGCCTGAACTGGCACAGTGGCATACGTGTAGTCATAGCACTTGGGAGGTAGAAGTAGAAAGGTCAGGAATTCGAGTCATCCTAAGCAATTCAGCAAGTTTAAGGATGGCCAGAGACACAGGAGACCCTATCTCAAACAAACAAATTAATTTTTTTTAAATTTTTTTTTTTTTTTAAAGAATACATCCCTGTCATCCCAACACTTGGGAAGTTGAGGCAAGAGGACCACATGAACCCAGGAGTTCAAGGCTAACCTTGGTGAAATTTTGTCTGGTGTATGTGTGTGAGCCTGACAAATTACTGAGGGGGAGTATTTGATCCATTTATATTAATATAAAGAGTTTCTCCCCCCCCCTTTTTTAGACAAAAGTCTTGCCTGCTATGGCCCAAGATGGTCTCAAACTTGCCATATTCTTCCTGCCACAGCATCCTGAGTGCTGGTATGTAGTCGTTAATCAAGCGGGGTTCAAGCCCACTGTGGTTTCCTATTTATCCTTCATCTTACCTTTAAATGGGTTGTGTGTGTGACAGTGGTTGTGAGCCACCATGTCTGGCTTACAAAAGAGTCATTTCAGATACTACCCTGCCAGTTGTACAGTGCCCACTTGATTCTGTTTCAGAGTCCAGTTACCTCGAAATCTTCTATCCTTTAGCCTACCTTCTTCATGACTTTCACTTCCTTGCCCATGTGTCCTTGAGTGATAACTGCCGTCTTCCTGATGATATGAAGTCCATGTCCATCTATGAAGCTACAGGGTCCTGTTACTCAGGACACTGATATTTTCTATTCAATGCTGGATACTTGGTGTTAAAGCATAGGAACCTCAGGCCAGGTGATCTTTCCCCAGAGATGGTGAAAGCTGCTGTCTGTTGTAGTTCACCTTCACAGAGATAGACCGACCCTGGAGAATGGCCTGATCTTGTGATGCTCCATATCAGCACCAAGGGCTGGGCTGGTTTAGGCTGTTTTATACCACACTAGGCCTTAACCTGAGAGTCCAGGGTCCCCCCATCTTCTCACCTGGCCTAGGCTTGGCTTCCTGCTTGTTCTGACTCTGCTATCTGACTGTCATGGCCTCCAGATTTTATATTCCTTGTGTACTTAGGTGGTGGCACTCTCCTATTTATGAAGGGTGTTCTGGGTACATGTTGCAGAGTGGGGGTAACCTATCTGTAGTTTCTTGCTTTTGGTAATTTTGTCCCTTAAGAATGCCTTGAAGACCCCTCTTTGTCAGTGGTACAAAACAGCTACTCTGTGCTCACTCTAATAAATGTGTCTGTGATGCCCCTGAAATGGAGTTGTCCCTCCTCAAGGCCTCCCAAGAGGACTGTCCTAGAACTTTGTGCCTAGGGACATCTGGGGTTTTGTGTGTTTCTATAGCTGGATTTTGGATTTTTTTTTTTTTTTTTAGGGAGGGGGACACAGCTTTTCAAATGTTTGTTGCATGGAAGGTAAGTCTGATACAAACTGATTATGGTAGAAATTGGAAGCTCAAAGAGTTTTCTCAGGCTGGAGAGATGGCTCAGAGGTTAAGAGCACTGACTGTTCTTCCAGAGGTCCTGAGTTCAATTCCCAGCAACCACGTGGTGGCTCACAACCATCTGTAATGAGATATGGCACCCTTTTCTGGCCTGCAGGCATATATGCAGAGAGAACATTGCATACATAATAAATAAATATTTTTTAAAAAGTTTTCTCAAGGACTCTCTGGGGATTCAGCTCAACCTGGTAGATTCGGTCAAGGCAGGTCCAGTCCCTCCTGCCCTGGAGGAGATGGGAATGGGAGGTGGGCTGGGGAGAGGGTGGAGGGGGTGGGACGAGGGAGGACAGGGGAATCCGTAGCTGATATGTAAAATTAAATTAAATTATAAAATAAAATAAATAAATTTTTTAAAAGTTTCCTCAAAAGTTTTGAGCTGAGCGTGGTGACATACTTATGTAATCCTAGTACTCAGGAGATGGAGGCAGGAAGATCAAAATTCAAAGTTATCTTCAACTACATAGTAACTTTGAAGCTAATCTGGACTATGTGAGATCCTATCTCTGAATAAACAAATAAATAAAATTCCTTTGAAAGGATGTTTTCTTTCTTAGTACAAGACATTGTCAAAAGGACTGTGGTAGACGCTAAATTATGCATTTAAGTCACAGTTATTAGAGTATCAATAAGTAAATGCATACTCAGTTGCTTTTCTATAAATAAACATTCATGTTTATGAGACTACCTCCCTGGTTTTAAGAATTTCAGATATGGAGTGTCTTGTGGCAGTTAATAGTCTAATACAGACAAAGCCAACTTCCCTCTGAAACTCTCCAAGAAAGATTGTCACATGTTGATATAGCCTTTAAAACTTTGTGAAATCAATCCCCAACATCAATACTTTAATGAAACATTTCAATGAAATCAGGCTTAAGTGTGTCCAGGAGCCTGCTGGGGATTTCATACACTTTGTGGCTGAAATTTTAAGGAAGGTAATATCCGCAGTACCCATGATGCAGCCAGCCATCTAGTCCATATGTGTCTACATCCCTATCACTTAGTGTCTACTATAAAACCACTTTTTTAGGTTCTCTGGAGTCTGTCCAAAATTTTAAGGGTTTTTTTGTTTTGTTTTGTTTTTTTAATCAACTCTACGCTAAGGGCACACTGGATGTCTTCAGAAAACAGCTCTTCAAATGGGCCTCAGGGACATGTCTCCCCATGGGCTGCCCAAGTTCATAACCTCCAATAGCACGCCCCTAAGAGCTGTCATGGTGCCCTGTGCCTTGCACAGTGTCAGTTGTACTCATCTATGCCACAGATGCCAGGAGCTGGGCTTCTCCATCTTCATAGCTTGCTCACTGTCATAGAGACTTCACAACAGGGACAGGCACAGGTAGACCTGAGTACTCACAGTGAAGATGTATCACCTGACTGATTTCCCCTCCCCCAGATACTTACCCACCCCACAGATGGAACACCTAGTTATTCCAGAACCTTTCTGGGTCCACTTGCTATTTGACAAAAGGTGAGTCCTTCTCTGGCTTCCTGGCACCCACCATATTTATAAACACCTGCTCTTAATGTTGAGCTGGTATCAACACACTCACCAAAAGATCAACAAGAACAGGTAAAAGGCATTTGTTTGTTCTTTTAAAAAAATCAGTTTCTAGTAACTCCACATTTGGAGGGATACAAAGTACAAGATGTCATGGCTACATTTAGTCCTCAGATGTTTAAATAAAGTAGCTGGATTAGAGGTCTGTGGCTTTACTCCCCATGGATTGTGTATTGTCTCTGTATGCAGCAACCCAATGTGAAATTCCTCACCTGGAAGTTGGGATGCACCTGCCCCCTGACCACCAAAAGGGCACTGACATAACTTTACCAGGAAGCTGGCAGAGAATTGGAGACCAAACCAATTATCAACACAAGCTCTATTTCCCACACATACACCTGCCATCAACTGCTTTGCCACACTCGCATTGGGCAGGCTGCAGCAAATGGATACTGTAGTAAAGTCTAGAACACTGGAGCCAGGCAAGGCAAACATGACACATAATCCAGAGCATGACAAAAGGGTGCCTTCTGAGGTCTGTCTCGCCTGGAAATCAAGGCAAGTCACAAGCTATCTTTCTGTTCACATGAGACATCTTCATTGTAGGCTCCTTAGGTGACTTCAGAATAGAGCTTAGTTCCTAAGGCCACCTGGCACAGTTACCCCATGCTGGGCAAAGACATCCAGGCCTATGAAAGGGATACTGGCCAAGGAGGTGCTAGATGCCTGTTCCCAGCATCCTGGCTGGAGAGAACCAGCTGGAGCCAAGTCCAGCAACAATGGCCCAGCCTATCGTCCAGGTCACAAGAGGTGTCAACCTAGAACCAGAGACAGATGTGTTACAAACCAACAGATGGGAGAAAGTTGTGTAAGATTTTTATAGACAACAAACTTTCTCACTCCTCACTCACCTGGTCACTGTCCAGATTCTACAAAGACAATCAGTCACTGGCCACCTGGAAAGGAAGGCTGTCATTAATTCCCAAAAACAGACGCGCAGAAGACAAGCCACCAGTAGAACACTAACTGTAGCTACGGCTTTAGAAAGGCCATAGAGGAAGAGTACCTAGTTAACTTCAGAATCCAATGTTTGAAACCATGTTCTTCTTGAAGACTTCTGTTTTCTTTCTGAAGGCAGCAAACAAACAAGCCTCCTGTTGGTTGGCAGTGACCCCTGCAGCCTCAGGAACAGGAAGAAGACTCCACCTGGTATCCATTGGGCCCCAAGCAGTGTGGGGTAAATACAGATCTCAGATAGTCAGAAGCTCACACTAACCTGACATAGACAAAACCTAAGAGATGGCCATTCTCCTCAGTTTTATAGATAGGTTAAATGAATCAAATGTCTTTGTTATAATAAAACTCAGCAAAACAAGATCAGAGAAATTCCTTGTTGTTTTTTATCTCAGTGTGTTCTGAGTCTTGAACTTACAGGCCTAAGTAATCTTCCCACCTCAGCTTCTCATGAAGCTCAGAGAAATATTCAAAAATAAGCATAAAGCAATTTAGCACACATGTCACTGTGAAAATGAAGTCAGCATTCGTGAAAGCTAATGGTTCTGCTCACCTGGAGGACTGAGCTGAGCATATAGAGAGGCTGGAGGCAGAATGGCTCTTAAGACCCTATGTGAAGCTGTTCCAATTCCTCGGTTTGCATTTTGTTCACTTGACAAGTCCCAAGATATATGATTGGTTCCAGACTGCCCAGGTGTGGCTGCCTTAAATCTTACCTGGGCTGGGAAGCAGTGCTGACTCCCTGGGTTCTGTCTCCTAGGAATCTGAGTACAAGTAGGTAGAGATGTGTACACTCTGCTCCAATGTTCCCCATGAGCATCCCAGAAGCACTGTCAATGTTCCTGAGGAGTGCAGCTGGCTAGGGCACAATGCCAGGGTATGGTTGGAGGATGGGCTTTTAGTACTTTCACCAGCTAGTCAATTCCAATAGCAGGGATTCTTGCATATCACTTGCCTGGGATGGGGTCTCTTTCTAAGAACAAAGTGAGTCCAATAGAGGAATTGGCATGGAAAGTTAGCTCTGAGAGCCAGGCTCCTAACAAGATCTCCAAGATGCTCTGGCCTGTGCCCAGCTTGACAAAGTCTCTTGTAGGAACAGAATAAAATTCCAGATCAATCTAGCATTATGCTAAGGTCCTGGGCTGTTTGTTTAAACACCATAAGGAAATAGTCTTTAACAATCTCTAAGCCAAAACAAGCTGCCTTTGTTCTCTGTAGAATAAGTTCCTGTGCCTCTCTCGGCCTTGTGGGCCCTGTGGCCACAGAAAGAAGTACATCCAAGTCCAATACTATGCCAGCTCCAGTGACAACTTCACCAGTGGGTAGGTTTTAAAGGTGGATAGCCATGCCCTTAGGGCCTGAAAGGAATATGGAAAATTCACACAGGACATAACTGTGCTATGCAGTTCTCAGGGGACATTCTATCGGTGTGCTTGGGGATAGCACATTTAGCATTTTGGGGTCATCAAAGATAGTGAAAGGAGCGGTAGTGGCACATGCCTGTAATCCCAGCACTCGGGAGGCAGAGCCAGGAGGATCTCTGTGAGTTCGAGGCCAGCCTGGGCTACAGAGTGAGTTCCAGGAAAGGCACAAAGCTACACAGAAAAACCCTGTCTCGAAAAACCCAAAAAGATAGTGAAAACGGCAGCAGAGACTGTGGTGTCATAGCCTCCCAAGGCCAGCTGGTCTTATTTGCTCATGTAAATCAGGTGCTCAAACTCCTGCAGTATTTCTCTCTAGGGCCCATGGAGGAAAGACTAGTGTCAAGGCTTCAGGTGTCAATGTGCACCCACAAGTACAACTTGTAAAACAGTAACAGTGAGCTACAAATGACTTATTCCCTGGTTTCTGTTCAGTGAACAATGACTATGAAGACAAGTTGTCAGCTTACTGCTGAAAAAGTATCAGGAGAGAATCAAGTTAACCTGAATCAAAAGAAGTAATGTAAAGTCCTTTTCTGGGGACATCAGTTACAAGAATGGTGATCCAATAATGAAACTACCATCTTGTTGAATTTATTAGGCCTATCTACAAAAAGAAGAAAATTAAGTTTTTCTAGAATGTTCTAGAACCATCTAGAGAAAATTTCTGAGTATTCACTACTTTGTACTATCGGTACCCATGTTTAAAAACCTGCAGGAGAGGCTGTAGAGATGGTTCATTGGTTAAGAGTGTGTACTACTCTTCCAGAAGACGTAAGTTCAGTTCCCAGCACCCACATCAGGCAGCTCTGGCTCCAGCTCCAAAGGGATCTGGCACTTTCTCTGGCCTCTGTAAGCACATTGTTCTCTCTCTCTCTCTCTCTCTCTCTCTCTCTCTCTCACACACACACACACACACACACACACACAAATATAAAAACAAAAATAAAGTATATATTAAAAAACTTTCAAGTGCATGGTTTGATGGTGCACAACCCTGTCATCCTTTCACTTGGGAGGTAGAGATAGAAGGCTCAGAAGTCCAAGGTTATCCCTAGCTATGTATCAAGCTTGAAGCCAGCCTGAGCTACATGAGACCTTGCCTCAAAATACAATAATAAAAGAAAAATCTGCAACTTAACTAGGTTCAGTGGTTCAGGACTGTATCCTAGCACTCAAGAAAGTGTGAGAGGAGACTTGAGATGTCTGAGTCATACATAAAAAACTGGTCAATTTATCAAGAATCTGGAGACTTGAGATCTGTCTGAGTCATACATAACAAACTGGTCAATTTATCAAGAATCTGACTCAAAATCAAAGTTAAAAAAGGGTGGAGAGGATTTCAATGGCAGATTATTTATCTACCATGCTCAAGGCCTAGGGTGAATCCCCACTATAAAATAACAATAATAAAATCTTAAAATACAATTGAATTCCCATACAAAATTGCCACGGCCAAACCACATCTATATCAGTGTGTGAGCAGAGAGTCAGGTCATAGCTAGGGCACCAATGCTTCATGTCCTTTACCACAAAACAACCACAAAACCACAATGAGGAGCTATAATATTACCTTTCTGTAACAACATTCCATATCCATTGGGTCTTGTGTCCTTCAGGTACTACAGTGGAAGTCTCAGCCCCACTTGGACAAAGCTTGCCACCAGCAACACATGTGGCAGTTATAAGTCCCAACACAAAGCCAAATCCAACCAAACACAGCAGCCAGAACCCTGACACCCTGTCACCAGAGTAATCTTCTTTCCCAAGTGCTTCTCTGGAGCTCGTGGAGATCTCTTGATGAAGTGGGGAATACCCAACCAAACACTGGAGCTTCTTTTTAAACCTATTAGGCATTCTTGGGTATACAGCCCTAAAAAGGAGGTTTCCCACAACAGATCTTCCAATACACCTGCAGCTCAAAGGATACATTTACAGAACTGGAAGGTGAGCTGGGTGCTTAGGCAGGGTACACAGGCAGGTTTGTGGAATAGAGCTGCCCCTACTTTAGTCAGCCACTCATCTCTCCCCAACTTATAACAACCCAGGCCAGTTCATTAACAGTAAAATGAAACACACCATCCTGTCAGCCACATTAAGTCCTGAAAGTCAGCAAAGTGATGAAGAAAAGTTCCAGTGTGCCGGAGACTTTCCTCCAAGTGTCCAGAGCAACAGATGACATCACAGAGAAATAGCCCTCCATCACACGCCACTGACAATCCTTGTTTCTGCTCCACACAGGCGCAGGTAGCACAGCAGGCTGTACTGCGCACTCAGTGGATAGAAGGGCACATGGCACTGTCTGTCTTTCTACAACACTGCAGAGCTCACCACCAGCAGAATCAGTACTACCTATCCCTAAACATTGCCACAACCCCCATAGCCAACTGCCCATCATGGATACTTATGGTAGATCCTGACATGGTGAGACAAACCACACATTTTGGAAGACAAAAATCTATTTCTGAATATTTCCATGTTTCATTCTAATGTAGCACAAAACCAGGCAGATTTAACTTAGGATTTTAGAAAATAATGTTTAAAATAGCCTACTCATTCTTCTGCATCTACAGCCCAGCAGGTGTGTTTCATGTACTACACATAGTCAAAGTTCTATAGTTCACACCGAAACCTTAAATCTTGCCACTCAAAAAAAAAAAAAAGGACAGGATTAGTATGAAGCCCAGGTTAATTCAAACTCATGATCCTTCTGCCTCAGCCTCATCAATGCTGGGAGTACAGGTGATCACCACTAAATCCAACATTTTTCTGTCAACCTCTAACCATATACATAGAAAATAAAAAGGACAAATTTATATGAAAACAGTGGCATATTTAGGATACTAAAAATAAGGATGTTAAAAACAACATTGAAATAGCAAAATATCAAACCTAAAAGCTGATTCCACCTATAAAGGACAGAACAGGATGAGCCTTGGCAATCTGCAGGAGTACGAGGATGCATATGCTAAGCCTCAAAGGAGGTCACAAGGAGGCCTTGCTAACCTACTCCACTTCCAAGCTTTATAGAACACAGACTGAGAAGTAACTCATACCAGAAGAGATCTGGGAAGGAAAACACACGCTTATAGCCCCGTCCTTGCCTGGCACTACCTTGGCTTGGCTAAGCTATAGCACCTCCTAAAGCAAGGAGGGCCTAGACCAGGGTCACTCAGACAGCAGGACAGGAAGGGGCTTCCTCAAGGTCACTGAGGTCAGACCAAAGGTCCTGCTGTAGAAAGTAAAATCAGCTTTTAGGACTGGCCATGCCCTCTCGTTCTGAACACGACTACCGCACAAACAGGCTAAAGTTTCTTTTGAACAGAGCTCATGCCAAAGTGAAGCTACTAGATACAGAAAGGATAGAAAACCTGCAAAACATTTCCCTCATTCCAAAATTATGTATTATATTCATTCTCTCTCTCTGTCTGTGTCTGTCTCTGTCTCTCTCTCTTTCTGAGTCAGAGATTCTCTGTAATTAGCCCTGGCTGTCCTAGAACTTACCCTGTAGACCATGCTGGCCTTGAACTCATAGAGATCTGCCTGCCTCTATCTCCTGAGTGATGGGATTAAAGGTACATACCACCAAATTTATTCTTAAAGACAAACAGTATCTGGGGAATCAGGGAACAAACAACTATTTGTTACCCCAGCTTTCCCTGAAGGGGGAGTTTTACACTACATTGGACACACATGTCCTGTGAGTATGAAGAAAGAGTGAGAATAATCAAGACCTCAACTCATCTCCACTGTTCCATGTTATCCACAAAAATTGTTGAATTTTAGAACTTCTCTGTTCATGTGAATTCCAGGTACCCCAATTCACCTATAACCACCTCCACGAACTGTCCCAATACTCTGGGACTTTCGGGAATCCAACATCTGTACCCATAAATAGACTTTGCTATTGAGACATTCACCACACTGGTTTGTCCAAGCTATGTTCAACACTCTTGGATGCTGTTTGTTTAACAATCACAACAGCTATGGATTGGCCCCATCTCCATTTCCCAGATGTGGGAAACAAGGTCTGAAGTGTTTTTGACAGTGTGTGTAATCTCAGTGCACACTGATGAAGTAGCTCAGCTTGCCTCCATGGCCACTTGATAGGTAACTTGGAAATAAAGAGAGCAGACATCATTTTCCACCTTTAGTCTTTATTTGCCATAAGTAATTTTCATAACTCCTCAAACCAATACAAAAGCCCAACAAATAATGTTTTAGTGCTCATGGAAACAAAACTGTAAACAAGATCCAAAGTGCCAGCATCAAAGGCAACTGGAAACTGTCCTGTAATTCAGTGGCTTGGAGGATGACCAGTCACCACCACACATGTACTTGGGCTTCCTGGGACAGGATACCCCTCATGTTCCCAATTCGATGTCTCCAGTGTGGGGTGTGTCCCTTCCTTCCCCACAGAGAGAAAAGTATCAAGTCATTTTCTCACATTCATGCTGAGCACCAGATAAACAGGAAGTTCTGGAGTGAGGTTGATGCCCAGGGCAGTCACACCATTCTCCCGGCATCACATATGGCTCTACAGTCAGTATGTACTGCGACAAGGGAAACAGCCTGTCTTGTGGCTATGAGCTCTACAGATGCTAATGCCTCTTGTCTCACAGTAAAAGGTACTTTTGGGGAGCCAGCTGCTAACAGCAGCTGCCCTTCAGCTGCAGCGTCAGTCTGTGGTTTGGATTTCAGCTAGACACACTAAGGTCTTAAACGTCAGTCTGTGGTTTGGATTTCAGCTAGACACACTAAGGTCTTAAACACAGCATCCAACTCCTTTCTAAAAATATACACATGACCAGGACTCTCTAGCAAGAACAAAGCAAGCTCCACATCCCTGGGTCAGCGGCTCTCTGCATGTCTCCTACACAGAACAAATCCCAGCACAAAGGCTGGTAGTGGGACCAGCAGAGGGAGCCAATACCTGTTCCCTGGACACAAAAGACTATCTCTGGTACCAGACCTGCCACTGGCTTAAAGGGGTTTGTGGTTTTAGGTTTACTAATTGTGTGTACTTTTAAGCTCAGTGGGTTTTAGATTCAGATGCTTCAAGTTTGAGCACAAAACATTCCAACACGTACTCACTGCTCCCTCTTGATGCCCAGCAACACATACCAACTCCCTTCTTGTTCTGTAGAGCAAGTATGCTGGTCCCATAGGATTCAAAGCCAGTCCACCTCCTGAAAGACCTTGAGGTAGCTGGAAGGTAGGTGCAACTCACAGCCAATCTGCCTGACAGACAGGCTGCAACCTCCTCCTTAGTGACACCTGGGTCTGAGAGTTAAAATGAGATGTTTAAAATCAAATCAGGACACAGTGACACACCAGAGGTTGCACTTACGAGACAATGAGTGGGCACCTTTGGGCAGGTACTCGAACAGAAGCGAGCCATCATCCCCGAGCACGTCAGCCTTGAGTGACAGCAGACTGTTCTTACTCATGAGTGCTGCACGCAGGTTGGCCACTGCAGCGGCCTGATGCAGTGCTCCATCCTTCTCTGGGGTGAGGGGTGGGCCCAAGTAGCTGGTTTCTCCTCCTAGGAGGCCCTCATCGATGTGTGCATAGAGCTCTGCTCTCTCACCTCGGCTGTCTGAGCTGCTGGCCTCAGTGACGGTCAGGTCCACATCTAGGGAAGGACAGGAACACACAGGTCATTTGGGGATGTTGCAAGTAGGAAATGAAGACAATTAGGAGCATAAAGGCAATGAGCTTCAGTCCAGCCCAGCCCTCTGAACCAGTGTACCCACCCAGAGCAAAATGTGCTACTGATCCCACCTGCCTAGACCTGTAACATGCCACACAGCACAGCAAAATTTACAATCCAATGGGCACTTCACTCATAACCAGGGTAGAAGGCCACTAACCTTTGATAAAGGGTCAAAGACCTGAGCCCAGACCCAGCTCTGGAGCTATAGGATCTCCTCTTCTCAAAGAATAGGGTGCACTCAACATGCACCAATGACCGTTAAAGCTAAAACTATAAAACTCTTAGAAGAAAATCTAGATGACCTCAGATTTGGCAATGGGTTGTCAGACACCAAAAGCACTAGCAATAAAACATAAATTGGATTTCATCAAAATTAAAACCTTGTGCCAGGTATGATGGTGCATGCCTGCAGTTCCAACACTTAGTAGAAAGAGGCAAGAGGACCAGGAGCTCAAGGTAACTCTCAACTACATGGTGAATTTGTGACCAGCCTAGGCTATATGAGGCTTTGTCTCAAAAATAGAATAAAATACAAAATAAATAAAAACTGACATGCTTCAATGACAACCCACAGAACACAGAGAGTATGTACAAGTTACTTATATAAATTTTGAGACTGCGTCTCATGAACCCCATGTTAGCCTCTAACTTTTTTTTTTTTTTTTGAGACAGGGTTTCTCTGTAGCTTTTGGAGCCTGTCCTGGACTAGCTCTGTAGACCAGGCTAGCCTTGAACTCACAGAGATTCACCTGCTTCTGGCTCCCAAATGCTGGGATTACAGGCGTGCACCACCACTGCCCGGCAGCCTCTAACTCTTTAAAGCCAAGGATGACCTTAAACTGCTAATCCTCCCAGCCTCCACCTCCTACATCCTGGCATTACAGATGTGTGCTTTCATGCCTTGTTTACATGGTACTGGGAACTGAACCTAGGAGCTACACATACTAGGTAAGCAGTATACCACTGAACTATATTCCATCCCAAAATTATATAGCTGATAAGATACATATCAAGACTCTAAAATACCTTTTAATTCAATAATAAAGGTAAATAAAAACATGCAGTAGATCTGATTAGACAGTTATCTAAAGACACACATGGCCAATATTCTCACAAAAAGATATTCAAACATCTTTGTCATAAAAGAAATGCAAATCAAAACATAATAAGGGGCTGGGGGGGACTTCTCAGTGGGTAAAGAACACTTTCCATTAAAGCCTGCAGTTCTGAATTTGAATCCTCAGCACTTGGGCATGACTGTGGTAAGTGCTTGCTTAGCATACCCAAGGCCCTGCATTCAATCCCCAGCACTGTAAGAAAAACAAAACTACACTAAGATACAATTTCACACCTGTGAGAACAGCATCTATCAAACCAACAGAAAATAACAAGTATCAATGAGGAGATGGAGAATCTGAAGCGTTGCTATAACTGAAAATATGAATCATGCAGCATCGGTGGAAGGTTTGCAGCTGAAGTTTTCTCCAATCCTGCCTGGCCCACCATCAGGACAAATCTCTCTCACCCGCCAGTCCCACAGCCGCTCAGACTCAACCAAGTAAACACAGAGACTTATATTGCTTACAAACTGTATGGCCATTGCTCAGGCTTCTAGCTATCTAGTTCTTACATCTTAAATTAACCCATTTCTATAAATCTATACCTTGCCACATGGCTCATGGCTTACCAGTATCTTACAGGTTGGTACTCACGGCGGCGGCTGGCAGCGTCTCTCTGCCTCAGCCTTCCTGTTCCCAGAATTCTCTTCTCTCTTTGTCCCACCTATACTTCCTGCCTGGCTACTGGCCAATCAGTGTTTTATTTATTAACCAATCAGAGCAACGCATTTAACATACAGAACATCCCACAGCAGAAGGTTGGCAGTTTCTCAAAGGTGACAGATCCAAGACACTCTAGTTAGAACAGCAGAAGTGACCAAACAGGAAATCTGTTATTCTTTACATGAGAAAAGTAAAAAGGGGGGGGGGGGCGGTAAATGTCACATAGGATCTGAGCCCACCTGTTCCTCTACCCTCTTGCTCTAAGGCTCCTATCTTAATGAAAAGATAGCCATGTTCAGGCCACAGTGAGAAGTGCCCCTCCAACACAAGTGCTAACGACCCTCCAAACCTTTTCCCTAGGAGCACGGAATAAAAAGCAAAGAAATTATCAATGTTTCTGTGTGCTTAGGGCCTGGGATTTAAGACAACTTTTTAATTAGATTGTATTCATTTTTTTAATTTTGAGTGTGTGCTCTGACTGCATGTATGTATGTACACCACATGTGTGCTTGATGCCCACAGAGGTCAGAAGAGGGCATCAGATCCACTAGAACTGGAGTTATAGATGATTGTGCACCACCAGAGGGTGCTAAGAATCAAACCCAAGACCTCTGCAAGAGCAACAAGTGCTCTTAGCCACTGAGTCATCCCTTCAGATCAATAGTGTGATTCTTCAGCAACTTAACTCTTAAGGATTAACATGAATTTAAAGTACATTTCTCTTTAGCATCTAACTTTCTGAGCCATGTTCCTGCAAACAAGTGGATGGTGGGTGGGATTTGGACAGTAGCTCTTGGCATTAGCCTCCAGACTTATGACATTTAGCCAACTGTGACAAGAACTGCCCCACTCTTCCCAAAATATAGCTCCCAGATAAACAGATTACTTCCTACAAAGGCTACTGAAATGCTTCTGTGAGCTAAGAGTCAACATAGCACACAAGCATCTTTACGAAGATATGGAAGCTGACCAAAGCAAACATGTGACATGACAAGTTACATGACTGAGCACCTCACTATCACTGTCTCAATTGTTAGAGGCAAATAGATTTGGTGACATTACAGGGAAAAAAGACTTTAATGGCAATCTTAAAAAATAAATTGAATGAATGGCGGGACATAGTGGCACATGCCTTTAATCCTAACACTTAGGAGGCAGAAGCAGGTGAATCTCTGTGAGTTGAAGGCCAGCCAATCAAGAGAGACCCTTACTCAAAAAATAAAAACAATTTATGCCATATGTGGTGGTTCCCATTTGTAATCCCAGCACTTGGGAAGCAGAGACATGATTGCTGAGAGGTAGCAGCCAGGCTGAACTAAAGAGTGAGAATCTATTCTTTTTGTTTTGTTTGTTTTTTTTGAGACAGGGTTTCTTTATAGCTTTGGAGCCTGTCCTGGACTAACTCTGTACCAGACTGGCCTCCAACTTACAGATATCCACCTGCCTCTGCCTCTCAAATGCTGGGATTAAAAGCAGGCATCACCACACCTTGCAAGATTCTGTCATTTTCTTCTTCTTCTTCTTCTTCTTCTTCTTCTTCTTCTTCTTCTTCTTCTTCTTCTTCTTCTTCTTCTTCTTCTTCTCTTCTCCTTCTCCTTCTTCTCTTCTCCTCATTCCTCCTCCTCCTCCTCGTCCTCCTCCTCCTCCTTCAGTGGGTGCTGGGGATGTAGTTCAGTTTGTAAAATGTTTTTTTGTTTGTTTGTTTTTGAGACAGGGTTTCTCTGTAGCTTTGGGGCCTGTCCTGGAACTCACTTTGTAGACCAGGCTGGCCTCGAACTCACAGAGATCCACCTGCCTCTGCCTTCCGAGTGCTGGGATTACAGGCGTGCGCCACCACCATCCCGTGTAAAATGTTTTAATACTATGCACAAAGCCCTGGGTTGAATCCCAGAACTGTATAAATCAAGTATTGTTGCACACACCTGTAATCCCAGCACTCAAGAGGCAAAGGCAATGTCTCCAAAGTTCAAATTCAAGATCATCATTGGTTACATAGAGACTTGGAGGTCATTCTGGACTTGAGAGCCAGTAAAACGATGGGGACATTAAACCAGGAAGGGGATGTATTGGGGTATCCTGGAGAGCTAGAGGGGTTAATGAATGGGGAAAGGATACAATCATATTTCATTGTATACATGTACAAAATTCTCAAAAGAATACTTTTTTTTTCTTTTTTTTTTTAAAGACTGACAATAAGGAACACTGGAAAAGTCTGAGTAAGGTCAGCAGGTCACATCACTGTCAATGTTTCAGTTTGTGACAGTGATTCTGATTTACAGGCTGTTACTACTTCCAGGAACTGCAGAGTGGCACCTCCCTCAATCAATCTCTCTCTCTCTCTCTCTCTCTCTCTCTCTCTCTCTCTCTTTAAACTGAGGATCGAACCCAGGACCTTGAGTTTGCTAGGCAATCGCTCTAGACCACTGAGCTAAATCCCCAAACCATCCTTCAATCTCTTAAGACAGCGTCTTCTATGAAGCCCAGCTTTATGTAGTCCTAATTGCCTTAGAACTTACTATGCAGCCTTAGATAGCCTCAGACTTGCCATGATCCTCTTACCTCAGCCTCCTTAGTACTAGAACGATAGGAAAGAACTACTACACCCAGCTTCTGTAATATTGCTAACAGTGGCATGTTGTGTGATATTTTGTTTGTGTTCTGACAAATAAAGCTTGCCTGGAGATCAGAGGGCAGAGCTAGCCACTAGTTAACCATAGAGGACAGGCAGTATGGCATACACCTTTAATCCCAGCCACTTGGGAGGAGGAAGCAGGAAGATCAAGAGTTCAAGGCCACCCTGCGCTACACGGGATTAAACCAGTCTAAAAAAGAAACAGAGCCAGGGTGTGGTGGTGCTTGCCTTTAATCCTAG
Organism: Onychomys torridus; assembly: GCF_903995425.1. NCBI lineage: Eukaryota > Metazoa > Chordata > Mammalia > Rodentia > Cricetidae > Onychomys > Onychomys torridus. The sequence continues at coordinate 137,150,684 of NC_050446.1, forward strand.
CATTAGGGAGGTGGAGATAGGAATATAAGGCAAGTGGAGACAGGTTCTAGCGCCCTATTCGGTCTGAGGATTCATAGAGGTAAGAAATCTCTAGTAGCAACTTCTCAGCTTCTCTGATATTTCAGGTTATTGCCCCAATATCTGACTCCTAGTTTTAATTGATAAGACTAATTAGGATCACACTTCATCAGCATGTAAATCTACACATCTCAAAATGGAGAGGTGGGGGTGGGGGAAAGCAGACCCAAGGTGCTTCTATCCCTGAGATATTCTCTACCTGTTTCCAAGCTGGCCTTGCCATTGCCTCTGGGGCTTGAGGACCAACTGAAACACCTCCACAAGAACTGGGTTGATAGTCTCTGTCATATGTATAAATTTATCAAAACTCAATACTTTGCACAGTTAAAAAACAATATGAGGAACAAGACTTATTTAATAATGGTGGCAGACAGATGGAAAAGTTAGGAAAACTTCTGAAGGATTTTTCTAAGTTTGAGCACATTCCTTCTCATGACCTAGCCTCTCCATGATGGAGTGGTTACTACAGAAAAATAAACACAGGCATCCCTAAAAGAGCCTGACAGTGTTGGAGAAGTTTTGCTTCCAACCACAGTACATGCAGATCGGTGCCCACCATCACCAGACAAGACAGAATAAACAAAGGGTGCAGTTTGCAGTGAACAAAGTGTAACATCCAGGCAGGTACACAGGTCGGCCACAAAGACACTAAGGCATGTAAGAGTTCTCACCAGAAGGTATTGCTGTACATTGTTGGATGCCACTGGATAAAATGCTACACAATCTAAATCAACCCAGGGAGACTCCAGATAATTCTACCCCTTGGTGGTGCTTAAGGGCTTGTATTCATCAAATACATCAAATTATTGAGACTTGGCACATTCATGGTGGCTAAGCTTCACCTAAAAATGTAAACACACTGAACTCTAACTAAAACACTTGGAATAAAGAATACTGCTGTCTACCACTTACTTTGAAATAACATTGAAAAATGAGGTGGGATTTCAGGTCAGTAGATTTTTTAAAAGATTGATTTATTTTATACATATAAGTGATTTGTTTGCATGTGCAACAGGTGTGTGCCTAGTGTTTTCAAAGGTCAGAAGACAGCATATAGTTCCCTGGAACTTGAATTAGAGATGATTGTAGGCCATAATGTAGGTTCTGGGAACTGAACTTGGGTCCTCTGCAAGAGCAACAAGTTCCCTTAACCACTGAGCCATCTCTCTGATTCTCAAGTGGATGGCATTTAATAAATAAAACACAATGTTACAGGGAAATTCAGTAGCAGATATATTTACTATTTCACTTTTTCAGCTTTTCTTTCTTTTTTTGGGGGGGGGAGGGGTTGTTTTTCAAGAAAGGGTTTCTCTGTGTAGTCCTGGCTGTTCTGGAACTCACTCTGTAGACTAAGCCAGCCTGGAACTTGGAGATCCACTTGTCTCTGCCTCTTGAGAGCTGGGATTAAAGGTGTACACCACTATCACCTAGTTACTGTTCTCTCTCTCTCTCTCTCTCTCTCTCTCTCTTTCTCTCCTTCCTTCCTTTCTTTCCTTCTTTCTGGTTTTTTAAGACTTGCTTTGTAGACAAGTCTGACCTCGAAATCACAAAGATAGGTCTGCCTCTGCCTCCATGCCCTGTGTTTTTCTTTTCTTTTTTTTTCTTAATTTTTATTTTATGAGACAGGGTCTTGCTATATAGGCCAGACCAACCTCAAACTCAAACCAGTCCCCCTGCCTCAGCTGCTGGAATGCTGGGATTACAGGTGTGTCACCATATTAGCTTCCATTTTAATGATGAATAATTTTTCAATAGAACATTAGAGATACAAACAATATTGTTCTAACCATAAACTTTTAAAGATTTATTCATTTATTTTATGTACATAAGTGCTCTATCTGCATATATACCTTTATGCCAGAAGAAGGCATCATCATATCCCATCATAGATGGTTGTGAACCACCATATGGGCACTGGGAATTGAACTCAGTAAATCTGGAAGAGCAGCCAGTGTTCTTAACCACTGAGCCATCTCTCCAGCCCCCCAACCATAAACTTTACAGTTCTAATTTATATATATCACCTCAAAAGATAGCAGAATTTTCACCAAAGAGCTCACCTCTTTATAATAGCCCATGAGAAAGCTGTCAACAGCCTGAAATGGCCATAGCTGGTTTGAAAACTCAGACCTGGCAAAGTACCCTCGATAGGACAAAGGCGGTTCCACAGTGGATCGGTTCTGGGGTATCAAGATCCCTAGGATGCAGGTTGAGGGTACTAGTCACATCAGTAAGCTGCAGTGTTAGCAGCTTGACACGAACCTGCTGCCTAATTGCTGTAGAAGACTACCTTTAGGACCTAATAGCCATTACTATCTTAAGAACAGCTATGGCTACTTCAAAGTGACCCTCAAGACTCAGCTAGCTGATGTTTCCTCATAGAAGAAAGTGCTGGGGAGGGTCATCAGATCCCCATTTGAGGTCTCAGCCACTCTTTTTGCACCTCTCTGTTAGACAAATGTAATTCTTTTTTTTATTAATTTTTTTTCCATTTTATATACCAACCCCAGTTCCCCTCCCTCCCCTTCTCCCGCCAACTCACCTCCCTCCCACTCTACCTCCATCCACTCCTCAGTCATGGTAGTCAACAAAGTCTGGCATGCCAAGTCGAAGGAGAGCCTAGCCCCTCCCCATTGTATCAAGGCTGAATAAGGTATCCCACCACAGGGAATGGGCTCCAAAAAGCCAGTTCATGCACCTGGCATAAGTCCTGGTCCCACTGCCAGGGACCCCACAAACAGATCAAACCACACAACTGTCACCCACATTCAGCGGGCCTAGTTTGGTCCCATGCAGGTTCCCAAGCTGTCAGTCCAGAGTCAGTGAGTTCCAACTAGCATGGGTCAGCTGTCTCTGTGGGTTTCCCCATCATGATCTTGACCCCCCTCTTCTTCTTCTTCTTTTTTGAGCTGAGGATTGAACCAAGGCCCTTGCGTTTGAAATCCCCAATCCTTTTTTTTTTTTTTTTTTGAATGCCGAATGCCTTTTATTGAAGGAGGGAGGTCTTAAATACAGGCTTACAACACAATGGTAGAACCCTGGAGGTTCTGATGTTTTTGTTTTTTTTTTGAGCTAAGGATCGAACTCCGGGCCTTGCGCATGCTAGGCAAGTGCCCTACCACTGAGCTAAATCCCCAACCCACTTCTGATGTTTTACAGTCTTGCATCTAAGCTGTTAATGCCCGATATGCAAGATACACAGACAAGGAGCTTCTCTTAAGCATTCAGGAGGGTGGAATCTCACAGGGAATTAGCATAGGGAGGAAGGATATCAAGGTCAAGGTCAGCAAGCAAGGCAACAGTTACCCAAAACAGGGGGCCAGGACCCTACAGGTCGCCCCCTTTTACTAAAAAATGAGCTTCTGACTTAGGTTGCGTGGGACATGACAAATGTAATTCTTTATGTTGTCTTGTGGTCTCCAGGACTGATAGAGCACACAGTGTGTGAAAGGTTAACTAGACAGGGGACTCCATTTCTGTGGTCATTATCCATGGTGCAATGGGAATTTTTGGTGATGTGACTCTTTTGGAGTCACCCATGCTACTCTAAGTGACCCTTTCTCGTGCTCCATAAGTAAATCCAGTAAAGTCATTGGTTCAATAAGCTGGGCTTTGATAGAATGGCTACTTTAGCTTGTTCTTGATGCCCTATTTAGAATGAGTACACATTTGTTCACAACTCTCCATGAATAGTTCACCCAACAATGTTTGACTCCTCAGATGTTTTTAAGAATTTATTTATTTTTATTTCAAGGTATGGGTTTATTTTAGGGTATGGGTTTTGCCTGCATGTAAGGACATGATGTGCATTCAGTACCTATGGAGGCCAGAAGAGGGTATTTTATGCTGTGGAATTGGAGGTTCGGGCAGTTGTGAACACCTTGTGGGTGCTGGGAACCAAACCTGGGTCTTCTCCAAGTGCAAAAAGTGCTTTTAAACACTGAGCCATCTCTTCAGCTTACAGACACTCAGTTGTTGTTGTTTTTTTTAATGACTTTCATTATCTTTTGTCATTTTATTTTATCTTGTGGTAGTAAGGATCAACTCTGGGACCTCTGCCACTGAACCACAGTCTAGTTTTTAAAAGTCCTTGAAAAAAAGCCTTGGCATAAAAGCTTTCAAATAAACATGAAATTATACCAGACACAGTGAGTTCAAGCCTGTAACCCTGGCATTAGCAGGCCGAAGCAGAAGGATCAGTTCAAGGCCAGCCTGGGTCGCAGAGTGATACCTTGTCTCAAAAAAAAAAAAAAGAAAGAAAAAGAAATGAATATATATATATATATACATATATATATATATATATATATATATATATATATATATATATATATATATACACACACACACACACATATATATATATTCCTCTTTCTAAAAATTCCCATTTAAGAATCGTGTGGTTGTGAACACCTGTCATCCCATCACAGGAGTTCAAGGTCATCTTCAGCTATATAGCAAGTTCAAGATCAGTCTGGGCCATGTAAGAACCTGTATCAAAAGTCTAGGGTCAGAAAAGACAGTTCAGTGTTAAGAGTACTAGCTAAAGTGCTGGAGAAATGGCTCAGCAGTTAACAGCACTGGCTGTTTTTCCAGAGGACCCAGGTTCAAATCCAGCACTCACATGGCAACTCACAACTATCTGTAACTTTAGTTACAGCAGATCTAACACCCTCACACAGACATACATGCAGACAAAACACCAATGCACATAAAAAAAAATAAATAAATGTTTTTTGTTGTTGTTGTTTAAAGAATACTGGCTGATCTTTCAGAGGACCAGGATTCAGTTCCTATGTCAGCTCACAACTGTCTGTAACTCCAATTCTAGGGGATCCTACACCTTGTTCTGGCCTCCTCAGACACCAGACGATGCATATGGTATATAGACATACATGGAGACAAAATACCCAAAATAATAATTTTTTGTTTTATTTTTTGAGACAGGGTTTCTCTTTATACAGCTCTGGCTGTCCTGGAACTCACTTTGTAGACCAAGTTGGCCTTGAACTCAGAGATCTGTCTCGGCTTCCAAAGTGCTGGGATTAAAGGTTGCATACCACCAAATCCTGCCATACTACTACTACTACTACTACTACTAATAATAATAATAATAATAATAATAATAATAATAATAATAATTTTTAAATAGTATAAGGGACTGGATAGATGCCTCAGTGATTACGAGCATTGGTTGCTCTTCTAGAGGATCCTGGTTCAATTCCCAGCACCCACATGGTGGTTCACAGCTATCTATAACTCCAGTTCCAGGGGATCTGACACCCTCATACAGACATATATGCAGGCAAAACACCAATGCACATAAAATAAAAATAAGTAAATCGTTAAAACATAGTATAAGTAAATAAACTCATTATATATAAGTTTACAAACTGATTTCTCATTTATATACCTGTTTTAATCTGAATTACTATAGATTATGGAACCTTGGAAAAAGAAAATCTGTCAGCCTGAATATTTCAACATAAATAAGTTCCTTGATTTGTATGAGGCATGCTGCTATGGCATATAGCATCACTGGCTACTCTGGGCCAGCTCACTAGGTTCCAGCATCAACATGGCACTATCATGGAAGATCTATGGATGCTAGAAAAAGAAGAGAATAAAACTCCAGGCTCAAGACAGGACCCAACCAGAGGCCTCATAGGAGAGTGTTGAGAAGAACAACTCCATACATACTCCAGATGGGGAGGTTTGGTGGCATAAGTCTCATAGGATAAGTCCTGGGATGTGACTTAAAGGCAGTATAGAAATCTGACCAATGATGCTTCTTCACTTAGATTACAACGTGGTGATCAACCTACAGTATTACAGTCGGAAATCAACCACAGGAAGCACCACCATAAGCCCATGCCTTTAATCCAAGCTCTTGAGATGTGGAGGCAGGAAAATCATAAATTCAATGCCAGCCTGGGCTACAGGGTGAGATATCCTAGTGAAACAAAGCAAAACAAGTAAGAAATATTACCATGGATAAGTGCTACTCAATTCAAGGTGACTATCTCACCAGCTCGGTGTCCTACCAGAATCTGCCTTCTTTGCAACAAACCAGGAAAATCCCTGCAGAGTCTGTGGGTGCCAGTGCTCTGCCTATTGTCATCTCAACATGTGGCTTGCTGGGTTTCCAGAAGCACATCCCTCCATACAGCTGTCTGCTCATTCCTCAGCCCAGGTGACACACTACACCAGACCAGCAGGTACTATGTGGACTTTTCTGGTGGGGACAATACACCATCAACTCTGCCAGGTACCCCAGGGTGACTAGACACCTAGTCTCCTCATCTCAAAGAATGTTTAGGCTGGTCTATGTCCACAGAAATCCTTTCAAGTTCACCTGCTGTGAATTTAATTTTTTAAAAAACACCATGACAATACAAAGCACTTCCACTGGAGCTCAGCATGAAGAGGGACGGACAATGAGACCCTTCAGTATCACAAGGAAGCTATGGCAAAGTACTGTTCAGAGGTGCAAAAAGGAAGGCTGTGGGACTGAGTCCAGCCGCCCTCTCCCCCTCAAGATGAAAAGTCACTTTGTATGCAATGGGTTTATCAGAATCCGATTAGACACTGGAGTTCTGCCTGTTATAAGCACTGCTGAATGCCAAGACACCTCTCCCCATAACACCCCAAGTGTCTGACCTGTGTTGCATTTTCCTCCTGTTCTCGCCTCCTTCACTGTTTTATGGCATCAGTATTGTCCTTTCCACAATTGACAAGAAGGTGTAATGAACTCTCCCACCTCAGTGTCAAGTCCTCATTTCAACAAAGCATCCAAAGGAGAGCAGTTTTGCCTGTCTGGTCACCAGCTGCCACTCTAAACACACTATAACACAGTCCAACCAGAACTGCTTTCAGGAGGTCCTGTCATCTTATTTGGGAGGAAAACTACATAGGCGAGATGAAGAGCAGAACAGAGCAAAAGGTGAAACCCAGAGAAGCACTATGGAATGTGGATATGGGTGGACTAAAGCAGGTGGTGTCACCTTTTCCCTCAAAGCCATGCTAATCTCTTCCCTCAAAGCTACAACAAGCACAGATGATTTTCTTTACAAAATGATCAACTCTGAAGGGAAACAGAGGAGTGGAGGGAGGGGAAACAGTGGTTGGGACGTAATGTACAAGAGAAGAATTTAAAAAAAAAAAGAATTAAAGAAAATCAATTTTTTAATGTCATTTTAATGTCTAAATGGCTTAATGAAAAGGTGACCTTATCAACAGTATTGCAGATGTCCCAGCCAGCACCAGGACTAGAATGTTTTCGATACTCTTCACAGCCATGTTAGATCATGAAACCAGTACATGGGCAAGAGATAAGCTCATATGGTTTTTAGTTCCTATAAGTTCTCCCAACTACGTTGTGTGGATCAGGATGGCTATGATAGTCTAAGAGGCTTTGAACCCCTAACTCCAATTCCCATTCACTGTGAGGGATGACCTGGGAAGAGAAATGTAGGCTGCATCTGATCCAGAGAGGAATGAAAAGAAACTCATCCTGAAAGCCCATGCCATCCATCCCCCAAAGCAGGGAGGTGCCAGAGAGTATCATCAACACTGAATCCCACAGATTCTCCATCTTTAGCTAGACCTGCACTGAGGTCCTCATGTGTCCTTAAAAATTACAACATGTGGAGGTTCAATCTTCCCAAAGTCCAGTACATTAACTCAACAAAACCTTTGACTTTAAAATAGTTTCACATTTTGATGCTTGCAGTATATTTTAAGAATGAGTGTAGCTGGGAGCCCTAGAAATCATTCCTGAGCTAGTTGGATACTATTTCACCTAATAGAAGCATCACTCACTACCCTGAGAATCATCACTGACCTCTCTCTGCAGATGGATCAGGGGAGGCCCCATCCTAGGATGTCCCAGAGTGAGATGGCGAGTACCCAGCTGGAAGGCTTGCCTGTATCCATCGCATGGACATGCACAACCCATGTGCTTATTTTATGCCATTTGCACCAGCTATCACATAAATTAAATCAATTTAAAACTGATTTTTCAGACCTGCTTGGTTACAATGCAGTTGACTTTTTGTTTAGAAAATCACTCGTAAAAGTTGAGTGGTCCTGGGGCCACCAGGAGCTGAGATGGAGACATACAGACAGGACAAGACAAGTGGCTAGGAACAGAAGGTTTCACATCTGAACAACTGCTCAGAAGGCCCCAATGGCACCTGACATGTATCTGCCTGATGTGTGTCTTTAGAAGAGAGCCTTTCTCCTATAAATAATTTATCAATCTCTAACTCTTTAATGAAAACAAACCGACCTCCATCAAGTGTCATAATTTATGTTTCCTAATCTTCATCTGAGAGCCAGGGTGGCAGAGGCTCAAAGACTGACACACCACCATGACGTCCAGGAAGCATCCCACGCTCCAGCCTACACCTCACATCCTTATCTCCGCCTTCAGAATCCCCAAGCAAAAGCAGTTCACAGTTGCCTTGGCAACCCAAGGATTTAAGACTAAGAAAGTATACAGCCAAAATCACTTGTTGGATTCTGAAAACACCTTCTGCTCGCTGACTACATTTGAAACCTCCAGGCCACAGGCTCTAGGATTGTCCCACTTAACTAATTTACCATTGAATCCCATGAGGTGCATGCCCCCAGCATGGTTACCTGCAGGAAACTGATTGGGCACACACATAAATTCTGAAACAAGTAGAGGATGGTCCCAACATCTGTGAGCCTCAAAATGTGCCCCAAAAGTCTCAGCATTCACCAGGTTTGGGTCAGAACTGACAAAAGATTATAAGCAAATGCAGAAGGTAGATGTCACTATCCATGTCTACTGCCTTGAGGGCTTTTCCACAGGAACAATTATCAGGAAATGACTGATACTCTTCTGATTCAGTTCAGTCCATCCCTAGGGAGAACAGGGTATGCTTGGAGATATGTGTATATGTCAGGAGATATTTGTGGTTGTCACAACTGTGTCAAATGCCACTGAAACCTTGTGGGTACAGACTCTGCTCAACATCCTCCCATCCCCAGGACACCAACACAGAGAACAATTCAGCCCAACATGAAGCAATGCTGAGCAAAACCAACCTTTACAAACATGCCAAAATCTGGCTCTGCTCTGTGCTTGGTATCTCAGTGTTGGAAACACAGGATAATGAGAACTTTAAAAATAAAACTGAAGTGTGTGGAGAGGTGGTTCAGCGGTTAAGGGTACTTGTTGCTCTTGTAGAGGACCCAGGTTTAATTCTCAGTACCCACGTGATGGTTCACAACAATCAGCAACCCCAGTTCCAGTGTATCTTCGATACCCTCTGCTAACCTCCACTGGCACCAAGCACACACATGGTATACATACGTAAGTGCAGACAAAACATTCATACAAAATAAATAAATCTAAAAAAAATTTTAAGTTCTGGAGATGGATAGTAGTACAACATGAATATATTTAATGCCAATGAACTACTCAGTTAAAAATGTTTACAAGGCAGAGGGGCTGAAGAGATGGCTCAGCAGTTAAGAGTTTTGCAGAGGACCCAAAGTTAACTCCCAACATCTATGTCAGGAAGCTCTCATCTGCTTCTGGCTTCTGTGGGTACCTGGAGTCAAGTGCACATATAATTCCCCACTCCACCTCATACACATGTAATTAAGATTTAAAAAAATATAAGTTTTAAAATTTTAAGTATGTGGATACTGGTATACGCATGTGAGTACAGGTACCCACGGAGGCCAGAGGTATTAGACCTCTCTGAAGCTAGAATTATAGGCAGTTATGAGCCACCAGACATGGATGCTGGGGATTGAACTCAGGTCCTCAGCAAGAGTAGTACATGCTTGTGACCACCAAGCCAGGAGACACACTCATCCCTCATTATGAAGCTGTTTTCAGTTACAACATCCCAGTTTGAAGCAGCAAGAAACTGAAGACCAAACATTACAAGAGCCAAGCAAAAGTCTCGGGTAGGGAACAGAACTGAGAGCCACTCCAGTGACTTTCTGGGTGGCCCTGACAGTACCAAGGAAACATCTGATAAATGAGGAAAGACAGACAACTCAGAACAGCTGAGCTTCCCCAACTGTCTCCCTACTGTGCCAACTATAGACCCTGTACCTTCTCTTAGTGGTTTCATGGAAGCCCCACTCAAGCAACCTCTACATACTGGAGCTGTATTGATGGGATAGACACACCAGGACTGTTAGGGCCCCAAAGTCATCTTAGCCTTGGTTACATGTAAGTCATATTCCCTGCAGTCACACTAATTTACTGTGATAGAAGGTGACCATAGGAAGCCATTAGTGTGAGCATGGGAATATATCACTTTACCAACAGCCATGAAGTCATCAACACAGTGACCTGGGCCATCTGCACCCAGCTTGTCACAAGAAAGGCTTACTTGAGTCTCGGCTGCTGAAAGGCCATCCCGATGTGGGCAGGAATGAGGGTACTGGGGAGCCAGCCCGGCTGTCCTCCTCCACCTGCTGTGTGATATGTCGGACAGTCTCTTTGTTTTTCCTATTCTTCCTCCGGCCTGTGGGCTGCCAGCCATCCCCAGCACCCTGCTCTGATAAAGAGTTCTGTATTGCAGTGTCCTTGGAGGATAGAAGTTCACTCTCTCCATAATGTGATGGTGAAACCTGTTCTTCCTTGATGCGCAAAGACCCATAGCCTACATCTCCAGGCCACAAAGACTGTGACGAAATGTCATCAGGACCATCAACCTTAGGCTCCTGGTCCTCCTTCCCATAGCTGCTCCCTCCTTCATGACAGCTAGCAATGGCAGAGTCTCCAGAAGAATTGGCAGGACTTGTTCTCCGAGCCAGCCATGGGGAGATGCTCCTTCCAGCCATTACAGCTGAGATCAGTGCCTCTGTGCTGTTGCTGGCTGGGGTGCCAATCTCAAACTCAGAGAGTTCGTCTGAAGCATCTGACTTGATGCTGATATCCAGTGCAGCCTTGATGAAATCATGGCAGGCCTGCACAATGTCAGTCATCTGTAGGAAGCTGGCAGCTGACATCACCTCAATGACATTCCTGCTAGTAAGAGCCAGGTGGGCAGAGTACATGAAGTCAATAATGGCCTTGAAGCCTTGGGCTGTGACAATGTCCAAATGAGTGACTGTTGCCTGGTCAGATGTCTTCTGCACCTGGCAGTAGAGTGTCTTGAAGTAGCGGCTGCTCCCAAGCAAGACGTTCTTGTGTGCCTTGAAGACCTTGCCCTCCACCACGACACACACATCACACAGGACTCCGTGCTGTCTCTGCTCATTGAGCTCGCGCAGCAAATGCCGGTAGTGAGAAGTGATTTCCATATCTTCCTTTCGGTTGTTCATCTGGGAGCCTTGCTGCTGCCTCTTCTATAGACTCTGGGGGGAGAAGAAAATAGTTACCCATACATGAAACCCCTCTGCTATGAAATAAATCCAGGTAGATGGCAGCAGAGTGCACGCAAAGGTTCGGCATCCATCCAGCACACACATGCTGCCAAACCAGAACAGAGTGGAGGCAGTGGGGACAAATGCTGATAGCAGAGGCCATCACCACAGGCCCTACAGCACAAATGTGCTAAAGAGATCTGAAGTCATGACTCACTCTAACAGCAATTGACAAGTGGACATCAGCCCTGTCCCTGGGTAAGATGTCTGAAGACCATAATGGACTTGAGGTTTTAGACAGAAATCTATAACATACCCAAACAAAAAATTGCCTATCAGTAGACAAAGTTATTTTCTCATACAAAGTGAAAAGTTAGGTTAAACAACCTAGCCCTGCAGTCTTCATCCTTCACATTTGAGAAAACATTCTTTATATATAAAAATATATAAAGAAGGGGAAGCGGTGGGAGACAATAGGAGAGGAGGGAGGGGAAATTGTACTTGGGATATAAAATAAAAAATAAATTTAATTAAATATATACACATATATAATTAAAGGCATACACTGTTGGGAGCCATGCAGCCTAATTTCGGACCAGTATATGAGTGCTTGTCCAACAAGTCTTCAGATGAGGCAAAAGACCACAGGGACAGTCTCACTTGGCAAGGACCAATGGACTTTGAGATAGAGCAGAATACTGCTGGACCACTTGGCCTGCATGCTCTCTTCTCTCTTGAAATATTGATAATTCTTTTGTTGGTTTTTGTGTCATTTTGTAAATCATGCAGGGACAGATGTGATCATTCTTGGAAACCCCATTTTCTCAAATATGTTCCCCTAAAATTCATTAGGAGCTGATGCTGCTCAGGTTTCTTGTCTGGGGATGCCAGCTGTCACTTCAGACCCCGGGAGCTGTCCTGATTCAGTGCTGACAGGATCAGAAGCAGATCACCCCTATTTCTGTAAAAAATGTTTTGAAGGAGATTGTTGTTCTTGAAAATCCGTGCCTATGTCAATCACCTTTAGTTATGTAAAGACAGGGTATACCTGGCTCGATATTTGGCCACACAAGTAAAATGGTAAGTGGTTTTGGTTTAAATATTTTGATGTGGGGCTGGAGAGATGGCTAAGTGGTTAAGAGCACTGACTGCTCTCCCAGAGGTCCTGAGTTCAATTTCAGCAACCACATGGTGGCTCACAACTGTCATAAGATCTGGTGCTCTCTTCTGGCTTGCAGGGACATATGCAGGCAGAATACTGTATATATATTAAATAAATAAATGTTTTTTTTTAAAGATATTTTGATGTAAAAGTTGAGAGAAAACATATTTGACACATTTGTTTTTGCCAGAGGTTAACGTTGGAGGATGGAAAAAAACTTGTTTGTTAGTATGGAAAAACATGCTTGTTTTTGATGTTTACATAAGACAGCTAGAGCTATTTTGGGCTGGCCACTTTTGTGAAACTCATCTAGTGGTTGGACAATTCATTTCTTCATGCCAATGCCCTTCCCTGTCTCAGGACCTAAACTCAGGCTGCAGAGGGATCATGGCAGTATGCCTTTAATGTCAGCACTTAATAGGCAGAGGCAGGTGGATCTCTGTGAGTTCAAGACCAGTCTGGTCTACAGGATGGTCTACAGAGTGAGTTCCAGAAAAACCAACGCTACACAAAGAAACCCTGTCTGAAAAAAAATAAATAACACACACACACACACACACACACACACACACACACACACACACACAAATTCATAGGTATTCTTTGTACAGAGGCCATACTAATCTTCTGAATCATTCTGATGTTGCTAAAGCAAGGACTCTGGCCCTTGTTTGTTTTTTTTGTTTTTGTTGTTTTTCTCTCATACATCACATCCTGACCAGTTTCCCCTTCCTCCACTCCTCCCAGTCCCTGCCCACCTCCCCTCTCCCCCAGATCCACTCCTTATCTCCCTTCAGAAAAGAGCATGCCTCCCAGGAACATCAACCAAACACCATTTAACAAGTTACAACCCTAGGCACAAACCCTCATATCACAGCTGGAGGAGGCAACCCAGAAGGAGGAATAGGGCCCCAAGAGCAGGCAAAGAGAGTCAGAGACACCCCCATTCCTACTGTTAGGAATCCCACAAGAACACAAACATAACATATGCAGAGAACCTAGTTCAGACCTGTATAGATAGGCTCCTGGTTGTTGCTTTAGTCTCTTGTGCCCTATTAGCCCTGCTTAGCTGACTCTGTGGGCTGTTCTTATGGTGTCCTTGACCCCTTCGGCTCCTACAATCCTTCATAGCCCCTCTTGGGCAGGGTTCTCTGAGCTCCACTTAATGTTTGATTTTGGGTCTCTGCATCTGCTCCTGTCAATTGCTTGATGAAGCCTGTCAGATGACCACTGGGTTAGGCTCTGGTCTATGAGTATAGCAGAATATTTTGTTGACTTTTTATTTATTTTTTGGCCAGTCTGTGTTTTGTTCTATCCTGGTCTCTGGGCTATTCAGCCTCTGGTTCCTGGCCATCCAGGCAGCGTCAGGTGTAGGCTCCCTCTTGTGGCATGGGCTTCAAGTTGGACCAGTCATTAGTTGGCCACTCCCACAAGTTCTATGCCACCATTACCCCAGCACATCTAACAGGCAGGACAAATTGTTAAGTTGAAGGATTTGTGGCTAGTTTGATGTCCCAGTCCCACCACTAAGAAGCCTTGCCTGGTTACAGAAGATGGCCAGTTCAGGTTCTATATCCCCCATTACTAGGAGTCTTTGCTCAGGTTACCCTCAAAGATTCCAAGGAGTTTCCATTATACAAGGTTTCCTTCCATATTGCCCCCGAAATGCCCCCTAATTCCGGTAGTCTCTCCCAGTACTCTCTCCTTCCATCCCACTACTTCTCCCTGATCTGATCCCTCCTGTTCTGATCCCCACCTGCAAGATCTTTTCTATTTCCCCTTTCCAGGTAGATCTGTGTGCTTCCCATGTCTTGAGCTCTCCTTGTTACTTGGCTTCTCTGGATCTGTGGGTCACAGCGTGACTATCCTTCACTTGACAGGAAACGGGTGGTATTGGTGCACACCTTTAATCTTCATTTCTTGAGATAGGGTATTGCAATCTAGTTCAAGATGGCCTCAAACTCTCAGGTCCTCTGGCTTCAGGCTCCTGAGAGCTGGAATAACAGATATGTACCACCAGGCCCAGCATCCTTCTTTTCTTGGCTAACTGAAATGTGTGTCAACACTTGTACCCTCCCCAAGCCACCACATGAAATGACCTATCAAATATCCTCAAGAAGCAGCAGTAACTCTGTGTTCCATCTCGAAGGCTGGGCAAATAAAGGCAGGAAACAGTTCCTTCCTTTCCCTCAGACTGCTAAGGTCTCCACCGCCTGTCCCTTTCTCATAGTAAGGTCCCCAGACATCATCTCATCTGACCTGAGGGTGTAAGTAGACTGTTCCACTCTCTTCTGTCTCCCTTCTGCTGGTGGCAGGACAAGTACATTTGCAGAGTCCACACACATCAGCCCAAGCTCCCAGCGACGTCACACCAGACTATCTCCTTGTCTTGAAGAGTACCTCTGCTGCAGGGCACTGTGGAGGTGCTGGGGCTATGGCTCTGAACAAGAATATCTTCCTCATCCTATCTGTCTCTAGTCTTGAAGGCTGGCAGTTAAACTGTTCCTACTGTACATCAGCCCTACCACACTGGCATGAATGCCAAATGTTCCCCAGCAAGTAACCAAGAAGGTAGTGAACCCAGGTTCAGGACTGGCCACAGGGGGTATGTACTCAGAGACTGAGCAAGTTTTCACCCTGAGTTCACTAGAGCACTGGGGGCAGATGTCACTTCCAGATATCATCCCTTTATTATCTTTATTCTTCACATGGGGCTCTGCTACCCCCAGATTAACTGATGTTGAAGAAGGAACCAAAGCTCATTTCAAATAGATTAAAACAATTCCTAAACTAATTAGTATCAGCAAATGTCTATAGTCTGCAGAAAGTGACAGCCAAGTGATAAGGGACATCAGAAATTTCATGTACCCTACATTCAAACCAGGAAGTATATGTTTCATTATTTATTTATTTTAGGCAAGATCTCACTTTATAGGCCTGACTGTCCTGAAACTCACTATTTAGACCAAGCTAGCCTCAAACTCACAGAAACCTGGCTGCCTCTGCCTCCCGGATGCTGGGATTAAAGGCATGTGCCACCACGCCTAGCCCGTAATTAATTTTTATATGAGAAATAACTCTTTCATACTTATTAAAAAGATTCTTTTTCAAAATGGAGAACATGCACATGTGAGTCCAGGTGTTCTTTGGAGTCCAGAAGACAGGATGAGAGCCTTAATCTGCTAGGGCTAGAGTTACAGACAGTTGCTAAGCTATTTAATGTGGGTACCAGAAGTCAAACCTGGGTCCTGTGAAAGA
The DNA here is from genome assembly GCF_903995425.1 of Onychomys torridus. Lineage (NCBI taxonomy): Eukaryota > Metazoa > Chordata > Mammalia > Rodentia > Cricetidae > Onychomys > Onychomys torridus. The sequence goes on from NC_050446.1 coordinate 137,166,543, forward strand.
GTACTATCTACTCCTAACTGCTGAACTATTTTTCCATCTCTAATACATGGATTCTTAGGGCTGGAGACTTAGTGGTAGAGCAGATGCTTAGCATGTGTGAGACCCTGTGTTCCCTTTCTAGCACAGAAAGAGAGAGGAAGGGCAAAGAAATGGGGAAATCTGGGGGAATAAATATGAATTATATCTTTCTTTAGCAAAAAACTACCTCCTCCTAGGGTTTGCATTTCTAAAATAATTTCATTATAAACTGCAAATTATTGAATAAATTATTATCCAATCAGGAAGCCTAAAAACAGCAATATATTCATAGGTTTTATGGTAAGAAAAGCAATAAATTTTCATCTAGTAGATGTCTTAGTTAGATGTTTTATTGCTGTGAAGAGACACCATGACCATAGCAACTTTTTTAAAAATTTAACTTCTTTATTGATTCTTTGGGAGTTTTCATATCATGCACTCCAATTCTGCTCACCTCCAGGTCCCCCATATCCTCCCCTCACCCCTGCAAAACAAGCAAGCAAGTAAACAAACAAACCAAAACAAACAAACAAAACTCTTCACTTCTCCTTCTTTCCCACCTCTCCAACACCTCTTCATTCATCCTGGTGGCATTGGGGACCTCAGTGTGTCATAATAGTATGTTCTTTTGTCCTATCAGCTTTACTAGCAAATTACTAGAAATTGTTGATTGCAGCGAGTCACTGGTCTGGTTCAAGGCCACTGGAATTTCTCTGGGATGTCCTCTGGCTGCCCTGAGTCTTGGAGATCCTGCGAGTATTGTTCCACAGGACCAGTTTCTTCACGAGCTCCAGCAGGTCCTAGAAGGAGTAGATGTTAGGGTGGGTCAACCCAGGGCCCGGCTGTGGTCCTGGGCAGTAGCTGAGCTGGTTAGTCCAGGCCACTGGGGCCACTCTCGTCAGGTGAGGGGGCAGAGTCAGCTCCCCTATGCCCAAGCCCTCAGGGTCAGTTTGCCCTCACTATGGTGAGGGGTGGGGCCATCTCTTCTGAGTGCAAGGGCCAGGTCTCTTGCTTCAGTGTCCATCGAGAAGCAAAGCCAGCTTTCCCTGAGTCAGCAAAGGGCAGGGCCAGCTCAGCATGGCCCTCTGATTTCATCTTGCATGGTTCTTAAGGCCCCCTGAGACCACAGACATCAATACAGATCCCAGCTGCAGCTGGACCACAGACCCAGACATGGAACAACAGCCTGGGCCCAGATGACATCCTGGCTCTGGGTGGAAGCACTGGCCATTCAGGTTGGGATGGTTCTGGCAGCAGCAGGGCCCCAGACACCCAAGGCTTCTATATGACCTTGGGTGATAATATGGGACTTGGACTTCAGCACAGATCTCAGCCACAGTAGGACAATGGACCCAGATATGATCCTGGCCAGCAACCAGGTCTGGATGTCACCATTGCCCCAGGTGGCAGTGCAGGCCCCTCAGATTGGCACAGGCCCCAGCAGCAGGTGGCCCTTAGACACCAACATGTCCCCAGACCTCAGGTGTCTGAGTAACGGGAGCCTCGGACATCAGCGCAGACCCTGGCTGCGTTAGGGCTATAGACCCAAACATGGCCCTCAACTGCAGCTCTGACTTGAACATTACCATGGCATTGGGTAGCAGTGTAGACCACTTAGATCTGCATGCATCATGGTCCTCAAATACCAACCTAGACTCAGGTGGCTAATCTGACCCTGGGCATAGTCATGGCCCTCAGTGACAACAGGAGCCACATAAAACAATCCAGACCCTGGCCACTATAGGACCACAGGCCCAGGCATGGCCCTCAGCAGTGGCCTGGGCCCAGATGACACCATGGCCCCAAATGGCAATACAGGCCACGCAGATCTGTATGGCCCCTGCTGTAGTATGGCCCCCTAACTCTACCAAGACCACAGACTGTGGCCCAGACCCCAGGCTTCATGATAACATGGGCCACAGACATCAATACAGACCTTGGCTGTGGTAGGACCATGGACTCAGACATGGTCCTCAGTAGCAGCCTGGGTCTGGTTGTCACCATGGCTCCAGGTGGCAGCAAAGGCCACCTATATTGGCACAGACCCAGCAATAGTGGACCTCAGCAACTCATATAAAGGGAAACATTTAATTGGGGCTGGCTTATAGTTTCAGAGGTTTTGTCCATTACTGTCATGGCAGGAGCAAGGTCACATTCAGGTAGACAAAGTACTAGAAAGATGGTTAAGAGTTCTACATCTTGATATGCAGGAAAAAGGAAGTGAACTTATACCACACTGGGCATAGCTTAAGTATATGAGACTTCAAAGCATGCCTCCACAGTGACACAATTCCTCCAATAAGGTCACACCTACTCCAATAAGACCACACCTCCTAATAGTGCCACTCCCTAAAGGCCAAGCATTCAAACATATGAGTCTATGGGGGCCATACCTATTCAAACCACCACAGGAAAAGAGTCAGTTACAACTAAAAGGGTAAAGTGATGATATTTATGGAGGTCTGTCTGTCATAGGGATGCACAGGACAGGCAGTTTCCCAAAGCACAATTAGTTTGACGGGAGTGATTTAGGTTCCAAATTCAATAATCTCTCAACATCAAAAGGACATTTGTGGGTGTTATGCCAACTTCATCAAAGCAGAAGCATTATGGCAGCTGGTCATCTGTTTCCAGTAGCTTGTTGGCAGCTGTGTTTTGGAACTGGAAGCTTCTTTCATTGAGCACCTGGGAATGGTATCATATAGTGATGAGACAAGTGGGAAGCTGACTACAGGCTAAGCTTCCTACATCTCTATGGGAAAGGAGGACAGAGCACCTGCCCTGGGGACCTGCTCATGAGACACACTCTTGTGGATGGACAATCACCCTTTAACCTAAAAGAACCTAAGCTGCTACACAGGAGCATAGGAGAGCACCTTACCATCACAAGGGACACAGATGCCATGTCAGTGTAAGAAAGGGCCAAAGGGCTGTGGAGACAAGGAACTGTTTGGGATGGATGCTACCACACTGCACAAATGATACAGAAGTATCAAAAACCTCAGTGGCTTTTTTTTCCCTATGAATTCTGATACTTTAGCCACAGTTCATTCACTTCAAGATACTTCAGGTTTTTGTTCTTTGTTTGTTTTTGAGACAGGGTCTCTTTTGAGGTAAGATTTATGCCTTAACAAAAGCCTTAGAGAGTTAGAACAAAACCAAAAGCCTATGAGAAGAGTAGCAATAGTCCCCATTGGGAATAGTCTGTCCCTTTATTTTGTTTTGCTCTCCTTTCTCTGTCACAAGGTAGCTTGCCTGATATGGGGCAGAGATTCTGGAAGAAACATTTTAAAGAAGCATGCTTGCGTCTAGAAGAAAGGGAGCCATACCTCAACCCCAGAGCCGGTTTTTAATTTAAGTAGGACAGCATAAAACAATTTATGCTGTCTAATGCCATTCATACCTAAAAGACACCCTATAAAACCGAATCTAGTAAGCTAAGAACAAAGAGGACTTAAAGATAGGAAATTTCTGAGCCGTAGACACAGAGAACACTGAAAGAAGGGGCTAAGAGATCACCAGCCAGGAAGGAGCGTGTGCCAGGTGTGTACATGCTGCAGCTGTCTACTCCTTTTTCTTCCCTATTGGGTCTCACTTCCAGCTCCCACTTTGCAACTAGCTTACAGATCCATCAATGGTAACTTAAAAGACAAGACATTTACACAGTGCAAGGTGGGGGTACCCAGAAGAAAAACAAAATGGGCTTGGAGTAGAGAAAAGAGAAAGCTTGAATGTAGAAAAAGGGGAATACCTTTCCATTTCCCTAATTGCTCGCAATTTATGTAAAGGTCCTGAATAAAATTAGGACCTAGGGTGCCTTTAAGTGGCCATTTGGATTGATTAGAAGGGATACTGAGAGAGAAGAAGGAAAATGTTACTGCAGCCTGTAGTTGTGGGTTCAAGGAGGACCAAACAAGGATCAAGCCATTCAACAGGGCTTAGCCTGGTTAAAGCAGAGAAACTCAGTGCTTGGTACCAGAGCTTTCAAAGAGGCTAGAAAGTGAAGATGAAAACTAAGCTCTAAGGGGGGGGTGTCTCACCCACAGGAAAGGGTAGGGAATGGGGTCGCAAAAGCCACAAGGGCATAGATGAGCTGTGGGGTTACAGGCAGCTTCAGAGGGGAGATGGGAGAAGGGGGCAGGAAGGGGTGCAGTAGCCCAGTTGGGCCAGAGGAAACTGGATTGCAGCTCTGAGGGTGGTGGGATAGAGTCAGATGAAGAGGGCCAGCCATAGCCTTAGAGACCATAGCTGGGGGTACCTCCATCTCCAAGAATACCAGAGGGGTACCAGACACTCAACAGTCACTTCCTTGGACTCAGAGAAACGTTTACACCGACCAAAGGGAAGCTTACCCAAGTGCTGTTGTAGATGGGATACTGAGTGATCAGTGAGCCGGAAGATAAGTCTGTTGAGGATGGACTGGAGATGAGGGATAGGATCCCAGTGTGGCTCAGACCATGAGGGGGAGAACAGGCACCAGGAGTGCCTATCTGAGTCATGACACCAAATATAAGCATATTGGATAAGGTTACAAATCTGAAAAAATCTATAATACTGGGGTTGATAGTTAAAAATCCATACTTAAGTAATCTTAAAGGAACCATGTGGTGTGATGTCATTTTGGGATAAACCAACCAAGGAGGAAACAACTCCTAGCTATGAAGCCCAAACCAGATGATTCCTCCACTATTTTCTATCACACTAGAGAACCTCCCCCGCTTATCAGCCTCAAACAGCAGCCCCTTCTCTTCCTCTCTAGCCTCTCTGATTTTCCTTTCTCCCTTCTCAGCAACATGCTGCCCATCCTCTCTCCAAAGCCTCATGAACATAAGCCTCCCATCTCTGACCTCTAAGAAAGAATCTTCTGCTCCCCACTTCTCTCTTTAATACTCTTATAGTCGCAGCTATAACCCAAAAGAACCTACCCCTTGCTTCAGGATCTCTGACTTATCAACTCATCAGTAGTTTCCCTTCACCCCATAGTACCCACTTCTTAACATTTCAAGTTAAGTTGACTCAAGTTGATGATTTGACTCTTAAGATGTGTACAGATCATTTGTTTCTGCTAGCTTCTACCACTGATCATATTTGGCTCCAAATTCTTCAGCTCCTTTTTCCCTCCACCTTCTCTAACCATCCATCTCTCCTTGCCTACTTGGTAAATGTCCTCTCTGGCTCCTGGAGCCTATAACACCCTCTGGGGCCCCATCATGTGGGTAACTCTACTTATTAAGATACTTGCTCCTCTCCCTGTATTGGAACGCGTTCTCCTGTTTTCTGGCCTCCTCCCCCTAGGAGCTGCCTGCTAAGCCCCACAGCTTCCTTAAGACCATCTGAGCCTCTTGCGACCTTGTCCCTCCTGTCTCTCAGCTACCACTTGGAACTTAAAGAAACTCCCTCCAGAGGAGTTCATTTTTTGACCCTTCCTCTCTTCCTCCATGGACTCTGATTTTATTAAAGCCTTTCTCTGGCCTCAGCACAGTTCAAACGGCCAAAACTGGCATGCTCGATTGTCAATAATGGCAGCTTCTGCCACTGCACAAACAGATAACCCAAAATTCTCTTCTATCTAGACTTGCTTTCTTCTCTATTTCTCCTTATCTACACCTGTCTGAGGAAGCTCTTACTTATGGATGTTTATCGTCCAAGAGACCCACACCTCTAACCAACAGCCCATCCTAATAGGGTCAGGAAATTACTCCATACCAGGCTGTCAAAGGCTGATTCATTTCCCTATAACTCCCTTATTCATTTCTTCTGCACTAGAGCTTATCACCTATGCCTGTTTTCGCTGGTTTTGTATGATAATTCCTGTCCTGAAAACAAGAATCATAAATGATAATATTGAAAAAGCAATGCTTGTTTAATAAGGTATTAAAGCTTCACTTTCATGTACTCATAAAGGAATGTACCTCATGTTGGTAACTGGACTTTTTAATATAAGGGTCACTTAGGTGGTATTAGTTTTAAAAAGACATGAAGGGGTCATGGAGAGCAACTGAGACTTGGCACTGTGTGGCAGGACTGAAATTCCTAAAGAAGGCCCAGGAGAAGCTATTGGTAAAAATTCAGCCCAGTTGCAGTAAGAGTCCAAGAAAGTGTTATGAAGGTCTGGGGATGTGAAAGCTCAAGTAAGAGGCTCCAACTAAGTGTCATGTAAATGAAAGTGCTGAAGGAATAAGAAAGTGATTTAGGGTGATGGAAAATGTTTCACATTTTTTTCCCCTCTGTGCTATTGTTAAACCTATATTTAATGGTTCATCCAGACCACTCACATGGTAGGGTCTGGAGACTGCTCACCAGCATGTTGCCAAAAGGAGATACTTATCCCTGTAACACCTAAATCAACTTCTGAAACACCTGTCCCTGTTCTTTCTTCCTCTATGATCAAACTAGAGATGACTGTCCATGTTGGCTGGATGTAGGCTACTCTTAGTGGTCCTATAGGAGACAGGATGCAAATTCAGAAGGCATTCTACTTTTTATGTAGAATGGGTGATCTTTTATCCTAATTAAGGACCCCTGGAATCCCAAAAGGGAGACAGAGGTCATTGGTAAACTTTACTATAGCATTTATCACAGCCACCAATCAGGCATGTCTAAAATACAGAGGGTACACATACCACTCTCTTGACCCCTAGGTATACACACAGTAGAAGAAGTGTTTTAAAACTCCTCAAAGGTCCTTACATCCCTAATATCACCTCTTTTTGATGATATTAATCCCACCTCCCTGTCATACCATCTCTTATTTCAGATCTTAACCTCTGATATCAGCTATTGAATAACACTTTGCCTGACTGCTTTGAAGAATGCTGGTTGTGTGTTCCTCTTGGGTCAAACCACCATCTGTGGCCTCACCCATTGTCTTATTAAATTCTCTCACCTCAACACTTGTTAATTGCTCTGAGCCAAATATCACTACCACCCCTTATCTCTTCCACATCTCTCTCACACAGACTGCTCTAACGTCTCAGGAACACACTTTGTGCACACTCTGGAGTCTACAGATTGTGATAATACCCCAACCCTTACTTAGTACTACCACCCAGCTCCTATGTCCAAACATTCACAATGCCTTGATTATCTTTGGCAATCAAGTATACCACTGCCTACTTGCTAGGTGGTCTAGGACTTGTGCCTTAGTGTTCCTTTTTCCAAAGCTAGCGGGGGAACCTAGTCAGTGAGTTTATAGCAGCACAGCATGAGAAACAAGCAATTCAGGTCATACCCTTTCTAGCAGCCCTGGACATAAATGTAGATGTAACCGTCTTGTTAAATAAGAAACACAGAGCCAACTGCAGAGTTAAAAGCCAAGAGGTCAGAGCAATAGCTGAGAGCTGAAAACCTTACCCTTCACTGCTGCTCTGTCTTTCCTCTCTGGAAGAGGCCTACTTCCTGTGTCCTGTCTTTTATATAGACTTTCTGTTCTGCCTTTTCATTGGTTGTAAACCAGCCACATGACCTCCTCGTCACTTCCTGTCTGTACAGACCTCCAGGTCTTCTATGGTTGCTGTTGAGATTAAAGGCGTGTGCTATCACTGCCTATCCTCATGTTTAATATTGTGGCTATCCTGTTCTCTGACCCCGGATAAGTTTATTTCGGGGTACGAATTCACAAAAAAGCCTCTTGCCTGTGGCCTTGTGGGCCCCAGCTCAGGCCCGAGCTACACTCGGCCGATTGTGGTGGCGCACGCTGGCAGGATTTGCTGAAAGAGGCAGGGGCAGGAGGATCCCAAGTTTGAGGCTGGCCCAGGAGGCTTGCTAAGGAGAAGTTTCAGACCGGGACCCAGCCACAAACAATGGCGGTGGAACTATGGAGGCAGCAGGTGCTGCTCTGAGTTGCCAGCTCTTTCTCATTGTGTTGGTGACTTTGGTGATGCTGCTTCCTGAGACGAAGTGTTTACTACCGCTTGTTCAGAGAAGAATTGCCAGGACCATCATGTTACAAGAAAGCATCGACAAAGGTCAGTTTGGAAAAGTTTGGCAAGACAAATGGTGGGGAGAAATTGCTGTGAAGATAATCTCTTCTAGAGAAGAATGTTCATGGTTCCAAGAGACAGACATTTATCAGACTGTGTTTGTTCCAAACCACAGAGCAGGGAAAAAAAAAAAAAGAGTCTTCAGAGAATCATGACCATACCTAACAGTGACTTTGAAATCTTCAAAAGGATGATGGGACCCCGCAAAGATGATTCCACAAAGACTATGGTAAAGCCATAAAGCTAATTAACACCACGGAAAGATCAACTTTGGACTACAAACTGCTTAGGACAATTTGAGATGGCTAGCTGAGATGATCCAGCCTGATAGACTACTTGAACAAGGACTTGAAAATAGCCCTGCACTTTCTCATTATGCAGCAGCTGGACAAATGATACAGGACTTGACAATTAACCCAAAAATTTTCTTTTTGCCGGGCAGTGGTGGCGCACGCCTTTAATCCCAGCACTTGGGAGGCAGAGGCAGGCGGATCTCTGTAAGTTCCAGGCCAGCCTGGGCTACAGAGTTCCAGGAAAGGCGCAAAGCTACACAGGGAAACCCTGTCTCAAAAAACCAAAAAAAAAAAAAAAAAAAAATTATTTTCAGGATCTGCTAAAGATGTCTTCACCCCCAGAAAGCAGGAAGTAATTTTAAGAAAACTACGCCCATATTCCCAAGAGGAGGAGTGGGTGTGTTTTGGTTGTTCAATGGCTTATGGATAATTGTCATTGTTTACAATGTTTGGTTATAAGTTGTTAATTGTTAATGGTCAAGAAAAAAGCTGAACAAGGAGATTAGATTCAGAGTTTTTGTTTGAAGAAAAAAGAAGAAGAAAGAAAAAGAAAAAAAAGAGAATATAGATATGAGGTAGATCATAGAATCTACTCTGAGAAAAAAGATGAAGAAATAATAGGATAAACGGGCAGATGATTAAATCTACTGTAAAAAGAAAAAGGAGAAGATATAAAAATGATAAAAGGTAGATTACTGAATCTATTATAAAAAGAAAAAATACTTTTACAAAGGAACTACTTGTTTTAAATAGGATAAGCAATGAAAATTTTTTGTCTGAATTTATCAAATGTTACTGGACTGGACATTGTTATATATAATGGAGTTTTTCGCCAGAATCTGTCAAATGTTAATGGACTAGACATCAGTAATGTAATCTTGACTGTGTATATTGTATATACTTATAGGATATGATTTTTCTTGTATTAGTTATAACCTTTTTTAAATTTTTAGACAAAAACAGGGGAAATGTGATGGTAATTGTGTTCCCCAAAATAAACTTATCTGGGGTCAGAGAACAGGACGGCCACAATATTAAACATGAGGATAGGCAGTGGTAGCATACACCTTTAATTCTAGCATTCCAGAGACAGAAATACCTCTGGATCTCTGAGTTCAAGCCCATATTAGAAACAGCCAGGCATGGTGACACACACCTTTAATCCCAGAAATCCAGCCTTTAATCCCAGGGAGTGACAGCAGAAAGTAGAAAGATATATAAGGCATGAAGACCAGAAACTAGAAGCATTTGGCTGGTTCAGCATTTGGCTGGTTCAGCGTTTAGGCTTTGAGCAGCACAGTTCAGCTGAGAGTCATTGGGATGAGGACACAGAAGCTTGCAATCTGAGGAAGCAAGACTAGCTGAGGAACTGGCGAGACATTCTAAGATTCTTGCTATACATAATTGTTGGTGTCACCACTGGAGCAGCAGGATTGACTATCTCCCTGGCTATTTACCATTGGCTTTCTTCACAGTTCATCCAGGATCTTCAACAGGTGGCTCATACCATCCTATCCCTCCAGTGCCAAATAGACTTGCTGGCCACCGTAGCACTACAAATTGGTGAGGATTAGATTTATTAGCAGCAGAGATGTAGCCTTTGTCTCTTCCTCAGGGAGGAATGTTGCATCTATGTTAACCAATCAGGTATAATAAAAGATAAGATCTGACAACTTCAGACAGATCTTCAAAAATGTAAGAAACAGCTTGATGCCTCTAGCCAGTGGATCACCGATAGTCCAATATGGAACTGGATGCTACCCTTCTTAACCCCACTTCTCCTCCTTTTCTTAATCTTAATAGCTGCACTATGCCTTAGAAACTTCTTGTCTAGATTTCTTCAACAACAGATCCAGAAGATTTTTTTTTTTTTTTTTTTTTTGCCGGAGCTGAGGACCGAACCCAGGGCCTTGCACTGAGCTAAATCCCCAACCCCATAAAATATTTTATTTTATTTTTATGTGCATTTGTGTTTTTGCCATGGGTGTGGGGTCCCCTGAAACTGGAGTTATAGACAGGTGTGAGCTGCCATGTGGGTGCTGGGAATTGAACTCAGGTCTTCTGGAAGAAGAGTCAGCGCTCTTAACCACTGAGCCATCTCTCCAGCCCTCAGAAGATTTCTAACCACTCTTTTAACCAGTTACTATTACAGGATTACCATCCCCTAGCTACAGAGCTGGAGACCTGCAGCACCAGTTACACCCTGACAATGAAAATCAGGATTGTCCCAAAGACCTCAACACCCCCAATCAGCAAGAAGTAGTCTAATGATAATATTGTCCCACTTCCAATCCCCCGTTGTTTATAAATAAACAAAAAAGGGGAGGAATGGGGGGTTGGGGATTTAGCTCAGTGGAAGAGTGCTTGCCTTGCAGCTCTGGGGGGGAGACACCCTGACCCTGACTTGACCCCAGCACCAGGGCTTGAAATGGCCTCAATCCCTGAGCTTGCTCCAGAGTTACGTTGCAGAATCCCACCAATCCCTGAGCACAAAATGCCACCAAGCCCAAGAATCAGACCACAAAGATCCACCAATCCCAAGCCACCCTGGAAAGCTCTGCCACTGCCTACCCCCTATATGAGGTCTGTACCCAGTTTGCTGCTGTTTCTCATCCAGGGCAGCCACTCTCCTGGATTCTTCCTTCCCAATAAATCTATTTAGACCTAGTGTTTCTGCATATCCCAACATGCTGGTTCTATGTGCTTTCACACTCAGCACTGGAGACCTAGAGATTCAGTATCTCCAACTTCAAGTCGGCCCCTACTGGCTGAGCTCCAACAATGCATCAGAAGCCATAATTTCAGGCTCTTCTCCCTGAGCATATTCATGAAAAGTCTCTGTTGTTTTCAATGACACTTCATATGTGAACATTCCTCTCAAACATCAAACTCTTTGGCCATATTCAAACTTCACCTCACTTTTTTTTTTCTCACTTCTGAGAAGTGTAGTCTCTAGGACCAGCAAGAGCCACGGAGCCCTGGACTGGCTCAGTCCTCTCCACACACTGAGATATTTAGAGGGCTTATTTTTCTTCTGGAAACACGAGATGAAGCCGCAAGTGACATAGCATTGCTGCATAAAGTGAATTCTACACATTATCACTGCTCACAGTTGCGCTAAAAGAATTAGATGAGCACCAGGCATGACAGTAAATGCCTATAATCCTGTAACCCCAGTTAGTACTCAGGAGGCTGAGGCAAGATTCAAAACTTGAAACTAACCCAAGGGAGAGAGGGAGAGAGAAGGATAGAGAGAGGAAGAGAGGGAGGGGGAGGAGGGAGGAAGGGAGAGAGAATTAAATAAATTCCTGAGTGGAAGGAAATACTCCAAAATGACTAACATCATAAGACACTGAGACGGGGCCTCATCCACAGTTTCTCCTAGGAACAGAAACTAGTCCATTGCACAGTGGAGAACTTTGCAGCAAATGTGATCTGAAACAAACCTGTACCTGATGCCTGCCCACTCTTCTTCCCCATATGCCACTGGCCCCTCCTTGCTCTTTCTTCTTCCTCTTGGTGCTACCCTTTCTCAGTTCCCTCTGCTCTTCCTGAATTCTCATGCCTGGGCTACCTTGTTCCTCCCTTCTCAACCTGTCTTACATAATCCTCTCTAGGGGGTATATCCCACACAGACCACTTAGGTTGCTTCTCCTTTCTCATCATCTTACGATAGTATTAGGTAGAATTCTTTGGAATATTTCTTTCCAGTCAAGAGTTCATTTAATTTTCTTCCCTGACTTGCTTTAGCCCCCAGGCTCAGGTCCATTGAAGACCATCTGGCTGAGAGCAAGAGTGGAGCTCTAGGTCTCATCTGCACAATCCAGCTCCGACCAGGGACCCACAGCCCTAATGTTGCAGGTGAACCTGTAGCAGAACTAGATGGAAACCAAGACCATCCCATCTGCTAGGCCAACTCCAGCAAAGGCTAGAGCCAGCCTGAGAGAGGTCTAGACAGTACAGAGGTGAAAAGGATGCAGGAGAGACTAGAACTAGCTCTACAGCAGAAAGTGGTAGGTGGTTTTAGAAGACCCACCAAGGAGCCCCCACTGTGAGATTCATAACTTTGAATGGCCCTTCCAACTGTGACCCTCCCTGTGACTCCCACTAGTAGAGAGAACGGGGCTAAAGCAAAGGTCAGGTAGAACTGCCCCCATAGATCTCATGTGGGTCAGTGCATGTAAGAACAAGAAAGCTGCTTAGAGCCCTTGTCCCTGGATGGTTTAGAAGCACAGAAGTGGCAAAAATACACACCAGTCCAGAATGAGGACAAGGAGGACTGCAGTCAGCATGTTCTGGGAGATGAGAGAATTGGCCAGGTATCAAGGGTGGTTGGGGTTCTAGACTCAAGATGGGAATGTAGTTGAATGCTATCACTTCGAGGAAGATTGGAGCCATGGGAAGTCACTGGCCAACTCCATGAACATCCTCACTCAGGCTCTGATGCATGGAAAGGTGGCCCCAGAGATTAAGAAGGAAAAGCCTAAAACAGGCCCCTGTTCTTGCCACATTAACTAAGACCACACAGTGGGGATTGCAAGCTCTGTCCCTTTGGCTGAAAGGAAATTGTTATGGGGAAATTCCTTTGCTTTGTGCAATGGAAAAATAAGGTATTGAAGATGCCCCTTCTGTGAGCCACAGGATTCAAGTATCCCTTCTAGCCTAGAATCAGCCTTCTATAACTCTTCCTTTAGACCATACCTGAGTTCAAAGGCTCAACTATATCAGGTCTGCCAATGTACAAGGATAAGGATAGGACACATCTTCCAGTAGCCAGACACTGCCTTGTGTTTCAGGAAACCCTCGGGCGTGCCAACCACTCTGTCCTTAAGCAGACAGCACACCCAGTATGAATGATTCACTGTCTACCCTGCTCTGTCTTCTGCTGACACTAGTTACATTTCAGCCTGGGGATCATATCCTAACACCACACAGGCTCGTTCATACACTTAGGATTAAAAAAATAATAATAAAAAATAAAAACCCATATTACCTTCTTCACATTAAACCCGCAATACTAAAATCTTTCATTTTAGAATATTTCAAAACACTCAATTTTAGGTACTGATAAAAACAAAACAAGATGCCAAGTCTCTACACTAAGTATAAGAACTGAAGGTAGAAAATGCATAGCCACTGTGTAGTAGAATATTTTAAGGGGTGGTACTTTTGTTTATGTTGCATTTGTTTAACTCTGTGAAGCTGTGTTACTGTGTTACTCATGGTTTAATAAAGAACTGACTGGCCAATAGCAAGGCAGGAGAAAGGATGGTTGGGGCTGGCAGATAGAGAGAATATATAGAGGGGAAATCTGGAAAGAGGAACAGATGGAGAAGGAGCCGGAGAAGGAGCTAGAGAAGGGGAGGACTCCAGGGCCAGCCGGCCACCCAGCTACACAGCCACCTAGCCACCAAGGAGTAAGAGACAAAGAGAGGCATTTAGGAGTAGAAAGGGAAAAGCCTAGAGGCAAAAGATAGTTAGGATAAGTTAACAAAAGCTGGCTAGAAACTAAGCCAAGCTAAGGCTGGGCATTCATAATTAAGAATAAGCTTCGGTGTGTGATTTATTTGGCAGCTGGGTGGAGGGCTCCCCAAACAAGTAAAAACAATACCACTGTGTGGCTAGGAGGCCTGGGGAAGCAGTGCCCTGGTCCCACACAAGGCAAAGGAGTCAAGACAATTGGTTATACTGTTTTGAGAGCACATCTGTTGTTGTCATGGTTTAAATCCTGTCTAAAAGGTTTACTCAAATCAACCACTGATACCTAAGAATGGGGCCTTATTTGGGAAGAGAGTTTTGTATACTTGACCAAACTAAGATGTTGTGGGATAATGCTTTTGTACACTGGTTTAATAACACACTGATTGGCCAGTAGCTGGAAGGCAGGAAGTATAGGTGGGGTAAGCTGTAGTAGAAATCTTAAGTCTTATTAATCAAAAACAAACCTGGCCAGGCGTTGGTGGCGCATGCCTTTAATCCCAGCACTTGGGAGGCAGAGGCAGGTGGATCTCTGTGAGTTCAAGGCCAGCCTGGTCTACAAAGCGAGTTCCAGGAAAGGCGCAAAGCTACACAGAGAAACCATGTCTCAAAAAAAAAAAAAAAAAAAAAAAAAAAATCAAACCTGAGGCCAGTTATTGGGGTGAATGCTGGAAGATCAGAGAAGTAGAACAAGCCACAGCTACCTCACCTTGCTAATTCCTCAGGTGATTCTGTTTCCTCAGGCTGGAAGCCTCTGAGTCCTCATCCAGAATGGGTCTCAGCTGAACTGCTGCTAGAAGCCTAAAAACTTAACCAAGCCAAATGCTGAACCAGCCAAATGATTCTAGTTTCTGGTCTTCACGCCTTATATAATCTTTCCCTTTCTGCCCCCACTCCCTGGGATTAAAGGCTCGCTTTCTGGGATTAAAGGCTTGTGTCACCATGCCTGGCTAGTTCCAATGTGGCTTTGAACTCACAGAGATCCGCCTGGCTCTGCCTCCCAAGTGCTGGGATTAAAGGTGTGCACCTACCACCGCCCAGCTTCTGCTATGGCTTGCTCTGACCCATTTTCTAGACACCATTTTTGGCTCTGTATCTAGTGGCTGTCTGTTCTCTGATCCCAGATAAATATATTAAGGTACACAATATTTTGGGGAACACAATACCACCACAATAAGCAGACAAGGAGAATTCTGGGAAGAGGAAGGCTGAGTCAGGAGATGCCAGCCCACTGTCCAAGGAGCAGCAAGTAATGGCACACAGGTAAAGCCATGGAACACATGAAGACATATAGATGAACAGAAATGGGCTGAGTTTAAGTACAGAGCTAGTCAGTAGTAAACCTGAGCTAATGGCAGAGCAGTTTTAATTAATATAAGTCTCTGTATATTTACTTGGGTCTGAGCAGCTGTGGACTAGTTTGGACATAGGAAAACTTTCAACTACACCAATCAGATGTGACTAGTATCCTTAGAAAAGGGAAACTCAAAACACAGATGCACAGGAGGAAGGATGCGTTGCAAACCACAGGGGCAGGGACCTCAGAAGGAATATTCCAGTCACACTCTAACTTTGGCCCTCTGGCTACCAGAACCAGTCAAGAGTAAAATCCTACTGGAAGCCCCTAGTTTGTGACACAAACTACAGAGTGATTTTATTAGAAAGAAAGCTGATCAGAGCCAGACACTGTGACACACACCTAAAAATCCTAGCAGTTGGGGGGTGGAAGCAGGAAGATCATGAATTCCAATCTAGGTTAGGCTTCATAGTAAGGTTCTGATAGTATATGTATTTCAATAGAATACCTGTCTCAAATGCACTCATACCCACAATCTTTAAAAATGACAAAAAAAAAAGTATATGGCAGCCACTTAACAAGATGAAATTAGTTTAACAAGGTGAAAAGCCCATTTTCATATAGCTAAATTCTGTGGCTTGGAATAGTGACTTGAGCTCCTGGCCACTCAGACTCAAACAGGATTTAGGAGAAAGTTGGGCACATTCTAGGATCAATGTGCTTGCAAGTGAGTAGTGAGGTCTTCTAGTTGAGACTTCTCACTTCTTTCTTAGAAGCCACACTAGCTGAGAGTGTAGCTGGGTTGGGAGAGTGTTTGCACAGCATGCAGGAAGCCCTGGGTTTGGTTCCCAGTCCCACACAAACAAGCACAGTGTCATACACTGTGATTGCAGCCCTTGGGAGAGGCAGACAGATAAGAAATTCATGATTATCTTTATCTATACATTAAATTCAAGGCCAGCCTAGGCTACATGACACTCTTTCTAAAAACAAAAACAAAAACAAAAAAACAATTTGGATTTATCATCACATAGGTGATAGTTCAAAGAATCCATATGAGCCACCACATGTGGTGGGTATTATATTCCCTGAAATATTGTGTGTTCCCCAAAATAAACAATCTGGGGTCAGAGAACAGACAGCCACTAGAACAAAGCCAAAAATGGTGGCTAGAAAATGGGTCAGAGCTAACTATAGCAGAAGTTGGGTGGTAGTGGTACACACCTTTAATCCCAGCACTCAGGAGGCAGAACCAGGTGGATCTCTGTGAGTTCGAGGCCAGCCTGGTCTACAAAGTGAGATCCAGGACAGGCACCGAAACACCACAGAGAAACCCTGTCTTGAAAAAACAAAACAAAACAAAAACAATTTGGATTTATCATCACATAGGTGATAGTTCAAAGAATCCATATGAGCCACCACATGTGGTGGGTATTATATTCCCTGAAATATTGTGTGTTCCCCAAAATAAACATATCTGGGGTCAGAGAACAGACAGCCACTAGAACAAAGCCAAAAATGGTGGCTAGAAAATGGGTCAGAGCTAACTATAGCAGAAGTTGGGTGGTAGTGGTACACACCTTTAATCCCAGCACTTGGGAGGCAGAGCTATCCGGATCTCTAAATTCAAGGCCACTTTAGAAACAGCTAAGCATGGTGACCCACACCTTTAATCCCAGAAACCCAACCTTTAATCCCAGAGAATGGGGGCAGAAAGAGAAAGGTATATAAGGCGTGAAGACCAGAAGAAACTAGAGCAATTAGAGTAAAGCATGTAGTTAGTTAAGCATTTGGTTGGTTAAGCGTTCAGGCTTTGGAGCAGAACAGTTCAGCTGAGATTCATGTGGAGGAGGACTCAGAAGCTTCCAGCCTGAGGAAACAGGATCACCTGAGGAACTGACAAGGTGAGGAAACTGTGGCTTGTTCTGCTTCTCTGATCTTCAGCATTCACCCCAATAGCTGGCCTCAGGTTTGATTTCATTAACAAGTACTTTTAAGATTCATGCCACAACCACAACAAAAGGCAAAAGTGTGCTGCGTCTTGATCTTTTGGCTAAAGTATAAATGGCACACATATCTTTAAAAGTAGGACCAGGGCAAAAAGATGGTTCAATGGTAAAGATGCTTGCCACCAAGCTTGCCACCCAAGTTCTATCCCTGAGACTTACATGGTACAAGAAGAGAGCTGAATCCCTCAAGTTGTCCTCTGGCCTTTGCAGGTGCACACATGCACACATACATACATACACAGAGAAGGGAAGGAAAGGACAGGGGGATGAAGGAAGGAGAGGAGAGGAGGGGAGAGGAGAGAGAAATTCAGCTGGGGGTAAGGAAATGACTCAGTAGGTAAAAGCACTTGCCATGCAAGCTTAAGGACCTGAGTTCAAACTTCCAGAACCCATGTAAAAAGCTGGGCATGCCTGCACATGCCTGCAACCCCAATGCTGTGTAAGACTTAGAGGAGGACCACTGAAGTTTGCTGGCCACTAGTGTAGCTCCAGGTTCAGTAAGAGCTCCTTTCTCCATTGAACAAGGCAGAGAATGATAGAGCAGAATACTGGACAGCCTCCTCTGGCTTCTATGCATGCACATATACCATATACTCAAGTAAATTTAAAACTTTTAAAACACATGAAATTGGAATTCAGGTGAAAATGTCATTATTACACATCATCAGAAGGACCTGCCTATAAAGGTGAGTTTGAACTTCCAGTTCCCCTTCGGTACTACTCTAGCCCAGGACACTAGATTATGAACCCCACACAGAGAACACCACAGGACAGATTCCTCAACAACAAAGAGGGAATCTTCCCAGAAAAAAAAAAAAAAAAAAAAGTTCAGAGGTCCTACTCCACCATGAGATAGTCTAGAAAACAGGGACCCAACCTGGGCATGCTCAACGTAGGGCAAGTGGGTTTCTGGGTGTGTTGCTATGCTAGCCCTACAGGGTAAAGTGCTCAAAGACAAACCTGAATGTCTGAGATTTGCTTTCAATTATTCAAGAAAAAAAAAGAGAGAGAGAGAGAGGGAGGTAAGTGAGACAAGCAGAATCCCAGGAATCACTGCAGTCGGTGACAGGGACATGTTTTCTAAGTTTGTGTGCATTCAAAACATCTAAAGTGCCAGGTGGTGGTGGTGCCTTTAATCCTAGCACTTGGGAGGCAAAAGCAGGTGAATTTCTGAGTTCAAGGCCAGCCTGGTCTACAGAGCTAGTTTCAGGACAGCCAGAACTACACAAAGAAACCCTGTCTGGAAACAAACAAAACAAAAATCCAGGCATCGGTGGCACATGCCTTTAATCCCAGCACCCCGGAGACAGAGCCAGGTGCATCTCTGTGAGTCCAAGGCCAGCCTGGTCTATAGAGTGAGATCCATAAAAGGCACCAAAACTACACAGAGAAACCCTGTCTTGAAAAACCAAAACCAAAAAGACAACAAAAAAAATCTAAAGCTTTAAAATTATATATTTATGCAGGGTGAGCACTACGCCATGGCATGGGTATAGAGGTCAGAGGACAACTTACTGTTGTCCTGGTTCTCTCCTTCCTTCCACCGTGTGGGATCTGGGAATCAAACTCAAGTCCTCAAGCTTGGCAGCTAGCAACTGTATCAATTCAGTCATCTGGCCAGGCTATTTAAAATTATTTTTTAATACAATTAAGGTAAAAGCAAATGTCACTTCTACAAAATTGGAAAAGTATGTAATCAAGTGATAATAGCAAATATGTCAGACTCTTTCTAACCTGGTACCCTACTCTACAAATGTTTCTATTTTCTAGCCGTCTTATCCCCCTGGAAGATTTACTTATATCTGCAGAAGGACCTACCTTGCTTGGTCCCTCACCTCAAGCCAGGGCCACACTCAAAGTGACCCACAGAGATAGCAACTCCCATCTCTCAGTCCAAGAAGTGCTGCAAGATGAACCGTAAGAATCCATTTTAGACAAGCCACAATCTCACAGCTGACCATGGCTACTGCAGGTACCTTGGAATGACCCCCTGGAATGTTCTTTTTAAATTCTTTATATAGAGTCAGTTCTCTCCTACTTTTGCATGGGTTTCATGAACACAAGTACCTACATGCCTCCTACAGTTTCAAGGATGGAACTCAGGTTGGCAGACTCACACAGGAAACATTCTTAACTGCTGAGCCATCTCTCCAGTTCCATTCCTTACTCTTTCTCTTTTTAAAGACAGTGTAGCCAGGCGTTGGTGGTGCATGTCTTTAATCCCAGGATTTGGGAAGTAGAGACAGGCAGATCTCTGTGAGTTCCAAGGCCAACCTGGTCTACAGAGCAAGTTCTAGGAAAGCTAGAGCTGTTACACAGAGAAACTTTGTCTCAAACAAAAACAAACAAACAAAAAGACACATAGCCTAGGCTAACCCCAAACTTACTATATAGCTATAGATGATTTCTAAACCTCCTATCTTCATCTCCTAAGAGCTGAGATTATAGGTGTGTGATACCACAACTGGTTTATTGTTTATTTGGTTTTGTTGTTGTTTTCATTTGAGTTAGGGCCTCACGATTAACTCTCTGGCTGGCCTAGAACACATTGTGTAGACCACAATGGCCTAGAACTCTCAGAGATCAGCCTGCCTCTGCCTCCGCCTCCCAGGTGCTTGGATTAAAGGCATGTTACAACACTGTACTGGCTGGTTTTGTGTGTCAACTTGACACAGCTAGAGTCATCAGAGAGGAAAGAGCCTCAGTTGAAGAAATGCCTCCTTGAGATCTGGCTGCAGGGAATTTTCTCATTCAGTGATCGATGGGGTATCATCCAGCCCATGGTGGTAGTGCCATCCCTGGGCAGGTAATCCTGGGCTCTATAAGAAGGTAGGCTGCCTGGGCAGTGGTGGCGCACGCCTGTAATCCCAGCACTCGGGAGGCAGAGGCAGGAGGATCTCTGTGAGTTCGAGGCCAGCCTGGGCTACCAAGTGAGTTCCAGGAAAGGCACAAAGCTACACAGGTAAACCCTATCTCAACCCCCCCCCCCAAGAAAGAAGAAGGTAGGCTAAGGGCTGAAGAGATGGCTCAGCCGTTAAAGGCTAGGCTCACAACCAAAAATATAAGAAGGTGGGCTGAGCAGGTCAGGGGAAGAAAGCCAGTAAGCAGGTCCCCTCCATAGCCTCTGCATCAGTTTCTGCCTCTGGGATCCTGGCCTGGTTTGAGTTCTTGTCCTGAATTCCTTCAGTGATGAACAGTGATGCTGAAATGTAAGCCTAATAAACCCTTTTTCCCCAACTTGCTTTTTGGCCATGGTGTTTCATCACAATAGAAACCCTAACTAAGACAAATACCCAGCCCACCACAACTGGTTTGATGGGGTGTTGGGGATCAAATACAGGTCTTTATGTATATTAGGCAAGTACTTTACCAACTAAGCTATATCTGTAACTCTGGAAAGCTCTTTTTTTTTTTTTTTTTTTTTTTTTTTTGAGACAAGGTTTCTCTGTGTAGCTTTGCACCTTTCCTGGAACTCACTCTGTAGCCCAGGCTGGCCTCGAACTCACTGAGATCCACCTGGCTCTGCCTCCCAAGGACTAGGATTAAAAGCGTGCACCACCACCTCCTGGCTCTGGAAAGCTCTTTATATCCATCTGTACCTCAAAGCTGAGTGTCAGACCCATCACACAACAAAATTATTTAATGTTTCTATATCACAAACCAAATCTTTCCAAGTTTCCATAACTATACTTCAAGATTTGCTCCTTGTTTCCAGGGAAAATATTTAAAATGCCATTTTGGGGTTGGGGCCCTGTTCAGTCTCAGAACACTTGTCTAGCATGTCAAGGCCCTGGGTTTGATCTCTACCATACACATTCCCACAAAATGCTTTTCTGAAAGAGGCTGAAAGGAATTATCTACTGCCCAAGGAAGAGAAATAGCCAGGAACCTAATATGATCTGGTGGCAGAGATGGGAACAAATGTGGTAGCACGACAAACATGGGGACCCAAATCCTGCTTTGGATGGGGGCGCATGCACAGTCTCAATAGCTCAGCTGCCTCCAGTTGCCTCCCAGTACTCTGGGCTCCACTTCTACTCACCACATCAAGAATGTCAGTCTCATGCCTCCTTGTTCCTTCTTCTGTTTTATCTCCCTCCAGGGTTCTGTCTCTAAAAGAGATACCCCAATCTGTCTTTACATCATTGCTACCCTCACCACAGTGTCTGGTTCACTGTTCACTGAGAATCCCCAAGCTGAAAACTCTGCTTGCCTCAGGCTTGGGGCACGTGCAGGTTTACAGTACATATCAGCTGATTTGCTGCTTCCTTGCCATCTCTGTTGTAAATAACAATACCATCAAGGATATTACGGTTGAGGAAGGTGACAGGTAGTAATGCTTGGAGAGGCCTTGACAATGCTAGACTGAGCAAAATCTATGTGGGAAAGTATCAGAGCTGAACAGGTCTGGGAGCTCTGACCTCCAGTAGTTTTAAATATGACCTCATTTGGAAAAATGGTTTCTGTAGGCATGGTCAAGTTGAGATAAGCTCCTCATACAGTAGAGTAGATCTAAACCACTATGACGGGTGTCCTTGTGAACAGACACACAATGGGGAAAGTCACGTGAAGATGAAGTCAGAGAATGGAGAAATGAGTCTATGAAGGAAGAACAGCTACCAACATCTGATACTGGGAGAAACAAGAACTCTCCTGGGCCACAGTGGAAGGAACTTGAT
This sequence comes from Onychomys torridus, assembly GCF_903995425.1. Taxonomy (NCBI): domain Eukaryota; kingdom Metazoa; phylum Chordata; class Mammalia; order Rodentia; family Cricetidae; genus Onychomys; species Onychomys torridus. The sequence continues at coordinate 137,188,299 of NC_050446.1, forward strand.
GACACTTTGATCTTGGACTTCTGGCTTCCAAAACACCAAATAAATAAATAAATATAATTTTTTTTGAGCTGAGGATCGAACCCAGGGCCTTGCGCAAAAGCGCTCTACCACTGAGCTAAATCCCCAACCCCCCCCCCATTTTTTAAAAGATTTATTTATTTATTATGTATACAGAAGAGGGTGCCAGATCTCATTACAGATGGTTGTGAGTCACCATGTGGGTGCTGGGAATTGAACTCAGGACCTCTGAAAGAGCAGTCGGTGCTCTTAACCTCTGAGCCATCTCTCCAGCCTAATAAATACAATTTTTAAAAGTATATGTGAAGTACCTTGTAGCTGCTCTTTTTGCATCTTTCCTGGATCTCACTCAGTAGACCAGGCTGGCCTTGAACTCACAGAGATCCACCTGCCTCTGCCTCCCGAGTGCTGGGATTAAAGGCATGCACACCACCGCCAGGCTGTAGCTGCTCTTAAGCAGTACTGAAAGCTAAATGGGCACCCATACACACGCCCCACCCCAAACACACGGCACCCACACACATGGTCATCATTGCCCCTTCCCCGTGTTGTTCCCCCCCCACACACACACACACGCTCCCCACACACGGCACCCACACATACAGCACACACACATTCACACAGCGCACGCGCGCGCGCACACACACACACACACACACACACACACACACACACACAGTGCTCTTATACACGGCACCTGTACACACTGCACCCACACACATGGCACATGTACACATGGCATCCACACTCACGGCACCCACACACAACACCCACACATATAGTACCCACACACACAGCACCCGCACACACGGCACACACATACACACATGGCACCGTACACATGGCGCACACACACACACACACACACACACACACACACTGCACTCATATACATGGCACATACACACACACACACACACACACACACACACACACACACACACACGACACCCCACCTTCCACAGACTGAGATGGTGTGAGCAATCTTCATGTGGGACCCACATGGCCTCAACCACCAAGTTCTCATTGAGCAGTTTTGTAGTAAGGCTGGAAAGTATGTCCTTATAAAGCTCTGCAAAGAGTCTAGGTTCAGTGATACAGTACAGGTTAACTTCTGACTTCCACATACACCTGCAAACAAGTGTGCACACACACACACACATTTTTAAAAAAAAGCAATGCTGGCAGGGGTGGCGCATGCCTTTAATCCCAGCACTCGAGAGGCAGAAGCAGGCAGATCTCTATGAGTTCAAGGCCAGCCTGGTCTACAGACTGAGTTCCAGGACAGCCAAAGCTATGCAAAAAAACACTATCTTGGTGGGGAGGAGAGGATTATCTAATTGTTGAGTGTCATTAATCTCAACTCTTTCATTTGTTTCAGGTAGGAGCATTCCTATCATTTAATAAGCACTGTGTTTTTAAATGTCCTGACTCTCTTAGGTCCCCTCCAGAATCACACAAGTGGATTCAGGGTTAGTTATCCCAGGAAACAGTATCTTCATATTACTCCAGGTTCTCAGAACACAAGACCATGGGGTGGCTTGCCCAAGTCATACTGCCCAGGAAAATCTCTCAGTGAGCACAGCAAGAGCCAAAAACTCTAACTTTCTCTTCTGAAAAGTTTCTATGGAAGTTTCTATACTCAACTCCAATGTACAGAGAATTCTCAGTGCTGTTAACATTGAAGAATAGATGAAGAAAGCTGACCCACTGGAACATATGAGAAGTGCTGGGGGGTTGGGGATTTAGCTCAGTGGTAGAGCGCTTGCCTAGCAAGTGCAAGGCCCTGGGTTCGGTCCTCAGCTCCGGCAAAAGAAAAAAAAAGAGAAGTGCTGGGAAGTTGACACCCTTACACAGAGCAGCTGCCATAATGGTTCTGGTAAGTAAAGGCAGCCAGGAAGGAGGGGCACTTCATGTTGAGCACCTCCCAGCTGCAGTCCAATGTCCTGAAGTAACCCCCAAACATTTGCTAGGGTGCAACTGTTTCCTGTGGGATATAGATCCTGTGGGGATTTGTTGAAAGCCTTGGAAACATCCCCAGAGCTGACATGTGCAAGTATGAAAAACAAGTCTGAGGGAGGTAGTGCCTTCTGAGGCCCAATGAGGAGAATACAGAAGACTAGGTTTACAAGCCTTTGGGTTATCTGATTGGCCACAGGACCAGGCTCAGCCATACATCAGGACTGGCAGCTTCTTCATACTCGCATGCTGGATTTGAAAACATGTTTTCAGGAACAAGTATCAGTCAATGAAGGAAAACAGAATGACACTCAGCATCCACACTCTGAGTGTTCAGAATTCACACACTGTACACACATCTTCAAAATATACATATAGCATCTACATATCCACACAAAGCATCAATACAGGGCACACAAAGTACTTATCATACTGCACACATAGCTGCCACACAGTGCATGCAGAGTACCCATACTTTGAACTCATAGTACTCATATGTTGCACACACAGCACTCACAAAGCACGCATACCACATACCATCCATAGAAGCACATCACACTAACAGTCACATGTTGCACTCACACAGCACCCACACTCTGAACTCGTATTATCAATACACTGCACACAGTGCCCACACTCTGAACTTATATCACCAAGGCACTGTACACACAGCACTCAATAAACTACAAACAATGAAAATACACTGTATTCATAGTACCTACATGCTACATGCACAGTAGCCACAGAAATGCAGCCTACTAAGAGCATCAATTTATGAAGAAGGAGAAAGACAGTATTCCAGGACACTTCATTTATGATCATATGTTCCCCATAATACTTTTTTTCCTTTCTGTATCTTCTTGTCCTCTGTCCCAGTATCTTTCTGACCTTTGGTGCCTTGGCATTCTGGGCACTTGATCTCTGTGACCATCCCTTTTTCTGTGGATATGAGGAAATGCTGGCCAAGGAATGGTTACTATGAATGACAAAGTTGCATCTGAAAAAAGAGATCTTGAATGCAGTAGAGGCTTAGGTGACCCAAGGCTTCCTCATGACCAGACACTCAGTGTGGAGTATTAGGCAGGTGTTTTGACTTCCTGGAAGAGTACAACCATATACATAAAGTCCAAGCATCAGGATCACCTTGAGGTTGGGCAGGTACCCTTGAAATATAAGAAAATATAAGTATTTAGAAGGTCACAGATTTTGCTTAAAATTGGAAAATGAAGAATGCCAGGTATACCAGCAAATCATTCCCAGTTTGTCCTCATCTTTAAATGAAGATGAGTAATTTCTTCTTTCAGAAATTCCCAAACTGGCTTTGAACTTCCTAAATAAAAGCATACTGCCACACACAGGCTTCAGTGCTTTAAATGGGATAGAATGAGAACACAGAACAGACCTATTTTGAGCACCAAGACTGTGGACCATTTTCTTTTTACAACTCATTTTCAATGGATATATGGTGGAGACAGTCCAGTATCAAGCCGGACCTGAACCTCCTGGGATGACCATCCTGAGATCTCAGGGACTGGAGGACACTCAGCAACCACAACCCCACTGAAATTGTACACACCAAAGTTTTGTGCAAAAAAACCTGGAGACTATTTTGCTGTAAGCAATCCAACCCCTCACCTTTGTTCCTCCAAGACTGATGTCCCCACTCTACCCAGCTGCCCTGGTAATGTGAACAGTTTGTTTTCTGGTTCTGTCACTATTGTCTTTACACCCCCCCCCCCAGGTGCTGGGGATGAAACCCAAGGCCTCACAAATAGTAGGCAGGTACTCTACTGTTGAGCTACACCCCCAGTCCTTAACTCCATTTTTATTTTCATGTATTTATTTAGTGTATGAGTGAGCACTACAGCACACATGTGGCATTTAAAGGACAGTCTTCAGGAGTCAGTTTTCTTCTCCTACCTTGTAGATCTGGAGATTTCAACACACGTGGATGAGATGGGCAGCAAATGCCTTTACCCACCAAACTATCTCATCAACAACTCACTCCATTTCTTAACCTCTACTGAGCAGGTGCCTGTGGTTGACTATCAACTAAAGATGATTCTAGAAAATCTGTTGTCTGGCTGTGAGCCCACAGCCCACAAATCTGACAGTTCTTCAGAATTCTCCAGAACTCAACAGTATATCATCTGTGTAACTCTTGGTGGGATTATTTCAAGAAATTCAGGGAAGTAGTCACTGCAGATAGGTAGATGCCATGTCTGGGTAAATTACTGTTCTCCTACCAATTCAGAGCTATTGCTCTGCTCTCCAAGCCCCAGTAGATATGTACAAGTGAACATTAAGAGTAGAAAATAGGGGTTGGGGATTTAGCTCAGTGGTAGAGCGCTTGCCTAGCAAGCACAAGGCCCTGGGTTCGATCCTCAGCTCTGGCAAAAAAAAAAAAAAAAAAAAAAAGTTAAAAAAATATCTGGAGCTGGAAAGATAGCTTAGTGGTTAAGAGCACTTGCTGCCCTTCCTGAAGGCCTGAGTTCAGTTTCCAGCATCCACACTGAGAACAACCACTTCTAACTCCAGCTCCAGGGGATCTGATGCCCTCCTCTGGCCACCTCCACTCACACAGCAGACAGGTAGGAAGAAACTCTATTGTCTTCTGTCTTCTCTCTCTCTCTCTCTCTCTCTCTCTCTCTCTCTCTCTCTCTCTCACACACACACACACACACACACACACACACACACACACACAAATAGATAAATGTAAAACTTAAAAAAAAAAAAAGAATGGACAATTATCAAAGACTGTAGGTTAAACTTCCAGTTCTCTAAGTGTCCTACACTAAAACAACCTGTTCACAAGCAAGGGGGTCGTGTCACCCAAGTATCCACTTTTCATAGAGACAGCTCTTAGACATATTGGGCTAGGGGTTACAGCTCAGTGGTAGAATAAGTAGAAGGCCTTGAGTCAAATACCCAGCACCATCACCACCACCAAAACCAAAACTAAACTAAATCCCACACAATTATCAGTCTTAAACCCTCGGTATGTGTCCAAAATACAAAAGCAACTTTCTCTGAACCTCTAGAGTCAGGGATAGACCATATATTAGTAAAGAGTAACATTTTGTATTAAGTTCAAGAAATGGTACTTCCTTCAGAATTATTGGAGGAGGATATGAATCAATGAAGGAAACAAAAATGACTTAAAAATATCTACCTCATGCAAGTAGCAATATTATCTCAACTTTTGCATAAATTAAGTCACACACTTCCCTTTTTTTTTAAAGATAGGATTTCCTAGCCAGGCAGTGGTGGTGCACACCTTTAATCCCAGCACTAGGGAAGACAGAGCCAGGCGGATCTTTGTGAGTTCGAGGCCAGCCGGGTCTACAGAGCAAGATCCAGGAAAGGTGCAAAGCTACCTTTTTCGAAACCCTGTCTCGAAAAACCAAAAAAAAAAAAAAATAGGATTTCCCTATGTAACTTTAGCTAGCCTAGAAATTATGTTAAATAGGCTGGCTTCAAACTCACAGTTTGCCTGCCTCTGCCTCCTAAGTGCAGGGCTTAAAGGCACATGCCACCATGTCTGCTTAAATTAAGAGAATTTTAAAATTTTTTTATGTGCATGGGTGTATTTTCCTGCACCACTGTATGTGCACCACTTTCATGGCCAGAAGAGGAACTTTGATCTCCTGGAACTGAACAGATTATTGTGAACCATCATGTGGACCCTGGGAATCAAACCTATCAAACCTGGGTCCTCTGAAATAGGCAACAGTGCTCTTAACCACTAAGCACGAGCCATCTCCCCAGCCCCCTTAAGATACCTTTTTTTTTGTTTTGTTTTTTTGGGGTTCTCTGTATAGCTTTGGAGCCTGTGCTGGAACTCACTCTGTAGACCAGGCTAACCTCAAACTCACAGAGATCTGCTTGCTTTTGCCTCCAGAGTGTTGGGATTAAAGGCAAGCTTCACCACCACCCGGCAAGATATCTTTTAAAATACATCATTCATGTGAATTTATGCATCTTTCCTATTTTGTGGGCAACTGAAATGACAACCAAAAGTTGGAACTGCTAGCAGAAAATGTAGAAGAGCTCAGTATACCACTGGGCACCCGCAAACACAGCAACTAAATAACTGCAGAACAGTGTCCCTGCTTCTTCCCATGCAGACCCCCAGGGAGGGGCTGTGTGCTGAAGACAAGCTATAAAAGGTACAATATGAACTTAGCCATGTCTCATGCCCATCATGACTACCTTTCTGTCCCAGATCTGCCAGCTCTCACCAGCAATCCAATATCCACGAAGCAGAGGGAGACATAGCTAACTGGGTGCCAGCTCTGAATGAATGCTGAAAGCCATTTCCTCCGGTTACCTGTAGAAACTCCAAGACTGGTCCTCATCTTGCCTATATTCTCTGAGATGCTTCTCACCTGCATTTATTGTCATATCAATTGTGTCCCCAGACTGACCTAAGGTTTGGTCCATAGCAGGTTCTAAATTCTAAAAACAGTCAAAAGAAACCTTGGGGACAGACATGATGGTGTGTATATCTCTGATCCCAGCATTCAGAATACAGAAGGATCTTGAGTTCCAGACCAGTATGGGCTACATAGCAAGACCATGTCTCAAAAACTGAAGAGAGAGAAAAAACAAAAACAAAAAAAAGGAAGCAAGGAAGGAAAGCCAGAATGTCTGCTACACAACTCAGAAAGCACATCTGTCAAAACACAAAAAGCTCAATGTGTGCTGAGCTGAAAAAACATACTGATGCTTCCCAGCTTGCTACTCTGATAACTAGGTTAGTAATTTTTTTTAATCCAAATTGTTTTTAAAATACTTAGTTGCTTGGTGGTGGTGGCACATAAATTTAATCCCAGTGCTACATAGAGAAACCTTGTTTTAAAAAAATAAATGAATAAAAATAAAATTCTTAGTAATTTAAAAATATAAATCAAAGCTAAATGTCACTGATGAAACTCTGAAATTCAATTAGTCAACATAAAATCTTATATAAGTCATACTTAGGTCAAATTTGACTTATTTTGCTTTCCTTTCAGTCAGTTCATAGAATAACCTGTCAGAAAGTGTTTTCTCTTTCCTACCAACAAGCAATACCATTAGGCACACACTAGTAAAGCAAAGCACAGCCTGAGGGAAATAAAAAGGTAGCTAAGCAATTATTAGCAGAAAACCCAAGCTTCATGGTGTACATACACCTTTGATCTGGAATACACATGATGTAGGAGGCAAAAGGATCAGGAGTTTAAGAGCATCCTCAGCTACATAGTGGGTTTGAGGCCAGCCTGGACCACGTGTAACTCTGTCTCAAAACAAAACAAAAAGGATAAACAGAAAAGACTGGGTATGGTGGTACCCAGCTGTAATTCTAGCACTTAAACTAAGAGAATATTGCCTCAAATTTGAGGCCAACCTAAGCTACATACAAAGTTTGAAGCCAGCCTGGGCTAAAGAGTAAAATCCTGGAGCTGGGGATTTAGCTCAGTGGTAGAGTGCTTGCCTAGCAAGCACAAGGCCCTGGGTTTGGTCCTCAGCTCTGGGAAAAAAAAAAAAAAAAAGAGTAAAATCCTATCTCAAAAAAATAAGAGGAGGAGAAAGGGAGAAAAGAAAAGAGCTAATCCTCTACCAACTCCATATTCTCAGAGCTCAGCTCTCACGACAAGTTCAAGACGAGAACTGGTCAGGCTGAAGACAGAGCAGCAACAAGACAAGAAAACCGTAACTGAAACAAGTTGGCAGTGTTTCAAGACTTGTCTTTTGGTCTTAATAGAACATTTCCCTTATCTGTTTATTCTTAGGGGTTAGGCCACTCAGCAAACTCTAGGAACAAATATTTCCTCCCACTCCCAGTCAGGGGACAGAGTCAAAGGCAATTTCTAAATTCTTTGTTTTGTTTTCTTTTTTGTTGTTGTTGTTTTTGTTCTTGTTTTTGTTTTTGAAGACAGGGTCTCTTTGTGTACCCCTGGCTGTCCCAGAACTCACTCTGTAGACCAGGCTGGCTTCAAACTTAGAGATTCACCTACCTCTGCCTCCCAAGTGCTGGGATTAAAGGCCTCCACCACCACTGCCCCAGCTTCAAAGGGAAATTCTTAACAATACACCCATCACGCCAGAGAATTTAAGTAAGAATATGTCTTTAGAGCAGAATAAAAAGCTTACTTTAAAAAAAAAAAATGAGAAGGAAAACAAAAAACACAAAACATGAAGCTCCTAAAACAGGCTGTAAAGGCAGGTGCTAGGACCCTGGTGTGTAAATTAAATGGAGACAGTTGTTTCTAAAATTTTCTTCTCACAGCTAAGAGGGTGTCTAAGCACAGAAAGTGACTGACTACACTGTGAGGAATTAGCTCAAGTATTTTTCTGCCCTATGCACTAAATGGGCCTCTTCAGTTCTCAGAGGCTGGTCTAAGACCTCATGAAGTACAGTACAGCAGCTGATCAGTGCCCCAGAAACCAGACCACAGGGACAGAGTGGCCCAATTTTCCTTAATTTGAAAACTCCTATGCAAGGAGAAAGTTGGGAAGTTCACTGTTAAAATATATTTAATTTAGTAGTATTTGTAAATAAGACATCTTCAGCAGTAACAGACATCTCATGCTTTCAGGCATTTTCTATTAATCTTTGAAGCATTTTCTCCATTTCTTGATATGCATTTCTGGTTTCTCTGTTACTAAGTGACCAAGGAGCATCGGAAGTTATAGAGAAGTGGACAGGACTGGCCTGACCCTGGCATAGCTGATGCAGGGTACTGAGTGTCACCAGTGGCCCTGGTAACAGCTGACAAGTCAGAAAGAGATGAGATTGGGGTCTGGGCACAGTACAACTTTACATTTACATAAAGCAATGGAACATGAATAGAATTGTCTAAGCAAAGCAAATTTTTTACATTCAAGGTAGTGTCAGTGAGAAGCTTAAATGTCCTCAGGCAGGCCTGAGGTGAGACTGGATTTTGAATTTCTAGAAACCCAAAGTGAATTCTTTCTACTATTCTAAAGAGAAAACTGGCAATAACCCCCAACGTGGTTTCACCTTCAGAAAAAAAATTAAAGAACAATTACAAGGTTTTCAAAGATAATACTAAACTTCTATCTGCAATAACTTCTTCGTAAGAACCACTATCACCTGCTTAATCTTTTCTTCAGTAATATGGGAGATGTATTCTAAACATTTCAGTTCAAAGTACCTAATGTCACAAAAGATACCAAAAAGGAGGAATCCTACTATAATAAACTTTGTTTCATTATTCTCATGGAAACCCTTCCATAAATTTCCTTTTGGTTAGCAAACTACTCTCTTGCCGAGTGGAAACACTGCCTTGCACAGGCAAGACTAGGATTAGCAAGAGCGGAATTCGCGAATCTGCACTCAAATGGGAAGTTAGCCTAGAGGATGGATCCAATCCCACGTTCTACAAGCAAGACAATGCACCCGCCGGAGTGCTCCGTGCACAGGTGTCAGTGCCGAGACAGTTCACTAAACCCATTTTCTAATTAGCCTTTCTTTAAACGTGCTGATAACAATCTTGCCACTGTAACCTTCTCTTAATGCACGCTGAGATTGTAGCGTTGAGAGCAGGAGGAAATTCATTGAGAATTTCAGTCAAACTTTCTTCTGTTTATATTTCTTTGGATTAGAAATTATCTGTCCGTCCCATTTAGCTTGTTCCCGGGCTCCCGGATTCAGTCCTATTGTGTATGGCTGGTTCCGCCTACTAATAGCGAAATCGCTAGCCATACCAGGGAATCCCCCAACTAGCCAGAACCCTCTCCATGGTGCAGAAAATTCCGGTTTTACCTTCGGAATTGAGTTGTCGGACACTGACTTTTGCTAACCTGTGAAACTGACAGGTCTATTTACTGGGAAACAAAGACGCGACTCATAGCGGACCGGGTTCCCCTGCGCGCCCTGTGCGCTCCGAGCGCTGCATCTCATCTGCGCTCCCTTCTCCACCGCACCAGGAGGGCCCTGCACCCTAGTTCGGCCCATGATTAAAATGGAAATCTAAAACGACCGGCGTCTGGCTTCTAGGGAGACAATGACCCCCAAGACCCCCAGAGCCCACGTCCCACAGTTCTGACTCTTGGCAAACTCGGCGCGGGCGGGTCCGGGTGCGGCTCCGCTGCGCGGGCGGGGACGCACAGGGCGGCGCGGGCGGGGGGCGCAGGGACGCCCCCGGGCTGCCTCCTGGGGCCAGGCGTTGACGCAGCAGAAATTACCAGCTGAAAAATTCCCCTTTCGGAGGTGACGAAGAAGGACCCCGGCGGTTGCGGTGGCTGCCGGAGGTGCCAGGGGCCAAGGGGTCGGGCAGCTCCGCACCGCGGCCGCCTCTGCGATCAGCCCCGCGGGGAATCTGCCGCGCCGCCCCGCCCACGCCCCTGGGGCCGTGGCCCCACGGGCCTGGGTCTCCGTCCGCGTTGTCCCCGGGCGCCATCGCCCCCAGGAGGGCGCCCCCGCCAGGCGGGACGGGGCGGGGCCGGTGGCAGGGCGGGGGCGCGCCCTGGCTCACAGCAGCCAGAGCTGCAGCTGCCCGGCCCCCGCCCCGGCCCAGGCTCCGGCTCCGGCCAGGGCTTCGGCCCCGGCCCCGGCGTGGTGTGCCAGCCCGGCCGCGCGGACAATGAAGCTGGCGCAGCTTACCTGTGACCCCATGGGGCGCCGGCGCGGGCGGGCGCCGTGGCCGCGGACCGGCGATCGCGCGGTCACCAGCGAGCTCTACGTCTGGGAGGGTCCGAGCTGCGCGCTCGCCCGGGTGGCTCGGTCCGCCCGCCCGTCCGTTCGTCCGTCCGTCAGGCCGGCGCGCGCCCCCGAGCTGCTCCAGCCCCGCGGCCCCCGCGCGCCCCGCCCGCGGACCCTGACCCCGCCCCCGGCGCGCGCCCGGACGCCGCTGATTGGCCCACGCTGCGCCCTGGCCTCGGCCACCGCCCCAGCCCCGCCCCCGCCCCCGCCTGCCGGCCCCGCCCCCCCGCTCCGGCGGCAAGGCGCAGCGGACTGGCCGGGGCCGAGTAGCCTCCGGTGCTCCGGCGGCCCACCCCCCCCCCCCGCGGGGCCGGACAGCGGAAGTGCGGGCTGGAGCTCGCTGGGCATTGTGGGAAGCCCCCTCCCATGGGCTTGCGAGTGGCAAGGATTGGGGTCCGTGGGTCCGACGCTCTCGCCCTGCGGGATCACGCAGACGGAGACCACCTGATGGGAGAGATGGGATGGACAAGGGCACCGCAGCAGGGTCGGGTTGGCGCACCCCGCGTCGTCTGAGCGCCTGTCCCTGGGGATGCACGAGACCCAGGGTCATGGCTGTCTCCGAACCCCGAGGAGCCGTCGCCGTACGCGCGTCTCCCAAACTTAGCGACTTCCAGGCGCGCCATGGCGGTTCCGCGGGGCTCATGCTGAGCGGAGAAAACGCGCTCTAGGGGCGCGGTGCCCAGAAGAAGCTGGTCACTGTGCACCCCCGCCATCCGGGGACCTGGGCGCTCTCCCAGAGAAGCGCGCGTTGAGAAGCGGGCCACGTGGCGGTGCCTGCAAACGGTACTCATATTTGGCCAACTAGAAGCATTGGCTGCTGCACGTCGGTCTTGTCATCCAGCTGCTGGTGAGGGCGTGGGGCTCAGACAAGAGGCAAGAACCCTGTCTTGGCCAGCAGCTCCCAGCCAGTGATCGCAACTCGATTTCCGTATAGCTAGGGATGGGTCTCTACACCCCGCCCCCAGTGGTGCGGTGCAGCGCGTCTCTTCTTTCCTCCTATGTCCTCGAGCCTTTGGGGAGCAGGAACGGGTAGCGTACATTCCTGGCTGGCCTGCGCTGGGGTTAAAGGTCACCACGCTCCCTTCTGAGCACAGCAGAGGGAAGGAGGTGAGCCTGCGGCTGGCCAGGGGCGTAGAGGAGTTGAGCCCTACTGGGCCAACCAATCGCGAGGCGCCCTAGGCTGTCTGCGCCCTGCCTCATCGAGGGGCCAGCGCCGCGAAATTCCTCTGGAGGTGGGAGGCGCCCGCCCTGATGTAAGATTTCTCATGTTGTGTGTAGAGGCATTCATGGGCGGCAGTGGGAGGGCTGGCAGGAGGAGATTCTCCTTGAGCGAGCAAGGGCGAGCAGAGGTCTGGCAGTCAGAGATGAAAGCCAGGGATATTCCCTCCAGGAGATGGCTGTCCAAATGCCCTGCCCACCCCTCACCAGGCATCTAGGCTGGCACTCATGGCCCAGGTGTCCCTAGTCTCATTCTTTCTGCTGGAGGACTCTCTTGGCACAACTGGTCTGAAGCAAGCCCCACCACCATCACCACACACACCCCACTCCTGCCCGCCTCAGTGTGCCTATCCTTGGAGAAGTAGGACTACCACAGTTCTAACATACTGCTTCTGACCTCCGGGGGGATCCGAGAGTCATTCTGGGTACACTTCCCTCTGAGGGGACAAAGAACACTGTCTGTAGATAATCCTTCAGACCATCCCCTTTCTCAATTTGGTCTCTGTTTACAGCCCATGACGAAAGTGAAGCATGAGGAGACCTGTAAGGTCACTCTCCCTCAGAGATAGCCCCAGTTTCTCTCAAGGTAACTAGGCACCCAAGACACATTCAAGAAGGATCATGTTGATGTTATGCTGTCTGTTTTCCATGCAGAATTTAGGAGCAATAGAAGAACCTTGCCCATAAAGACAATGGAGCTCAGTCATTGCTCAGGAAGCCCATAACAACCACGCCTGTGTCTAACACTAACAGGCCCACTCCATATGCCAGAAGGGCTACTTATCTTCATAGGAACTCTTGTTGAGTTCTGAAATGAGCCAGGACAGAGCAGATACCCCCTTTCTCTAACACACATATACACTCTTGCACCTCCACCCCAGCAGCACTACCAGTGACTGGACCAAGACCCCTGTATTTTCTGTTCCAAAAGCCAGCACTAGGGTACAAGGCCTGGACATAAAGACAATACAGCTAGCTTGTAGACAGATTGAAGAACAACCCCCTGAGATGAGACATCCTGTCTCCTCACTATCACCATTCTGCAAGCTAATAAATCCCATAATTGTTTTAAAAAAACAAACAAACAAACAAACAAACCCAAACAGCAGCAACTGCAACCTCTTGGCATGTGAAGGTAAGGGAAGTAGTCATAGCTGAGTTGGCCCAGGTATCTAAATGTGTCTGCTTTGATGTGTTACCAGAATGGCTCAGGAACTCAGTTTCTCACTTCAGGTGACCTGCCTTAGAGATGACTCTCAAGGATGGACAGATAGGATGGCCTCAGTTACACTCTGATCATGGCATTCAGCATCCATAGCAGGGATCTGGGAAGGTTCCATGAAGATGGGCATGATCCTGGCTATCAACAGTGAGCAGTAGAAAATGTGAACAGACAGACAGATGGTCAGGGCCCTGCAGCCACATGAGTCCATGCTATCTGTTGAGACCATTGTAGAGTTACCCCCAGGAGCTGGAGAGATGGCTCAGTGTTTAATAATATTGTTTGCTTAATGCTCTTGCATAGAACCCAAGCTTGGTTCTCACTCAGTATCTACGTTGGAGTAGCTCATAACTGCCTATAACCCCAGCTCCAGGAGATCTAACACCCTCTTCTGGCCTTGATAGGCAGCCAGCTGCACATGTATACACACACACACACACACACACACACACACAAATACAAAATTTAAAAAAAGTTGAGCCAGGTGTGGTGGCATACACCTTTAATTCCAGTACTTGAGATGCAGAAGCAGATGAATCTCTCTGAGTTTAAGGGCAACCTGGTCTACAAAGTGAGATCCAGGCCATTCTTTAAAACCCTATTTTAAAAAACAATAACAACAACCAAAAGCTCACCCCAAGCATATGAGCATGTCAGGAGACCATCAAATCCATGAAGGAAATTAGCATCAGGCCACACATTCTGGGGGCCAAACAAAGGATGCAGAAGCTGGTCAGGCCATGAATGTGCTTTCTGATAGAAGACCCTCAGAATGGGTCCCTTCTATCCCAAGTACCTGGAACACCACCATGATAGCCATTAAGAGTGCCATGTGGCTGGCCAAGCCCAGCATCCTCTGTAAACCCTAGAGGCCCCCATGTGCTTTACTGGTAACCTGCCCTCCACCGACACACCATGTGGCTTTCAAGGGGCAGAGGAGCAAGAAGGGACCCTACCTCAGGCAAAGAACTGTGAGACAATAGAGAGATCAGGGACTTACTTGCATTTAGCCTCAGGGTCTGCTTTGTAAGCAATAGCCTGGGAGGAGCTTTGGAAAAGAAAATTCCAGAAGAACAGCAAATATCCCTCCATATCTAGTAGAGGTACTACCCCACCAACCCTGTCATTGCTAGACACCTTCCCCCAAAGGCAGCATTTCCTCATTTACCCCCACTGGGTTTTCTGTAGCTGTCTTTGTCTCAGTCACTGGTCAGAGAGACTGCCTGTTTATCCTCCAGCCAGTGGTGTTGCTCAGTCGTCCCCATGGCAACAGACCTGAGAGTTCTGCCCCCTTCCAGAAACCTGTCCCTGCCCTCTCCAGCACTCTGCTGGAAGTCCCTATCTAGAGAGGCCAAGAGCAGGGAGGGAAGAAAGACTACTGCTGTGGGCTGGGGATACTGGGACCCACCCATCACACATCATCCTGGCCCCTGTAGTGGAACTGAATCCTGCCTCAGTCTGCAGCAAAGACCAATCCATGGCCATGGGAGGGGCTCCTCACCCAGGCTTCTGTAATATGGGCTTCCTGGGCATAGTTTGACCAGGTCTAGAGCCATCTGGACTTGCCTTCCTGTCCAGGCCTCTGTAAGACTGTCCTCCAGAGCTGCTCCAGGCTAGGGGCTACCTGCCAACCCCATGGCTGCCCCACCCCAACTGTCCTCCAGGCTTGTGCCCCTGCCAAGCCCCAACTGCCACTCCAGCTGCTATTGCCAACTGTCGCCCCATCTCCATTCCAAGTGCTCCCCACCCCAACTGTCCTTCCAAAGTACCATAGCCAACTGGCAGCTCCTTGCTCCGTAAGCCTTGCCTCCCACCTACCATCTATGGGGCCAGGGCTTAGCATTCCAGAGTTCCCTGCATTTCCAGCAATATTGGCACACCTGCTATGTTCCTGGCTAGCCCTGGGCTGGGGGAAGGAGAAGTACTGAGGCTCAAGACCAAGAGAGTAGGTTGGGGGCCAGGCCTCAGCAGACCAAGGGGAAGAGATGGGGAAGAACAGAGCAGAAGCAGAGGATATGTCAGCCAGACCTCTATGCCAGACCTACACAGGGGCAGGGATCAGCCACAGTACCCAATCAGAACCACGTGTGCACTTTGGGTAGAGACAGACCTTACTTGGCTGTGGGGTACAGCTGGATCCTGACATAGTGCTTTCCTCTGAGAATTTCTAAGCAGCTTATCCCAACCACAGGCCCTGGGAAGGCCCCAGCATAGATCAGGGACAGTCCTGCTCCTGCCATACCCTCAGATACCCACCAGCCTTCCACACCTATTCCTGGGTCTCAGCTGGTGTCCTGAGCCCACTTGGGTTGTCTCTTAAGAGTATATTTTCCACACAAGTTCTAGCCCATTTCACCAGGTCCCAGTTATGGGCTTTCCTCTTCTGCATCCCAAAGTCCTTTCTCCACCTTTATTCAGTAGTCCCTGTGACATGTCACTTCTATAAAGGGATACTTGCTTTATGCAAACACACTCAGAAGCCCTGGTAGTCAGTCTTCCCCTGAAACTACTTGACAGGTTGCAGTCCCGGCTATTCCAGAACACAAAGAAGTACCTGGAGTCTTCACCAGGCCTTGGGGGAGAAACTGTTGCCCTCACTGGTATAAGTCTGGGGCTGTAATTCCATCTCAGAACAGGCAATGAGGGCTGGGCCTTAGTCCCAGCTTAAAGCCACTGTTCCCCAGAGGCTACAGCTCCAAGGCTCACATTGCACAGGCTGGTGATAGCTCTGCTGATAGCACCACAGGTGAAAAGGGACACCTGGCTCTATTTGGTATTCCATTTGGGAGTTCTCAGGCCTACTAGCCTGAGACATGCTAAGGAAAGAAAAATTGCTGTGTTAAACTAGTCCTAGAAGGAAGGAAAAGGCAGCATATTCCTTGAGTACCTACCATGTGCCCAGTATCTCCCCATGTGATGACTTGCTTTCCCAGAGTTACCTGGCCCTTCCTCCTGAGCTAGGGCCTGGGACAGAAAGTGAATAGTGACTGTGGTCCATAGAGGACTGTGGAATAGTGCTTTGTCCTGCCTTTTGAGATGTAGGCCCTCCCTCCCATCAGGAAAAGCCTTCTGGGGTTCCCCAGAAGAACCAGAAGGGGCCTGGGAAGATAGCTCAGCAGTTAAAAGCATATATTGCTCCTGCAGAGGACCCAAGTTTGGTTCCCAGGATGGATGGCTCACAACTGCCTGTAACTCCAGCCAAGGGAATCCAACACCCCTGACTTCTGCAGGTACCCGCACTCATATGTACAAACGAAAACACAGATACACATAAATTAAAATAGGATCAGAAGAGGAAAGAATAAGAATTTTTTAGAGATTCTTGGTAAGCACCACCTTGGTAAGTCACTTATCTAAGTAACTCCACCCAGAACTAGGGGGTAATCATGTGGATGTCAGGTGCCTCTAAGGTGATATGACAAGAGGACACCTCATCTCTGAGATTCTCTCTAAAACTTATTACCTTAGTCTTCAGAAAGTACACCCCATAGATTCTACTTGAGGTACTGTCTACTCAGCATCTGATCAGTAAACCTTAAAACTGAAGTTCATGAGAAACAAAGGAAGCCTGAGAAATTGCCTCAGCCTACAAAAATGTAAAATGTAATGTCTCCAAGTATGATGGAGGGGACTGGAGAATAGAGGAGAGCTTTGGGAACTAGGTGGTAAGGTCCAAAGAAAGTCTTACTGTAGTAGAGAGTTATGCCAGCAAGGGCTTCCTGATACTCACAAAGGCATGTAGCAATGCCAAATGACAGTGAGAAACTTGGAGCCTGGAAAAGTCACACAGGAATTCTGGGCTGTACAACCTGCAACTTTTCTGAAATCTAAAGTTATTACAAAATAAAAGGTTCATTCTTTAAAGGGGGAAAGAGAAGCAAAACCAACCAATAATAAAAACAAAACAACTCTCATGACTTCTAGGGTTGAGAGCTGAGTAGCCACTCACAGTATATCTCAGCCCAGCTATTTATTTCCACTATTTTTTGTTTGTTTGTTTTTTGTTTTTTTGAGACATGGTTTCTCTGTGTAGCCCTGGCTGTCCCAGAACTCGCTCTGAAGACCAAGCTGGCCTTGAACTCACAGTGATCTCCCTGCCACTGATCTTAGTGCTAGGATTAAAGGTGTGTGAGTTCAAGGCCAGCTTGGTCTTCAGAGCGAGTTCTGGGACAGCCAGGGCTACACAAAAAAAGAAACCCTGTCTCGAGAAACAAAACAAAACAAAAAAAAAAAAGAAAGAAAAAATGGCACTTCAGTTGGGTAGTGTAGTGGTGTACACCTTTAATCCCAGCACTTAGGAGGCAAAGACAGGCAGATCTTTGTGAGTTCAAGGCCAGCCTGGTCTTCACAGAGAAACCAAAAAACCAACCAAACAAACAAAGGAATTAGCACTTCAGAATATTCATTACTTAACCCATTCCCCCAAACACTCTCATGGGGTACAAAAACACAGAGTCAGGGATGCTGGTCTTATATTTCTGAGTGATGTTGTGTGGTGAGCTCTGGGCTCTCAGGCTGCACACAAGATGTGTTCTCTTAAACACTGTTGAGAGAGCCTGCCACCTTTCATCCTGGCCTCTGTCTACATAGGCTCAGCCTTGATGGTGTTCCCTTTGGGGCTAGGGAGATAGTTCAGTGGGTAAAGCGCTTGATATGCTAGCAGAAGGACCTGAGTTCAATCCTCAGCACTCACATAAAAAGCTAAGGTACAGTGACACCTGTGTGCTGTAATCCCAGTGCTGGAAAGGTAAAGACAAATAGATGCCTGGAGCTAGTTAGTTAGCTAGTGTATCTAGCCTATGTTGGCCTAAGTAGGAGCCCAGATCCCAATAGGAGACCTTGTCTTAAAAATAGAAGGATGGTTGGGGCTGGAGAGATGGCTCAGAGGTTAAGAGCACTGGCTACTCTTTCAGAGGTCCTGAGTTCCATTCCCAGCAACCACATGGTGGCTCACAACCATCCATAATGAGTTCCAGTGCCCTCTTCTGGCATGCAGGCAGAACACTGTGTACATAATAAATGACTCTTTAAAAAATAAAATAAAATAGAAGGGCAGACAGCTTTTTTAAAAAATTTTATTTATTTATTTGTTTTGGTGGACAGCTCTTTTTTTATTTTTTATTTTTTTGGTGGACAGCTCTTAAAGAGTGCTTGGCTTCTAAGTGGTTGACAACTGTATGTTATTACCAGGTGACAATATATGCTGTGAGACTGTTTTTGTTTAAAAAAAAAAAAACCTCAGTTACAACAGTTACAAATATCTGTCTACATACAAATTTTGTATGTAGACATGCACATATAGGTAGAAAGAGAGGGCACTGAGGGCCAAACTAATGCCTTGTGCATTAGACAAGCACACTGAGCTACAGTTCCAGAGTATCTGATCTCCTCTTCTGGCCTCTATTGGCACTGTATGCATGTAGTGAATATATAGACAAGAAGGCACATACACAAATTTAAAAATTAATAATAAATTTTAAAAATTAAAAGATCTCAGCTACATTTTGTAACTTCCACCATGGCATATTATGGCCAGGGCCAGAAGGTGCAACCCATTGTACCCTATACAACAGAATATGAGGTCTGGGCTTTGGAACCACATCTTTTTTACTTGTGAAATAGATCTCAAATTTAGATGTGGCTGTGTGAGGGTTGTATTTTTGGCTTTGGTGAGTAAATGAACCTCAGATTATATAAGAGATTCATTCTAAAACAAAGTCAAGAAAACAACTGGGCAGGATCATGCTAAAAGGAAATGATATTACTTTCCTTCAAAGTGTTTCCAACTAGCAATGGCCAAGGACAGAAGCTGAGAAGGCAGTACAGTATTTTTAAAGGTGTCTTTTGCTGGGCGAAGTAGTGCACACCTGTAGTCCCAGCTACTGGGATGCTGAAACAGGAGGATCTCTTGAGTCACTGAGTTCTGGGCTATAGTGTGCTGTGCGGATCAGGTGTCTGCATTAAGTTCAGCATCAATATAACAACCTCCCAGGAGCTGGGACCACCAGGTTGTCTAAGGAGGGGTGAACCTGCCCAGGTTGGAAATGGAGCATGTCAAAACTCAAGTGCTGATCAGCAATGGGATCTCACCTATGAATAGCCACTGCACTCCATACTGGGCAACATAGCAAGGACACAAACTCGCAAACACACATACATACCACATCTCTTTTGGACACTCACCCAGATGCAAGGTGTCACACACTTTTAATCCCAGCACTTGGGAGACAGAGGTAGGCAGATCTTTGAGGCCAATGTTATCTACAGAGTGAGTTACAGGACAGCCAGGGCTATAAAGAGAAACCTTTTCTCAATAAATAAATTTAATAATAATAATAATAATAATAATAATAATAATAATGTATCTTCTGCTGGGAGTACAGTCTGAAACATTGATTTATATTGTTTTGGTAGCCTGTATGTTATTGGGTAGCAATAAATGCTGTGAGATTTTTTTGTTTTGGTTTTTGTTTTTCAAGACAGTGTTTCCCTGTGTAGTTTTGGTGCCTGTCCTGGATCTCGCTCTGTAGACCAGGCTGGCCTCGAACCCAGAGAGATCTGCCTGGTTCTGCTTCCTGAGTGCTGAGATTAAAGGCATGCACCACCACCACCCAGCAAGATTGTTTTTGTTAAAAAAAAAAAAAAAAAATCTTGGGCTAGGGAGATGGCTAGGATGTAGAGTACTAGAAGCTCTCCCAGAGAACCAGGGTTCTATTCCCAGCACCCACATGGCAGATCACAGCTGTCTATAGCTCCAGTGTCAGGGTATCTGGCACCTTCACACAGTTATACATACAGGAAAAACACCAATGCACACATAAATAAATTTTAAAAAAAATATAATAAAAAACATATCAGTTAGGTAACCTATGGTCCTCCCTCTTCCCAACTGGCATTTTCAGAGGTATAGAGCAGAGTGATGTCTTTGGGTCACTTTGGCCCTGATTGAGTTTCCACATTCTGCCCCACAGAATGGAACTGTAGGACCCTGGCCTAGACTGCAGCATGACGAAGCCAGGTGGTAGTGGCACATGCCTTTAATCCTAGCACTTGGGAGGCAGAGTCAGGAGGATCTCTGTGAGTTTGAGGCCAGCTTGGTCAACAGAGTAAGTTCCAGGACAGTCAAGGCTGTTACACAGCAAAACCAAGTCTCAAAAAAACCAATAATAATGATATAATAATATTAATAATAATAATAACAAAATAACTCAGTTACAAATATCTCTATATATACAACTTTACAAATATAGATAAAGAGGGCATTGAGGGCCAACTAATGCCTTGTGCATTAGACAAACACACTGAGCAACACTCCCAGCTAATCATAAAAAGCACTTTGTTAATTTTTAAGAAAAATACAAAAACTGGTCATGGTGGTGTACACTTTTAATCTCAGTACTCAGGAGACAGGCAGATTTCTCTGGGTTCCAGCTCAATCAGGGCCACACAAGTGAGAACTTGTTTCAAATTTTTTTTTAAAAAGAAAAAGAAATTAAAAAAAATTATTTTTCATTTGTGGCTAGAGAGATAGCCTAGTAGTTATGAAAACTTCCTATTTTTCCAGAGGACCAGAATTCAGTTCCCAGCACCCATATCAGGTGGCTCACAGCTGCCTGTAACTCCAGCTCCAGGAGATCCCTTGCTCTCTTCTGGCCTCCCTGGATATCCGAACACATGTGGTAGCAGACATATGTACACATAAATAAAAATAAACTAACAACAACAAAAAACCCTAGCAAGATGACCTCCAATTGTGGCCTTGTGGGACTAAATTGCTTGTCTCATTTCTCTGCTGCATTGTTTTAGACTGAAACTTCAGTATCCAAGTAGTATCACACATTTCTGGAGGTCCCACAGCTCAGAATCTAGGATCTGTTCCTGGTCAGCACAATCTGAAGGAAGCTGAAAACATCTGGGATAAAAGTGAAAGGCCATTCCTTCCTTGTTCTTGAGTAGAATACCGACCACCTCCCCAAGCTGGCTCAAATGGGTTCATTTCGTCCTTCTCACTACGAGTCTTCTGCATTGCAAGGAACATGAATCATCGCTACACTATTTGTAACACCTCTACTAACCCCTCAACCCCAAAGGCCTTTCTTGCTCCTGCCCCTTGGTGATTCTCAGCAAATACTCCAAACTTGGTTCCTAGCCACCACAATAAAGTCCTGCCTAGCTTTCCTTGGTATCTTGTTTGTTCCCCTTCCAGTTTCCCTTGGTCCCTATGACCTGATGCTCCACAGCCATCCTGGCCAAAGTTGGGGTCACTCCACATGGTGCTGGGCAGTTACAGTCTGTACCTGAAGATCTCATCTTATTACCATCATTGTCATAGGAGAGTCAACAACCATACAGTGCAGGTATCTGAGGAGTAGGGGAACTGAGGAGGAGATGCTAAGAATGGGCTGAGATTTGGGAGGGTATTTTCAGTCTTAGATAGCTAACAGACATTTCCTTCCTGTTAAGATTTGGGATCAAAATCTTCCTGGTTGCTCCTGGGAGGCCCAGAGGCTATGGGACCTTTAGAGGAGGCTGTATTGCAAACCCTGACTCGCAGTCCTGAAACCTGCATGCTATATCGCAGAAAGCAAGATTTGAGAGTTTTCTCCCATGGGCCTTTGCCATCCTCAAGTCCAACCCAGGATGAGCACATGTCCTAGGAAACCCAAAGCTGGGGGCTAGAAGGGGCTGGAGCCTTGGTCAAAGCCTTATGAGAGAATGGAGCAGCATATGCACGCAGCCACTCCACCTTGTTTGGTCCCCCTTTGCTTCACAGCCCCAAATCCAGATGGTCTAGGTGGTCAGAGTTCCCCTTTCCTGGAGCCATATGGAGTACTGTCCTTCTACTGGGATGGAACACCAAGAACCAGGCTCCCTGACCCCAGCTCCAGGTGGCAGGCTCCATTTCCTCCTCCCCTGGGGATCCTGGTGCCGGGGTGGAGGCTGGAGGCCTTATCAGACCACAGGTTTTCCTGAGGAAGGAAGGCTGGGTGTGTATTCCAGGACAGGCGCCTCTTTGGGTGTGCCTAGATCAGTAAAGAGGGACATATGCTCTGCCATTCCTCTTGGAGCGAAGATAGCTTCTTCTTGGGAAACTCTATACCACAAAGACAAACAAGTCCACATTCTGGAGGTCAGAAGCCTGGGGGGAAGAGCACACATTCCCTGAACTTTCTGACAATACCAGCATCATCAGGGGAGAGTCCACAACAGCCCCATCAGATGCTCAGAGGGTTTCATAACCTGTCCAATTAAATGTGCCCCACAATCATGCATGGTTGGATTCACCAAACCACATATATGACATGAAAACAACACAGAAGAATAGCACCCTCCTATTATGGGTGCTAAACAAGATGCCTTCAGCTTATGGACATTATCAAACTATATCCTTGGAATATGCACACTTTCCTGTAGGCGTATGATATATAAACTACACATGGGGTGGGGGTAGTATCTAAGAAGCCCTCCACAGATCCTTCCAGAGGGAAGAATGTTCCCTGAGGACTGCTTGTCCTGCCTTCTGACTAGGCTAGCCCCCTGAGTCTACCTTTCTCTCTTTAGAGAAGTCACAGGACCCTCATAGAGGAAATGAACCCAGGGAGGGAAAGGGTGTCCTGGGAGGAGTTGTGGTTTGGAGCAGGGCCTGGCTGGCCAGGCTGACCATCAATGATGTCTCTGCCTTGCTAGGCAAGGCTCATGAGCAGCCCCCTCCTTTACCTCCTCTAGGGTAGAAGGGTTAAGCTGTATGGATGGGGCCAGTAGATGTTGAGCCCACCTCATTAATGTGGGCAACTGGCCAGGGAGCACTGGCGTGAGACAAGGGAACTGCCTTGCCTCACCCACTAGAGGTTGCCTCTTACCTCCTCCCTCCTGGTCTGATCTCAGCAGCCTCTACCCCTTCCGCTTCCAGAGGCCCAGGGGCTATTTTTAACTTGGCTGAGCTGCCAAAGTAGAAGGTGGACCAAGCCCTTGGGGGAGGGCCCAGGAGAAAAGGCCCTAGAAAGGGCCTAGCTGTCCAGCCCCCACTCTCTAGAGATCCAGGCATCCTAGGGGCACTGGTCATTCTTAAGCTTACAGGAGAAATAGTATTCTACTCACCACCACAGTTACAAAGGAAGGCCATACAGATCTGAGGTTCAGAAATGCACTTGAGACACACATCAAATGCACACATCTACTGCACTCAAACTCATATTTATTCTCTCTATCTTGTGTGTGTGTGTGTGTATCACGTGTATACACACACAAACCACAGGAAGACAGACAGAGGCACAAGCACAGAGATACCCAGCTGTTGAGAAAGTAAGGACCAGATGCTGAAGTAAAGGAGGGCACTGCTTGGCCCAATTTGTTCTTCTTCACAAGTACCAGCCCAATAGGGATACTCCAGGATTCATAATACTCCCCTTACACTGGGACCACCTTCTGATTCATTCTTCCACAAGAAACAGGCTACCTAGGAATCTGAGCTGAGCTGAGCTGAGCTCAAAGGCATCCTCCAGAAGCCTTATGCTCAATCCTCACAGAAAGGAAACTCGGGACTGGCTGGAAGGGCAAGGGTAGTATCTCTCCTTGTTCCCTCCTGTCTCCCTGCTCCTGTCCCTCCCTCCTAGCCTTTGTTTCACAGAACAACTGTCCCTGACCTAGGGGAGAATTGGAGTCTGATCTGCATGCTAAGGGGCTGGGATGGGGGCCTTATCCACTTCATCAGATCCAAAGGGAAGAGGTAGCAGGAGAAATGGGGGCTCAGGATGCCATGACTCCAGTTCCCCTCCACTATCTCGCCCCATCTCCACTCTTGGGCAGCTTCTGGGAGGGATAAGGGAGGAGAAACGGGGAGGGGGGTGGACAGGACATCCTCTTGGCAGGACACAGGATGACAGGCCGGAGGTTCCCAGACCCTGTCAGGGCCATGGGGAAAAGGTCACTGGGACTTAGGGCTCACTCATGGTGCTTCAAGGGCCAGGCCAGGGCACTGCAAGTGAGGGAGAGAGTGTCAAAGGGATAACCCAGTTACTGAGCTGTCTCTGGACTCAAGCCAGTTAAGTTGTGGAGCTGCCCACATACCCAGAGAAAATACAGTCATCAACATACCCAGGCACCACCACTGAGAGTGGCATCACAGATGTGTGGGAGGAACCAGAGCCTTGCTAGCCATGTCTACCTAACTGGATTTGTATCTAGTTCTTTCTATTCCAAGCAAGCCCACTGCCCTTGGAAGAAATACAATCCAGTAGGGGTTGAAAGCCATGGGAACCTTTCTCCCACACTTGCTCCAGGGGCCAAAACTGGCTACTGTAATTTGAACCCTAGCCTAGGTCCTTGGAGGAGCTAGAGGACATCAGGCAGAAACTTAAACTTTTCTTCACTACACTGGACCTACCAGGATTTGTGAGAACCCCTATTTCCCTACTAGGACCTGAGAAACTAACTTCCCTACCAGGACAAAAGCTCCATCCCTTAAAAGGATCTGTGAGAGTCCTCCTCCCATATCAGAGTCCATGAAAGTTCCTCTATCCTATTAGCTTCCTAGCTATTCTTCATGCTTGGCATAGCACCCAGCTGTTATCTATGAGGACCTCTGTCTCTCTGACTTAACTCTGAGTAGGAAAAGGCACCTGTGAACACTTTGACATAGAGCTCAAGTCTGGATGTGCCTGTTCAACTTACTAAGAGGGTCACCATGTGACCCAGGGTCTCTGTTCCTAGGGGTCCATGCATGCTCTACAAGTAGGAAGGAAAACATAGGAAGGAAAAGATCCCTTTGCTGGGAATCTGGTAGGACTGCTCCAAAATTTTGTCTCCACTTCTTACGTTTATGTCTTTCTTCCTTTTCTCATGGTACCACTTCCAATTTTTTTACATCTCTTAAAAATATTGAGACTGGGGAGATGATTCCATGTCTAAGAGTGCTGGTTGTGAGCTGAGCAGTGGTGATGCCTACCTTTAATTCCAGCACTCAGGAGGCAGAGGAAGGTGGATCTCTGTGAGTTTGAGGCCAACCTGGTCTACAGAGTGAGTTCCAGGACAGCCATGGCTACACAGAGAAACCCTGTCTTGAAAAACCAAAAACTGAAACCAAAACAAACAAACAAACCAAAACAAACCCAAAAAACACCAAAAAAACCAAAACAAACAAACAAACAAACAAAAAAACCAGAAGAAGAAATGCTGGCTGCTCTTCCAGAGGACCAGGGTTCAATTCTCAGCACCTACATGGTGGCTCACAGATGTTTGTAACTCCAGTCCCCAAAGGCTCCAAAGCCCTCTTCTGGCCTCTAAGAGCACTGTATGAATATGATAAATAGGGATGCATGCAGACAAAACACTCAGATACATAAAATAATTTAAAAGAATACTTGAACAACAACAAAAAAGCAAGGTGGTGGTGGTGCAGGCCTTTGATCCTAGTCCCCAGGAGGCAGAGGCTGATGGATCCCTGAGTTCAAGGCTAGCCTCATTTACACAGTGAGTTTCAGGACAGCTAGGAGTACACAGGGAAACCCTGTCTCAAAAAAGCAATATGTATATTATTTATATATATATATATATATATATATATATATATATTATATATATAATTTTTATTTATTTACTTATTTTATGTGTATGTGCCTGAGTATATGTATGCACACTACATGTGTACGGGAGTCCGTGGAGGTCAGAAAAAAGTGTTGGATCATCTGGACAGTTTTTAGCCACCATGTAGGTGCTTGGAACTGAACCCAGGCCCTCTACAAAAGCAATAAGCACTCTTATCTACTGAGACATTTCTCCAGCCCCACCTTCAATTTTTATATCTTTTCAAAAAGTTAACCTCTATTAAAAAAAACCTAGTTTATTGGGGCTGGAGAGATGGCTCAGAGGTTAAGAACACTGACTGTTCTTTCAGAGGTCCTGAGTTCAATTCCCAGCAGCCACAAATGATGGTTTACTGCCATCTGTAATGAAATCTGGTGCCCTCTTCCAGCCTGCAAGGATGCAGGCAGAACACTGTATGCATAATAATTTTTTTTTTTTTTTGGAGCTGAGGATCGAACCCAGGACCTTGAGCTTGCTAGGCAAGCGCTCTACCACTGAGCTAAATCCCTAACCATAAAATTTTTTAAAAACCTAATTTGTACATATGATAGTCACCAATATTAAACACAGCAAAAATGAATTTTAACAAATTCATGACCATGCCCACTGTCTTAGAATGCTACAGTTCTAAGATTTCACGTAAACAAAATCATGCCTTTTTATGGTAGTGGTGTGTGTGTGTGTGTGTGTGTGTGTGTTGTTTTGTGTAGTATTAGGGATTAAGTCTAAGATCTTGTACCCACTAGGCAAGTGAGCTACATCCTAAACCCTCTTATTATTTCTTTTCTTTTCTTTTCTCTTATTATTTCTTTGAGACAGGGTTTCACCTAGTTGACCAAACTATTCTTTAATTCACTCTGTAGCCAAAGCAGACCTTGAACTTTAATCTTTTTGTCTTAGTCTCCTCAGGAGTTGGAATTACAGACCTGTGACACAGCCTTGGCTCCATATGTGGTCTTCTATGCATGGCTGCTTCACTTAGCATAAAATCTCTGAGATTTTTTTCTCTCGATTGTACAGAAGCATCCAGCTTGTTTATTGGTCTCCAGTGGATGGATACTTGGGTTTTTCTAGTTTCAAGACATTATGATTCATGCTATGAACATCTGAGGACAAGTCTGTATAAACATGTTTAATTTCTTTTCAATAGACTCTTTGGAACAGAAGCTGGGTGTGTTGCTCAGTGGTAGAGTGCTTGTGTAGCATGTTCTAGGTTCTGGCTTCAATATCTAGCACTGCAAAACAACAAAAACAAAAGTAAAATAGAGTAGGGTTGTTCTGTATCTTGTTTTCTACTTTTTTATGTTTGTTTTTGGTTTCCCATATCAATTGTAGACCCCTAAAGGTAGAGAGCTCACTTCCGTTGCTATGATAAAATACTTACCAAAATCAACTTGGGGAGGAAAGAGTTTATTTCACCGTATAGTTAATAGTCCATCATGAAGAAAAGTTAGAGCAGAAACTCAAGGCAGGAACCTGGAGGGAGGGAACTGAAGAAGAGGCCATGAAGGACTGCTTCCCAGCTTGCTCACTCTCTTCTTTTTTCTCTGTCTCTCATCTTTCCTTTTTTTTTTTTTTTTTTTTTTGAGACAGAGTTTCTCTATGTAGCCCTGGCTGTCCTAGAATTTGCTCTGTGATCAAACTGGCCTCAAACTCAGATATCTGCCTACCTCTGCCTCCCAAGTACTGGGATTAAAGGTGTGCTTGCCACTGCCAATATCACTACCACCACCACCAGTATCGCAGCAGCAGCTTCTTTTCTATTTTTTTTTTTTTTAAAGACAATGTCTCACTGTGAAGTCCCTACTGGCCTCAGACTTGCTAAGTAGACCAGGCTGGCTTCAAACTAACAGAGATTCTCCTGCCTCTGCCTCCCAAGTGTTGGGGGAAAAATGTACACCGCCATGCTCAGTTCACCATGCTTTCTTATACTGCCCAAGATCATCTGCCCCACAACAAGTAGCATTGCCTACAGTGGGCTGGCCATTCCAAAATCAACCATTAATCAAGAAAATGCCCTACAGACTTGCCTACAGGCCAGTTTTGTTTTGTTTTTTCGAGACAGGGTTTCTCTTGTATGTAGCTTTGCGCCTTTCCTGGAACTTGCTTTGGAGACCAGGCTGGCCTCGAACTCACAGAGATCCGACTGCTTCTGCCTCCTGAGTGCTGGGATTAAAGGCATGTGCCACCACCACCCGGCTACAGGCCGGTTTGATGAAGACATTTTCTGAATTATAGTTCCCTTTTCCCAGATGACCCTGGCTTGTGTCAAGCTCATTGATAGGAACAGAGAACTGAACTAAAGCACATCTCTTGACCAAAAGAATATTCTTGAATGAATAAATTAATGAATGAATGGTGGGTTTTGGCTATCTCAATGGAGGTGGAAGCAATAAAAGAGATGTTGATAGTATGAATGGGGCAGATGAAAATGACAGTGGTCACCTAAGTTCAATGAAAACACAGATACATTTCATTACGATGCATAGCAGTAGCAAAATTACAGTTATAAAATAGCAATGAAAATTATTTTATGGTTGGAGTCATCACAGCCTGAGGAACTATATTAAAGAGTCACAGAATTAGGGAGGTTGAGAACCAATGCCTTAAGAGCCTGATGTCACCAAAATATACACACTGAAATAACCATTTCTCTTTTCTCTGTGTCTATCATGCTCACCCCCAAGACTGTTACAGTACACAACTGCTTTTTACAGCTATCCTTCTGTACTTTTTAGTTGCTTTCTCAGCTAGTTTAATTTTGTGGTTCATTGTTAAGAGTTACTTCCTGAAAATAGCAGAAGCATTTGAATTTCAGTCTTCTTGTAGTGTCCATCTGAGAGCTCAGGGAAACACTTAAGCCACTGCTCGTGCTGAGAACTATGAGGCCTGTAGCACCATGGATCATGATAGTTTTCCTAAGCATTTAGGATTTTGTCTATTTAATTTTTGAAAAAAATTTCTAAGCCAGACACAGTGGAGGCAAACATTTTTAATTCCAGTACTTGGGAGGCAGAGGCAGGCAGATCTCTGTGAGTTTGAGGGCAGCCTGGTCTACATAGTGAGTTCCAGGATAGCCAGAGCTACAGAGTAAGGTCTTTCTCAAAATAGACCAACAAAACAAAAATAAGTTTTAGAATTATTTTTATTTTACATGTATTGGTATTTTGTCTGCATGTATACGTTCACCATGTGCATGCTTTGTGCCCAAGGAAGACAGAAAAGGGTATTAGATTCCTCTAGGACTGGAGTCCTGGTTGTGAGCAGACATGTGGGTGATGGGAATTGATCCTGGGTGCTCTTAACCACTGGGCTATGTCTCCAGTCCTAAATTTGGGGTGGGGGCAGTTTACAGCTGGGCAGTGGTAGCACATGTCTTTAATCCTAGCACTTGGGAGGCAGAGGCAGGCCAGACCTCTGAGTTTGAGGCCACTTTGATCCAGAGCAGCCAAGGCTACACAGAGAAACCCTGTTTTGAAAAAACAAGAAAAAAGGCTGGGTGGTGACCCAGCATTCGGGAGGCAGAGGCAGGCAGATCTCTCTGAGTTTGAGGCCAGCCTGGTCTACAAAGTGAGTTCCAGGACAGCCAAGACTACACCGAGAAAACGTGTCTTTTTTTTTTAAAGATTCATTTATTTATTATGTATACAGAAGAGGGTGCCAGATCTCATTACAGATAGTTGTGGGCCACCATGTGGGTGCTGGGAATTGAACTCAGGACCTCTGGAAGAGCAGTCGGTGCTCTTAACCTCTGAGCCATCTCTCCAGCCCAGCAAAAACGTGTCTTGAAAAAGAAAAAGAAAGAAAGAGAAAAAGAAAGAAAGAAAAAACAAGAAAAAATATCAGGCTAGACTCAAACTTCTGGATATAACCTTAATTTTTGTATCCTGTCTCTAATTTCCAAGAACTAGGATTAAAGACATACATCATTTTATTCAGTTCTATGCAGTGCTAAGTATTGAACCCTGGGGTTTGTATGTGGTGGTATTGTGTTCCCTGAAATATTGTGCACCCTAATAAACTTATCTGGGGTCAGAGACAGAACAGCCACAATATTAAACATAGAGGATAGGCAGTGGTAGCATACGCCTTTAATCCTTGCATTCCAGAGGCAGAAATCCAACTGTTCAAGGATACAGTCAAGCATGGTGATTTACGACTTTAATCCCAGAAAGCACACCTTTAATCCCAGGGAGTGATGGTAGAAATCAGAAAGGTATATAATGCGTGAGGGCCAGAAACTAGAAGCATTTGGCTGGTTAAGCTTTTAGGCTTCTAGTAGCAGTTCAGCTGAGACCCATTCTGGATGAGGACTCAGAAGCTTCCAGTCTGATGAAACAGGATCAGCTGAGGAACTGTCGAGGTGAGGAAGCTGTGGCTTGTTCTGCTTCTCTGACATTCCAGCATCCACCCCAACACCAGGCCCTGAGTTTGTTTTATTAATAAGACCTCTTAAGATTCCTGCTACATTTGTATATTCTTGAAAAGCACTGTATCATTGAAGGTCATCTCCAATCCAGAATTATGACTCTTGATTGTCTCATCTTTAAACTTCTCATGACTTTTTGATCCTCTCTCTGCATTAACTATAAGCCCTCCACACTAGAGCTGTGCATTTGTTCCTAGAGCACCAAGAGGGAATGTCTAGGAATTCCATAGGCACCAAAATCAGATGCTCAAATTCCTTGTATAAAATGTAGACTTTGCACTGAGATACATCCCATAACAGTAGACTTTAATCTTTAGATGACTTAAAACACACTATAAATAAATTGCATGCTTAGTTATGGATAAATTCTTCTTCCAAATATTTTGAACCTGAGGTTGCTTAAATCAGACCACTCTGCACATACAGAGAAGGAAGGTCAATTACCTTTGTGAAAATACAATGGAGTCTGGTATCTTCACTGATGGCTTCCTTTCAAACGCTTTGCCTTGCTTTTGCAAGTCTGCAAGTCTTACCCATCTTCCTTCCTCCATCCCAGGTCTCTACAACCCACTGACCTTGTTCTCACACCTACAAAAACCCAACTTCCATCAACCTTGGAGCTCTCCAGGTTCAGTCCCTGAAGATTAATTCCTACAGTCTTTTGGGTCAAACCCTCACTTGGGCCTTTATTGGCAAACATCTTCTGGTATCTAGGTGCATGCCTGTAATCCCTATTGGGGAAGTAGAAGCAGAAAGATTAGTAATTCAAGGTCATCTTTGGCTACATATCAAGTTGAGGCAACCTGGACTACATGAAACCTGTCTCAATAATTAAAATATTAGCTGAATAAACTGTTCTAAGGATGGTGAAGGTAGAAGTAAAGAGGACAGAGAATGAGGCACCAGATTTACCACTACCAGGAGCAAAGAATGACCACAAAAAAGAACTACCTTCATTTGCCCTGATGGTGTCCATGGCAGAAACCCAGCTAGGCAGGAAAGGAAGTCCACCCTGGCATCTGATGCTTGTGTAAGGGCCCCCTGCTGCCCTGCTGGCACTACTCCCACCAAGGTCCACAGGCCCTGCCTGGGACTTTCCAAGGGCAGAGCCAATGACCAGGAGTCTTTGCTAGGGCAGTCAGGGCACCCAGGCATTTCCTGAGAAGTCTCCCTTCCTTTGCTCTTCTTCCTCCCTACCTCCCACTCTGGGGAGTTTCCATAAGGCCATGGCCTGCTATTTTCGGTTGAGAGAAGGACCAATTATTTGACCCACTGCTGCCCCTACAGGAACCTGCAAAAAATAAATTGGGGATGGGATTGGGTCAGGGATGACAGGCAAGTCCTCTTTTCCCTGGTCCTCATACCCAGATATACCTGGGAAGTGCAAGGAGCCTGGCAAAGCGGGTGGCTCCAGAGATGGACTCCAAGCCCATGGGCAAGGTTACTAACCTTGGGGAGGATGGACTCAGGGCCTGGGTGGGATGCCACCTTCTTCCTGTAGCCTCATTCTAGCACTTCAAAGACTTCTCAAGGCTTTGTGGTCACTCTGAGCTCCTGGGCAGCTGGAGGGGCTGGGCAGGCCCATTCACCCTCAGGGTTTTTTGTTTGTTTGTTTGTTTTTGTTTCTTTGTTTTGTTTTGTGAGACAGGGTTTCTGTAGCCTTGGTTGTTGTGGAACTCAGTCTGTAGAGCAGGCTGGCCTTGAACTTACTTAGATCCACCTGCCTCTGCCTCTCAAGTGCTGGGATTAAAGGTCTGTGCCACCACCATCTGACTGCACACTCAGTTTTAACTCAGCTTGGAGCAGCTTCAAAGAGGTGAGAGTGGACAGCCTTGTGGTTTGTGCTTATTCCTAGAGCTGGGGTGGTGAACATCAGAGCTTCTATTCTGCTTGCTCCCTCACCCTCTTTGCCTCACTGCCTTCCCTGAGTGGGTTCAGGGAAAAGATCCAGACACTTTTCTGGCCCGCAGATCCAGTCTTGGACCAAGTGCCTCCTGGGGCATGTGATGTATGTAAGTGTGGGTTCCCTGACCCTGAAATCCCAGATACAGAAGCCACAGGAACCAAGGTGTGGGTACCTTCCAGGCCAATCTCCTTTCTTCTCCTTTGTCCTTTCTTTTCTGTTCCTTCTCTATTCTTCTACCTGCTGTATTTTTTAAATGGCAGGAAGAAGTGGCACCATACAAGTGGGCCCACGTGGGAAATTTATTGAGGGAGGAGAGAGAAGGGAGCAGAGTCCAGTCCCTAGGGACAAGAGCAAAAGAAGAGAAAAAGAGAGAGAAAGGAGGTGGGCGAGGCCTGCCTTTTATAAGAGAATGTAGTGAGTGTGCACAGAGGGCGCTCTTAGTGGCTGCAGCTAAGGACTATCCTGTCAGAACCCTAAGGGCAGGCCAGTGCAGATGCCTAAATGCTAACACTACCCTTGGTGGGTAGGTCCCAGAGGAGAGAGGAAGAAAGGGGACTGGGGAAAAAAAAGTCAGTATCTTTGAGGTTGCCTTGAGATTCTGGCCCCTACCATCCAGGCTGTGGTGGGTTTGACCCCACTACAGCTCCCTGGCCTGGGTGGATGATGTGGAGCCAGTTGTAGCCCTGGAGCAGCTGTCCTAGACTGGGGCCAATGCTGAGAACAGAGAGTGCCTGGGGGATGGGGCAAGTTCTAGAGTCCCCTGGGATCAGCTCTGGGACAGTTGCCATTTTTAATCTGTACAAGTGACTTAGAAGGAGCCGCGAGGGCCATAACCTAGATCAGCTCAAAGTAAGCTGGGTAGGTGAGCCCCCTCCCCCAACCATGTATCAGAGGCGGTAGAGGCTCAGGTCACAGTCTTCTCTATATCATATAGGCCACAGATGTGGGTCTGCGGTAACTCTGCCTATCCAAAGCCTGTCCACATTTCAAGAGACGCTTGGCTCTGGGCTGGCTCTCTCCTCCTCCCCGTGACTCAGATGGCTATAAGGCTATACATTCCCCAGATTGGGGTCACCCTAGAACTCATAGTCCTGAAAGCTTAGGCCTCAGTGGAAGCCAGCTTTCAGTCTACCATCCAGGGAGATTCAAGTTGCAGGCCCAAGGGAGGAAGGCACAGGACAGGCAACTTAGCTAGAAAGCTCTTTGCTTCTGTCAACACTACCTGGGTACAGAGTAGATATGGCTTCAGACCAGACTTCACTTTTCACTCTGAAGCACAGCTTTCATACTTTTGAGTGACTTCCCTGGGTAAGGAGTGACTATGCAGCTGTTTGACTTCAATCTCTTTTTCAGGCCCTAGTCCCCACTTCCTACCACTGGAGCTCTCTGGCTATAACAACCTTAGTGAGAGGAAAGTGACAGAGTGCTGAGTAAGGTCCTTAGGTCATGCCTTAGTTCTCCACGAGCTTAACATTAACTACCCCTTCTGTAGCAACTTATAGAGCCCCACTACCCTTCAGTTTTCCTATAGTTCCTTTCAAGAAGCCAGGAAAAAATGTGGATAACTTTTTCACTGTGGGGATCTTGGTACCTCCTCATGAAGTTGAGTCTCCTTGCAAGTTCTTTTCTGAGACCCTCTTGACTGGATTCTTTTTCAGCTTCTATTACTGTTTTTCAGGTCCCCACTGGCCAAACGACTAAGAGTCAGTGACCCAGGCTGGTGATATGGCTCAGCTCATAAAGATGCTTGCTAATAATTCTGATGACCTGAGTTTAATCCCTGGAACTCACATGGTAAAAGAGAGAACTGACTCCCACAAATTGTCTTTTAACCTACACACACACACACACACACACACACACACACACACACACACACAATCAGTCAATCAATGTAATGAAAAAAAAAGTACCAAAAAAAAAAAATGCCTGTGACCCACCTTTCCATCTACTCTCAGCCCAGCTTTATAGCCTCTCTTTTCCAAAACCCAGGACTGATGGTCTCAAGTCCAGATCATAGTTTCTATCTGATTACCAGGAGGGTATCAGAAGTCCTCTACAGGGGAAGGATTCCCAATGGGCTTCTGATTGATAGGGCAGAATGGTTTCTGCTACTGTTCTAGTCAATGTTCATGACAGTGTTCATGAAATCTATACACACAAGATAGATATACAGTAAAAGTCCAGAGCTGCCCTAGGTAATGTAGAGCTTTCAAATACAAGTTCTCTTCCAGAGTGGGAAAGACTCACTGGTTGAGAAGGACTTTTGCAAAAGCAATTTGAACAAATCACATGGCATTAAGAACACACCCTTTATTTAGCCAGGCAGTGGTGGCACATGCTTTTGATCCCAGCACGTGGGAGGCAGAGGCAGGCGAATTTCAGTGAGTTTGAGGCCAGCCTGATCTATAAAAGTGAGATCCAGGACAGCCAGAACTTCTACACAGAGAAGAAACCCTGTCTTGAAAAAAAACCACAAAAAACAAATAAACAAACAAAAGAACACATTCTTTGGCCGGGCGGTGGTGGTGCACGCCTTTAATCCCAGCACTTGGGAGGCAGAGCCAGGCGGATCTATGTGAGTTCGAGGCCAGCCTGGGCTACCAAGTGAGTTCCAGGAAAGGTGCAAAACTACACAGAGAAACCCTGTCTCAAAAAAAAAAAAGAACACATCCTTTGATAAAAACAACATACTCTTAGGAATCTAGTATGTAGAAAAAGCATTGTTTTCCTTGGAAAACAATGTGCCTGTACACACTGCAGCCATGTTTGTAGAGAGGAAAGCTCTAGAAGACTCTTGTGGATACCTGGCACATTACCAGAATACCCAGGACAGTTTTACAACAGCTTGCCCCAGCAGCAGTGAAGCTCATAAATGTCAAGAAAAGCAAGCTACAGTGTACACTAAACTTATTTCTGTAAACAGAAATAAAATAAGAGGCTGTAGGTATGGCTCAGTTTTCTGTTTCCTTACCATGCAGAAAACTGAGTTTGCTCCCCAATGGATAGAGTATGATGGTACGAATCTATAATCTATAATTCCAGCACTTGGGAAGCAGAAGTGGGGCTATCAAAAGTTCAAGGTTATCTTTAGCTACATAACAAGATCTGGATCAGTCTGGGATACATGAAATTATATCAAAAGAGAAAAGGGATTGGGGCAGGGTTTGTATGTATACATGTTTGTAGGCAAATAGAGAAAAGTGTGAAAGGACAGCCCAGGTCACTAACTCAGGATTTCAAGGAGAGGGGTAGAAAGAGCACCCCTGTCTCACTGGCTGAATTAGAATGTTAAAATTTGATTAACAGTAATAAAATTCACTTTATATAAAACCCTGATAGTTCCATAGTAGAATAACTAAAGCCTCTGCTTTGAGATTCCCAAGCCAGAATTGAGACTGCTCCAGACCATACAATAACCCTTCAAATTGTATCTGGGAATCCAGAGACCAACTCAGGATCATTACCTTGGCTTGAACCCCATGGAGACTGTTCACTCTCTCAGTCTGTAGAAAGGGTGTAAATTGCACCTTGCCAAGAAAGAGGTGGTAAGCCCAGGGAATTCTGACCATATCTGCTCCCACCTTGAGATCTGTGGGAAGCAGCATGGACATTCTCCTCACCACTGTCAAGGCTCTGACACTGGTCCATTCCCACTGACCCACTCCCTTGGGTCAGGTATAGGGGGTGTCAGCAGCAGTACTGGGTAAGAATTAGTATATCTTCCCTTCAGGCTCTGATGGGGTTTAGGCTCTCATTTTTTCCTTTTCATGTACAAAATATGTCACCCAAAAGGTGTGCTGTGTGTGTGGTTACAGGCTTTTACTGTGACTGAAGGTTCAGAAGGGATAATTTGTGGCTTTAATCACCCTAGGATGGGTGTTAGAGACCACTGGGGAGGGATAGCTCACCAGGTCCTTCATCCTGGGTCAGAGACAATGGAGCAGCTCTTCAAAGAGCCAGGAAGGAGAGGGCTCCCCACCCACCCCACTGTCCTTCAGAGCGATGGATAATTAATTCTCTGTGACTCCAGATGTTCAGCAGCTGTCTTGACCATTTCCGCCCCTTTTCTTGACCCCTTATCCGCCAGGAAGAGTCCCCTCCTGCCCTTGGGCTTCAAATCACCCCCACCTTCCCTGCACCCCATTTCCTGAGCAGAGGCGTTTGTACAAACTCAGCTTCTTTTCCTGAAGGCAGCTTCAGCTTTCCCAAAGCCAGGCTGCTGCCAGTGGTCAGCTAGTGTTAAGTTAAATACCCTCTTCCAAGGGGCTCTGATCCTGGCTCCAGCCCTTCTGGCCTCTGGGACTGGTTTTCTCTCTTTCCTTTCCTTCTCCAAGGTTAGCTTTTCAGACTCAACAGCATAAATCAAGAGCCTCTAGGGAGGTGAACAGAACTGGCCA
Source organism: Onychomys torridus (assembly GCF_903995425.1). Classification (NCBI taxonomy): domain Eukaryota; kingdom Metazoa; phylum Chordata; class Mammalia; order Rodentia; family Cricetidae; genus Onychomys; species Onychomys torridus. The sequence continues at coordinate 137,224,746 of NC_050446.1, forward strand.
GAGAGGAAGCACTGCCTCAGTGGGGGAAGGGGGACATCCTGGATTATCATGACCCAGTGGGCGTAGGGGGTGGGGGTATGGTGCATACTCAGATGTCTCCTTGGAAGGAATGGGTGGCAAGGATTCTTCCACAAACTGATAAGCAGGGACACAGAGTTCCACCTCCCAATCCCCACCCTGTTACACTGCTTTAAACAGAGGGGGCTGAAGGCAAAAGGATCCTGCTTGCTGCTGCGGCAGTTGGTCCATGGGGTGGGGGGGCTGTTCTTCAGTAGAGGACAGCTTCATTCTTGTTACAAGCTTTCCTCTCTGAGCAGAGCTGATGGTTCCGGGGCAGTTGGGCTCCTGTGGACTGGGGGGGGGGTCAAGGACCAGGCCACACACACACACACACACACACACACACACACACACACACACACACACTAAGGCCGGGAAGCCTTGGGACTAGTGGCTCCAGTCCACTGACCTCTGGTCTCTCAAAATCAGGTCTCTGGTTCTATCTCTTTCTTCTCTTTACAGGGGCAAGCTAAGGGCATTTGGGCTTGGCTGAAGAATACCCTGTTTCCAAAAGTCTCAGAGCAGATCAAGCTGGGAGATTGCCTCCAGGAATAAACAAAAGGCAGTGTTTCCATGCACCATGCAGACAGTCTTTCAGGACATTGCCAAAGCCACACAGGCTATTCTATCTGCAGAGTCTGCAGCTTCCAAATCCTCAAAGTTGCTTGTAACTGGGCTGAAGAGGCAGGGACATTCTTTCTTTCTTCTGCCATGGAAGGAAGTCACTACTATACCTCACACAAAATAAATCTGATGCTTTGGTCCTCAAGGCAGGTAACATCAGTTTATGAGAAGTTTCTAGTGTGAATGTCCCACCCTCCCTAAAGTTTCCCCCTCCATCCCCAACCTTCTTTCTTTCCCTACAGAGCTGGATACTTCAGGAGTATAAGAACCACAAATATCGGCTGGGCGGTGGTGGCGCATGCCTTTAATCCCAGCACTCGGGAGGCAGAGCCAGGCGGATCTCTGTGAGTTCGAGGCCAGCCTGGGCTACCAAGTGAGTTCCAGGAAAGGTGCAAAGCTACACAGAGAAACCCTGTCTCGAAAACAAAAAAACAAACAAACAAACAACAACAACAACAAAAAAGAACCACAAATATCTTCAGGACATTGTCAATCCCTTGACCAAAGGTGAGGAGATTGAAGAAACTTAAGATACACCCTATTCCTCAGACCTGACCACTGAGCAGAGAAGCCCAACTGGTACAAAAACTGGTCAGGAGAATCTGGGACTTGGAATTGGATGCATATGCATCTGGGGCAGAATTGCCAGATTTAGAAAAACAAACCTGAAAACAGGACATAGCATTAAAATGAACTTCAGAACCTTGTGATTGTGGCATATGCCTTTAATCCCAGCACTCAGAAGCAGGCGAATTTCTGAGTTTGAGGCTAGTCTGATTTATAGAGTCAGTTCCTGGACAGCCAAGGCTACAGAGAAACTGTCTTGAAAAACAAAACAACAAAACAAAACAAAAAAGAACTTCAGATAACTTTGAAACATGGGTATCTTTTGATTTTACATGCTGATAGATATACATCATAAGTTCTAAGTATTCTTTTTCTGTTTTCTTTTTTTGAGGGGAGTGATGGCAAGGGTCTCCCTGTATGTTCCTGGCTGGCCTGGAACTTTCAGCAATATTGTCTCAGTCTCCTAAGTTCTGAGATACAGGTGAGCACCACTGTGTGAATTAGAGGCCAGGTCTAAGACTAACAAGGACTATGTAGTGAGACCCTGTTTAAAAAAATATTTAAAGGTAGTTACAGAGATGGCTCAGCAGATAAGAGCATTTTCTCTTCTTGCAGAGGATTCTTTATATACATGGTGGCTGATAACCATCTGTAACTCCAGTTCCAGGTGATCCAATGCCCTCTTTTGACCTCTGTAGGTATCAGACATGAACATGGTATATGTACATACACACAGGCAAAGCATTCATATTAAATAAATAGAACAATTTTTTGTTTGTTTGTTTTTCAAGACAAGGTTTCTCTGTGTAGCTTTGAGCCTGTCCTGGAACTCACTCTGTAAACCAGACTGGCCTCGAACTCACAGAGATCTGCCTGCCTCTGCCTCCCGAGTGCTGAGATTAAAGGCATATGCTACCACACCCAGTTTATAAAACAAAAAGTTGGATTTTGGGGGGTCTTTTGTTTTGTTTTTCAAGACAGGGTTTCTCTGTGTAGCCATGGCTGTCCTGGAACTCGCTCTGTAGACCAGGCTGGCCTCAAACTCACAGAGATCCACCTGGCTCTGCCTCCTGAGTGCTGGGATTAAAGGCATGCGCCACCATTGCCCAGCTAAAACACAAAGTTTTATTAAAAAATAATGTACTTAGCCAGGCGGTGGTGGCGCATGCCTTTAATCCCAGCACTCGGGAAACAGAGCCAGGTGGATCTCTGTGAGTTCAAGGCCAGCCTGGGCTACCAAGTGAGTTTCAGGAAACAGGCGCAAAGCTACAGAGAGAAACCCTGTCTCAAAAAAACAAAAAATAAATAATAATAATAATAATAATAATAATAATAATGTACTTAAGGGCTGATGTGAAGACTCATAAGGTACAGGTGCTTGCTGCCAAATTTGACAATCTGAGTTCAATCCCTGGAACCTATATGGTAGAAGAAGGGCACCAACTTCCATAAGTTGTCTTCTGACCTCCACATGAATGGAGTAGCATGTGCATGCCCAAACACACACACACACACACACACACACACACTAAATTTAATAAAAATATTTTTAATACATCTAATATGCTGAGTACCACAGCATAGTCCAACCTATTAAATATACTCAGAATACTCATATGAGCCAATAGCTGGACAAAATCACTGAACAGAAAAATAATTTTTTTACAACGAAGTGTTGACTACCTCATGTATTTTAGCAAATACTTTGCCGAAAGTGAAAACAGAACATTTGTACAGCTATACTTCTGTACTACTGTAAAGTCATAGGGACCACAACTAGAACCCCAGCACTCATACCTGCGACAGAACTGTGAGCTCGAAGCTAGTTTGAATCACAAGGTGAGACTCTGTCTCAAATACACACACACACACACACACACACACACACACACACACACACAGAGAGAGAGAGAGAGAGAGAGAGAGAGAGAGAGAGAGAGAGAGAGAGACAGGCCCATACCCACAGAGAGACAAACACAGTTTTGTTGTTTAATTTCAAATTTAAGTGGATATTAGGCGTTTTATCCGTATTTGGGATAGGGGTGGGAAATAGCTTCTCAAAATCATGCATTCTGTTGATAATCCTACTCCTCTGTTCCCTCTATGAACAACAGCACTCCTCAGCTGAGTCCAAAATCTGTGGAGTTGTCTGGAACAGCCAGTGTCTTAATTAGAAAGTAGAACAGGAAGAGCAGAAAGTGGTTGCTGGGGCCTGAAAACCACCATCCTTAAAAGCCTGAAGTCTCTAAAGTAATCCTGGCCCTTGGGCTCTGGGGATCTGAATTTCCTTGCCTTTTGCATTTGTTTCAGGCCTGGACCACTGCTAAGAGTTCCTGAGCACTGGAATATGCTGTTCTCCTGCTTTATCTGACCCTCAGGTGGGCTGGCCATTTTCAGTGCAGGAGAAAAAGGGGAACTCACCCACGAGAACCCTCTAGAAAAGAGGAAGGTACAGTTTGTGGGTTGGTTCAAGTGGGAGAGATATACTCAACCAGGGGTTGAAAAAGAGGAACCACAGCTAGGCAGCACCTACCTGGAGATGATGGCTGCTGTTGGCCCAGTGAAAAGAGGATTCAGAAAAGGTGTGTGTGTGTGTGCGTGCGCTGTGGGAAGATGTTTCTAGCCCACCCTCATCCCTCTTCCAGGGAAGGTAAGTGTGGAGCTGCAGGAGTAAGTCTATGAGCAAATACACCTAACTCCAATGAGCAGCTCTGTTCTAACCTAGATTTTTTGCAGGGAAAGGTAAACTAATGAACCTCAAAGTCAAAGGAGGGGCTAAGAGTGTGTTACCCACAAGTTTGGCCCAGGTGTGGGAAATCCCCTTTGCCTCATTCTCTCTCCCCTCCAAAGGAAGCTGTTCTTCTAGCATCTTTGGTTGCCTATCTTCAGTGGAGGAGGTGGAAGAAGGTCAAAGTGCAAGAAACAGGGTAGGAAGCTGCTGTGAGGTCCTAAGGTACTGTCCTAGGGTGTGGGACAGAACTTGAGATATACCAAGCCTTAGAACCCTTTGTGAGCCCATTACCCTAGTGTCATTTCTCCCAGCAACAATGACTCACAAAACTGAGACTGATAGATACAGCTTTCCCTTGGCCCCATAAGGCACAGGTCACAAAGGCCACTGGGGCCAACCAAGAGGAGTAATGCCATCAGAGAGCTGTGTGTGACCCCTGACCCTGCAGCTGCCCGCTGGGCCGGGCCTGCATCTCCTGCTGCCATTCCACTACCAGGACTGGGCCTTTTGGCATTGGGGCTGGCAGGGAACAGCACAGAGCTTCACTGCCCATGTGTGTCATCTGCTTTGTGAAGGCACTAGTACATGTGTTCAAGATCTACTTGACAGCAAACTACACTTACAACTTCCGAAGCTGGCCAGTGGACTTCCGCTGGGATGATGTGCATGCCTCAGGCACTGGTAGCAGCAGTCATCGTGCCTTGACATGTGCTGCAGCTGCAGCAGGTGTGTGGCTGCTACATGATGCAGCACTGGGTGGGGACGCACTCACAAGGCCTCCGCGTGGGGCTCGAAGCCAAGCACAGTGCCTCCTCCAGCAGATCCGTGAGCTGCCCAGTCAACTAGCCAGCTATGCACTGGCCCACTCACTGGGCCGCTGGCTTGTATACCCTGGCTCTATGTTCTTGATGACACGTGCGCTACTGCCTCTACTGCAGCAGGGCCAAGAGCGCCTAGTGGAGCGCTACCGTGGGCGGCGTGCCAAGCTGGTGGCTTGTGATGGCAATGAAATTGACACTATGTTCATGGACCGTCGTCAGCATCCAGGCAGCCATGGCCGTGGACTGCGCTTGGTCATATGCTGTGAAGGCAATGCTGGCTTCTACGAGATGGGCTGCCTGTCTGCACCTCTGGAGGCTGGATACTCAGTGCTAGGCTGGAACCACCCTGGTTTTGGGGGCAGCACAGGCGCACCTTTCCCTCAACATGATGCAAATGCAATGGATGTGGTGGTCAAGTATGCACTGCACCGCCTGCACTTCCCGCCAGCAAATGTTGTAGTTTATGGCTGGTCTATTGGAGGCTTCACAGCTACCTGGGCCACCATGACTTACCCAGAACTAGGTGCACTGGTGCTGGATGCCACCTTTGATGATCTTGTGCCACTAGCGCTGAAGGTCATGCCCCACAGTTGGAAAGGGCTGGTGGTACGCACTGTACGGGAGCACTTTAATCTCAATGTTGCTGAGCAGCTGTGCTGCTACCCAGGCCCAGTACTGTTGCTCAGGCGCACGCAAGATGATGTTGTCAGCACCTCGAGCCATATAGCTACTCTGCCATCCTGTCAAGAGGAGGGTGATGTGGAAGGTAACCGTGGTAATGAGCTGCTATTGCGTCTGCTACAGCACAGATATCCTTCTGTGATGGCCCGCGAGGGCCGCACGGTGGTAACCCGCTGGCTACGCACCAGTAACTTGGCTCAAGAAGCTGCATTCTATGCGCGCTACCGCGTGGATGATGAGTGGTGCTTAGCAATGCTGCGTTCTTATCGTGAGCGCTGCCAGAAGGAGATGGACGATGCTGAGGCCTGGGGGCCACACGGACCTACTTTTCCCCTGGCTTGTGGGCCAAGGCTTGAGCCCCCGGCGGCGCCGGCAGCTTGCATTGTTCCTAGCACGCAGGCACCTCAGGAACTTGGAGGCAACACACTGCAGCCCACTGGAGCCTGAGGACTTCCAATTGCCCTGGAGACTGTAGCTACTGTTTATGTGACTCACGAATTTGGGCAGTCATATACCTTTCAGCTCCCCCCTTTCAGCTGTTTCTCTCCTTACACTTCTACAGAAAAGCTGGCCCTACTGGGGATCTTGGTGTCTGGGAGGGTGGGCAAGTATATTTTGGACTGTACTTGCCTTCACTTTCTTTCTGCTCTTCCCTGCTTCTGTCCTTTCTCTGTCTCCCACACATCTGAATGCCTGTGCCTAGTTCTTGAAGGGAATGTAAAGGTGAAACCTGACTCAATTTATGGTAATGTGATGTTTGATCATGGGAGGCCAGGGGAGGCTGTGAGGCTATGGGAGTGCCTTTCTTTCAGATGGCTTGGACTACAGAGTAGCTCCTAAGAAGAGGACATCAATCAAACATTAAAGTAGTTCCTAGTAAAAGGAGAGTACTAGTGGTTGGTGGTAGCACAAGCTTTTAATCGCAGCACTCAGGAGGCAGAGGCAGACATTTCTCTGTGCATTTCAAAGCCAGCCTGGTCTAAAGAATGGGTTCCAGGACAGCCAAAGCGAAACCAAAAAAAAAAAAAAAAAAGGAAAAGGAAAGTATGGAGGGTACCTATCTCAGCAGTTGCTGCTTCTGTTGTGCAGTATCCCCTTCTCATTTCTACATTCTATGAGGGAGATCCATAGACCTAGAGTAATAGTGTACAGGGTGGCCTGGATCCTAGAGATACTAAATCATCACTTGTTACTTGGGCCAGACCTGGGCTAGGGTTGGGCTTTGCTCATGGCCCAAGAATGAAAAACAGAAGATGGGAATGGTGGTACACATCTTTAATCCCAGCACTTGGGAAATAGGGGCAGGAGGATCTCTGTGAGTTGAGGCCAGCCTGGTCTACAGAGGGAATTCCAGGGCAGTTAGGACTGTTAACACAGAGAAACCTTGTCTCAATGCTCCCCTCAAAAAAGAAAAAAAGAAGGCTAAAAAACAGAATGACAAGACTTCAGCTCACCACCATCAGTACTGTAGTCACTACATGAAGCAGAAACTACTGGCTCTTCTTGTCATTTCCATCCCTGAGGGTGGGTGGGTGGGGGCTGACCACGTTGGGTTAATCAAGATGGTAAATGGAGAAGATACATTAATGGACAGCCCTGAACAGGATACTGCCATAGTCAATGAAGCATCTAGTCCTGTGCAAGACACCTGTAGGGAGAAGAGAAGAGTAGTGGGAAGCTTCCAGGAACTTCCAGAAAGCTTCCAGTACTCATAGGGGCCTGGCTGGAAGGGGAAGTTCAACTTTGTAGGAGGGCAATTCTGAAAAAGAGGTAATATCATTTAAGGATTTTTCTTCCAGGAAAACAAGCGCCAAAAGAAATCGTGGGATTTTTTTTTTTTTTTGTAGACAGCTGCCCAGTAGTCACAACTCCCTCATCTGAAGTCAGGGGAACTCTCATTCTCCTGTTAGTGTTGACACACTAACACCACAATAACTTCAAAGCTCTGGAGTGATCTTTGAAAAATTACTTTAAGCGCCAGGTGGCAGTGGCACACACCTTTAATCCCAGCACTCAGGAGGCAGAGCTAGGCGGATCTCTGTGAGTTAGAGGCCAGCCTGGTATACAGAGCGAAATCCAGGACAGGCACCAAAACTACACAGAGAAACCGTCTCGAAAAAAACAAAACAGAAAGAAAAAAGGAAAAAAGAAAGAAAAATCCTTTAGCCTCAGTTTGCTCATCTGTAAACTGGGAGGAAGCTCCAGTGCTGCGAAAAAGAAAGTGAGAAAACACTGAGGTGCATGCACAGGGCTGGGCTTCAGTTACTGGGACGGTCAACAGGCCCCTGCGGTGTTCAGGGCTCGGTGAACTCTTCCAGTACCAGACTGCGAGCCGCCTATGGCTGGAGAGAGCGGCGCCTGCAGGGCAAGAAGACGAATCGCGTTCTCTGTATTTTTAGTGCAACCCCCAGACAATAAAAATGTCTTCATAAAGAGGCTGCAAATACAACTTAATTTGGTAGAGTACTTGCTTAGGATACATTGTTTTGGATTCTCGATCCCTGATATAGTATAAATCAGCTGTGATAGCTCACTCCTGTAATCCTAGCAGAGGTGGAGCCCAGAGGATCCTATTCAAGGTCATCCTACTCTACGTAGTCAGCAGTCTCAAAAACCAAAACCAAAATAATTTACCGGAGGCGAGGAGAGGTTGATTGGGGGCTGGAGGATGCACAGGCCTGAGTTTGACCCGCCGAGGTGCGCGGTCGAGGAGCTCGTGAGCAGTCGAGGGTATGATGGGATCAGCGCACTGAGACACAAACCAAACCGTCCCTCGAGCTTCGACTGCTCTGGCCTTTTCACCTAGCAATCTTACCGGTGGAACCAGCAGGGGGAATTACTTCCCTCTTCGTTTAGTTGGGAGCTATAAAATTGAAGGATTAGTCTTACGTAGGGCCAGAGGACGTTCTCATTGGACACCACTTGAGCGGGGGCCGGCAAGAAGGCGGAGCACAAATCCAAGCGGAAGTAAGGCGGCGCGTCGCTGATTACGTAATACTGCTGCGGCCCGACAGTTCCACTGGCTCGCGTGTACGCGGCTGCCAGCTTCCAGTACTTGGTGCTTGGCTCCTCTAGTGCCTGCGATCCTTGCTCCGAGGCCAGCTACGGCTCAGCTGTCACCTGAATATGGACTCCGCCAGCCAAGGTACCCACAAATGGTCAGGGGCTGCATCGCATTCCGGTAGTCGCGACTCGGGCTCCCCATCCCCACCCACTAGTCCTCTCAGTCTCTGCCGGTCCGATTCACGTCCTCTCTTCGGCCTACAGCCGCTTGACCTCAAGGCTACTGATGGCCGTGGTGTGTGTTCTGTTACTGCCTTGCCACGGCACCTGAGCCTCCCCTGGGATCGCTCTGAAGCGGCGTTCCTCGGAGCCTTCTCGGTTCCTAGAGTTTCATAACTCCAGACATTTCTCCTTATGCGGTTCACTATCTGTCCGCCACTTGCTGTTTCTGCGGCTCTCTATCTTCGCTGGGCCCTTGGGAATAAATACCCCATCTGGTGCTGGACTCCAGCCGAGGCGTTGTGGGTGGCTCTTTACAAGGAAGGGGCGATGCAACTATCCTTATGTTTAGAGCAGCGCCTCTTGGGTGGTAACGCCGCTGTAACCTAACCTACTTAGGAGGTTGCCTCATGGGAGAAGGGTAGAGTGAGTCAGGGGCACACCCAGAACAGATCTGTTGCTAAAACAGACACCGGAGACCAGTATGAGGTTGCCACGGAGAAGTGTGGCTCAGGCTCAGGAGATTAAAATCTTGAGACGGTGGTACAAGTGGGAATGCTTACTTAATTACGCTAGCTAAACTCAAAAAGCTTTCTTACCGTTTGACCTGCACTGACACATTACCTAAGCATTATAATTTCTGGGGTTTCTTTTTTTTGGGGGGAGGGGCGTTGAGACAGGGTTTTTCTGTGTTTCCCCGACTGTCCTGGAACTTGCTCTGTAGACTAGACTGCCTCTGCCTCCCAAGTGCTGGGATTAAAGGCGAGTGTCCCCACCCCCGGCAGAATTTCTAAGTTCTTACCATTCTAGACATTCTGGATGTTTTTCTACTTTGATGAGTATTTGCAAATTCATTGAACTTTGAAAGTTCTTATGCAGAGTGTCCTTTACAGGAGCTTCAGTTGGTCTAAACCTTTTCCAGGTTTGGCCTGATTTCTGCTTCTTCCAGGCAGCTGTTCTGGTCTCAAGAGTCTTTGCAACCTTTCTCCTCTGAGAGTCTTCTTTGCAACTCAATTTCACTTGTCTCTGAGGGACTTTCCGCTTTTATTGTTCATTGTGGCAGGGATAACCTTAGTGAATCTAGTTAGTTTCAGGGATTTCCTGAAGCTGTTTTGAGTGGTTTGCCTTTCTGCTTAAGGAGCTTTCCCTGCAGGATGGAATCTTTCCATTTTCAGAGGAAGCTATTTACACAACAGTAAAAGCCTTTCCTTAGTAGGTGTGAGGCAGTGGTTCTAGCCTGGCACCACAATAAAAAATAAAGAAAGGAAAGAGGAGAGGCTGAGAGGAAGAGAGGACAAATTTGAAGTCACTGGAATCTTCAACAGATAGTAAACACAGCCCATTTCCCACCCAGGTTTACCTAAAACTCGGTTCTTTTGTGTGCTAGCTAGTTTTTATACCAACCTGACACAAGTTAGAGTCATATGAGAAGGAATCTTTTGGGTTTTGTTTGTTTTTCCAGACAGGGTTTCTTTGTGTATCTCTTGCTGTCCTGGCCTCAAACCAGGCTGGCCTCAAACTCACAGAGATCCACCTGACTGCCTCCTAAGTGCTGGGATTAAAGGCATGTGCCACCATTGTCTGGTGGGAAGAAGAAATTTTAATTGAGAAAATACATTCATAGGATTGACCTGTAGGCAAGTCTGTAGGGCATTTTCTTGATTGATTGATGTAGGAAGACCCAGATCACTGGCCTCCCTGTGCAAGTGGTTTTGATAATACCAGAAAGCAGGCTAAACAAGTCAGTAAAAGCAGCATTCCTCCATAGCCTCTGCATCAGCTCCTGCCTCCAGGATCTTTCCCTGACTTCCTTTGATAATGGACTGTGTGATATGTAAGTAAAGTAACCCTTAATCCTCCTAAAGTTGCTTTTGGTCGTGGTGTTTGTTTGTTTGTTTTTCGAGATGGTTTCTCTGTGTAGTTTTGGTGCCTGTCCTGGATCTTGCTCTGTAGACCAGGCTGGCCTTGAACTCACAGAGATTCACCTGGCTCTTCCTCCCAAGTGCTGGGATTAAAGGTGTGCACCACCACCACTGCCCGGCAGTCATGGTGTTTTATCACAGTAATAGAAATCCTAAATACAATACCCTGGAACAACAGAAAACACTCTCCAGCCCTATAATTGTAGAGATTTTTGAGGTACTTAGTTTGAGTAGATTTCAGCATAATGAATACAGATGATGAAATAAACTCTCAGTTAAAAGATCTGTTAAGCCGGGCAGTGGTGACGTATATCTTTAATCCCAGCATTTGGGAGGCAGAGGCAGGTGGATCTACACCAAAACTACATAGAGAAACCCTGTTTTGAAAAACCAGAAAAAGAAAGGAAATGAAAAGAAAAAAGATCTCAGTTAAAATTTCAAGTCATGAGGAGCTGGAGAGATGATGGCTCAGCAGTTAAGAGCCTGACTCCTCTTCCAAAGGACTCAAGTTCAGTTCCCAGCACCTACATGGCAGCTCACAATTATATGTAACTCCAAGATCTAACATCCTCACACAGACATACATACAGGCAAAAACACAAATAAAATAAAATAAATTAAAAATTCAAGTGATGAACTGACAAGATAAAGTGCTTGCCTGAATTTGATGCCCAGGGTTCACATGGTACCTTGTGTGCCTGGTGCCAGTGAGGTCAGAAGAGGACATTGGACCCTGGGAAGTGAAGTGACAGGAGGTTATGAGCTACTATGTGGGTGCTGGAACTTAAACTAAGGTCTTCTGGAAGAGCAGCAAGTGCTCTTAGTCACTGAGCAATCTCTCCTGTCCCATAAATAAATAAAATTTCAAAAGTTGCTTGCCAGAAACAAAACAAAGTCAGTTACTTAAAAAAAAAAAAAATACAATTAGGCATGGTGGCTCATTACTTTAATCCCAGTATTAGGGAAGCAGAGGCAGATGGATCTTTGAGGCCAGTCTGGTCTACAAAATGAGTTCCAGGACAGCCAGGGCTACAGAGCAAAACTTCCTGTAAAAAAACCAAAAGATTAAAAAAAAAAAAAAGTCTTTAAAAACATGTTTCCAGCTACTGTTGAGTAGAACATCTGGCTTTTTAGTGTTTTCAATTTATATTTAGGAGATTTTAGAATTTGTTTAGTTGACAAACTTTTATGTGATTAAAGATGTTGGTGGTGGCACACGCCTTTAATCTTTTAATCTCAGCACTCGGGAGGCAGAGCCAGGCTCTGTGAGTTCAAGGCCAGCCTGGGCTACCAAGTGAGTTCCAGGAAAGGCGCAAAGCTACACAGGGAAACCCTGTCTTGAAAAACCAAAAAAAAAAAAAAAAAAAAAAAAAAAAAAAAGATGTTTTCCTTTCTATTTTATGTTTTAGACCAGGTTGGCCTGCCTCTCTCCCTCCTGAGTGCTAGGATTAGAGATGTGAGCCACCATGCTTGTAAGAATGGCTTTCTTTATGTGGTACCTGCTAAGATATTTGTGCAGAAAGGAAGATGTGCCTAATGTGAAGAAAAACTGGTGACTGTAGGAATTGGAAGTGGATCTAGTATTGTAGTGTGTGGAAGAATGTACTTCTATCCTTTTTCATATGGCAGTCTCCTGTCAGAGGTTCAGAGGATCAGGGGTGGGATTAAAGGTGATTTTTGTTTTGCTGATTTCTTATTGGGGTTTGATAACTAGCATATAATCCATGTAAGTAATCTTTAGCATTCCCTGAGTTGAATGGAAAGTAATGCTTGATATATTTACTTCCTTCACTCCAAGAGGGGAAAAAAAATTAGAAGATTTATTAGATTGGACTGCTTTCTTTGAAGTAGGGTTTCCTGCTTTAGAAGATAATATTTCCAAAGGGAAACCAGAACCTATGGTTTGGCTGCTTTAGCTAGTGTTTCTTGTATTCTAGCAGCACAGGTGGTATTGGGTTTGCATCTCAGGTGCACAAGAAGTAGCTGTTCTCCATCCAATGCCCAGATCATCATCATAGGCTTTTAGGGTATTTCTAGTTTCCAGTGTTCTCCAGCCTTCTTTTGGCCACTTATTTCCTTCCATTCTTGCTTCTTTCCTAATTAGAGTTACAACTTACTTGACACTTTTTGACTTTATTTTTGTCTCTGACAGATATCAACTTGAATTCTCCTAACAAAGGTGTGCTGTCTGATTTCCTGACTGATGTCCCTGTTGATCCAGGTGTGGCCCCCCAAACTCCAGCTGTAGAGGGCCTGACAGAGGTGGAGGAAGAAGAGCTTCGGGCTGAGCTTGCTAAGGTGTCTTGGTTTTATTTCCTGTTGTGGGGTAATTGTGAGTCCTTTTGGGTTATGCAGAGAGTAGAACACTTTATCCCGTGACAGAGCTGTTGTTGGGGCATTACCTGCCTTCTGTGTCTACTGGGTTATCTCTTTGTATGTGCCTACTTCTAAAGTGTTGACTTATCATCTGTTGGAAGAGGCAGGACCTGATTTCATCTTACCACCTCTATCTGTAAATACTAGGTGCCCCATGAAGATGACGTCTACACAGTAATGTCTCCAAGTATGCTGTTTGCTGGTATTAACACTTGAAAGTCATTTTTAGGACCTCATGAATCTGTGTCGACTGGATCTTTTTAGTTTTAGTTTGTTTTGGGTTGACCTCTACTTCATAATCCTCCTGCTTCTCTCTGTCTTCCAAGTGGCACCATGTTTACTTTTGTTTCTTTTTTTCCTCTTTCTTTTTTTTTTTTCAAGACAGAGTTTTCTATTTAACAACTTTGATTGTACTGGAACTCCTTCTGTAGACTAGGTTGTCCTGGAACTCACAGAAATCCGACAGCCTAGCCTCCGAGTACTGGGATTAAAGGTGTGTCCCACCACCACCCAGCTCTTTTGTCTTTTTATTATCTTTTTGATAAGGAGTCTTACCCCCATATGGAGTCAAGCAATTGTCTCCTGGGACTATCTATAGGACTGTACTCCCATGCCTGACTGAAAAGGAATTCTTTTTCAGTGTAGCTATTTATACTGGGACTAAAAATATTGGGAACACATTCTGTAGTGGAAAAGCTTCAAAATTGTTCTTTTTAGAAGTCACTTTTCCTTTAAAAGTTCAGGTCCTTATTATCAAAGTGGCATACACCTTTAATCCCCCAGCACTTGGGAGGCAGAGACAGGTAGACCTCTGTGAGTTTGAGGTGAGCCTGGTCTACAAATTGAATTCCAGGATAGCTAGGACTGTTACACAGAGAAACCCTGTCTCAAACTCTCCCACACCCCCAAATCTTTCTTTTAAACTGAAACTGCTGTAAGAACAAAAGAGAGGCAGGTGGTGGTGGCACACGACTTTAATCCCAGCACTCAGGAGGCAGAGGCTGGTGGACCTCTGAGTTCAAGGCCAGCCTGGACTACAGATTGATTTCTGAAGGCCAGGGCTACACAAAGAAACCCTGTCTCCAAACCAGAAAGAGAGAGAGAGAGAGAGAGACAGAGAGACAGAGAGAGACAGAGACAGAGAGACAGAGAGGGAAAGTAACTGGCTTTCACTAAGGCTTAGAGCTGGTCTCTGCAACAACAACAATTGCCATTAGAAACATTTCTCTCACACCTAAGTCTCTGTTTCTCTGTCAATTCTGCTTCCTTTTTACTGTATAGGGGACTCCTCTGTGGGTCTTTACTTCTAGCAGATTCAGTTGCTATGTCTAAGCCAGCCCCAGAACCCATTGGAAGAGGAACTTGCGTCCTAACACTCATGTCCATTCTCATAGAAGAGCTCTGATAGCACTCGCTTGGTTGTCCCAAGACTTCAGGGAAATGGGAGAAGTGGTTGGCAGTACTAGAGAACTACTGACTAGTGTAGGGTTAGTTTTCCAGAAGTTGGGGTGCGGATGCCAGATAAAAGCAGAATAGCTGCCATTGTGGATGCTATTTTTAAGACAAACTGTTTCTGTAAGTAAAAATTTCTTTAGAAAGTCTCATTATGACATGGGTAAGGATGTTTCTTGGTCACTTCCTGTAGTAGTCATAGCCTCTTGTGGGGGGACCAGCTCCCACATCTATTTACTCCAAGGACTCTTGAGGAGTGAGGGATAAGAGATTTAGATAGAAGTACAGAGGAGAGAGACAGATAGAAACACAGGATAGCCTGGGGAGGGCCTGGGTCAAAACCCACCAGCCCCTTCTGTCTCTACTAAAGGGCTTTTAAAGGAATGCCAAGGGGTGGAGCAAAAGACCTCTCCCCAGCACAGCCAAGTGCAGACCATCCCAAACACTTGGTGACCATGCATGTGGTCAAGCCATCCCTTAATGCAGCCTTGTTGTGTAAAGCAAGCTCAGATCTCACTAGAAAACCTTTGTTTGACAGCCTCTCATGTCAACTGCATTTTTATTTTATTTTTTGTGGTGCTGGGGTTCTAATTCAGGGCCTCATATATGCAAGGCAAGCATTCTACCAACTGAGCTATATCCCCAGCCCTGCTTCTTTTACAGGTGGAAGAAGAAATTGTCACTCTACGCCAGGTCCTGGCAGCCAAAGAGAGGCACTGTGGAGAGCTGAAAAGGAGGCTGGGCCTCTCTACTTTAGGGGAGCTGAAGCAGAACCTGTCTAGGAGCTGGCATGATGTGCAGGTCTCTACTGCGTAGGTACCAGTCCCATGGTGGTCCCATGTTCCTTTGGCTAAGAAAGTGTTCACTGGGGTATGCCTTTTTCGGGAAATGAGATGCTTTCAACAATCAGTATTAAATGAGGCTGCTGGGAATAGGTAACCAGAAGATTTGAGTTCTTAGGGACTGTGCCTGTGTTTACTCAGAGCATGAAATCTGCATGTGTTTGAAAAAAAGTGGATGGACTTAGCTAGGTGTCCAAGTAGAAAGTGTTTCTGCTGGGTCCAAATTGGTCAGAGCACCAGTGAGGTCCTTAGAGTAACTTTTCTGGTCTGTAGAAGTGGGTACTAGTCTTACATGTGACTGAGCTGTCAAAATTTGGTTAGAGTTTGCCATGTTAGTGTCCATATTTCTCCTTTGTTACAACATTCCTTTGGGGGATGTCTCCAGAAGCTTTTTACTAAAGAAGCAAAAATTGAATCATATTTTTTAAATTTCACCTATAGAAATCCCATGTTTCTGTACTAGGATGTTGGGGACTTTGAGTCCAGACTCATGGTAAATGTCCATGCAGGGGCCATGGGCCCCTTCTCAGGAGTCTTCTAATAAAAGACCAGGTGCTCCTGTGTTGTGTTTGGGAAAGGGTGTGGTCATCTCTGTCCTGTATAGTCCTCCTAGCTAGACCTGGGCCTACACAGCTATGGTAGTGGCACTGGACTCTTTGGGTGGGCTGCAGACCAGGGGTCTTGCCAGGTGGTGTTTCTGTCTTCTCTGAAGTCTTACCTGCAGCCTGAAGCCCAGGTTTAAATCATTCCAGGTATTCATCACAGACTTTCTGTTTTTAGCTATGTGAAAACGTCTGAGAAACTTGGAGAGTGGAATGAGAAAGTGACCCAGTCTGACCTGTGAGTGCCCATATTGTCAGTGTCCTTCCTCACTCTTCTCTCTGTCTCCCTGGGGCAGGGAAGCTGTGCATCCTTGGCACAAACTGTCTTTCAGTGCTTGCTGGCTGCCGTTCTCTTCCCAACTATAAATAAAAGTATGCTTTAAATATCAGAAGGATAGACTACAGTAGTTAGAGAAATCCACTCAGTCACCAGATCATGCTTAAAGCCCTCTGCCTGATTATATATCGTTCCTGAACTGAGTGGGCAGTGTCTCTGAATAGTAAATACACCCTTACTTGTGGCAGTGACATAGTTGTTGATGCCATCTGACCTGGTGGTGGTGGTGGATTTTTGTACTTGATTTCTTCCTGTCTTCTACCCTCAGATTCAGCTCCAGCTGTTGGTGTATGAGAGATTCTTGGGTTGGGGTAGGAATAATGGTGGCACATGTTGGTGGGTTCATGAAGTTCTGTGGTCTGGAGGTGCTATACTGTCAGCCACATAAAATGTCAGTAAAGCATGAATTACTTGTAGATCATCCTGTATGTCTGTCAAAACTATAGTGACTTCTGTTGTCTTGGGATCCTTAATCTAGGTAATTGCATGTCATTTACCATGTAATAGTCTGCTTATAATATCTTTGTCCTTTGCTGTGTTGATGCCTGATTTAATCAGACTTGAGGAGATGGTTTCTGGCAAGATTTGACTGCCAGAGAATAGTCAGCTTTTAGAAGGAAATGACATGGTTACTATAAAGCTTAGGGGAGAAGTCCTCCCATGCATGGACTGAAGGAAATTCTGCTGAGCTTATTTATCTTAAATACCTAGAGATCACCTTTGTTCCCTGTGCATGTAGGGCGTTAGGGTCATATAGGAAGCAGTCAGGTATAGAAAGCTCTGGTTTGTTTTGGTTCAGCACCTTAGCTTTCCTATGAGCACTTAGGACTGCATTAGACAATGAGTTTGCTAGAAGCATATATTCCCTAGGTAAAGACACTGTCGTCTGTGCTGCCCTAGATAGGCTCATAATGCAGATTCAACATGAAGATAATGGTATCCATAAGTTTCTCAGGTCCTGCCCAGCCCCGTGGTCCCAGAGCCACTTATAAAATAATCATTCAGAAGCTTAATATTAATTACTAATTGCATGGCCTATGACGGGCTTCTTGCTAGCTAGCTCTTACAATTTTTTTTAAAGAGTATTTTATTATTATGTACACAGTGTTCTGCCTGCATGTATGCTTGCATGCCAGAAGAGGGCATCAGATCTTATTACAGATGGCTGTGAACCATGTGGGTGCTGGGAATTAAACTCAGGAACTCTGGAAGAGCAGCCAGTGCTCTTAACCGCTGAGCCATCTCTCCAGCCCCTAGCTCTTATAATTTAACCCATTTCTATTAATGGGTTGCCACGTGGCTGTGGCATTACCAGTCTACTGGCATCTTTGCTGGCATTTTGCTGCTTTTTCCACGGTGGCAGCTGGCATCTCTCCCAACTCTGCCTTTCTCTTTCCTGTCTCTCTTCTTGGATTTCCCGCCTGCCTCTAAGCTGCCTTGCCATAGGCCAAAGCAGCTTATTTATTAACCAATGGAAACAACATATATTCACAGCGTACAGAAAAGACATTCCCCCAGCAGATAGTCTTGGGAGAAATGTGCATTCATTGTGTTTGAGAAATTGCCAAAGAGCTGACTCGGGTGCCATCTTGAATCTTTTTTCACAGAGGTCTCATGAAATACTTGGGATTCTGCTATCTCCCAGAGAAATCTATGGCTTTGTGTGGAAGTGTAGCTTATGGAACACCCCATTCCAGTCACTTCCGGTGGCAGAGACCTTCTTCCCAGCTTTTGTCCCATCTTTTGGGGGAAGAGCTGTCAGCAGTGATTCCTAATCTGGATGTATTCTGCATTGAGAAACCAGGGTATTGGGAATAGGACTGAAGATACCACTTGCTCTGATTTCCTTTGCCTGGTTAGTGCCTATCTTGATTAGAATTCAGGAGCTAGACTGCTGGCAGGATTGACTCTGCCTAGTGGTTTCACAGAGGAAGGCCATATGTACAAGCTTCCTGACTTTCTTAATCCATGTGTTTTAGTTTCCTTTCAGCCAGTAACATGCTGGAGAACTGGAACATGGGATTCATTAGGTATGAGTGTCTGTCTGTAGGTGGAAGTTTCTCTCCAGCTTGCCTGTTCCCAAATACCCCGTAACTGCTTACCAAATAATTGACTTGGAGGCTTAATATTACTTATTAATGATCAGCTGATAGCTCAGGCTTATTACTAACTGGCTCTTATACTTAAATTAACCCATAGTTAGCCACGTGGCTTGCTACCTTTTCTCAAAATAGCATTCTCATCTTGCTTCTTCTGCATCTGTCTGGTGACTCCTTGACTCCGCCCTTCCTCTCCCCAGAATTCTCCTAGTGGGGTCACCCTGCCTACCCTTTGTGTCTGGCTACTGGCCAATCAGCATTTTATTAAACCAATTTGAGTAACAAATCTTTACAGTGTACAAAAGAATTATTCCACAGCATTTTATAGTCCTGGGAGTTGTACTGCACTTAACACAGTTGAGATGCTGTGGGGGTGGGGCTTGCTTTCCTTTTTTTTGTGTGTATAAAGGAGCATCCATGTTCTGTGGGTCATGAAACCCTATTTCATTCTTTTTTAGGTAGTTATAACTAGAACAACAGTGTTGAATGTACCACATAAACTCTGTAGTTACCAGTTGGTTCATGTTTTACTTTGAGTTCTTTGGGCTACAGTTAATAACAGAGTTAGTGTCAATCAGGGTAAGATGACAGAGAAGCCCCTGCTTTTAGCTTTGCATACTAACAAGGTTGCCCAAGTGTGGGTATTATGAGAATTAGTTACTATGGACAGGGAGCTGTATCCTCTGGAAAGCCTAAGAAGAAAGTAAGGTTAGCCTCAAAAGGAATATTCTGAAAGGGCATGGAAAGCACGTCCACAATTGCTGACAGATACCCTGCCTGTTCTAGGTTCTTCTAAGACCGTGTGGCTCTCAACCTTCCTAATGCTGGTGACCCCCAACCATAAAATTATTTTTGTTGCTATTTCATCACTATAATTTTGCTACTGTTATGAATTGTAAAATGTGAATATCTGATATACAGAATATCTGTCTTGTGAAAAGGCCCTTGACCCCCAAAGGAGTCTTGACCCACAGGTTGAGAACCACTGTTCTAAGAGGTCTAAGTCTCAAAGAGGAGCTGTCTAGGGAAGCACAGCACAGTGCTCTCTACTAGCTAGCTATCTCTGCTTTTCAGTTACCACTTTCTGAGCTTAGCTTCCCCTGTAGTGTCATGTAGTGATTCCCAGGTTGCCAACGAGTATGCTTGTCATACTGGGTATATGAGGCTGTCACAGTTAGCCTGCAGCACTGGAGCCTATGGACCTAAGTGATGACTTTATGACCTTCCTTCCTTTCTTCCTCTCTTTCACCTCCCTTTTTGAAATAAGGTCTTGCTATGGAGTTCAGTCTGGCTTCAGACTTTGCATCTCCTGCTTTGGCCTCCCACGCGCTGGATTATAGGCGTGTGCTACCATGACTGACTGGCTAGAATATGTTTATTTTACTTCTCTCTCTCTTCCCCTCTCTCCTTTTTGTAGGTACTAGTTATCTTGAATTTATATTTCTGCAAATAAATGCAGACCTTAGTTACCTTGAACTTGATGTTTTAAAGAAACACTTTGTTTTCAGTGAAGTGTACTTTTTTTTTTTTTAAAGATTTATTTATTTATTATATATACAGTGTTCTGTCTGCATATATGCCTGCAGGCCAGAAGAGGGTGCCACCATGTGGTTGCTGGGAATTGAACTCAGGACCTCTGGAAGAACAGTCAGTGCTCTTAACCTCTGAGCCATCTCTCCAGCCCCGTGAAGTGTACTTCTTATAGGAATCTTGCTTCCCTGGCTTTAGTAGGAAAGTACTGTGTACCTTGGGCTTGGGTAGACTCAGGAGGAGGCTGCAGGGCCCTTGTGGGTTACCAGACCTGTCTTTATCCTATGGACTGGCAGGTGCTTTTACCAGACCTCCTATAGGAGGTAGGGGCAGGAAGGGCTTGGAAAGCCAGTTACTGATACCCCACTTCAAGCTTTGCCAGATGTGCCGGAGAGAAAGAAGTGCTTTAGGTTACCCTGGTGATACTAAGCAGCCTCATGAGTCTCCATCTATTCCTGGTTTAGCTTCAAGTTCCACAGCTTCATCCAGTGAGGAGCTTGACCTAAAAGTTTTGAATGAGGCATTTGGTTATTTGGTTATGATCTTGGTTGTTTTCAAAACTGCCGCCTTTTTTTGTGGTAGCAAAGCCAACAGGGAAGCAAGATTCCTATGATGGACTCCATAGTATCTCTGCCCATTATTACATTCATCCCATTGATGTTAAGGTTATAGAGCCATATCTTGGTATAATGTGTATATATGTGGATAAGCAATAAAGGGAATGGGAGGAGATAGGACTGGTGGTCTTTGTTGTGGGCCAATGCTGCCCATGTACTATAGAGGGAACATGAGAAAAAGGGATGTTTATGTTCTAGAAGGATATTATCTAGAAAGTGCTGGAAATCTAAGGGCTCTTCAGTGTAATGAAGGCACTGTACAGGTGCTAACCCACATTGGGGACATCCTTCATGGATGTTCTTCAGCTTGTGCTTTCTTGTCTCAGAAGACTGTCTTATGTGGGAATTGGAAGGAGAAACTTTGAACTTCAATTGACTTGATCAGAAGCTGAGACCTTTCTTGGCCTTTCTTCCCACGTGTGCTGCCAGACCCAGCATGTCTGTGGTCTGTTTTCTTTGTAGTTAGCAGGTTTTAGCTTCCTGAGCAGTCAGAAGTATCATAAGAAAACAGAAGCATGGTAAAGTCTTAGGTCAGGTTTAGATGAACTGGAGTAGATCAGCATTGTAGGGACCTAGGGAGCATGCCACCACCACCTAGTGAGTGTTTACCACCTGCTCAACTCCTCTCTGCTTTTCCCATGGGCGTTCTCTACACACTTTGTTTCTTTGGTGATGGACTGCTGCTGCTCTTGCTGTTTAGTTAGTCTAAGTGGTGTGTCTTTTCTCCAGCTACAAGAAGACTCAAGAAACCCTTTCACAAGCAGGACAGAAGACATCTGCTGCCTTATCCACCATGGGCTCTGCCATCAGTAGGAAACTCGGAGACATGAGGTAAGCAGTTAGAAACCTGCTTCAAGTTAAGGGTTCAGACATATAACATAGGAACACCCATGATAACCTGGACCAATGTACTGTAGACCTTTATGAGAATTCCTCTGGCTCCTGTTGTCCGTCTTTGGCCATTTATATATTTCTTGGAAAGAAAGGTCACTAGTCTCTTTTTCCCTGCAGCTCTTTTGCAAAGCAGTGATGTAGCCTAGGAATTGGGAGTCATGATGGGATTGGGTGTACATTAAGGCAGGTCATATGTTGTCTTTATGATCAGCTTGGGGTTTCTTGAGGTGATATGTTTAGTGGTAGGTAGTTGCTGATTATGCCACTAATAATCTGGCCAGCTCCCAGGAACTACCATTGTGTTCTTCCTGAAAAGTAGGTTGCTTGATCATTACAGGTGTTCTCTCTCTCCGTGTGTGTGTGTGTGTGTGTGTGTGTGTGTGTGTGTGTGTGTGTGTGTGTGTTTACATTTTTGTTGTCCTTTTGAGATAGTTTTTTACTCTGCAATCCAAGCTGGTCTTGAACTCATGGTAATTCTACTACATCAGCTTTCCAAATCAGGGATTATAGGCATGAGGTACCACACTCAGCTTTTACTCCTTTTTTAGTCTGTTCAGAGCATCATTCTGGGTAGAAATCTGATAAGGGTGGGCAGCCCTTGGTGTTGATGGAAATGGCTCTGAGCCATCTTTTTTTTTTTTTTTTTGAGTCAGTCTCACTATGTATAATTAATGGACCTTGAACTCACTTTGTGGATCAGGCTAGTCTCAAATCCAGAGATCCACCTGCCTCTACCTCCTGAGTATTAGTGTATTGAAGGCGTGGATACCATGCCTAGCCTGTTTAGCTATCTTTTTTTTTTTTTTTTCTTTTGAGGTAGGATTTCTTTGTGTAGACCTTGGTGTCCTGTTATTTGCTCTGTAGACCAGGCTGGCCTTGAACTTACAGAGATCTGCCTGCCTCGGCCTCTGGAGTGCTGGGATTAAAGGCATGTAGCACCACCACCTGGCTATGTTTAGCTATCTTGATTGAGCTGTTTTATGTGGCCTGCCTATCTTGGGAGCATTAGACATGATCCTGTTTCATTTCTTCTCATCCTTTTTGAAGAAGAAATAAAATTTCTATTTTCTCCTCAGAGAACTGGGATTTGCTATTGACCCCATGGTATGTAGTCTTGGGACCATAGCAGGCAGTTAGCAGGGTCCCTGTGGCAGTGCTGCTGGCATAGCGCTGTCTGGTCTCACTGCTCTGGCATGTGTGGGCCAACCAAAGTGCAGGGAGGGCTGTCAGAACAAGGTCAGAGAAACTGGTTCTCTCCAGTTGGGTGGTTGTGCTGGTTGTGTTCACTGTGTCCAAAGGGCTTCTTGTTTACTATGTGTCTGTTGGTGTTTGTATAGTGTTGAAATCTGATCTGTCTGGTCCACAACAAAGCCCCATCATCTTATAATCACAGTGGTGTCTGAGGCCCAGGTCTATTATGGTAATAGTTTCTTGAGAATGCCTATTAGGCTCAGGAAGCTAATAGCATGAGTTTAGGAGGGATAAATGGACATTGCTGTCTATGGTGGACCATTCCTAATGTCATTGGAGCTCCAGGGACCTCTGATAAACCCTGGACTTGGGATAGGAAGAGGGAAGTATGAAGTAGGCTTAATGACCTACTTAAACCTAGAGTGGTGAGTAAGTTCTTCAGTGGTTTCTACTGTGTTGGGAGTAGCCTCTGCTCATAGATTGCAGCAATTTAGATGGGGAGGACTTCATTGTACTGTGGAGGAGTGGCCAGTTATGTTCTATTATGCTAGCAGCTGCCTTGGACATGCATTTTCTAGGTTGGCCTCCATGATACAGTCTAGAGCCTTAGTGCTTAGTCCCTAGTATGTTATAGGTCGGGCATCTTATGGTGCTTGGGTTACTGTTTAGCTTTCAGAGAATCCAAGGTGCTCCATGGACATGAAGTGTTGGCCCAGCCTGGCTGGCTCACTGTGTCATATCTCAAGTCTTTACTCACTGGGCTACTTATGTCTCAGGTATTTTCTTTAGACCTCTTTTTGCTTTTTCTCCTTTAACTTGTAGTTGTTTGTATTGTTATACATGTAACAGTGCTCAGGCCAGTTGGTGGTGGCGCACATCTTTAATCCCAGCACTTGGGAGGCAGAGGCAGGTGGATCTCTGAGTTTGAGGCTAGCCTGAGCTACAGAGTGCCTTCCAGGAAAGGCGCAAAGCTACACAAAGAAACCCTGTCTAGAAAAACCAAAAAAAAAAAAAAAACAAAAAAAAAACAGTGCTCAGAAATACAATGCCATCAACCACATGGTTGCCAAATATGCTTTCTTATTAGCCTTTGTGGAGTCAGGATGGGGCTATGTATTCTGTCATTCCTATCAGTTTAAGCACTAAAGAAGCATTCACAGAGTGTTTTTTCACATGCTAACCCTACTTAACCTTCCAGAATATGAACAGAGGGACATAGGGCTTGGGGTCTTGTATGGCATTGGCCTCCCTTGCTTAATAATGCTGTCTTTCTTCTTTTCTCCTGCTGCTCTCTCTCAGGGCTCATCCGTTCTCACACTCCTTTAGGTAAGGTGACCTTGGACATGACCTATGGACACACCTGTATTAGGGCAGGGTGGACTCTGGTATGCCTATGGGAGGCTTTGCTGTGTAAAAGTAGGAAAGCCCCCTTTGCCTCAGGATGGTACCCAGGAGGCAGCTGCTTGCTCACAAGGCATGGTCCTCATCTGGACCTCATTGGATTGCATGTTCCTGAGGCAATAAGTGACTGACCTAACATTATATGGCAAATGTCCATACCTAAGTTTATGCCTGAAAATAAGCATTTTTCACATAGGAGGAAATACCAACCCTGTCCCTTGTGTTCTCAGTCCTATAATGTGCAGACCCTGTTTGTGAGAAGCAGTCCTATGCTCCAGACTGAGTTGTGTCTAATTTATTATTTGAGAGCCCTTAGACACTCTTTTCCAGGAGTCTTCATGCTGACATTTGAAGTATTGCCACATCCTAGTAGTAGGCATTGGGAGGACTGAAGTCAAATCAGAGCAATCTGTGACTTTAAATATTTTTACTTAACTTACTCTGGATGTTACATTTTTCCAAAACATCATTCAACTTGCTGTGGGCCTCTGAGGACTGTGGAACAAATATTCCCAAAAGCTCCAGGCCTAGGTCTCCTTACAATTTCCCTGTTTTGTTTGTTGTTGGTTTTTTGTTTTGAGACAGATTTTCACTGTGTATTCCTGGTTGGGCTGGAACTTGTCTTGAAGACTAAGGAGAACTCAGAAATAGCTTGTCTTTGCCTTTCTAGTGGTAGGACTAAAGGTGCACACTACCGGTTTCCGTTTCCCTGTTTTAATACTCTTCTTGGTCAGTGCCACACTGCTCAGCAATGGCAGCATTGGTAACCCTTGGAGCTAGAGGAGGGCATTTTGTGGAGAGGGCCAGTAGCTTACTCTGATGGTACTAGTAGAGTTCTGTCTCCTTACCTGTGGGCTAAGCTGGCAAGTGTGGGCTGACCTGGCACCACGGGCTAATCCTTACCTCCTTCTCTGCTTCCACCATGCTTCCAAGCAGCAGCTACTCCATCCGTCACTCAATAAGTATGCCAGCCATGAGGTAAT
Organism: Onychomys torridus; assembly: GCF_903995425.1. Classification (NCBI taxonomy): domain Eukaryota; kingdom Metazoa; phylum Chordata; class Mammalia; order Rodentia; family Cricetidae; genus Onychomys; species Onychomys torridus. The sequence continues at coordinate 137,249,698 of NC_050446.1, forward strand.
GTATGCCTACTCCCATTGCTCTGGAACTGTCTCTGGGTGAGGGTGGGCAGCAACACCAGTCAAAACCTTGTACTTCTGTGTGCCCCCAATCCATGTCTTCATTTTCCTGGCAGCTTTCTTTCAGCTAAAGACTGTTTGTAGACTGGAAAGAAAGAGCTCATGGGAAGGAAACTTCTTTCTGGGCCTCCAGAGGGAACCATTCTGTGAACCTATGATCCATACTTAACTTTGCAAGCTCTAGCTCTGGATGCCTGTGGCTTTAGCAGGGAGGGTTAGAGAGGCTGGCACATGGACCTGGGACCTCCACAGATGGATCTCTGGAGATTTGCTTCTCAGAGCCCAACAGAGACCTCTAGTCTGTTGCTTCTCACCTCTTTGGCCAAGCATAGTGCCTCAGCAAAGACCATCCTTGTTGGGGAGATTGTTGTGTCTTAGTATGTGAGGACCTTTCTCCTCTGTCTTTCTATCCTCTATTATTCCAAAACCGTCTGTGATTTCCCTTTTATGTGGTTTGACTTGAAGGGCTCCAGGTCTTCTCATAATCCCAACATACACACATACCAAAAACAAAAACAAAAACCCAGACGATAATGTGATCAAGAGGTGATTTTCTTAGGGTGATGTTCACTTATACTCTAGGTGTATTGACTCCAGTGATTTCCTAAAATGTGGGAACTTGACTGCATGATTTGTGATCATGAGGGACCACATTCTCACTCTCCTAGAAGGGGGACATCCAAGGGTGTCTTTTATTTTTTCAGTGCTTGGTGACTCCATTGAGCTGCATCTAAGTTTAATCAGGGCGGTCTGCTTAGAATGCAGCAAGGATCCTGTACAGTGTAGTCGGGGGTTTACAGTACATTTAAATGATATCTGGACCCAACCTGAAAGCACCCAAAAATGACCCTGTGTAGAGTCTGCAGTCATTGTTCTCCTTTCTGCTGTGTCACATTTTCATAATGAGAGTTTAGGAGTTGGACATATCTTAGCCCTAGGTCCTCCGACTTGAGGAAGGTGAGGTGACAATACAGTTCTTCATGCCAACATCTCCCTTCTCTCTTTAAAGGAACTCTGCAACCTTCAAGTCATTTGAAGACCGAGTGGGGACCATAAAGGTAACTATCCCTGGGGTGTGTGTTTTCTTGAAGCATGGGTATGATCTATTGAATCAACTTCTTTATTATGGAGGGCTCAGTTATTACAGGAACTCATATAGAAATCTTTTGAGCTTCTCATATTGTTCCTTAAGTAATAACATCTTTTACAGAACTTGGGTAAAGTTTCTGAACACAAAACAGCATGTTTTTGTTTGTTCTTAATTTTTTCTTTTTGAGACAGGGTCTCATTATGTAGCAGTCCTAGCTGACCTGGAATTCACTCTGTAGACCAGGCTTGCCTTGAACTCAGTTTATCTGCCTCTACCTCCTGAGTCCTAGGATTATAGGTGTATGCCACCAGACCCAGTTAAGTCACTATTCTAATTTATCAGTACCTCTGCGGTCATGCCCACCTTCCTTCTTCCTTTGCCCTGCCAACCCCTAATCTGTTCCTCATCTCTATAATTTTATCCTTTCAAGAATGTCTCTTAGGTTGTAGAGATGACTTGGTGGATAAAACACTTGCAGCACAAGAGTGAGAACTCAAATTTAGTTCTATCTCTTCTTTAAAATTTATTTGGGGGAGAGTGCATATATATATATGCCATGGCACACATGTGGAGATCAGAAGAAAACTTGTCTCTCCTTTTACCATGTGGATCCTAGGGATCAAACTCAGGTGGTCATGCTTGTTGGTAAGAACCTTTACCTGCTGAGGCTATTCGTGATGGCCCAACGACTGGAACCTAGATCCCTAGCATGAAAAAGTCAGGTAGGTGTGGTAGGCTGCCTATAATCCCACAATATTCTGGAGTTGAAAAGACAGGGTATCTCCAGGGCAAGCTGGCTAGCTAGACTAGCCAAGTTACCAAGCTCAGGGTTTGGTGAGATAATCTGCTTTAGTAAATAATATGAGGAATGATTAAGGAAAATATCTAATGTCACCCTCTTATCTGCACATGCATTCATACATACTATGCACACATAATCAAAATGTTTAATCCCAGCAGTTGGGAGGTAGAGGCAGGTAAATCTCTGTGTATTCTAGGCCAGTCTGGTCTACATAGAGAGTTCCAAGACAGCTATTGATATATAATATACCCTGTCTCAAAAAATCTTTTCTCAGGGTTGGGGATTTAGCTCAGTGGTAGAGTGCTTGCCTAGCAAGTGCAAGGAAGGCCCTGGGTTCGATCCTCAGCTCCAAAAAAATTTCTCTACTTTGTGTTTTGCCTGCGAGTATGTATATGCACTGGTCCTGTGGAAGCCAGAAAAAGGCAGTTATGAGCTACTAGGTGGGAATTGGGAACTGAACCAGAATCCTTTCCAAGAGCAACAACAGGTGCTCTAGATTAACGAGCCATTTCTTCAGCTCCCTTCCCCAGATACATGTTTCTTTCTTTCTTTTTTTTTTTTTTTTTTTGTTTTTCGAGACAGGGTTTCTCTGTGTAGCTTTGTGCCTTTTTCCTGGAACTTACTTGGTAGCCCAGCTGGCCTCAGACTCACAGAGATCCACCTGCTTCTGCTTCCTGAGTGCTGGGATTAAAGGTGTGTGCCACCACTGCCCGGCGACATGTTTCTTAATATACAAAATATAATCAATCTAGGGGAACCACACAGTATGAATGCTTTTCTAAATACCACAATGTGTAATTCTTGGGGAACCTATACAGACTGTTGTGTGTCATTGACTCATTTCTTTTCATTGCTGACTAGTGTTCATGTTGTGTATACCTGTGTAGGGATTTGAACATGGTCCCTGAACCTATTCTGTTTTCTGTTGTGTCTTAGGTTTACTTTCTCTGTTTTTTTCTATAGTCTAAGGTTGTGGGTAGCAGAGAGAATGGCATCGATAACCTCCCTTCCTCACCTGGAAGTGGTGACCAGCCATTACCGGATCATGCCCCTTTCTAAGCTTGTCATAGCTTATCATCCACAGAATACAGAAGCACACCCTCATCATCACAGCTGCAACTCTGCATGACAGAGCAACCAGCAAGGGCCAGTGAAGAGCTGGTTTTGAAGACAGTCATACCCATCTACATGCAGATGTGGCTGCTGCCTTGGCATGAATTAGAGAACAGTCTTGTATATAATGTTTTACACTAAAGCTCATAGATGAAGCAGATCACTGTGCCATCCTTTCCAGGGCCACAGGAAGTGTACAGGGTGGAAGGGCCCAAGGAGTACTGAACAGGAGCCCATGTTACCTTTGGTGGTCTCACCAGAATGCTAAGGAAAGAACTGTCAGGGGTATTAAGTGAACATCATTTCCTTGCCTGCCCTCCTCCCCGTAGCTCAGAAGGAATACACTTACCTAGGTCGTATTGCATGGTAACAGTTTTTCATATGGATTTGAGGAATGAGAGAGTTCTTTATTTTCTGAGACCTTAGAAAGGAAACATAAACTGCTTCATTCTTAGAGAACAATCTGGCTTTGGCAGAAGCAAATCCACTATTTTTTAAATGTGATGGACTTTTCAAAAATTAAATAGAAAAAAAGTGAGGCAAAACAACTTTAGCCTCATTATTGAGAAATATTTCTTTGAATTCAAGCCTTACATTGCCTTATGCTTTATTTGTTTATAGTCTTTTATATCCCTATAAATGAGGGTTCTTTAATGGGTTATGAGTACTATGTAGAATTTTATCTCTGGCCCATCTCATACTCTGCCAGTACCAATTAGTGCATTTTATTTCTCTAACACTTTCTCCTGGTATGCAAAACTTGGTTCTTTTGAAGAATTTCCCTGTAGCTTTCCACTCTGGCCCACAAGGCTCTTGTGCTGTGGGTCAGGAGGGCTGAGAGAAGGAAAGAAGCCTCAATCTTTGGCATCTTAATGGGATGTGCCCTGCACGGTGTTGCTTTACTGACAGTGAGTGGGGCTCTGGTTCATAGTTCCTGCCTGCCTGTCTATTACACAAAGAATAAATGAGAAGCAGAACCAACACTGCAGGTCAGGTATGGGATGTGGTTTTGGTTCAGCCAGAACTCTGCTGTCATCTTTTCTCAGGAGCTACAAAGATTTCTTTCTAAGTTCCCTTCTCCTGCCTCCAATTGCCACATTCTGCATCCTCTCAATGCCAGGGCCCTGAGTGTTGGGAGGTATGGTCTGGAGGGAGGGGCAACACTGTGCCTTAATGGCTCTTAGCAGGGCAAAGACTTTGTTGTGTGCACATATCTGCACTCCTTGGATGAGGTGGGGGTCTGTCCATTTTAGTGTCTGCTTTGATACAGTGTGATAGATCCTTTGATTATCAAGTACCTTGAATACCCTTTGAATACTGTACCACACAAAGCAAGGAATAGCGAGGAACTGGGGAGCTGAAGAAAAGACATCTTGGTGTTTTTTCTTCCAGGGTTAAAAACAATAGTTGTGTGAGGAGGCATGCTACAGGAGTGCAGGTCACTATTGTATCTTCCTACAAAGAATAACAAGCAACTTGTCAATAAAGCATTCCTTTGGAGGAAAATCCACATCCATTAGTCTGGTGTGTCTTTGAGAATAATGACAAAAGAGTGGGGAGTAAATGCATGGTTCTTTGCTTTGAATGGGGGCAGGCAGGAGACAATCATGTACAAATTACATATAAAAGGGAGGGAACTGCATAGAAGCTGCATCTTTGGATGAGACCAGGGATGCATGCCAGGCATGCAGTTAAGGGACTTGCAGTCCATTATCAAGATTGGCTCCACTAAAGGGACCTTTTTTTTTTTTTTTTTTGGTTTTTCGAGACCGGGTTTCTCTGTAGTTTTGCACCTTTCCTGGAACTTGCTTTGTAGACCAGGCTGGCCTTGAACTCACAGAGATCCAACTGGCTCTGGGTCTTTGTTGTGGGCCTGGGTCATACCCAAGAGCTCTCCTGGCAGAAGTGGGCATTGGGAAGACCAGCATCTTTTTTTATTTTTATTTTTATTTTGTGCTGAGGATTGAACCCTGGGCCTTGCGCTTGCTAGGCAAGTGCTCTACCACTGAGCTAAATCCCCAACCCCAAGACCAGCATCTTAAGCCCCATTGAGAGAAGACTTGTCACTCCATGGCACAACAACCCTTAGGCGATTTGATGATCTTATTCTACAGATAAGGGACCACGTGAAATAATGAATAATTGAAGACCCTTAAGTGCTTAGTGAACAGGGTGAGTTGGGGTTGTTGTCCAGATCAGAAGCGCTGAGTGGGATGGGGAGTCGCCCTCACACTGGACAAGTTCAGACAGCAGGGCAGCAACTGGATCTGGACTAGAAATTAAGTATTTACCCTAGGTTATATTGGAAGACAGTCCAGTGCAGTCTGATCATTAAGCCCATACCTTAAATTGATCAGTGTATAAGAGACTCCTTGCCAGGCTTTGTGGGTGCATGATTGTGTTCATGGATCCAGTTCTCAGGAGTTGCACTCCTTGAGGAAGATGTGTTCCTCTGAGCAACTTTGGTTCTAATAAAATGAGGTGTGATGAAGGTCTTTTAGAGTAGGTAGACTGGAATGAGTGGAATGGGCAGAGCCAGGGCACATTTGAGGGGCTTGTACCTGAAGACTCAGATTGAGGATGCCTTATTTAAATGAAGGGATAAGATAAAGCACTTAACATCAAAGACAAATATGAAAAAACCCTTAAATTCTTAGCTACTGCCAGTATTTGTCCAATAATCTTCCTGTCATGGTCTCTTAAAGGTTGGATTACTAACTTGGTGTAGTGGTGCATACCTTCAATCCCAGCACTTCGGAGGCAGAGGCAGGTGAATGGCTGTAGTAGGCCTTCTTGGACCGCCATCCCCCAAATCATGACACACAGACTTCATAATTATGAATGCTCGGCCTTCTATTAAACTTATTTCTAGCTAGCTTTTTTTTTTTAACCTAAATTAACCCATTTATATTCATTTATGTTCTGCCCCAAGGCTCATTTATCTCATCTATGTACTGTCCATCCTGCTTTCCTGCCTCCTCTGTGTCTGAATGGCTAGTCCCCTGTTGTCCTTTTAAACTGTTGCTGCTTTTTAAGCTGTGGCTGTGGTAATCAGTTAGTGGTTTGGCTACTAGGTCCACAGCCTGAGGGGATTAAGTTTTGTCAGACACCAACTATTTGAAAGCTAGGAAGGGAACTTACCTAAATCTCTGTCCCTTTAAAGAACTCAAGATTAAAGTTTGAAGTGGAATTCTGCTCCTCAGGCTGAATAGCAAGTTGCTCACCTCCTCTCCTTGCATGGGGCTCCCAAAAAGTCCTGGTCCTTCTTGCCCCAACTTAAAAGCCCTTCTCCACCTGGTTCCTCTCTGCCACTTCCTGTCAGCTATTTGCTGACTCAGCTTCCTGACCACAGGTGAATTTTATTTAATCAAACGTAACATTTTTACATCATTAAACAAATGTTGCAGAGCAAAAACAAAAGTAACACACCTTAAAATAATATTCTACAACAGCTTCCCTCGCTGGCTGGCTCCCACTTTCTTTCTGCCTGCCAGCCCCACCTATCCCTTATCTGTCTAGCTGTTGGCCATTCAGCTTTTTTATTAGACCAATCAGGTACCTTAGGCAGGCAAGGTGAAACAGCAACACATCTTTACATAGTTAAACAAATGCAGCATAAACAAATGCAACATATCTTTAGATCATTAATTTTTCTGCAACACAAACAAATGTGATACGTCTTTACATAGTTAAACAAATATTCTATTTCACAACAGATAGCTGTGAGCTTGAGGCCAGCCTGGTCTATGAAGGGTTCCAAAATAGCCAGGGCTGCACAGAGAAACCTTGTCTTAAAAAAATAAAATGAAAACAAATTTAAAAACTTAATCATGAACATTTGTGGGGTTTTTTGTTTTGTTTTTTGAGACAAGGTCTGTCTGTGTAACAGCCCTGGCTGTCCTGGAACTCACTCTGTAGACCAGGCTGGCCTCGGCCTCCCGCCGCTGCCGCTGCCGTCACCACCACCACCACCACCACCACCACCACCGCCACCACCACCGCCACCACCATCCAGCCTTCCCTTCTCTTGAGTCAATAGATAGTCTTTCTGCTTATTGATTTTCATAAGCCTTTTTTGTTACTTGCATGATGTTGTACAACTTGAGCTATCTGCTGCTGACATTCTGAGCCTGGAACATGTGTCAATTCAAATTCAGCCAGAATGCAGAAATGTGTAAGATGAAAGGAGAAGCCATCAACTGGATGAGGTGAACAGACCCTGCTGGAAAAGATTGGATTTTACTAAGTGCATTATGGGAGGCCTTGAGTGATATTTGCTTTATTTTTGACAACTGACTTATGGTCACATTAGTTGCACCCATACCTTGGTCATAACTGACAGGTTAAGGCCTGCTCAGCAAGAGGGAAATCATGCCTGATACTGGAAACCTAGCCAACTCTCTGGGGCTAGTGAAGTCATTGATCACTTTACTAAACCAGCATAATCCCTAATTACATCCTAAATATTTATCCTTATACCCACAGATATGTGTAGTTTTCACCCTTTATCAAGGAAATCTCTTTCCAACAGATGGAGGTCATTACAGAAAACTGCAACCTATCAAAATTCAGAGTTGTAGAGTCCAGTCCCAACTAATACATCTACAACACAACTCCTGCACTTACGGTTCAGGGATCATTGTGGAGGAGGGGAAGGAAAGATTGGAAGAACAGGAAGTTTACTGTAAGATGGTATCTCCTAGAAATGTCAGAGAAGCTAGATCCGTGAAGTCTAACCAACATGGCTGCCTAACTGTGACCTGAACAAGGACAACATCAACAGACATGCTGATGTGTATGGGAGAAAGCCCACAAGTCCTCAGTCCTAAACAAAGATATACAGGCAACTACGGAATTCTGAGAGCTGGAGAAACAACCTTCCTGAGGAAAGAGCACAGCAATTGGCTATTCCATAACAAATGGTCGGCCTTCAAAACATATACATCCAATTATGTATGTTGTGTGTGTATACACACACACAAACACACAACCAGATTGAGGTTGTATTCATACATCTCAGAATTACATATGTAACAACAAAGAAAAAGTCCATGAATTTGAAACAGTGTGAATATGTGTGTTGTAACATGAGAGGGTTGGAGAGGGGAGGGGGGGAAATGATTTAATTATAATCTAAAAAAATTATAAGAAATGGTCAGTAAGCAAGGATGAATATAAAAGTGTAGGACCACTGGCCACAAAGACCGTTTTTGGTAGCTCTGGGTAGCTGCCTAAAAACACAGTAGCACTTGAAATGGTGGGGTTTTTATTTTTTGAGACAGGGTTCTCTGTGTAACAGCTCTGGCTGCCCTGGAACTTGCTTTGTAGACCAGGCTGGCCTCAAACTGCTGGAACTAAAGGTGTGCACCACCACGACCGGCTAAATGGTAGGATTAATACAAGCGGTAATAGGCAAGGGTGACCAGGTTTCTCCTTAGTAGATAAACAAGGATTGTACGGGAGAGTGGGAAGGAAAGTCATTATCTGTCCCAGTACATGATTGCAGGTGATTCCTAGAGGATCGCTAAGTAATGGCGGTTAGTTTTTCAGTGATTGGAGAGGCAAGCAGGAAAGAAGTCCTTTCTGGGTGGTCTTCAGAGATGAACAAAAACGTTCCACAGCAATGGCTAGAGATGAAGATGAAGGTCTTCTTCTCCCCTCCATCTTCCTCAAGGATTAGTAAATTTTTTGAGGCTTAAGTGAAGCACTGAGCAAACTCAACCGCAAGACAAGGGCCCATTTACTCAGTGGAGTGATGCTTGTCTGCTTTCCAGGGCATCTGAGTCACCGCTTGTCCAGAGGTGATGGCTCGGCTCTTACACCTAGGCTTTGTCCCTGCTTGGCGGCGGTGGCGTCCGGCTTAGTAGCTGCAGGCTTCGCCCACCACTTTAACTCTTCCCATAGATCCTCCGGTAGAATTCGGTCCACAGGTCCACCTGCTTTTCATGGACCCAATTCTACTGCAGCTTCCGAGCCTCCGCGCAATACTGACACGTTGGCTCCGCCCATGGGCGGAGCCATTGTGTGGCGCTTAGGGCGCTTGCGCAGCCCTCTCTGACCCGCCGAGCACTCGTCCTTCCGGGGGCGCGAGTGCCAGTTCGTGAGCGTGCGCGTTCTCGCTGTCGCCGGTGCTGCTTCCGCCGTCCTCTGCCGCTGCTAGCACTGTCGCCGCCCCGGATCCTCAGGCCGAGCTGTAGGACGGCCGGCTGCCCAGCAGCGCCGCGGTACGGAGAGCGGAGCCGCGGGACCGGTGGACAGGCGGGCGGGCTGACAGGTGAGCTCACTGTCGGATGGTCGTCAAATTAGGTGGAGCCGCGGGAGCCGGGTGAAGGGGAGGGGAGCGGGGCGAGGGAGCCGCAGAAGGAGGTGAAGGCTGCCCACAGCCGGAAATGGCGGCCAGCCTTCAGTCGGGCTGGGCTCTAGGCCCCGCTCGACCTTGCGCATGGCGGGGAGGCGCGGGGACGAGGCTTTCCGGGCCAACCCGGGTCCGCACGCGCGGCCGCCTCCACGGCACCCGGGACGCAGAAATTGGTTAGGGAGGCGGGCAGTGAAGGCTCCGAGGCTTGTTCTCAGCCTGGGGCGCGGAAAATTGCCTTATAGTTGTAAATTCCAAAAGCATTTACCTGTAAATAAACATTTTATATGCTTCACAACGATATTTTAAGAGGCGCTTTTGTATACTGCTGTTAGGGAGAGTTATTAGGGACTCATCCGTTTAGGCTCCAACTTGTGTTATGTCGCTGGATTAAAAACTTGTTTTTCCTTGTGCTTAGGAGATGATTTCTCCGAATTCTTTAAGTGCGTCTTTGGAAAAAGAATGCAAAAGTAGCTTCTTTTTCAGATTGGACTTAGGGAAAATTGGGTCGCCTTTTGTTGGACATACAGCTGATCATCCTTTTAGGCACCATATCTGAATTGCTAGTGATTTGTCTGTTTAAAAAACAAAACAAAACACTATTTAATGTCAGAAAGACTATATTGACCTATCTATTGTCATGGTTACCTAAAGGCAGAACTTTAACGGTTGTAAGATAATTTTGTTCATTTATTTGCTTTTTTAAAGGGAAGAGCGATCTGTTGGGTGACATTAAAAGCCAGGACTTAGGTGCTTCTGGGCAGTTTCTAACCTAGTATGTTAGGACCCTATTACCTCTATCAGTGTCTTCTTTACTCTTTTGTTTCTTTGTTTGTTTGTATGTTTCTCGTGTTTTGAGGCAGGGTTTCTCTGTGTAGCCTTGGCTGTCCTGGAACTTGCTCTGTAGACCAAACTGGCCTTAAACTCACAGAGATCTGCCTGGTGGTGGTGGCGCATGCCTGTAATCCCAGCACTCGGGAGGCAGAGGCAGGTGGATCTCTGTGAGTTTGAGGCTAGCCTGGTCTACAAATCGAGTTCCAGCACAGCCTCCAAAGCTACAGAGAAACCCTGTCTGGAAAAACCAAAAAAAAAAAAAAAAAAAAAAAAACCTCACAGAGATCTGCCTGCCCCTGCCTCCTGCTAGCACTAAAGGCATGTGTCATGTGTCACCACTGCCTGGCCTTTATCAGTGTTTTCATACTTAGGTTGGCCTTGTCTGTGTGGACCCCAAGTGTGGAGCCATTGTGGGCTCTGAATGCAGACCCCTTTGGGAAGAGGTGGCCCCATCAGTCCTTGGAGACTTTAAGCTTCCTGCCTCACACTCTCCCTGCCCCAGAATCTTCCTTGCTAGTCTATGAACAAAAGTGCTCAGTCCTAGATTCTTTCTTGAACATTCACTTATTCCTGTTCTGTGAGACATTCTTAGATTCTACTACTTATAATTTCAGCTCTCTACTTCCCATTTTTCTTCTTTCCTTGCTTAATTTTCACACAGCATTTGACTCTTGCTTCACGTGTTAATGTATTTAACATTTTTCTAGGTAAGGTTTTGTTTCGTTTTTTTAGAATAGCCACATAGTATGTGCCCAGTAAAGTAAGAGAATGAATGCAAATAAACTTAGCAACAGCTGGGCTATTCCCTTTCTCACCAGGAAGTCAGTTAGTGAGCACTGAACACTTCAGAGGCACTGGGTTCCGGGGAGGTGTACACAGGGAACCTTGTGTTCTTAAGAACAGACCCTGCCCGTTGACAGAAGTACAGTCAGTTAATTTAGAAAGGTATTAGAAAGGTGCTTAGGACTTCCCTGTAAATCTCTCTGCAACTTTTGGTCAGTGATTATTTGAAAGTTAAAAGCTTTTTAAAAATCACTGGTTAAAAAGTTAAAAAGCTCTTAGAAATTTTGTCTTTGGTTACTTGTCTCTTGGGACTTGAGGTTACTGAGATGAAGTCATCTGATCCTTAATTTCTTTTGAAGAAGTGTTTTGTTTTTGTAAACAGGATCTTGCTATATAGCTCAAGCTAACCTGCAACTTGTAATCCTCCTGCTTCAGCCTGGCAAAGGGCTTGAATCATAGGCATTCACCATCATACTTTGCATAAGAGTGATGCCCTCAGCTGGAAGCTGATTATTATCTGGGGTGCTATGACAACCCAGGAGATTTCTTTGTCATTGAAGGACCCCAGAGTCTTTCTAAGGCCTTTGCCTCCTGCCCATCTAAGCTTAGACTATCTAGATTTCCCTGTATTCTTGAGGACAGTTCTGTTAGTGTGTGGTTCAGTGTTGGATGCATGCTGCACAGTTCTACCCACTTTTATTTACCCAGGAGCACTTTGGAAAGCGTGATGCTTCTGGATACAGTTGTAGACCCACCCTGACAATCTGCTATGCTCAAGACGGAACTTAATAAATCAGACTTGAAACTTCAATTGGATTTAATTCTCTAAGCCAGAATCTGCTGTTTGTTGACCAACTGTAGTTTACAGTATCCCATAATCTGCCAGAGTTGTGTCTTTAGGGCCCAGGTGCATGATGCTCACAGGTGTTTGTTGAACAAATAACTAAAATGCAGTGAAGCTGGGGCTTATGATACGGTGGGGTTTTAGAAGTTTGCTTCTGAAAGCACAGAGTGAGGTAAGCATGAAGTGTGGTATTTGAAGCCTGTAATACTGTGGGCAAACTATCAGCAAATGAAAGCAGTTTTTTTCTTGTAAGGAAAAAACTCATGAGATTGTAAGGGATCTGATCAGGAGCTGTTTGCATGGAAATGATGCATAAACATCAGTCCTAGATGTGAGGACTCTGGTGTTTCTTTGATGGCTCCTGGAAGTTATTAAGCATTTAAAATTGTAGTACTCAGGGCTGAGGGTGCAGATCAGAGGAGAGTGGTTGTCAATCATATGCTAAGGCCCTGGGATTTGAGCTCTACACCTCAAAGAAAAAGTAAAAAGTTGCCTTCTTATAACGATGCTTATTATTCTTGTACTATAGAATCTTTGTGATTCATTCAAGGCCAGTGGCCTTTTGTCAGGCAAACTTCCTACTCTTCTTTGTTGTTCTTCCTCCCTCTTCTGTGCATCAGCAGAATGAGCTAGATGATCCTTCTTGAAAGAGGACAAGGCTAGAGCTCATACCACCAGGGTTCCTTCTGCTTCTGAGACTCTGTCCTCTATAAAATGAGGGAGATGGTTCTCACCTCACCTGCCTGTTGAAGCAAAGGAAGGATAAAAGGAAAGATATTTTCCTGATGGCTTCCTAAGTAGAGGTGACAAAGATTCTAAAAATGGTGATAGCCTTATTTTGTGAAAATACCTATCCCTAAAACATCCTAAATCAAGAAGCCTGAGCTGCTGTGCCAGGCCTACCTCAGATGAAGGCAACCCTAACAAGGATTAGCAGCTAGTCTATTAACTGGCAACTAAATAGGAAGATTTAAGGATTAGATTACCCAACAACCTTCAGTGTGGATTTTGCTCCTCCTGACACTTTGTATTAACTTTGAGTATATTTATTAATGAAAAGTATGTGTTCTTCATTCATGATATTTAATAAGTTTTTTTTTTTTTTAATTTGGTGTGTGGGTTATGTACACATACACTTGAATGTGTGAGTTTGTGTACCCTCCTGTGTGCAAAATACAGAGACCAGAACAGAATATTGGGTGTCTTTCTCTGTGGATATTACTTATTACCTTGATTCAGGGCCTCCCAATGACCCAGAAACTCCCTCAGTTGTCTGGCTAGTGAGTTTATAGTCTCTTCTTGATTCTGCTCCCAGTGCTGGGGTTACAGATACACAAAACTATGCCAGACTTTTAAAGTAGGTCCTGGGATTCAAATGTGACTTCATGCTTGCAGAGCCCATTCCAGTCCTCAGTATAAGTTCTTACAGATAATTGCTTCAGATTTTTGAGTTTCTCAAACATTGATACTTTATATCAAAATTGTAGATTACAGAAATGAAATTATCTCATTCTTTAAAGAGAGTGAGGCCAGGTTTGAGAGAGATCACTGAAAATTCTTCCATGATCAGTTTTCTCTCTGCTGTTCTGTATGCAGTTTTATTTCATTCCAGAAGTACTGTACATTTTTTACAAGTGACATTTAGTTTGTGGCAGAGAACTTTGTCATTTATTTCTAGACTTTTTTTGTTTTTTCGAGACAGGGTTTCTCTGTGTAGTTTTGGTGTCTGTCTTGGCTCTTGCTCTGTAGACCAGGCTGGCCTCGAACTCACAGAGATCCGCCTGGCTCTGCCTCCCGAGTGTTGGGATGAGCCACCACTGCCAGGATATTTCTAGACTTTTTTTTTCTTTTTTAATTTTGGTGGTTGGGGAGGTTTTTTTGAAGCAGGGTTTCTCTGTGTAGGCCTGCCTCTGCCTCCAGAGAGGCATGTACCTCCCCTCTCTACCCTTGGCTATTTTTAGACATTTTAAACCCAAGTAATATTCTTAGATTTTTTTTATGTATTATGAATGCTCAATGAATGTTCCTTGAATCTGTGTAAGTGAATGTTACTCATTATCACGAGTTGTTGGTGACTTTATTGTCAGTTTAGTTGCTAAACATTAAACTTGCACACCCCACCATGAAGACAGAGAAGCAGTGAAGGGTAGTTTTCAGCTCTCAGCTATTGCTCTGACCTCTTGGCTTTTAACTCTGCAATTGGCTCTGTGTTTCTTATTTAACAAGACAGTTACATCTACATTTGGCGCCCAATGTGGGGTGCCAGATGTAATAGGAATCTTAACAGGTCTTATTAATAAGAACAAACCAGAGGCCAGTTATTGGGGTGACTGCTGGAAGATCAGAGAGACAGAACAAGCCACAGCTACCTCACCTCAACAGTTCCTCAGCTGGTCTTGTTTTCTCAGACTGCAGGCTTCTGAGTCCTCATCCAGAATAAATCTCAGCTGAACTGCATTGCTCCAAAGCCTGAATGCTTAACCAGCCAAATGCTTCTAGTTTCTGGTCTTCATGCCTTATATATCTTTCTACTTTCTGCTGTCACTCCCTGGGATTAAAGGCTGGATTTCTGGGATTAAAGGCTTGTGTCACCATGCCTGGCTGCTTCTAATGTGGCCTTGAACTCAAAGATCCAGAGGTATTTCTGTCTCTGAAATGCTAGAATTAAAGGCGTGTGCTACCACTGCCTATCTCCATGTTTAATATTGTGGCCATCCTGTTCTCTGACCCCAGATAAGTTTATTTTGGGGAACACGATACCACCACACCCCATGGTGTTTTAGAGGATGAACTATGTAGAGTTCTTTTATGTGTTCTAAGGAATGCTTGCCTATTAGCTATAAGGTTACAATCCTGGTGAGTCAGAGGATTGGAATGAGGATTTGCTGGGTGATGGTATCAGGTGTGTTCAGGCTAACTTGGGAAAGAAGTATGGCCATCTTAGAAATCTGCCTTAGATGGTTGCTCTTTTCATCTAGTAGAATTGAATGTGATCCAGTGAAGAATAGAATCAGATACTTCATGGTAATGTTGATATGAGTCAACCTTAAGGGACAGATTCTAAGTCAAAGGCCTAGAGGTCTAAGAAGACATGCTCATCTTACTGACACTCTTCTGAGTGAAGGTGAGGTGGAGGGTGGGGACAGGAGGAGTGGACTGAGTTCTGTAGAGGAGAAGATGCTGTTGCCTGCCTTTTTTCTCTTATCATAGGAAGGAATTAGCAGGCCTGTGGAGTTTCCTTAGACAAATTCTGTTAGAATTTAAACATATTTAACATACTACCAAGTTTTATTCTCTTCTGATATTTGTGTCTTTTCTCCTTTATGTTTGTAATGCCTTGTATAACTCTTTTTTGCCTTTTGTCCAACCCTATAAGCACCCTTGAGATTTGTTTAGGTATGCCTCATAAGGGAAATACATTTTCTTTAAACATTTTAGTTACTCCTACAGCTTTGCCCTCCATGCATGGGAAAGCTTTTGTAGAACCAGAAGACATGTACTGAAGGTGTCATGGATTCCTAGCAGGTGTCAGAAATTTATCATCTGTGGTCTTTTTTGTATTAGAACTGTGAGTTTGACAAGCTAAGTGTTTTATACAAACCATATTAGTAATTTTATGGAAATTCTTATCTTATCCATTGGTATGTTTTTATTTTTATTTTTATTTTTTTAATTAAATCACCCTGAGCTTGGTGTGGTCGTGCATGCTTTTACTTCCAGCACTTGGGAGGCAGAGGCAGGTGAATCTCTGTGAGTTCAATCAAGGTTAGTCTGGTCTGATTTACAGAGTGAGTTCCAGGACAGCCAGAGCTACAAAAAACGGTGTCTCAAAAAAAAAAAAACAAAAAAAAAAAACAGAGACAAAGAAACAAAATCACCCCAAGTGAGTATTTTTGTCTGCAAATAGGACAGTCCTTTTATCCTTCCTCAAACCTCTAAATTAGATTATTAGGTTATATGGCCAAACTAAGCAGCAACACCATCCTGTAGTCTAAGAATTTGGGAGGCTGAAGCACAAAGATTGTGCATTCAAAACCAGCCTGGGCTGGATAGTGAGCCTGACTAAAAATATTTATAAATTAGTTATATAGTAGAGGACATGTATTGTGTAAATCACAGTTGTAAAGGTGAAGTTGGCTCCAAAGGTGGTATATTAGGATCAGTCTCACTTTCTCTTGATTTGTCTTACCTTCTGTGTTAGCTTTGCTTCCAAACTGGTAGCAAGGTATTAGTCACATTTTCAGCATTCCATCAAGACAGAGTAACCTCTTAGGTGAAAAGAGCCATTATCTCTTTCTCAGAAGCTCCAAGCTGATGCTCCTTCTTCCACAAAGAACATAAAAATCATGGATAACACAAAGGCAGCTATGTCACTGGAAAGCCTGCCCTACCAGGGGTGATAACTAAGAATCTGAATCCATGGAGCTCCCTGCATGACTTGTAGACAGCTCCCTACTGTTACGTTTTCAAAGTAAAAAACATGCAGTCCTTTTCATGAATGTCCTTAAAAGTGAAATAACATGTTATAGTTCAACAGAGTACTATAGTATATACAACCATCTTTAGATGTCAAAGCTTAAAATGGCACAATTAAATATCTGATATTGGTTTGTTACACTAATGATACAATGGACAAGGAAATGTGGTTATTTCTATAGTACATAACATTTTCAGATAGCTGGAATTATGAAATTCCACCACTGATAGATTTTTGCTGATCCCATTTAATATCTGAAACACATTAATAGGACAATCATACAAATAACGCTGAAGTTTTAGTGTTAATTTGATAATGCTTCTCATGATTTAATGCATAGAAGAAAGCTAGTAGTATCCTTTTTTTTTTCTTTTTAAATTAATTTTTTTTTTTTTTTTTGAGACAAGATCTTTCTATGTAGTCCTTGTCCTGGAATTCATTATGTAGCCCAGGCTGTAATTTTATGATGTAACTACATAATTTTCTCCCTTTTATTTTCTCCCACCCCTGTCTTTGCCTTGTTCCTTGTAGTTGGAAGGTTTTTTTGTGTCCTGCCTGGCCCATGGTCAGGACAAATCTTTCCCACTCTCATCCCCCAAGTAAACACACAGAGGCTTATATTAATTAAAACTGCATGGCCATGGCTCAAGCCTTTTGCTAACTAGCTCTTATATCTTAAATTAGCCCATAACTATTAATCTATATATCGCCACATGTTCCATGGCTTTACCTGCGTCCCATTACATGTTGCTCTTTGGGTGGCTCACTGGCATCTCCCCCAGCCTTCTTCCTGTCTCTCTCTTTGAATTTCCTGCCTGCCTCTAAGCTGCCTTGTCATAGGCCAAAACTTTATTTATCAACCAATCAGAGCAACACATATTCACAGTGTACAGAAAGACATTCCCCATCATTTCCCCTTTTCTGATTAATTAAAAAACAAAGTTTTGAGGTTGGGGATTTAGCTCAGTGGTAGAGCGCTGGGTTCGGTCCTCAGCTCCAGTAAAAACAAAAAACAAAAAACAAAGTTTTAACTTTAACATAGTAAAATTATATATAACCAAAAGTTATCAAGTAGGAATTACAGTTATAATACCTAGTCTATTGTATTTGGCAAAATTAAAGAAAATATTCTATCCATTCTATGTTTGTGAGTCTAAAGTATCATATCTAATTTATCTTTTATCATAACCAAAGAAAATTACAATTATCTAGTCTTCAACTATGTTAGAGAGACCTCAGAAAGATATAATACTGCCTAAGTAAAAAGGAAAAGCATTATAAGCAACTTCCAAAAATTTAGAATGACAGAGACAGCTGCCTGCCTGGACAGTCATCCAAAGTTCCTCTGTAACTTTGGGGCATCCTTCTTCAGCCATAAAGGCCTAGAGTCTCTCAGTGTCTTTTCTCTGTGTCCTGTAGAATGTCTGGCAGTTTCTTCTGTAAAACAGGAACCTGAAGGACCATCTTGCCTTGCACAAGTTCAGTGGTCACCTTCCTATGAGTCCTGCATGTCGTTTATACAACATTTTATCAAGCAGTTGATGCAAAGGCACTTTTTTGCCCAGTGGCAAACTTTTTCCACAAAGAAAGCAAACTTTATGAGTTTCTTCAATGCCCATTATCTTCTGAAGTAGATTAGTGCTGTCAGGAGTAGACATGTCTCATTATACAGAAAGTCAAAGTTCTTAAAACATTTTAAATGCCATATTCTGTAGGTCTTTGAAGTGTTTGAAGATTACCTACCTAATTGAAATATATTTATGTATATCTAGAAAACTTAACTAACATGACAAGTTTGATTATCATAGATGACTAACTATTAATCTGTTTTTCTTAATTATCTATTACAGTTTAAATGAGTTACATAAACATAATACCTTAAACGAGAGTAGAAATATATATAAAGGATAACAAAATAAACTAAAATCCATAACAATGTAAAATATTTTTTAACAAGTTGCTCTTTAAAAGTAGGTTCATTAATCTACTCCTTTCATCCTATCATATCTGTACTATACCCTTCTTTAGAAAGAAATTGCATTTTTATAATCAAACTTTAAGTAAAAATAAACATTCATAAACAATATTTTGGGAATTTGGCCATAGCTTCTGACACTGCTTCCTGTTGATAGGGGGTGCTGGTAATCTTATGGGGATAGTGAAAAAATTAAGAATTATGGTCAAGTCTTGACTGAAATAGTCTGTGAGGCTGCATTGCCTGAGCCAGTTGCCTTAAAACCATTCTGGATATTGGATTATCTGGGCCATGGTGTCATTGGAGACCTTTCAGGGGGCCTTGAATGACAAACCTGATCCATCTTAATCTGGTACAAATCCATAGCCTCTTGCTTCCTGTGGAAACAAAAGCAGAGCCTCCTTTCCAAAGCAACATATCCTTAGATCCAAATTTTGAAGTCAAGATACCTTTAAAATATACATATTGGTTTAGCTGAGCAACCTTTATAATTAAATTTCTTTATGCAGATAAAATTCCCAAAGACAACACAATCCAGACTCTCTGTAATATCCATCTTTATGTGGCTTATTTTTTATATTACTTTTACTGTGTCTTTAAAAGACTTATTTTTTAAAACTTTTTCCTTATATAACTGTCTATATTCCTGTTCCTCTTCCAAGCCTACGTACATTTTTACACATATTGTAAACCATTTAGAGGTTTATTTAATCTGAATCTGACTTATTGTATATCTATTGCTTTAAACTGCAGTATTACTAGGACTGAAATTGCAACTTTGGCTGCTGGCTCCACTCATCTCAGCTTCCCAACATGGCAGAACTAAGCTTACTTCCAGCTCTGGGAACCATGGTCACAGACTCTGGGAAGTAGTGGGTCTATGCCTCCATCCAGGAGCATGTAGCCCAGAAACTTTTTTTTTTTTTTTGTATTAACAAAAGCTAAATCTGCTACGCAGTACATTGTATGGCTTGTGTCATTGTGCCACTGTATACTGAGGTAGAAATCCACCATGCTGCACTCAAGCCCATATGCTGCTGCAAACCTGCCATACTGTAGCTCACAGCTTGCCCGAGAGAGACACTGGGAAGCTGTTTTTAGCTCTGTTTTTTTTTTGTTTGTTTGTTTGTTTGTTTGTTTGTTTGTTTTTGCTTTTTCAGGTTTTAGGTGGAGACTTTTGCCCCACATGTGGACTCCATTTGTAGTCATAAGTTTTTCTGTGTCCTGCTGGCCAGCCAGCTATCAGGACAAATCTTTCCCTCTTGCATCTGCCAAGTAAACACACAGAGGTTTATGTTAATTAAAACTGCTGGGCCATTAGCTCAGGCTAACTGACTAGCTCTTACACTTAAACTCAGCCCATTTCTGTAAATCTATATGTTGCCATGTTTTCCATGGCTTTACCTTGGTGCCATTATATGCTGCTCTCTGGACAGCAGGCTGGAGTCTCCTTACTCAACCTTCCTCTACCCAGCATTTTCTTCATCTGCTTATCCCGCCTATACTTCCTGCCTGGCTACTGGCCAATCAGCATTTTATTTATCAACCAATCAGAGCAACACATATTCACAGCATACAAAACATCCCACAGCACCTCCCCTTTTCTGTCTAATCATAAAGGAAGGTTTTAACTTTAACATAGTAAAATTACACCAACTCACATTTTTTTGTAAGTCGCTTGTTTGCACTTCCTGTTTTACTAGGTAATATTATTTCCTTCTTGGGTCTCTGAGGGAGTTGAAGATTAGATAGATGTAGTTACAGTTTTCCTTGTTAAGAAATTCAAAAAGGAAACTCACTAAGGAGTTATAAAATGTATAAGTTTGAAAGACATCATAAGATAGTTTTCTGTTGGTAATACAAGTTAGGGTAGAAAGTGAATTAGGTATATTTTGGACTCACCAAAATAGAATAGATAATGGAATATTTTCTCTGAGTTTGTCAAATGCAAATGGACTAGACATTGTTGATGTATTTATTGCTTGTATTTGTTGTTATTGTACTTACTGTATATAGTTTTTCTTATATTAGTTATAACTTTTTAAAATTATTTTTTATTTTTATTAGACAAAAAAGGGGAAATGTGGTGATATTTTATTTGTATGTTAATAAAGTTTGCCTGGACATCAGAGGAAATAGCAAGCCATTAACACAAAAGTCAGGCAGTGATAGCACACACCCTTAATCCAATCACTTGGCAGGCAGGGTCTCTGTGTATTTAAGGTCATACTAGGGAACAGAGCCAAGCATGGTGACACGTGCCTTTAATCCCAGTACCAACCATCTGTACAGACAGGCAGTAACAAGGAAATGAGGTATCTGTGCTAAGAGCCAATGAGAGGGCAGAAAAGCACGGCAATAAAGGTGCAGGTTAGACAGGAAGTAGCTCACAATTTTAAAAGCTACAGAGCTGGTGAGGTAAAGTGGTTAGTGGCTCTCACTATTTCCCTGACCTCTAAGGCTTTCACCCTATATTTGTCTCCAAGTTCTTTATTTAATAAAACCGCTTAGAAATTGTCTACAGTTCCCTCTTGAATTTGTGGCCTCTTTTTCTTTAATTGTTGTTACACACATACATAAAAAAAATAAATAAATACAACCTACTCGGTCTGTTTAGTGTTACTTGTATGTATATGATTTCAGGCCTGACCACTTAGGATTGGATAACCAGTTAGGGAAACTCATCCCAGGGGAAGATTATTTCTTCCTGTCTCAGCATTCCTTAGTTGCCTGTAGTTCTTTGTCTAGAGATGGAGCCCTCCCTATGAGATGTTAGCATGTCTTCTAGTGTTGTATTTGTTAAGGCAACCATATTGTTGAGGTGTCATGGGTGAAGAAGGTTACCTGTCCTTTCTAGGAAATGCTCTCACACAACAGATTTCTGATTCTGTCACTTGCAATCTTTCTGCTCCTTTTTCCAAGATGTTCTCTGTGTCTTAGGTTCAGGAGTTGTGTTGTAGGTTTATCAGCTGGTCTGGATACCCCATGATCAGTTATTTGTTCTTTGCATTTTGACCAGTTGTGGATTTTTGTTTTTATTTTCATTTAGTTTTCTCTAATGGTCTTTGTCTGATACAAAGAGAATTTAATATCATTTTTTTTAGACGGGGTCTGTTATAGCCAAGACCAGCCTTGGTTTCTTAGTCTTGCTGCTTCTACCATCCATTGCTGGAATTACAAGTGTATATCACCATGTCCTATATAATAGCTCTTTTTAATAAGAAATATCTTTTTAAGATGTTCCCACCTGGGAAATTCCAAAGTTAGTTGAAGAGCAATAAAAAGACTTAATTTAAAATTTGATTTTGAAGTTGGATGTGTGACACATGCCTACAACCCCAGCATGGAAAAGGCTGCAGTGGAAGAATTGAATGTTTGAGACCAGCTTGGGCAATATAGCAAGGCCTAGATAAAATCATTTTGAGAAGTTAACCCAAGAATTCAATTAATTAAAGCAGATCATAAGTCACAGTGAATAGTCATTAATTTAAAAACATCATTAAAGACTAAAAAGAATACCTCATGATAAAATCTTTTTAGATTTGATTTTATATTTATCAGTGTTTTTGCCCGTGTGCATGTATGTGTGCTATGTGTCTTGGAAAAGGGTGTTGGATATCCTTGAACTGGAATCATTGATGGTTGTGAGCCACTATGTGGGTAGTCGAGACTGAATCATGGTTCTCTGCAAGAGCAGTACACGCTGTTAATCTCTGAACTGACTCTTCAGTCTTGAATCCATATGTTTTTAATAACAGTACTGAATTTTATGGAAAACTCAAACAATTCTCTTCTAGTCTTAGCAATTTGCATATCTTTTTAAAATTTATCTTCTACAAATCTCCTACAGATTTGTCATTCATATGGTGGTTTTATTGTATTCATTTTCCCTTTTCAATTTAAAATTATCAGCCATTGTATTTGGGGGCAAAATTACTTTTTCTTTAAATAAATTTTATTTTTTTGGTAAGGGTGTTTTGCTCATACATGCATGCTTTGTGCCTTCAGAGGCCAGAAGGAGGGCATCACATTCTCTGGAACTGTAGTTATCAGCACTTGTTAGCTGCCTTGTGAGTGCTGGAAATAGAGCTTGTGTCTTACAAGTGTTTTTTACTGCTGAGCCATCTTCTCCCTAGCCCAAAAATTACGTTTTCTTTAAACAGTACATTCTTGTACCCTCTTGCTTTTCATTACCAAAAGTGTATTTTACTTTCCTTTTATATTTGAATGTGGAATTTCCCTCATCATTTCTCTGATTATTGTTGGGTCTATTAGAAATCTTACCCATTTATCCCTCAAGGAACTTAGTTTCCAGTGAACACAAAGAAGGCAGCAGTTATAAATGGCCTGACATATCAGCAGTCTGTAGTTTGGCAAATCTCAACTGGAAGCAGGTGTTTTCTTCTAGTAAAATCTGTCAGTGTGGCACAAAACATAACATATTTGCTAGTTGTCCTAGCTATCTTTAGTCTCTGTGCGGTAAAAAAAAAAAAACTGGAGGCAAATATTTATCTTTGTTTGTTTGTTTGGCTATGCCTGAGGATTTGTTGTTTGTGTGGGTTTCCCTTGGTTTCAACTTTAGCCACCCATCTCCATGCTGGGAAACCTAGACTCAGTCTTTGTATTGCAGGGAGGAGTTGGTTAGACAGGTTCTCAATATATAGCCAAGTTAGCCTAGAATTCTTGATCATCCTGTCTCAGCCTCCCAAGTTATTAGGATTGGTCCCCAAGCCCAGCAATGGAGGAATCCCTTTTTAAAGGCATATACCTGAGACTTCTAGTTGTGTACTATTTAATCTCTGATGCAATTCAGTAAAAAAAAAAAAAAATGACTTAAACCAGGTGGTGGTGGTGTATGCCTTTAATCCCAGCACTCGGGAGGCAGAGCCAGGAGGATCTCTGTGAGTTTGAGGCCAGCCTGGGCTACCAAATGAGTTCCAGAAAAGGCGCAAAGCTACACAGAAAAACCCTGTCTGGAGGGGAAAAAAAAATTGCCGGGCGGTGGTGGCACACGCCTGTAATCCCAGCACTCAGGCAGAGGCAGGTGGATCTCTGTGAGTTCCAGGACAGCCTCCAAAGCTACAGAGAAACCCTGTCTTGAAAAACAAAAACAAACAAACAAAAAAAAGACTTAAATAAACTTGATGAGTTTGACACAAATTTGTGTTGCTTCATTCAAAGAGGGAACTCACCCATGACTCGACTTGCTTTTGGACAGTCATGGACACAGTGATCTTGGTGGGTACCTTTACTTAGCTAGTCAATGCTGGGACAGAGAGGAGTAGGGTGCTGTTGGAGAAATGTCCACTTGGGAAATTTACTTGAAACCCCACTCCTGACACTAAACAATTAAAACAAAACCTTAGACAAACTAGTTTGAATTGATTTTGAGCAAAGAAATGATTCATGAATTGGGCAGCACTCTGAACCAGTAACAGTGCAGAGAACTCCACCCAGCAACTAGGCATGTGGTATTTATATACAGAAGAGAAAATGTGACACGCAAAACAGCTTAATTGTTTACAGCTCAATTTCAGCATGTCTGTTTGGGGTATGGTGTGTCTTAATACTTATCTCCTTTGAAATTTGATGTGTCTTTCAGTTTGTCGTGTTTCAGTTGTTGTGTCTGATTCTAGGTTACGTGCTGGATTTGATATGATTACTTGGTTTCTGACAATAGTTGCAGGGAGGTAGTCACTCTGAATGCATGTTCACTTGCTACTTTAAGATAGTTGTAGCAGGAAGTTTTCCTGTATCCCAACTGGTCCTGCAGCCACTGGAACCCAATTAAACACACAGAGGCTTATATTACTTGCAAACTGTATGGTCTATAGCAGGCCTCTTGTTAGCTAGTTCTTATCTTAAATTAACCCATTTCTATAAATCTACACTTTGCCACATGGCTTGTGACTTACCAATACCTTTACATCTTGCTTTTCCTGGCGGTGGTTTGCAATGTCTGCCTTGCCTCTCCTTTCTCTTCCTGTCTATCTGTTTGGATATCCTGCCTGTCTCTAAGCTGTCTTGCCATAGGCCAAATGACTTTATTTATCAACCAATCAGAGCAACACATTCACAGCATACAGAACAGATAGTCCTCAGGTGGAATATACTGGCCAGCTATGTATCCAGTGTGAATTTCTCCCAAGAGAAGCCTGAGGCTAGAGTGTAAGGGCAGAACACTGATGCCACTTCTATCAGTTATGTCTCAGAATGTATTCCATTAAAACACTCTGTGTCATCTATAGTATTTTATGAATTAACTTAGGTATTGTGTGTCTTAAGCGTCAGAATGTTTTGGGATCTGCCCTATTGGTAATTAAGTCTCTGTTATGCAGTGGGAACTAGACCATGATCAGGGTAAATGTATCATTCAGTTGACAACATCCCAGAATGAACAAGGTAAAGAAAGGCAGCATTTGCAGTATTCTGAACATGTGTCTCAGAATGTTTAAATAGATGTAGTAGTCTACACTGTTCAGGCAGAATTTTTGGTTTGCTATGTTTTCTTGTGTTTTGAGACAGAGTTTTGCTATGTAGCCTAGATTGACCTCGAATTTGGAATTCTACAGCTTTAGCATCTCTTTAGGACTGAGATTACAGTATATATACCACCATGCTAATAGTCATAAGTACTTTTATAGGTATATATGTTATTTGTAGTTAAAGATTTGAATGTTGTATATCTTAGTTTTGTTTTCTGTTGCTGTGATTAAATACCCAAGCAAAAGCAACTTAAGAGAGAAGGGTTTTTTATTTAGCACACAATTTGAAGTTATTGTTCATCATTTTTTGGAAATTATGGTGGTAGGAACTTAAAGCAGCTAGTTACATTATATGCACAGTCAAGAGTAGAGAGTATGAATTAATGCATGCTGGTATTAAGTTCATTTTTTTTTTCTTTTATATAGCCCAGGTCCCATGCCTTAGGGAATGATTTTTGTCTCCATATAGACAGATAGGATCTTAATTTTGTGACCAAGCACAAAGCACATATTACTTGAAAGATGCTGGGTGGGTTTGTTTTATTTGTTTGTTTGTTGTTGTTGTTGTTGTTGTTGTTTGTTTCTCTGTGTAGCCCTGGAACTAGCTTTGTAGACCAGGCTGGCCTCGAACTCACAGAGGCCTGCCTCTGCCTCCCAAGTGCTGGGGTTAAAGGTATGCTCCACCACTGCAAAGCTGAAATAGGTTGATTTTACTGTGTTCTAAGTTATTGGCTCCCTCACACTCTCATTGGCATCTGATTCTTCGTGGCGTTTTTTTTTTTTTGAGCTGAGGATCGAACCCAGTTGTACCACTGAGCTAAATCCCCAACCCTGGCATCTGACTCTTATTAGTGTTGCTTTGTTTTTTTTCCAGAGAGGGTTTCTCTGTATGGTCCTGGCTGTCCTGGATCTCACACTGTGGACCAAGCTGGCCTTGAACTCACAGAGATCCACCTGTCTCTGCCTCCCAAGTGCTGGGACCAAAGGTGGTGTGGGCCACTACCACCCGGCTAGTGACTTCATTTTTAGCAAAGCTTTTCTTCTACAATATGGGCCAAATGTGCATAAGGTAGAGCAATAGTAACCTGCTTGTTCACTCTATGCTGAATAACCATTACATTTCGTGTAGTTTGTTGTTTGTTTCCTTTGCATCTTCATGTGAAGTCACTTTGTCATATTCCATTAACACTTACATGCTCTCCTTTCCTCTGAGGTTAATACTGATTGTCAACTAGATAGAATTTAGAATCATTTAGGAGACAGATCTCTGGGCATGTATATAAGGGAGTGGTTTTTAGGTTGAGTTTATTGAGATGGGGAGACATACCCTAAGAGTGAGCCAGAGCCATTCAATGGGCTATGATCCCAGGCTGAATAAAAAGAAAGCAAGCTGGACAACCAAGTACCAGCCTTTTCCATTCCCTGCTTTCTGACTATGAATGTAACCTGGCTAACTGCTTCTTGCTCCTGCCACTGTGATTTCCGAAAAGTGATGGACTGTATTTTTAAACTGTGAGTCAAAATAAATCTTTCCTTCCATAAATTGCTCTTTAAAAAAAAAATAAATAAATAAATAAAAAAAGCTTTATTTATTTGTTTGTTTGTTGTTTATTTATTTATTATGGATACAGCATTCTGCCTACATGCATGCTTGCAGTCCAGAAGAGGGTACCAGATCTCATTACAGATGGTTGTGAGCCACCATGTGGTTTGGTTGCTGGGAATTGAACTGAGGACCCCTGGAAGAACAGCCAGTGCTCTTAACCACTGAGCCATCTCTCCAGCCCCCCATAAATTGCTCTTGTTGGGTGTAGCAGGAGATCTTCTCTCCAGGTCCCACCAAGGCCCTGCAGTCCCACAACCCACGTATAAAATAATCACTCAGGTGCTTATATTACTTATAAACTATATGACCGTGGCAGCCTTCTTGTTACCTACTTTTTCTATCTTAAATTAACCCATTTCTATTAATCTATAAATTGCCACATGGCTTGTGGCTTACCGGTACCTTACATCTCGCTTGTCATGGCTCCGGCTGGCAGGTCTCTCTTCTCAGCTTTCCACTTCCCCCAATTCTCTTCTCTGCTTGTCCCGCCTATACTTCCTGCCTGGCTACTGGCCAATCAGTGTTTTATTTATTAACCAATCAGAGCAACTCATTTGACATACAGAACATCCCACAGCAGTTGGGCATTTTGTCACAACAACAAAAAAGTAACATGTTCATACTTTGCACTGTTCTCTGTCCTTTTTATGGTAATCCTCCCTCCCTAGGTGTTTTAACAGCCTGTCGTCAAAATTAGACTTCTGTACCAAGAAATGGAACTTGGTCTCAGCAAGCGCAGTATGTGTTCTTAACTGTTGAGCTGGAATTAAAGGTATCTATCATGCTAGCTGTGGTGATTTTTTTTTTTTTATAATTTAATTTTACATATCAGTCATGGAGTCCCCTGTCCTCCCTCTCCCCGCCTTCCTCACAGCCCCACCCCCCACCCCCCATTCCCATCTCCTCCAGTGCAAAGACTCCCCTGGGGATTCAGCTCAACCTGGTAGATTCAGTCCAGGCAGGTCCAGTCCCCCCCTCCTGGGCTGAGAGAAGTGTCCCTGCATAAGCCCCAGGTTCCAAACAGCTAGCTCATGCACTAAGGACAGGGCCTGGTCCCACTGCCTGAGTGCCTCCCAAATAGTTCAAGCTAATCTACTGTCTCACTTACCCAGAGGGCCTGATTCAGTTGGGGGCTCCTCAGCTATTGGTTCATAGTTCATGTGTTTCCATTAGTTTGGCTATTTGTCCCTGTGCTTTGCCCAATCTTGGTCTCAACAATTCTCGTTCATACAATCCCTTCTCTTTCTTGACAATTGGACTCCACCTGGGGCCTGGCCCTGTGGTGATATTTTATTTGTATGTTAATAAATAAAGTTTGCCTGGAGATCAGAGGACATAGCCAGCCATAAACAAAAATCAGGTGGGGGGTAGGGTAGCACACACCTTTCATCCAATCACTTGGCAGGCTATGTGTGTTCAAGGACACGACCAAGGTGGTGACACACCTTTAATCCCAGTACTAACCAGAGACCTGGAAGTCTGTACAGACAGGCAGTGATGAGGAAGTGAGGTGGCTGGACTAAGAGCCAATGAGAAGGCAGAACAGCAAGGCAATAAAAACACAGGTTAGACAGGAAGGAGCACGTTCTCTTTGGAAACTACAGCAGCGTGATGAGCTAAGGTTAGCTGGTGGCTATTCCTATTTCTCTGATCTCTACGGCTTTCACCCCTGTATTTGGCTCTGTGTTTCTATTTTTTTTTTTTTTTTTTTTTTAGCTGAGGATTGAACCCAGGGCCTTGCGCTTGCTAGGCAAGCGCTCTACCACTGAGCTAAATCCCCAACCCAGTGTTTCTTATTTAATAAGAGTGTTTAGAAATTCATCTGCAGCTTTGTTTTTGTTTGGTTTTTGGTTTTTGAGATAGGGTTTCTCAGGCTGGTCTGGAGCTGAATCCTGCCTCTCTGCCTTCTGAGTGCTGGGATTAAAGGCCACCACCACCCCACTAGTTTGTTTTGAGATTGGATAATGTGGTACCTGTAGGTTTGTTAGTTCTGCTTAAGATTGCTTTTGTTATTCAGGGTCTTCTTTAATTCCATGTGAATATAGAATTGCTTTTTTATGTTTCCATGATGACTGCTTTTGGAATTTCGTTGATTCTGTAGATTACTTTGGATAGTTATGGACTTTTAAATACTAATTTTTCCAATCCATGAACATAATGTGGTTTTTTTCCTCCATGTTTATGTGTGTCCTCTTTAGTTTCTTTCTTCTATGTAAATGATCTAGGGATCATTTACAGCCTTATTTCAATTTGTTCCTGGTACTGGAAATTGAACACAAGGCTTTGTACTTGATTTTTTTTTTAAATTAAGTTAACAGCTTTGTTATTAATGTATAAAAGTTCTACTGATTTTTTTTTATTAATATAGATTTTTGTGTCTAAACGTTTAAAGTCATTTATCAGTCCTGACAGTTTTTTGGTGTAATTTTTATTTTTCTATGCAATAAAGCCAGCTAGATGGCTCAGTGAGTAAAGACCTTTGCCAATGACAATCTTGAGTTTGATTCCCAGGATCCACGTGGTAGGAGGAGAGGACCAATATTTGAAAGTTGTCCTTTAGCCGGGTGGTGGTGGTGCACGCCTTTAATCCCAGCACTTGGGAGACAGAGGCAGGCAGATCTCTGTGAGTTTGAGGCTAGCATGGGCTACAGAGTGAGTTCTAGAAAAGGTGCCAAAGCTGCACAGAGAAACCCTGTCTTGGAAAAAAAAAAAATAAAAGGGAAGAAAAGAAAAGTTGTCCTTTGACCTAAACATGTACTCAGATGATTTTTGTTTTGTTTTGTTTTTAAATCATACCTCCAAAAAGGGACAACATATGTAGAAATTCATACTGGTTGCATTTTTACCAGCAATTGATAGAGCCCGTTTACCAAAAAATTAAAAAAAATAATATTTCCATTAGGGATAAATCCTACGTGTTTAGTTGGTCCTGTAAAATATTGGAATTGGGGTGGTGGTGGCGAACGCCCTTAATCCCAGCACTCGGGAGGCAGAGGCAGGTGGATCTCTTGTGAGTTTGAGGCCAGCCTGGTCTACAGAGCGAGATCCAAGAAAGGCACAAAGTTGCACAGAGAAACCCTGTCTCAAAAAACATATATATATTGGAATTTGTGAAGTTGAGGTCATTCAAGCATCACAGTGAAATACATACCTTGAATTTGTGATGATGCTGGTGTAAATAAATTTACCACACTTCTCTCACAAGAACGTGGAACACAATTATATTCAGTACCTAATACTTGGTAATAGTAATTGGCTGCTACTGGCGCATACATTTTTTAGGCTATATTTTTCATTGTTGTCTTACAGTTTATTCCTATATAGGGCCAGCAAGATGGTTTAGCAGGTAGAAAGAAGTTTATGGCACTACAGGTTTGATGACCTGAATTTGCATCTGTGATGTTCTCATGTTGCTAACTGACACATTTCTCAAAAAACTAGCCCAGTTGTTTCACAATGAGCAACTGGCTAAGCCTTTCTAGCAGGTATATAGTACTATTTGTCCTGGTTTTATTTTGAATTATGCCCACTGAGACTGGCTGCTTTGACTTGGCTCAGAGGTAACCAGGGCACTTTGTATGTACTAAACACCCTTGGCTCAGGAATCAATCTAGCACCAAGAAGGAAGAAATGAGTGGAGGACATTGGAAGGGAGGAAGGAATATCAAAAAATGACAGTAGTCTTAGACAGTAACAGTTCTTAACACAGAAATTATCTTAATGACCTGATAGCCACTAATAACTAATTTTCCTATGCTTTTTCCCCTTTGTTTTTGCTTCTTTGGGGTCCTTTATTATAAAACTGTTGTCTTATTGGTGTGGTGGCACATCCTAACACTCTAGAGGCTAAAGCAGGTGGATTCTGAGTACAAAATTAGCTTGGGCTATACCATCTTTGGAACTTTTATTTCATTTTATAGTTTTGCTCAATTGTAGAATTGAAAATAAAGCTAATTAAAATATTTAAATAATTTCATCATTTTGTTGCTTATTTCTTTTTACATCCCAACCATAGTTTCCCCTCCCCCCTTTCCTTCCAGTCCCTCTCACTCTACCTCCCCTTTTCCCTCCACCCATCCACTCAGTTTCTCTTGAGAAAAGGGCAAGCTTCCATGGATATCAACCAATCATGGTATAGCAGGTTGCATTGAGACTAGACACCTCTCCTGTTAAGATGAGGCAATCTGGTAGGAGATAAGGGTCCCAAAAGCAGGCAACAGAATCAGAGACATCCCCTGCTCCCACTGTTAGGAAAGCCACAAGAACACCAAACTACACAATTAATAAATGGGACAGAAAAACTTCTGTAAGGCAAAGGGCACCATCAAAAGGACAAAATGGTAACCTACAGAATGAGAAAAGATCTTCACCAACCCTACATCTGACAGAGGACTGATATCCAAATATGTAAAGAACTCTAAACTAGACATTAACAAATCAAATAATTCAATTGAAAAATCGGGTAGAGGGGGCTGGAGAGATGGCTCAGCAGTTAAGAGCACTGACTGCTCCTCCAGAGGTCCTGAGTTCAATTCCCAGCAACCACATGGTGTCTCACAACCTCTCTAATGGGATCTGATGCCCTCCCCTGGCTTAGAGGCATACATGCAGACAGAGCACTCATACATAAAATAAATATATACATTTTTTAAACAAATGGGGTAGAGATCTAAACAGAATTCTCAGCAGAGGAATCTCAAATGGCTGAGAATCATGTTAAGAAATATTCAACATCCTTAGCTGGCTTCAGGAAAATGCAAATCAAAACAATTTTCTGAGATTCCATCTTACATCTGTCAGAATGGCTAAGATCTAAAACACAAGTGACAGCTCATGCTGTTGAGGATGTAGAGTAAGTGGAACACTTTTCCATTGCTAGTAGGAGTGCAAACTTGTACAGCCACTATGGAAATCAATATGGTGGTTTCTCAGAAAATTGGGAATTGATCTATCTTGACCCAGCTATACACTCCTGGGCATATAACCAAAGGACGTTCTATACCACAAGGATACCTCCTTAACTATGTTCATAGCTTTATTCATAATAGCCAGAAAGTGGAAATATGGTGATAGATTATTTTGTACACTAATAAACTTTGCCTGAAGATCAGAGGACAGAACAAGCCATTAAACATATTAAACATAGAGGCCAGACAGTGGTGGCACACACCTTTAATTCCAGCACTTGAGATCTCATGCCTTTGCTTGGGAAGTCACATACTTTGTAAGGCATGAGGAGACAAGTACTAAAGGCATTTTAACTGAGGAAGCTTTTTGGCAGAAGCATCCCTTTCAGCTAGAGGCTTTTCTGCCTGAGGAGCCCTAGAGGTAAGAGGTGGTTTGTCCCTTTGTGTCTCTGATCTTTCAGTATTTTTTTTTAATTAAAAACGGTTTATAAATGTTACATGGAAACAATCTAGATGTCCCTCAAGTGAAGAATAGATAAAGAAAATGGGGTAGGTTTACATAATGGAGTATTACTCAGCTGTTAGGACATAATTTCATCCTTTGACAAGATTTCATTACAAATTGCATTTTATTAACACATAAAGCTATTTAGATTTTTTTTTTTTTTTTGTCTTACCCTTTGTCAGTCAATTCCATTTTTCATTTGTGATTTCTTGGCAGGAAGTTGATCAGTGGCCTCTTATAACCCCCTGCAATGAACTCTTTCCTGATCTTGCTGTCTTCTCTTTTGTTCATCATCAGTCTGTCTGAGGATGTCGGGGGGGGGGGGGGGGGCACGACAAAAAAAAAAACACTTAGAAGCTGGTGGCATACACCTTTAATTCCTGAAATTAAAGGCAGGCTGAACTCTGAGTTTTGAAGTCTATCTGGTCCATATGTCGAGTTCCAGGCCTGCTAGGACTATATAGTGAGACCCTGTTTGGGGGGCGGGGGAGATGACGGTCTGGAGAGATGGCTCAGAGGTTAAGAGCACTGACTGCGCTTCCAGAGGTCCTGAGTTCAATTCCCAGCAACCACATAGTGGCTCACAACCATCTGTAATGAGATCTGGTGCCCTCTTCTGGCCTGCAGTCATATATGCTGTATACATAATAAATAAATAAATCTTAAAAAAAAAAAAAAAAGGAAAAAAGATGACAAAAGACCACACACCTCAAGTAAGCAGCTAGTGCTTTAGGAGACACCAGCTATGTATCCTGGAACCCCATTCTGTGTCTTCATGGACTTAGTTTTGATACCATAAATGAAGGGCTCAGCTCCCAGCACTGACACTCTCAAGCCTTTTGTTTTCTTTTGCTTTTTAGCCAACAAGCTCTAAGTCAGTATTCCCATAACCTCTGCTATATTGGTTACTTTTTTATTGCTTCTAAGAACAAAAATCTTTGTCAGAAAAAGTGTCTCAGGTAGTCTATCCACCAACCTTCCTCACTCCATCTGTCTGTTACCCCAGACTCAGTTCTCAGGGTTACCTCTAGCACTACAGCAGAACTCCAGTTGCAGTGTGTCTCTTGTGTGCATGCACCACCCCCACAATCCTCCTCAGCTCCTGTAGACCATCCCTCCCTGCCTGTCCCTTTCTGCCTCATTGTTGTGACCCAGCCCCCAATTCTGGTGGACACCCCATACTTGTCTGCAGGCAACACCTGCCAGAAAACCAGCCTCCAACACCATCAAGCATGCCTCCAAGAATATAGCAGCTGAGCAACACTCGGCCAACACTCTGAAAATCTAGAGAGGAAACAGAAACCAAGGAACAAAACGCCCACCCAACCAAGACAAATTCAGAAATCAGAACCTAGACCTATAATCACCTCAGACCCAAATGCCTACATGCTAGCATAAGAACACAATATTAGCCAGGGAATATATCACCACTAGAGCCCAGCTATCCTACCACAGCAGGTCCTGAATATTCCAATATAGTTGAAGCACAAGAAAAAGACCTATGAGGATGATAGAGGACCTTAAAGAAATCCAGGAAAACACAACCCATTGGAGGTAATGAATAAATCCCTTAAAGAAAGCCAAGAAAATACAAAACAGTTGAAGGAAACAAAACTATTGAAGACCTAAAAATGGAAATAGAAACAATAAAGAAAACACAAACAGAGAATTCTTGGAATGAAAAATTTAGGAATGCAAAGCAGGAGTCTTCACCAACATAATGTAAGAGATAGAAGAGAGAATCTCAGACATTGAAGATAAAAGAAATGGATACATTAGTACAAGAAAATGTTAAATATAAGAAATTCCTGGCACAAAACATCCAGGAAATCTGGGACACTATGAAAGACCAAACATAGAAATAATAGTAATAGAGGAAGGAGAAGAATACTAGCTCGAAGGCCCAGAAAATATTTTCAACAAAATCATAGATAAAAATTTTTCTAACCTAAAGAAGGAAATGCCTATAAAGGTATAAGAAGCATCCAGAACACCAAATAGAGAAGATTGGAAAGGAAAGTCCCTTCACTACATAATAAAACATGAAATACAAAGAGCAAAGAAAAAAAGCATTAAAAGCTTCAAAGGAAAAAGGCTCAAATAACATAAAGGCAGACCTATTAGAATTACACCTGCTTCTCAGTGGAGACTCTAAAAGCCAGAAAGGCTTAGATGTGCTGCAGACTCTTAAGAGACAAGAAATACTAGCTCAGCTTACTATACCCAGCAAAACTTTTCAATCACCATAAATGGAGAAAATAAAGTATTCCTCAACATCAAGGATAGACATTACCTCAGGATAAAGGGTTGGAAGAAGATATTCCAAGCAAATGGACTTAAGAAGCCAGAATACAGATCGGAAAAACTAAAGCATCTCTTGAAAACCCAAAAGAAAGGGGGAAAGTATCTTCAACTAAAACTCAAGTACAAGTGGATCAAAGATCTCATTATAAAACTAGACATGCTGGCAAAGGCAGGCAGATCTCTGAATTCAAGGCTAGCCTGGTCTACAGAGCTAGTTGCAGGACAGCCAGAGCTACACAAAGAAACCCTATTTTAAAGACAAACCAAACATACTGAACCTGATAAAGTGGAGAGCAGCCTTGAATTCATTGGCACAGGAGACAACTTTGTGACCATAACATCAATAGTGCAGGCACTAAGATCAAAAATTATGGGACCATATGACACTGGAAGCTTATATAAGGCAACAGACACCATCATTCGGACAAAGAGGGAGCCAACAGAATGGGAGAAGATTTTTATAAACTTTACATCTGATAAAGGTCTAATATCCAAAATATATAAAGAACTCAAGAAACTAGATATTAAAAAACCAAATAATCCAATAATTAAAATGGAGTACAGCTCTAAATAGAATTCTCAATACAGGGGGTTGGGGATTAGCTCAGTGGTAGAGCACTTGCCTAGCAAGCACAAGGCCCTGGGTTCGATCCTCAGCTCCACATACAAAAATAAATAAATAAATAAATAAAAGAATTCTCAATACAGGAATCATAAATGGCTGAGAAACACTTAAGAAATGTTTAATATTCTTAGCCTTCAAGGAAATGCAGATCAAAACTACATTTCAGATTCTATCTTAACGAGTCAGAATGGCAAAGATCAATAATACAAGTGACAGCCAGTGCTGGTAAGGGTGTGGTGCAAGGGGAACACTCCTCCATTGTTGGTGGGAGTGCAAACTTATACAGCCACTATGGAAATCAATATGGCATTTTCTTAGGAAATTGGGAAATCGATCTACTTCGAGACCATCTATAGCATTCTTGGGCATATACTCAAACAACACTCCATCCTACCACAAGGACTCAACTGTCAGAAACTGGAAACCATCCAGATGTCCTTCAGCTGAAGACTGGATAAGAAAATGAGATACATTTACATAATGGAGTGGTGGTTTGGGGGCGGGGTGGGGGCATCATGAAATTTGCAGGCAAACGGATGCAACTAGAAAAAACTAGTGAGGTAGCCAGCCCAGACCCAGAAAGACAGAAATATATATCACTTATAAGTGGATATTAAGTGTTAGGTAAATGATAATCAAGCTATAATCCACAGACCCAGACAGCTCCAGTGGGAGGGACAGCTGGAATTGGGGGACGCTTGGAGGGTGGTGTGGAAACCTAGTCTTGTAGCAAGTCTTTCTTTGTACTGCCAGCTCCCAAATAATGACACAGAGACTTATTAATTATGAAAACTTGGCCTTAGGTTTGGTTTGTCCCACTAGCTCTTGTAACTTAAATTAACCCATTTATCTTAGTCTATGTTCTGTTGCATGGTTTGTTACCTCGTCTCTCCAGAGTACTCATGCTGCTTTCTCTGCTCTTTTCTGAGTCCTCCCTGTCCCTAGAAATGCTGCCTAACCTCTTCCTGTCTAGCTATTGGCCGTTCAACCCTTTATTAAGCCAATCATAGTGACACATCTTCACACAGTGTAAAGGAATGTTCTGCAACACTTCCTAACATCTATGAAGATAATACTAGAGGGGCTGGAGAGATGGCTCAGCAGTTAAGAGCACAGGCTGTTCTTCCAGAGGTACTGAGTTCAATTCCCAGCAACCACATGATGGCTCACAACCATCTGTAATGAGATCTGTTCCCCTCTTCTGGCCTCTACAAGCATGCATGTAGGCAGAACACTGTATACACAATAAATATATATATCTTAAAATTTTTTTAAAAAAGATACTAGAGAGGACTCTTCGTAATGGAGAACACAGAGTGTGAACTGGCCATATTTTTCCCAGTGGTGGGACTGGGGTTACATTTGGTTGGGTTGTTGACTGAAGAAGTCCACTGGACCCTGGCTGATGCTAGGACAGAAGGTCTGAAAACTGGAAGCAAAGCCCCATTGCCAAGGACAACTTCCACACAGCACATTGAATATAGAGGGGTGAGGCTGATAGGGGCTTAGAGCCTTCTCTCTCTCTCTTTTTTTCAAATTATTATTATATTTGTGTTTTAATTTTACACATCAGCCATGGGTTCCCCTGTCCTCCCCCCTACTGCCCCCGCCCCTACCTTCCCCCCATCTCCTCCCCTACATTCCCATCTCCTCCAGGGACAAGACTCCCTTGGGGATTCATTTAAACCTGGTGGATTCAGTACAGGCAGGTCCAGTCCCCTCCTTCCAGGCTGAGCAAAGTGTCCCTGTGTAAGCCCAAGGTTCCAAACAGCAAGCTCATGCACTAAGGACAGGTCCTGGTCCCACAGCCTGGATGCCTCCCAAACAGTTCAAGCTATTCAGTTGTCTCACTTATCCAGAGGGCCCTGATCCAGCTGGGAGCTCTACAGCCTTTGGTTCATAATTCATGTGCTTCCGTTCATTTGGCTATTTGTCCCTGTGTTTTTTCCAATCTTGGGCTCAAGAATTCACGCCCTTAAAGTCCCTCCTCTTTCTCCACAATTGGACACCTGGATCTCCACCTGGGGCCTGGCTGAGGATCTCTGCATCCACTTCCATCAGTTATTGGATGAGAGTTCCAGCTCAACTGTTAGGGTGTTTCGCTATCTGATCACCAGACTAGGTCAGATCAGGCTTTCTCTCGACCACTGCCAGCAGTCTACAGAGGATGTGTCATTGTGGATTTCAGGGGACCTCTCCAGCACTCTGCCTATTCCTGTACTCATGTGGTCTTCATTTATTATGGTCTGTTATTCCTTGTTCTCCCTTTCTGTTCTTGATCCACCTGGGATCTCCTCCTCCCCTAAGTGTTCTTTCCCTCAAACCTTGCCCTTCATTACTCCCACTGTTGTCCAGGTTATTCATGTAGATCTCATCCATTTCTCTGTCATTGGGTGATCCCTGTGTCTTTCCTAGGGTCCCGTTTTCTAGGTAGCCTCCCTGGAGTTGTGTAGCAGTCTAGTCATCTTTGTTTTACATCTAGTATCCTCCTATGAGTGAGTACATACCATGTTTGTCCTTCTGAGTCTGGGTTACCTCACTCAGGATGATTTTTTTCTAAATCCATCCATTTGCCTGCAAACCTCATGATGGCGTTGTTTTTCTCTGCTGAGTAGTACTCCATTGTGTATATGTACCATATTTTCTTTATCCATTCTTCAGTTGAAGGGCATCTAGGTTGTTTCCAGGTTCTGGCTATTACAAACAATGCTGATATGAACATAGCTGAGCAAATGCCCTTGTGGTATGATTGAGCATTCCTTGGGTATATGCCCAAGAGTGCTACAGCTGGGTCTTGGGGGAGATGGATTCCCCATTTTCTAAGGAAGCGCCATATTGATTTCCAAAGTGGCTGTACAAGCTTGCATTCCCACCAGCAGTGGAGGAGAGTTCCCCTTGCTCCACATCCTCTCCAGCATAAGCTGTCTTCTGTGTTTTTGATCTTAGCCACTCTGACAGGTGTAAGGTGGTATCTCAGAGTCGTTTTGATTTGCATTTCCCGGATAATTAGGGATGTTGAGCAATTCCTTAAATGTCTTTCAGCCATTTGAACTTCCTCTGTTGAGAATTCTCTGTTTAGTTCTATAGCCCATTTCTTAATTGGACTGTTGGGCATTTTGATGTCTAATTTCTTGAGTTCTTTATATATTCTGGATATCAGCCCTCTGTCAGATGTGGGGTTGGTGAAGACCTTTTCCCATTCTGTAGGCTGTCACTTTGTCTTGTTGACCGTGTCCTTTG
Source organism: Onychomys torridus (assembly GCF_903995425.1). NCBI lineage: Eukaryota > Metazoa > Chordata > Mammalia > Rodentia > Cricetidae > Onychomys > Onychomys torridus. The sequence goes on from NC_050446.1 coordinate 137,287,700, forward strand.
CTCTACAAAAGCTTCTCAGTTTCAACAGATCCCATTGATTGATTGATTGTTTCTTTCAGTGTCTGTGCTACTGGTGTTATATTTAGAAAGTGATCTCCAGTGCCAATGCGTTCAATACTACTTCCTACTTTCTCTTCTATCAGGTTCAGAGTAACTGGATTTATGTTGAGGTCTTTGATCCACTTGGACTTACGTTTTGTGCACATTGACAGATATGGATCTATTTGCAGCCTTCTACATATTGACATCCAGTTATGCCAGCACCATTTGTTGAAGATGCTTTCTTTTTTCCATTGTATATTTTTGGCTTCTTTGTCAAAAATTATATGTTCATAGGTGTGTGGGTTAATGTCAGGGTCTTCAATTCGATTCCATTGGTCCACATGTCGGTTTTTATGCCAGTACCAAGCTGTTTTTATTACGGTAGCTTTATAGTAGAGCTTGAGGTCAGGGATTGTGATGCCTCCGGAGGTTGTTTTATTGTACAGTATTCTTTTGGCTACTCTGGGTTTTTTGTTTTTCCATATGAAATTGAGTATGATTCTTTACAGATCTGTGAAGAATTTTGTTGGTAATTTGATGGGGATTGTGTTGAATCTGTAGATTGCTTTTGGTAAGATCGCCATTTTTACTATGTTAATCCTGCCTATTGATGAGCATGGGAGGTCTTTCCATTTTCTGACATCTTCTTCAATTTCTTTTTTCAGGGACTTAAAGTTCTTGTCATATAGGTCCTTCACATGCTTAGAGTAACCTCAAGGTATTTTATGTCATTTGTGGCTATTGTAAAGGGTGATGTATCTCTGATTTCCTTCTCAGTCTGTTTGTCTATTGTATATAGGAGGGCTATATTTTTTTGAGTTGATCTTGTATCCTGCTATGTTGCTGAAGGTTTTTCTTTGCTGTATCAGTGCCTTGGTTGAATTTTTGGGGTCACTCATGTATACTATCATGTCATCTGCAAATAGGGAAAGCTTGACTTCTTCCTTTCCAATTTGTATCCCCTTAATCTCCTTATGTTGTCTTATAGCTCTGGCTAGAACTTCAAGTATTATATTGAATAAGAATGGGGAGAGGGGACAGCTTTGCCTTGCTCCTGATTTTAGTGGTATTGTTTTGAGCTTCTCTCCATTTAATTTGATATTGGCTGTTGGCTTGCTATAGATTGCCTTTATTATGTTTAGGTATGTTCCCTGTATTCCTGATCGCTCCGAGACCTTTATCATGAAGGGGTGTTGGATTTTGTCAAATGCCTTTTCTGCATCTAGTGAGATGATCATGTGGTTTTTTTCTTTGAATTTGTTTATATGGTGTATTACATTGACGGACTTTTGTATATTGAACCACCCTTGCATCTCTGGGATGAAGCCTACTTGATCATGGTGGATAATTGTTTTGATGTGTTCTTGGAGTCTGTTTGCCAGAATTTTATTGAGCATTTTTGCATCAATGTTCATGAGGGAGATTGGTCTGTAGTTCTCTTTCTTTGTTGCATCTTTGTTTGGTTTAGGAATCAGGGTAATTGTAGCCTCATAGAAGGAGTTTGGTAATATACCTTCTGCTTCTATTGTGTGGAACAATTTAAAGAGTATTGGTATTAAGTCTTCCTTGAAGATCTGGTAGAATTCTGCCCTGAAACCATCTGGTCCAGGGCTTTTTTTGGTTGGGAGACTTTTAATGACTGATTCTATTTCCTTAGGGGTTATTGGACTATTTAAATGGTTTATCTGGTCTTAATTTAACTTAGGTATGTGGTACCTATTCAGAAATTTATCCATTTCTTTTAGATTTTCCAGTTTTGTGGAGTGGAGGTTTTTGAAGTATGACCTGATGATTCTCTGGATTTCCTCATTGTCTGTTGTTAGTCCCCCTTTTCATTTCTGATTTTGTTAATTTGGATGCGCTCTCTCTGTCTTTTGGTTAGTTTGGATAAGGGCTTATGTATCTTGTTGATCTTCTCAAAGAACCAACTCTTTGTTTCATTAATCCTTTGTATTGTTCTCTTTATTTCTATTTTATTGATTTCAGCTCTCAATTTGATAATTTCTTGGCATCTGTTCCTCCTGGGAGACTTTGCTTCTTCCTGTTCAAGGACTTTCAGGTGTGCTGTCAAGTCGCTAGGGTGAGATTTCTCCAGCTTCTTCATGTGGGCATTTAGTGCTATGAATTTCCCTCTTAGCACTGCTTTCATAGTGTCCCATAAGTTTGGGTATGTGGTGTATTCATTTTCATTGATCTCTAGGAAGTCTTTAATTTCTTTCTTCCTTTCTTCCTTAACCCATTGGTGATTCAGTTGACCATCATTCAGTTTCCATGAGATTGTAGGGTTTCTGTAGTTTTTTCTGTTGTTGAAATGTAACTTTAAACCATGGTGGTCTGATAGAACACAGGAGGTTATTCCAATTGTTTTGTATCTGTAGAGATTTGCTTTGTGGCCAAGTATGTGGTTGATTTTAGAGAAGGTTCCATGGGGTGCTGAGAAGAAGGTATATTCTTTTTTGTTCAGGTGGAATGTTCTGTAGATATCGATTAAGTCCATTTGAGCCATAACATCAGTAAAGTCCATTATGTCTCTGTTAAGTTTCAATTTGGCCGATCTGTCCAGAGGTGAAAGTGGGGTGTTGAAGTCTCCCACTATTAATGTGTGGGGTTTTATATGTGATTTAAGCTTTAGTAATGTTTCTTTTACATATGTGGGTGCCCTTGTGTTTGGGGCATAAATGTTCAAAATTGAGACTTCATCTTGGTGGATCTTTCCTGTAATGTCCTTCATCATCTCTTTTGATTGATTTTAGTTTGAAGTCTATTTTGCTGGATATTAGGATGGCTACACCAGCTTGCTTCTTAAGACCATTTGATTGGAAAGTCTTTTCTCAGCCTTTTATTCTTAGGAGGTGTCTGTCTTTGAATTTGAGGTGTGTTTCTTGTATGCAGCAGAAAGATGTTTTCGTATCCATTCTGTTAGTCTGTGTCTTTTTGGAGGTGAATTTAAGTCCATTGATATTAAGGGATATTAATGACCAGTGATTTTTCGTTCCTGTTATTTTTATTTTTTGGTGGTAGTGTGTGTGTACTTCTCTTCTTTGGGGTTTACTGTTGTGGTGTTATCTATTGCCTATGTTCTCATGGGTGTATCTGCCTTCCTTAGGTTGGAATTTTCCTTCTAGTGCTTTCTGTAGGGCTTGATTTGTGGATAAGTATTGTTTAAATCTGGTTTTGTCTTGGAAGGTCTTGTTCACTCCAACTATGATGATTGAAAGTTTTGCTGGGTATATTAGTCTAGGCTGACATCCATGGTCTCTTCGTGTCTGCATTATATCTGTCCAGGTCCTTCTGGCTTTCAAAGTCTCCATTGAGAAATCGGGTGTTATTCTGATGGGTTTGCCTTTATAAGTCACTTGGCTTTTTTTCCTTTGCTGCCCTTAATATTCTTTCTTTATTCTGTACATTTAGTTGTTTAATTACTATGTGGCGATGGGACTTTTTTTGAGGGTCTAGTCTGTTTGGTGTTCTATAGGCTTCTTGTATCTTCATAGGCATTTCCTTCTTTAAGTTGGGAAAGTTTTCTTCTATGATCTTGTTAAATATATTTTCTATGCCTTTGAGTTGGTATTCTTCTCCTTCCTCTATCCCTATTATCCGTAGGTTTGGTCTTTTCATGGTGTCCCAAATTTCTTGGACATTTTGGGTCCTGACTTTGTTGGTTTTAGTGTTTTGTTTGACTGATGAATCTATTTCTTCTACTATATCTTCAATACCAGAGATCCTCTTTTCCATCTCTTGCATTCTGTTGATTATACTTGCCTCTGAAGTTCCTGTTTGTTTATTCAGATTTTCTATTTCCAGCATTCCTTCTGCTAGTGCCTTCTTCATTTTTTCGATTTCCCTCTTCAGGTCTTGGAGTGTCTCCCTTGCTTTTTCATGATTTTCTTTCAAGGACTTATTGTTTTCTTCTGCTTTAATTGTCCTTTCCTCTAGTTTTTTTTATAGCGTTCTTCCCATTTTTTGTTTGTCTGTTCCTCCACTTTATTTTTCATTTCTTCTATATAAGGCTCTAGCCTCTTCATGATGTTACTTATAAGGTTGTTTTCTTCTTCTTCCATTCCGTGATGTTCAGGTCTACCTGTTGGAGAAGGGATAGGTTCTGGTGATGCTGTATTGCTCTTTATTTTGTTGTATGTACTTCTGCCTTGGCGTCTGCCCATCTCCTCGTGTGTTCGTTCTTGGTCTTATCAGTGTACTTGGTCCAGACAGAGCTGACAGATTTAGGGAGCCTCTCTCTGGTCCAGATGGAAGCTCTGGGCTGGATGAGAGCTCTGGTCCAGATGAGAGTGCTGGCCGGATAGGAGCTGGGGGGTTGGACTCTGAGTCTCATGAAGTCCCTGGGGTCTCCTTATCTTGTCCAGATGGGAGTTCCTCTTATCCAGATGGGAGTTCCGGCACAGGATGGCGGCTCTGGTACAGATGGGAGTTCCAGGGCAGGATGGAATGCTGGACACTGGTCTCTAAGTCTCCGGAAGTGGCTGGGGTCTCCAGCAGATGGGTGTGGGGGCAAGGTGTTGAGGTTGTAGTGTCCACTGGAGGGTTTCTCTCTGGTCCAGATGGGAGTTGGATGGGAGCTGGGGGCTGGTCTCTGAGTCTCAGGAAGTGGCTGGGGTCTCGAAAAATATGGAACGCTTCACGAATTTGCTGTCATCCTTGCGCAGGGGCCATGCTAATCTTCTCTGTATCGTTCCAATTTTAGTATATGTGCTGCTGAAGCGAGCACGAGCCTTCACTCTTATATTATAGTTTTTTCTGTGTGAGAAGGTACTTTGCAGGGTATAGAAAGAAACCTGGCCACCAAACCAACCACTAAAACCTTCACATACAACCTGTCCTGCCTACAAAATGTCCTGGGTCCACAGTGGTATACAACTTGGGGAATGACCAACCAGTATTTGATTTAACTTGAACTGGAAACTGGATAGCACAGAGACTTAGGGTAGAACCAAACAGACTGAAAAAAAAAAAAAATCAATGAAGTGTTTCCTAATAATATTCTGATATACTCATAGATTGATGCCTTGTCCAGTTGTCGTCAGAGAGGCTTACTCCAGTAGCAAATGGGAGTGGGTGCAGAGACTCAGAGCCAGACATTATTGTGAGGAGTCTAAATTGGAGATCTCCATTGGGTCCCTCCTTGGAGATTAGGGAACCCTGAGGAAGAGGGGGTGGAAAGACTCGTAGGAGTCAGAGGGGATGGAGGATACCAGGAGAACGTGGCCCACTGAATCAACTAAGCAGGGCTTTAGTGGGCTCCCAGACTGAAACAACAAGCACAAGGCACGCACAGGTCGACATCAGGTCTTGTGTGTGTATGTTGTGGCTGTTAGCTTAGTATTTTTGTGAGGTTCCTAACAGTGGGAGCAGGTGTATCTCTGACTCTTTTGCATGTTCTTGAGACTCTTTTCCTCCTAATGGTTGCTTTGTTCAGCCTTGATATGAGAGGGCTTTTGATACAATCTATATGCATCCTAATCTTGAACTCTTCTTCTTGTCCCCACTTGCTGATTTCAGGGATTATAGGTAGTCTCAGTCTTGTGCCTCCAAAAAGATACTTTGGAGGTTACAAATAAGGGGTTATATTAAAAGATGGATAATATTGGGCTAGAGAAAAGGCTCAGTAGTTGAGTTTGTACTGCTCTTGCAGAGGACCCAAGTTGAGTTCCCAGCAGCCTTGTGGGGTGGGTAACAACCATCTGTTATTCCAGCTTTAAGGGATCCACTGCCTCTATCTGGTCTCCACAGTCATCTGCCTGTACTCTGTGCACTTACCTACACATAGATGCACACATACATGATTAAAAATAAAAATATTTTAATGTTTAGAGCAAGCTTCTGATTGGTTTCAAGCACAGACACTTGTGTCCCTTCAGTATTTTCTTATTCACCTTCCTGGGAGCAACCTCATATTCTGACCATCTATTCTGCAGTCTCTCTGGGCCAGTCTAAGTTTTTAATGAAAGCTTCATTACAATAAGCCTGATAGTAAATCACAAATTGGTCTTTTACCTGTTCAGACTGGCTTCAGGAACCAAGGATCAAACCCAGTCTCATGCATTCGGGCAAGCTCTTTCCCACTGAATTGGGGATATACCCAAACAAACAAACAAACAAACAAAAACCCAGTATTTAGTTGGGCCGTGGTAGTGCATGTCTTTTTTTTTTTTTTTTTTTTTCTGAGACAGGGTTTCTCTGTGTAGCTTTGCACCTTTTCCTGGAACTTACTCAGTAGCCCAGGCTGGCCTTGAACTCACAGAGATCCACCTGGCTCTGCCTCCCGAGTGCTGGGATTAAAGGCGTGCGCCACCACCGCCTGGCATAACTTCTAAATGTGTATTTTAAGTTTCAGGGTCCAGTTTCCTCATTCGACACAGAGGCCTGGGTTCCAGGGTTCCCTGTGAGCAGCTATTAAGAGTTCGTGTGAAAAGCTAGTTAAATGTTTTATCATGAGCAATTCTTTTTTTTTTTTTTTTTTCTATTTGGCTTTTTTTTGTTTGTTTTTATTTAATTAACTTTTTTTTCCATTTATTTTACATACCGACCATAGTTTCCCCTCCCTCCTCTCCTCCTGTTCCCCCTCCCATTTCCCCCTCTCCCCATCCACTCCTCCTTGCTCTTTTGTTCATATTTTATTATTTTCTTCAGTTTCTTTTTTTTTTTCTTTTTTTTTTCTTTTTTTTTGGTTTTTCGAGATAGGGTTTCTCTGTGTAGCTTTGCGCCTTTCCTGGATCTCACTCGGTAGACCAGGCTGGCCTTGAACTCACAGAGATCTACCTGGCTCTGCCTCCCGAGTGCTGGGATTAAAGGCGTGTGCCACCACTGCTCAGCCTTTTTTTTTTCCCTTCAGTTTCTTTAAAGGTTTTTTGTTTTGTTTTGTTCTTTTGTTTTTCGAGATAGGGTTTCTCTGTGTACCTTTGGAGCCTTTCCTGGAAATCGATCTGTAAACCAGGCTGGTCTCACACTCACAGAGATCTGCCTGGCTCTGCCTCCCTAGTGCTGGGATTAAAGGTGTGCTCCACCACCACCTGGCTTCTTTAAGATTTTGTTGTGGGTTTTTAAAGACGGGAATGGGGCTGGCCTTGAACTAGATCCTTTTGCCTCATCCTTCCAAGTAGCTGGGGTTACAGGCATGTACTACCACATCTAGCATAATTTTTTGCTTTTTTCTTTAAACTTTGTAGCTATATACCTCTATGTTCTGTATGTGTGGGTGTAGGTGTGCTTGGGGTTTTGATTGTCGCCTAATGTGCATACTAGGCAAGTCATCTGCCACTGAGCTGCATGCAGCCCCAGCCCCCTCTTTGCGTTTTGCTTTAGGGAGTACAATATTTAATACATATTCAGTTTTTAGAAACCTGCCCCACATATTTATTTATGGGGTGGAAGGGGGACACATATACCACAGCACACTTAGGAGGTCAGAAGATAACTTTTAGGAGCTATTTTCCTCTTTTGTCATTTGGGAACTCAAATTTAACTTGTCTGGCATGCCAGCAGTGCCCCTATCCACTGAGCATCTTGCTGGCCTAGGTTTTGAATTTTTCTCCATATTTTCCTTTATTCTCTTGTAGATTAATCTAACATGGCTGACCAGAGGCAGCGCTCACTCTCTACCTCCGGGGAATCATTATATCATGTTCTTGGGCTGGACAAGAATGCAACCTCGGATGACATTAAAAAGTCCTATCGGTAAGCAGCTGTGTTCCAAGGAAAAACCTTAATCTTCATCTGATTTCTTGTATATTTTACTAAGAACAATGACATTTCTTGGCAGACTCTTTTAATAGTTTCATTTCATCCTTACATATATAGTTTAATCCTAAGACTTAAAACTTACACTAGCCATGCGTGGTGGTGCATGTCTTTAATCTTAGCACTTGGGAAGCAGAGGCAAAGGGTATCTGTGTTTTGAATCTACATATTGAGTTCCAGGACAACCAGAGCTATGTAGACAGGCCCGTTCTCAAACAAACAAAACCCTGTTATACTGATGTTCTCTAGCATCAAAAAAGTAAACACATTTGGAAGATATTGCCAGCTATCTCCAGATCATGGGGTCAGGGTCTGTACCCTGGGCATAAACAGAACCTTTATAGTGCTGAATGTTGTACTTAACACAATGATGAGGTCTTTTTTTATCCTTTCATGACTGACTGGACTTGAAGAATATAGCTTTTAGACACAATATTATATACAGCAACCTAGAAAGGGGGCGGGGGACTCTACCTCAGATATGCTTGTGGTCCTCTACTTGTGTTGTTCTTTAATGTCATTATTATGTACTTCTGCCATCACCTTATTAGTCAGATAATGCAGTTAACTTGCCAGGACACTAGGGTTTGACAGTAGGATTTCCCCTTGAAAGTTAGCAGGAGTCATTGTGCTATAAGCTGTGCCCTACCCTTAGTACCTCAGGACTCTCCCATGTGCATGTATCCTAGTGGCGGGGAAGGTTGCCCTAAAGCAATTACAGAGATTTTTTTCACTCTGATGAGCCAGATCTCTGGAAAATTGAAAATTGAATGGGTAAGCATCTCTTTCCCTGGACTCTGATGGATGAATGTGAAATGCAAGACCAAGGTAGAGCCAGGAAATTGTTTTGGTTACAGGAAGCTGGCCTTGAAATATCACCCTGACAAGAACCCTGATAACCCAGAAGCTGCAGACAAGTTTAAGGAGATTAACAACGCACACGCCATCCTGACAGATGCCACGAAAAGAAACATTTATGACAAGTACGGCTCGCTGGGGCTCTATGTGGCTGAGCAATTTGGGGAGGAGAACGTCAACACCTACTTCGTACTCTCCAGCTGGTGGGCCAAGGTGAGGATGGGCCGCTGTCAGTGTGAGCTGCCACACTGAAGACATTGAAAATTCTAGTGCCCAGTAGGACTACAGACACTGAAAGATCTGTGCCTCCTTTCTCTTGACATGGTTTCTGGCCTAGAGCTGTTCTCTATCTACTGTACAACTGGCATGCTGGCCCATTCATGGCAGGCACAGTGCACAGTGTACATGGAGCAGAACTATTTTGCATTAACATGGTTTTCTCTGATGCATGGTGCCAAGTTATTAAAAAGATTGAGATAGGAAACAATTCTTTCATCATGGTGTGAGCAGGCATTTTGTTATCAGGGGAGGTTTAAAACCCCACTTTAGAAATGTTTGACTTACATAGTTTATTTTTTTAATTTATTTTAATTTTTGTTTTTCTCATCTGTCAGCCATGTACAAAGTCAGAATGATCTATCCCATAGCCCTTAGGTATAGGAAGCCTGATTTTGGCTTTTACTGGTTAGTCCTCAATCTTTATAGGTTTAGAGAGAAATCCATTATAGTTTTATAGGTGGGAATTTAAGAGGGAGAGAGCCATGCCATTTGAGTTAGACATGGAGGTCAGCTGCATTGCAGACCAGCAGACAGCTGCATTGCAGAAAGTTGGGAGTGAGACTTCAGAGAAAGAGTAAGGAAGCCCAAAGTACCAGCATACTTAGGCATTGGCCAACATCTTAATATAAAAGAAATAGAAGAGAACAAAAAAGAAGTTAAACCTTTCTGAGTTCAGAAAGGCAGGCAAACTCAATAAAACCTCATGGCAGCCTGTGCTCAGTCCCATCTTTACAAATTACTTTATTCTATTTCTTCCTGCCTTCACCCTTCTCCTGTAAAATACCCTTAGCATTAGCTATACATTCTGCAGCTCTTGTCCTGTCTTCTCTAGGGAGGTTCTTGTGTAATGGCCTATGGGCCCTTGAGGCTGTACAGTGCTAGTATTCTCTTTCCCAGGCCCTGTTCGTTGTCTGTGGCCTCCTCACCTGCTGCTACTGCTGCTGCTGTTTGTGCTGTTGCTTTAACTGCTGCTGTGGGAAGTGCAAGCCCAAGGCACCTGAGGGTGAAGAGACAGAATTTTACGTATCACCAGAAGACCTGGAGGCACAGCTGCAGTCTGATGAGAGGGGTGAGTGCCCACCCCAGGGCCCTGTGAGTGTGTGGGGTGGAGCCAGCACTGGCCCTGAACGGTGTCAACTGTCTTGTCAAACAGGAGGGCACTGACACTGTGCCGAGAGTGTTTGTGGTGGCATCTGGGACTGTTGAGGTGTGAACGTGGACACTTGAGGTAAAGCAGGTGCAGGGAGCTGTTCCTGCCCATAAACTGTGGTAGCCGTAGATCTGAGGGACCAAAGGTGGGGAGGGTGACAGGCAGGTGGGGAGGGCCGGGGGCTGGTGTGACCTGAGACCACTGAGGAAAGTGTGTTGGGTGGAGGTCAGCAAGTAGCCTCTCCCCTGAGTGTCTGTCCAGGTGGCCGAATGATGTGATGCAACGACCATGTCAATGGGCACACAATATAGCTGTTGCCCTTGTGCGATGAGGCTACCTGCTTACTTTTCAGAGGCTACAGACACACCGATCATCATACAGCCAGCATCCGCCACAGAGACCACCCAGCTGACAGCTGACTCCCACCCCAGCTACCACACCGACGGTTTCAACTAAATTCAGGAGAGGCTGTGATTAGAGGATGAATCAGCACCTGGCCACTGCAACCTTAGAATCATGAACTGTAGTCACTGAGATGGGGAGGCAGCTGTCAACCTGACCTGCTGTGTCTGGTCAGGGCCCCTCCCACCTCCTCTAAGCCCAACCATCTGTCAATCCTTGATACACGACGAAGTGCGTAGCATGCAGTATTTAAAGCAGTGTAGCTACGGTCTTATGTTTTATCCTTTTTTTAATAGCATGTATGGGTTATGTTCAATGTCTGTGTTGTGGATGTGCTACAGCTGGGCTGAATTAACTGGATGGTAGTGCTTTCTTGGGTTTTCAGCCAAGTGGGTCCAGTGAGGTTCAGCTGTCTCCTTGTGCTTACAGGAGTAAGGTAGGCACCTGGAGCTACATCTCCTTGTTGGCCTCTGTGTCCTGTGACATGGTCTAGTCCATGGCTCTGATCTCATCCTCAAGGCTGCAGACAGGGTTCTGATTTGACCTGCAAAGGAGGGAGCTGGGCCCCATCCTCCCAGGCACCACCAGCATCAGTCGTTTGCACGGTGTTCGTGTTGGGAAGCTTTCATAGGGTCTCTGCATCATCTCACTCCGCCTCGTGACAGTTTTCCCGTGTTAGATCTGCTATGGAGAGTGCAGGTATGCCCCTTCTGAAAGTGGGAGCACACTCTGTGTAATGTCTCTACCTTGGGTCTCCTGGCCTTGTAGACTGAGATCTTATCATTGGAGGCATGTCCCTTGCTGGTGTATGGGAAATCATTTGTCTCTGTTCTGCACCTTTCCAGGTCAAAAGCTGGATTGACGGGGCCACAGCCTCCTTCCCTCATTCCTGGGTCATCTTCCACATTCCTTCAAGCCAACCTTTTTAAGCTTTTTTTTTTTTGGACTTTAAGAACCACAAATGGTAGCACCTGCCACTTAGTAATAGTCAGAAAGTCTTTGAGTCCAGTTGTGGGTGGCATGTAACTGCTTATCAAGAGTTTGAGTACCCAGGATCCAGAACCTCCTCCCTGTGCTTGCTGGAACTCCATCCACCCCACTTGCCTTCTCTTCCACCTGTCATCATGAATGCCTCTGGCAGAGCTGGAGTGTTGGGTTCCTGGAGTAGGTGACTGGACCCTGGTACCCCTGGCTCAGAAGGGTTGGCTTCTAGGGAAGCTATGGTGACAGTCACTCGACCTGGGATGCCAGCTGCAGGCTACAGAATTCCTTTGTGAACCTCCAGTCAGTATTCCAGTCTTGGTTACAGGGTAAAGTGGTGGGTGTAATTGAAAAATGTGGTTACCAGGGATTTTGAACCACGCTACCCTTTTTACAGTTAGCTGGATTAGCTGCACCAGACTTCAGTGAGCCTGGTTCCTCCAGAACCTTCCTGCTGGCTGCTGCTGACTACCTGCATTTCCAGTACAGATGAAGAAGGAGAAAGCTCATGTGGTGGCTCAGTGGCTCAGACAAATCACCATGTTTCCGAAGCCCACCCTGTCCACCTGGCTCCAGCTCACCAGGGCCTTCAGGGACCAGATCAGGTTGACAGGAAGTTGCAAGAAGAGGCAGCATTATGAGGATAAAGCTAGCAGTGATTGAGGTTACCTATTCAGGTCCTGGGAGACATTGATGCCAGGGTTCCCAGCTGTGACCCTACAGGAGAACTCCATGAGCCAGAAGCTGGCTTCAAGATCCTTCCATGGGTTTGTTAGTTTGTTTTGTTCTTTAAAGGATCTTAGGCATTTTCACTAACATACTACATTAGAAACAATTTGTAAACATTGGACCTGTGGCTGGATGTAGTGGGACATACCTATAATCCCAGCACTAGGGAGGCTGAGGTAGAAGGACATTGAGTGTAGGCTAGTCTGGGCTTTACACAGTAAGACTCCGACTCAAACAAATCTAGTAGAAGAATGAGAACTTCATTGCTGAGCCAGTTGTTGGAACAAAAGAAGAAAGGCCACTGGGTATCTGGGGTGCTGGTCCCAGTACATTAATTCTTGGTGCCCTTTTAACATAATGACCAGGAACCAGGTTCAGAGTTGTAGGTAATGAGTAGAGAGCTACAGTCTGGTAGCACATCCCTCCTGCATGTAGCTCTGTGGCCCTTTCCCTTATATCCTAGTGAGCCAGGTCCTGAACTGGGACTTGTGGTGCTGTAGGGTGAGAGCACAGAAGTTGAACCTAGTGTTTTTTGGAATTTGTAAAGCTAAATCATGTTGAACTTGAAACCATCAATATGTAGAACAGTTTCAAGGTGATAATAGTGATTGCCAAAGCCAGTTAACTCCCTGACCTATCCCTTCACGCAGACTCCCTGCAGGGTTTTACTGGGTTGATCTAAGTTCTCCTTGATTTCATTTGCCCTGACCTAAGCATAACTGATGAGTCTCAGGATCAGCCTGATATTCCTGACCAAATACTATTAAATATAAAGACACACACACACTCCCCAAACTCCTATACTAGTAGGCAATGTAGATGGTGTTGTGGTGTTTTGCCAAGGGATTGCTAAAGTCTGTGCATGGAAGTTCATCGAGAACAGTGGATACCCCTTCAGGACCAGAAACTGACCACTTCTGACCTACAGAAAGTACTTGGGAGAGATCCTGGAGTCCCGTCTCACCAAGACTACAGTGTAGATTTCTGTTTGTGCCCAATGATGTGGTCTTTCCTTGTCTTCCTTTTGACTGTATTTTTAAATTACTTAAGATAATTCTGTGCAATGTTTATAACCCTACCTAGTCTTCTGATGTTTATTAACACAGCCAGCACCCAATAGGGACCTGTAGAAAAAGAAATCAGTGCTTACTGTGGTTAGCAGGAAACTTTCCCAAGTTGTTGTTGTTGGATTTGTTACGGAGTCATAAAGCCAGTCTCTTCTCAGATGTTCAGATGCCAGGTTTTACTAACATCAATGCCCACTGTCCTGCTGACCCATGGCTTTTATTCCAGGTGAACCTTGTGCAAAGGAGCTGCCATTGTTGCATCTGGTAGTCTCGAGAGATGTGACCCAATCATTCAAGCTGTCCCTGGAGGGTCTAGGTGCTGTGGTACAGAGAACTGGTGGGCCATGACCATCTTCCTTTGGCTTTCTGTGCACCTTTTATTGAGGGATGGCTGTGAACATTATAAAACATGACCAATCTCATTCTTTTCCCTGTGTTTTGAGCTGTGAACCCATGTGTCCCAGCACTGACCTGTTCCTTTTATTTTGGTTGAGTTATCCTCCTATGGAAATAACAAAAGCTACATCTTTACTATCCTCACAAGTACGGTATGTGTTGTCACATGCTGTGAGTGTGGGCTATGGTGTGTGTTGGTGTGTGTACATATGTGTATATGTATATATCACGCAGCAGGCCTGTCATGCTGCTGTTTGGTGGCAAAGCAACAAGTACAATAAAAGTCGGCTCCAAAATAGTCTGTGGTTTCTTGAAGTGTTGGGCAGGGGTAGGATCTCTTGGCAAAACACAAAAGGAAACCCTAAGCTTATTGTATACATATAGGTACATATACATGAATGCACTGCATAGGCCCTGGCCAGCATTTGGCTTCAGGTATGTATGTTGGGCACAAGGGTGACTATACCAAATATATTCCTGGGGACCATGCCAAGATCACCTGACCATCAAATATATGAGGTATAGGACATGACTAGAAGCTTTCCTCTCTTGAAACACTAAAATTTATGAGCACCTATTAAAATCAGTAACCATGTAAAAGGTAGCCCAGGTAGGGGTTTTCTGTGCCCAAGAAAGGGCCCCAGTCAAGTGCCCCATAGGCTGAGCTGCTGGTAGATAGTTTTCTAGGAAAGTGTCTCATGCTAAGTTGGGGGAAAGTTTTTTTACTTAAAGACAATTTTTAAGAGCTGAATTCAAGTGCATGGAAAGCCTGTACTAGTTTTACCCGCTACTGAAATCTGTATACAGCAGAGTACAAGCTGCTGTCAGCCCAGACTAAATGACTTTGGTGTACTTTCCAAGGGCCAAACTGAAAGCTGTGGTGGTTCCGCATGGTGACCTGTCTAAATGTTGACCTAAAATAAAGATAGCTGTTGTAAAACAAATGTTTTCATTGCAGACCATGTGTGTCTTATTAGTGATTCCTGCCTAATTCTGTTTGTGAATTTGGCACTGAAATGGCCCCTGATGTTGGTCCCTACTGGGTCCCATGTGGAATGAGGCCTCATTTCCTCTTTCCTGGTCTAGCTGTGAACACCCCTCCCCTCACTTCTGACACCTCATTTCTAAATGCCTTGTCCAGAATGAAGAACCTGTTAGTCCTTCAACCCTGCTAAGGCAGCTGGATTTTGTGCATATATGTGTTTGGTTTGATTTGTTCTTGGGAACCAGTCATCCTGGTTGGACTTGGGTAGAACCCTCCTAGGAAGGACCTGGTCCCTACCCAGCTTCTCATAGTTTTTCCATGACAAGCAGGAAAAAGGCACAAGCCAAGCTTGAATAGGGTTTGGGGGAACCTATTTTAGGTTCCCGGCCTACCTGTCACAGTTCAGAGACCCACAGCTCATATCCAATAGCTGTCCCTATGCATATGTCTGTTACCTCATTGGGATAGAATCAACATGACAGTGAGTAAGATGCCTGACAGTTTCCAGAGAAGCTTCTCTTACCCTCTAGAGTCTTAGTAGCAGCAGGGCAAGGCTGGACATGAGACTTTGGCTCTGAAGACCTGAGGCTCTGACCATCTTGGAGCTGGGTCTTCTTCCATGGCTCAGTCCTTGTCATAGCTGCCCACACACCAGCTTTTTCTGGATCTTTTGGTAGTATAAATATGGTTGGGAGGAAGTGGTCACAGGGGCTGCCTCCTCTCAGAACCCTAGGTAGCCCTGTCTGTGGGTCCAGATCAGGTGGGCACTGGGCTGTGTGGTTCATTTGGAGGCCCACTTCCCTTATCTTCATGAGGCAATGAATGAATAAGTTTTCAATTGTAAGAAAAGAATACAGGGAAGAGAATACCTTGTCCTGCTGGATAGAAGCTGGACCTTACACCTCATTCTCAACTTCTGTCTTAAGGTTTCTATTAGCTGTGAAGAGACACCTTTTTAAAAAGGAAAGCATTTCATTAGGGCTATCTTACAGTTCAGAAGTTTAGTACATTATCATCATGGTGGGAAACATGGCAGTATGCAGGCAGACATGGTGCTGGAGAAGAAGCTAAGAGTTCTACATCTTGTTCTGCCAGCAGCAGAAGGAGACTGTGTACTGGGCGTAGCTTAAGTATGTGAGACCTCAAAGCTCACCCTTACAGTGACACACTTCCTCCAACAGGGCCACACCTACTATTGCCACTCCCTATGGGCTAAGGATTCAAACACATGAGTCTGGGGGCTATTCAAACCACTACATACACCTTGGAGACTGCCTCAGCTGAGCCTACCCAGAATAAATTCTGCCACACCTCCATTTTCTAAAGCTTTATTTGATTTAGAAATGTGTAAACTGAATGGTAACATTTTAAATTCAAATAAGTTAATGGAGACAGGGAGGCTTGATAGAGATACAAGTAGCTTAGACTGGGAACTAGCCCATAGAGGCTGTCTCTTCCTCATCACTGCCATCAGGAACTGCGTCTGTCCCAAAGTAGCGATCACCAAAATTCCCTGCAAAAAGAAATGGGACCCTTGTGTGACTGGGTCCTCCTAGGTCATCAGCCATGCCCCCGGGCTATGACAGCCTCACCAATGCCTGGGATGATACGGAAAAGGTCATTGACACGCTTGTCCACAGCTGTGGTGATGATTCTTACACGTGGGAATGCATAGGCCACAGAGTGCACACCCATCTCTGCCATGAGCAGGGAGAGCAAAAAGATCTTGTCCTCTGGCACATCATGGTCCTGTGCAGCATGGGAACAGGATAAGTTCCAACACCAAGGGAACTTACCTGCAGCCCACCCAGGTCCACTTACCAGGAGTACACGTACAGCCATCATGGCTGCAGCACCTGTGGATACTGTGCAGTCCATCAGGATCACATGGTCATCACTAATATCCTTGGGAAGTCTCAGGTAGTGGAGCTATAATTGATAGTAAGGTTAGAGTAGGGCCCCCACATCAGGCTTCTGAGCCCCCCACTCTCCTCAGGCTGGGCATCACTGTGACCCCCAGCCCTCCCTTGGCTGGACACCTCAGGCTCCCCCGTAAGCTGGTTGGTCTGGATGAGGATAGTGCCGATGCGCACATCCTTGCACACAGCACGCAGTGCAGGCTCCATGGTTTCCCCTGCGCGAAGAATGGACACTCCAGTGATCTAGCAGGAAAGGGAGGCTGAGTAAGCTGCAAGCTGGATGCCCCAACCTATAGCCTCTTACTCAGCAGCTATTGCCATCTCACCTGCTTTCCAGCATAGCACTTTCCCACGTAGTCTTGCCCCTGTGGGGTCTGTACAGTGCAGTCCTGCATAATGAGTTGGGGTATCTATGTGCAGCCAGAGCTGAGCCCCCCATCATAAGCCCAGGATGGCAAGACACCTACCCCTTCTCCCACAAACCCATACCTGGAAGGGTAGGAAGGACAGTGCATGTTCAATAAGCAGCCGCATCAATCTTTTGGAGTAGAAAATGAATTCATCCCGGCTGGTCTCCTTGTCCCTGATAGTGGAATAAACAGGCTTTAGAAAAGGATGGGCCAGAACCTAGGGGTAGAGTGGAGCAGATTTGGGGGTATAGCACTCCATAGGTGGGCCCTTACCTGATGATGGTGTGCATGCCCCGTACCTGTGGTGTGCTCTTGAGGACACTCAATGTCTGGGGAAGGGGATGGCACTGGTGAGCTGATGCCAAAGCAGCCCTAGAGATACAAATTGATTGGCATATCTTATCCAAAAGTCCCTTTCTGCTCCCAGAGGACATCTGAACATCACCATGAGGGCAGGGGCACATGCAGGGTGGAAGCTGTCTACTGACTATGGCTACTCAAGAAAGATGACTTGTCACCTAAAATGCCAGGCAAAAGTGAGAATGCTCAATTCTGAACACTGAACACAGTCTCAGTGAGGAGGATGCTGAGGGGCTGAGGCATGAGGGTCCCTTCCTAGGCTCAGATAAAGTAAAGAGGCCAAACATAGGTAACAAGGGAGCTTACTGTGGGAACAGATCTCAGCCTCCAAATGGACAGCTTGTTCGCAACTTCTCCTGGGAGAATGTAAGCTGTAGGGTCAAGCTCCACTCAGACCCATACCCCAGGTAGGGTGTAGCCCCTCTCAGGAGGGAGAGCCAAGCAAGGAGGGCTCAGTGCCAAAGGCTACCCACTCAAAACGCAAGCCTGGAGAGGGAAGGGCCAAGGACTTGTGAGAGGCAGAAGGAGGGAGGGCTGGTTAGGGGGAAGATACAAACAGCGATTGTGGAAGGGAGGGACCACTGAAGCACAAAGTGCAGGAGCAGTGCAGGGTGTGGGGCAGCACACAGTACAGCACACTCAGAGCTTGCTCTGCTCACATATCCCAACGCAGCTTCCTCTGCACAACAGGTGAAGAGCGTGTTCAGGGAGGGAACATGGCAGGAAACAGGTTTATGAAGAGGAAAAGAACAGAGAAGAACACTTAGTGGGGAGAGCAGCCAAGTCCCTACAGAAGGAACCCTGTAGCTATCAGCTGGCTAAAGACTTGAGGCAGGAGGCTGGCAGCTGTCTTGGCACTGACACCCTTGGTGCCTGAAGGTGGAGCACCACCTACACCCAGATGTTTTTCCCTCCTGCTCACCAGTAACTTCCTAGAGTTGACAGAGACCAAGTGAGTCAGCCACCACTTCCCTGGCTGACCAGAAAATGGAAAGTGGAGCTGGCTGTGCCTAGAGACTTTTCTCAGAATTGAGGCTTTATAAGGGCCCTGGCACAGGTCCATGGCACCCTGGTCTGGTGAGGCCAAATGGAGACTCATGCAAGGACAGAAAGCAGGGCTATTTAGACAGCCCCGGAGGCATTTCCAACACTGGCTCAGAACTCTTAAAGGTGTCCAGGGGACCATGAGGATTCCCACAATGGCTCAACTAGATCTTCCCAACTCTGAGGAAAGCCTGAAGAAGGGCAGGACCCTGGTGCTACCTCTGGCTCTTGCCTGGGCTTTGATCAGCAATGGATGATGATGGTATAACAGCCTATCCCAGCTTCCTGTTGCAATGCCAGCATTGCTCCTCCTGCCTGTATTGTATTACAGTTTGAAGACTAAGCTATGACAGGGCAGGGCCTGGGTGAAGAAGGCAGAGCCAAGCCCTTACTCCCCACTCCCCAGGGAGATTCAACTGAGCCTATGGCCCATGGGATGGCTCATTTTATAAGATATAGTAGCCTAGATGCAGACCCAGGGTTTATGATTGCAGGAACATGTCAGTGTGGATTGTGCATGGCAGCGCTAGTCCAGGAGGACAGCTGTGTTTTCTGTGGCTGGACCCCAAGATAGGCTGTATGAGGAAAGAGCCTCTGTGAACATTTGGCCAGCATGGGTAAAACATAACCCTGGGAAAGGCCAGGCGGTGGTGGCATGTGCCTTTAATCCCAGCATTCCTGAGCAGAAGCAGGCAGATTTCTGAGTTTGAGGGCAGCCTGGTCTACAGATCAAGTTCTAGGAGTACACAGAGAAACCTGTCTTGAGAGAAAAACAAAACAAAACAAAACAAAACAACAAACAACAACAACAACAAAAAACCCAACCAAATAAACAAAAACTCTGGGAAAATTCCTTAATGTCTCTGTACTTCAGTGTTCTTATCTGCCAGCAAAGGGAGTAGCAGCAAAATTGCGCCACTCTAGCCCTGTGATATGGACTGTCTGCTTGGCTAGGTGACAGCTGACCCGGAGCTCTATGTAGATGTTGGAAATGCCTCCATCTGTGCAGAGTTGTGGAGTCTTACCTGACGCTG
Source organism: Onychomys torridus (assembly GCF_903995425.1). Taxonomy (NCBI): domain Eukaryota; kingdom Metazoa; phylum Chordata; class Mammalia; order Rodentia; family Cricetidae; genus Onychomys; species Onychomys torridus. The sequence continues at coordinate 137,307,111 of NC_050446.1, forward strand.
AGTTCACGCTGTGGCAGCAATACAGGGAGACACAAGGGAATGGGTGATGCATCAGTGACCAGGACAAGCAGCCAGGCTACCCCCAGCCCCCAGTGATAGACACTCCACAGCCCATGTGGAAATAGCTCAGGGTCTGCAAGCTACAAGAGGAGGCAAGCTTCTAAGGCCCTCTAAAGTGGGGACAAGCTGGGTTGGGACCAGTGGCTCTGGGCTGTAGTAGTAGTGCCTAGGCAGGACTGTAGCCAAACACCATAGCCCAGCCATAAACCACCTAATGTGGGATGTATAGTGGGAAAATATCACTGGTAAAGTGACCCACTCAGAAAGGGAATATGGGGGACTCAATGCTGAAATCCACAATCCTAGACTAGTGGATAGTGGATCACCCTGTTACTCTCAGGGTTGGGAGGGAGAGGAGTGCACCCTTCCATGAATGGTCAAGTCCCCTTGCCTATCCTAGAGGGTTAGGCCATTTAAATAAGGTTAGGGAGCAGACTCAGAACACTTGAGTCAGTACCTGCAGGGGACAGTGGATGGGTGGGGTTGGATGAGCAGGCTGCTGCGTGGGGACAACAGACAGGGACTTTGGGTGCTATCTGGCTGACTAACCTCTTCCAGCTGGCTGTGGACATGCTGCACAATCAGGTCAATGGCTACTGTATTCCCACTCCCTGGAGTGGGAGAAAGAGAGGATAACTCAGAAGTTGCTGGCCCTTCTGCCCCACTGGCTGGAAGACAAGGCTGACAAGCTCACCTCTGGGCACCACAATATCTGCCAGGCGCATGGTAGGCTGGATGTACTGATCAAAAGCAGGCTTGACAAACTTGTTGTACTGCTTAATGACACCCTCAATGTCCCGGCCTCGCTCACTGATGTCCCGGCGTAGCCTCCGTACGAGTCGGATATCAGAGTCTGTGTCTACAAAGATCTTCATGTCTAGGAGCTGGGTGGGGACAACAATCCAGTTTCACAGGGCTAAGGCAGCCACCAGTGACACCATTAAATAGAAGCCAGGATCCACAGAGCCAGAGTGGCAACATGATGAGCTCATGGTCTATGGACCATGATCATTGGGGCCAGCTGCCCACAGGACACTCATTGGCCTAATCATTAGTGTGTGTAGGTTAGTGCGTGTAGGTTAGTGCATGTAGGGTGCATTCATAGAAAGTATGTATTGGGATGCATTGTGGGTATGGGGTACAGAATGGAGACAACTGACAAGTCAGGCAGGAATGGGACTTGGCAGTGTGATGTACATATGACTTTACTCAGACCTCCCATCAACACTGGAGGAGTGGGGCTTTGTGAGCTCAGGGTATGGCTTCCTCCAGTCAACATGTGATAGGTGATCCCTGAAGGAGCTATGTGGGGATCAGGGCTGCCATGATAAGGTAATGACATGGTAAGAGTCCTCTTGGCCTGGGCCAGGGTCACACTCTGGTATATCCTGGAGGCCTTGCAGCAAAATCCCTCAAACTCACTGACTTTAAGTCCTTGTTTGTTCCTCAACAAAGAAGAATATCAAGAGCAGGGGGAACAGAAGCACAGCTCTCAACAGGTAGGAGAGGAAACTACTGTCCCCAGAAGCCACACTCCACTGAAGTAGTCAGTCTGCTAATGGTACAGAACTGCTGTCTAGGATACACCAGGTGGGGCTTGTCTAGAAGTGCCTGATAGGAAGCAATCTTCTCAGAGAGCACAGAGCATGGAGGCCATGGAGATAAGGCAGGATGTTTAAAGGAATTGTGTTTAAGGGGATGCCTTTGGAGTGGGTACTCCCAGCAAGCTCTCACCTCCAGCAGTGTCTTGTCAGCAAAGGCCATAATACCCTCAAAGATGATGACATTTGCACCATATAGTGTTTTCTGCAAAGGAACCAGGGAGTTTCAATGTTCAGCTAAGGCCCCTGCAGACCCTTCCAGAGCCCTAAGACCATGGGCCTACCCAGTCCTTTTTCCGGCTATGAGTGGTAAAGTCATAGATGGGTACTTGGACGCTCCTGCCCTGCTTTAGTTTCTTGAGGGTGGAAATGATGAGATCAAAGTCGAAGGCATCAGGGTGGTCAAAGTTGAAATTGTTGCAGGCAGCCTGTTCCTGCTGCTGCTGTGTCAGAACCTAGGGGGGCATGATGAAACCCAGTGACCACAGACCTACATTTGTAGGGGCAAAGGAGTCACAAGGAGGGAGATGAACAGGGCCTCACCTTATAGAAGGAATCCATGGACAGCAGGACCACCCAAGGCACATCTAGTGCTTCAATGATCATTCTTGCCACAGTGGTCTTCCCAGATGCACTGCCACCTCCCAAGCCTGTGCATGAAAGGTTACCTTGCAATTAATTGCAGCTGGGCAGACCATGCAGCCTGATCCCCAAGGTGCCTTCCCACATTGCTATTACCAATGGCAAAGGCCTCCTTGGACTGTGTGCCATGTTCATTGTACCATGGTGGCCGCCCAGCTGTGTAGATGGTACGTTTGCTTGTACGAAGCAGGGGTGGCTCTGACTTGCACTGGCTGGTGGTGCGCTTCCGGGGTGAGCGTCCGGTACCCACTGGTGGGAGAAGTCTGTCCAAGGACCCTGCATTGCTGCTGTGAAGAGGAATGTGCTAAGCCTCAATCAACAGTTGTCAATCTCCCTGGTCATGCCCAAGTGGGGAGTGTGTGCCCAAGAAACATACCTATAGCTGGTCCATGGAATAAATGGGGGCATAAGACCTTAGACTATTCACACAGCAAGGAAAAGGGACAGCAATTAGTGGCAAGAGGACATACAAGGGTATATACAATCTCAGAGCTACAATCCTACTCCTCTGTGGACTATGGTGGGTAGGGCCTCATTCCCAGGGAATGAATACTCAAGGATAAGGACGATCCCATTAAGGACGGTGCCCCTCTCCCCAACACAGCATATTCTTTGGGTACTCCAGCCACTGCTGTACTGCAGGATGTTTGTTGCCCTGGGAGGTGAGAGTGCAATGTACTGGCCACATGCCAGCGGCAAGATATATGTTCTGGAGGACTCCCTGGTCTGGCACCTTGTCAAGAAACGTAGAAAGGGGGGGGGTATAGGGGAGTGTGAGAAAGGGAGGGAGGTGGAACTGGGGGATGGTATGTAAAATAAAAGAATTAAAAAAAAAAAGAAATGTAGGACAGAAAGTAAGAAGGGAGGCTAGAAGATCTATGAAGAACCCACCTCTCAGCATGACTCCTTCTGTGTTCCCAAGCCAGACACCTCCAGCAGCCTGTAAATGCCACCTGTCTTGGCTGATTGTGTATGTGTACACACACATGTATGTGTGTGGTAGTGGTTTGAGAAGGTGACCCAGGATAGAGAAGGAGAGACTAACAGAGGGTACAAGAGGGAAATGTAACCCAAAGGTCAGAGCAGATCTGTGTAACTGTGTACAACCATAGCCTATCACTCATGCTAGGTGGGCAATCAGAACTCTGCTGATACAGCAGTTGGTCTGCATTCCTAAAGGGGTTCCATTACTGGCCATTGCCTTCACATCTGAGAATGAGCAGTGTGGTGGTCTGAATAAAAATGGCCCTCATAGGCCCATAGGGAGTGGTACTAATAGATGTAGCCTTGGAGGTAGGCTTTAGGTTTCAGAAGCTCAAACCAGGCCTAATGGCTCACTGTCTCTTCCTGCTACCTGTGGATCCAGATGTAGAACTCTCAGCTACTTCTCCAGCACCATGTCTGCCTGCATGCCTCCATGCTTCCTGCCATGATGATAATGGATTAAACCTCTGAACTGTAAGCAAGCCCCAATTAAATGTTTCCCTTTATAAGAGTTGTTGTGCCAGGTAGTGATGGTGCATGCCTTTAGTCCCAGCACTCAGGGAGGAAGAAGCAGGCAACCTCTGTGAGTTCAAGGCCAGCATGGGCTATAGAGTGAGTTCCAGGAAAGGCTCCAAAGTTACACAGAGAAACCCTGTCTTGAAAAAACAAAAACAAAAAAGAAAAACAAAACAAAAACAAACAAACAACAACAAAAAAGAGTTGCTGTGGTCATGATGTCTCTCCATAGCAATAGAAACCCTAAGACAAGCAGCTTCTACAGAGGCTCCATGTGCTGCATCCCCTCCCTAATACTTGCCATTTGTTCTGAGGTACAGCCTGATGCAAAAGTGCTAAGAAAGGGTTAAAGAAATGGCTCAGCAGTTAAGAGCACTGACTGTTCTTCCAGAGGACCCAGGTGAAATTCCCAGCACCCACTTGGCTGCTCACAACTGTCTGTTACTCCAGTTCCAGGGGATCTGATACCCTTACACAGACACACATGCAGGTGAGACAACAATGCACATAAAATAAAAACAAACCTTAAAAAAATTAATTTTAGCTGGGCGGTGGTGGCGCATGCCTGTAATCCCAGCACTCTGGAGGCAGAGGCATGTGGATCTCTGTGAGTTCGAGGCCAGCCTGGTCTACAGAGCTAGTCCATGATAGGCTCCAAAACTACAGAGAAACCCTGTCTCAAAAAACCAAAATAATAATAATAATAATAATAATAATAATAATAATAATAATTTTAAAAGGTGCTAAGAGAATGAGACATACGCTTAACAGGCATTTTCTGGCCACTGTCTAAAGGGAAATCTGGGTAGGCCATATGATTCCAGCCTCAGCTTTCAAACTACCCAAGAAGCTCTCAGGTCAGTGGCTTAGCCTGGCAGGCTATGGCTCACCCATGTGGGGTCAAATTGACCTGTGTATACTGACGATACTAGATAGTGTCTGATGGGTAGGAGGGCTGCCTATAGAAATGGCAGATGGATGTGTCAGGTTAAAAAAGTATACTGTAATGAAAAATGGTTCAGTTTACATAAAAGCCAATAGATGAAGGATGCTCACTTAGGGACTGAGGACATAGCTTAATAAACAAGTCTGGGGCCTGATCTTCAGTATACCCCCAAAACATGCTCACCCAAATGTACATACATACCAGTATCTGTAAGAAAGGTATGTACTCAGAAACCCTGAAGGCAAATATGCCAGTATAATAATCAGGATTTCCCTGGAGACCACAATTTGGGACAGGGGACTTTTGTCACATTTGAATGTTTTTTTTTTTTTTTTTTGTTTTTTTTTTGGTTTTTTGAGACAGGGTTTCTCTGTGTAGCTTTGCGCCTTTCCTGGAATTCACTTGGTAGCCCAGGCTGGCCTCGAACTCACAGAGATCCGCCTGCCTCTGCCTCCTGAGTGCTGGGATTAAAAGCGTGTGCCACCACCGCCCGGCTCATTTGAATGATTTACAAGTACAAGCTCTCTCATCAAAACAGAAGCTGGGTTTGTCTGGCAATTTCTATTACTGCTGCCTCACATCTTTTAGTATGATGCTTCCTAGGGCTGATGTGGCCCAAGGCAAGCTTCTTTCTACCTCTGGGATAGCCCAGTTTGAGAATAATGATGTTCTCAGCTGGATAATCCTTCCTAGAACCAGAAAGATTGTGGCTGTATGCACATGAGTTGGAGGACAGGCAGTGGGAAGAATGGGTAGAAACCCAACATGTAACTGCTCATACTGGCAGCTCTGAAAGGTGCAGGACAACATAGATACAAGTGAGTATCATGAAAAGAGCCCATTTGCATTCAACCAGGAAAACACATTGCATTCATCCTTGGGGACAAAGACAATAGGCCTGCTTGTTTCTGTACCATTCATCCTTACCAGAGCTCAGAGAACGAGCATAGGGAATAATTAGTCTGTTAAAAGTTCAGCCTTACCTCCACTGCACTGGAGACATGTGCAGGAGTTGCGAGCATGAGGCTAGGTATAAACAACACAACTGAATACTGAGAACTGAGTCTACCAGTCAAGGATCTTAGGGACAGATAGCATGTAAGGACACAGGTGAAAAATGATGAGCTTACTGAAGGGGTATCACCGGCATCCCAACTCGGGCCTGCCTGAATGGCTCAGTCAAAAAGGGAGGCAACAACTATAAACACAAAAAATGAGATCCCCAGGTCCCCAGACATAGGGTAACTGGTTGCTCACCTGAGTATACTAATCCATCCACAGTAAACAAATGGATCTGTGAAGCTTATCCACTGGGCTGTCCTTTCCAGCGGGCAAGAGCTGGGGGGCCCCAGCTAGAGAAAAGAGCAGGGTTCCAGACTGGGTCTTGCCTTGGTCCCTAGTGGCAGCATGACCACAGTATACAGTGTAGCTCTGGGAAGCCACAATAAACAAAAAACAAATTCAGGTTCTCTGTCTCTCCACCAAGCTTCCTCCACTTTCCCCAGGGAGCTGCCCTCAGCTTTGGGGAGGAAACTACTCCAATGCAGAGCATCTGATTTGCAAGAGGGCCAAACAACCTGATAAAGCCTGCCTATAGGCTGTGCCCTGGCCACCACTGGTAAACACAAGTACACACAAAGCCATGACACACTCAGACAGAAATTGGACAAAGGAGGCAACAGGCTGAGGCTGTTTTCCTGATCGCCCTGATTCTCACAGTACCAGTTTCCCTAGGGGAATTTAAGTTCCCCATCAGCCACTCTTCTCCACCTTGGTGAAGATCCCTTCCAAGGCTTGTGCTGCTGATGGGAAGAGTGCACAGTTGCAAGTAGATCAGGGAGAACTTTGCCAAAAATCCACCTCATGCTGTGTCTGTACCAAACCCAGCACCCCTTGTCCTCCTCAAAGTTAATAGCTGTCTCCTGGAGCCAGAGATAAGGCATCACCCCATTTTTCACAAAAGGTGTCTCTTGATGGGAAAGTAGCGCAAAATACTTCATCTCTTATCCACAGACAGACAAAGGGGCTTCTGGCCTCAATAACAAAGTTCATTTGTACAAACAGAGTTGAGACATTACCATAACCTACAATCCCAAGCCAGTCACATCTGCAGCCCTGAGTATTGTTTGGTTCCCAGGAGTACCTGCTGGCTTGTTTGTTTTCAGAGATATCTATGGACACGCATCACACACAAGTCAGAAGTGGTCAATATCATTGGGAAGTGGGGTTCTCCTCAGCAGGGACTCTGCTGCAACTCACCTGCCTTCTGCTCCAAGAGTCCTGCACCCTGAGATCCTGATGCCAGGGTAAGCTGGGGGGCTGCTCATTGCCAAGGATGCAGGTAGGTACAGAGGGTTCAGAGGTGGGTATCCCTGGACAGTGGGATGACCCAGGTATATGTGGTCTAGGTGCTAGCAGTTAGAGTATCACTACCTCTTAGAACTACTGTTGTCCCCAAGGACAGCTTGGGATTTCTGGGCACCTGAACTGATCCTCCACGGATGGAATCACTCCTGTGGGCAGCACAGCAGAAGAGCTAGGTAGGGTTGGACCCCTAGGCTGGCAGCAGTAGCTTACTATATACAGGGGGTGGGGCACAGCAGCTATGTGGCCCCAGGAGCCCTACTGCACTAAGGGCACACAATGCTAGTCTCAGAGGCTAAGGCCACATGTATAAGAGGATCACCCGGTTAGGGCTCATGCACCAGATATTAATAGTACTAACTCTGGCCTGCACAATCCCCAGGACAGTTGTGAAGAATATTTCAGTGTCAGCCAGTATGCTCATTAGCCTGGACTTGCTGAGGACCACTGTATTTTAGTACCTTTCCCCAAATCTCCTGGAAGAAATACAGTTGTGCCCCAAATGCATACACAGCAAGACAATGAAATCTGAGGACCCTCTAGGCCAGGTGATCTGAATGTCAGTGATGAGCTGGGTGCCTCTTCCATGGCCCCAAGGTGCCTCCTACAAAGATAAACAAATCTGAAACTCTACCCTAGCACATCCAAGAATAACTGTCCCACCCCCACCTTACAGAGGCTCCAGTAAGTCCTATGGCTACTCAGGCCTCATCAGTCAGCAGGGGACACACTCACCTCCCTGCCTACAGCATAGAGAGAAAGGGAAGATTTGGTCCCAGTCTTAGCTGAAATCCCTTTACTGACTTTTAAGATCTAATTAGAGAGGTTCTGCTGGCTTTGGGATTCTCTTCCAGGGGTGGGCTGTCCTTACGGCAACCTCATTCTACGTGGCTGGCCTCCAGCATGAAGACAGTCTGGCAGGTGATTGGGAAAAAGGAAGCTTCCAAGTAGACTTCACACACCTGAATAGGAGCTACTCTGGGAGCACCTTGGAGGCAGCGCTTCTCACTAGCTAATTCATGGCTACGTCTACATCCCTACTAGACACCTGGAGCAAGAAGAGCCTATATGTTTACATGTATGTGTGTATGTGTTTAGAGTTTGTCCCTCTGCCTCCACACTCAGGTGGTTGGCTGGATATGCCCTAGGATTGCTCTGGGAGGTTAGAGTTGTTCTGGGCAGAGATGCAGAGTCAAGAGATCCTAGGGAATCAGTTCATAAGTTTGGCTGGCTGATTACAACAGAGGGATCCTAACATGTTCTTTGAGTACTCCATCAGGTCAGGATCAGTGGGTAGAAAAACAGGCAACAGGTCTGTGGGAAGCTAACACTGTGCTGGTCTTAGAAAGGGAAGGCCTAATTCTAGGTTTGTTACTGTTAACATATAGAGCTGCTAGACTTGGCCCTAGAATATCAGACCCTGAACCCTAAACTTCATCTTAACCTAGGCTATATCAGGCTACCTGGCCAATAACTCCAGTCCCTGAAGTTTCCTCCTTTCAGGCTTCCGTTTTAAGTCTCAGGGTTGTATGAGGTAGGTGGTGATAGGAGCCGCTACTCAGTCTTTCATTTTCCCCCTGCCTATCCACTAGGTGACAGCTCTGTCACTACAGCTCAGATGCCATCACTCACCAGGGAGTTGCTGCAGACCTTATCCTTATCAAGGAAATAGGGGTTACTGAGGACCTAAGCAGGTGCCTCATTGATAAGGAACCTACATGATATAAGTATTATAGAAGTAGAGCTGCCCTATAAGTTTTTTGTGTTCTTTTATTTTGGTTTTTTTGTTTTTCTGAGACAGGGTTTCTCTGTGTAGCTTTGTGCCTTTCCTGGAACTCACTTTGTAGGCCAGGCTGGCCTCGAACTCACAGAGATCCGCCTGCCTCTGCTTCCCGAGTGCTGGGATTACAGGCGTGCACCACCACTGCCCAGCTGTCCTATAATTTGCATTCCCCTGTGTCAGAGAAGACAGAATCAAATGTCTACAGCAGGGTCTGAAGAGAGGAAGGGTCATCACTTGGACCACCAAAGGACTAAGAAAGGTATCAAGGTCCCTCTGCCGTTGCTAGATCTATAGTCAAGCTACTCCTCCTGATGCTTCTATGGAAGACCTGCATGGTTCATAGATAGTCTCCAAGATCATGTTCACAAGGTAGACACAGGAATGGGAGATTAAAGGCTTTCATGGCCCATTTGCCACACTGTAACTCCTTCACTCACACACCTCCACCTGCATCCCAAGCCTCTGGGTGGGCACCATTAGCTTTTCTCTACTTCTATAATCTCAGCCCAATATCCATTTTGCATGTTGACATGAAAGCCACTGGTTGTACCAGTTAAGGTCAAGAGACTCCAAGAAAAAAGCCTCGAGGACGAGGTCTATCAGCGACTCCCTCTCCTACTGCTTGCTGCCAGTACCTGAGGCACCAGGGCAGTCTATCTTCTCAGGAACCTTCGGAAGTATGTAGCCAGCCATGACCTCTTTGCTTCTGGTTATATCAAGACCTTCTGAACTAGAAAGCATCACAAACTCAGCCATGTTAGACCCAACCAAGTTTTTCAGGCTACTAGTTAGAATGTCTTGGAGTGTGTGAACTAGCCTGGATTTGCCTCATCCGCCTCCAGTACCTGCCGTCCCAAAGTCGTCCAGGCTCACAGTTCCCCAAGCTGTGCTTTGAGGCCTGTAGAGCTGGAAGACATTTGGCTTTCAACTGGTGCAATCAGACCGGAAGAAGTGCCACAAGCAGTTCCAAGCTTCGTCACCGACCCCTGGCGGCCATGGCCTGGAGTTGCCACACGTGATGGTCAGGCCGAGCCCTCTCCATCCTCCTGAAAGCCTGGAAAGGGCCCCCAAATTCTCGGGCAGGTGGAGATCACCACCCGATTCTACCTTCACTAGTTACCACTGGCCGCCAGGTGGGTAGGAACTGGAGAGATCAAATTCGACGAATTCAGAAGGTCGAGCACGCCCACCACCCACCTTGGAGCCTAGAGCCACTAGGGACAAACACCCAGGCCACACAGGTCAAACAGGTTACCACTTTCTGTGCCTCCAAAAGCTAAGGGCGTGGGCCAGTTCCGCCTTCCATCTGCTGGGGCCCTCCAGGCCACCTGTCACCTCCCTCTCCCTGGCAGGGGGTTGCCGACACATGGCCCAGGAAGACGCAAAGCTCCGGAGAACCGCTGAAACCTGTCCAGGATTTAGGCAGATGTGGAGACCAAGTTGCCCATCTGCAGAGATGCCAAGAAGCCACCGGGCTTTAGGGAGGGACGCAAGCCGTGCACTGACCCCTCCCAAGAGGCGAGCGCGGCCCCCTGCCTTATCCAGGCCCGCGCCTACCGGTCCTCACACGCGGTCTCATTCTGCTCGGCTGGGCGGCCAGGCACGTCTGGGGCCACAGTAGATTGTAGGGGCGAAGGGGCAGCGTCCGCAGAGGCTGGCGGCGCAGCCATGGCGTCCGAACCTGGCAGAGGCCAGGGAGGCGCGCCGGGAGTCTAGCACGGTGTGGACTACGAGCCCCACAAGGCCATGCGGCAAGCCTAAGGAAGGGCCGGCGCCACAACACAAACTCATCCGCACAAAAGCCCTTGGGAAAAAAAATCAATAAACATTTATTTGATACAGTAATTTTAATACATACAATTGACGGCCCACCACCGCACCACTCTGGGCCAGGGTATGAGGATGGGGACAGATGAACAAAAGGCGGGCAGGACCCAAGCTCACCTCAAAACATCTTGCAAATAAAACACTTTGTAGATAGAATATATATGCATGTATATCTATGGTTACAAGTGATAGCCAGAAATGCACTTGTGTAATGAGAACTGTATTAAAACCAAACCAAGGAACCCAAAGTTTAGGAGGCGCTGCAGTCAGGTATGAGGGGTGACCTGGGAAATCAGGCCTCCAGGGCAAAGGGCCTGGGTTCTACCCAATAGGGGAACACAGGAACGACTCTCCCCTCAGAACCACTATAGGGACAGGAAGGCCCCAAAGCCCCCAGGAGGCACCAATATCTGCCTGTGCAGGAGCATAAAGTGCACCCTGGTTCTGCATGAAATGTCTGCCCTTGGCACTTTTCTGTTTTTTAGGGCAGGGCAAGCGCTGAGCCAGAGGTAGATCTGTAGAGACCCTGACTTTTGCATTTTGCCAAGGACCCAGGGTTTGTTTGGGCCTCTAAGTCCAAGCCCACCACCTCCTGGAGATCTGCCATGATGGTCCCTCTGAGGGTCTGTGTAGGCTGGTGGTCACCTTTGGGACAGAGTAGGAAGGTGGGCAGACTGATAAACCCTGCCCAGGGAGGGCCTTACTACCTTAGAAGAGTGTTTTACAGACTAGCTTGCCAAAAACCCGTACCAGCCACCACCAGCTGGTACCTATCCAACTGCCACCTTTGACAGCCACCCAATCCCACCTCAAAGACAAAGGAGCTAAAGTGCTAATCATCGAGTGACCAGAACCCTAAGTTCCGTATCAGGGCTTTGAGGCACGTCCTGGAAACTCAACCCCAGCAAAACCCAGGTCCTGAGAGGCTGAGGTGGATGGTCACACCCCACAGAGGTGTTGTGAAAGTGCACTTGGGCCCCATTCCCTTCTGCAATTGCACACCACCACCCAAAAGCCCCAGCCTACCCTTTGACACTGGATCTTACCCACCTCTGTGGCCACCCTCTGATCATGTCAAAGGTGTGTAAGGAATTGAAGAGTCCATCCAATACCTCCAGCATATCATGCCAGGGTTGCCCAGAGTCAGAGCCTTCCTAGATAGGAGTGTATAAAGACTCCATCCCAAGTTTCCTTGGAACTCCTCCCCCTGAGGTTAGGGGGTAGGTGCCAGTCAGTACTACAGCCCAGCTCTACCTTCGGCACCAGGTAACCCTTAGCACCAAAACATAAAATTGTTGAGTTTTGTATAAAAAAGAAAACAAACAAACAAATAAACAAAAACCCAGAATTTAAAAAAGGTTGCTACTTGTCACAGCAACAAGACTGGCACCAACAACATCCGGGAGACACACACAGGCAAATATCAAAATTCACATCATCCAGGATCAGAAGCAGAGGACTCAAGTCCACCCCTACCCACACTGGCAAAAGCCTGTTCTCACCCCCTCCAACCTTCTTCTGGTGTGGCTCACAGAGCGGTGGGTAGGGTTAGAAAGTAGAACCAGGAAGGAGGCCAGATCTCTCTTCCAGGCCTTGCCCAACCTGCAGACCCTGTTATCCTCAGGGCCCCTAAAGGGGTGGGACCCAGCCTAGAGCCACTACACCAGCTGAGACCCCATCCTTCACTATCCTTTAGTTTCTGTATCAATGACTGACTGTCACCAGATTCTGAGAGCAGATGAAGCAGGGATCAAAATGAGGGCTTCCACGGAACTTGGCTTATGGGCCCACCTAGCATGGCAGACATAAGCAGTCTCTCATAGGTGCTACTCCTGGGCTAGAGGCTCCTTCTGGCCAGCCTCTGCTTCACATGGCTGTGACCCCAGGGAGGCACATCTCAAGGTGCCAAGATCAGAAACTAAAGGCTGGATGGAGGTGGAGCATTATAGTCCTTTGCTCTCAGGTTGGTAGCTATGGGTCTGGGCCTCCCTGAAGGTAGATCACACAGAATTCTTTCCTTGCCTGGAAGGCTACATACTCCACCATGACCACACCAGTCATTAGGGTGAGGCTTGAAGCACAGCAGAAATGACAGAGGAGGGGAGTAGGCCCAGAGAGGTAGAAAGCAGAAGCAAGGGGGTCATAAGTGTATGCGAGAGGACAGATGGGTGGGTGGCTGTCAGGGTAGCATGGCAGTAGCTAGACAGGGTCTGTCCTGGGAGGTAGCTGGGAGTTACTGGAGATCCAGTGTTGGGTGGAGATGAGGCCAAAGTGATGGCAGCCAGGCTGCTCAGGTGCCTCATCAGCCCACAATTATGGGTCACCAGGAATGTCTGAGCCTTGAGGAAGTCAGAGTGGGGACCCTACTGGGCCAGAGGGAGGTGGAGATAGGGGCCATTTGGCTGTTCAAGCACACTTCATGCCCCATGGCACCAAAGCTCTAGATTCTGCCAGGTCCAAGAATGTCCTTGTAGGGATGGCTGGGGTACCCAGCCTATTGCACTTTTGCTGCTGCCCCTGGTACTCCTGGGGAGCCCCACCTAGCCACGTGAGGCAGCCTAAACAGGGAAAGGACCACTTTCAGGGAGATCAGAGTGGTTTGCCAACCCTCTGGACAGATGGGTGTGTGTGTGTGGAGGTGGAGGACAGGTCTGGAACTGGCTCCCCTAATCTGGACAAAGTTGGGCATGGTGGTTAGGCCCTGCCCACTAGGCTCACTTTTCAGGTGCCTTCCCAGCTCCAGCCTTCTTCCCAGTAGAGCCTCGGGCCCCCTTGTCTCTGCCTCCTGGGGGCCAGTCATCCCTGTTAGGTGGCAGCTTAGATGCTGGCTCCTCAGAGGACCGTTCCTTGGGCTTACGGCCCCGCTTCTTTCCTCCTGACAGACTTTTCTTCTTCTCTTTCCTAGGCATCAAGGAGTTCTGGCTCTTGTGTTTGGAAGGTGGGTCAGCTGAGGTCCGGAACCAATTCTAGAGAGAGAAAGCTTGCAATCAAGACTGGGGACCGGGTGGTGGTGGCGCACACCTTTAATTCCAGCACTCAGGAGGCAGAGGCAGGCAGATCTCTGTGAGTTCGAGGCCAGCCTGGTCTTCAAAATAAGATCCAGAACAGGCACAAAGCTACACAGAGAAACCCTGTCTTGAAAAACCTAAAAAAAAAAAAAAAAGATTGGGGACCTTGAGCCAAAGCTACAGACCTAACTCTTTTGTTAATTTTTGTTGTTGTTGTTTGTTTTTTTGAGACAGGGTTTCTCTGTAGCTTTGGAGCCTGTCCTAGACTAGCTCTGTAGACCAGGCTGGCCTCGAACTCACAGAGCTCCACCTGCCTCTGCCTCCCAAGTGCTGGGATTACAGGCATGCGCCACCACCGCCTGGCTTTTTTTTTTTTTACGATTTATTTACTTATTATGTATACAGCATGTATGACCAGAAGGGGGCACCAGACCTTATTACAGATGGTTGTGAGCCACCATGTGGTTGCTGGGAATTGAACTCAAGACTTCTGGAAGAGCAGTTAGTGCTTTTAACCTCTGAGCCATCTCTCCAGCCCCCCGCCCGGCTTTTTTTTTTTTACTAAATTTTATTGGGTTTTTTTTTTTTGGTGTGTGTGTCTGCATGTGGGTATGTGCATGTGAGTGCAGGTGACTATGGAGGCCAAGGCCAGGGAGCCAGAGCTATGGACAGTTGTGAGCCTCGTGACATAGTTGTTGGGAAACAAACTCCCATCCTCTGGAAGAGCAGGAAGTACTCTTAACCACTGACACATTTTTCCAACCCACCTCAACTATTTTTTGGTTGGGCATGCAACTACTAGGAAGTGGCTGAAGACAGAGGGTTTCCCCTGCCTCGGTAGGCTCCACTCAGTGGCTGGGTACCAAGCTGGGGCACCCCAGACTATTCTTTTTGCTTTTTCTTTTTTCTTCAAGATGTATCACCCCATGCTCTTGACACTTCAGGGGACAGGAACTGTATTTTGAGACGATAACACCAAATTTTTCAGTGTACACCATCTGAACCACCTGCTCTCCACCACCCATTCCTAAGGCCAGTCTCCAGGTCTATAAGCCCAGAAGATAACTTTCATACCTCTGCATGGGTCTTAAGGATGTGATACTTGACACCACTCTCAGAGCTGAACTCTTTGGGACATAGCAGGCAGCGGTACTTCCCCACCAAGTGGTCCCCCTGCAATGCACAGTGGTCCAGTACCCAACCTTCGGAAGATTCAAAGCACCCACATCTGGTCCAAGCCCTTATCCTGCTGCTAAAAGGTTAGGACTGGGATCAGCCAGAGAGAAGCTGCACTGTCTTCTAGGACGTGTGACAGTGGTGGGTTTAGGGACTGAAACACTACCCTGCAATAGAATTATTAAGCCATCCCTGCTATAGGAGTAGGAGATAAGAGAAGGGTAGGATGAGGCAAGTGCTGTAGGGATAGGTCGTAGTCCTTTGATGAATATCCTCATCTCAAGCCAAATGTGCCATCTGCTCAGTTCAGGATGAACACTTACATTGCCTAAGATAAGGAGACTCCAGGGCAGGATTTGGAACCAAACGACTAGTTTGGGAACAGAGGATTCTGGGCTACGTTTTGTGTACCTACTAGTCTGTGAGATCATATGCAGTAGACAGGGTAGGGGTCTTACACATATACAGGTAAACCCTTGGCAAGAGAGAGCTGGGAGTGCCCAGTGCCCCACCCAACCATGGGGATAATCCCAGAACTGACCTTGCTGCAGCTGGCAAGATGGGCCTTGAGGCCGGACACACTGGAGTAGATGGCTTCACAGCACTGCAGGCAGGAGACAGCTGTGGAGGAAGCCCTCCCACAACCCCATACAAGGGGCACCCTATCCTCAACCCCAGAGCACTCTGGGGCTTCTCTGAGGGCAGGTCCCCAGAGCCCTGGATTTGGGCAGGGTGGGTAGATGGGTCCCCAGGTTGAAGTCCCTTTTGTTGACATGGTATCTACAGGAACACAGGGTCAAAGATAGGCTAGCCACATGAAAGATGGTTACTTCCCAATAGGACACTCACTGTCCTAACCTCTACTGTTACCTAAATGGCCAAACCCATGCCTTCTATCCTAGACCCCCAACATCCCACTCCCACTATATGCCGGTCCCAGCTTACATCATTAGGACAGTTCACATGGCCTTTCTCCTTGACTTCATTCTTCCATGCTTCCAGCAGCTGAGGGTTAAGTGTAGGGAGGCCTGGCCGAGTGTAGTTGAGCTGCAAAGCCAGGCACAGCACCAGGTGAGCTTCAGGCTGAGGTACATGCTGCTTTGACACAATACATGTGCTTCTGCAGCAGGCTCATTGCCCCTTCACAGATGGGGTTAGTAGATGGCCAAGATCACAAGAACATGGCTGTCACAGGGGAATCAAATGAGGCCTGTCCTGGTCAGAGACCAAGAAGTTGGGGGAGCAATTAGGGAATGACCAAGGGCCAAGATCCTGCCCATCCCTTAGGTGGACCACTCACCCGTGCAGTCTCAGGCACAAGGTCATCCTTCATGCGCCGTTTGGTCCAGTCACGGGCCAGCTCATCCTCTGCAATCTCCTGTAGATGGAACACGGCAACCTGGGCCGAAGTGCGACGGATGCGACCACTTGGGGTCCGTTCTACTCCAAGCAGGTCCTCAGCCTCAGGGATTTTGTCTGTGGGCTCCTCAGGGGGCTAGGTAGCAAGGATACACAGAGGCCAGTATAAGCCATGGAGAAGGAAGACATCCAGAGACCAGGAGTTAGAGTTGGCATGAGTTCTAGGCCATTTGTGGTCTCTGCAGGTATTGGAGGACCCAAGATGCATGCAAGTGGTGGGAGATGTAGACACAAGAAAAACAAGACACCTAGTGCACCAGGCTCCCATCCTTCCTCTTAGGACACACAAGACTTAGGATCACCAAAGGCAGGGGTTACACCTATCAGGGAGCACATGAACTCACAAATACATGCATGACACAACACAGGCCATTAGAGGAAGGACATGGTAGATTATAGGCCACTTACCGGGGCTGTATGCTCTGAACGCACATGATAGTCATGGCCAGCCTTGGATCGGTAAGTCTTGCCACAGTGGGTACAGGGGAAGGAGGGACTGTCTACCTCACATGCTGGCTTCCCACAGCGCCGCTGGTGATACTGATAACCCATGAGGCTGGAGAAGGCGGCTCCGCAGCCCTGGGGATCCAGGTCAGAGACCAGGTAAGCAATCATCCAGCCCAAGTCCTGAACTCTCCCATATGGCTCAACACAGACCTCCTGGGGGCAACGTAGGCGTCCCATCTGCTTCAGCACCTTTCGAAGCCTCTCTCGCTCTTCCTGTTCTCCTCCTTCAGAGGCCTCAGCATCCGTGGGCTGAAGACAGAGCAAGCCTCAGATCTGATGCCAGTCAGGAGTTTAGGGCCACAGATCCAAAATCAAGCATAGAGGAGCAGCAGTGGAATGAGGGGTCAGCAGTAAGGGCTAGACAGGGAGCTGAGGGTCAAGCAGCATACCTTGGCACTGTGTTCAGCCATGGTGTGGTAATTGAGACCAGCCTTGGACTTGAACTGTTTCCGGCAGTGCTGGCATTTGAGTGCTTCCTGCAACTGTAGACATGGCCTAACTATGAGAAACCCATTAAAGTCAGGGGATCTTCCCTCCCAATACCTTGGGGGGTAGGGGTGCGGGCAGGAGGCTTACCTTATGACATACTTCCATGTGTTTTTTGAGCCCCATGAGGGTCTTCCGGGTAACCACATTGCAGGTGGGACAAACAGCCTCCCCCCGTTCATGGATGGCTCGCTGCCACTGCTCCTCAGGGCCACCTGTCAGGCAGGGCCAGGCCTCAGGCTTGTGGGGCTCCTGAATGCCCTGGACTCCAGGGGCAGCCCCCATGCCTTTGCTACAGGATCCAGCCCACCATGGAGACCTGTCCTGGGTCCTGCCAGGCAGCCCCCACCTGGGGCTGGGTGGGCCACAGGAGCTGGTGCCTCCTTGCTGACAGTGACAGGGGTGGCCAGCACCTTCTTCCGCACTTCCTCAGAGCCTGATCCTTCTTGTTTCTTAGAGCGATGAACTCGGGCCTTGTCCTCAGCTTTGGCCAGGCCTGTGTGCACACACAATGTGGATAAGACATATGGACTAAATACTTAGTCTCAGAGGTCTCCAACGAGCTGGGATCTTACCTTTCAGCCCAAAGGTCCCTGAGATAGATGGCTGCTCCCCTGTGAATTTCTTGGGTGTTTTCTGTTTCCTTCCTGACTCAGGGTGGAGAAAATGAGTGCCAAGATTCTGGTCACATAACCATTTTAAGGCCAGAGCCCGCCACGGCCAGTTTCCCAGTGCTTTTATCTTACTGTGCTTTGTGCGCTCGGGATCCTCCTCTGGCTGGGATGTTGGGTCTGCAGGCTGAAGTGCCTCTTTGCCCATTAAGGGCCTGCTTCCTGACAGTAGGGAGCTGTTGCTGGGATCTGTACCCAGCTGGAAAGTCACACTCTGGCCCATGGTGGATGGACCATACTCTCCATTCTCTGGCCTTGCCTGCTTGGGCAGGATGGGGCAGGTGTCCAAACTGTCTGCAGCCCTGCAAGTGGCAGGTGAGGTGAGGTCCAGGCAAACCCAGTGGCCCTCTCACCTCCCAGGCACATCTGACAACTTACCACCCAAAATGACTTCCTGTACCTTTTCTTATTGCTGTTCTTGCCTGTAGCACGATGTGTTTTGTTCTCAGATTTGGTCAGCAATACCATTTTGCAGGGTGGTGTGTGTCTGCTGATGGCAATGGGCCTGCTGACCGGCACTGGCTTGCTGACCACAATGGGCCTGCTGACTGGTACTGGCTTGGTGAGTGGCACAGGTTTTGTAACTGTCACAAGCTTGGTGACTGGCATGTGTTTGGTGATTGGGATGGGCTTGGTGACTGGCACAGGCCTAGAGACTGGCATGGGCCTACTGACTGTGACAGGCTTGGTGACTGGCATAGGCCTGCTGACTGTGACTGGCTTACTGATGCCAATAGGTTTGCTGACTCCCACTGGTTTGCCAACAGTAACAGGTTTGCTCACTCCGATGGGCTTGCTGACCCCAACAGGCCGGTTGATGGTGACCGGTCGGCTGACTGGGCCAGGCTTAGGAGCAGGCAGGGGATGGTCCATGTGATTCCAAATCCGGTGCTTCTCCAGCTGGGTCTTGGAGGTAAATGCGGCCTCGCAGAAGGGGCAAGGGAAGGCCAGCCTATCTGAGATAGCACCCTGGGCAGGGAGGGTAGGTGTGGGATGGGGCCCCGGGGGCCTCTGCCCAGATGCACTCCCAGGCCTCCTCTTCCCCGACCCACAGCCCCTTACCCCTTGGCACCGCTGATAGTGGTACTTGAGCCCGTAGATGCTGGGGAACTCTAGCCAGCACCCTGAGTTTGGACACTTCACCCTTGAGTGTGCCTTGAATTCATCTTTCCACTGGTTCATCAGGGAGAGCTGGACAGAGAAAAAGGCCAAGCTGCTGACCTGCAGCTACCCAGACTCAAAGCTCCCCTGAAACCAAATGAGCCCTTTAATCTCAAGAGCAGAGCAAGTATTCAAGCCATGCTGTAGACCTATGCTGTGGACTACCAACATAGCCCACTGGGACTTTATAATAGTCAGATATAAGGGCCCTAGGCCACATGCTGAAACAAGCTGGCACAGGATGTGTAGAGGGCAGGTAAGGGAAGGGCTGTAGCCTTCACAGGCTGAACAGTATGAGCTCCTCATCCCCCCAAGTGAGCTCACAGGAATATCTCGGAGAGCTTGGTTCTCAGCTTTCGGCCTCCCTTTTTTCTTCCCTTCTGTCCTGTCACTGGCAGTGTTTCCGGGGTCAAAGAAGAGTGAGGCCTGGCTAGGCACTGTATGTCCACTGTGGACCACTGGCATGCCTGCAGCACAGGAGACAGCAAGGCTCAGTGGCTGCATAACATCACCAAACCCCAACAGGCAGCAAGCCCAGACTTAGTCTTGCTTTACCCATACCAAGCCCAGGGGCTACAGTTAACCTAAGACAAGAGCCTCAGCCTCAGGCTGTCTAACAATCTCCACCCCATGAAGGTCCTCAGGATACCCAAAAAGGTAGCTACTCTACTACTGGCTATCTGTATCTTCTAGAACTGATTTCTGCTCTAGCTCCTCACCCAGCTTTGGTGGGTCCTGTAACATGGGAAGCTGGACCTCCTTCCGGCTGCCACCCTTTCCAGATCCACTTTTGCTGGACCCTTGAAGCCGGCGGCCTCCTCCAACACAGAAGGGTTCAGTCATCTCTATAGAGCAAGTGCACAGATCTATGAGCTGAATGGGCCCAATCCAGGACTTTTACTGGGGATATCCTGGAGGCCCAAAATAGGACTCTCTAGCCCTGGCCTCCTTTATCTATCACATCAAAAAGTAACAGGGACTTCTAACTCAGGGAAGGAGGTTTGCACAGTCAAGGTCTCTCCAAATAACCCAGAAGGCATGAACAGTGTAGAAAGAGCTGAAACTCTGGCTCCATTTGACACACTCACCCTCATCTAGACATATAGTACCACAGTGTGCAAAGGATCAGGTGGAGCCTGTGTTCAGAAAAGGTCTATGCAATAGGATGGAGACTGACAATATCCCTCTTGGGGGACAATTAACAACAGTAGTGGTTGCTGGCTCAAAGGCAGCCACACCATGGTGCCTCATGGACACCTTCTCAGGTCCCTGGCCCCTGCCCATTCAGATATGTGATACTAACTTACCAAGATAGGTACCCTTGATGACCTCTGTATGGACACAGAACAAAGCCAATGTGGGTGTTGAAGGCCCACTTCCCCACCACATGCATCCATCTCTTGTGGGAAAAGTTAAGATCCCCTGGAACTCCATTTTGGTCCCCATGCTTGCTGAGCCATCCTACCTGTCTTCTCAGCCTTCTGTGTAGTCAGGGCCCCTCCACCCAGATGGTTCAGTCCCTCAGCCACCAGAGGCTAGCAGACCACCATTTCTTGCTATTCTCAACTTCTTGGTTCCTTGCTTAGGAACCCACTTCAGCTAAACAAGTTAATGGCCAATACTGGCCCAAGCTCCAGAGCCTGCCAGGCTGAAGCCACAGAGCATACTGGGGGCGGGGGTGAGGGCTCCAGGGACCTGTTCTGCTTGGGACATCTCATACCCTGAAAACTGAGGGGGGCTTTGAGCATAGCCATGCTCAGAGGCACCCAAAACCACAGAAGGGGGCGGTACCAAAGAGCAAGGCTCAAGCAGGTGAGCTTGACAGTTTTAATCAACTCAAATCAGAGGGGATGTGTAGGGGCTGCTATATCCAGGAGCAAGCACTCAGGTTAGAGGTCAGGACAGTCACTGTCTACTGCCAAGGGCAACACCCCATCCTGGGCCTAGGGGAGGGAGGGTCTTAAATCAACCAAAGTTCTCTGGGTGTCCTCGTTTTGTAGCTTCAGAAGGAAACGAGTCATCCAGAATCCTGCTAACATTTGAGGCCACGCGTAAAGGGCCTGCTACGCCCTTCCAGTCTTTCAGTGCCTGGGCGGAGATCAGAGTTAGGGGTAAGGCACGGTCGCCAGAGTAGGAGGAAAATCCCTCCACCACCTGGGGTCCCCAGGATCTCGCTTGTAGCCTCCAGGGAAGAGGGCGCCGCCGCGGACTCAGGCCACCCGCCTGACCTGGCGAGCGCTGCCAAGAGGAGCACCTGAAGGCCCGTGGCCACCCACCTGTCACCTGAGGCCGGACACGGGCTGCAGCCTGGCCCGGAAGCGCCGACCGCGGGGGGGCGAAGGCAGTGAACCAAAATGGCGACTTTTTCTGGAGAAGGAGGAGGAGGAGGACAGCGCCGGCGCGGGGAGCGGGGCGCGGCGCGGGTCCAGGCGCGGCGGGGAGGCAGGCTGGGCACACAGCTGGTGCGGGGCGCGGGATGGCGCCGGGGCCGCGGTAGGGCGAGCAAGGCCGGCGCTTACCTGTAGCGCCCAACGAGTGCGGCCGGGCCAGGCCGGAGCCGGGGCCGGGGCCGGGCCGGGGCGCGGGGCGCGGGGCGCGGGGTCCGGGCGGCGCACACTGCGCGCCGTGCTGCGCACATGCGCGCTCCCGCCCCTCCCACCTTTGACAGTTTTACTGCGGGGGGGGGGGGTAGGGGGGGGAAAGGGGGCGAACTCTCGCGGTATTCACGCGGCAGCCGCTGCGGGGAAGGGGCCGGTGGGGCCTGCCTACTCCTTGAGGCTGTGAAATCAGTAACCTTGGTGGTACTTATTTCCAGGCCTGTCACGCGTGCCTAGGGCAGGAGTCACTTTGTGGACAGTCCAGTAAACTGAGGCACGTCAGGAACTCTGGACACGATCCCAAATCCCGTCTCAGATTAAGCAACCTGACTGGTTGCGCTTGCTGAAGTGGATCCTATGAAGGAAGGCTGCCTTTGTAGGACCTCCTATCAGACTGACAGGGCATGCCCCAGCTTCTACCTGTCCCTGTGGCCACCTTAGTCAATCTAGACACTGTAAGACCATTGGGCTTTATTGGAATTACTGTCTATTGAATCAACTCCCATCATTACGAACAGTGGTCCTAGGCCAATGGCCAGTACCTAGCTTCTCTGCCCCAGAGCCTGGGCTGCTAGTGTCAGATCTAGGGGCAATGACCTCCCAATCCACAGGATTTGGGAATAAATGAAGCAGAGAGGAATAAATTCTCTTTTGGCAGACTGGGGAGGAGAAGCTGACTGGTAAGGAGGTAGAGTGAAGAGCCTGGAGCTCCACAGGAGGCCCAGGGGTTATTCACAGCCTTCATCTCCTAGTGAGGAGCTAAGCATTCAGGAGGGAAGAGAAGAAAATTGGGCTTTCATTTAGTAACCACAATACTGTCATCCTGAGCCCCTCTGTTTCCTGAAAAAGGGTCTTACTGTGTAGCCTCTGGCTAGCCTGGAACTCACTTTGTAGACAAGGCTGTCATCAAACTCAGAGATCTACCTGCTTCTGCCTCCACATGCTGGGATTAAAGGCGCTGGACACCTCTTGCCATTCCACCAGGATGTGGAACATCAGAATGTTGGTAGGGGTCAGTGCAGACTGAGGTACACTCAAGGTCATCAGCTTTCTCTATATAAATCTGAGTGTTCACAAGTGTGTATTGGTGAAATTACTAAGGCCACTCCACGTAGTTAAAAGGGAGGTTTATTTTGTAGGGTAACTTACAAATGAAGGGGTAGGTTGCAGGGTCTGGCAAAGGTATAGCACAGTCCGGCGGTGTTCTCTGGAGAACTCTGCTCGGTCTACCTCCTGCGTCCAGCGTCCCCGAACCAAGAGAGCGACCTCCTCTTGATCCTCCGTCTTGCGCTCCCTCCTCTGCCCCGCCTTGTGGGCGTGATCATTACTGAAGCCTCAATGGGGGTTGGAACTTCCAGGCCAATGCTGGGATGGCTATCCACTACAAGTGTGATATGCCAGTGCCCACAGGTTGGTGTGTGTCTAAGTGACGATGTGTGTCATGTGGCAGACATGTGTAGGCATCACAATGTCATGGCATACCTGCATGGCCTGTTCTAGGTAAGATTGATGCTTACCTGTGTGTTAGATAGTATTCAGGTAACTAGATGTCAGGGTGTGTAGGATGTGTATAATATATTCAGGTTATGCACATCCATGTGTAACTATGTGTCAGGATTTAAAAGGGCTGAGTTTTTAAATATTTGTGTGTGTATGTGTGCAGAGTCCAGAAGAGGGCATCAGATACTGCTGGAGTTACAGCAGTTGTGAGCTGCCTGAGGTGGGTCTTGGGAACTCAGCTCTACAAAAGCAGCAAGTGCTCTTAACCACTGTGTCACCTCTCTAGTCCCACCTCCCTGCAGCTGCCTTTTGTGTGTATCTAGGTGTTGTCATTTTGCAATGCAGTGTGCTTATGTGTACCATGTGGTATGTCTTGTGTATTTGTTAGTGGTGGCGGATTGTGCATTAGTATTTATGTGCTTGGGTAATTATATCTGTGCATATGTGTTGTATATCTTTGTATCTATTGAGCTATGTATGCCAGGACCTGGCTGAAAAGTGAGCCCCAACAGATAAATTCCTGAACCTGTAGTGATATTTTATTTTGAAAAAAGGGTCTTTGTAGATATGACTGAAGTTCTTGAGATCTATCTGGATCACCCAAGTGGACTCTAAATATAAAGGAGGTATTTAAGAGCCAGAAGAGAATGATCACAGAAATAGATTAATGATGTAGCCTTGAGCCCAGGAATACACTGGCCACTAGCAAGTAAAATAGGCAAGGATTCTTCTCTACTTTTAGAGGACCTCTGTTTCTGTCTCTGTGCTGAGGATCAAACCTAGCTCTGGGCCACAAACCATGTTTAATATCATTAAGCTACATTCTCAGACCATGAACCAAAGGAATCCATTGTTAGAGCAGCTCCAGAGAGCCTCATTCCATGTACCCAAGCTGTTCTGAGTATGTCAGGGCTCTTGTGTCCCAACTGGGGTAACATCCTCAGGATCTCTACCTTGTTTGCCCTGGTATCTTGTTTGCCCTGGTGTCCTGGAGTTACCAAGTAGTGTCTTCAGAATGCAACACTGCTGCCCTCTAGTGGTTCTACCTATAGGAATTGTCCTAAACACCCCTTTGCTCCTCAGAGACACCAACACTGGTGGCTTTTGAGAACCAGATTTATTTCTGATTTTTTTTTTTTTTTCTGGTCAGAGTATAAAAAAGTGACCAAAAACCAAGGAAGACAGGACAGGAGCATAGGGTAGAAAAGACAGAGGATAGAGAAAGGCAGAGAGAACCCTCTGGTTGCAGGAACAAGGACTGGGGCACTCTAAAGGCAGGCAGACACAACAAAGTGGCCCTTCCATGGGTAGAGGTCATACAGGATGGGAGATGCCAGGTCAGTGGCCTAAATTAACTGTAATGAGCAACCTTGAATTGAGGCCAGCTTCTGGCACACAGAGGGGACTGGAGGCTTGAGCCTCAACTGTCCCTGAGATTTTAGAGTCCCTGGGAAAGTTAGTAGAGGGCAGAGTGCAAGTGAGCTGCTAGGGGCATCCTCACTGTCCTTCCTGGCAGCACCAGCCCCCAAAACCCAAGGGAGGGTTGTTCAGGTATCTGGTGACACATGAGAAGAACAGACCTACATAATTTTCTTGGAAAAATTATACAGTTTTTCTTGGGAGAGCCACAGAGGTGTGTACACACACACACACACACACACACACACACACACACACACACACACATTTCTTCAAGATGGTCTGTAAGAGCCAGAGAATAGGGAAGATGCTTAAGAGCAAGACTTCTTCAAAGGTAAGATTGAGAACATTCCTGGACTGGTGGGCTGTGCATGGAGTCACCTGCGCAGCACTGGAGTCTGTGTTGCGCCACATACTGGCTTTGGAGCTTGAGCATCTTGGACCCCTTTCAACTTCAGATCTCGTGAGTGGAGAGGGTAAGCTGAAGTTTCGTAATCACTGAGTGAAGCACATAGCATGAGACCTAGCTGGGCTGATGACCATCACTGTGGACAACAGGTTGAACCTGCTGTACTCTGAGAAGGTTAGGGAAGGGATACACCAGAAAGAGCCAAGAAAGCTCATCCCGCTGTGTAGCTGACCTGGAGGTGCCTGGGGAAAACACAGAATTAAAAGACTTAAGGGTTGGACTCATGAGTCAGAAGATGGGGGGGAGCATAAATAAACAGACTCCCTGGGAGTCTGGGGACATTCAAACCCCACTCTCACCCCAGGCAGCTGCCCTGCTTGCTGCCAGCAGCACCAGGGGGTGGGCCTGGGCTTGTATCCCAGAAGAAGGATCTTCAAGCAAGCAGCGACCACCCACCCAGCCACAGGGCAAAACCTATAGTGCCTCTCTAGAGGAACCTGGAGGTGGCAGTCCTGCCCCTCCCTGTTCACTGGGCTAGGTTTAGCCACTAGGATCCAAAGGGGCTGTAGGGCCAGCTCTGCCTCATCCTTGGCTGTGGGCTCTGGTCACAGTGTTGGGGTCTGGGGTCCAAGTCTAGGCAGCAGCTAGGACATGTTTCCGAAGGAAGCTGTAGGATGGATGGGAGGGAGAGTTGGATTTTTGGCACACCCAGGATGGTCCTTACCAGATGCCCCCAGCCACCCTTCTATGGTCAGAATAGTCATCTTACACCCTCAGCCTAGTCCCTTCCCCTAACCTGGTACTCTAGGTCCCTGCTACTAACCTTGGCTGAGCAGCTGCAGGCTCCGCCCCTCCTCACGCACCTGCAGGTGGAGCACCTGCTGCAGCACCTCCTGCCTCTGGGCCTCTTGGGTCAACCCCATTCTCTGTAGCTTATCTGCATTCAGTCGAAGCAGGGCTCGGCCTAGGGAGAGAGAAGGAAGAAGGCAGTGAGGCAAAGTAGATAGGCCACATAATAAGACTCTCCAAAAACAAACAAATAACCCACCAAAAACTAAGAAAGTAGAGCAAGATATTCAGGGATTTTGAAGGGAGAAAGGCAGAGAAAGACAAGATTGATCAAAAGACAGAGCAGAAAGAGTGGGAGAGGCAGAGAGGGAGAGATGCAAACAGCAGAGGTATGAAAAGGAGGCTCACTCGGAGGATACGAGTGAGGTGGAGGCTCTCTTGAGCATCCTGGTCCTCCCTAACCCAAAACCCACCATACCAGTGATTGCATGCTGGGAGAAGGCCTCGACATAGACGAGGTAGTTGTGAGGACAATGCTTCTTGAGCCACTTGCAAACGTCCTGCTGGCTCCACAAGACCACTGGCCTTGTCAGACCACCCAGTGAAGGGCTTGTATGGTACAAGCCATAGTGATCAGAATACAGCCGAGCCTGCAGGTAGGAAGGTAAGGTCAGTAGAATAAGGTAATAAAAATTGAAGGCAAGGGCTAAGATTAGGCAGGTAGGTACCTGAGGGGTCTCTGAGCCCGGCTGTTGAAGGAGCTTGACTGGCCTGCTGCAGGATGCCCTCTGGCTACGGGAGTCATGCCAGGTAAGGCTGGTGCCTGGTGTCCGAGGCAGGTGGCAGGGTATGTTCTCAGCTGACACTGTGTGCTCTAGGAGGGTCTGGCAGAAGCTGAAATGGGTAGTGGCTGTATGCAGGGATTCCTAGTCAGAATGGTTAGGGGCAGGCTCCTCCCTTGTGAACCACTTCCTGACAAGTAAATCTTCTTTCTACCAAGGAGTGGGTAATTTGTAAGAGTTATCTTGAAGACTTCTTTCAGAAGATAAAGTAGACATGCCTTTATCAGCTGATGGCTCACACTCTACCCCCAAGTGTGCTTAGATTGGAGGATGCACTTCCCCATAGTCAGGCCAGGGGAGCCGTCTTCAGGGCTGCCTTGACTTGCTTTGCCCTTGCCTTGGGCTGGCACATAAGCCTCCTACATGTTATTCAAGACCAGAGTGTATACACACATCTATGTCTTCAACAGTCACTAAGTATGACTCATTGACAAAAAGTTTGAACTTGGCCAGGCAGTGGTAGTGCACGCCTTTAATCTCAGCACTCAGGAGGCAGAGGAAGGTGAATCTCTGTGAGTTGGAGGCCATCCTGGTCTACAAAGCAAATTCCAGGACAGGCTCCAAAGCTATACAGAGAAACTCTGTCTCAAAAGAACAAAAATAAAATAAATCCGGACACATGCTTGATTTCCCTTCTGTGTGGCTTCTGCAGGGCCTACCTCAGAACAACCAGTGTGAATAGGGTGTCAGGTAGGAATGGACTGGTCAGCACAGATGTACTGAGGACCTTCTTCCCCCACTAATTCATTGCAATTGTTAAGTTAGTTTTAGAGTCATTTATGGGAATTACTGCTGACATGAGTCTGGGGGCAACCAGTGTCTGGATCCCTAAGGCTTGCTCAGTCTTGGCACATAGAAAGCACCCACAAGCACTGCATATGGACAATGACTCTATGTGTGCCTGCAAGCCAAAGAAGAAAGAAGGTGGGCTTAAGAAGTGTGTGGCCATCACTTCAGAGGTAGCCTGTAGTACTGTAAGTCTTATTCTAAGTGAGAAGCAAGGTCCAGGGAATAGGCACTGTAGTCTGAGGGCTTTGCAGGGCCTTCCCTGGACTAGGGCTAGAATGCACCTCATAGGGGGAAACCAGTCCAACATCTTAGCTCTAGCCAGTTGCACCTGCCAGGGCTGCCCAGGCCCCGCCTATTTCCTCTGGGCACTGGGCCAAGGATTCTTTCCCAATCCCAACCTCTGAATTATATGCCTCGGCCCCAAAATTAGGGCTTGGGGAGGATTTTCTCTGTGTGAAGTAAAGGGTGATCAGAGTGTGGTGTCAGCTTGGTGAAGAAGCTTCTGCCAGTCATCCCCACCCCAAGCCAAGGCCTGAGACTGACCGCCGCCCTCCTTCCAGCCCTCCTGCCCCGTAATGCTGGACAAAGACTTCCCCTCGGTGGCCGTCCCCGGAAACCCTCTGAGTCCAGCCCCAGTACTCTCCTTGGGCCCGGTACTCCTCCCGCTCCTACCCCACCGCCCACGATATTCCTGCTCCTGGGTCCATCCCAGCTCACCGTCCACATCCGGGCGCTCCCTGAAGCCTGTACGCACAGCCCCGGCGCGAGCTCGCGGGGGGCTCAGCTTTGACCTCAGCTCGGTAAACATGGAGCCCGCCAGTGCGCGGCTTGGGTACACGCCCCTCGCGGCGTACCAGGGGGCCAGTGCGGACGATGGGCAACGCGCACCGCGTCCCCACCCGCCGGAGCCTGCCGAGCCCAAGCCGGTCCCCGTGGCCGGGGAGTCTGCGCGGCAAAGCACCTGCCGCCCAGCCCTGGGCGCAAGGCGCGCTCCGGGAGCTCGGAGGTGTATCGGCGGCGCGCGGGGCTGCGTATGCTAAGGGTGTCCGCCAGGGCAAAAGGCGTCCTTGCGCACCTGGGTGCGACTCTGCGGACCTGCCTCTCCTGCAACGTTCAGGAGGGTCTTTGCAGTTGGCAAGCGAGGAACTGTCGATCTCCTGGGTGTGGTAGTGGTGGGGGTCCTAATCACACCTGTGGCCTTTTAGCTACCCTGTCCAGCCAAGGGCCGGATCAATCTTTCCCAAATACCCGTGTGTAGCAACTTATTCATCCCACTTTTAAATTTTATGAATGTTTTGCTAGAATGTATACGTCTGTACACCATTCTCCTACCTGGTGCCCAGAAGCGGACATCGGATCCCCTGGCACTGGGGTTAGGGTCAACTGTGAGCTGCCATGTGGGTGAACCTGTGTCCTCTGGAAAAAAAAAAGAGAGAGAGAGAGAGAGAGAGAGAGAGAGAAGTACTTTTAATCACTGAACTGTATCTCCAGTCCCACTTGCTCATTCTTTACTGGAGCATTCTCTTAACTCAGACCCACTTCCCAGAGACACTAGCTGAATCTTGCCTGCAGGCCACTATGCTTTGAACTCCAGGCAGTACTAGGCCTCTCTGTTAAGCCGCTGAATCAAGCTCAGTTCCCAAGGGTTCAGTGTTCAGACTCAATCCTATTCTTCCCTAAAACCTTGTCTGGAGAGCCCAGAATGATGGTTTGCTTCAATACCCCAAGGAAAGGCATTGGACGCACAAGTCTGATTGCCTGGTCCAGCATAGAGTATAGGCCTCAGCAACTTGCAGTTTTTCCTGTCTGTCCTAGAGCCTGGTCCTCTCCCCAGGTGTGGGTGGTGTAAGAAAAGTGAGGTAGAGAGGCAGACTTTATCTCAACAGGTTGAGATTGCTTTATTGAAACACTGAGCAACCCCAAACTTTCCCCGGTTGGAAGGGGAGGGCATATAGTGGGGCTGGGACACACTCACACACTTCGTAGCTACCAAGAAATTACAGTTATTTTTATGATTTAACTGGGGTCAGGGTTGTTTTCCATACCACTGACATATTGTTTCTGCAGGTAGAGATCACAATCCCTGGGGCTAAGGAATTCTTTATAGCTTAGGGTTATTGCCCAGTGCAGCCTGACTCATGACCTGAGGCTATTATTACCCAACAGGTGGGACTGGCATAGCTTTGCAGGTAGAGCTGCACACAGGCAGAAATATCCGTATAGAGTACAGTGGTGCGTGTCCACTCAAGCCACTGGGCACACAATCACTCCCAAGCTTGTGACGCAGGTCCTCGCACTTGTTCTCAGAAGGCGCACGGGTGTGGGACGGCGCGGAAGGGGGAAGGTCCTGCCTCTGGATACTGAGCGCGCAGAGCAGCAGTTGCAGGGTGCACGTAGTCCCGACTGTCTGTGGCCACACAAGTCGGAAGTCTTGGTCATGTGCGCTGAATCAGTCTTCTAAGGCTAGGGCGGGCTCGCGGCCATGCCTGCACCGGTACGCTTCTGAAAAAGCCTGCTGGACTCAGGCTGCGAATTGTTCCTGGCACAGCAACAGAACGTACGACCGACCCTTGGCCCCGCATGCACGGCCCGCTGCGTTAATGGTTAGTGGTTTGCGGGCGCGCACGCGTGCTCAATTTCTCACAGCATACCCACCAAACAGCCGCCACCGGAAACGCTTTGCAAACCCACATCTTTGACTTCCGCCCAAGGATCTGGGTGGGCGGGTCTTTTCGCGACCTCACTCTCTACTTCCGGGGTGCTGGCGACGTAGTAGCTGTGTCTCTTCCTGCTGCGACACCGGGAGGATTTTGCACCTTCTGCCGCGTATTTGTCCCTCTACATTTGTCTGCCTCGGCCAACAACACCGCCATGAACAAGAAGAAGAAGCCGTTCCTGGGCATGCCCGCGCCGCTCGGCTACGTACCCGGGCTGGGCCGGGGGTAAGGCAGTAGGTGAAACTTGTACCAGGACGGGTGGCTAGTGCCCTGGAACGCAGTTCTCTCCAGGCCTAGTTGAGAACGATGCTAGTGACCGCTAGGGCTACGTAGAGAGACCGCGTCTCGAAACAAAACAAAAGTGCCTAGGAGTAGTGGCGCAGGTCTCTAATCCCACCATTGAGGCGGGGCGCGGTGGGGGTGGTGGGGGTACAGCAGAAGCCTTAGTATCTTTGAGTTAGAGACCAGCCTGATCTACGTACCGAATCTCAAGACAGCCAGGGGTAAAGAAACCTTGTCTCAAAACATAAACAAGATTAACGTTCACCACCACATAGGCCGGGAGGTAATCTGGCATAATGCCTGTCAGACACAGTGGCGTGGCCTTTTTTTTTTTTTTTTTTTTTTTTTGTCAGAATTTGTCAGAATAAGTGGGTACATGAGGCCTGACTGCCACCCTGATATATGAATCATCTCGGGGATTACACAGGGCTTTGAGCCTCAGTGTTTTGGTGTCTGAAGTAATATGCATAAGCAAGTCGGCTGTAGGGAGCAGTTGAGTCTGATGTGTATAGTGGTACTGTGCTACTCTTTTATTCCCTTAAGCATCATTTCCTTCTAGGATGTGTGACCGTAGGTCACTTGTTAAAATGCTCAACCCTCTGGACAGGGATGGCCTATGCCTGCCAACTATAAGGTGTTGGGTAAATGAATAGTATTTTTCCTACCTTTTTTGTTTGTTTGTTTGTTTTTTTTTTTCGAGACAGGGTTTCCCTGTGTAGCTTTGTGCCTTTCCTGGAACTCACTTGGTAGCCCAGGCTGGCCTCGAACTCACAGAGATCCGCCTGGCTCTGTCTCCTGAGTGCTGGGATTACAGGTGTGCACCACCGCCCAGCGTATTTTTCTACTTCTTTATGCATTTGATTAGACATAAGTCTCTCTTGGTAATAGTATTTAGGAGGCATTGGGGGGGGGGGGTTGGGGATTTAGCTCAGTGGTAGAGCGCTTGCCTAGCAAGTGCAAGGCCCTGGGTTCGGTCCTCAGCTCTGGCAAAAGAAAAAAAAAAAAGGCATTCGTACCCATCGTCAGATGACCTGAATTTACTAGAAGAAGTTTGCTGTTTGTACAAATAAGCATACAAAGGAGAATAGAAGTCAAGAGATATTCAGCAGTGTAGCAAAGAGGGATTTTAAAATGTCAGATTTGGGAGAAGTAAAGAAAAGTGGAATTTGTGCCAGGCAGTGGTGGCCCACACCTTTAATCCCAGGACTCAGAGACCAGCCTGGTCTACAGAGCAAGTTCTAGGATAGCCAAGACTATACAGAGAAACCCTGTCTCAAACAAACAAACAAACAAACAAACAAACAGAGGGATTTGGTGTAGACACATAAAAAGGCAAGTAGGGGACTGGTGAGGTGGCTTGGTGGATAAAGGCTTTGTCAAGTCTGCCTCTGATCCCCAGAATCCATGTGGTAGAAGAGGAAAACTGAGCCTCTGAAGTTGGTCTTCTGACCTCTACACGTGTCAGCTCGCACACACTAGATACATAAATAAATAAACAGTGTAAAAAGGCAGCTGGAGGTGTAGCCGAGTGTACCATGCGACAGCCCTGGGTTTGAGTCCAACACCTTGCCCAGCCTCTTTAAAAAAGACAAAATGGAATAGAGAGATGGCTTAGCAGTTAGGAGGATCGAACCCAGGGCCTTGTGCTTGCTAGGCAAGCGCTCTACCACTGAGCTAAATCCCCAACCCCACTTACTGCTTTTGTAGAGGACTTGAGTTTCATTTCCAGCACCCACATCAGGTACTTGTAGTTCCAGGGGCTCTGGTATCTTCTTTGGATCTCCACATGCACATGCATGCATGTGGTGTGTGTAAACACACAGCTTCACACACATACACATAAGTAAACATAAATATAAAAGGAAAAGATCAATTCCAGGGAGGCCAGAAAAGAAAGGAATCCAGAATAGAGGGATTTGCTGCAAGAAGAATGGAGCTGGAAGCTATGGGGACCTTAGCTTAGGATAGAGCTCCCATAGTTTATGAGCTACTTTTTTAAAATGTTTGTTTGATTTTTTTTTTTTTTTTTTTCCCAGAGCTGAGGACTGAACCCAGGACCTTGTGCTTGCTAGGCAAGCGCTCTACCACTGAGCGAAATTCCCAGCCCCGTGATTTTGATTTTTTGAGACAGGGTTTCTTTGTGTACTCCTGGCTGCCCTGGATCTTGTTCTGTAGACCAGGCTGGCCTTGAACTCACAGAGATCCACCTGCCTCTGCCTCTCGAGTGCTGGTATTAAAGGTATGTGCCACCACTGCCTGGCTGAGCTACATTTTTGAAAAGAATCACTTGGCAGATTTTGGGTTGAAGTAGGAGTAGGTTGGAGGCAGGGATAATAAATGGATTTCCAGCTGTGGCAGGAATTGCTGCGGTCTTGAGGAGCAATTTGTCAGTAGTATTTGGGGACAGACAAGATGAAGAGAACTCAAAGGAAACAAAGATGATTGTATAGTGTCTCTAAAGAATGGCTGTTAATGGCTTATCATCCTGGAACAGCTGCTGAGTACATATAGGAGGAAATCAGTTTGGTCCTGGTTGAAAGTGGAGAGTTCATGCTCAACAGACAATTAAAAATGTGAGGCCAGAACTGGAAGAGGAGAGACTTCTGACAGTGATGTGGAGGAAAAATGGGGACTCCTTGGGATGAAGAAAAACTCTCTGACCTACTCATTGAGATTAAAAGGTTCATCAAATAAAGAAGACGAAGTATTAGAATCTTTGTAGGTTCCCAGAAGTATGAGAAGTGATGTTACTAAATGATGATCAGAAGAGAGCTTAGGATCAGGGTCACTCAAATAATGATGTCTTTGGACTTCCTTCAGTGCCACTGGCTTCACCACCCGATCAGACATTGGGCCTGCCCGGGATGCAAATGATCCTGTGGATGATCGTCATGCCCCACCAGGGAAGAGAACTGTGGGGGACCAGATGAAGAAAAATCAGGCTGCTGATGATGATGATGAGGATCTGAATGATACCAACTATGATGAGGTGATTTTTTTTTTTAAAAATGGCTTTTTAAAGATTAATTTTCTTTTCCTTTTTTCTTTTTTGGTTTTTCGAGATAGGGTTTCTTTGTATAGGCTTGATTGTCCTAAACTAGCTCTGTAGACTAGGCTGGTCTTGAACTCACAGAGATCCACATGCTTCTGCCTCCCAAGAGCTAGGATTAAAGCATGCTCTACCATCTCCTCGCTATTTTCATTTTTTTTTTAAAGATTTTATTTATGCCGAGTGGTGGTGGTGCTCGCAGATTTTTAGTGATAGTGCTGGTGCTGACTTAACTTTATTATTGAACTTCTTTGTTGCTTGGTATAGTCAACTGAGGTCTTTCAAGAGTTTTTTAAGCATATCTAAAGAACATCTTTCCTTTGAGGAAAAAAAAAAAAAACGTTTTGTAGAATGTTAATTTTGAAATAATTTTAAACTTGGAGAAACTTGGAAAAATAGTATCCCTAAAATATTAGAAAAGGGGCTGGAGAAATGGTTTGGTGGTTAAGAGTACTTGCTGTTCTTCTAAAGGACTTTAGTTCAGTTCCCAGCACCAACATCAGGCTGTTCACACTACTTGTAACTCCATTTCCAGGGGATCCAATGTCCTCTTCTGCTCTGTGGTTGTCTGAACATGTAGACCTACAAATACGTGAGTGTTCGAGTGCACACACACACACACAAAAGTGCTTGAGCACAGATGTGCTCGCACATGTAGATTAAAATAAAATAAAGCAGTTGTGGTGATGCATGCCCTTAATCCCAGCACTTAGGCAGCAGGGGCAGGTGGATCTCTGTGAGTTTGAGGCTAGCCTGGTCTACCCAAAGTATTTCAGGCCAGTCAGGGATAAATAGTGAGAGCCTATCTTAAATAAAATATTTAGAATAAATTAAAGGAATTACTAGGCATAGTGGCCCGTGCCTTTAATTCCAGCAGTTGGAAGGTAGAGGTGGACCTATGTAGATTCAAGACTAGGCTGTTCTGCATAGCAAGTTCCAGGCCAGCCAGAGCTACATAGTGAGACCCTATCTCAGGGGGGGGGGGGGGGGGAAAGGTTCTTATATACTCTCTCCATTTTGTCTCATCTTATATGATTTTAGTGAATTATAGAAACCTTTTAATCGCCGGGTGGTGGTCTCGGCAGCGGCGGCAGCAGCAGCGGCAGCAGCGCACACCTTTAATCCCAGCACTTGGGAGGCAGAGCCAGGTGGATCTCTGTGAGTTCGAGGCCAGCCTGGGCTACCAAGTGAGTTCCAGGAAAGGCGCAAAGCTACATAGGGAAACCCTGTCTCAAAAAAAAAAAAAAAGAAAAGAAAAGAAACCTTTTAATCTATTGACACTATATTATTAACTAAGCTACAGATTTTATTTCAATTTTACAGTGTTTCTATAAATGTTGCTGTCATGAACCTGGTCCAGGATTTCTCAATGTATTTTGTCTTCTTAGTGTGCTGGTTAATTTTAACTGTCAGTTGACATAATCTAGAATCACCTGGGAAGAGAGTCTCAATAAAGAAATTAGCAGAATCAGACTGGCCTGTGAGCATGTCTGTTGGGGTTTGTCTTGATTATTGATCAAGGTGGAAAACACACTCTGAATGTAGGTGGCACCATTCCATGGCTGAGCCCTGAATTGTGTAAGGGTGAAGAAAACTAGCTGAGTAGAAGCAAGTGGGGGTGTGTTTATTTTTTGCCTTTGACTGGATATGTGTGATCAACTCCCTCAAAGCCTCTCCTTCCATGATTTTCCTGCAGTGATGGTCTATAACCTGGAATTGTATGTCAAATAAATCCTTTCTTCCCTAAGTTGGCTTTGTTATTGTTGTTTTATTTTTCAGCCATAGTATTGTACATCCTTGACTGTTCTGGAACTCACTCTGTAGACCATGCTGGCGCTGAACTGAAGATCTGCCTGCCTCTGCCTCCTTAGTGCTGGGATTAAAGGCATGTGCCTCCATCACCCAGCTCCTAAACTGTTTCTTTAGTCAGGGTATTTTGTCACAGCAACAAAAAAGTATGCTTAGTTTCTTCCAACTTTTTTTTTTTTTTTTTTTTAAGATTTAGTTATTTTTATTTTATGGATATGAGTGTTCTGCTTTCTGTGTTGGTGGAAAAGCTGACCCTTTATATGTATTGTTTGGTTCTTAGTTTAATGGCTATGCTGGGAGCCTCTTCTCGAGTGGGCCCTATGAGAAAGATGATGAGGAAGCAGATGCTATTTATGCAGCTTTGGATAAAAGGATGGATGAAAGAAGAAAAGAAAGAAGGTATGTTATTTCATACTGTGCTTTCAGACAAAGTAAATTTCTTTTTGTTGTGTTTTATTTTGGGCTAGGAAGAAAGTTGCAAAGTAGTCTGTATGCCTACTTGACTTCAGAGGCTACTTGGACCTGGTCTATAACAACTGTGCCTGCATAAAGGCTGGGTAATACTTTGACTATGATCAGGGTCACTTAAGTTTGGCTGGTCTATAACTCACAGAGATCTGTCTGCTTCTGCTTCCTTAGTATTGTACCACCATGTCCATTAGGGTTGCCTTTTTTTGGAGGAGGATTCAGAGGATTAAACCTGAGGTTTTTTTTTTTTTTTTTTCCTCCTGGGACAAGGTCTTGCTATGTAGCTCTAGATGTACTAGAACTCTATGTAGATCAGGCTGATCTTGAACTCATAGAGATCCAACTGCCTTGGTCTCCCAAATACTGGTACTAAAGGTATGGGTTTTTTTTTTTTTGTTTGTTTTTTTTTATTTTGTTCTTTGGAAACCTAGGATCTTACCTTGTGTGGGCTATGAAGATACTTTACCACTACATTAACAGTATCCCCATACTATTTTTTTGGTTATTTATTTATTTTGCTTGTTTTGTGGTACTAAGGAATTTAACATATGACCTTATGTATGATAGTCAAGTTCTTTATACCTGAGCTATATCCTCAGCCTTTTTTTTCCCTTTTTTCTGTTGGTTTTTCGAGACAGAGTTTCTCTGTGTAGTTTTGGTGCCTGTCCTGGATCTGCTCTGTAGACCAGGCTGGCCTTGAACTCACAGAGATCCACGTGGCTCTGCCTCCCAAGTGCTGGCATTAAAGATGTGGGCCATCACTCCCTAACCATTTCTTTTTTTTTTTTTTTTTTTTTTTTTTTGGTACTTGCATTATTTTTACCCATATGAGTGTTTTGCCTGCATGTATATCTATGCAACATAGGTGTGCTTTGTACCCTTGAAGGCCAAAAGAAGGCATTAGATCCCCCTGGAATTTGAGTTACAGATGGTTGTGAGTTGCCATGTGGGTACTGGGAATGGAATCCTTTGAGGAGCAGCTAGTGCTCGCTCTAGCCATCTCTTATTTATCTATATCTGTATCTATATCTATCTATCTATACATATATATATATATATGATTTATTTATTTATTACGTATACAGTGTTCTGCCTGCATGTGTCTTTGCAGGCCAGAAGAGGGGACCAGATTTCATTACAGGTGGTTGTAAGCCACCATATGGTTGCGGGAATTGAACTCAGGACCTCTGGAAGAGCAGCCAGTGCTCTTAATCACTGTGCCATCTTTCCAGCTGTTATTTTGGGTTTTTTTTTTTTGAGACTGATTCTGTATACATAGCTATCACTGTCTTGGAACTTAGTATGTAGACCAGACTCTGCCTTCAGACCACAGATATCTTTATACCTCTTCTTCCTGAGTCCTGGGATTAAAGATTTAAAAAATTTGTGTGTGTGTGTGTGTGTGTGTGTATACACCCTTGGAGGCCAGAGACATAAGTTACAGGAAGTTGTGAG
Source organism: Onychomys torridus (assembly GCF_903995425.1). Lineage (NCBI taxonomy): Eukaryota > Metazoa > Chordata > Mammalia > Rodentia > Cricetidae > Onychomys > Onychomys torridus. The sequence continues at coordinate 137,344,387 of NC_050446.1, forward strand.
CTATTCAGCATGGGTGTTGGGAACTGAACTCAGGTCTTCTTCAGAGCAGTATGACCTCTTAACCACCGATTAATTTCTCAGTCCTCTCCTTTTCCTTTTTGGTTTTTGAGGTGATGTTTCATTATGTAGTCCAGGTTGACCTTGAATTCATGGCAGTCTCTTTCCTTACCTTTCTGCATTATCAGATTTGTAGGCCTGTACTGTCATGTTCATCTTAGGGTTGCCGTCTTCAATATTTATATATTTGTTTATTTTTATTTATATGAATGTATCCCCTGCATGTATGTATGTATGTAGTTGGATTTTTTGGAAGGACAGTTTACTGTGGAATAATCCTTTTGTATACTGTGAAGATTTGTCACTCAGATTGGTTTAATAAAAAAATTGATTGGCTGATAGCCAGGCAGGAAGTATAGGTGGGGCTACCAAACTAAGGATGCTGGGATGAAGAAGGGTGGAGTCAGAAGAGTCGCTAGCCAAATGCAGAAGGAGCAGGAAATGAACATGCCATATTAATAAAGGTACTGCCATGTGGCAGAGTATAAATAAGGAATATGGGTAAACTTAAAATGTAAGTGCTAGTTAGTAATGAGCCTGAGCTGTTGGCCGAGCATTTATAATTAATGTAAGCCTCAGTGTGTTTATTTGCAAGCGTCTGTGTGACAAGAAAACTCTGCCTACAACTATTGGTTCCCTAGTAGCCGACACAGAGCCTTATTATTAATTATGAAAACTAGGCAGATAGCTTAATCTTGTTTCAGTTCTTTTTTTTTTTTTAAGATCTTTTTTTTTTTTTTTTTTTGAGGGGGACAGGATTTCTCTGTGTTGTTTTGGTGCCTGTCCTAGATCTCACTCTGTAGGCCAGGTTGGTTTCAAATCACAGAGATCCATTAGACTCTGGCTCTGCCTCCTGAGTGCTAGGATTAAAGGCGTATGCCACCTCTGCTCGCTTAGGCTTGTTTGTAACTAGCTCTTACAACTTAACCCATTTCTATTAATTTTTATTCTTCCTTGTGGCTTTCTTACCTCATCTTTCTGCTTGCTCTGTGTCTCCTGGCTTCTCTGCCTGCTTCCCAGCATCCTCCCTGCCCAGAAATCCTGCCTAGCTATTGGCTGTTCAGCTTTTTATTAAACCAATCAGTGACATGTCTTCACAGTGTACAAAAAGATTATTCCACAACATTTCCCCCTTTTTGTCTAAATAAAAAGGAAAGATTTTAACTCTAACATAGTAAAACTATACACAATAAGAACAATTATCAAGTAAGAGTTACATTCATAATGTCCAGTCCATTTGTATTTGGCATATTCAGAAAAAATACTCTTATCTATTTTATCTTGATGAATTTAAAGTTTGATACCTAAACCATTTTCTATTATAACTTGTATTACTATCTTAAAACTATTTCCTTAGACCTCAAAACATTTTTTTTGATAAACAATTTAAGCTTTTGTGTCTCTCAACTTTATAAACTTTACATCTGTTATCTAAGTTTTTTTCTCAATTTGGTAACAAGGAAAACTGTAAAACTATAACTATTTAGTTTTCAATCTCCATCAGAGACCCAAAAAGGATAAAATATTACTTGAGTAAACAGGAAGTGCAGAGCAAACAACTTTCAAAACTATAGAAATGACAGAAACAGCTGGCTTCCTGGACAGTCACCCTAGTTTCCTCTGCAACATTGGGGCATCTGTCTTCAGCTACAGGCCTAGAGTATCTGACAGACTTTTCGGTGAAGCAGGAATTTTGAAGGACTGTCTTACTTTGTCTTGTCAAAGTTTGGCAGACACTTTTGTTTGTGTCTTGCTGGTCCAGTTTGGTCAGCGGTTGAGTCAAGGACAGTTTTTTGGCCCAGTGACTAGCTTTTGCCATAAAGAAAGCAAACTCTGGCTGGGTGGTGGTGGCACGCACCTTTAATCCCAGCACTCGGGAGGCAGAGGCAGGTGGATCTCTGTGAGTTTGAGGGCAGACTGGTGGTCTACAGAGCGAGATCCAGGATAGGCACCAAAACTATACAGAGAAACCCTGTCTCGGGGGAGAAAAAAAAAAAGCAAATTCCATATAGAGGTTCTTTGATGATGCCCATCAACTTTTTTTTTTTTTTTTTTTTTTTTTAGGTAGATTGGTACTGTTGTGTTTCACTGTCATGAAAAAGTATTAAGTTATAACTTTTTTTTTTTTTTCTTTTTTGGTTTTTCGAGACAGGGTTTCTCAGAGTAGCTTTGCGCCTTTCCTGGAATTCACTTGGTAGACCAGGCTGGCCTCGAACTCAGAGATCTGCCTGGCTCTGCCTCCCAAGTGCTGGGACTAAAGGCGTGTGCCACCACCGCCCAGCCAAGTTACAACATTTTAAATGCCGTATTCTGTAGGTCTTTGAAGTGTTTGAAGATCACCTATCTATCTAAAATACATCTCTGTATGATATTGAAAACATACCTAACATGACTATAAGTTTGATTGTTATAGATGGCTTTTAACCTGTATTTCTTTATTATCCTAAATAGCTTTCAAGGACTAAAACTTTACATTACATTTTTAAATGAACTCCATAGGTACAATACCTTAAACAAGAAATATAAACATAAAATACAGTATAACAAAAATAACCTTGAATTTGTATCAATATACAAAAATCCATATCGTAAAATATTTGAGACTGGTGGTTGTTCAAAAGTAGACTCAACAACCCACCCTTTTATTCCATCATTTCTATACTATATCTCCCCTTTTTCCCTTCAGAAAGTGATCTCTGAGTCTAATCTCTTCTGTTCAGCTTTTTTTCTGAATGACCACTAACAACTTATAACCAACCCCCTAAATGATGACAAACATCCATAACCCACGGAATGACCAAAAACCACCTACCCTACCTCTTGGGAATGTGAATGTCACGTTTTCTGGACTGCTTCCTGCTATCTGGGAGTGATGACATCTTTAGGAGACCTAGAAAAAAATTAAGATAATGGTCAATTTGTGGGAGAGTTAGCTGTTACCTAGTCTTGGTGTGATGGGAAAATGTAGGGCTTATCTGAAGTCTGATTAGATTAGTCTATGAGGCTGGACCATCTCCAACAGCCTTAAAGCTGTTCTGGATGTTGAACAACGAGGAAACTGCAACAGAGGCACAATGTGAGGCTGGATCACCTGGACCACCCATTTTCATTGATGTCTGTTCCCCTTGCTCTGAAAACACACAAATTTATTTATTTATTTATTTATTGATCGATTGATTGATTGGTTTTTTTGAGACAGGGTTTCTCTGTAGCTTTGGAGTCTGTCCTGGACTAGCTCTGTAGACCATGCTGGCCTCGAACTCACAGAGATCCACCTGCCTCTGCCTCCCGAGTGCTGGGATTACAGGCGTGCTCCACCACCGCCCCGCAAATTTTTAAAGATAACATACATATCTGAATTAACACACGTGAAGTGTGTGGTGTACACAGTTAAAGATGAATTTTTGTTCTATGTTTGAGCAGGTAAAAGGCATCTGTCAACTTTATAAGTCCGTTTGGATTACATGACCAAACTGTAATATAAATCTTTATTTAGGACATATGAAAGGATGGCATGTAATAATAAGTCAATGAGGACTCTGGAGCCAACAAGGTTTATCATGTCTCATTTCGTCTTCGAGCTGTTCCCATGCCAAGAGATCAGCTTACACATCACCTATTCTGCAGTCATTCTTGGCTTCTTCCTCCATGTCAGAATACTTAGGAAGTCTCCCCTGGTCAAATCTGATCTCTGTTAACCTGGAAGGAATCCACAGCCTTTCGTTTCCCATGGAAACAAAAGCATAACCTCTTCTCTAATGTAATGCATTTTTTGACTTCCATTTTAAAGTTAAGGTATTCATTCCTAAAGTATATAGGTTGGTTTAATTCAGCAGTCCCTTCCACAATCCAATGTCTCTCAGCAGCTGTTGTCTATTCATTAGCATTCAAAAACTTCAAAATTAACAAAGCACCAAATAAGGTCCAAACTTCGTGTGTTATATTTCCCATCTTTATGTGACTTTTTAAATTACTTTATTTCTTTCTTTAAAGACTTTATTTTTTTTTAATTTTTTAATGATTGTATATATCCTCCCTCGCCCCCCTTAAGTCTATGCCATTGTTAAACACATTGTAACCTGTTAGAGGTTTTTTTCCCTCTGAACCTGCTTTATTGCGTATCTGTAACCTTTTCTGTCTGCATGAGCAAAACCTTAAGCTGTGGTGCAGCTTACTTAGCTCATGGTGCACTGGTGCCTCAAGCCTACAGACAGTTGGCCTCGGCCTGTGTGAGAGACTGTGGGAAGTCTTGTTTTCCCCCATTTTTGTGTGTTGGGAACCTTTTTTAAAGCTTTTTTCAGGTCTTATGTGGAAATATGTGCCTGTTGGATGCCATTTGTATTCAGATTTTTTTGTTGGAACCTTTGACTCCCCAATAATGACATGAAGACTTACTATTAATTATGAAAGCTGGGATGATAGCTTAGGCTTGTTTCTAACTAGTTCTTATAATTTAAATAACTCATTTCTATTAATTTACTTTCTGCCTCATGGCTTTATTACCTCATCTCTGTGCTGCCCATCATGCTTGTTCTGCATCTCCTGGCATCTCTGCCTTCTTCCCAAGTGTCCTGCCTGCCCAGAAATCCTGCCTAGCTATTGGCTGTTTAGCTTTTTATTAAACCAATCAGAGTGACACATCTTCATGGTGTACATAAAGATTATTACACAACATATATGCACCATAGATGCCAGAAGAGAATGATGGTATGGATACTGGGAACTGAACCCAAGTCCTTTGGAAGACCAGCTAGTCCACTTAGCTTCTGAGACATCTCTTTAGCCCCAGGGTCATCCAGTCTTGAAACGGGCAGGTAGGAATAATTCTTATCTCTTTCTGTTAAATAATTTGGAAATAGAGTCAGGTGGCAAGTGAAAAATCTAGATCTTGTGGGTTAGTGATAGTGGTTTGCAAGTTCATGCCACCTGTCTCTATTGTGAAGTGGGGTAGGTCACACTAGGCTGGTGGGTGAAGCAAACTATAAGGGGCCTATTGGGAACAAGTTGAGTTGGTCACTGTGGTGGGCACTTGGTGCCATGTTGGTCAAGCTTGGAACTTGGGTATCTTATTTGAGATGCAAGGCTCTTGTATTTGTTTTGTAGGGCTTCAAGGTGACATCTTGCTTTGAACTCTAATGTGGCAAATCTTGTGTTTATGTTCTCTTAGTATATCACTTTAATATGCCAACTTTCTGAATTCTGTGTTCTAATTTTGGGAAAGTTTATGGGAAGTGAACACAGGATACTGCAAAGCATACTTACGTTGCTTTGTAAGTTTTGTTTGTTTGGTTTTTTTTTTTTTTTTAAGACAAGGTCTCACTCTAGTGCAAGCTTCCTGGAACTTGCTGTGTAACCTAGGCTGGCCTTGAACTCAGAGATTTTCCTGCTTCTGCATCCCATGTGCTGGCGTTAAAAATATGTTCCATGTACCTAGTAGAAACCATACTTTGAGCTCAGCATAGTGGTGCACGTTTTTAATCCCAGTACTTGGGAGGCAGAGGCAGGTGGACTCTTGGCCAACTTGGTCCACAGAGGGAGTTCTAGGACAGCCAGAGCTGACTACACAGAGAAATCATGTCTTAAAAACCAAAAACAAAACAATAACAACAAAAAGGGAAAAAAGTACTTTGAATTTTGACTTTTTCCAGAGCTTAGTGATACTGATAAAATAGTTAATTTCTGTACCTGATAGTAGGTTTCTCTGCTGACATAGTAAGCCAGATCAAGCTGAATTGAAAAAGAAAAGGAACAGGTTTATTTGAGCTAAGCAACTTCTGGGTGAGTCCACCAGCCTCAGAGATGGGGCTGGAGGGTCACGTGCCTGAACTAAAGCAGGGAGCTTATATAGTCTGTAGGTGAGGGTTGACGTTACAAGCTGGGTTTGTGTCTACATATGGTCAAAAGCTGGAACGCTTAGGTGGGAACTTGGGCTGCTGGCAGCTTCAGCCTCCAAGAATTCAGAACTAGACTTTTTGGTGCCTTCCCTTTGTTCAGAGATTTGCTGAGAAGGTGTGGTTTGGAGAGAGAGACAGGAATGAGACTTTCTGGATCAAGTAAGAGTGAGCTGGAGGTTCCAACTGAACAATTGTCTCTTGAGTTGTTGGACAATGATAGTGTTGCTATAGCTTCTTGTCAGCCATGTAATCAATGGGAGGAAACAACTGTTAATCCCACCACTTGAGAGTAAAGACCAATTGCCCCTATTCTTTGGTCAAATTAAAAGGGAAGCTTTATTTTCTGTTAGACAAACCTATCTCCCTAAAGTAGGCTTTGAAAACATAGCAAGAACACAGGAAAGGATAGTGTTTATATAGTCCAAAAAACTGCAAGCCTAAGAGTTTTCAAGGTTTGGGGGATTTCCAGAGGAATTTTGGTTACGTAGGAGCTTGGCTGCACATTTTATACTTATTTGGCAGAACATCTCATCTTATCTGGGTATATTCAAGGTGTGAGTCAAACACAGGATGGAGAACAGCATGTCAAATTCCAGAAACAGGTTAAAACATGGTCAGCTTGAATTTTGCAGCAAACAAATGAACTTGTGATCTTATAACAAAGTGGCTTCAATTCTTAAGGTGGAGTTAGGCTGGACCATCACAACTGACACTACAGTGTACAGTGTTGAAGTGTTGATAGAAGTGCAGTTTAGGGGAGTAAAATATATTTTTCCTTATAATGGATTTTCTTTCTTTCTTTTTTTCTGGGGTGGGGTGGGAAGAGACAGGATCTCTACATAGCTCTAGCTGTCCTGGAACTCACTCACCACATAGATACATAGACCAGGCTGGCCTTGAACTCACAGAGCTTTGCCTATCTCTGCCTCCCAGTGTTGAGATAAAAGGTGTGTGACTTCATACCTGACTATAATGAATTTATTTTGATGTAAACATATTATCACTTAAGGAACATTTATGAAAGTAAGATATCTGATTTACTGTTTTCATTTGATAAATAATTGAATGATTAGATTTGTGATTATATGTACCATTGCCTAAAATATATTCTATTTAACTGTTAAATGTGTGGAATTGTTTTTGGTTGTTTAATTAAGACAGACAACAAACCAACTTCATTTTGCAATGGACATCCAATTTTCTTTTTTTAATGAATTTTATTTTATTTTTTAGAACTTATTAATTTGTATGTATGACTGTTTTGCCTACATGTCTGTATGTATACTAAGTGCATGCCTAGTGCCCATGGATGCCAGAAAAGGGCATTGGATCCCTTAGTACTGGAGTTATGGATAGCTGTGAGCCACCATGTGGGGTGGGAAATAAACCTACTTCTCTTTAAGAAGTGCCATAAGCTTATATCTACTATTTCTCCAAACCCTACATCTAATATCTCTTTTTAAAATTTCTATTTATTTTATGTGCTTTCTTTTTTTTCCCTGCATGTATGCCTGTGTGAGGGTGTCAGGTCCCCTGGAACTGGAGTTACAGATACTTGTGAGCTGCTATGTGGGTGCTGGGAATTGAACCAGGGTCTTCTGGAAGAGCAGTCAGTGCTCTTAACTGCTGAGCCATCTCTCCAGCCCCACATCTAATACTTGTAATGCAGGCACATATTTTATTTCCTAGAGAGCAAAGGGAGAAAGAAGAGATTGAGAAATACCGAATGGAGCGTCCCAAAATCCAGCAGCAATTTTCAGATCTCAAGGTGAGCAGATGGGTTGGCATACTGGTTCTCAGGCCCTCATCTAAGCAGCAGAAGGCCAAACTACTCTGCTGTAGTACTTGAACCTCTACTAACTGCTGTTTACTTAGTTTAGAAGATTAATTGCTTAGGGGAGGTTTGTGCTTCAGTATATTTGATCTTCTGCCCTATGTTCTAAAAAAAAAAAAAACAAAGGAAAAAATATTTTCTTCTACCCTTTTTTAAAAAGATTTGTTTATTTTATGTGTGAGTGCTATATCTTCATGTATGCCTTTGTGCTAGAGGAGGGCATCAGATCCCACGAGAGATGATTGTGAGCCACCATATGGTTGCTGGGAATTGAACTCAGGACCTCTGGAAGAGCAGCCAGTGCTCTTTGGAAATACAGTTTTTTATTAAATTTCTCTCCATTTAGGCATATGCTTTCTAAGCTGCCTATTGAACTTTGACCTAATAATTTACATTTTTAAAATAGTGCAAACCCAAGTGAATTGGTTTCTCTAAATAAAATGGAAAACCAGGATTATTAGGATGGCTCAACAGGTAAAGGCACTTGCCATCAAGCCTAACAGCCTGAATTTGCCTTCCAAGTCCCAGGTGGTGGAAAGCAAGAACCAAATCTTGGCATTTATCCTTGTATGTGTCCATGCTCACATGCATGTACACACATATAGTAAATAATAAATACATAAAAATTCTTATTAATTTTTTTTGTGCATTGGTGTTTTGCCTACATATATGTTTGTGTAAGTGTGTTAGATCTCCTGGAACTGGAGTTGTGAGCTGTTTTGTGGGCATTGAATCCAGATCCTCTGGAAAAGCAGCCAGTGCTCTTAACTGCTGAGCCATCTCTCTAGCCCCTCATTTATTTATTTTTTTAAATGGAAAACCATTTCTGTATCAATCCTTCTAAGGCACAGTAGGCCAGAGGCTTGAGTAGGGCAAATATGAAGTCATGTAGATGACTAACATTTGGGATCTGCATATTTCCAGAGGAAGTTGGCAGAGGTCACAGAAGAAGAGTGGCTGAGCATCCCAGAGGTTGGCGATGCCAGAAACAAACGTCAACGGAATCCACGCTATGAGAAGCTGACCCCTGTTCCTGACAGTTTCTTTGCAAAACATTTACAGACTGGAGAGAACCACACTTCTGTGGATCCGCGACAAACTGTGAGTATCTGAACAGAGGCAAATGAGGCTTCTTTAGTCTGGATAAGGGTGTGGTGAGAAGGGTGAATGTTGAGTGCTTCTGTAGCTGTACTGTGACAAGAGTCTGCATAGCTGTACCTATTAGGGCATGGGGACTAGGGACTAGTGTTTAGAGGAGGTGGGAATCTTTAGCATGACAGTGCAAACCAGTGTTTTATCCTCCTTCTAGCAATTTGGAGGTCTGAACACACCCTATCCAGGTGGCCTGAACACTCCGTACCCTGGTGGAATGACACCAGGGCTGATGACACCTGGTACAGGGGAGCTGGACATGAGGAAGATTGGCCAAGCAAGAAATACCCTGATGGACATGAGGCTTAGCCAGGTGAGAGTTTGTCATGAATATTTTCTTATAGATGGTACTGAAGGGGGACAAAGCAACAAATTTGGGGCATGTAACTCAGATGGTAGATCACTTGCCTAGCATATGCAAGGCCCTTGGTTTGATCCCCAGCATAAACAAAAGAAAACACTCAACAATTTAAAAAACGGAAATGTATAAAGTTTATTTTTTATATTTGTCATAAAATGATACTCTGCCCTTGTTGTTAAGTGGGTAAGATTCTGTCTATAGGTGAGTATTTGTGTCTCTCTACAGGGCATGCACACTCGGCACAACAAATAAAGGGCCAGCCCTGTGTGACATGCTAGTTTGTCCCTTTGAGGTATGAGGCCATCATAGGGGATGAGTGCACTCCCAACAAATTTCATATGCTCTATTGATAAAGTCCTTTAAAAAAATTATTTATTATGTATACAGTGTTCTGTCAGAAGAAAGCACCAGATCTTATTTTTATAGATGGTTGTTAGCTACCATGTGGTTGCTGGGAATTGAACTCAGGACCTCTGGGAGAACAGTCAGTGCTCTTAACCACTGAGCCATCACTCCAGCTCTGATAAAGTCCTTTTTTAAGCACTGGGAATGAATCCAGGCTCCTACACTTGCTAGGCAAGTGCTCTACCACTGAGCTAAATTCCTAACTCTTTGTTACTGCATTTTTAAAATTTATAGAGGCAAATATTTTACAATAAAAAACCAATAGCAGGCCGGGCAATGGTGACACATGCCTTTAATCCCAGCACTCGGGAGGCAGAGGCAGGTGGATCTCTGTGAGTTTGAGGCCAGCCTGGTCTCCAAAGTGAGTTCTAGGAAAGGCGCAAAGCTACACAGAGAAACCCTATCTCGAACCCCCCCCCTCCCCGAAAAAAAACCAAAACAAAAAAAACCCAAAAACAAAAACAAAACCCAATAGCAGCTGGGCATTGTTGTTCAAATCTTAGATGATCTTTTAATACAAAAAACCCAGAGCCAGATATCAGGGTAAAAGCTGAAAGATCAGAGAATAAGAGCAGCCAGCCACTAGTTCTTACCTCTATGAAATCTTCAGCCTAAAGAGAGTCAGTTCCTATTTCCTCAGGCCTTATATACCTTTCTCTGCCCTGTCATATTACTTCCTGGGATTAAAAGTAAGTGTGCTTCCTAAGCAAAGGCATGAGATCTCAAGTGCTGGGATTAAAGGTCTGTGTGCCACCACTACCTGACCTCTATGACTAATCTAGTGGCTGGCTCTGTCCTCTGATCCTCAGGCAAGTTTATTAGGTTACACAATATATCACCACAGGGCATGGTGGTGTACACCTTTAATCTCAGCACTTGGAAGGCAGACACAGGTGAATTTCTGTGAGTCTGATAACAGCCTGGTCTACAAAGCAAGTTCTAGGATAGCCGGGGCTGTTACACAGAGAAACCCTGTCTCAAAACAAAACTTATTTATTTTTAAAAAATTTTACTTTTTTTTTTGTTAACGTGTGTATGTCTCCTTTAACTTGTAAAATGGAGAGTAGTTTATATGCAGCATGATTTAATCTTCTTTTGTGTGTGGTATTGGAGAGGAGACTTATTATATGCTAGGTGAACATTGTGTGACCGAGCTTCATCTCCTGCCCTTCACCCTTTACTTATTTGTCATTTTTTTCTTTTCTTTCTTTCTTTTTTCTTTTTCTTTTCTTTTCTTTCTTTCTTTTTTTTTTTTTATTTGAGACAGTGTTTTGCTGTGGTTGATCTTTGGAAAACTGAGTTCTTTCTTTTCTTTCTCTCTCTTTTTTTTAAAAACTTTTTGTTTTGAATTCATAGGCTTCTTTGTGGCACATTTAAGTCATTATTTCTGTAGAGTCTTTGAAGTGGAATTTTTTTGCTGCATATCATATTACCTTCCTCATTTTACATTCTTATGCTGTACCTGCTGGATGATGTGACATCTCTGGCACCTAGCACTGTTGGATCCTTTTCGTCACTCTGTCTGTCTAAAGCATACTATCCATCTCTGAACTCAGTGGGCTTCCAGTTGGCCAATTTCTTTTTCTAAAGATTTGTTTATTTTTATTTTAAATGTATGAGTGTTTTGCCTGCATTGTATGTCTTGTATACTGTGTATGTACAGTGTCTAGAAGCCAGAAGAGCACATTGGGTTCCTTGGAACCAGAGTTACAGATGAGCCATCATGTGGATGCTACGAGTCAAAAATCTAGGTCCTCTGGAAAAGCAGCCTGTAGGCAGAGCCTTTTCTCTGTTCTACTCGGTCCCACAGTACTGCAGCCGCTTATAAAATAATCCTCAGAGGCTTAATATTAATTGCAAACTGTTTGGTCTGTGGTTCAGGCTTATTGCTAGCTAGCTGTTATATCTTAAATTAACCCATTTCTTTTAATCTATGTATTGCCATGTGTCTCATGTCTTTACCTATGTTCTATTATATTTTGCTCCCCTGGCAGCTGGATGGTGTCTGATCTGACTTCTTCTTCTCCCTATATTACTGCTTAGATTTCCCATCTGTCTCTTATCCTGCCTTGCCATAGCTAAAGCAGCTTTATTTATTAACCAATGGTAGCAACACATATTCACAGTGTACAGTAAGACATTCCACAGAAGCAGCCAATGTTCTTTAACTGCTGAGTCATCTCTTCAGCTCCCAGTTAATGAATGATTTAGTTGTGGTGCAGTTAAATATTTGTGAGTCTCTAAGGGTCTGAGAAACACCTTTATTGTGGCAGTTTATTTCCCTGTTTTGTATTTAATATCAGTGTCACTTTGTTTCCTTTGGTTTGTTCTTTTTCTCCCGTAGCTGTTGTAGAATTAATATTTTCTTGTAAGAGCATTAAGAAGCAATTAATGTTTCTCTATTTCTTTTCCTCTTTTCCTTTTTTGTGGTGATAGGGATAGAACCCAGGCCCTTCATTGTATTAGGCAGGTGTTCTACTCCTGAGCTATAACCCCAGCTAAGAGTATTTGAAAAAAAAAAAAAAACCAAAACCAAAAGAAAAACATGTGCCATGGTTAAAGTTAAAGTGTGTGTATCAAAAGCTTTACATTTTCTTCTTTCTATTTTTAATTTTTATTTTATTTATTTTCTGTGACAGGGTCTCACTATATAGCCCTGGCCCTCGTACTCACTCTAGACCAGGCTGGCCTCTAATTCACAGATTCACATGTTCCTGCCTCGGGAGTACTGAGATTAAAGACACATGCCTCTATGTGGGCTTTATCTTTTTTATTTTACCTTCCTGTCTTTTTAAAAAATAATTGTTAGGAGTTAGAACCCAGAGTGTCAAGCAAGCTAGATAAGTAGTATACTATTGAGCTATTACCCCAGCACCGGAATTTACCACTTTAAACTTTTTGTATGTTTATATCCGAGACAAAATCTTACTATGACTACATTGCCCAGGCTGGCCTCATACTTCTGCCTTAAGTGATCCTCCTGCCTGTTAGTACTACAGATAGAATATTATGATGCCTGGACATTTTAACCATTTTTATGTGCATGTTTATCAATTTAAGTACTTTCTTGCTATTATGCAGCCATCACTACCATCCAGTTCTGGGGACTGAACTCAGACCTTCGAAGAGAAGAAAGTACTTTTAACTGCTGAACTGTCTCTTCCAGTTCAACATTTACTTTATTTTCCTTTGAAAATAGTCATTCTCTTTGTGTGCGTGCATGTGCACATGTGAATGTGTGTGTACATGAATGTATATACATGTTTATGTGGGTTTGTGCATAGTGCATATGTTTATGTACTCAAGTATGGAGGCCAGAGGTCAGCACTCTGTGTCTTCCTCTAGTCTCTTACTTTATTTGTTCTTTTTTTAAAGGTAGAATTTAATATTTTAATTGGCAAGTAATACAGATACTAGGACTATACAAATTAGAATGGTCCTACATATATTCTTCAGGGTATTTTTGTTGTTTTATTTTGAGACAGGATCCGACGTGTAATTGGCTGGCCTGAAACTATGTAGACCAGGCTAGCCTTGAACTTGTAATATTTCCTTGCCTTTGCCTTTCATGTGCTGGAATTACAGATATAAGCTATCATGCCTGGGGTTTCGGAGGAGAGGAAGACAGTCTCATGTGACCTAGCTGACTTCATACTTGCTATGTATGTAGCCAAGGATGACCTTGAATTTCTGATCCTTCCTACCACTATCTTTGAAGTGCTGGGATTATAGATGTGTAGCACCATGCCCACTTACTAGAAAAAAAACAGGTTTCTCTGTGTAGTTTTGGTGTCTGTCCTGGATCTCGCTCTGTAGACCAGGCTGGCCTCGAACTCACAAAGATCTGCCTGCCTCTGCCTCCCGAGTGCTGGGATTAAAGGCGTGTGCCACCACCGCCTGGCCCATCTTTTCTTAAGAGTGTTGTACAGTGTACCTATAAAATCTCAGTACTCAGGAAGCTGAGGCAAGAGCATCACCTTGAGTCTGAGTCCAACTTGGGTTGTAGTATGAGATCTTGTCTTTAAAAAAAAAAAAAAAGAAAGAAAAAGAAACATTGTTTTTCTACCTTGCATTGGGTGAGGAAAGGTCCTGCACCTCTTAGCCCAAAGCAAGCCTTGTCCCTTTCTCTTTGGTTTTGTTATTCATTCTCAGCATCCTATGGACCACCCTAGGTAGTTGGAGAAACTACACACACTTGCCTTTTCTACCATAATTAAGGCAGCCCTGTCCCCACCTTTTTTTATTTTTTAAGATTTGTTTCCATTTTTTGTGTGAGCACTGGATTTAAAAGCAGGTACTGCTGTGTCCAACTTTCATGTAGGTGTTTAGGTCCTCATGCTCTCATGGCAAACACTTTACCAATTGAACCATCTCTCCTGGTTCCCAAAATAGCCATTCTAATGGGTGTGAAGTTGTGATTTTATTTGTATATTCCTAATGATTAGTAATGTTAATCATCCTTTTATGTATTTGCTATTCAGAGAAATAGATTCAAGATGCTTGCTCTTTTGTTTGCTTAGTTTTTGTCCTTTTTATTTTTTAAAATTTTATTTTATGTTTGAGTGTTTTTGCTTGAATGTTTGTATGCACAACATGTTTGTGCCCTGTACTGTTTAAATTTAGAAGAGGACATTGGATCCCCTGGAAGAGTTTGGAGATGGTTATGAGTAACCATGTGGTTGCTAGAAACCAATTCTTGGTCCTCTGCAAGAGCAACAAATGCTCCTAACTACTGAGCCATCTCTCCAGCCCTCTTGTTTTTTGTTCTTTTGAAACAGGGTTTCATGTAGTTGAGGGTAGTTCGGAACTCAATGTGTAGTGCAGGATGACCCTGAATTTTGGATCCTCCTGTCTCCATCTCTTCAGTACTGAGATTATAACTTGGTTTATATAATGCTAGGGTTATGTTTGTGGTAGGCAAGTACTCTACTGTTTGAGATATATTTGTTACCATACCCCTCTTTGTTTTTTGTTGGTTTTTGGAGACAGGGTTTCTCTGTAGCTTTGGAGGCTGTCCTGGAACTCGCTTTGTAGACCAGGCTGGCCTCGAACTCACAGAGATCCACCTGCCTCTGCCTCCTGAGTGCTGGGATTACAGGTGTGCGCCACCACCACCCGACCTTGTTTGTTTTTTTGAAACAGGGTTTCTCTTGTCCTGGAACTCATTTGTAGACCCGGCTGGTCTTGTACTCAGAGATCTGCATGCCTCTACCTCCCGAGTACTGGGATTAAAGGAAATGTGCCGCCGCCGCCACCACCACCTGCCTCCCTCTTTTTTTTTGAGATAGGTTTCATTAGCTGTTAGCCCAGACTGGCTTTGGGCTATGTAGTACAGGTAGTCTTGAATTCATGGTCAATTTGCATTAGCCTTGTAAGTGTTGTTTATTAGAGGCATGAGCCATTGTGTCTTGCTTTCCCTTTTTTTCTGGTGCTGAGGATTAAACCCATGCTTTCTATATACTGGGCAAACATTTTCCTGCCAAACTAAACCTTGACCCTGCCCATTTAAAAAATAAAATTATATTTATTTATATTTTTATTGTTGCTTGTCATAGGTTTTGTTTTGTTTTTGTTTTTTTCTTTCAGTACTAGAGATCAAACCCAGGGCCATGCATATATATGTTAGTTGGGCAAATATTTTACTCCTGAGCTACCCAACTTTGTGTGTCTGTGTGTGTATGTCTACATGTGCCACATACTGGTAGAGCTAGAGTAGGAAATCATGACCAGAAGAAAATGTTAGTTGTCCTGCTCTATCACCTAACACCTGAAGAGGTCTCTCAGTTGAATCTGAAGCTCTCTGTTTTCAATAGACTGGTTGGTCAATGAACTCCCAAGATCCCTGCCAATGCTGGGGTTACAGGGACACATTACCATGCGCGCACACGCGCGCGCACACACACACACACACGCACACACACACACACACATTAACATGAGTGCTGGGATTTTAATTCAGGCTCTCATGCTTACTATGATCCATCTCACAAAATCTCAACAAAAAGAAAATCGCAAAAGGCCTTTTTTTACTTTTTTTTTTTTTTTTAAGTCAGGGCCTTACTACTTGGCTGATCTGCTGGATATGTAGACCAGTGCTCAATAAAAACTTGGGAGTCAAATACTGGGGTAAGAACCTGAATGACCAGAGAAGCAGTAGAGAAGCAACCAGTGACCTCCTCTCCTCTCCTCTCCTCTCCTCTTTCTTTCTATCTTTTTCTCTTTCTTTCTTCTCTCTCTCTCTCTCTCTCTCTCTCTCTCTCTACCTATCTATATCTATCTATCTATCTATCTATCTGTCTCATTCCTTGATCCAAAAAAGCTGAAATGTCTCTGAGCCCCACCCTAATACTTCCTGTGTTCGTAGTCTTCCAAAATCTCTGTGGCTAATTTTGGTCACCTAGTAGCTAGCTCTGCCCTCTGATTCAAAGCACACTTTATTGTCAGTCTTGGGAGCATCAGAATGCAATCAAAATATACCACAACAGTGCTCTGCCTCCTGAGTACTGGTTTTACAGGTGTATGCCCATGCTGGCTGTTTCTAGGTCGTGGTTGTTGTTTTTAGACAGGGTTGCCCTGGCTGTCCTGGAACTCACTTTGTAGACCAGGCTGACCTCTCAAACTCACAGAGATTCACCTGCCTCTGCCTCCAGAGTGCTGGGATTAAAGGTATATGCTACCATGCCTGGCTAATTTTTAGTTTTTAATTTTTAATTGATATCAGTAAGTTGCGTAGGCTGACCTTGAACTTACTATATAGCTAGGTAGACCTTGAACTTTGGTTCTTTCTGCCTCAGCCTTCTAAGTAGTAGCTGGGATTATAGGTGTGTGCTATCAGACCTGGCTTATCATGGCGGTTTAAACACTCACAATTATGATAGTAGAATGAACTGCTGTATTGAAATTAAAAAAAAATAATTGAAATTACCAATCTTTTACTTTATGAGTGTCTTGGTTTAAGTCAGTCTTGGAATGTAAATGGATTTTCTTTGAGCCAACAGCTCAGAAAAAAACTACACGGAGATTTATTAATTATTGGCCTTAGCTTATGCTTGTTCCTAAATAGTTCTTTTTTTTTTTTTTTTAAGATTTATTTATTTATTATTATGTATACAGCATATATGACTGCAGGCCGGAAGAGGGCACCAGATCTCATTACAGATGGTTGTGAGCCACAATGTGGGTGCTGGGAGTTGAACTCAGGACCCCTGGGAAAGCAGCCAGTGTTCTTAACTGCTGAGCCATCTCTCCAGCCCCTAAATAGTTCTTATAACTTAAATTAACCCATATCTTTTAGTCTATGTTCTTTTATGTAGCTCAATTACCTTTACTCGGTACTGCCTATCCTGCTTCCTCTGCATCTGGCTGGTGATTCCGTCTTTCTTCTCCTGAGGCCTCTCTGTCCCCAGAAGTCCTGCCTAACCTATTTCCCTGCCTAGCTATTCCATTCTGCTCTTTATTAAACCAGTCACTAGGCACTTTGGTAAAAACACAGCTTCACAGTGTATAAAAAGATTATTCCACAACAATTGAAAGACATTTTTTTTTTCTATGTCTACTTGAGTTTTTTCCCTAGGATTTTGGGATCTCTTTGTGTCTTGGTTACTTTTCTATTGGTGTGATAAAACATCATGGCCAAGGCAATCTATAAAAGAAAGCATTTAATTTGGCTTGTGGTTTCAGAGTTTGTAACAGACATTCTTTTGGGCCACCAACCAGCTCCCAAATCATGACAATGGAGACTTATTATTACTTATGAAAGCTTGGCCTTCTCTTAGCTCTGTTTTTATCTGTTTATCTACCTTAGCCTCAGGGCTTTTTATCTTTCTTTCATTCTGTATATCTTTGCTGCTTCCTCTGAGTCTGTCTTGCTGGCTTCTGGACCCAGACCTGTCCCTCTCTTTCTCTCTCGTTCTCACCTCCTTCTCTCTCAAGCCTAGATTTCTCCTCCTACTTATTCTTTCTGCCTGCCAGTCCTGCCTAGTTATTGGTCATTCAGCTTTTTTATTAGACCAGTCAGGTGCCTTAGGCAGGCAAGGTGAAATAGCAACACATCTTTACATAATCAAATGCAGCATAAACAAATTTAACACATCTTTACATAGTTAAAGTAATATTCCACAACATAAACGAATGTAGCACATCTTTACATAGTTTAAAGTAATATTCCACAAGAGTGTTAAGAGTCCATGATGGTGGAATGAAGGGACAGTTGAGAGCTCAAATCTTGATCCACAACCACATGCCACCGAGAAGGCATACTGAGACTGGCACAAGTTTTTTATTTTTGTTTATTTTTGTTGGTGGTGGTTTTTTTTTTGGGGGGGGGGGGGGATAGGGTTTCTCTGTTATGTAGCTTTGGCTGTCTTGGAACTTACTCTGTAGACCAGGCTGGCCTTGAACTCACAGAGATCTACCTGCCTCTGCCTTCCAAATGCTAAGATTAAAGGTGTGCACCACCACGGTCTGGCTGGCACTAGTCTTTTGAAACCTCAAACACCCACCTCCAGTGGTCTTCCAACAAGACCATATCCCCTAACTCTTTCCAAATAGTTTCACCGACTGGGGAACCAAGTATTCATTCGTACATGAGCCTGTGGGAACCATTCTCTTTCAGCCCTATTCCCCACCCCAATATTAATCCTTATGGAAGATTTCTATACTTTCCTGTAGAATGTACTTTCCTAATCACCAACTGTTGTCTGAGTTACATAAAGTGGTTTCCCTCCTGACTATTTATTCTTGGGTAGATTCGTTGGGAGGGTTTCCAGGGTCCTTGGTAAGGCATTCTTTGTTTTAGACATCACTGGTCCTGTCTAGTTGATTCTTACCTTTACCTATCTCACAGGTATCTGACTCAGTGAGTGGGCAAACTGTTGTGGACCCCAAAGGCTATCTGACAGATCTAAATTCTATGATCCCAACCCACGGAGGGGATATAAAGTGAGTATGTTGCAGAATTTGCCTAGTGTATTGTGGAGTTTTTTTTTTTTTTTTAATATACAGTCAAAATATGACATGGATGTTCTGAGAAATGTAGAAATATATTTATATTCATTTACTGTGTGTGTTAAATATTTACAAATAATATCTTAAGGTCTGTGCTTGTGATACGCTAGAAAGCAGCTTTACTAATTATCTCATGTTTCTTGTCTGGAAATTCAGGCCTCATTTTGTTTGCTCAGTGTCCCCACAGAGCT
Organism: Onychomys torridus; assembly: GCF_903995425.1. Taxonomy (NCBI): domain Eukaryota; kingdom Metazoa; phylum Chordata; class Mammalia; order Rodentia; family Cricetidae; genus Onychomys; species Onychomys torridus. Next base: position 137,363,287 of record NC_050446.1, read on the forward strand.
GTTTTGGATTTTGTGTCTTCAGCATGTTGTCCTTAGCAATTTATGCCTTGTGTCTGAGGGGGTGCCTTCTCCCTGGCTCTTGTCACATTTCTGGTAGTGTGGCCTAATGTTTTGTGGCTTCTCATTCTTATAGTGACATTAAGAAGGCACGGCTACTTCTCAAATCTGTTCGAGAAACAAACCCTCATCACCCACCTGCTTGGATTGCATCAGCTCGCCTGGAAGAAGTCACTGGAAAGCTACAGGTGGCTCGGAACCTTATTATGAAAGGGACAGAGATGTGTCCCAAGGTGAAGCCTATAGCACATTTCTCTTGACACGTACATGATTTCTGGCTCCCAGAAAACCCTGTTTTGCTAAGCATGGTACCTATACTGGAGAAATGGAGCTAGAGCAGGGTTTTAAGTAGAGGGAAAGAAGTTTCTTGCTTGGTTTTGTATTTTTAAATCTGGGGGTGGTGGTGGTGGTGGTGGTGGTGGTGCTGCTGCTGCTGCTGCTGCTGCTGCTGCTGCTGCTGGGGTGGTGGTGGTGCTGGGGTGGTGGGACTTACAGGTTAGTGCTAGCTCTTAGTATATTCCAGCATTTGTGTTTTGGGAGGTGGGATGACTAGACAATTTTAAAAAGTACTATGAAACCAACTGAATGTCATATGCTCTGTGTGGACTATTTCTGATAGTGAAAGAAACCCTCTGTGGAATTCTCTGAACTTTAGGCATAAATCTGAACTTCCCAGACAGACATAGGGTCTTTGTTTTTCCCATAGACTTTGCCTACAGTAAATTGTATTCTTTTTCTTTGTGAAGGATTATATGTGTCTTTCATTTAGACATGGTAGCCACATTTCTGAGCTTTGTCATTATTACAAGGGGAACCCTCATATGTATGTATTTTATGGCCAAGTTGATTCTTATAGAATTTGGAGGCCCAGAGGTACCCACTTCTCCCTTGTGGTTTCCAGGCTGTTCTTACTGCCACTTGCCCCCTCCCCCCCTTTTTTTTCTTTGCTCCAGAGTGAAGATGTCTGGCTAGAAGCGGCCAGGCTACAGCCTGGGGACACAGCCAAGGCTGTGGTGGCACAAGCTGTCCGTCATCTCCCACAGTCTGTTAGGATTTACATTAGAGCAGCAGAGCTAGAAACAGACATTCGAGCAAAGAAGCGTGTTCTTCGGAAAGGTAAGCCTCCCTTGGAGATACTCCCTTAGATTGCACCTGTCCTCCCAGTGCTAGGACTAAAGGGGTGCTCCACCACTGCCTGGCGAAGGTTTTTTTTTTTTTTTTTTTTTGGTTTTTTTTTTGCTTTCTGATGTTTTATTTTCTTGGAGAGCAGCTTTGCTCCTCCTTTGCTCAGGCTTTTTGTGAGAGTTCAGATGCTGATGATATTGTCTAGGCCTTTTTCCTGAGCTGGTTGCCTCTGCCCTTGACCCTTCTGTAAGGGAAGGACTCTAGTAGGGGAATTCTCACACTGATTGGAGGCCACATTCCTACCTTTCTGTAGTATGTGAGTCACTGTCCTCCCAGTGGGACAGTTTGGATTCCATCCTGCTGCTGTGGCTCTGGAGGCTAGATAAGATGGCTGTAGGAAGAAGTGTACTCAGCCAGGCCTTTTGACATGATCTAAGGTGTGTCTACAGGGTAGTGTACCCATTGGTGTAAGTCTGAGCTCACTGATGGTCACACCTGAGTAAGTGGTCATTGAATTTCTTCCTGCACTGATTGGACTGCACCTCACAACACCTGTAAGGCAATAATATATGCTATCCATTCATGGTCAACTAAAATACAGTTTTGTTTTGGTTTGGTTTTTAAAGATTTTAAAGATTTCCAGGCAGTGGTGGCACATGCTTTAATCCCAGCACTCAGAAGGCAGAGACAGGTGAATCTCTGAGTTCGAGGCTAGCCTGGTCTGGTCTACAGAGCAAGTTCCAGGACAGTTGGAGCTATACAGAGAAATCCTGTATCAGAAACCAAAAAAAAAAGTATTTGTGTGTGTATATCTATCTATCTATCTGTCTGTCTGTCTGTCTGTCTGTCTATCCACATATTTATACAAGAGTCCCCAGAGGCCAGAAAAGAGCATCAGATCCCCTGGAGCTAGAGTTATAGGCAGTTGAGAGCCATCTTACAAGGGTACTGGGAACTGAACTTGGGTCTTCTGGAAGAGTAGTAAGCACTGTTGTTTGAGTCATCTCAAAGAAGAAAAAACATTTATAGGCAGTTTGTGTATTGTTTACTATAATTCATAAAAGTGTTGTTGTCTTCTGTACCAGATCTTGTTGCAAGTGCCGCTTTTGAACTTGGCTTCAGAACAGAAGCTGGTCAGAGGGGTGTTGTGCAGAAAATTGTGCAGGTGGTATATTTGGCATAAGCACCCAGGTCTGACTCAGTCAGGTCTGTTTGTAGAGTCAAAGCGTTTATAGCAAGAGCTTTCCACTCTTCTTTTTCAGTATGTGTTTGAGTAGAGATAGAGTGTATAAGCTAAGTCTCATAGGCTGATAAGGCTGTGGCTCTTGAGTTGAACACAGGTTTGCCTTGCTTGTTGCCTGTGTCTGTTACTAGCCAGTGTAGCTGTTTTCTGGTTCCTCTAATCAGGTGATCTTGCATATCTAATGTGTTTTCTCTGCCAGAACTGGTTTTCTGCATGTAGGTCAACTACCCATTGAATGCTCAGAACTAGTCCCTTATAATGCAAATAGGAGCAGAAAGTTAGCACCTGTCTTGATTTGTATAATAGGAATCAGTGCTTTACTTCTTTCAGCCCAGAAAATAGTTCTTTAATGAAAGGCACACTGAACTTTGGCTAATTGGCATTACTAATTTAGGGAAGCACTGCTAAAACCCCCAGCCACAGTTTGATAAATGGTCTTGAGTGTTTTTGTGGCCACTCCCTTTTCACTACCACATTTTCTGGGGTTCATTTCCAGTTGACTTGGATTCTGGGGAGTGTGATCATGGAGGTGGTAGCCTGGCTGTGCAGGGTGGAGGGATTATTTCTAAGGCTTTTCAGGCCTGTTAGGGAGAGGCTTCCTGATTTGTTCTCCAGCAGAGATAATGCTAAGATGATTGCTATTGCTTCCTGATTCTAGGCCTGACCTGTCCTTCCCTTAGAGAGTTTTTGTTTTGTTTTTAAAAATTAAAAAAATATGTGTATGAGTGTTTTACCCACATGTATGTCTCTGTATCAAGTGCATGACTGGTGCCCACAGAGGCCAGAAGAGGATGATCCCCTGGGGCTGGAGTTAGAGAAGGTTGTCCCGCTGCCATGTGGGTGCTGGGAATCAAAACCTGTCTTGTCAAAGAACAGTCAGTTCTCTTTACTCATTTTTATTTTATGTGTATGAGTGTTTAACCTGCATGTGTGTTTATGTACCACATGTATTTCAGTGCCTTTGGAGGCTATAAGAGGGGGTTGGATCCCCTGAAACTGGAATTACAAATGATTGTGAGCCACCATACCAATGCTGGGAATTGAACCCAAGATCTCTGGAAGCGGGACAAGTACTCAGTACTCTTTGTTTGTTGTTTGTTTGTTTTTCGAGACAGGGTTTCTCTGTGTGGCTCTACACCTTTCCTGGAATTCGAACTTCCTGTTCTCCTGCCTATGCCTCCCGAGTGCTGAGATTAAAGGCGCCCAGCGAGGGACAAGTACTCCTAATGTCCGAGCCATCTCTCCATCCCCAGAAGTCAGTACTCTTAATCACTGAGCTATCTTTCTAGCCCCAAAGATTTATTTTTATTTATTTACTTTTATTTTACTGTATGTATATCTATGTGCCACATGCATGCAGTATCCTCAGCAGTCAGAGGAGAGCATCAGATGGACAGTTGTGAGCTACCATGTAGGTGCTGGGAACTGACTCTGTATCCCCTGCAAGAGCAGCAAGTGCTCTTAACTACTGAGCCATTTTCCAGCCCTTGATATTTGCTTTTTGAGACAGTCTCACTACATAGCCCTGGTAATTTCATCATAGACCAGGCTGTCCTTGAACTCACAGAGATCCTCTCTGCCTCTCAAGTGTTAGGATTAAAGTTATGCGCCACCATAACCGGCTTTTTTCTTTTTTCTTTGTGGTTGGTATGTGTGTGTGTGTGTGTGTGTGTGTGTGTGTGTGTGTGTGTGTGTGTGTGTAAGCTGAATTCGCTCTCTCTCTCTGCTCTCCTTTGTGAGGTGAGATTCAGCAGTGGCTGAAGGGCCTTTGTGGAATTCTATCTGGAGCAATCATTGGGAATGATATTTGTGGTGTTACAATTATGTTACTTTTTCTGCTGTTCTTACCAGTATTATTCTAAAGAGAACTTTCTTATATCAAAATTTAGTTACCCTGATTTTCAGTAAGTGCTTGATTTATTATGTTTTTTTTTTCCTGCTTCCAAAATAACAAGCTGCTCTCCAGCATTAATGAGATTTATTTACTTAAGATTTAAGATTGATTTTTTTCATAATGCTAGGTATTAAATCCAGGATCTGATATGTGCTAGTCAAGTACTTTGCTACTGAGCTACAGCCATCCTAAACTTTTAACATTTTAAATCTTTTTTAAAGAGGCAGTGTCTCACTTAGCCAGGTTTGGTTTGATCTAGAATCTTCCTGTATCAGCTTCCTAAGTAGCCAGGTCTATGGGTGTTCATCACTATACCTAGCTCATATTCTCTTTTTAGCATTTATCATGAACTCCTATATTTTAATGTACTTCATATGTTTGAACACATTTGAGTGTATGTGTGTGGGTGGGTGGGTGGTGGTGGTGGTGGTGATGATACTGGTGTTGATTCCAATGAGCTACATTGTAGTTTTTTTGATGGTCTCTGTCATCCACAGTATCACTTGAGTTTCAGTTTCCCACATTCAACCACTACATGAAAACTAATAGAAAATTGTAGAAATAATCAGGGTATGGGGCCACATCCCATCTTGTGAAAGGTAGAGACAGGGGGATCAGGAGTTTAAGGTCATCCTTCACTACATATAGACATTGTTGGTTATATAGTCAGGTTTGAGGGTATATGAGGTCCTGGGGCTGTCAGGAGTAAGCTCACACACCAAAAACTTGCAGACTGCAGAGATAAGTCATTCACAAGTTTAAGTCACATTATATTTTGGGAATATGGTGAAACTGCCAACTTGCCAAGAACCTGGACTGTCTCTGTGGAGTGTCAATACTACCTGTGATACATCTGACCAATGAATGAGTCATTGTCTCAGTTATCTAGTGATAAAACATATATATGCACACATTCATAGATTCTAGTACTCTACAGAGTATCCTATCATTGTTCTGTAGGAGTCCCTTCCAAGTTTACTTATGACTTTTTCTTCTTTTTTGAAGTTTCAGGTATTCTTAAGGGAAAACCTAATCAGGGGGTCTTCCCCCCCCCCCCCCCCCCCCCGAGACAGGTTTCTCTGTAGCTTTGTTTGGAGGCTGTCCTGGAACTCGCTTTGTAGACCAGGCTGGCCTCGAACTAACAGAGATCCACCTGCCTCTGCCTCCTGAGTGCTGGGATTACAGGCGTCCACCACCACCGCCCGGCCAGGCGGTCTTTTTGACACTGGCCATTTAGAATATATTTTTAGTAAACTATATATGGATTTTAGCTATACACTTTGATTGATGTCTTAATAAGTACATGCCCATGTAACCCTCAACCTAGATGACTTGTCATTCCCCTTATATGGCCTGTTCTCTTGCAGTTGTTTTGACTTCTTTAAGACTAGTTCATCTTGTTCTCAAATTTCAGTAGAGCCTTATAGTATTGATGTGACAAGTCCTACTGATACAACTTCAGTGACCTTTGACTGTTCCTTTCTTTCTGTCTTTCTGTCTACCACAACATCAAAGGACCCACAAAATGGGCATGTTTGTAGCCCTTGATTATCACTGTGGGAGGTTATCTTACCCAACTGGCAGTGTCCTCCTGACACAAATCTCTTGTTATTTGATCTTTCCCAGCCCTTGAGCATGTTCCAAACTCTGTTCGATTGTGGAAAGCAGCCGTGGAGCTTGAAGAGCCTGAAGATGCTAGAATCATGTTGAGCCGAGCAGTGGAGTGCTGTCCCACCAGTGTGGAGGTGAGTCTGCCAGGCTCAGGCCCACCACCCCATTGTAAGCCAAGTCCAGTGGCTGAGACTGCTATATGTATGCTGCTTACTTAAACTACCATTCCTGGCATTAGAGGGCCTTGTGAAACCTAGAATGGTATTCTACAATAGTTGTTAAGTAAGGTAACAGGTGGCTTCAGTTAGTCAGGGTTTCTCTATGTAGCTTTGGAGCCTGTCCTAGAACTCGCTCTGTAGACCAGGCTGCCCTCGAACTAGAGATCCACCTGGCTCTGCCTCCTGAGTGCTGGAATTAAATGATGGGACTCTTAAATCAAAGGTTCTAAGCACTGTGCCAGACTTGATGGCAGGTACTAGGGTAAAAGATGAGCAGGATGGGTACACAGACAGTTGTGTGATGATGCTTAGCCCTCTGGAATTCTTATGCCCCCAGAGTACTGACTGCAGCATTCCACCCTTAAAATGTGCAGACTATTTTAGTTTCAGTGTGAATGTGCACCCACACCTCACCCCCCCAAAAAAGAGTCCCATCAACCTTTTGTGATAACCAGTGTCAGAAACATAACTGAACAGTTGGTGTAGTGAAAAGGGCTCCTGAGAATGATTATAGGCTCTGTGTAAGTCTGGGAACTTTCACAAAGCACTCTGTAGAAGTGCTGTAGGTCAGTGAGACTGGCTTGCTATCCAGCCTGGAAGATACCACTTGGTGCCACTAGCATTCAACACACTTTTCTTTTTTTCCTTATGTCTTTTTTGTGTAGCTTTGGCTTGCTTTGGCAAGGCTGGAAACATATGAAAATGCTCGCAAGGTCTTAAATAAAGCACGTGAGAATATTCCTACAGACCGGCACATCTGGATCACAGCTGCCAAGCTTGAGGAGGCCAATGGGAACACTCAGATGGTGGAGAAGATCATTGACCGTGCCATCACCTCCCTGCGGGCCAATGGTGTGGAGATCAACCGGGAGCAGTGGATCCAGGTAAGCTGTTGCTCAGTGTTCTAAATACAGAGTCAGTTAGGCTTTGGTATTGCATACATGTACCAGCACTCAGGAAGCTAAGGTAGGAGGATTGCAAGTTTCAGGACATCCTGAGTAGGCTACATGGCAGGGCTCTGTCTTGAATGAGTAATAAGTAAATGTAATTTTTTTCATTTTTACTTTATGTATATAGATTTTCAACTGCATGCATATCTCCAAAGCTCCAAAAGAGGAACTAGATAAGCTGCTGTGTAGGTCCTGGGAAATGAAATCAGATCCTCTAAAAGAGGAGCCAGTTCTCTTCTTTTTTTTTTTTTTTTTTTTTTTTTTTTAAGACAGAGTTTCTCTGGGTAGCTTTGGAGCTTTTCCTAGAACTCACTCTGTAGCCTAGGCTGGCCTCGAACTCACAGAGATCCAACTGCCTCTGCTTCCCAAGTGCTGGGATTAAAGGTGTGTGCCACCACCACCTGGCTAAGAGGAGCCAGTTCTTAACCACTGAGCCACCTCTATCCCTCTCCTACAGACCAAAAGAACTTGAGGAAAAGATTTATTTAATTTACACTTCAATATCATTGTTCATCATCAAAAGAAGTCAGGACAGGGACTCAGATAAGGCAGGAGCTGATGCCAAGGCCATGAAGGGTTTCTGGATTGCTTACTGTCTTTTCCTTATGGTTTGTTCAGCCTGCTTTCTTATAGAACCTAGAACCACCAATCCAGGGATGACTGGGCTGGGTCTTCCCCCATCAATCACTAATTAAGAAAATGCCTTACAGGCCTGCCTACAACCCAATCTTACGGAGGCATTTTTTTTTTTTCTTTTACTCTCTTTTTTGCTTCTTGTTTTTTTGAGACAGTTTTCCTGTGAAGCCCTGGCTATCCTGGATCTCACTCTGTAGACCAGGCTGCCCTCGAACTCACAGAGATCCGTCTGCTTCTGCCTCCCTCTCAAGTGCTGTGATTAAAAGCATGCACCATCACCACCACTGCCCAGCTAGAAACCTTTTCTTTCCTCTCCCCTCCCCTTTCCTTTTTCCTTTCCTTTCCTTTCGTTTCTCCTTTCCTTTCCACCTTCCTCTCCTTTCCTTTCCTTTCCTTTTGGTTTTCTAAGACAAGGTTTCTCTAAATAACAGTCCTGACTTTCCTGGAACTTGCTCTGTAAGACTAGGCTGGTCTTGAACTCACAGAGATATACCTGCCTCTGCCTCCTAGGTGCTGAGTTTAAAGGCGGCCTTCGCTGCCTTCGCTGCCTTCGCCGCCGCTGCCACCACCACCACCACCACCACCACCACCTGGCTCGAAGCATTTTCTTGACTGAGGTTCCCTCCTCCCAGATGATTTTATCTTGGTCAAGTTGTTGTAAAACTAGCCAGCACACTAGGAAACAAAATGTGACTTCCTGGGTCCAGCCCTTCATGTCTTTTGTTTGTTAAACTGTGCTGCCATTTTTGTTAATCTGTTCCACTGTGTTTGAGGTTTCTAATAGCTGTGTTTTCCCTTCTACCTTGAAGATTTTCTATAACTGTGTGTGTGTGTGTGTGTGTGTGTGTGTGTGTGTGTGTGTGTGTCCATTTGCTACCTTTTTAAGCTTTTTTGTGACTAGAAAACCTTTATTTCACCAGGCATGGTGGTTTATGCAGCAAGAGTACCTGGTTTAGGCCATTTTACCCTAAATAGTGAGTTCTAGGCCAGCCAGGGCTACCTACTAAGAACTTTTCTCAAAAAAAAATTTTTTTTATTTTGATTTTCTTTCCATCTGTCTTATAAAGAAATGTGTGCGTGCCAGGTGGTGGTGGCACACTCCTTTAATCCCAACACTCGGGAGTCAGAGCCAGGTGGATCTCTGTGAGTTCGAGGCTATGCAGAGAAACCCTGTCTTGAAAACACACAAACACACACACACAAGAAATGTATGCGTGTTTGTGTGTGTGTGTGTGTGTGAGACAGTGCTTGGGTGACAGCCCTTACCTTTGACCTTGGAAAGGTCTCATTATTTGCCCCTGTACTGTGTACTCTAGGGCAGCTAGCCTTTGGACTTTTTGAAGATTCTCCCCTCTTTGGGTATAGTAGTGATGAGATTACAGATATGTTTGCCGGATATAAAATCCTAGGTTGATGCTGTTTTCTTCTAGTAACTCCAATACACATGCACCACTGCCTTCTCACATCTGGTCTACTCTGTCAATACTGTTGTCTTTTTAAAAAAAAAAAATCTGGCAAAGATCTTACTGTATACCCCTAGCTGGCCTTGAACACTCAATCCTCCTGCCTCAGCTTCCTAAGTACTGTTTTGTTTTTATCAAAATCTCAGTTGTTTGATTTTACCAATAAAGATTCTGGAGGCAGATCCTGAGGTGAAAGCCTGCTAGCTCAGAGAGGCAGAGAAAGCACCCAGCTGACCTTCCTTCTCCACTGATGTCACAGAAAGGGCCTCTCCTATGCCGTCTCAAACAAAGCTCCTCCAACTCAGTGTCCTTCCCTTCTACTTCCTGTGCATCTTTCTCTCCGTGTTCCTGCCTCCCTCTTACTTTACCTGGTTTTTTTCTTCTTCACTTCCTGTCAACTGGCTACTTGCCCTTTACTTATGGTTGACTTAATCTTCTTTACAATAAGCAGAAAGCTCTTGGATTAGGGCTGAGCCACACAACAACTAGAAACAGGTTTTTCCAGTAAGTAACATAATCTTGGGGCTCACAGTATGATCAGATACCTTGCAACAGTGCTGGGATTGCAGACATGTGCCACTGAACCTCTGGCAGTTGTTTTGTTTTTCATCATTGTTTTTTTTTTTTTTCTTTTCCTTTGTTTTGCTTTATTTTTTATTTTTAAGTATTTTATTGTTTTATGTGTATAAGTATGCTTTCATGTATGTCTGTGCATCATATACATGCCTAATGCATCAGATCCAGAATAAGGCATCAGATACTCTGGACCTAGAGTTATAGACAGTTGTGGACTGCCATGTGGATGCTGGGAATTGAATCAGGGTCTTCTGGAAGAACAGCCAGTGCTCTTAACTACGGATCCTTCTTTCCAGCCTATTATTATTGTTGTTATCATTAGTGTTATTTCTTTGCCTTATTTGTTTTGAGACAAGGACTCATTATGCAGTCTGGTTGGCCTGGAGCTCACTGTGTAGATTCATTCACAGATCTGCCTGCCTCTGCTTCCCTAGTACTGGGATTAAAGGCACATGTCCATTGTCATCATTGATTTTAGTGATTAGCCTTGGTATAATGTTTCTTATGTTTGAGTTTACTGTACTTCTTTTGTTGTTGGGGTGTGTGTGTGTGTGTGTGTGTTTTACAGATTTATATGTTTGACACACTTAGATGCTAGAGGAAGACATTGAGTTTCCCTGCTCTAGCATGTGTGTGTGGGTGCTTTATGAGACAGGGTTTTTCTCTGTGTAGCTCTGGCTGTCCTGGATCTCACTCTATAGACCAAGCTGGCCTCGGACTCAGAGATCTGCCTGCCTCTGGAGTGCTGAGATTAAAGGGGTGCACTTTCACACCTGGGCATGCCCAGCTTTTTATGTGGGTGCTTGGAAGGAATTTGAACTCAGGTCCTCATACTTACACAACATTCTTACCCTGTACCATCTCCGCAGCTCCTCAGTAGGCTTCTTTGGAAAATTTTTGTTCAATGTGTCTTCAGATATCACCTCCTCTGTTGAAGGGAGGCATTGTTCACAGAACCTTGATGTACTATTAATTTTAAAATTAGAGTTTCTTTTTTAATTATATCTATTATGGGTGTGCCCGCAGTGGCATGTCAAAGGACAGCTTGTGATAGTTGGTTCTCTGCTTCTACCATGTGAGTCTTGGGGGTTGAACTCAGGTTGTCAGGCTTGGTGGTGGCATGTATCTTTACCCACTCAGCCATTTCACCAGTGCTAGAATTTAATTTTGATAGTTTATTAAATTATAAATAATGTTATAGGATTGGGGATAAAGCCTATTTTACATTTATCTAGTGTGTGAGGCCCAGAGTTGAATCTCCAGTATTACATATACACAGGAAATACTATAAAATTCATCTTTTTTTTCTTTTTCCTTTTTCCTTTTTTTTTTTTTTTTTGAGCTGAGGATTGAACCCAGGGCCTTGTGCTTGCTAGGCAAGCGCTCTACCACTGAGCTAAATCCCCAACCCTTAAAATTCATCTTTTATCTGTGTGTGATATTGGAGATTGAATCCAGGCCTCATGTATTTTAGGAAAGTACTCTACTACTGAGCTATATCCCCTGAAGAATATAGGTATATAGGTGAGCCTTATCCGAAACTATATACAAGGACTCAAAAGGAATCATGGAACTAAATATAAAAGTCAGAAACTCTAGAGACCATAGGACTTAGATTCTTGTTTTTAAAGACAGGGTCTGTATAGCCCAGGCCATCCTGGAACTCAAGATTCTTCTGCCTCAGCCTCCTGAGTACTAGGACTATTGGCATTGTATTGCCATGCCTAGTTTGGGTTAAAGATTTCAACTCATCTGTGATGGATGAGCCTTGAAACAGTCTAAGCAAAAAGCAGCTGTTTGTTTATTTAGATAGGATCTCACTATGTAACCCTGCCTAGCCTGGAATTTGCTATGTAGACCAGCCAGTTCTTGAATTTAGAGATCTGTTTGCCTCTGCTTCCTGAGTCTAGCATTAAAACTGTGTAGCACCATGCCCAGCTTCAAGACCATATATTATATGATCCTGTTGGTTTATATTTTCCAGCCATTGGTATACATTTTCAGTGGTGGTGAGTACCTTTAATCACAGCACTTGGGAGACAGGCAGATGTATCTCTCTGTTTGAGGCCAGCCTTCAGAGCGAGTTTCAGGACAGCCAGGGTTATACAAAGAAACCCTACCTTGAAAAGCCCAAAGAATTTTTCCCAAAAAAATTAAAGGTAAAATAGAAAAGGAAATTTGTAGAGAAAAAAATGATTACTTAGAGGTTAGGGGAAGTGTTTTTTAAAGATTTATTTATTATGTATACAGTGTTTGTCTGCAGGCCAGAAGAGGGCACCAGATCTCATTACAGATGGTTATGAGCTACTATGTGGTTCGTGGGAATTGAACTCAGGACCTCAGGAAGAGCAGGCAGTGCTCTTAACAGCTGAGCCATCTTTCCAGCCCTAGTGGAAGTTTTTTTAATGGTCATTTTATTTTTATCATGTATATATGACCAAGACAACTTATAGAAGGAAGTGTTTAATTGGGGCTTACGTTCCAGGGAAATAGGAGTCTATCACTATCATGGTGGGGAGCATGGCAGGAGGAATGATAGAGGAGAGCTCACATCCCAGTCTATAAGCAGGAAACATTGAGAGTATACTGAGGATGACAGGAGGCTTTTGAAACCTGAACTTTGATTCCAGTGACACACCTTTTCCAAAAAGGCCATACATCCTAATTTTTCCCAATCAGCCTCCAACTGGAGACCAAGTATTCAAGTATATGAGCCTTTGGGGACCATTTTCATTTTAAACCCCACAGTGGGTATGTGACATGAGTGTAGGCACCCACAGAGGCCAAATATTGGGTCTCCTGTATCTGGAGTTATAAGTGGCTATGAGCTGCCTAATGTTGCTGGGAATTGAACATGACCCTGGAAGAGCAATACATGCACTTAACCACTGATCCAAACCCTGGTAGCTAGTGATTATTCTTGCCCCATTGAGTGGTCTTGGCACCCTTATGGAGAATCAGTTGATAGTAAATATTGAAGATGTATTCGTCAACTCAGTTCTATTCTATTAGTCTATATGCCTCTTTACGAAGTGTGAGGCCTAGATTCACTCATTATTTTTTTATAATAATGTTTGGGAACAAACCTGGTTCCTTTGTATACTAGGCAAACATTCTACATTGAACTACTGTGGGAGCCCATTTTCATGTTCCTAGTGGCTTTACCCAGCAAGTCTGCATAGAGGGGATGATTGGACCATGGGCCTGAGTGCAGGTGTCTGAGATGGTCTACACTTGGCTGTGCTGGGGGGGGGTGTCTTTTGTTTCTATAAATACCCTTGGGCAGAAACAGGGCTCATTGGAATAGATTCCAGGCCCTCTCGAGGCTATCCTGTATTTTCTATCTGTTTACATCCTTCTATCTGATATTTCTTGCTGCTCTCACTCAAGAAATCTCTGGGGAACTGTGGGGTTGGTGGGTAGCCGTCCCACAAACTACAACCCTATTTCATACTGTCACCTTTTTTCATTTTGTGTAGTATGTAGGCAGACTTTTCTGTCCCCACATCTCGCTCCCAATAACCACACCGAGACTTATTATTAATTATAAATGATTGGCTGGTAGCTTAGGCTTGTTTCTAACTAGCTCTTCTAACTTAAATTAACCCATTTCTTCTATTAATTTACTTGCTGCCACATGGCTCATGGATTGTTACCTCATCTTGTACATGTATTGCTTCCTCTGTGTTCGACTGGTGGCTCCACCCTGTTTCATCCCAGGGAGCTCTCTCCCTGTTTCAAGTCTCACCTTGTTGTTAGTTGTTTTTACTCTTTTGGCTCTTTTGACTCTTTGTTCTTTGGGGGCTACCACCCAGCTCCCAAATAAATGCACTGGAATATGAATGCCTGGCCTTAGTTTGACTTATTTCCAGCCAGCTTTTCTTAAATTATTCCGTTTACCTATGCTTCTGAGCTTTTATCTTTATCCTATATATCTTTCTTTACTGCTTACTCTTTGGCTTGCTATGTAGCTGGGTGGCTGACCCTTTCTTTTCTTGCTCCTTGCTCCTTTCTCTCCAGATTTCTCTATTTATTCTCTCTGCCTGCCAGCCCCACCTATCCTTTCTTTTGCCTTGCTATTGGCTTTTCAGCTCTTTATTAGACCAATCTAATCTTTATTAGACAGGCAAATCAACACAACTTTACAAATGCAACATAAAAGAATGTAACACATCATTGCATCATTAAACAAATATTCCATAGCATAAACAACTGTAATACATCTTCAATATTCTGTAACACCACCTAACCTCTTCCTGTGTAGCAATTGGCCATTTAGCTCTTTATTAAACTAATGAGAGCAACACATCTTCACGGTGTACAAAAAGATTGTTCCATAACAGTAGCGTCTGATGTATACATGTGTGTGGATGCATATACCTGTGTGGGCACTTGTGGAAACCAGAGAATAACATTAGAATGTTTTCCTCTATTGCTTTTCACATTGAATTTTTATCAGACAGAATCTCTCACTGTCTTACTTTTTTACTGCAGTGACAATGCATCGTGACCAAGGCAATTTATAGAAGAAAGTAGTGGGGGCTTACAATTTCAGAGAGTGCATCTTTGACCATCATGGTGGGGAGCATGGCAGCAGGCAGGCAGCCATGGCACTGGAACAGTAGCTAAAAGCTTACGTCTGATCCATAAACATGAGGCAGAGAGCAAGCTAACTGGGAATGATATGGGCTTTTGAAATCTCAAAGCCTGCCTCCAGTGACATACCTCCTCCAACAAAACTACACCTCCTAATCCTTCCCACATAGTTATACCAACTGGAAACCAAGCATTCAAATATGAGCCTATGGGGGCCATCCTCATTCAGACCACCACAGTTACTGATCTGGAGCTTGATGAGTTTATCTAAATTTTTCTATTATGAGTAAAAACTTGGGAGTCAAATATTGGGATAAGAACCTGATTGATCAGAGAAGTGGTGGAAAAGTGACCATTGACCTCCTTTCTCAATCCTTAATCCAAAAGGGCCTGCAAATCTTTCTAAGCCCCTCCCTATTACTTCCTGTGTCTCTATATGTGTCCTGGGTCCTCCGAAACCTCTGTGGCTAATTCTGGTCAGCTAGTCTCTAACTCCACTCCATGATTCAAGGTTAAACTTTATAAACAGTCTTAGAGTGTCAGTGCAAACATATCCCACAACGTTTTCCCTTTTTTGTCTAAATAAAAAGGAAAGGTTTTAATCCGAGCGGTGGTGGCACATGCCTTTAATCCCAGCACTCAGGAGGCAGAGCCAGGCGGATCTCTATGAGTTTGAGGCCAGCCTGAGCTACCAAGTGAGTTACAGGAATGGCACAGAGCTACACAGAGAAACCCTGTCTCGAAAAACAAAAAAAAAAAAAAAAAAAAAAGGTTTTTTTAACTTTTAACACATAAAACTATACACAATAAGAACAATTATCAAGTATTGTTTAGCTAAAAAGGAAAGGTTTTAACTTTAAAAAAGTAAAACTCTCACAGATCCAAGGAGGCCACCTAGCAGGGGCAACCCTAGGATGACTGTGGCTTATAATAAGTATTGGTTTTGCCCAATCACTGGGCAAGCTTTAGTGAAACATTTCACTACTAGGAAAAGAATTTGTACTGTATCAAGCTGATGAAAGAAAATGCTGGCCATACTTTCAAGAGGGGAGGCTAAAATCTTTTTAGATTATGAATTAGCCTATAGAAAAATGTCTGCCGTAAATCAAACAGTGAAGGGGAAGATGATTAGGAATTTCACTTACACAACTTAAGTAAAACATAGCTCTCTGAACAGATGAAGATAGGTTTCTTCTGTATCCCAGAATCTAATCAGTATTTATATGTATAATTCAGCTATCATTTGGCTTAAAAGGGCTTACTGGGAAATGTTATTATTTTTACTATTTTTTACAGAGAAAATATTTTACTGTTTAAAATAACCCTGGACTTTTGAATTATAACCTGTTTTTATGTTCAAGCTATCTGTGTATTATTTCTCCTGCAGTTGTACATAAAATGTTTTTATCTTAAAAAAAAAAAAAGGACAAATACTGTAGAATTGTATTACATGAAATATATAGAATATACAAATTTATAGAGACAGAAAGATTAGATGTTATCTTGAGGTAGAGAAGAAAGAAATATAGAACAATGATTTCCTAAGTACAGAATCTCTGTTTTGAGTGATAGAAAAGTTCCACAAATGGACAGTAGTATCAGGACATAATATCATGAATGTAATAAATAAGTACAATTAATGTAATTAATGAATATCATAAATATAATTATTAAATGAATACTGTGAATGTAATCAATGTCATGAGTGTAATTAATATCATGAGTGTAATTTAAATAATTAATTAATTAATTTTAAAAAGTAAAACTGGGCTGGAGAGATGGCTCAGAGGTTAAGAGCACTGCTTGTTCTTCCAAAGTTCCTGAGTTCAATTCCCAGCAACCACATGGTGCCTCACAACCATCTGTAATGAGATCTGGTGCCCACTTCTGGCCTGCAGGGATACATGCAGACAGAACACTGTATACATAATAATAAATAAATCTTAAAAAAAAAAAAAAAAAAAAAGATTAAAGGTTGGGGATTTAGCTCAGTGGTAGAGTGCTTGCCTAGCAAACACAAGGCCCTGGGTTCGATCCTCAGCTCCACATTAAAAAAACAAAAAGAGAGAGAGAGAGAGAAAAGATTAAAAGAAAAGTAAAACTACATACAGTAAGAATAATTACCAAGTAAGAATTACATTCGTAATGTTCAGTCCATTTGTATTTGGCAAATTTGGAGAAAATACTCCCCTATTATTTATCCTATCTTGGTGAATTCAAAGTTTTGTACCTAATTCACTTTCTATCATAACTTGTATTACCAACTTAGAAATACCTTTTTTGACCTTAATACATTGTTTTAAGATAAACAACTTAAGCTTTTATGTTTCTCAACTTTACACACTTTATATCTCTTTTGTGAGTTTTTTTTTTTTTTTAATTTGCTAACTAGGGAAACTGTAACTATTACTATCTATCTAGTCTTTAACCCCATCAGAGACCTGAGAACGATCTATTACCTGAGTAAATAGGAAGTACAGAACAAACAACTTCCAAAAGTGTAGGAACAACAGAAACAGCTGGCTGCCTGGACAGTCACTCGAGGTTCCTCTGCAATATTAGGGTTTTCCTCTTTGGCCTACAGGCCTAGAATATCTGACAGACTTTTCTGTGAAGCAGGAATTTTGAAGGATTGTCCTACCTTATCTTGGCAGAGTTTGGCAGTTGCTGCCTTTTTGTGTCCTGCTTTTTCCAATTTGGAAAGCATACTGTCAGCAGTTGTGGCAAGGGCAGATTCTTGCCCAGGGGCTAGCTTTGCCACATTGAAAACAAATACCATATGGAGTTTCTTTGCCCATCATTTTCTCTGAAGTAGATTGGTGCTGCCAGAAGCAGATGTGTCTCACTGCCATGAAAAGCCTTATGTTATTAAAACATCTTAAATGCCATAATCCGTAGGTCTCTGAAGTGTTTGAAGGCCATCTACCTATCTAAAGTATATATCTCTGTTTGACCTTGAAAACATACCTAACATGGCCACAAATCTTAAATTTACAGTAATATAAAAAATCCATACCAATGTACAATATTTGAGACTAGTAGTTTTTTTTTTTTTAGTTAAAAAGTAGATTCAATAATCTGTTCTTTTATCCTGTCATTCCTATATCCTCCCCCTTTATTTATTTTATTTATCATGTATACAGTGTTCTGTCTGCACATATCCCCGCAGGCCAGAAGAGGGCACCAGATCTCATTACAGATGATTGTGAGCCACCATGTGGTTGCTGGGAATTGAACTCAGGACCTTTGGAAGAGCAGCCAGTACTCTTAACCCCTGAGCCATCTCTCCAGCCCCATATCCTGAATCTAATCTCCTTTGCATAATTTCTCTCTGAATAAGAATCCCTGTAGGAGGGCCTGGCAGTGGTGGCGGCACTCGGGAGGCAGAGCCAGGTGGATCTCTGTGATTCGAGGCCAGCCTGGTCTACAGAGCAAGATCCAGGACAGGCACCAAACTATATAGAGAAACCCTGTCTTGAACCCCCACCCCCCAAAAAAAGAATGCCTATAAGAGAATGAGTAGAACATAAAATAACCAGAACACGATCCATCTCTGGATCCAACTAATCCACATGTGCATCCTGCTTTTTCTTTTCTACCAAAGCCAATTCTCTATCAGCCTCAGCTGATAATTTTTTTTTTGGAGTTTGTAAGTCCTTATCACCTTGTAAGGCTTGAAATAAATTACTTAGTTCTTGAGTTGTTAATCTGATTGTGGTTAATATCTCCCAGCAGTTTTTGAAAATCATTGAGGTCATAATTGATCTCTCCTGATGTGTACTTTCTATGTTTGAATTTTCTGTAAACCTATCTTATATCCTAGGTAATTAATAGAATTTCCTCCTTTTTTTTTTTTTTTTCAGTGCAATTTGTAATCCCCAACAAGGCATTTTTTTTTTTTTTTACTTCAAATATTTTTTTCTAAGGTATCTGTCTGAATCAGCTATTAAGATATCATCCATATAATGGTAAATTGTAGATTGAGGAAATTGTTTATGAATTTTTTCTAATGGCTGTTTTACAAAATATTGACACAAGGTGGGGCTGGTTAACATTCCTTGTGGAAGAATTTTTATGGTCTCTCTTTATCTGTTGAATTTTTTTGTCATCCAGAGCAGTGTGGTTTTTAACAACAGTAATTAAGTCTTTTAGTTGCTCTGTGGATGAGTTTTTTCAATGCTGATAGGGAATGATTGAACCAGATTTGATATTGGAGCCTGTGAGAGGCCCCTAAGGCATTTCCCTGTGACAAAGGGTTATCTTGCCTGTTTCTTGTTGATCTGTATTTAGTAGTCCAATGTAGGCCTTTGTTACCCCTTTTGTATACTCCAGAAGGCTAGGGCCTTTGGTTTAGATTATCTCTAGAAAAAAACATTGTTTTTAGGAACATGTTACCTGCAGTTTCTTTTTAGATAACCTTATTTATCACAGTTAAAACATTTGACCTTTTGATTTTTCTTTTTTAAATTTATTTTATTAAATTTTCAATTCATTTTACATACCATCCACAGATTCCCCCTCTCCTCCCTCCTCCCGCCACCCAGCCTTCCCTCCTCCCAACCTATCTCCTCCAAGGCAAGGTCTCCCATGGGGAGTCAGCAGAGCCTGGTACATTCAGCTGAGGTAGGTCCAAGCCCCTCCTGCCTGCACCAAGGCTGTGAAAGGTGTCCCACCATAGGCACTGGGCTCCAAAAAGATGCACCAGGGATGGATCCTGATCGCACTGCCTGGGGGGCCCCCAAACAGTTCAAGCTGAATAACTGTCTCCCCTATCCAGAGGGCCTAGTCCAATACGATGGGCTCCACAGCTATTGGTCCACAGTTCATGGGTTTCCACTAGTTTGGCTGGTTCATCTCTGCATGTTTTCCTATCATGATCTCAATGTTCCTTCCCCACAGAATCCCTCCTCTCTCTCATTAATTTAACTCCTAGAGCTCAGCCTGGCACCCAGCCATAGATCTCTGCATCTGTTTCCATCAATCACTGGGTGAAGGCCCTATGATTAGGTTAGGGTATTCACCCATCTGATCACCAGAGTAGGCCAGTTCAGGCACCCTCTCAACTATTGCCAGTAGTCTAAGATGGGGTCATTGTTGGTTAAATCAGAGCTGCTTGTGGCTGGCTGTGGCCCATGGTGGCCATGCCAACAGAGGGGAGTGCTGGACTCACAAGCCATAGTTACCCTTTTAGAGCTTTATTGGGGAAGGGGGGAAGGGAGAGAGAAAGAGAGAAATCACGGACCAGAGAGACTGTGTGGAGGGAAAGAGAAAAGGAACACGCAGAGGGCCTGCCCGCTTTTTAGGGTGGGACACCGTTGCAGGCTGATGACATAATTAAGCACATAGTCCTTACAGTCATCCTTGTGATTCCTGGGAACTTCCCCAGCCCCCTGTTTCTCCCTATTCCCATGATGTCTTCATTTATCATGGTATTTCTTTCCTTACTCTCCCACTCTGTCCCTGTTCCAGCTTGAAACTCCCATTCCCCTATGTTCTCATCCCCCATCCCTTGCCCTCCATCATACCCCCCCCCCCAGTTTGCTCATGTAGATCTCATCTACTTCTCCTTTGCTGGGTGATCCATGTGTCCCTTCTAGGGTCCTCCTTGCTTGCTACTCTCCCTAGAGCTGTGGGTTGCAGTCTGGTTATCTTTTGATTTTTCTTAAAATTTTTAGAAATCACTTCCCCTATCAAAGTAATATCATAAGCATGAGATCCAATATCAGCTGTATTTCTTTTCTTTCTTTCTTTTTTTTTTTTTTTTTTGAGCTGAGGATCAAACCCAGGGCCTTGTGCTTGCTAGGCAAGCACTCTACCACTGAGCTAAATCCCCAACCCTCAGCTGTATTTCTATCCATTCATCTATTGGTGCTGATCCTACCTTTAAAGGCTTATTCACCAGTCAGGCAGTGGTGGCGCATGCCTTTAATCCCAGCACTTGGGAGGCAGAGGCAGGTGGATCTCTGTGAGTGTGAGGCCTGCCTGGTCTACAGAGCGAGATCCAGGACAGGCACCAAAACTGCACAGAGAAACCCTGTCTTGAACCCCGCCCCCCCAAAAAAAAGCTTATTTACCCTTTTGTATTCTGAATTAGCATTTTTAAAAGCCAAAGATTTAATCTTTGTCTAACTTTTGGATCTGATATTTTATTTACAGCTGAAGTTAATCTTTGCAAAAAGTCCGAAGGCTTTTTTTTTTCTTTCTTTCTTTCTTTCTTTCTTTTTTTTTTTTTTTGCCTTGTATAATTTTAGTAAATAACTCAGTCGTCTTTCCTGATTCTTTAACCTTGTCCCCAAGCATTCAAAGCTGTTATTTGACATACGGCCAAAGTGTGATCATCAAATCCAAACTGTGTTTGTAAATTTGCATATTGGCCTTCACTGAGAAGCTGGTCTTGGGACATATCAATACCTCTATCTTGTTCTGTGACTCTAGTTTCACTTTTTACCATGTTTTTCATGAGGACCAACTTCTAATATTGTTGTAGCTAAATCTTTCCAGTTCTGGGGAGATGATTCTGAGTTTCCTATGAATTTAACATCTGTTTTAGGTAGGGTGAATATGAAATGACTGTTCCCTTCAGTCTGCTTAAATCTAACATTTTAACAGGATTTTAGTTAACTATTGTATAGCCTTGGGAGTGTCTGTCATCTGGTGGTCATTCTTGTATGGTAACTGGAGAAATTAAGGTTGGGTTTCTAATAACTTTGGGCTGCTTTTCTTCAGTTTCATCATGTAATGGTGCGGTAGGTTTTGTTCTAGATTCCTCTGTGTGTGAATGTTTTTTTTTTTAGTTTTATTAGTAGGTCTTTTTAACATTTTTTATCTTATCAATTTTTTTATATTTGGCACAGATATCAAACAACTTTTAAGGATAAATTAACAAATTGATAATAATTATAATTGACATTATATCAATTTTAGCTGTTTGTTATCCCTTTAATTTTTCTCATTTTTAAACTATTATGGAACTATACAGTGTCCTAACTCCCTGCATCATAATATTCCCCATTTTTAATGTGGGAAAGGGGTGTGTGTGTAACTGTGTAACCTAATTCCCTCCTTAAGACTTTCTAGGTGTCTCACCAGATCTGATGACTTTTTAGTTTGTCCATAGCAGCAATAAGGTGACAGCAGAGATGAGGGGCAGCCAGCTGCTGTGGGGGCACTCAGCTGTGGGGCAGGGGTGTGGGAGACCAGCTTCCACATTTATTTACCCTAGGGACTCTTTTTTTCTTTTTCTTTTTCTTTCTTTCTTTTTTTTTTTTTTTTTTTTAGCTGAGGATCAAACCCAGGGCCTTGAGCTTGCTAGGCTAAATCCCCAACCCCATTACCTCAGGGACTCTTGAGGAGTGAGGGATAGGAGATTTAGATAGAAATGTAGAGGAGAGAGACAATTAGAAACACAGAATAGCTCTGGAGGACCTGAGTCAAAACCCACCAGCCCCTTCTGTCTCTGATAAAGGGCTTTTAAGGAATGCCAAGGGGTGGAGCAAAAGACCTCCCCTGAGCACAGCCAAGTACAGACCATCCCAGACACCTAGTGACCATGCACATGGTCAAGCCATCCCCTAATCTCACTAGGAAGCTTTTATGGGCTCCCATGGGGGCAGGGGATGTGCCTAGGCAGCCAGGCTAGCATGGTGGGCGTCGGGGTCACACTGGGTTGCCACTGTGGTGTAGGGGCCGGACTGAGGATACCTATAGCTGCTCGAATGTAGCTGGGGCTGAGGGTGTGCAATGGTAGTGGTGGCAGCAGCAGCACAAGCCTGAGTAGTGCAAGTGAGTATTGAGGCCCAGGGAGGGAGTTTAGCACGAAACCTGTGGGGAGAGGGAGTAAGCTGCCTGAAAAGTGGATGCAAGGGCAGGAGAAACCCTCCGGGCGGGGAGGTTGTGTCACTCTGACTCAGGTAGCTGCAAAACTGGTGGCTAGTGACTGCCTTGTATTCTCATGCCCCACGCTGGGCACCAGATGATGAGTTTATCTAAATTTTTCTATTATTAATAAAAACTCAGGAGTCAAATATTGGGATAAGAACCCAATTGATCAGCTAAGTGGTGGTGAAGCTCCTCCTCTCTCTCCTTCCTCAATCCAAAAGGACCCACAAATCTTTATAAGCCCCTCCTACTACTTACTGTGTCTCCCTATATGTATCTTGGGTCCTCCAAAACCTCTATAGCTAGAATTCTAGTCTGCTAGCCACTAACTCTGCTCCCTGATTCTAGGTTAAACTTTAATAACAGTCTCAGAGGGTCAGTACAAACAAATATCCTGCAACAAGAACTTGCAGTTTTGGCTTGACTGGCTGACCAGTGAGCCCTCCTAGGAGCTACCTGTTTCTTCTCGAAGTCTTGGGGTTATAGGTATATGCTCTCAAACCCAGCCTTTTATGTGGATGCTGGGGATCCAAACTCAGGTTCTCCTGCTTGTTCAACAAGCATTTTACCTGAACTATTTCCTGACTACCCCTCACCCCCACTTTATATTCTAAAGAACTTGTCATGGCTCCTAACTGACCTTGCACTCTTGATTCCTACCTCCCTGCTGGTACAATTGTAGGTATGCACCACCACACATTTGGCTCTTTTACTTTTTTTTTTTTTTTTTTGTCTCATGGTATGTGTCTTATCTCACAGAGTGTCACCCTGGATGGTCTGGAACTCACCATATGGCATCTGTTTCTGCCTCCCAAATGCTAGGATTAAAGGCATGTGCCATCATGCCCAGCTTTTCTTTTCCTTCCTCATAGCACTAGGGATTGAGCCCAGGGCTGATCTTTCCCCCCAGCCTTTCTGTATTTATGATATTGAGATAGTCTTATTAAGTGGCTCAAGCTGGCCTTGAGGTTGGCAATCCTCCTGTCTCAGACTCCTAGGAAGCTAGGGTTACAAACCTGTACCATTAGAATCCAGCTTATTTTATTCTATTATCATTTTTTGATGCTGTTATAAGTGGATTTAATTGTGTTACTTTAACATTGTTGAAAACTTGATTTTGTGTTTTTGTTGACCTCCTTATATTCTAATAGTTTTTAATGGATTTCTTAGAGTTTTCTCCATGCAAAATCATGTCATTTGCAAATATAGCTTTGTCTTTCTTCCAAGGTATTTATTATTTCTTGTTTAATTGCCTTGAGTAGAAACTAGCAAAATGTCAAGTGGTAGTGGTGTGAGAACTAACTTCTAATTTTGGGTTCCTGATCTTAGGGAAGTGTCTCATCTTTTTCTCAGATAGCTAGCCTACTTACACTTTTCATTTCTTAAGTTTTCTTTTTTCCATGTTTCATTTTGGGTAGTTACTATTGCTTTATCTTATTTTGAACTAACATGCTATTTATTTCACCTAGTACATTTTTCACCTCTGATTTTTTAGTATTCATTTCTAGAAATTTAGTTTTGGTCCTTTCCCTTATGTGTCTTACTTTATATTTTATTTTTATTTGTGTGTGTGTGAATCTACAGAAGAGAGCATCAGATCTTCTGGAGTTGGAGTTTCAGGTGGTTCTGGGAACTGAACTCTGGTCCTCTTAACCTCTAGCCATCTCTCCAGCTCCCTCATGTCTCCAACTTTTAAACATATGGAATATTAATTTGTTCATTTATTCACAGTGCTAGGATCAAATCCCAGATTTGGCATCTAGGCAACTCTCTGCTACTGATCTACTTCCCAGTCTTTGACTACCGATAGAATAATTATTTTAATGTCTTTGTCTGCTGGTTCTCTCATCTGTGTCACTTTTTATAGATTTTTTTCCCCTATTTGCATGCTTAGCTTATCACCATACACTGTGAATTTTACCTTTTTGGGTGCTAACTGTAAGTATTCTAGAACTTTCTGTTGGAATGCAGCCAAGTCATATGGATACACCTAATCCTTTGGGTTTTGCTTTTCTGCATCAAAAGGCAAGACCCAAGTAATATTCTTTGGTTTTGTTTTTGAGGCAGGGTCTTTCTACTATGTAGATCTGACTGTACTGGAACTTGCTATATAGACCAGGCTGACCTCAAATTCACAGAGTTGCCGGGTGGTGGTGGTGCACGCCTGTAATCCCAGCACTTGGGAGGCAGAGGCAGGTGAACCTCTGTGAGTTCGAGGCCAGCCTGGTCTACAAAGCGAGTTCCAGGACAGCCTCCAAAGCTATAGAGAAACCCTGTCTCGAAAAACAAAACAAAATTCACAGAGTCACCTGCCTCTGCCTTCCTAAAGGCATGCACCACCTCACCTAGGCCCCAAGCAGTGTTCTGCTGGTTGTTCTACTGGGCAGAATTCCTCTGTGCCTTTTGCCCTGTGTTTATAACTATTGGGGGTTTCCGGGTTGTCTGGTGTTTTATTTCTTATCTAGTTACTTACAGGGTTATTCCAGCTGATTCTTTTCATTGGCTTCACCCTTACCATGGTTCAGTTAAGACTCCTAGGGACTCCACACAAGGTGCATCTGGGGTTCTATTTCTGTGTTGCATCTTCTATTCTACTTAGTCATGTGTGTGCATCTAGGCAACTCTCTACTACTGACCTACTTCCCAGTCTTTGACTATAGTTATAATATTATTTTAATGTCCTTGTCTGTTCGGTCTCCTTGGCATCTCTACTATCTCTACACCCATAGACCCCTTGCCTCCCACAGTGATCTAGAATACCAAACGGCACCTCCTGATCTTCCTGTGTAGTCTTCATGTTGTTACAGTGCCAAGTTTTTATATTTATATTGTGTAAAAGGTACCTGGATGTTTGAAGAAAAGTTCTGTTTAGCAGTGCCAGTGTTTTCTAGCTTTTAAGAGCCTGATGTCCTCACAGAAAGCCCTGGTGTCAGCCAGCAGAGAGATCTATATCCACAGTGCTCCTATCTAGGTATACTTCTTTGGCCTGTAGGGAGTCCTACTTGCTCTGCTAGCCTGTTTTCCATCTGTTCAAGACAAATGCTGTCAGATATACCTGTGCCCTGAGTCTACCTTTTTTGAGGGGAGGGGGTCCTTTTTAAGACAATTTCTCTGTGTAGCCCTGGTTGTCCTGGAACTTGCTCTGTAGTCCAGGCTGGCCTTGAACTCACAGAGATCTGCCTGCCTCTGCCTCCTGAATGCTGGGTGCACCATCACCACCTGGCACCTTTTTGGTTTTTTGAGGCAAAGTTTCTCTACATAGCTCTGGCTGTTCTGGAACTTGGTATGTAAACTAAGCCTCAAACTCACAGAGATCCTACTGCCTCTGCCTTTAGAGTACTGGAATTAAAAGCATGTGCCACCATGTCTGGCTCAGTCTGTCTTCTTACAGACTCCATCAGGTAGGCAGGTTAAGGCTTTTGTTGAAATGTAGAGAAATTTGGCATGAGCTCAGATTATGTTGTTTTATGCTTTTCTCAGCCTGTCTTCTACTTCCTTTTACTGGAATGTGATAAAGAGACTGAATATACATCACTTTTGTGTTGTTTTTACATTCAGGTATGCTGAATCTTTAACAAAGAACCATGTCTTGAAAAACAAAAAACAAACAAAAAGAGCCACCATGTGGAGTTGAACCTGGATCCTCTGGAAGAGTAATAGCCAGTGCTCTTAACCACTAAACCATCCTTTTTGCCCATGGTTTTCTTTTCTAAATAATTGCTGACAGTTTTGTCCTTAGCCCTTTTCTTAGACGTCCCTGTGATTACCCATTGATTGGAATGTTGTTTAGGTGCCAGGAGCCATGGGCTCTTTCCACAACCCTGAGAGCATATGTGCTGCTCTATTCCCTGGCACATGTGATGGCACTACTACCTAGTGGCTCCAAAACACCCACAAAACTGACATATTCCTCAGTTCAACTTTTGGGCAACACCCAGTTTATTCCTCAGGAGTTGTTGCTGACTCCTTTCATACCCCATGCACAAAGGGATTGTGTTTACTGTCACACATAGTCTAGGTCCACCTCTATGAAAACTATATTACTGTCTTGGATAGATTATCTGTCCTTCCCCAGCACATAGTATCACCTTTAGTCTCAGGATGCCCACTTAGAAATTCCCAGAGCCTTCTTGCTTTGTAGACTAGATACCTGTGCCCTCACTATGGATTACAGATCCTGTGGGTCTGGGTTTGGGGTGATCACTCCATTGTTACATTACTAATTTCTGCCCTTTCCAACATACATACCATTGTGTCTTCATTTAAGATCTCCGACCTTGGCTCTGATCTCAGATGCTTTTCTGATGCCTGCAGGGTCCTGAGTGCTTCAGAAAGGGACAAAGTTCTTATCCTTCCTTGCTTGCTCATTTCTTATCTTGTTCCCCTAGGTCAGAACCTGCAGGGTATTTTGACCAGCTCATTGCTATGTGTGCCCCTGCACATGTTGCTGTGGATGGCTTATTAGTAGCTTTTCCATTTGTTTCAAAAGTATCCTGGTACATACATAGTTTTGCATACATGGGAATATTATTATAAAATGAGTTCCAGAAGGTGGATTTCTGGTGCATGCATTGTTTTGATGGAAGAAGTATAGTTGTCTTCTGTAGAGGTCAGTGTATAGTCCTCAGCTTTGTATAATCAATGCCCTCCTTTAAAAAGCAAGTGAATCAGCCCACTTGCCACTGCTCATCTAAAAATGGCACTGAAAACAGTTTAGAATCTTATAGACAAGAATAGCTTAGAGTTTTGTTGGGGTCCACAGAGGTTTCCTAATGAGATCTGATCTTGCTTTACGCATTAGGGGATGGCTTGACCATGTGCATGGTCATCAGGTGTCTGGAATGGTCTGCACTTGGCTGTGCTGGGGGGAGGACCTTTGTTCCACCCTTGGCATTCCTTTAAAAGCCTTTTGGCAGAGGCAGCCAGGGCCTGATGGATTAGGATCCAGGCTATCCCGAAGCTATCTATCCTGTGTTTTCTGTCTCTTTCTAGCTATCTTTCTATCTCATATTTCGAGCTCCTGCTCAAGAGTACCCTGGGGAAAAGTGGGGGTGGGATGGCTCCCTCAGAGTTTCTTATCAGATGTTTAAATTTGTAGTATTTTCTTTTCTGATAAACTGTAAATGCTCTTTGCCACATTTGTCTGTTGGATCAGTTGTTTGTTTCCTAATTGATGTACAGGATACTTTATTATCCCCAACTCTTTGGTTTGGTTGGGTTTTTGTTGTTATCTATCTATCTATCTATCTATCTATCTATCTGTTTATCTATTTATTTTTAGAGGCAGGGATTTTTATGTAGCTCTGGCTGTCCTGGAATTCTCTCTGTAGTCCAGACTGGCCTCAAACTCAGAGATTTGCCTGCCTCTGCCTCCCAAGTTCTAGAACCAAAGGTGTGCACCACCACTGCCCGACCTATCCCCAGCTTTTAGTAACACATTCCTGTGTCTCATAATGTAGAACTTTCTTTTTTTGGGGGGGGGGGGGGGGATTTGGATATGGATATGGCTTTTCTCTATGTGTCCCAAATCTGCTTTCCTAAAATTGGAAGTACCTTGCTACATGTTGGCCTGCCCAGTGGACTGCTCCTGTGATTGGTCATCTGCTGTGACTGCCCCCCAAGTTTTCATCCAATCTTCTTTGCAGCTAGGGTTCCCACCAGTACTACTTCTTGTCTATGTCAGAGTATTTCTCTTTTTGCTAATTTAAATTGTGAGTTCTAGTCCTAAGAGTACAAATACTTTTGAACCTGTTTTTTATTTCCATTCCTTTCAGAGTTTCTTTAGTGTAACGCATGTGCCACTATGCCTTGCTACAACCTTATTTTTAGTGTGTGTAGGTGCACATACTACAGTGTGAGTATAGAAATCAGAAGACAACTTTTTTGGAGTTGGCTCTCTCCTCCTAGGGATGAAATTCAGGTTATCAGGCTTTCACAGCAAATGCTTTTTACTCTTTACTGTCTCACCCCCCGCCCCACCTTAAATCTTCTCACAGTTTCAGGGATTGAACCCAGAGCCTTGAGTACTCTAGGCAAGTGCTGTATCACTGGGCTATTATATCATTCTCCAGCCCCCTTTTCATTAATTTTGAGACAAGGTCTTACTCGGTGTTTCAGTCTAGCTTTGAACCATGGTCTTTATGCTTCTGCCTTACAAGTAACTGGTATTAACAGGTTTGTACCACCACACTTGCCTTTTTATTTTGAAAAGTCAGATACACCCATGAAAACACAGGCAGTAGATAATACCACAGCGGTAAACCCCAAAGAAGAGAAGTATACACACACTACTACCAAAAAATAACAGGAATGAACAATCAGTGATCATTAATATCCCTTAAGATCAATGGACTTAATTCACTTATAAAAAGACACAGTCTAACAGAATGGATATGAAAGCATGACCCACCTTTCTGCTGTATACAAGAAACACACCTCAAATTCAAAGATAGACACTACCTAAGAGTGAAAGGCTGGGAAAAGTGTTTCCAATCAAATGGTCTTAAGAAGCAAGTGGGTGTAGCCATCCTAATATCCAGCAAAATAGACTTCAAACTAAAATCAATCAAAAGAGATCAAGAAGGGCATTATATACTAATCACAGGAAAGATCCACCAAAATAATTTCAAATACCCAGGAATGTTGTAAAACTAGAGTTTTTAGATGTTCTTTAGTGTAATAGCTTAATATAACCTCCATGCAGCAGGATCTTGCTTAAATTATATTGTATGAATAAATGGTTTCATTCAGTCACAGTTTTAATGGAGGATGTAAATGCAGGGTAGTTAAGACAGAAGCATCAATGAACAGAACAACGTGACAGATATCCTGTTTAGGGTTGCCAGGCTATATGCCTGAGAAAGAAGGTTCCTTATTAATCACCGTTCATGAAGAACAGTCATTTTACAGCTCTAACTGAAAAATCCAAACAAAACATCTATGTTTTCTCTTTCAGGATGCTGAAGAGTGTGACAGGGCAGGGAGTGTGGCCACTTGCCAGGCAGTCATGCGTGCAGTAATTGGTATCGGGATTGAGGAGGAGGACCGCAAGCATACCTGGATGGAAGATGCTGACAGTGTAAGCTTACCTGCCTGCTCCCAGTCTGTGGCCTTGCCAGGAGTGGTGCCTACATGAGTCGGCTGCTTTCCGAATCTTGCCCTTCTCTTCTGTCTCCTTGAAAATCTTTCTGATGTGATTGATTTTATTTTCATATTTTTGTCTGTTTTTGAGACAGGGCCTCACTCTGTAGCCCAGGTTGACCGGGCTCTCCTTAGACTGGAGATCTTCCTGCCTTAGCCTCCTCGTTTCTGGGATTACAAGAGCATGCATTACATCTAGCTCTAATACACTTATTTTAGATGGAGTTGCAGTCATAAGGGTAGCAAACTTCTACAAACCTGAGTTTAAGTTTGAGTGCTTCCTAGATAGAAAAAGTAGCTATTACAAAGGTGTGCCTGCTGGCAGCTATGTGTAGCTATATTACAACTTTCTTAGCTAAGTGGCAGAGAACCTTCATGGCATCAGGTTTTCTCCTACTTCCTAGTTCCCACTACATACTTCATTTCAGGAATATTTTGCATAGAGTTGCTCTCTCTTTGAGATTATTTCCTCAGAATAGTTTTCCAAAGGTAAAACCACAGGGCTAGGTTGATAAACATGTTTAAGATACTAAAATGGGGTACACACCTTTAATCTCAGCACTCAGAAGGCAGAGGCAGATGGAGCTTGAATTCAAGGCCAGACTGTTCTACAGAGTGAGTTCAGGACAGCCAGGGCGACATAGAGAAACCCTGTCTCCAAAAAGAGATTTTTTAAAATCTATTTTGTGTTTGTGTATATGTGTGGGTATATGCATCTCATTGCATGAAAGTAGAAGCCACAGAACCAGATGTAGAAGTCAGTTCTCACCTTCCATCATTACAGGTCCTGGGGATCAAATTCAGGTCATTAGGCCATGGCAGTAGACACTCTTATTTACCCTCTGAGTTGGACCTTGGTGTAGTAGTAAAATTAAACAATAACAACGAGAACAAAACTATATTCTCTTTAGATACTTGCAGGATCATAGCCTCAGGTCAACCTGGAAGTGCCTTAACAGGGCTTAAGTCTGTCTTTGTTTCATGAATCTTCTTATTTATTTGGTTGGTTGGTTGGTTATGTGGTGCTAGGGTGGAACCAGGGGTCTGGGCATGTTGGGCAAGTGCTCTACCATTAAGCCATATCTCCTACCCAAGTCTGAATTTTTGAGTACTAGAGGTGAGCGGTTTTACAGACTACATTTTGACCTGGCTATCTGTTATATTTGCTTGTGGTTTGGTTGAGGTTTGTCTTTGGCAGTGTTAGGTGTCAGATCTTCCTTCATACACAAATATATATATATATACATATACACACACACACACACACACACACACACACACACACACACACACACCTGTTGAGTTCTGGTCATGATATGTTCTACAGAGGTACAGATACTTGTTTGTTGTTACTGGTATTTTACTCTTATGTGGGGGGCCCATTGCCAAGCTCCCAAATAAATCACACATGGAGGCTTATTCTTACTTATGAATGCCCAGCCTTAGCTTGGCTTCTTTACTTTTAAATTTTAAATTAGCCCCAGGGTTGGGGATTTAGCTCAGTGGTAGAGCACTTGACTAGCAAGCACAAGGCCCTGGGTTTGGTCCTCAGCTCTGGAAAATAGAAATTAAAAAAAAAAAAAAAAATTAGCCCTGTGTACCTTTTGCCTCTGGGCTTTTTCCATTCTCTTACTCTGTAAATCTTACTCTTACTTGGTTGCTGGTTGTGTCGTTGGATGGCTGACCCCTGGAGTCCTTCTTCTCTGGCTCCTCCTTTCCCTTCTCTCAGATTTCCCCCTCTATATATTCTCTCTGCCTGCCAGCCCTACCTATCCTTTCTCCTGCCTTCCTATTGGCCAGTTCTTTATTAGACCATCACATGTCTTACATAGGCAAAGTAACACAGCTTCACAGAGTTAAACAAATGCAACAGAAACAAAAGTAACACAACTTAAAATAATATTCCCCAACACTTGTTCACTCTGACCAGCTGTCCCAGGTAGCAGCTGTTAGGACTTTATTGTATTCTTACTGTTGTTTCCTTTGTGATTAGCAAGCATTTTTAAGAAAGCATTTTGAAATTATGTTGGTATTCTCCAAACATCAACTTACTAGTTTGAAGGTCTGTTAATAATGGTTGGTTTTGTTGTTCTTGTTGTTTGTTCATTTTTTTTTTTTTTTGTTTATTTCTTTGTGTGTGTGTGTGTGTGTTTTTTTTAAGGCAGTCTTACTATACAGCACAGGCTGACAAATGAACAACAGTCCTTCCTTAGTCTCCCAAGTTTACAGACAAGAGCCTCTGAGCCAAAGTAAAGAACAATGTTTTTCACTGAAATGGTTGTTTCTATGGTATATGCCAAGTGGTGGGTTTCTATTTTGATTTGGTTTTTGGCTTTTTAAAACATTATTATTTATTTATGTATATAAGTGGTTTGGCTTCATGTGCACCACATGTGTATCTGGTGCTCACAGAGGCCAGAAGAGGGCATCAAATCCCCTGGAACTGGAGTTACAGAAGGTTGTGCTGAGTCCTCTGGAAAGGCAGCCAGTGCTTCTAGCTGCTGAGCCATTTTTTCGGGCCCTGCTATTATTTTTTTGAGATAACATCTCTTGTAGACAAGCCTTACACTTCTTGGGTAGCTGAGGGTGATCCTATGACCTTCACCTTCTAAGTACTAGAATTATAGGCATGAACCAATATGCCTGGTTTATGTGGTACTAGAGATTGAACTCAAGACCTTATAAATGGCAGGCCAGGAAGCATTCTACCAATGAAGCTATATCCCCAGTCTTTGCTTTTGGTTTTCTGAGAAAAGATCTTGCTGTGTAGCCTAGGCTGGTCTCAAACTTGTGATCCTCTTGCCCCAGCCTTCTGTTCAGCTCAGATGTTTTTAGTTTACATATTATTTTTGGTACCAAGAATTAGAACCAGAGCCTAGTGCATGTTAGGTGAATGCTGTACCATGGACCTATATCCCTAGCCCTTTAAAAAAATTTTGTGTGGGGTTGGGGATTTAGCTCAGTGGTAGAGTGCTTGCCTAGCAATCACAAGGCCCTGGGTTCAGTCCTCAGCTCTGGGGGGAAAAAAACATTTTGTGAGTTGATACTGCATAGTAATGAAGAACATTCCTGTTCCTTTTCATCTGGGTAGAACAATGATTCATCTTTTAGTTGTGCTGTCTCTGTGTGAATCTCTTGAGACTAGTATGTGCATTATGACAAAGAACTCAGGTACTGGCTTTGCAGCCTATGTATGCTAATGCAAGCTTTACTCTTTGAGTCTAGAGGTAGGTCAAAAGGGTTTCATTATATTGGGGCTGGAAGTATCACTCAGTGGTAGAACATATGCCTACCACACACAAAACATCAGATTCAACTTGCTGTACTAAAATATGTATATAAAATATATACCTATATAGAGAACAGTAAACACATGTTCTCTGTGTTGAGTGAAAATTCCCTTGTATCTAAAAGAACCTAACACTTGGTTGTGACAACTTCTTTATTCTAAACACAGAATTACATGCTTTGCATCTCTCTCCTTTATTGCTTTTAATAAAATTGGAGCCTTTATTAGACACCACTCTGAAGATAACAAAAATGTGAGAAGCCCAAGAATGATTTTAGTTTTTTCATTCTTCCTTTCTTTTCTTTGTTTGCTTTTTGATGTAGCCTAGATTGGCCTGAACTCAGAATCCTCTTACCTCCTCTGCTTCTGGAGTGCTGGGGGTCAGGCATGTACTGTCATGCCCAGCTTTTCTCATTGTTTATTGTCACTTAACCACATTTACTTAGTAACCATAGCTGTTTTTCTTTTTCATGCAGGAATGAGAAGTAATGTTTCTAGTATGTTTAAAACATGGGGTGCTCTCCTAGTGTTCCTTCCTACTGTGGGCCCTGGGCACTATTACTTGATACTATAGGCAGTTAAAGCAATAGAGGTTCTAAAAATCGTTGCAACTAAACTCATTGCTTTAACCAGCAGCCACACAGAAGAGTATAGACCAGGTTTGTCCTTTGTAGATACTTCTGGTCAGGATATAACACCTAAAAAAAGGCCCTTCTTGATTTTTCTGGTGGTTGAGTCAGAGTCAGGCCAAGGATTGGTTCTGACCAAAATTTTGGCATACTTCTGTTCCTTCTACACCTCTTTCCACATATATTGTGGGTCTTGGACACTCACAGGCCCATTGGCATCTCTGTCTATGAAGATATCTGACCATCTGAGGGGTTTTGGATGACCAGATAACTTCCCTATGGTGTGTATATAGCTGTGAGAACAGCTCCACCTGGCCTTTTTTTTTTTTTTTAAGAGAATTTTACTGTGTAGGTCTGTCTCACTTGGAGCTCACTGTGTAGACCAGGCTGGCCTCATACCCACAGAGATCCTCCTGCCTCAGCCTCCTAAATACTGGGATTAAAGGTGTGTGCCACCACATCCAGCTCCACTTGGGCAGTTTTGTCATTTACAGTTGTAATTGTTTGTCCCTAGTGGCCATTACATTAACTTGTCCCCAGATTCATACTCCCTTTTTTGTTGTTGTTTGTTTTTTCAAGACAGGGTACTCTGTATAGCCCTGGCTATCCTGGAATTTGCTCTGTAGATCAGGCTGGCCTCAAATTCAGAGATCTACCTGCCTCTGCCTCCTGAGTGCTCTCTGCAGAACATAGAAAAAAGTGATTTCTTCCAGGGAGGAAGTCATCTATGAAGCTAAAAACAAGTGTCTGAAACTGTCCAGTTTGTTGTTGGGTCTCATGGTCATCATGAAGACTAAGTAAACTATCTCTCATTGGAGTTGTCATTGCATTTGGTAACAGGCTTTGTTACTTGATATTATCTATCACTAAAAATTTTTTTGAATATGTGTGTGTGTGTGTGTGCGCGCATGCGTGCACACACACATGTACACATGCTGCAACATATATGCAAAAATCAGAAGACAAACTTGCATGAGACCTGATTCATTCTTTCTACTATGTGAGTCCTAGACATTGTACTCAGCTTGTCAGACTTGGTGCCAAGTGCTTTAACCTCCTGGGCCGTCCTATTGTCCCTTTTTCTTTCTTTTTTGTTTTGTTTTATGCGTATGGATATTTTGCTTGCATGTATGTCTGTACACTGTGTGTGTTCAGTGCTCAAGGAGGCCAGAAGTGAGTGCTGGATCCCATGGGACTGGAGTTACAGATGATTATTGTAAGTCACCATGTGGGTGCTGGCAGTCAAATTCTTGGGTCTTCTGGAGGAGCAACCAGTGCTTTTAACTGCTGGGCCATTTCTCCAGCCCCTACCTATCACTTTATGTATATGAATGTTTGTTTTTTTAAAGACTTATTTTTATTTTTGTGCATGTGTATGTGTACATGTGCCATGTGTCTGCAGATACTTACAGAGGCCAGAAGAGGGTATCATGTCCCCTGGAGCTGGAGTTATGGGTGAACAACCTGATTTGAGTGCTAGGAACAAAACTTAGATCCTCTGTAAGAATAGCAAGTGCTCTTAACCACTGAGTCATCTCTCCAACCCCTAAAATCACTTGAATGTAAAAACAACAAACAAACAAAACCCTAGAGGACCCAAGCCTGATGGTACAGGCCTGTAACCACAGCTATTCAGAAAGCTAAGATAAGACTGTAGATTCAAGGCCAGTCTGGGAACTGAGTGAGACTGTTGCAAAATAACAAATAGAAAAGGGTGAAGAATATATATAGCTTATGATAGAATGCTTGTTTGTCATTACAAACCCTGGCCTTGAATTCAATCCCTGGTATTGGAGGATGAGGTGGGGGTAGGGAAACTTAAAGGAAGCAGAGCCTAATGGTATCTGCTGTGTTCTACTAGATGGGTAGGCTTCTGGTACAGGTTTTGAATGGCTTAATCCTTTTAATGGAAAATACATAGCACTCCTAATTAAAAAGCAGCATGTGATCACACACACACACACACACACACACACACACACACACACAAATTGCCTTAGCTATAGCCCTACATATGTGCATATTTGTGTGCATTTGTTAACTTGCAAGTAAAAGCTGATACTCCTCTTACCAGCTCTTCTTGCAAGCCAGGGGGCCAGATGCGTGCCTTCTGGACTTTTTTTTTTTTTAAGCATTTGTGTCCCCATTCTCAGGTGTCCTTGTCTTAGATTATAGTTTAATTAGATCAGTGCCACAGCACATTTGTTACCAGATGCTATTACTTAGATTGCAAGAGGCTTAAAAAAGTATTATATGCCCCATGCAGTCCTAAATTACCTTCCTCATAGTGTCTTTCTGCTCTAGTGCGTGGCTCACAATGCCTTGGAATGTGCACGAGCCATTTATGCCTATGCCCTACAAGTCTTCCCCAGCAAGAAGAGTGTGTGGTTACGAGCTGCATACTTTGAGAAGAACCATGGTACCAGGTATGTGGTCAGCTTCTACTTCCTATCTGCATG
This sequence comes from Onychomys torridus, assembly GCF_903995425.1. Lineage (NCBI taxonomy): Eukaryota > Metazoa > Chordata > Mammalia > Rodentia > Cricetidae > Onychomys > Onychomys torridus. The sequence goes on from NC_050446.1 coordinate 137,399,051, forward strand.
GTGTTGGATTAAACCTCGCTTTCCAGAAGATCAGGGGTCTGTCCCTCTGTGATCATGAGCAGGTTACAATGAGAGTAGACACTTTTGTGGCCCTTGGGACTCTGAAACTGCCTCATTCTTTATAGCCCTTCTATGATAGATTGCCACTATTTTATAGTTGAGAAACCAAGGTATCAAGGAAGCCTGTCCTTTACTAGTGCCCATGGGTCTAGGAGTGTCCAATGCAGGCTGTTAGTGCTTGGGTGCCGTCTTCAGCAGTGGGCGGTACAGTGTCAGGGCCCATGCAGTCTGTTTTTCATTTAAGCTGCACTGACTTTCTGGGGTTTGGCTGGTTTTTGTACACAGAAGGAGGTCCCTGACAATTTTCTTTAATTGTACTCTTTAATTGGAAAAACCTTTGAGTCTGCCTTATTGGCTGTAAATGCTGATTAAATTAGGCATTGTAGTTTCTTGTTTTAAATGTGTGACTCCCTAGGGTATTGGGCTCATGTCCCTGAGCACCCTATGTCATTTTCTTCTGGGTCCTCAGCTCTTGCCTAAGTTGGGTGGGCACAGACCTTGCTGGTTTCACCAGCGTTATAGCTGGGACTTTGAGCTCTTGTTTCTTTTCTGGTGTTAGTTAATGTTAGTTTCTACAGGGCCTCTTCTTACCCTGCCAGCTGGCTTGGTATTTCAGAGTTAACTCCTTAGGGAACTTGAGGACTTTCTAAAACAATCCTGATCCACCTTGTAGAATGTCACTTGGTACAGTCTTAAGTGCTGACTCGCATGGGATCCTATCATGTTAGATGTGGGTTGAGACCTCATAACTTGAGGACTTTCTAAAACGATCCTGATGACCCACCTTGTAGAATGTCACTTGGTACAGTCTCAAGTGCTGACTTGCATGAGATCCTATCATGTCAGGAGTGGGTTGAGACCTCACAAATCTTAGCTTAAATGTAAACTGCTATCCACTCAAGTGTTTCAATGGTTAGTTTCCTCCTACTAAACTATATTTTTCTTTGCTGGTAGCTTCCAGGCTGATGAAGAAAGTCATCAATAATTGGGCCCAGGTCTCTGGGGAACATGGTGTTGCTTCTGTAGGCACTTTCTGTGTGATATGGTTTTGTGTGTTCTTTGACTTGCTGCTGAACACATGAGGCCCATAAGGGTCATCAGTGAAGGTGGTGTGACCAAGAGGTGGTGGGCCATAGATAATCCAGAGATTTCATACAGAGTATCCAAGGCTGACAAGTATTCTTAGTTAGTAGTGTCCTAAAATCACTCTGGATAAGACCTTTTTTTTTTTTTTTTTTTTGAGGGGGGCAGGGTTGGGTGCCAGGGACCTTAATCTTTATCAACGAATCCAGGGTCCTCTGTGCTTCAAGATAAAAGGGCCTTCACTATCACCAGACTGCCATGTTATCACTGCCCCCAGGATATGTGGCTATAAAAGGCTCTGCTGTTTAAACAATGCTTTGCTTTATAGAGCCCCCTTCAGTAATTGATTTTAGATTCTTTATGGGAAAGAAAGATTTCCCCACACTCTCCCCATCGTAAAATCTTGTAAATCATTAATAGTTCCGAACTTTGGAGTGGTAACTGTCTTTTCAGCATCCCGATGGCTGTGAGCTCTGACTTATGGCCCTGACCCTAGTGAGGATGGCCTTTATCTTGCAGGGAGTCTCTGGAAGCACTCCTGCAAAGGGCTGTGGCCCACTGCCCCAAGGCAGAGGTGCTGTGGCTCATGGGTGCCAAATCCAAGTGGTTGGCAGGGGATGTGCCTGCAGCAAGGAGCATCTTGGCCCTGGCCTTCCAGGTAGGTGAGGAATGCCTGTGCTGGGAGGGAACATGAACACAAACTCAACTATGGTGCTACTGTGGCCTTATTAATAATTATCCTGTGCATAATCCTTTGGATCTGCTATGGTCTAGTCCAGAGACACTGGATTCTGTAGGTGGCCTCTTCTTATGGGGCCAAAGCATGAGGAACATCCCAACAAGCAACATTGACCGCTTAGTCCCTTCTCCTTCATATGACTATGGGTCAGGTATTCCAGAGTACAAGACCACGATGTAAGCTGCTTGGGTGCTTTAGTACCTTTGTGAGAGTGGAGCCCTATTAAAACAGCTACACCTACCTGGCCTAACTAGGCCTAGCTGTGTATGTGTGATAGTGGTGGTCAGAAGTGCGTGTGTGCGTGCGTGCGTGCGTGCGTGCGTGTGTGTGTGTGTGTGTGTGTGTGTGTGTGTGTGCGCGCGCGCGCGTGCGTGCGTGCGTGCGTGCGTGTGTGTGTGTGTGTGCATGTGTGTGTGTGTGTGTAAGCCTGAGGTCAACCTAGGGTGTTTTCCTATATCACTTCCCATTCCCCCCAGCCCCCCGACAGGGTTTCTCTGTGTCCTGGCCATCCTCTATCTCACTCTATAGACGGGCTGATCTCGAACTCACAGAGATCAGAGATCCCCTTGCCTCTGCCTCCTGAGTGGTACCTCACCCTTTTTTTTTTTTGGTTTGGTTTTTCAAGACAGGGTTTCTCTGTGTAGCTTTGTGTCTTTCCTGGAACTCGCTTTGGAGACCAGGCTGGCCTCGAACTCACAGAGATCCGCCTGCCTCTGCCTCCCAAGTGCTGGGATTAAAGGCATGTGCCACCACTGCCCAGCGAGCTCACCATTTTGATTCAACTGGATACCAATTTGTCTTGAGAATTCATCTGTGTACACCCTCTACTACCAGAGTTATAGACATGAATTGCCTGGCTTTTAAGTCAGTGCCCAGCAAGCACTTTACCCACCGAGCCATCTCCCTAACCCCCATATAACATCTAAAACATATTTTTACCATAAAAAAATAATCTTATAGTTTATGATAACATGTTAAATTTTTTTTGATAAGTTGTAGTGTTATATAAATGTCAGTCTGGTATTATAACCTAGGGCAGCAGTAAAGTTTGTCTGTTGTGAGTAAACACCAGAAGAGCTAACTTGGGTCAGTATTTTATTACCTGGAGAGACTACAGGAATAGGTGATAGTGCTGTGCGGGATATTCGATGTCTTTTCCACATACGGTTTTCTCCTCTAGTTGTGTGCCAGAATTCTAAGGTTGTTCTTTTCCCATAACTATAGACACAATGGCCATGTTGCAGAAGTCTCTAAGGAGGGTGGGTACAAGTTTTGAGGGCACTACTTTTAGTCCCCTGGACTCTTGAGTGGTCCATGCCTGTGGGAGTCCTTAACACTTCAGTATCTACACCTTGATCTACCCTGACCACATGGACATACTGGTATGGCTAGCTGAGGGGAAGGGATGAAGTTAGGTATAGCAGGTCCCTACACAAAGACATGAGTGATCCACTCTGTTTGAAAGGCCATGCAGAATTTAGACGGATCCTGGAGAGGGCACATTGTTGCTTCAGTGCCATGGAGGCCTCATCTGTACAAGAATAAAACCAGATGTGGTTTTCTTTTTTCTCTTTTTCCTCCCAGGTAAGCTTGGGTCCTAGATGAGGTGTCCATTCCTAGCTTGTGCAGGAACATGCTAGTTCTGCATCAGTCAGTATGAGGCCCAGCTCAGTTCCAGACTACCTGTTCTTGATTAAGTGTGATCTAGCCCTGGTCACTTTTGTGCTGAGCCTTTTTGATGCAGCTGTGCTTGCTCTTCAGGCCAATCCCAACAGTGAAGAGATCTGGCTGGCGGCTGTGAAGCTGGAGTCAGAGAACAATGAATATGAGCGAGCCCGGAGGCTGCTGGCCAAGGCACGGAGCAGCGCACCCACTGCCCGTGTGAGTGGTAACTGGTGGGTGGGGTGGGTTGGCAGGATGCCTCTTGGCTCATACATGGCTTTGGGAAGGAGTGAGATGAGTAGGACAGCCCATGAGACAGCCCAATCCTGTTATTGGGCTTTAAAATACATTTCTTTAGCTGGGCGGTGGTGGCATATACCTTTAGTCCCAGCATTCGGGAGGCAGGGGCAGGTGGATCTCTATAAGTTCAAAGCCAGCCTGGTGTACAGAGCAAAAGCATTCCTTTCGTATACACAAAAGAGCTATGTACAACAGCTTATGAGGCACAGGACAGATGTGTATGATGTGAAGGTAGTTAGCATCCAGATAAGTGGTGGAAGTGTTCTGGTGTGACGGTGCTTGTCTAATTTGCAGGTGTTCATGAAGTCTGTGAAGCTGGAGTGGGTGTTGGGGAACATCGCTGCTGCCCAAGAACTGTGTGAGGAGGCTCTGAGGCACTATGAAGACTTCCCCAAGCTGTGGATGATGAAGGGGCAAATCGAAGAGCAGGGGGAACTGATGGAGAAGGCACGGGAGGCCTATAATCAGGGGGTAAGCCTCTGTCAAGATGTCTCAGGGGCCAGGAGATGGTACACACACCTTTAATCCAAGTACTTAGGAAGCAGAGGCAGGCGGATCTCTGTGAATTCTAGTCCAGCTTGGTCTACAGAGTGAGTTGTTCCAGGAGAGCCAGGGCTACACAGAGAAACTCTGTCTGGGGGGAAAAAAAGATGTCTCAGGGAACTCAGCAGCATGACATTGGTCAATTTCCCACACCTCTGAAAGAAGTATAGGGCCAGTGGTCTGTGATAGAACTTTGTGCTTGGAACTGAACCTTTATCCTTCCTTTTGCTATGGGTACTATTTTTTTCTTTCTACAAAGCTGCACACCATATGTTTGGAATATATGGGGTTTGATACATCAAAAGTAGTATAATGTACACTCAGTGTATGCTTGTGTATGCAAAGTGCACATCCTGTATACACATGTGCATGACACACACAAAGTCCTGCAGACATCCTTTGTGTACATGTGCACAATACAGCTATAGTAAACTGCTACACACCTGTTTGCATGTGCACACCACAGAGCCATATCTGTAAACCCATATGGAGAGTTTGAAGTACATGTCTAACAGCCTTGAAGTGTTCTTGGAAGCTGACTACAATTCTCACAATTTTGTGGATGCTTTCTGAGCTCTTATTTTGCTCTATATTTTTGGTCACAGCTGAAGAAATGTCCTCACTCCACACCACTGTGGCTCTTACTCTCCCGGCTAGAGGAAAAGATTGGGCAGCTAACTCGTGCTCGGGCCATTTTGGAGAAGTCTCGTCTAAAAAACCCAAAGAATCCTGGGCTATGGTGAGTCCTTAGTAATTGGCTCAGCTCCCCCCTTTAGAGCCTACCGTCTCTCAGCTTCTTCTTCATTTCAGCCCAGGCTCCTGGGGGCACAACAGTAAGTGACAGCTTCTATGAGGCATCACAGTCCCTTCCTTGGGAGAGCTGGGTCTAGATGGTGAGTGGGCTTCTGGTGAAGGGCTCTAAGATGTCAGGGAATGAAACTGAAAAAGTGGACTATAGAAGAGGTACCATAGGCAAGACCTTGAGGAACATGAAGAAACTTGCCAGAGAGGGAGCAGAGTGTGGTGGTGTGCACCTGTAATCCTAGTTACCTGGGAGGTTGAAACAGGAGGGTAGTGAGTTATGCCAGCTTGGACCATGTTGCATTACAGGAAATGGATACAGAGTCCAGCTAGGGGTTAGGCTGGAATGAGAAGACACTGCTGAGGAGGTAGTTCTTGGTGCCTCTCATGTGATGATCCACTATGGTCTGGGTTTATTCTGATATCTTCACTTATATTTGGATCCTATGGGGTCTGGAATCTCAGATGGGGCTGCTGCCTTAGTACCAGGCTGTGGATACCAGTGCTGCTATATCTGAACAATATGGAATTCCAGCCACTTTCTAAGAGACAAGAGCCTTCCTTTGCTGGCAAGAGGTTCAGTGGAAAGAGTGCTTGCTGAGCAAGCCTGGCAATCTATGGAATCCATTGGGAGCAGTTTCCAGTGGTCCTCTGTCTTCCACATGTGTGTGGTGGCACATGTACACATGCATGACAACAATAATAAAGTAAAAAATTAAAAGACTTTTAAAAGGGTCTCTGGCAGAAGGCCAACTGGAGTAGTTGGTTGTGCTATGATAGGTGGGGTGGGACATCCCTGGGCCTGTCTTCCTAGGTTGGAGTCAGTGCGGCTGGAGTACCGTGCAGGGCTGAAGAACATTGCCAACACACTCATGGCCAAGGCACTGCAGGAGTGCCCCAATTCTGGTAAGCGCTTCTGGTTGTCTGATACAGCATAGAGGCAACCTGTGGGATGAGATTGACTGACTCCCAAAGACTCCTTTAAGATGCAATCTGTGTGTCCCATTTTAGTCAAGCTTCACTGATTTGGTTACAAAGGACTTCAGATTAAATCCTCAGTCTCAGGATGGGAGAGTTTGATTTCATGTTATGAAGCATTTTCATTTCTTTTCTTTGGGGGGGCAAGTTTTAACTTTTATTATTTATTTACGTGCCATGTATAAGAAATGTAGCTGGGTGGTAGTGGCGCATGCCTTTAATCCCAGCACTCAGGAGGCAAAGGCAGGTGGATCTCTATATTTGAGGCCAGCCCCGTCCACAGAGTGAGCTTCAGGACAGCCAGGGATACACAGAGAAACCCTGTCTCTTTAAAAAATAATTATAATAATAAAAAAAGAAAGAAAAAAAGAAATGTATATGTCACTTGAAAAAATTTAGAGTTTAAGAGGAGGAAATAGAGATTGCCTCTAACCGACTACTTAGGAATCTCTTCTCTTAGCGTTTGTAGTATTTTTATGTTATTATACAGAACTGAATTAAAGTTACACTAGGTGTTTGATGCTTTTTTTTGCAGGGGGCAAAGTTTTATGTAGCCCATTATGGCCTCAGACTCATTATGCAATAAAGGCTGGCCTTGATGAATTCCTTTCTCTTCTGATTCCACTTTCCAAGGGCTAAGATTACAAGCCTATGTTATCATGCCTGGCTACGTTTTTTTGTTGTGGTGCTAGTAGTGGTAATTTTTGTTTGTTTGTTTTTGCTAGACTCTTTCTTTGTAGCTTAGGTTGGCTTCTAATCCATGATCACCCTGCCTCAGCTCTGGCTTCTCGAGTTCTGGGATCACAGGTGTGTGGTACATGCCTGGTTATTCTCCTTTGGTTTGTTTACTTTTTGTTTTTTGAGGCAGGGATTCTCTGTGTAACCTACTATGCTGGAAGCTATTGTCTATTTTTTATTATTTTATTTTATTTATTTATTTATTTTGGTTTTTTGAGACAGGGTTTCTCTGTGTAGTTTTGGTGCCTTTCCTGGATCTAGCTTTGTAGACCAGGCTGGCCTTGAACTCATAGAGATCCACCTGGCTCTGCCTCCTGATCACTGGGATTAAACGTGTGTACCACTGCCACCCAGCTGCTATTGTCTATTTTTAATAGCAGTATGTGATAGCGCTTTCAGATTACTATTGCCTGTTGCCTGCTTGCTGCCTTGGTAAGAATGAAAACTTGCAGCTATTCTGGCAAGGCTGCTGTAATTCAGGAGGTTACTTTGTAGGTGGATACTTGAGGCCCTTGTGGTTGCCTTCAGTATACTCTTTTGGGGCAGCCTGAGGGAGAGGATGCATTTCTGAAGCCAGAAGTGAGGGCAGATTTTTGCTTCTGATTTTCAGGTATCCTGTGGTCTGAAGCTGTCTTCCTTGAGGCAAGGCCGCAGAGAAAGACCAAGAGTGTGGATGCCCTGAAGAAATGTGAACATGATCCCCATGTGCTTTTAGCTGTGGCTAAGTGAGTAGTAGTTCTTTTGTGGTTGCTTATCCTTGGTTTCCTGGTGTAGTTTTGCCAGTATCTTTGCCTGGCCATGCTGACTTTGTCTGCAGGATGAGAGGCTTGGGCCTCAGTTGCCAGAACTACTGCTTTAGTCTTCTAGGCAGCATTATCTTGGTAGAGGCGTTGAGGTACTATCTAGACATCTGTCTGGTTACCCCCCTTTTCTCAGGCCTTCTGGGTTTTTTGTTTTTTTCTCAGCCCCAGGCTTCTGATGGGGCTGTTCTCTTTGTTTCAGTACCAAATGGGTCCTAGCATACATGCTGGACCGATTTTTTGCTATTGATCCATGCAGAATTTAAGTATTCAGCCAAGTTTTTACTTTGATTGTGTTAGCAGAACTCAGACCCTTTTAGCTGGTCCTGGGAGTAACCCTGACTGTAATCTATTGTCTTGGAGTGCAGAAGTGATTAGCCATGGATCATCTACAATGTCATCAAGTGATCTCCTATCACCTCCCAGCACAGGAGTGTGCCATTGGTGGTGGTGATGGAGGCAGAGCCTTAGAACCAGTTTGGTTCTGTTTGAGTGGCATTGAGTGCTCAGGGTCTGGTACAACTGCCTTCACATTGCTGCCTGGGCACCTGTGGCCCTAGAGATGAAGGAGGCATTTGGCCCAGTCTTCCTACCCTGGGCTTCCTTTTCCCAGAGTAAATTCTATGTGCCCTCAGACAGAGCAGCCATAAACTTCACAAAAGGCTTTGTTAAAGTAAATAAGTCACTCCTTGCTGTTCCCAAGCCTATGACCCATGTGCCCACTATCTTGAGTTTATGCTCTTTAAATCACAGTTTATCTAACACCAAGCAATTAAGAGCACTACATGGCTTAAAAAACAATCAAGTTATCAGTGTGAAATTACTCCATTTGGTACCTGAGAGCAGTTCAAACAGCTGCATGCAGTGGGAAGGTTAGCTGTGCACCAGCTGCCTCACTAAGGGAGGGAGGGTGAATACAGCCCAAGTCCTGGGCCTGCCAAAGTGATCCCCACAGCATGTAATACCATCTTTCCTGTTGTTCATCCTGCTATCCTACACTAACTACCAGTTGGGGAGAGTACCCATGGAGACCCTACGTTGGTTCCTTTCCTTCCTTTCTTAATTTTGGTTTCTTGAGATAGGGTTTTTCTTTATAGCCCTGGTTGTCCTAGAACTATCTCTGTAGACTAGGCCAGCATCGAACTCAGGATCTGCCTGCCTCTGCCTTCCAAGTGCTGAGATTAAAGGCATGTGTTAGCATACCCCACTTCTAAGTTGGTTTCTAACAGCCCAGTTTCTTGGCTTCCTGCATGGCTCATCTTCAGCCGCCTTTTCACGTAGTATCAGGTACAACAGTTATATGTGCTGTGGTCTGAGTGCTATGGAGCTGCAACTCCAGTGGGCTTAGGTCCTCAGAGCTGACCTTTGGAAACCCATCTTTGTGTTTGCTTCTGTTGCTGCAAGGGGCTGGACAAGGCAGGATAGTCCAGGGTTGGTATGTTATTGAGGAGCAGTCTGAAATTTCTGGTTTTTATAATCAGCCTTAATGTTTGTCTGAGTTAGTTTCAAACTGTATTTGACGGGGGGCCGGGGGATAGTTGTAAGAAGTTAAGATCTTAGCCAGGAGGTGGTTTACACAACTTTAATCCCAACACTTGGTAGGCAGAGGCAGGTGGATCTCATTGAGTTCTAGGCCAGCCTGCTCTACAAAATGAGTTCCAGGATAGCCAGGACTGTTCGCAGAGAAACCCTGTCTTGAAAAACCAGGGGGAAAAAAAGAAGTTAAAATCTTGCTGTGTATGTGTAAATGTTATAAAGAGCAGTGGGGGGTCAGTGAAGCAGTGGGGGGATCTAGAATGACCTCCAGGTATCCCTGCACCATGACTCAGACCTGTAACACATGCCTAGGCTTGCTGGTCTCACCAGGAACAAGATAGAGCTGATGACCCCCACAGAACAGTGACTCCCAAGCCCAGCAGGCACTATCTTATGCCCCTTGCTCTAAGTACTTGTCTCATAACAGGCTGTTCTGGAGTGAACGAAAGATCACCAAGGCACGGGAGTGGTTCCATCGCACTGTGAAGATTGACTCAGATCTAGGGGATGCCTGGGCCTTCTTCTACAAATTTGAACTTCAGCATGGCACTGAGGTGAGGCCACCCTAGAATACCAGTGATCAGTAATATCCTACCTGTTCCTTAGCCACTTCTGAGACAATAGAAATGGGGAAGGGGAATAGGAAGTGGCCAGGACCAGCAGCCCATTCCCAGTTGAGGTTTGTTGGAGCCATGCTCATAAGGCAAGGGTGTCCAGGGTGTCCTGGGGTCCTCATTGGAAGTAGTAGCCAGACCATGTTGAATCCAGGAAGTTCCTAATTCAGAGATGGTGCACCTGGCAACTTGTGGGAACCAGAGGTCCTGAGTCTGACACAGGTCAACACACAGATGCACTCACTGACTTGGATGTCATGTTCCCAAGAGGAGGGGATAGCTTGAAATCTACCGGGGCCAGATCTGCAAGGGGACAGGCAAGGTTCAGGGTGTACCTAACAAGAAACTCAGTACCCTTTGATCTCCCCAGGAGCAACAGGAAGAGGTGAGGAAGCGCTGTGAGAATGCTGAGCCCCGACATGGAGAACTGTGGTGTGCTGTGTCCAAGGATATCACCAACTGGCAGAGAAAGATTGGGGAAATACTAGTGCTGGTAGCTGCCCGTATTAAAAACACCTTCTGATAGCTGCAGTGGAGGACAGGTTACTTTGGACAATGAACACAAAGCCTACACTGTGTATTTTCATTCATTAAAGATTTTTATAGAGTTATGTTGGGTTTAGGGTGTCTTTTTTTTTTTTTTTCTTTTTCTCTCTTTCTTTTTTTCTTTCTCTGTTTTGTCTTCGGCTCCTATTCCCTTGAGTAGTGGTCAAGGCCAGTCTGGTTTGGATGTAGCCTCCTGCAAGTGCTTGTATGCCCCAGAAGCATAGTTGGGGTATCTAGGGCTTTTGAAGATTTTGTGAAGGTCTTGGGAATACAGGCTATATATAGAATGGGGGCTCTGTCATAGGTCTATAATACAAGATACAAGAGGCTGAAGGTCACATGGAAACCAAGCTGTAAAAGATTGAAAGGCTTATGGAAGACCCCATTGTTCTGTAGGCATCTGAGGTTTAAAAAAAAAAAAAAAAAAGCTCAGCAGGCATCTTTGCTTGCCTTGGAAGCTATGAGCTCACTTTTCCTGTGGCTCTAGGAACCTTAATAGTCAAGACGACAGGAGGAAGACTTGCTGATTGGTTGATACTTGACAGGTCACTTAGGTGCTGGCTTGGGGAAGTACTTCCTACTCCTGTCCTGAGGAATATCTAGAACTCCTTGGATATTTCCATAGAGAAATCCACGAGGTTCCCTTACAGATGGAAAGGGAAAGGACTTGACTACAGCACCAGGTTGTTCTGTTCCTTTTGACTGTTCCTATCTCTCAGACTGAGTGTAGTGGACCAGTTACAGAGGAGTATACTTGGATAAGGTTCCTGTAGGGCTGTGGAAAAGTCTGGTGAACCTGTAATGTTCTAGTTATTTTTCCTCTCTGTGGGAATGGAGGGGTTTTTGTTGTTGTTGTTGTTGCTGAGGTGGTCAGCAACTCCTTATGTATCACATTTATTTATTGGGTGAACATATGTCACAGCATACTTGTGGAGGTCAGAGGACAACTTACAGAAGTCTTTTCTTCTATTATATTGACTCCTGGGACCAAACTCAGGTTGTCAAGACTTGGCAGCAAGTATTTTAACCTGCTAGGCCAGCCCACACCATTGCTTATCTTCAGCTGGAAGTTGAGCTTTGCTTAGCAGGAGATTAACTTGTGCTAGAGCAAAACATCAACCCTGGGATTGAGCCTCCTATTCCTGGATGACCCCAAGGTCTGGAGGGATGAAGTGGAGCCAGCAGTAGAAGTCTGGGAAGTCCCAAGTTCCAGACCTACTGAGACAGGTCTGTCTGGATATGGACTGGGGACTGGTAGCTGGTCCACCTATCAGGAGACACTATGCTCTCTGCCCATTGAGGCAGAGCAGGGGTCTCCATGGGGCTGGAGACTCAATCCAAGACCCAGAGCAGCCCTGGATCTGCTGCAACAGGCAGCTGCTGTGCTGCAGGGTCAAGTTAATTGAAGTGACTGGAGGAGAGGGTGGGGAGTGGTTAGGGGCAGGGCTGACTTACTGGACTTCCCTCCCCTCCTGTGTTGTTCCCTCCCTTTGTAGCTGGAGGAGTCAACTTCAAATGCCTCTCCACCTGCCCCCCAGCTCTCACCAGGGAGGCCCTATCAGCCGATAGAGGACCTGGTGTGGCTGCCAATTGACTACTTCATTGGCAACCCAAAGACCCAGAGGACCCAGGATCATGTGTGTGGCCTGCTAGAGGGAATAAGGGAAGGCCAGACCTTGAGAGGCCTATGGTAAGCAGTTGGGGCCTGGAGGAGGGGGCTTGCCTGGGCCAAGAGTCTGGGCATGGCCACAACCCAGGGGAGACACTTTCCCTATGTCTCATAGAAACCGCAGATGTTTACAACGGTACCCAGTAAAATGACCATTGTTGGTACTGGCCTTCCCAGAACCCTTTCCTCTCACACTGAGTTAAGCCTGAGTTGTAGGGACTCCCTGGCAGCCAACCTATTTCATGTTGGTGCTGGCTGTTCTTCTAGCAGTCTCATTGGCTGAATTGGCTCTTGTTCTTAATGTGGTTTGATAGGTTATTCTTGGCACCCTTTCCAAATGTTGTTCCAAATGACTTTCAAGATTTTCAGGAGCTCTGAGCCAGTGTTTCTGCCATAGTTGGGTTTGTTGTTGTTTGCTTTGGTTTTTTTGTGGGGGCAGGGGTTGGTTCCTGTGGCTGGTTGTAGCAGAGCTATTGAGGGAGAGATTGGAGTTCCCATACTGGATGAGAGCACAGTGGTTCTACCCCCAGATTCCATCTTGCTCACCCAAAGAGCATGAGATGTATGTGTGAGAGAACATCCAATGTCAGGGGATGGTCAGGGATGAGGCTGTACTGAGACTGTACCCCCTCCCTATCCATTCCCTGTGCAAGGCCAGTGAGCCCTTGCACATCCATTGTACTCTAGGTGCTAACTTTTCTGCCTTTCCAATGTAGACCATAGTGCCACCCCTTGTCTATGGTACCTGTTCTCTGTCTCCTTCCTCGTCCTTCAGGGACTCATTGAAAGTACTTCCCCATTCCCCACTATATACCCCACAAATGTTCACAGAACATGGTACGGTTTGGTATTTAAGTCTCTTTTTCCTTCTCTAGGAATGCCAGGCTTATCATAAGCCATACCCAGAGTCTGATGAGATTTTCGACCCTACCATCTCACAGATGAGGGGGTACCCTTTGTGGTGACTCCAAGTGTCTATGGGGCCACTCCTTGTGCTGCTGGGAGGCTTAAGTTCTCAACCCCAACCTGATGTCCTCTCCAGGTGCCCCTCAAGCCCACTCTCTACGTATTACCACTGCTGCTGGCATTTCTTGAATCTGCTCTGGGCTGGGCTGGGTCCCAGTCCTGCAGTGTCCAGGAGGTACTCCGCCATTACCAAGCTGTCATCTTCCAGGACTTACAGGCTGCCATGCAGTGGGCTGGGATGGGAGCCCAGCATACAGAGCCTGAGTCCAGACACCACCACTTCGTTCAGAAAAACCTGACTGGAGCTGGTGGAGGTCAGGGACAACCAGGGGCCTCCTGTGATGCCCAGAAGGTATGGGGAGGTACTCCCACCTAGACCTATCTGTTCCCTCCTCAGGCCCCATCCCCAACCCCCTGTCCTGGCTTTCCTTTCTTTCTATCTCAGGAGCATAGCATCCTACTGTCTATCGAGTCCCTGGGTCAGACCCTTCTTGGGAGCATGGCCGGGGTTCCCCACAATGCATTAGAGAAAGCAGCATGGACAGTGGCGGTGCGCACCAAGGCAGTGATGCGCAGACACTGCCGAACATCCAACAGGGTATGTGTAATGGCCTGAGGCTTTGGGCTCAGGTAGGGCCAGTTGGCCTGGCTGCCACCTGCTTCCCACAGGGCTAATCATGAGCTGTGAGATAAGGGCAAGGGTGAGGATCTGTATGCACTCACTCACAGCTGGCCCCCACTAGCAGATCCTGCAGCCCAAGAAGCGTCCAGTGCAGCAGCGGAAGCGGCTCCTGCTACGTGCCTTATATGCTGTCGCCACCTGCTGGGAGAAGCTCTTTGCACTGAGTGCCATGGCCACCAGAGACTTCTAGCCCTGCCCTGTTCTTACTCCTACCTCTCAGAAGACTGGAAGCAAACCAGTTTATGCTTTGACAGTCCCCCTCTCTCAGCTCAGGCTACCTGCACTCAAAGGCCCAGGATGTGGAGAAGAGAGCACCTTCCTTCATGGCCCCAATAAATGGAACTAGTGATATGGCCTGATTCTTCTACCTTTGCCTGACTGGTTATGGGCCTTGGACCACCCAGGGATCTGCTTCTTAGGGAATTCACTCCTGAGCAACGGCAATAGTTGTAGTTCCTAGCCTCATACAGCAGGGGGCGTGGGTGGGCCATTGGACCTGGCCTCAAGTAGTGTCCAAGGCAGAGAAGCCCCCTACCCCCACCCCACAACCTGGTTAGGGATTTTAAAACGTCATACATCCGTCCTGCCCAACTCTGGACCGGAGGAGAGGGTGGAAATGGAGAGGAGGGGAAGGCTGAGCTTGGTGGATTCAGAGCAAAACAACCGGATAAAGGAAACAGGACTTAGAGGAAGCCAGCCTTGCTGCCCTGGCCACAAACTAGACCAGGCCATTTCCTGCTGCCCCTGGGGGATGGGCAGGGTAGGGTGGGGGACAACTCCACAGACTGCCCTAGACTTGTCTGTTGAACTAACTAGACTGACCCATAAGCCCAGGTGTCTGCTCCTCAATGATTCTAGCCCTGAACAGAAAAGAAGTGATGTACCCCAGGCTTCTTGCCTCATAATAGAATGTGGAGCCCAGAGCCTCAAGAATGCCTTGCTCTGTGTCTGTCAGACAGGCAAACAAGAGACCAAAAAGGCAGTGGTAGGTACAAAAGCAAGACAGCCCTGAAGTTCTTCATGCCTCCATTCCTTGGTGCACATGCGGTCTGTCCAATGGGACCTTTTGTTTCTTCTCATAGTTGAGGAAGCTGAGACATGGAGAGGATATAGGACCTTCCTTAATTACACAGTCAAGTACTTGAAGAGCTGGGATCAGATTTGGATCCAAAGTATGATGTGTAGAAGGGAAATGGAACTTTCTGGATATCAGTATGCATTTAAATAATATATGATTCAGATTTCTAATGGTCTCAGAAGCCACCTTGGAGCACAAACGGGGCATTTTGGTTCTCCATGGGATAGGAGGCAGTATGGAAAAGTACAAGGTGGGGGTGTGCCAGAGAGGGCCTAAGTTCACAGACCTTTAGCAAAGCTAGGCCTAAAATGATTCATTCATTCTCATTCTCTCTCTCTCTCTCTCTCTCTCTCTCTCTCTCTCTCTCTCTCTGTGTGTGTGTGTGTGTGTGTGTGTGTGTGTGTGTGTGTCTCTGTGTGTGTGTGTGTGTGTGTGTGTGTGTGTGTGTGTGGTGTGTGTGTGGTGGGGGGAGGTGACAGCTAGTGTGAGAGGATGAGGAGAAGCCTGGGTCATTGCAAGATCCTGGCCCTAGGGCCTGGATGGGTAATCATCTTGTACCAGGAAATAACCTATGTGGGGGAGAGGTGGATGGCTATGGACCTGGACTGATGGCTTATATTGATGAGCTCTATTGGGCATACTAGGGTATAGCCAATGTCCCAGTGCAGAGAAAAAGGTCCAATTTTGTTGAAATATAAGCCATAGGGCAGCACTACTTGACTAAAGAGTGATCAAGTGAGATCTGGAGAAAGTGACAGTCTGGGCTGAAAGAGGGCAGTATGGACAGCCCACCTTGGAGATACCCATGGACCCATTTTGCAAGGCAATCTGTACTTAAACTTGTCCCAACTTTAGATCCTACTGGAAAATCACTTGAGACCCAGTGAGCATCCCACAGATACTGCCCATTTTGCTGTCCTGTCCTACTGTTTAGAGCAGTCAGGCTGGGGAAGTAGGCAACAGAGTGTCCTGATTCCCACTTTCTTCTCTTCAACTGAGAAAAGATGAAACAAACCACAGACTCCTGGGACTGGAGGTGAAGTAGAGGCTTCAAGAGTTTCAGGGAATATATGTTGATGCCTAAGCCCTGTATCAGATTATACTTTTAAAGACCACCTGAATTCTGTACCCATGGCTCTCTGCAGGAGCCCTGGAAACAGCCTGTGGTTATCAACCCACTAGAATGACTGTCTTCTTGCAGGACAAGGACAGGTACAGAGCCCTCAGGATCAGAGCGGAAGGGCAAGTTGAATGCTACTGGGATCCTAGGTCCTTTACACTTAGCCCAGGGACCTAAATGGAGGTTGCTGGGGTTTCTTTGTGGTTGAGGACAGGGCGTATCCTCCTCATGCACACCTAACATAGCTCAGCACAGATACTGTCCCACAGTTGCTGGCTGCTGAGCAGCTAGAATAGACCTTGGAGATGCTGAGGTTGAGACATAGAGCTGGAGACTACTACTATCCCACACAAGCCTTTTCAGGGCTTGACTTTGCAGGGAGGTGGGGCTCTGGCACAGAAGAAAGGACTGTGAGGACCACAGATGGGGACAACCCCCTCACCCCCCAGGCACTGGCCAGGCCTGTGCAATTTCCTGCAGCCCAGGAACCAGGCCTCCATATGTAATCCTGGAAGACAGAGACTGGTAGGCTTTGAAGGGAGACTGGGTACCAAGGCCTCCCACGACTAGGAGCCTTTGAAAGAACATCTGGAACTTGGGCAACAGCTATGGATGACAAGCTGGTCCTTTGGTTTCCAAATCTCAAAGTTAATCTTGACTTTGCTACTTATGTGTTAACAACCCTGCTCCACCTCCCATGTTGCAGCAGAGAGTGAGGGTTGTAGCCTCTTGTGTGACAGTACTTCCCTATCCTGCCACCTACCACACTAGCCTAGGAGTGTTGGAGAGCTGAGTAAAGGGAGCAATAGGAATAGGCATGTCTTTTTTGTGCCCTGTGAGCACAGAGCCACAGCTAAGCATGCAGAGCTCTGAACTCAGCTACATTCCTGAAGTTGGACTCACTTTGGCAGCACATATACTAAAATTGGAATGATACAGAGAAGATTAGCATGACCACTGTGCAAAGATGCCACACAGATTTGTGAAGCACTCCATATTTTCTCTAGTTAACAGCTCTGTATCACACACAAACCTTGAATGGAGACAATGAATAGGCCCAGGCTTGGTTCAAGTTCATCTTTCTTAGGCCAATCCATTGGTGGATATCACACCCGCACTGAAATCCTGTAGTAGATTTAAAGGGAGGTTCAGCTAAACAAAACTAAACTAAACTAAAAATTAAATAAAAACAAATAAACAACTGGGTTCCTAAGAAGGCTTGGGCAGTACTATGGACAGGGCTGTGGAGAAGAAGGAAATATCTGCTCCCAGACTTGCAGAGTACCTGGGCTTGTGGGCTTGTGGGCTTGTGGGCTTGTGGGCTTGTGGGCACTAGGCCTTTGCAAGACCTGCAGGTGTGCAAGAAGGCTGCTTGCTTCAGCTGTGGCTAACTGGAAATAAACAAGGCCCTCTACTCCAGGAAGCACATATTACTGGGAAGGGGGTTGGGGATGCGGAGAAGAATGAGGCAGGTGTTGAGGCCTATTGTCCCTGCCAGAGGCCTTCAGGACCCTGGGGGTGGAGAGAAAGGGACAGTCCCCATCCTGCCCCCTCCTCAGGAAAATTTAGCTTTATAAACACAGAAAACACACACACATGCACGGACACGCACACACAGCATACCCTACTCCACTAGAATCTGGAATAACCAGCAAAGAGGTAACACCTGCTATGGGAAGTGAGTCCTTGTTTGAGTGGAAATGAGAAGGTCAGGCCCTTGGCAGCAATGCAGTGCCTGTTGTGGGGGAAGGGAGACATCCTGGGGTACTAGCTCATGGGTCCCTTGCTGTGTTGATATTTCTGCTGCTGTCTGTGGAGGAGACATCAGGCTGATGTACCCTGGGAAGCTTAATGGTGCACTAGATAGGCCTTGTTGCCTGCCAGTCCAGTTGTGACAGTTTGTGGCTCAAGAGAGAGGTAGCCAGGGCTCACCAGGTGAGCAAGCTCTGTCCTGGGACTGCCCCTGGCGCCCCCTACCAGGCACAAGGCCAGGGGTCAGGGCTGCAGAGCAAGATAAGCCCAGTTTCCTGCACTTACTCCCAGAGCTGTGACTCCCAACACTTCCTGTTTTTTGGAGGGCAGACAGGGGTGTGGGAGATTGGGCCAGGTGGTGGGGGCTGGGGTCATGAGACAGAGGGTGGGGTTACAGGGAAGGGGGCTATAGGAGAGGGGATGAAGTCATGGAAGGCAGGGCATGGATACAGGGTGAGGTAGAAGAGTGGGAGCAGATTCTTGGGAGACTGGGAAAGTTATAGAGGCCAGGGTTATGGGTGGCATGTCCCTAGAGGCAACAGTGGGAGCCTGAGTTGGGCACAAAGTGGAGCTGCGGGTAGCCAAAACCAAAAGAAGGAGTGAAGTCATGAGCTGGAGTTCTGGGAAACCTGTGAGATCTTGGGTAAAGATCCCTGGGTACAGGGGCCAAGGGGCCAGAAGAGCACTGGTTAAGAGTACTCACTGCTCTTCCAAGTGGACCTGGTATGTACTTAGGCCCTGCTTTTCCCAGACCCTCAGAGACAACTACCCTTTATGAACACTCTTCTCTCCTTGGTTAATTCCCTTCCAATTTTGGAGCAGAAGAAGTTTTGTAGGCTTGGTAGTGGTTGACAAAGCCCTGCATAATCTTAGTTTGGAATCAGGCATGGTGGTACATGCTCTTAATCCCATCACTTGGGAGACAGACACTGGTAGATCTTTGTGAGTTTGAGGTCAACTTGGTCTATACAGGATGTTCCAAAACAGCCAGGGTGACAGGAAGACACTGTCTCAAAACAAACAAACAAATTTAAAAAGAGAAAAGAAAAAACAGAATCAGGAGTAGCTGCTATAGCACATGGGTGTGTGGTTCTTAACCTATTGTTAAGACATTGTCATTAGAAATATAAATTTAAGAAATTTTATATTGTGTTCACTTTTCTTGTTGACCTGTAAATAACTAAAACCTCAAAAAGTGAATCTGAGTGCTGGAGAGCTGGTTCAGTGGTTAAGAGCACATACTGCTCTTCCAAAGGACTCAAATTTGGTTCCAAATACTCATTTTAGGTGGCTCATAACTGCCTGTTACTCCAGTTCCCGGGGATCTGACATGTCTGGCCTCTGTGGACACTCACATACATGTGGTATATATTCACACACACACACACACACACACACACACACACACACGCACGCACGCACGCACGCACGCACGCACGCATGCATGCGCACGCACCTTTAATCACAGTGCTCAAGAGGGAGAGATAGATTACTGAGATTGAGACTGCCTAGTCTATATAGCCAGTTCCAGGCCAGCCAGGGATAGATAGTTTCAAAGCAAGCATGCAAACATCCCTACCTCAAAGACTATTAATATATTTTACCTGTATTTATAACTGTTAGATAGTTAAGATGTGTTTTAGAAAAAGCTTCTAGTTTTAATTTGAAATATAATTATTAAAAAGAAAGTGTTTTCTAAATTTATAATTATAATGGTAGTTATAATAAGACATTAAAGAATCATCAAGTGGGGGCTGGAGAGATGGCTCAGAGGTTGAGAACACTGGCTGTTCTCCCAGAGGTCCTGAGTTCAATTACCAGCATCCACATGGTGGTTCAAAACCATCTGTAATGTGATCTGGCTCCCTCTTCTGGCCTTCAGGGACACATGCAAACAGAACACTGTATACATAATAAATAAATAAATCTTAAAAAGAAAAAACAGAATCATCAAGTTAAAAAAAAAGAGATATAAAGGTTATAGATATGAAACGTGTTTTTGGTAAAAGAACACTGAAGAGAAGCATTGCCTTTGGATAAGAAAGGATTTTGGATGGTAAGGTAAAGACTGTTCTAAAATGAAAACAGACAAGAACGAAGTTAGAAGATTAAAGTATGTTGTACAATGACTGTGAGAACTAAACTTAAAGAATTTGGACATGGCTACAAGTATATTAAGAATAAAGTTATTAAAAATTTTCAAGGCGGGTTGGGGATTTAGCTCAGTGGTAGAGTGCTTGCCTAACAAGTACAAGGCCCTGGGTTCGATCCTCAGCTCAAAAAAAAAAAAAAAAAAAAAATTTCAAGGCAAAAATTCAATTCCCTGAGATAAAATTAATGCTGGATTCTCTGTTTACAACAATAAAAGTTTTTATTACTATTAATCTATTCTTTGTAAATTTTACCAAAATAAACAACAACAAAAACTGGCTTAGGGATGGCTCAGTAGTTAAGAATGCATAATGCTTTGTAGAAGATCAGAGTTCAGTTCCCAGAACCCACACTGAATGGCTGACAACTGCCTGTAAATCCAGTTCCAGGAGAATCTGATGCCTCTGGCTTCTGTGGGTACCAGCACTCATGTGTACATACCCACCCCCCACATGTACACAAAATTTTAAATAAAAAAAAATAACTGGTTTAGAAAAGCAAGGACTTTGCTTTATTATTTTTTTAAACAAGACATTAAAAACCTGTGATTAGATTTTATTTTTATATGTTTTATACAATTTTCCCATTGGATCTGGCCTTCTCTTGCTGGATATCCACTGCCTTAACAGTAGGGAAAATTCTGTTTAAAATAATTATTCCTGCCAGGCGGTGGTAACATATGCCTTTAATCTCAGCACTGGGAAGGCAGAGGCAGGCGGATCTCTGTGAGTTTGAGGCCAGCCTGCTCTACAGAGTGAGATCCAGGACAGGCACCAAAACTACACAGAGAAACCTGGTCTCGAGAAACAAAACAAAACAAATTATTCCTTGGGTTGGGGATTTAGCTTGATGGTAGATCACTTGCCTAGCAAGTGCAAGGCCCTGAGTTCAGTCCTCAGCTCTGGGGGAAAAAAATTCTGTGCTGGAGAAATGGCTCAATAATTAAGAGAACATATTGCTCTTACGGAATACCTGAGTTCAGTTCCCAGGACCCATGCATTTTGAATAGCTTACAACTGTCTGTAACTTTAGCTCCAAGGGGAGCTGATGCCTCTGGTTTCCATGGATACCAACCCACACATACATATGCACGTGTGTGCATGCACTCACACACAACACACACAAATAAATCTTTAACAGAAGAATTATTTCCAACATCCACATAGCAGCTTACAACCATCTGCAACTAGTTCCAGGGGATCCAACACCCTCTTCTGGTCTCCAAGGGTACCAAGCATGCATATAGTACACAGACATACATGTAAGCAAAACACCTATACACATAAAAATAAATTTAAAAAAATTTTCTTTCAAGACAGTGTTTCTTTGTATAGCCCTGGCTGTCCTGGAACGCTCTTTGTAGACCAGGCTGGTCTGGAACTCACAGAGATCCTCCTACTTCTGCCTCCTGAGTGTTGGGATTAAAGGCCTCCACCATCAGCCACCACCACCAGGCAAGAGCTCTTCTTGCAGAGGACTCAGGTACAGTTCCCAGAGCCCACATGGTGGTACTGTCTTTAAGCACAGTTTCATTGGGTCTGATGCCCTCTTTTGGCCTTCACTGGCACTGCATGTATGTGGCACACAAACATATATGTAGGCAAAACACTCAAAAAGATTTGTTTTTTTTTGTTTTGTTTTGTTTGTTTGTTTGTTTAATTGAGACAGGATTTCTCTGTGTAGCCTTGGCTGTACTAGAAATTTCTCTGTAGACCAAGCTGGCTTCGAACTCACAGAGGTGCACCTGCCTCTGCCTCCCGAGTACTGGGTTTAAAGGCATGTGCCCAGTTGAATTTGCCTGTTTTCAAATTACTAATTGCTTAAAAAGATTTGTTTAGCTGGTCGGTGGTGGCACACACCTTTAATCCCAGCACCCAGAAGGCAGAGGCAGGTGGATCTCTGTGAGTTCGAGGCCAGCCTGGTCTACTAAGCGAGTTACACAGAAAAACTTTTTCTCAAAAAAATAAAAAATAAATAATAAATAATAATAATGGACAAATTCACAAGATAGGAGTTTATTGTTTAGGGGCAGGGAAGTAATGGGTTTTTATGGAGATGATGAAAAAGCTCTGAAGTTTCATGGTAGTAATGTTTCCCAACTCAAGTTAGTATTCTCAAATCACTGAACTGTGCACTGAAGGTTTTGTGTAGGATAGAGCAGAGTGCTTCCCAGTGGCAACTAGTCATTTCGTTAGTGTGAGAGCAGAAAGCAAGTGAGACCCTGTTTGGAACAAGTTCAAGTTGGAGCAAATTCTGGGCAGAGCAGAAGCTAGTATTAGGTTTTCTAGAGTACAGCTGAGTTGGGAGCAGGGGAGGTTCACCCCTCTGCCTGCCGCATCTTACCTTGTTGGGGCAGGAGTCTTTGTGTGGTGTGTGACCATTGGTTTCCTCAAGAATATTCGTAGTGATTATTATATATGCTGAGGAGACCCCTACCTGTTCTCAGACCTTCTTCTCTGGGGATTACTTCACATGTCACCCAGGCTGTTCTAGGGACAGACTGTTCAAGGGCTGAAAGGGTAGATGATTAAAGCTTAGACCTTTTGGGCAAGAGACAGATAGGATGAGGAGTTAGGAGTATGGCCTTAGTCTGTGGTTCTACCTGGGAGGGTGGGGTTCATCCTTGGAGAGGTGAGAAAGGTCTCCTCAAGTAGGATGATAGGAACCTCTCCCACCCCCAACCCCACAGCCCAGCACTGATCTACTGCTGTCTTTGGTGGTATGATCCTATTCATGTCCTTTTCTGATCTTGCTCTGGGGTATTTTCTGCCCTTTGGAACTTGTAAATTTGAACTTGCTCCAAACTGGACCCTTATTAGCCTTCTTCCCTGACAGATGGGAAAAGGGCATTTAGGGGACATCCTGCTCTATCTTCTCTCCACAGAGACAATGGGACCACACCAGAACCCTTTGGACCTCCACCCTAATAACCAAGGGAAGAGGGTCCTCTTCAGGAATAAAAGTATAGAACCTAGAACTAGGGAAGTGCCCTGGACCTAGGAATGTTTCTTTGGTCTGCCTGCTCTGGGCTGTCTGTCCTGTACTTCTTGTTATCATGGGAAAATGCCCCATTCCAAGTAGATAAACACTTGGGGACTGCTCCCATGGATTCAGGCAGTAGGACTGGTCAGGCTTATCTTCTATCTCTGGAGCTTGTCTGACTGTCCTTTTTTTTTTTTTAATCTCTGTCCTCTGTCACTGTATGCTAACTATAGAGGATAAGACCCCAAGTGCAGCTCCCCTTACACCATTATTTGAGGTAATGTAATTCATACTGGTCAAAATGATACCATCTTGCTTCAGATGCAAAATACTCCTAAGAAATCCTCACATCTTGTGTACTCCTCCCTAAACATTCTGGGAAGCTGGATCCCTACACATGAACCCACATGAACATCTAGCCCCAGGCTTGTTGCTGGAAAGTCACAAATGGCCACCCTCATTGAAAGCCATATGGTTACAGCTTCATAGTCATGCTAAGCATTTCACACTCCATGTGGGTGAATCTTGGAATCAGCCAATATTGCAGGACATATGGGAATGCAGGGTAGGGCAGGCTTCTCCTCCAAGAGTGGGAGCTTCTGACTAGATATGAAGTATTTATGTATGTGTGCAGGGACCACCTCCAGGGTGATTGTTCCATCTCTCTCCAGATGAATGTGCTTGTCCAGTAAGGGACTTTGAAAAGGAGGTGGTCTGAAAAGAGGCCCCCAATCCTCCTGAAAGGAGCCCAAGCATGGCTAGTGTGATGAAATTCAAGCTGGGAGGCTTAAGGCACACGGTCTGAGCACTGCCTTGGTCACTTAAACTTACTTCTGAGCCAGGTCCCGTGGGGGAGCAAAGCAAGTGTAGCACGGTGCTGCCCCTCTTAGGAAATATTTCTGAGAGCTAGTAATGTATCTGCACAACCCTGCAATTCTGCCCAAGTGAAGAATGCTGTCCTTGGCAGTGCTTAGGCTTAAAGAAGAAAAATGCAATCCAGGCTAGGAGCTGATGATATCTGAGAGCCCAACTGGAAGGATAGAGGGCAGCTGTGTGGCTAACTTGAAAAGCCAAGTAATCTCTGTGGTCAATGTTTATGGGAAACACTGTTGTTCCTTATGCATGGATGGTAGTGCTCACTGAAGCCCTTTGAAAGAAAAAAGTTTAATTAAAAATTAAATATAGTGTGTTATATATGTATATATAAAGGCAAAGTAAAAAATACAGTCTCATTCTAGAAAATACATAGCAGAAAAGAATTAGATGGTTCAAAAACTTAACCCTGACAGAGGCAGCTAGCACATCCAGGGCCTGGGCTTCCTAGGGAAGGCCAGCACACAAGAGCCCCCAAAAGGAGGTATGTGAATGACAGAGGTGGCATTTTTAGGCCACCAGCTCTAAAGGCTGCTGCATAGTCTAACATAACATCTGCGAAAGGAAGGGAGCAACAGGGTCCTGACACTTGGCCACATGCTGAAGCGCTGAAGGGCAGGGAGAGTGCCTAGCCTGAGATACAGGCGCTGTAATAGACTGCGCTGCTGGCGTCAGACAGCGCAGAAATGAGGCTACTCTCCTCTGGACAGGACATGGCACGCGGACCCAGTTTGGCCAGCGCCACGTGGTAGGGAAGTGTAGTGGCATCCGGTCGAGTCCGGCCGCAGTTGAGATACTGATCGAATTCGGTGAGATCCACATCAGCCCAAAGGTCGGCGGTAGGCTCCAGTTGCTCTGTTCCCTCAAGAGGAGCGGCCTCAGGTGGTGGTGACAGAGGACTGGGATATGGGCCTGGCGTGCTCAGGGTGCCGTAGTAGAGGCCCGCGAGCGGCGCGGCAGGCGGCGCGGTCCTGAGCGCCTCAGCCAGGGGCGCCCCGTAGCAGAAGCTCGGGTCCCGTGCCAGCTCGGGGGCATAGGGCGCCCGGAAAGCCCGCACAGCGCAGTCCTCGGGCGCCAAAGGCGGTGGGAAAAAGGAGGCCTCGCCAGGCTCCAGGCCGTCCAGAGGCGAGCGCTCGGGTGTGGGTAGCCCGAAGCCATCGAACTCCGCGCCCAGTGTGGGCAGCTCCCGGAAGGAGCGGGCCGAGCCTGAAGCTGCAGGGAAGGGTTCAGGCGGCGCAGAAGGCTGCACGAGGCCCGGGAGCAAGAGGCCGGACTCTAGCCTCCGGGCCTTGCGCGCCTGTTTTTTGCGGCGAGGACGGTACTTGTAGTTGGGATGGTCGCGCAAGTGCTGTACACGCAGCCGTTCGGCCTCTTCCACGAAGGGCCGCTTCTCCGCTGTGTTCAGCTCTTTCCAAGCTTTGCCTGTGGACAGCCGGAGCCTGTTAGAGGACCGCCGTCGGGCGCACGACCTGCCAACCCTGCGTGCGCCCTGGGCGCTCGGCGCAAATATGGAATAGAACCCTGAGCCCCACCCTGGAGCCCCAGATCCCGACACCCACTCCCGCCAAGTTCCCTCCCTCACCACCCTTCTCTGTGCTCTTGATTCTCACCTAGCATCTTGCTCAGCACTGCGTTGTGCAGATCCGGGTTTTGCTGCGCCAGTCGCTTACGCTCGTCCTTCGCCCACACCATGAAAGCGTTCATGGGCCGCCGGATGCGCAGCTCGTCGGCCGTTTGGCGCTCTCCGCGGCCGAAGCCATAACGTCCTGACTCGGGGCTTCGCGGTGGGCTCCGCGGAAGGCTGGACGGCGAGGCGGGCTCGGCGGGCGAGACGTTGGTGACAGGAAGGCCGCGCGGCTCAGTAGCGGCCCCGAGTCCCGGGGCCCATGCACAGTCGCGGCGGGAGGGCGGGTCGTCCTGTGCGCCGTAGCCGGGCGGCGATCTCTGCATTCCAGCTGGGCAAGGCCTGGGCGGAACGCAGCGCGGGAGCGCAGAAGACAGTGGCGGGCACTGCAAAGCCAAGTTCGGAGGGCTGACGGACGTCGGGTGGAGACAGTGGGGATGTGGTAGCTTGGTGCCAGGAAGGCATCCCAGATATAGAGACACCGGGCCAATCCACAGCAGAGCGGGCGGGCCGGGGCGGGGCTGCCCCCTCCTTGGTGGCTCCCTTTTTTCTTCCTGGCAGGATCCAGCCCAGGTCCCCCAGCGCAAAGCAACGCCTCCCCCCCCCCCCCCGCGCGCACTGTCTCTGAAGAAGAGACCCCCGAGTAGCAGAGAGCTGCTGGTGTGGGCTGAGGCTCAAAAGGAGGGGTTCTCCTGAGTTGTCAAATTTCAGACTGGAGCTTCACCCCACCCACAGAGACAGACCCCCGGGCAGTATTGAGGGGAGAGGGCAGCGGCATTAGATTGGATGAAGGAAGATTTATTTTAGAACCAAGTTCTTGGGAGGTCACTTTCATGGTGCACCTCGTGAAAGGGGATGGAATTTTGGAGATGTTTTTGCCTCTTCCTGTCGGTTGACCCTCTCAGATGCTGAGCTCAGTTGGGTAGTTTGAATGCCTCTCCCAAGTTCTGCCCCTGAGGCTGGGGAAAAAGTGGACCTTTTTATCCCTCTCTCATACCCAAATTCTGGGACAAGGCAAAACATGGACCTGGTCCACAAGGAAAAGTTAGACTGGTAGGCATAGGACAGAGCCAGTCCCTGCTTCTGTGTGTGGGCTGCTGTAAGCTGGTTTCCTTACCCAGGCCAAACAGCTGTCTCAGGAAGGGACAGGGGCCTGGGCAGGTGAGACAGAGGAAAACTGGGTGCTTTCCAAAAGAGCCCTCATTCATTTTCTTTTTCTATCTTTCCAACCACTCCACCAGGAAGAGATCTGGGCTTTCTTCTGAGAGTTGCCCCTTGTCCATTGCCATGGATAACTTCATAGAAGAAAAGCCAATGTTCTTGACAGCTGTCTGTGACAGGTGACTAGCTCCACTTACATGTACCCTGGACACTCTGCAGCCTTCCCTATCATGTCAGGATATCCCACCTTGAGCATTGAAAGAGAGCCTGTGTGGCTTCTGGGGCTGTTCATATGAGTCCTACAGCACCCTGTGCTGTTCCTGAGTAGTCCCTTTCTTTCTGAGCACTCTTGCCATGGGGAGATGCCAGAGTTCCCTATAGTCCCTCAGACTAAAGGATGATGAATATCATTACCTGATATTTGGTCATGTAGATATGGTAATAAAGGGTCCATTATAGGTCCTGCACCTGCTGCAGGGGCATGAACTTTGAGTAAGGTGGGACTACTGGGGCAACTCAGTACTTTCTCAGAAGGCAGGCAATAGTGTGGACACCAAGGTGAAAATGCTTACAGGACCTTGCCAATGGTCAGCTCTCTTTTGGCAGGTCTAGGTGGGTAGAGTAGACTGAACAGGTGGTACAGGAAGATGGTGAGTGAGGACATGAAGAGCTATGTGAAGAATTTTGTTTGAGAATGGGCACAAAGAACTAGAGGGGGAGATGGAGCATTGGTCAGTGGTAGAGTGCTTACCCAGCATGCAAAAGGTTCCATCTCCAGGACCACAAACAAACAAAACAAAGAACAAGAACTACCCTAATATCCCCTCACTTCCATTAGTTTTTGTCAGAAATTACCCTTACTCCATAGCGATGGATACAGGTTATGACCCAGCCAGGACAACAGCTATTTTGAGATGATGTTCACTGGGGCTCTAGGAGAGGATTCCCGGATTCTTTTGCTGCTGCCTCATATGTTGAGGATTTGAGGACTTGGAGTTCTGTGATAGCTCAGAATCAGCCTCATGTTCTGAACAGAATATCCAGCTTAACCTCATTGTTCCCTAGCCCTCTAGTACCCACCTCTCCTGGCACCAGCCAATGACCCTCCTCATAGCCAAGTTGTGGCTTCAAATGTCAGCCTGTCATATCCTGTGAGCTGGGCTGGGCAGGGGCCTGCAGGGTGCTCCTTTTCTCTGTAGGTCAGTAGGTTAGA